>NC_138779.1:35107268-36394768 GCF_965119305.1 Pelophylax lessonae | reverse complement strand
AATAGTGCTTATACCTCTTGAAATGTTTATTTAATAAAAGAAAGATTAATTGAACTCACATATTTCAGTGCATCCATGCACTTTTTTCAAACGACATATAGTTATATCCATACAACCAACCAAGCCGTGATGGTAAAGCGGGAGACGCACTGGCCGAATACCTTCTTCTATGCTGGTACAGTCCGACAGTCTCACGAACAGTGAAGCGCTCCGTCCGTCCTTGCCCCTCCCCTACGCGTGACAACACCAGGGACCTCGTGTCTTCCTCAGGGGGATATGATCGTGACAGAGGGGCTTCTCTGCTGAAGTCTTGTAAGACGAAACCGGTCAGGGCACGAGCTACACGGTCACCTAGGAAGCAGGACGCCAAGTGGGAGGCTCAGTACATTCCGTGGGCTTCCGGATACTGACGAGTATGACGGAGGTCTGGTAGGCTCCCTAATGCGGCTGTCACTGTCTTCAGTTATGCAAAAGATTCTACGCTGTTTTTACTCTGTCTTGTTGTAAGTGCAATTGTGAAGGGGGTCGGGCTCAATAAATATGTGCATTAGCAATACTGCTCTATGTGCTCCTTATGTTTTCTCCCATGCACTACATCTAAGTGTTACATGTCCGGGTGAGCAGCCTTATGGATCAGAGAGTGTACATCTGAGACGGTGGTCTGGATACTAGAGATTGGGAACCTGTTTGTCTTTGGGCTGTTTATTTGCCAGTCTTCTGGTAAATTCGATTCCCTGAGGAGAGGTTTCACATGGTGAGGTGAAGGGATTGACTCCTGTTCGGCTCTAACACTGGTGTTACTTCCCGCTGTGGACTTTACAGAGACTTTCCCATTATCCTAATATATATGGACTCTATAGACCCTGTTTCTTTTGCATGTTTTCTTCACATTTTTTCATGTTTAGTCATTACATTTCTCAGCGCTGCTTGTGTATATGACCCTTATTCTAGTAGGAGGTAGTATGCGCCTTTTAATATTTATCAACATTTGTTTGTGGGATTTTACGCTATGGCGTCTTTTTGTTTTTTTCCATGATTCCATATATTCAATTTTTGGGAGTTCTATCACGGACATCTGCCACCAGTATCAAGATCCCTGATTTGGATTCTTGGCCTTTGACACACTGTGTTCTGGTAAGCGTACTACCAAGGGGCAATCTGGATTGACACCATTGTCTTCACAATTTCACCATTGATATATGGACTATTATGGACATTTATTTATAATCTATTTATAATTTATTATTAAAATTTTGTTTTCTCTCAATACTAGGCTATTTTGGAAATGTATTTAGTCCTACATCACCGAGCGCAATTTTTTTGTCTATAAATATTTCATATTTACCTGACTAAAAGTTGTACATCCCACTCTCAGCAAATTCTGAGTCTTTCTGTATAAAAAGGTTTATCTGGAGGTTGATCAGTATAATTCATTGAAAAGCTATATGTAATATTTTTTAATTCAGAGAGGCTCTAAAAAGTGAAAACCAAAGAATTTAAGCATGGTTTTTATTTTTTTATGAAAAAATGAACTAGCTCACAGCACCCTAACACCCTTCCCTCAGTCCCTGCTGCACTTATACAGTATATTATGACCACCCACACCAGCCAGTGTAACAAACCCCACAATTGGAGTTTTCACTGCACAGCTCTTGGGGCTATGTACTTTCACAATGCATGCAATGGGGAGCTGTCAATGGTTAGCATGGCCACATGACAAGGCTGACTAATGGCAATCTCTTCTAAGCCTTCTTTCTGCCAGGATGTCCCAGAGAAAATAAGAGATTCTCATTGGTCATCATGGTCACTTGACCAATGTTGACCAATGACAACTCTCCATTGTATGCATTGTAATGGTGCACAGCCTCCTATGCTGTGTGCAGAAATGTTTAGTTGTGGGGGCTGTTATACCAGCTGGCGTAGGCTGAGGGAGAAGGTGCCCATAATACATAGGTGCAGCAGGGACAAGGGGTGGATAGGTTGCTGTGAGCTAGTTCAATTTGTTTATAAAAAGCCTTTAACTAATACCAGAGTTCAGTTTATATGTATCTATGATCAGCTCCTTTGACCACGCTGTTCGCATAGTGGTGCATTTCCTAGCTGGCCTTTTTATCCTCCTGTACATCACCATAGGTCATAGAAAATGAAGACTGGAGCTGTCAATTTCAGTGCTATTTTTTAAGATGATGCTGAATGCAGAACCTCAAACATGACAAACTCAATGAGGTAGAGAATACTTTGTTATTCATGATAAGACTAGGCTGGGGACTATTGCATTTTGTATTCACCTTTATTTCCGCTCCTTTACATACTGTAGTTATGCAGTTTAGAACATTGAAAAAAATACACAGTCCATCTAGTTGAACCTATGTGGTGTGATTTTTATTCTCTAACAATCCCCATAGCCTTGTATATTCTGCTTTGTGAAGTAGACATCTAAAGGTTTTTTGACAGTGGCGGCCTGTGCATAGGGGGGCGCCAGGGCGCCGCCCACCCTAAAAAAAAGGAAAAAAAAATGACAAAAAGAACAATAAAGTTAAAAAAAAAAAATTGCGTTCGCCGGCCAATGTGGTGGCTATGGGGGGGGGGGGGGAGGGGGGGTTTATGACCCAGAAGAGGCGCCGATTGGCTGCCTTCTGGGGGCGTAACCTGGGCGCAGGTCATAGCACTAGGACACCCCCACTTTCGTGATATCCTGGCTGTGATTGGTCCAGTCTCCAGCCTGGACCAATCATCATCCAGGACATCCGATTGCTGACCCCGCTGACGTCGCAATGGGGGTGGTGCCGGTGCGTGCGTCAGTCACGCATCGTCAGAGTGCTGTGTCAGGTCCACAGAGTGCACTGTACCCACTGCAGTGCACTGCCCACCACTGATATATATACGGTGGCACAGCATCTTGTTGCAATAAATTGAAAAAAAAAAATATTTTTTATTATTGCAGTTGCCTGGGCTGCCAGTGACTGTCAGGTCCACAGAGTGTACTGTGCCCACTGCAGTGCCACTGTGTGCCCACCCACCACTGATATATAAGGTGGCACAGCAGCTTGCAAGTAAAAAAAAATATATATTCTTTTTAAATTGCAGTTGCCTGGGTGCCAGTGACTGCTGTCAGGTCCACAGAGAGTGTACTGTGCCACTGCCCACCCACCACTGATATATAAGGTGGCACAGCAGCTTGCAAAGTAAAAAAATATATATATTTTTTTAAATTGCAGTTGCCTGGGTGCCAGTGACTGCTGTCAGGTCCACAGAGAGTGTACTGTGCCACTGCCCACCCACCACTGATATATAAGGTGGCACAGCAGCTTGCAAAGTAAAAAAAATATATATATTTTTTAAATTGCAGTTGCCTGGGTGCCAGTGACTGCTGTCAGGTCCACAGAGAGTGTACTGTGCCACTGCCCACCCACCACTGATATATAAGGTGGCACAGCAGCTTGCAAAGTAAAAAAAAATATATATATATTTTTTAAATTGCAGTTGCCTGGGTGCCAGTGACTGCTGTCAGGTCCACAGAGAGTGTACTGTGCCACTGCCCACCCACCACTGATATATAAGGTGGCACAGCAGCTTGCACTCATAGTACAACAGTAACAACACATTAAAAAAAATGACAGGCAGAGGCAGGCCACCCCGCAAGGGCGGTCGTGGTCGTGGTGCTGTGATTTCCTTAGGCCCTAGAATAATGCCCAGTGTTCAGAGGCCACCACAGACCCTGAACTCAAAAAATTCTGAGGCCATAGTTGACTGGCTTACACAGGACACCCAATCGTCTACAGCTTCCGCTCGGAACCTTAATGTACCATCCTCCTCCAGCTCAGCTTCGGGCACCTCTCAATTTACCACTCGCCAGCCCGCCGGCACCACCACCAACACTAGCACCACAGCCGCTTCACTTGATCCATCAGAGGAGTTATTTTCACATGAGTTGGAAGAAATAAGTGATGCGCAACTATTAGTGCCAGAGGATGTAGATAACGGGGATATGTCTCAGTCAGGCAGCATTATACACATGGACGTACATTGTGATGATGATGATGATGATGTTGTACCTGCTGCTGCTGCCTTTGCTGAGTTGTCAAGTGAAGCGGCTGATGATGACGATGTGTCTGTGGATGTCACCTGGGTGCCTGCTCGAAGAGCAGAAGAAGAGGGGGAAAGTTCAGATGGGGAGACAGAGAGGAGGAGGAGACGAGTTGGAAGCAGGGGGAGGAGGTCATCGCAAGGAGCTAGTGGCGCAGTCAGACAGCATGTAGATTCGGCACCCGGGGTCAGCCAGACAGCACGCCAATCAACGCAAGCTGTTGCCACCACCAGAATGCCGTCCTTGCAAAGCTCAGCAGTGTGGCATTTTTTTTGTGTGTCTGCCTCTGATATCAGCGATGCCATTTGTAACCTGTGCCAAAAGAAACTGAGTCGTGGGAAGTCCAACACCCACCTAGGTACAACTGCTTTGCGAAGGCACATGATCTCACATCACAAACGCCTATGGGATCAACACATGAGTAAAAGCAGCACACAAACTGAAAGCCACCATCCTCCTCCTGGTCCAGCATCTTCAGCCACGTCAACCACTGCTGTCCTCCATGCCCCCTATCAACAACCCGCCCCTCCGCCTCTCACCTTCAGCAGTTCCTGCTCACCTGCCCACAGTCAGGTGTCTGTCAAGGAAATGTTTGAGCGTAAGACGCCAATCTCACAGAGTCACCCCCTTGCCCGGCGTCTGACAGCTGGCTTGTCGGAACTCTTAGCCCGCCAGCTTTTACCATACAAGCTGGTGGAGTCTGAGGCCTTCAAAAAATTTGTCGCTATTGGGACACCGCAGTGGAAGGTACCCGGCCGAAATTATTTTTCACAAAAGGCAATCCCCAACCTGTACTCTATTGTGGAAAAGGAAATCATGTCCCGTCTGGCACACAGTGTTGGGGCAAGGGTCCATCTGACCACTGATAGCTGGTCTGCAAAGCACGGTCAGGGCAGGTATATAACTTACACTGCGCATTGGGTAAACCTGCTGGCGGCTGCCAAGCATGGAATGCGTGGCTCTGCTGCAGAGGAGTTGGTGACACCGCCACGACTTGCAGGCAGGCCTGCTGCCACCTCCTCTACTCCTACTCCATCCTCTTTGCTAACCTCCTCGGCTGAGTCCTCTTCTGCTGTTGCGTCTTGCTCCACACCAACTGCACCCCCCCAGCTCCCCAGGGGCTATTCCACATGCCGGATATGACAGTGTCACGCTGTCTTGGGGTTGACTTGCCTGAAAGCAGAGAGTCACACCGGACCAGCACTACTGTCCGCCCTGAACGCACAGGTGGATCAGTGGCTGACCCCGCACCAACTGGAGATCGGCAAAGTGGTGTGTGACAACGGCAGCAATTTGTTGGCGGCATTGAATTTGGGCAAGTTGACACATGTGCCGTGCATGGCACATGTGTTGAATCTGATTGTGCAACGTTTTGTGCAGAAGTACCCAGGCTTACAGGACGTCCTCAAGCAGGCCAGGAAGGTGTGTGGCCATTTCAGGCGTTCCTACACGGCCATGGCGCACTTTGCAGATATTCAGCGGCGAAACAACATGCCAGTGAGGCGCTTGATTTGCGACAGCCCGACACGTTGGAATTCAACACTGCTAATGTTCGACCGCCTGCTCCAACAAGAAAAAGCGGTCAACGAGTATTTGTATGACCGGGGGGCTAGGACAGCCTCTGCGGAGCTGGGTATTTTTTTGCCATGTTACTGGACGCTCATGCGCAATGCCTGTAGGCTCATGCGTCCTTTTGAGGAGGTGACAAACCTAGTGAGTCGCACCGAAGGCACCATCAGCGACATCATCCCATATGTTTTTTTCCTGGAGCGTGCCCTGCGAAGAGTGCTGGATCAGGCCATAGATGAGCGTGAAGAGGAAGAGGAAGAGTTGTGGTCACCATCACCACCACCAGAAACAGCCTTACCATCGATTGCTGGACCTGCGGCAACACTGGAAGAGGAGTGTGAGGAAGAGGAGTCAGAGGAGGAATGTGGCTTTGAGGAGGAGGAACACCAACCACAGCAGGCATCCCAGGGTGCTCGTTGTCACCTATCTGGTACCCGTGGTGTTGTACATGGCTGGGGGGAAGAACACACCTTCAATGACATCAGTGAGGACGAGGAATTGGACATGAGTAGCTCGGCATCCAACCTTGTGCAAATGGGGTCTTTCATGCTGTCATGCCTGTTGAGGGACCCTCGTATAAAAAGGCTGAAGGAGAACGACCTGTACTGGGTGGCCACGCTACTAGACCCCCGGTATAAGCAGAAAGTCTGTGATATGTTACCCAATTACCGGCAGTCGCAAAGGATGCAGCAGCTACAAAATAAGTTAAAAAGTATGCTTTACACAGCATATAAGGGTGATGTCACAGCACAACGGGAATCCAACAGGGGAAGAGGTGAAAGTAATCCTCCTCCTACTACCACAACCACACCGGCAAGGACAGGACGCTTTACAGACGTCTTGTTGATGGAGGACATGCGGAGCTTTTTTAGTCCTATGCATCGCCACAGCCCTTCGGGGTCCACCCTCAGAGAACGACTCGACCGACAGGTAGCAGACTACCTTGCCTTAACTGCAGATATCGACACTCTGAGGAGCGATGAACCCCTTGACTACTGGGTGCGCAGGCTTGACCTGTGGCCTGAGCTATCCCAATTTGCCATTGAACTTCTGGCCTGCCCCGCTTCAAGTGTGCTGTCAGAAAGGACCTTCAGCGCAGCAGGAGGTATTGTCACTGAGAAGAGAAGTCGCCTAGGTCAAAAAAGTCTTGATTACCTCACGTTTATTAAGATGAATGAGGCATGGATCCTGAAGGGACTGACAGTGGGGGATGCATTTGACTAAAAAACGCCTGGTGATGACTGAGATGCCTTGGCCTAAAAATGGTCCACACGCTGCTGTATATAATCATTCTCTGCATGCCGGATGACTTACGTGACGTCTCCGCCACCAACTACGGTTCAAGCCGCAATGTTTTAGTGCACTTTCTGCCTTAAAACCTCAATTTTTCAGGCCGCTGCTACAGCAGCGGCTGCAACAATACCTGCTTTTTCATGCATGTGTACATGCCTAATTTTTCTGGCCTCTGGTGCTACACTGTGGCTGCAAAAAAACAAAAAACAAAAAAAAAGGCACATACATGTGTCAATTCCCCTTCGTGATCGTTACCTTGTCGTGGTGAAGGGGCTTGCGTATCACAATGAAGCGATCACCTCTAGGATTGTGTTGGCACACCCCAGATGATAAGGTGGTTGCTTCATTGTGTACAGACCAAAAGCGATCCGCAGGATAATTTTTCATAGAAAAAACATTCATTTTCTTTCATTCTTTCTGCGGAGCTGGGTATTTTTTGGCCGCGTTACTGAATGCTCATGAACAATGGCTGTAGGCTCATGCGTCCTTTTGCGGAGGTGACAACCCTGGTGGTCAGTCGAACCCAAGGCAACATCATCGACCTCATCCCATATGCGTTTTTTCTGGAGCGTGCCCTGCGAAGAGTACTGGATCAGGCTGTAGATGAGCATGAAGAGGAAGAGTTGTGGTCCTCATCACCACCAGAAGCAGCCTTGTCGTTGTCAATTGCTGGACCTGTGGCAACGCAGAGAGAGGAGTCTGAAGAAGAGAAGTCAGAGGAGGAAGGTGGCTTTGAGGAGGTGGAATACCAGCCACTGCAGGCGTCCCAGGGGGCTTGTTGTCACCTTTCGGGGACCCTTGGTGTTGTACGTGGCTGGGTGGAGGAAGAGACCTTCAATGATGTCAGTGAGGACAAGGAACGGGACATGGCTAGCTTGGTATCCAACCTTGTGCAAATGGGGAGTTTGCGGTTGTGCAAATGGACTGACTGACTGTTAAACGGGGAGTTTGGTCTGTCAGAGTTTGGTCTGTCACTGTGAAGCGGGCGACGGGCGTAACCCTTACACTACTTGACCGATAAAACATCATACCTGATCGTATTCACACACTGGATGTTTTAGTGCTGGTTTACACTGCCGCTACCACTAAAGTAGCGTCGCTTCCAGTGCGACTTTGGCGCGACTTAGCGCGACTTTGGCGCGACCTCATCGCGAGGCGACTTTTTATTTGGCCAATCACAATATCATGTTTTGTGACCGTCACCTAATTTCCTTTTCCTGTTTTTTGTTTTACATATTTCCCCATGTGTGCAGTGTTGTCTGTTTCATAGCTCAACTGATAGGCATGTTTGCCTTGGCATATCATATTTCAGCTTGCCAGAAAGAAAAAAAGACAGCTGGAAAGACACTGCATTAGTTTTCTACTAAAAAGTATAAGAAAAATGCTGTTTTTTTGGGGTTCTGGACATACTACAGAGCTGAAACTTGACAGGTACACTTTGTAGACCCCCCAGACACTAAATACAAAAAATGACATGCCTGCCTAAAAAAATGCCCGCTAAATGCCTGCAAGACTAAAAGCCAGCCGCAGAGAAGCCATATTCCTGAAAATATAAGAAAAATGCTGTTTTTTAGGGGTTCTGGACATGCTACAGAGCTGAAACTTGACAGGTACACTTTTTAGACCCCCCAGACACTAAATACAAAAAATGACATGCCTGCCTAAAAAAATGCCCGCTAAATGCCTGCAAGAGAAAAAGCCAGCCGCAGAGAAGCCATATTCCTGAAAATATAAGAAAAATGCTGTTTTTTAGGGGTTCTGGACATGCTACAGAGCTGAAACTTGACAGGTACACTTTTTAGACCCCCCAGACACTAAATACAAAAAATGACATGCCTGCCTAAAAAAATGCCCGCTAAATGCCTGCAAGAGAAAAAGCCAGCCGCAGAGAAGCCGTATTCCTGAAAATATAAGAAAAATGCTGTTTTTTAGGGGTTCTGGACATGCTACAGAGCTGAAACTTGACAGGTACACTTTTTAGACCCCCCAGATGCTAAATCCAAAGAAATTTTTTATTTTTATTTTTTTTTAATTTTTCCAATAATTGGCTCTCTATCAAAAAATTATAATTTTTAAGAACTTTTTTTTGCGTGATCCCTCTCCGGCATGCCACAGTCCAGGTGTTTGTCCCCTTGAAACAACTTTTCCATCACTATTGTGGCCAGAAAGAGTCCCTGTGTGTTTTAAAATTCGCCTGCCTATTGAAGTCTATGGCGGTTCGCCCGGTTCGCCGGTTCGCGAACATTTGCCGATGTTCGCGTTCGCCGTTCGCGAACGGCGAATTTTAGGTTCGCGACATCACTATTAGTATTCAGCCCCCTTTACCCCAAACTAAAAATATAGTGGAACCAATTGCCTTCAGAAGTCCCCTAATTAGTAAATAGAGTCCACCTGTGTGTAATTTATTCTCAGTATAAATACAGCTGTTCTGTGAAGCCCTCAGAGGTTTGTTAGAGAACCTTAGTGAGCAAACAGCATAATGAAGGCCAAGGAACACACCAGACAGGTCAGGGATAAAGTTGTGGAGAAGTTTAAAGCAGGTTAGGGTATAAAAAAATATCCCAAGCTTTGAACATCTCATAGAGCACTGTTTAATAAATCATCCAAAAATGGAAAGAGTATGACACAACTGCAAACTTACCAAGACATGGTTGTCTACCTAAACTGACAGACCAGGCAAGGAGAGCATTAATCAGAGAAGTTAGAGAGAGTACTGTCATTAGGACCCGCAAATCAGCTTTTCTTCCCTCCATATTGCTCCCCCTTTGGACTACCTTCTTGTGTCCTTGGGGAGCTTCTGTGTTGGTGGAGCGCAGGACGTCACTCCACCATGCCGGCGTGATGGTGTCGATTGCGCATGTGCAATGTGGAGGCACTGCATGTGCATGGCCCGGGAGGCAAACCATGGACTGGGCTCTATCAGTCTCCCCTATCACACACAGCTGTAACCTATTGAGGTAGGTGGTGTAATGGGGAGAGAGACATATAAAACACAGAGACATTAGTCAGCTTATCAGTCTGCTGTATGCTCTTATGGAAGACACTTTGTTGTTTACACCATGCTGTTGGTAGTCAGGTAGGCATTTTTTCGGACATAACAGTTTTTTGTCGCTATTGATCAAATAGAATTTCCTGTGGATTACCTATATCATGCACTGAGATTATTTTTTCTTAACACAGTCTTTATGTGTCACTAGATCTGCCAAACTTCTTAGTTTAAGGTTTAAAATTGTGACCACAAGAAAATCTTTTTGATCCTGTTGATGATCATCCATTAGTACTGATGTTTTTAGATCCCATTCACAGTTTATATGTGGTGATGGGCATCGTGCTGTGGAAAGCATAATTACTCTTATAGCCCTCTGTAGGATGCATTCAGAGCTGGCCCCGTTGAATGTATTTTTGACACCCACAGAAATATTATATTGGTTGAAGGCCAAATGCATATTATATCTATATGTATGCACATATATATTTTTTTGCATATATAGATATATACCCCAACAACCTAGACACTGACACTGACGGCAGTCACGGAAGTGTCCGAATATCTCCGAACGCGGACGGGAGTCACGGAATCATCCGAGCATCTCCGAACGTGGACGGAGCGGGTGTCGGTGAGATCTTGGCCACACAGCGCTCTGTTTGTTTCTGTCCGTTGGGAAATTTTTTTTTTTTGCCTTATATCATATTTATCATGTGAGTGTAATGAGATGGGGAAGGGGTGTTTTGTGAGTCAATAAACTTGTTGTATTGGACTACTGCCCTATGAGTGTCTTCCTCTCTCTATGCACACATGTGATGCTGCTGGAAGTGTTGCGGTTTGCCTTTGGGTTTGCATCTCAGAGCTGCACTTCGGACAGTTTGCCTTTGTATGGTTATGAAGTGGATTGATCCGGAGCAAAGATTATATATTTAAGGCATATTTTTTCCAGATTTCTGGTGAGTGTTTATTGCCTAGGGCAGTGATGGCGAACCTTGGCACCCCAGATGTTTTGGAACTACATTTCCCATGATGCTCAACTATACTGCAGAGTGCATGAGCATCGTGGCAATTGTAGTTCCAAAACATCTGGGGTGCCAAGGTTCGCCATCACTGGCCTAGGGGGTCACGAGGTGCGGTGGAAGTTTTCATAAATATTCCTTCACTCCGTGGTGATTGGCCATCCCTCTTGAGCTACTTTTGGTGGACTTTGCATTTATAGTGCATGAACTATTTACTCACCAATATATATTGATGTCCAATATATATCAGCGCTGCTTATGTGTCTACTTTCTGTCTGGACTGACATTTGAAGGTTTTTTCACATCTTTATTTGCATAGATATATATATTGACATATATATACATACTTATTTTGTCTTTTAGCTTATATTAACACTACTAATATATACTGTGAGGTTGTCCCCTATCGTAATGGGTGCACTGATGCAGGTAGGCTGGACTATCTTTTAACATGTCTTTTATACACACGCTTCAGAATCTCTACATTATAATTATCACGTGATATCTCTTTGGATTATAGGGCCTTGTCTGCTAGGCTTCAATGTTTCCTGGTTTTCCAAGCTGAGTGCAGTATTTCCATTGATACTTCTCTTCAATATCGATCTGTATTCAGGATAACATGTGTTACCTCCAAGGTTGGGCAGAATAGGCAGGAGTTTTTGAGATTCTGTTTTTAATGATACATGCAATCTTTACTGTTGCAACATGTGAATATTTGTAATTTTGAGATTTAGTAATTGATATGTATGTACTGTTAATGTATGTACAGGATGTTTCTGACCTATGTATTTACATTGTGGAAAAATTATACCTCCTATATTCCTGATGAAGGAGTTGCACAGCCTCTGAAACGCATCGGGTACAATACATCAGTCTATAGTATCATTGCACACTCTAGTTGGTGTAATTTCAGTTACTTATTCCATATATATTTTGCAATTATTGGTTTTAATTGATGAATTATTAATAAAGCATGTATTTATTAATATACTCGTTATATGATTTAAGTGCCTACAAAGTTCCATAACAGGGGAATTTCCAAACCTACGGAGCACTGTTAAAACCCTTATTCAAAAATGGAAAGAGTATGGCACAATTGCAAACCTACCAAGACATGGACGTCCACCTAAACTGTCAGGCCGGGCAAGGAGAGCATTAATAAGAGAAGACGCCAAGAGGCCCATGGTAACTATGAAGGAGCTGTAGAGATCCACAGCTCAGGTGGGAGAATCTGTCCACAGTACAACTATTAGTCGTGCACTCCAAAAATCTGACCTTTATGGAAGAGTGTCAAGAAGAAAGCCGAAAGAAAGTCATAAGAAGTCCTGTATGCAGTTTGCGAGAAGCCATGTGGGGGACTCAGCAAACATGTGGAAGAAGGTGCTCTGGTCAATTGAGACCAAAATTTTACTTTTTGGCCTAAAAGCAAAACGCTATGTGTGGCAGAAAACTAACACTGCACATCACCCTGAATACACCATCCCCACTGTGAAACATGGTGACAGCATCATGATGTAGGAATGCTTTTCTTCAGCATGGACAGGGAAGCTGGTCAGAGTTGATGGGAAGATGGATGGAGACAAAAACAGGGAAATCTTAGAAGAAAACGTTAGAGTTTGCAAAAGACTTGAGACTGGGGCGGAGGTTCACCTTCCAGCAGGACAACGACATTAGCCAGAGATACAATGGAATGGTTTAGATCAAAGCATATTCATGTGTTAGAATAGCCCAGTCAAAGCCCAGACCTAAATCCAAATGAGAATCTGTAGCAAGACTTTAAAATTGCTGTACACGGATGCTCTCCATCCAATCTGACAGAGCTTGAGCTATTTTGCAAAGAAGAATGGGCAAAAATGTCACTCTCTAGATCTGCAAAGCTGGTAGAGACATCCCCAAAAAGACTTGCAGCTGTAATTGCAGTGAAATGTGGTTGTGCAAAGTATTGACTGAATACAAATGCACGCCACACTTTTCAGATATTTATTTGTAAAAAGAATTGGAAACCATTTATCATTTTCCTTCCACTTCACAATTATGTGCCACTTTGTGTTGGTCTATCACATAAAATCCCAATAAAATACATTTACATTTTTTGTTTGTAACATGACAAAATGTGGAAATGATCAAAGGTATGAATACTTTTTCAAGGCACTGTCTATGTGGCCACAAATACCCTGGTCAGCAAATCTTGTAATTTGCCCCCATGCAATTTCTGTCCGCACCTACTGCAGGTACCTTGAAAAAGTAATTTGTTACTACTGTCCCTGGTGCTGATTTAAAAGAAAAACAAAGTTAAAGCTTTAGTCCCGGTTCACACTACCGCGACTTGTCAGGCGACTTGGCCGTCTGACAAGTCGCGGTCCATTCAGTGCTATGGGAACCGTTCTAATAAGAGCGACTCAAGTCGCTCCGACTTAGAAAATAGTTCCTGTACTACTTCGGGGCGACATCGGAGCGACTTGCATTGACTTCAATTATGTGAAGTCCGTGCAAGTCGCGTCGAAGTCGCGGTGCACGCGACTTCACAGGTCGCCCCCAAAGTCGGATCGCCTTAGTGTGAACCGACAGTTAGCTAAATATAGTAGTAACAAATTATTGGTTATTACAACGTACAGTATATAAACACATATAAACACATTATAGAATTGAAAAAACATAACTAAAAAAAGTCACCTTTTGTGGTAATGTAAAAAAAAAATATGTTTTAGTTTATATAATGTGTATATCTAATTACTATTTTTAAAGTAATTTATTTGTCATGCTATTGGTGTAAAAAAAAGTAGTTTGTCTATTATATATACACTATGATATTGGAGCCCAAGATCATCAGCCTACCTTATTGGTAAAAGCAAGCAGTCCTTTTTATTGTCAAAAACAGGCCAACAGAAAAAGCACCTTGTCTCCTGAATAGTCTATAAATTGTTGGTGCAAAACATAAATACTTGGCTGGTTCACCTCCAGTCCCACTTGTCCCCTTGCAGGGTTTTTGAAAGCTCTCGGACCACTCAACCACACAGTAGCCCACATTGCTCATGTCGCGGTGTTCTCCTCTACTCCATTTCACAGACAGGTACTAAGCATTTTCTCCTCCTTTTCTGAACTTGGGTTAATACTTTCAGGGAAAAAAATCCTTTTGATCAGGGTTGGAGGTTCTTTCCCACCCAAATATCTCTCCTGAATCTCACAATTTCGCCAATCACAAGGGAACCGTATGTCAGTCCTCTCCTTTCTTATCAGACTACCCAGAAACTCTTTACCCGGCATGGGTGAGAACTGAAAAATGTCTCTTGAGCTCTCCCTTTAAGGAACCTCAACCCAAATAGCGGGGAGATATACCTGCCATACAGGACCCATCCCTGCCATCCTATACAACACTTATTAATTTATTCTCCCCAAATTTTATCTCCTTATACACAATTAAAGTGAAGTTCCGGGCAGAAATGTTTTTTTTACCTAAAAATACCCCCGGGACAGTCAGGGCTTGTGCATTTAAGCAACGATAGCCTCTGAACTGTCCCCTGTTTCACTTACCTGTAAGAAGAAATGCTTACCTTGAAAATGCCTTGTCCAGCGCTGCCATCTCAGGTGTGGGCAGCTGAAGCCGGAGCGTCCCTCTTCGTGTCCTCTTCGGTGACATCGGAGTCCCAGAATGCCCTGCTCATCACTTCCGGGGCAGGCATGTCATCCCTGAACAGCTTCTGGGCATGCCCAGAAGCTGTTCAGCAGGGAATGACGCGCCTGCACCGGAAGTGACGAGTGACTCCAGTGCAGGCGCATTGACTCCTAGGATCGATGACGCTCATCTCCCAGGAGGCAATGCAAGGAGGAAGTGACATCGTGGGCCGCGGCTGCAGAGGGAGGAAGAGGAAGGAAGGTAAGTATATTTTCATTAAAAACAAGGTAAGTGAAACAAAAATGAATTATCCAATTGTTTTTCAGGATCATCTAAGCTAGCGGAGGTGCAAAGATAGTTTTTAGGGTGGAGCTCCTCTTTAATAACGTTTAGTTATTGATCCAGATAATGTTAATTATTTTATGTTTTCTAATATATTATCCATACATTATATCTGATATTGTACTTTTATCAAATCTTAATCCATATTCTGGTGAAAGGGACAATGTAAATGTCCTGAAATTCATTGCTTGTCAAGATAAAAAAGATATTTTGTATACATAAAAGGTTTACAATATTGTTTCAAGACCAGTAAATCCACATTTACAGTATATTCTGAATGATCTTTATTAAGATAGCAACATTTGTTAACATAATTTAACAAAGAATAATGAAAACTAACATTGTTGATTTTAGCACAGCTGCTGTGATTTCTGACTGCCATTAGTAGGTCCTTAAATAATTCTATTTGCTGCCTGTAGATTGTGTGTAACATTTACACACTGAGATGAATTCCATTGGCTCCGATCATCTACTCCCCTTTGCGTGCTACAAGGAATATAATAGCGCTATAATCAGTGAGATCGCTGCCATTGCATCTCCTCTGCACTGCAAACTAATCAATGCCTAAACCCAGCTTATCGAGGGCGTTTTCATAAGTCCTCATTATATTTTAAAAAATTGATCCGTTCCTCTCCAACAATCCCAAAGGTTGTATCTAACATCCCAATGATTATCAGCTGGCTTCCTGATTTTATCAGCTTTAGGATCTTTTCCAGGTTCCTCGTGTATTCATCTTCATTTTTACTGATAGCTTCCAGTAACCATGCACTCATAATGCAATCAGCAAGTGGTAATAACACCGGGAAGGTTATGTTTTCCTGTTCAAAATCACATTTCAAAATCTGTTTGATTATTTTAGATGCATTTCTTTCTCCTGATCGCTGTAAAAATAAAACAAACAAAAAAAAAAAAAACATAATATGGACATTACAGGATAGTTTCCAATATAAGTAAGGCCCCTTTCACACAGGGAGTCCGTTCAGATCCGCCTGTCCGTTTTTCAGGCAAATCTGAACGGATGCTCCATGCATCTCTATGGGGCATCGGATGTCAGTGGAGACATGTCCGCTGATATCCGATCTGATCCGATTCGTCAAAACCGGACGGATGGAAACCCTATTTTCTATCCGTCTGGCGGATTGGATGAGAACGGACAGATGGTCCGTTCTCATCCGATTCCCCCATAGAGATGCATGGGGACCTGACAGCTCTGTCTCCGCACACAGCGCGGAGAACAGCTTTCATCCTCCTGCTCGATCTGCCGCCCGCTAAGAAAAACGGAGTCCGCCTGTTGAACTCTCTGTGTGAAAGGGGCCTGAGAGTTTACTTCTGAAGTGTGATGATCAATTCTGCCAAAATTCAGGTAGACTGTAATTTGGCAAATTAAAAAAGTTGTTGAACTAGGATTTTGAAATTGAATTGCAATAAAGTCAATATGAGATCATATTTTATATTTAACTTAGATCCTGTGGAGGACTACTAGACACGCTTTTGTCAATGAAATGACATCCTTGTGTTTGCTTGTTGTTTCTTGAACTGGTAAGACAATTGGGTTGATTTACTAAAGGCAAATAGGCTGTTGAGTAAAGTTGCACTTTACAAGGGCATTTTCTCAGTGCTTAGTGAATGAGGTGATATTTCACTTTGCAAAGAATACCCAATAAAGAAACCAGATTGATTATATTCTCTGCAGCCAAAGATGGAGAAGCTCTATACAGTCAGTCAAAACAAGACCTGGAGCGGACTGTGGCTCAGGCCATGAGCTTTTAATGGCAAAATTTAGGCTTAAATTGAAGAAAGTGGGAAACACCACTAGACATGTCAGATATGATCTAAATCAGATCCCTTGGAAGGAAGTGTGTAAAATCGTACAAGGCGCAGCAATGAAAACCACCCCAAACAAAAAGAAATGCAGGAAAGCAAAATGGCTATCTGATGGGGCCACACAAATAGCTGAACAAAAAAGAAAGGCAAAAGGCAATGGAGAAAGGGGAAAATATACCCAACTGAAAAATAGGCAAGTGACCAATGCGCTACCAGTGAAGTAAATAAGAATAATAATAAGGTGAAATATGTAAGTGATAAAATCTATGAAACAACAATAAAAAAGCTGCCAATTTCTGTAGTGTCACCACATACCGATAAAAAAATCAAAATGTGTGTAAAAATAGGCGCTAATTCCAATAATAAATGTGAAAAATGCAATCACAAACAATATCAAACAGTATAACACTCTTAAAACAATAATTTATATCAACGGAATCCAAAGCATAAATGCCTGTGTAAAGGGTAAACTGCACTTAATCGAAATATTCATAAAGTGACAATTAATATAAAATATCAATAAAAGCAAGGCAATGTGATTGTGCAGAATCTAAATGTTTATAAAGCAAAAAAAAATGGGGATCCAAAATGTGATGTGAACAATCAATTCAAACAGTGTCACCGATGTGAGAAGATCCCAACACAGAATGCAACATTGAGTGCAGTGGCCGCTCACCTCAATAAGGGATAAATATGGCGTTTTCATAGGTATAATAATCCTCTGTGGAACTCCAATGGTGGTATTGGCTCAGTTTACAGGGAGTTTTGGATAGATAGCCACACGAATTGGAGGTATATATGCCCTTGGCAGTTCACTCATGAGAAATAGATAAAGACTCCATAGTGTGGTATATAAGATTCATTTTATTAAAGGACAATAGATAACTTACAATAAAACTCAGGTAGATGAATGCGGACCGAGTGGTCCGTATTCAGTGGCAGCTGGTGCTCTAAATTTTTGGGGGGCGCAAACAGAAAAATGTAATAGGCATTGCTTCGCGGCAAAAAATGCGGTAAAAAAATTACGTGACTTTGAATCACTGTAAAATCGCGCAAACAGTTTCGCAGTATGCCTAGTGCCAAAAATAACTTCTTTTGGGCGACAGGCGTACCACAATTCTGTTTGCGTGATTTTACTGTAATTCGTCGGGGGACAATCCTGGAAAAATTTGGCCACAATCGGGGTGCACTTAAAAGTGATGTGGATTACAACGGCATCCAGGGATTTGGGATTGCAGGCAGAATGGCGGCGAATTACGCGTGTGATTCGGGACGCCTAGCTGTGAAAGGAGCCTTACAGATTACAGTACCCCTTATCACAAAGCCCCTTTATACATTACAGTACCCCTTATCACAAAGCCCCTTTATACATTACAGTACCCCTTATCACAAGCCCCTTTATACATTACAGTACCCCTTATCACAAAGCCCCTTTATACATTACAGTGCCCCTTATTAAAGTGCACCAAACTGATAGAAATTGTTATTCAAAGTGTGACAGCGCTGAAAATTGGCCTGGGCAGGAGGGGGGTAAAAGTGCCTGGTACTGATGTGGTTATAACAGAATAGACCCTAGTGGTCTTTTTTCCAAGTTTTTGGTCTTTTTCTTTGTTTAGCAAAAAAAAAAAAACATGTGGTGATTAAATACCACCAAAGGAAATCTCTATTTGTATGAAAACAATTATTAAAAAAAATTAATGTGGGTACAGTGTTGCATGACTGCGCAATTATCATTCAAAGTGTAACAGCGCTAAAAGCTGAAAGTTGGCCTGGGCAGGAAGGGGGTAAAAGTGCCCGGAAGGCAAGCAGTTTAGGGAAAACAACCCAAATAGTGGGGAAATGTAGCTGCCATCCAGGGCCCATCCCTGCCATCCTGTACAACACTTATTAATTGAATCTCTTCTATATTTTATCTCCTCATAAACTATTAATGTTTAGGTACTGAACCTGATAATGTTATTTTTTTTCTGTTTTCTAATATATTATCCATACACTGTATCTGATATTGTATTTTTGTATAATCTTTATCCATATTTTGATGAGAGCAACACCGTAAAATGTCCTGAAATGCGTTGGTTATCAATAAATAGATAAAAAGATATGTTGTATACATAAAAGGTTTACAATATCGTTCCAAGACAAGTCAACACACATTTATATTCTAAATGATATTTATTAAGATAGTGACATTTGTTAACACAATTTAACACAGATTAATGCAAAATGACTTTTCTGACTTTAGCACAGCTGCTGTGATTTCTGACTGCTATTATTGGGTCAATGATTAATTCTATTTGTTGCCTGTAGATTCCTTGTAAGATTTCCACACTGACATTAATGCTATTGGCTCCAATCATCTATTCCCCTTTGCATCCTACAATGAACATTGCAGCTTTATAATCAGTGAGATCGCTGACATTGCTTCTCTTCTGCACTGCACAGAAATCAACGACCAAACCCACCTTACCAAAGGCATTTCTCACAAACTCCTCATTATATGTTAAACAATGGAGCCGTTTTCCTGCAACAGTCCAGTAAGTTGTATCTAATGCTGCAATAAGTATCAGCTGGCCTCCGGGTTTTAGCAGCTTTATTGTCTTCTCCAGATTCTTAATGTATTCATCTTCATTTTTACTGATGATTTCCAGTATCCAAACACTCATAATACAGTCAGCAAGCGGTAATAGCACCGGGGAGGTTATGTTTTCCTGTTCATAATCACATATCAAAATCTGCGAGATGGATGACCTTAGGCGCATTTCTTTTTCCTGAATTTGATCTCTAAAAGAAAAAAAAAAAAAACGTAATATACACAATACAGTAAAGATTTCAATATACAGTGATATGGCATGATGAGCGATGCTGCCAAAATTCAGTTAGACTGTAATTTGACAAGTTAAAATAAAATTGTCATACTAGCGTAACACTACCCCCCTAGGAGTTGCTGATGTCAGGGTGTGCACAGCCAGTCACACAACATTTCCTTCTTGTATCCAGACACAGTGATCAGAACTTTGGCTTTTTTTTTTTTTGTTGTTGTTTTATTAGGGGATGATAACTTAGATGGGGTAGGGGATTACAAGATACCCAACATGAAAATGTCCAACAATCAAAACCAGGGACAACTTCCTCACTAGTTAAATATTCCTCTTCTTCCTTCCACCTGCACAAACTTGGTTTCCTTATACAGCTCCTACTGGTTCACTCCTGGGAGAACTAACAGTCTCTAGTTAGTTCAGCAACAGCCCGTTACAGGCTAGGAACTTGAAGTCCCTTGGTAAAGTAGCAATGTGGAGTGAACAGCATCTTACACAACCTATTGCCTCTTAATAGACACTGATTCCAGTTCTACTGCTTGCAGAAATTCCAGCCCACCTGGCTGTCACTAGTCAACCTGCCTGCTTTCTCTTCCCAGTCCTCCTGACTGACACACACATGAGACTCCCCAGGGCAAGGTTGGATGAAGGCTTGGCAAACTGCTGTCTTTAAGAGAGCACTGCCACAGCTGGCAGTCTCTCCCCTTGTCTGTCCACTGTGCTGATCTACTCACTGTTTCCCCTTGCTCTCTCCACTGCCTCTCTGGTTAGGGTCCCTCCAAATGCCTGCTGTGGTGGGATCCTTCCAGGCCAGCCTCCCCAGCCCCTCCCTGGAAGCAGTCCCTCAAGGGCCACCGACAAACTCTCTTCAACACTGCTTCTCCATCTTCCACCCAACTCCCCCGCTGGCATGGCTCATGTTTATTTATAGGCTTCTTAGTTCCCTGCCAGGCCCCCAACCTGGGGATTGGCTAAGGGCCCCTAAATAATCAAGGAAACCTCTCCTAGCTTCCACCCACTATCATAATTCATTCTCCAACATTCTAGAAATGGCGGGGGTGGGGGGGGGGGGGCATCAGAGAGATTCTAGGATGAGTTAACATTACTGGCCTCTAATAACCCTGACCCAGATTCAGTGACTCAGTAACTCTCTTCAACACTGCTTCTCCATTTTCCAACTGACTCCCCTACTGGCATGGCTCATGTCTATTTATGGGCTCCTTAGTTCCTTGCCAGGCGCCCAACTTGAGGATTGGCTAAGGGCCCCTAAATATTCAGGGAAACCTCTCCTAGCTTCCACCCACTATCTTCCAGCACATTCTCCAACATTCTAGAAATTGGGGCCGGGGGCATCAGAGAGCTTCCAGGATGAGTCATCCAACCCTGGCCTCTAATAACCCTAACCCAGATTCAGTGACTTAGGTGGGCCAGACTATAATTTGCCCACTCTTACTTCTAGTAGCACACATTAGCAGGTGCTACAATAGGATTTTGAAACTGAATTACATTGCAGTCAATATGAGGTCATATTTTATGTTTAAATTGGGTCCTCTGGAGAGCTGTTGGAAAAGCTATTGTCACTGAAAATTAGGTTATATTTTATGTTTAAGTTAGGTCCTCTGGAGGACTGCTGGACAAGCTATTGTCACTGAAATTTGTTTGCTTGTTGTTCCTTGAACTGGTAAGACAATGGGGTTGGTTTACTAAAGGCAAATAGTCTGTCGGCTTTTCAAATTAGGTTGCACTTTGCAAGGGCATTTTTTCTCAGGGCTTAGTGAATGAGGTGATATTTCACTTTGCAAAGAATACCCAATCACACACAAAGAAAATTAAAAAAAAAAAAAAGCATTTTTACTTGCATATGATTGGATGATGGAAGTTAGCAGACCTTAACTTTATTCATTAAGTGTGGGGTAAAATTCCCTTGCAAAGTACAACTTCCCTTGCAATGTCTGTTTGTCTTTAGGAAATTAACTCTAGCATTCTTAAAAAACAAAGAAGCGATACAATATGTGCGTTTATTTTAATGTTATTTGATATTTCTTACCACTAGAATACAATACAGCCAAACACAGTAAATGGCTCTTGCTGTCTCTTTATCACACACAGTTTGTTTCTTTGGTCAGCACAAGTTTAACCTGCCTAATAGTACTTTCCTGTGCATGGTATGGCAGCTTACTGATGGGTCAAACCTTACAGAGCTACAAGACTGACTGCTATATAAATAAAAAACTCTACCTAACACCAGCATTCTTATTTTTTATCTTCAGGTCAATAGGATGCAGCTACTGTCCCTAGCAAGAAATTAATTGCTAATGAAAAACATTTTTGTACTATTTTTACCCTTACCTGTCTGCTTCCTTTGGTCTTTTTCAGGCAAGTTCTCTGAAACTCTCCTCCCTGAATTCCTGATACCACAGGTGCTAAAGGTGTCCCTCGTGAGGAACCCTATTCTGGTGGTCTTGGGGGTAACAGAGTACTGTGGTGTTCTATCATTGAAGAACAGGACACATGTTGCATGCTTTTATTTCCTCCTTCTCTGTCCCCAAGCCTCAATAATGGTTGGTGTTGTTGCGATTGTTCCACACGATTGGCTAAGCTCAGTCATCTAATACTGCTGTTTTGGCCAGATGAGGAGGTGGGCTATGGTCTGACAGGGGTTGGGGTTTTAAAGTAAGTAGAGTTGAGCGGAGACCTGGATGTTCGACGGGTTTAG
Organism: Pelophylax lessonae; assembly: GCF_965119305.1. Taxonomy (NCBI): domain Eukaryota; kingdom Metazoa; phylum Chordata; class Amphibia; order Anura; family Ranidae; genus Pelophylax; species Pelophylax lessonae. The sequence continues at coordinate 36,372,503 of NC_138779.1, read as the reverse complement.
GCGAACTTCACAAAAAAGTTCGAGTTCGTGACCCGAACTTAACCCAAACTTGACCCCGAACCCCAGTCAATGGGGACCCAAACTTCTGAGCACTAAAATGGCTCTAAAAAAGTCATGGAAAGGGCTAGAGGGCTGCAAATAGCAGCAAAATGTTGTTAAGAGCATAGCAAGGGCTCTGCAAACAAATGTGGCTAGGGAAATAACTTAAAATAACATAAAAATAAAAAATAATAATCTTGATCTAGGAGGTCCATATGAAGTAGGAGGTTGAGGTGTCGGTGGATATGGCGGTGTAGGTGGAAGCGGCGGTGGAGGAGAATGAGGTAGCAACACTGGTTTTTGTTTGTAATTTAATTTTTTTTAAAATGAAAGGAAAAGGGGCATCATTTTGTGCCCCCTTTTCCTCATGGGATGGGTACAGGGATTATAACTTGGTGTAGGCTAGTTATTAGCAGTCACAGGGTGAGGTAAAATTTTGGCTGGGGAAAGTTTAGTTGACCTTCATGACCTGGGGTTATTCAGCCGCTGTTCCCGCTCAAATTTGTCCCTGTATCTCTGGAGATTGGGCCGGTTCCCCCTCTTCCCGCTCAAATTCCCTTGTATCTGGGGAGATTAGTTGAGTTTTCCCCTATACCCCTACCCCTGGTTTAGGGCTATTTAAGAGGGACCCCCGCAGCTAAGGGCTCAGCCATCTCACTGGAACCGAGCTTTGGTGTTCCCCTCCCTCCCTCCCTCCCTCCCTCCCTTGTTTTGTCACGGCCAGTATTATTATTTGTAGGGTCACCTTTGTGTTGTGCAAAGGGGGACAATGTGTGTATATATATATATATATATATATATATATATATATATATATATATATATATATATATATATATATACATATATATATATATATATATATATATATATACATATATATATATATATATATATATATATATATATACGATTTGTTCTGTGTATTAATGTTGTTTTGGATAATTTTATTAAGTTGAATTTGTTTATTCTTACATTGTTTTCAGTGTTTTATAATATTGTTGAAAATCTTTTATCACGTTTTTTTAAATAAGCAAATAATAAATGGCCCCTGCCTTAAAAAATTACGCTTTTGTACCACAATTTTTTCACCCTAATAAAAAAGTTTGTATACAAAAAAAAAAAAAATCCAACCAAATGTTGTGTGGTGTCTCATTATTGTTAATTTATTATCTGTTATTTATTAATAATCTAGGGAGTCCTGTTTACTATCCCATTAGGGTAAACCCCAAAAGAGTGAGAAAGATCAAAAATACAACAATGGCTGGGTAAGGCCGGTATACATGTCTATTCGTCACAAGGTACGGACAAGTCCTGTGGGATCCATGCCTGGTTCATTTTAATGAACGTGAGCTTGTCCACATTGGCTCTGGACAGACAGCTGAGCTTGTCTGTGATAACGCCCCCTGCCGTGCTAAATATACGTTCAGATAATACACTGGCTGCAGGGCACGCCAGCACCTCCAAAGGGTAAAGAGCAAGCTCAGGCCATGTGCCCAATTTGGAGACCCAGAAGTTGAAGGGGGGAGACCCATCATTCAGTACATCTAGGTGTACACATACTGCTCCACCATGTTGGTGAAATGCTGCCTCCTGCTAAGACATTCCATATCAGCTGGTGGTGCTGGTTGTTGTGGCGTGTTGACAAAGCTTTTCCACATTTCGGCCATGCTAACCCTGCCTACTGAGGTGCTGGCGGTGCCCTGGCTGCGTTGGCTGCCTCTTCCTCCTCCTCTGCCTTCGCCTTGTGCTTCCACTGTGCCCCCCCCACTGTGTCAGGTGGGAATGCCACCAGCAGCACGTCTACCAGCATGCGCTTGTACTTGCGCATCTTACGATCACGCTCCAGTGAGGGAATTAAGGACGCTACATTGTCCTTGTAACGTGGATCCAGTAGCGTGGCCACCCAGTAATCAGCACAAGTTATAATGTGGGAAACTCGGCGGTCGTTGCGGAGACACTGCAGCGTGTAATCGCTCATGTGTGCCAGGCTGCCCAGAGGCAACGAAAAGCTGTCCTCTGTGGGAGGTGTATCGTCTGTGTCCTCTGTATCCCCCCAGCCACGCACCAGTGATAGCCATGAGATGGTCTGGGTGCCACCCTTCTGTGAACATGGTTCTTCCTCCTTCATCTCCTCCTCCTCATCCTCCACCTCATCATCCTCCAGAACTGTGCCCTTGCTGGACAATTGTGTACCTGGCATTTGTGGGTGCAGGAACCCACCCTCGGATCCACTTGTGAATGACTGCTCCGAAAGCCTTGGAAATGATACCTCTTCCTCCTCCTCCTCCTGTGCCACATCCTCTTCCATCATCGCCCGAATCGTTTTTTCAAGGAGGCATAGAAGTGGGATAATAACGCTGAGAACAGCGCCATCGGCACTGGCCATGTTGGTGGAGTACTCGAAACAGCGCAACAAGGCACACAGGTCTCGCATGGAGGCCCAGTTATTGGTGGTGAAGTGGTGCTGTTCCGCAGAGCGACTCACATGTGCGTGCTGCAGCTGAGGCTCCACTATCGCCTGCTGCTGCTCGCACAGTCTGGCCAGCATGTGCAAGGTGGAGTTCCACCTTGTGGGCACGTCACATTTGAGGCAGTGAGCGGGAAGGCCGAAGTTACGCTGCAGCGCTGACAGGCGAGCAGCAGCAGGGTAAGAACACCGAAAGTGCGCACAGACGGCCCACACTTTCTGCAGTAGCTCTGACATATCGGGGTAATTTTTAAGGAACCTCTGCACCACCAAATTCAGCACATGCGCCACGCAAGGGATGTGCATCAAACCGGCTTCGCCCAGAGCTGCTACGAGATTTCGCCCATTATCGCACTCCACCAGGCCGGGCTTGAGGCTCACTGGCACCAACCACTCATCGGTTTGTTGTTCAATGCCCCTCCACAACTCCTGTGCGGTGTGGGGTTTTTCCCCCAAACAGGCAAGTTTTAAAACTGCCTGCTGTCGTTTACCCCTGGCTGTGCTGAAGTTGGTGGTGAAGGTGTTACGCTGACCGGGTGAGGAGGCGGTAGAGGATGAGGAAGCGGAGTAGGAGGAGTTAGCAACAGGAAGCAAACTGAAGCGCCCTGCAATCCCCGGTGGTGGAAGGACATGCGCCAAACTGCTATCCACCTCAGGCCCAGCCGCCACTGCATTTACCCAGTGTGCTGTTAGAGAGATATAATGTCCCTGACCGTGCTTACTGGTGCACATATTCGTAGTTAGGTGGACCTTGCCAGCATTTCAAAGGCCAGGAATTTTGAAATGCTGGCATTCAGGCCCAGGGATCGTGGATGGATAGGGGGGGTACTTCCTCTTTTGCTCCAGTGTTTGGGAGATAGAGAGCTAAACGATTCCATGGGACATTGTGGAGATGGTTGATGACCCAGGTGGTGGTGTTGCTGGCAGATCCTCTGTTTGTGGGGTGGCAGGTGCCACTGTCACTACAGAGGTTGATGAAGAGGCCGAGACTGCAGAAGAAGAGGAAGCAGGAGGAGCCAGAGACCTTTCTTGTTTTTTGAGGTGTCTACTCCACTGCAGCTCATGCTTTGCACTTAGATGCCTGGTCATGCAGGTTGTGCTCAGGTTGAGAACGTTTATGCCTCACTTCAGGCTCTGATTGCACAGCGTGCAAACCACTCGTGTCTTGTCATCAGCACATTGTTCGAAGAACTGCCACGCTAGACAACTCCTTAGAGCTGGCTTTAGTGTGCTCGGTCCCTTGCTACGTTGGGCAGTAGCAGGCATACTGTCTAGGGGACGGCCGCTCCGCTTTTGCACCCTGCTCCCGCTTCTGCTGTGCTGGTGGCTCTGTGCGACCGCCGCCTCATCCTCCAAACTACACAGGTCACCTGCATGACATTGATTCCATGTGGGGTCGAGGACCTCATCGTCTTCCACCCACATCATCTTCCACCCAGTCTTCACTCCTGCCCTCCTTGTTGGTCTGCACAATTCCGATAGCCGCAGCAGTTGGCACCTGTGTTTCGTCATCATCCGAGACGTGCTGCGATGGTCCTCCCATGTACTCATTTTGAAACATAAGTGGTTGGGCATCGGTGCACTCAATCTCTTCCACTTCTGGGGCAGGGCTAGGTGGATGGCCTGGGAAACCCTGCTAACAGAGTCATCAAAAAGCAGAAGAGACTGTTGCATGACTTGGGGCTCAGACTGCTTGGCTGATTTGCAAGGGGGGGAGGTGAAAGACTGATGGACATCGGCTTCAGGTGCCAACTCTGATCTTTCAGCAGGAGACTGGGTGGGAGACAATGTGACGGAACTGGAGGCACTGTCAGCAACCCAATCTACTATTGCCTGTTCTTGTTCTGGCCTCAACATTTGTAGAGCCGCATTAGGCCCAACCAAATACTGCTGCAGGTTCTGTCACCTTCTCTCACCTGAGGAAGGTGTTTCACTTGTAGCTGGCACAGATCGACCAGGTCCTCTCCTTGCAACAGGAGCTCCACCAGCAGCACCAGGACCAGGGCCACGTCCCTTACTTGACGTTCTCCTCATATGTCTCAAATTTAGGATCTTGCCCTAAATGGGTGTTTTTTTTCAAGGCCTGAAAATTATTGAAGTATTTCAAGCTTGTTTTTATCACAGATGCAACAAGTAAGGGCTGTAAAATTGTGTATTTTGCCCAAAAAGTGTGTTTTTTTACTAACACAATATGACAGCAGTATAAAACGCTTGAATTCTACACGTACAGATGCAGCAAGGGCTATAAAATTGTGGATTTTAGCCAAAAAAGGGTGTACTATATTTATATTTATTTATATATTCATAGCTTAAAATGCACACTGAATAAAGCTGCAGACGCCCCAGATGGAGGGTATTGCCAAAAAAGGGTGTCAAAAAATGTCACAAAAGTACATATGCAGTGCTGGTGCACTGAGCTTGCATAAAATGCCCCCTACCGCCCACCTAACTAACAGATGGATAAAAGTAATTTTTCTCTGTCACTGGGCTCAGGGCAGGGTAAAAAGATTGTGCACTGCACCCACACAGCAAAATCTATGTAGATCGCACGCTGAGTTCAATTCAAGAATAAATAAAGAATAAAGCATCCAGGTGTCCGCTCAACTCTAAGGCTCCGTTCACATCTAGGCGTTTTGGGGCGTTTTTGGGGCGTTTTTCTGCTCTAGGATCAGCTCTCAAAACGCCCAACAAGACAAATCCTATTCATTTCAATTGCCCCTGTTCATATCTGAGCGTTTTGATGCTGTAAGCAAAACGCCCAACGCTCAAAAAAGTACACAAGCTTCTTTTTGGGCAGATTACAGGCGTTTTCCATTGGTTTCTATTCAATCTAAAAACGCCTGCACAAAAAACGCCTGTAAAAACGCCTGTAAATCACGGTAAAAATCACTGTAAAATCGCATTAAAAAAACGCGCGCAAACGCTACGCTCAGGTGTGAATGTAGCCTTATTCTGTCCACTCCTATTCTTTCCCTCAAAGCAGCAGCCACAGCCTTTCCTATACTAGATAGAGGAGAGTGATGTGCGGCGCTACGTGACTCCAGCTTATATAGAGGCTGGGTCACATGCTGCACTGGCCAATCACAGCCATGCCATTAGTAGGCATGGCTGTGATGGCTTCTAAGGGCACACGAGTTAAAGGCTTGTTGATTGGCTGCCCTGCAGCTTTTTTTTAAACGCGCCATTAAATTGCCGAACTCGATCCCGAACATACAGTAAAATGTTCGGGTTCGGGTCCGGGTACCAAAAACCCTAAAGTCCAGTATGACTTTACAGTTTGGGTTTTCTCTATCCTAAAAGTAAGGCTTTTAAATATGGAGGGCAGCCAACACAGTCACTTTTTGTCTTGAGTAGATCCTGCACTATCTGCTCTTTTTTGCTTCTGGTATTTGTAGGTTCTTACTTCATGTCTGGAGATCCTGTCTCAAGCATTTCAATTTTTATCACTATTCACAAATATTCTGTTACAACATTGCTTTTTCTAAATGGCTAAAGCAATAATAGATCGAGAGAGGAGGAGCCGGAAGTTGCGAGTGATCCAAGCACACACACACACAGCGAGGAGCGCTGTGTGGAGCTGTACGGAGGAGGAGAGGAGGAGCCGCACGTGCGGGGGGGGGGGGAGCGGGAAAAGCCGCACTAGGAAGCCGGGGGCCGGGTGCAGGAGCCGCGGACCAGGGAACCGCTGCGGGGGACATAGCAGCAGCGGCGACAGAGCGGACCAGCACGGAGACAGTGCGGGGAAGGAGCAGCAGCGGCATCAGTGCGGACCAGCAGGGAGCCAGTGCGGGGACAGAGCAGCTGCGGCGTCAGAGCGGGGACAGAACAGCAGTGAAGAAGACAAGGACCTGGACCTGACCGAGGGGCGTAAGTAGGAAGCAACTGATCTGCTGGTAGGGGGGTGGGCTGCTGGTGGGGGACTACAAGTACAGTAGCTACTATAGACTGAGAGGTGCTCTTGCGACTGGTGGGTATCTTGCGACTGGTGAGTATCTGCGACTGGTGACCATCTTGCAACTGGTGAGTATCTGTAACTGGTGAGTATCTGTAACTGGTGAGTATCTGTGACTGGTGAGTATCTGTAACTGGGGAGTATCTGTAACTGGTGAGTATCTGTGACTGGTGAGTATCTGTGACTGGTGAGTATCTGTGACTCGTGAGTATCTCTGCGACTGGTGAGTATCTCTGCGACTGGTGAGTATCTGCAACTGGTGAGTATCTGCGACTGGTGACCATCTTGCGACTGGTGACCATCTTGCGACTGGTGAGTATCTGCAACTGGTGACCATCTTGCGACTGGTGAGTATCTGCGACTGGTAGCATCTTGCGCCTGGTAAGTATCTTTGCGACTGGGGAGTATCCTTGCGTCTGGTGAGTATCTTGCGACTGGTGGGTGAGTATCCTTGCGACTGGTGAGTATCTTGCGACTGGTGGGTGAGTATCCTTGCGACTGGTGAGGGTATTAGCGACTGGTGAGTATCTTGCGACTGGTGAGTATCTTGCGACTGGTGGGTGAGTATCCTTGCGACTGGTGAGGGTATTAGCGACTGGTGAGTATCCTTGCGACTGGTGAGGATCCTTGCGACTGGTGAGTATCTAGTGACTGGTGAGGGTATTAGTGACTGGTGGGTACCCCAGGTTTAGTACCAGGGAAGTTAGAGGTAGTGTAGGTTAGGAAGAGCAGTTTGTTAATATATCCCCATAGAGTAGTGGGTAATAATGTCCGACAGGATTGCGGATGCCACTCAGTGCACTTCTTGCGGCATGTATGCGTTCCTTGATGAATCAATCGAGGACGAATACTGCTGTGCAAGATGTGAGCGACTTGTTGCTCTGGAAGCCCACATCGTGGATCTAGAGAACACAGTGACAAGACTGCGTGGCATCTACAACCTGGAAAGGAGCTTGGACATTACCCATCAGGCGCTGGCAGGGGTCAGCATAGAGGAGGGGGGAGTAGAGGAGACGCAAGCAGCAGAGGTACGCAGCTGGGTGACCGTTAGGAATGTTAGGGGGAGGAGTGTCAGGGAGGCCAATCCTGAGTTGATAGACCCTAACATGTTTGCCGAGTTGCAGGTTGAGGGGGATATCAACTCAGGGGTGGCAGTGCTGGAGCATGCACCCTCCCCCAGCTGCCAGGGGAGGGACGGCTCCAGGAAGAAGGGGGGCCGTAACTCAGGTAAGGTTAGAAAGGTTGTGGTAGTTGGGGACTCAATTATCAAGAGGACAGAGAGGGCAATCTGTAAAAAAGATCTCGTGAACCGAACAGTTTGTTGTTTACCGGGCGCCCGAGTTTGGCACATCGCAGATCTGGCAGACAGATTATTGGGCGGGCTGGGGATGACCCAGCGGTCATGGTGCATGTGGGCACTAATGACAAAGTTAAAGGTAGGTGGAGGATCCTTAAGAACGATTTCAGGGACTTAGGTAATAGATTGAGGAAAAGGACCTCCAAGGTGGTTTTCTCTGAAATACTGCCTGTACCTCGAGCCACACAGGAGAGGCAGAAGGAGATTAGGGAACTTAACAAGTGGCTGAGGAATTGGTGTAGGAAGGAGGGGTTTGGGTTCCTGGAGAACTGGGCTGACTTCTCAGTCGGCTACCAGCTCTTTAGTAAGGATGGGCTGCACCTTAATGGGGACGGTACAGCTCTTTTGGGGAGAAAGATGGCCACCAAGTTGGAGGGGCTTTTAAACTAGGAGACGGGGGGAGGGCTCAGAAGTAGAATCAGTCAGGAGAGAGCAGAGGACAGAAGGCAGTTGTAGGGTCAGCAGCGACAGTAGTTCCATAACGTCAATTGGCGGGTCTGTGCAGGAAAACCGCAGACCAAACAGGAATAAACATAACCACCAATCACGTTTAACTTCCGTAAAACTAAGAGGGGTATATGCTAATGCCAGGAGCCTAGCGAATAAGATGGATGAGTTGGAAATGTTAGTACATGAGGAGGACATAGACCTAGTGGGAATAACAGAGACTTGGTTCGACCCCTCACATGACTGGCTGGCCAATATCCAAGGGTATTCGGTGTACCGGAAGGACAGGGTAGGAAAAAGAGGGGGAGGGGTATGTCTCTATGTCAAGAACAATATAAAGGTGATAGAAAGGAGTGACATTACGGAAGGGATGAGCATGGATTTAGAATCTGTGTGGGTTGAACTCGATAGGGAAGAAGATAAGGGAAAAGTAGTTGTGGGGGTTTGCTATAGGCCACCTAACCAAGGGGAGGAAGTAGAGCTGGAATTTTTAGCACTAATGGGTAAAGTGGCAAAACTGGGATCAGTCATCATATTGGGGGACTTCAATTATCCCGACATTGACTGGGAAGAGGGGACTGCACACTCACATAAGGCCCGTCTATTCACGGAAACCTTACTGGATAATTACATGTCACAGTTGGTGGATTCCCCTACTAGAGAAAATGCAATCCTGGATCTATTGATCACTAATGACCCAGACATAATCTCGGAGGTAGGAGTCCAGGACAACCTGGGCTCTAGCGATCACAGGATGATCACATTTAGTATAAATAACAATATAAAAAGGCAAGTGGGGAACATAAGAACCCTAAACTTCAGACGGGCAAACTTTTCAAAGTTGTACTCATTGATGGAAAGGGTAAACTGGGACCAAACCCTGGGATCCCTGACCACTGAGGAAAAATGGGAATGCTTTAGGAACATATTAAGCAAATGCATCTTGCAGTGCATTCCTATGGGAAATAAATTTAGAAGAGACAAAGCCAAACCTGGCTGGCTAAACCGTAGCGTTAAAAAACTTATTAGGGGAAAAAAAATGGCCTTCAAGAAATATAAATCAGAGGGCACAGTATCGGCCTTCCAGCAATACAAGGAGGCAAATAAGAAAAGTAAACAAGAAATCAAGATGGCTAAAATCAACTTTGAGAGACAAATAGCAGAGGATAGTAAAAAAAACCCAAAGAAATTCTTTAAATATATCAACAGCAAAAAAACTAGGGCAGAGCATATTGCACACATAATTAATGATGATGGGAGGATGGTTACAGAAGACACTGAAAAAGCAACTGTGCTGAATGCTTTTTTCTCGTTAGTCTTCACACAGGAAAAGGAGGGGTACACTGACCATGACTATATGGTTAGTAGTAATACACAGGACTTGCCACTATGGCTAACAGAGGGTGAAATCAGGGAAAGGCTGGATAAACTTAACACAAACAAATCACCAGGCCCGGATGGCGTACATCCGAGAGTACTCAAGGAACTCAGTAAGGTTATATCTAGACCACTGTTCCTGATCTTTGCTGACAGTATTAGGACAGGAGATGTACCAGGGGATTGGAGGAAGGCTAACGTGATTCCGATATTCAAAAAGGGCCAGAGGCATATCCCGGGAAATTATAGGCCTGTCAGGTTGACATCAATAATATGTAAACTTCTGGAGGGGATGATAAGGGACTATATTGTAGAATATGCTAAAGACAACAACATCATCAGTAATAATCAGCACGGGTTTACAAATGGGCGTTCTTGTCAAACCAATCTCCTAGCATTCTACGAGGAGGTGAGCTGTGAGCTAGATAGGGGCAGACCAGTGGAAGTGGTGTACTTGGATTTCGCTAAGGCGTTTGATACAGTTCCACACAAGCGCTTAATTTATAAAATAAGGTCTGCAGGTATCGACAGCAGGGTTTGCTCTTGGATACGGAACTGGCTAAAAGGCCGTGTCCAAAGGGTGGTAATAAACAGCGCATACTCAGGCTGGTCTGAGGTAGTAAGCGGGGTGCCCCAGGGCTCAGTCCTGGGACCAACCTTGTTCAATTTATTCATAAACAGCATTGAGGACGGGATCAGTAGTTCGTTATCAGTTTTTGCAGATGACACAAAATTGGCCAGGGCAATAACTGCACAGCATGAAGCAGATATCCTACAGAATGACCTGGACAAAATTACGGAGTGGGCAACGACATGGCAAATGAGGTTTAACGTGGAGAAGTGTAAGGTTCTGCACTTGGGGACTAAAAACATAAAAACACAATACACGTTGGGAGGGGAACCCTTGGGGGAATCAAAAATGGAGAAAGATCTGGGAGTCTTGGTTGATGATAGATTAGGCAACAGCATGCAATGTCAAGCGGCAGCTGCCAAAGCCAACAGAATATTAGCATGCATAAAGAAAGGGATGTATTCCAGAGATAAGACTATAATCCTTCCACTTTATAAAACTCTGGTCCGACCGCATCTGGAGTATTCTGTCCAGTTCTGGTCGCCAGTCCTCAGGAGGGATGTGTTGGAGCTGGAGAAAGTCCAGAGAAGGGCAACCAAACTGATTAGGGGGTTAGAGGACCTTAACTTTGAAGAGCGGCTGCAATCGCTCGATTTATTTTCCCTGGAGAAGAGACGTCTGAGAGGAGACATGATAGCAATTTATAAATATCTTAATGGGGATCTCAGCTTAGAAAAAATGCTGTTCATTCGAAGGAATTGCATAAGGACTCGAGGACATACAATGCGATTAGAGGAGAAGCGTTTTAACCTCAGGCAACGAGGAGGGTTCTTTACTGTTAGGGCTACAAGATTGTGGAATTGTCTACCACAAGAGGTGGTTTCCGCGGGTAGTATGGTGACTTTCAAAAGACTCTTAGACTTACATCTCAAGGATAAGGAGATAAAGGGCTATGTTAGATGATTACAGTCACACACACCAAAATACACAGGTTGAACTGGATGGACTGTTGTCTTTATTCAACCTCACCTACTATGCAACTATGTAACTATGTAACTATATATAAGTATTGAAGAAAATATGTAGAAGAGCATTTTAAACAGTAAAGATTAGACATGAACTTTATTTTGTTGCAGCTCTTTTCATCATTATTATTATCATTATCTCTCTAGGGATAAGATTTCCTCTCATTCACATTATTGGAGTTGAAGCTCAAGGGCAAGGTCTGCTCACTAGAGTTGGACCGAACACCCTCCCGATTCGGTTCACGCCAGAACTCTCGAACATCTAGAACATTTTGATTAGACATGAACATTGCTTTGTTGCGGCTCTTTTCATCATTATCTCTATAGCGATAAGAATTCCTCTCATTCAGAGGTAAAGATCAAGGGCAAGGTCTGCTCACTATCCCTCACTCTCTCATCGTAGTGCCAGTAGACACAGGTTACGTTCTCACAGACATAGCCGGCTGTCTGGGAAGCAATGCTGGGCATGCGGCAGCCTGGCTCTTCAAGGCAACTTTGTTTTTGTAAGCTGTCTGTCCAAAGTCTCAAGAGAAAGAGAGACTGATAACACACAAGTGATGGTTATGATACGTCATACAGTACAGGAATCAGTCAGGATTCGTTTGGAGATTGTCCCCTACAGCGTGTTTGGCTTTTTTTTTTGTTCCAAAAAATTCATTCATTTGAAAGCCAACAATTTCTGGTAAGCAGCCACTCCTTACATTCACTTCACTGGACATCTTTGGAGTCTTTAGGTCTGCGTGTCTTCTCTATTAGAAGCAATTTGGGAAGCATCACCTTCTCTGTTGCACATTTTTGGACTTGTTCATTATTTTTGTTTGTATACTTTTTTTTTTACTTATGGACTGTATTTCTATCACAATTTTTAAATACTGCTATGTACTTGTGTCTCATTCATTTATGATAAGCGCTGCACTTTGTTTTGTAAAGAAAAAAACTATCCATATCCACAAACACCATAACACGGATAGGGAAGAACAAACACTGTGTAGCAAAGCACACTGTAGGACCTTGCTCGTGCAAATTTACAGGCAGTGGATCTGTGATGAACAGATAATAAATATGGCCTGCTCACAAGGGCATGGAAGACATCAGACGTGACTAGGAGCAGCACTCACCGAGTGATGTCAGAAAAGTTATCCACGAGGTCCCTAGTGAACAAATATATAACAAAACATCAAAGTTTGTTTTTTGGATGGTTCAGTCTGCAAGGTAATGTCAGCAAAAAAGTTGCCACAGCAGGTCACAGACATGATATCTCTCCCTCCTTTCAGGCCTGAGGTAACATCTTAATTGTACTTAAAAACCACTTAGGACATCAATGGATGTCCTTGAGTTGAAGTGGTTATACCGGGATGATGCCTGCAGCTGCAGGCATCATTCAGGCATCAAAACTTGCAGCCGGCGATTCTTTCTTAAGCAGAAGTGATTTGAGTGGCTGAGCGGCCACTGGATCACTTCTGCAGGCAGCTGAAGTGGGTCGCTGTGGCCAGCGAAGAAAGCTGCACTTAACAGAGAAAGAGGAACTGCTGTTGTTCCTTCCTCTCTGTGAAGGATTTAATCACTTCTGGTTTTGGCTTTTCGTTTGCCTGTCCATTAGTGGCCAGGAAAGCAGCCGATCAAGCTGATCTATGTCTGAACGGCTGCATTGGAGGCCTGAGGAGAGATTTGAGATCTAATAGACCCCAGATCTCTCCATAAAGGGGACCTGTCATGGCTCAAGCTGTCACAAGGGATGTTGTTCATCCCTTGTGATAGCAATGAAGGTAATAAAAAAAAAAAAAAAACATCCCCGTTTCCCTGTGCTTACATGCAAATATGAGCACATACATAGCTCCTGCCGCATATGTAAACGGTGATCACACCACACTTGTGAGGTATCATAGCAAATGTCAGCACAAGAGCAATAATTCTTGTTCCAGACCTCCTGTGTAACGGGCGTATGCAAATTTGAAAATGTGACATGTTAGGTATCTAGGAAAAGATAACCCAGTCACCGCACACCTTACCCAGTCCAAGTGGTTAGCCTGTGCACTGAATAGCATATAAGTCTAAGCCCCTGAAATGCAACCACAGTCAAGAATGTCACGTGTAATGTAGCAATAATGAGAATTTATAGACATTTTGGAGGCATGCATACACAGGTTCGAAAAATAAATAGGGACTAAAATAAATAAGTGAAACAATAAAAAAAAAATTTAAATGTTGCATAAAACCTGACATCTCTGCAACATGGTGTGGATGAGGACTAAAGGCTAATGGTAGAAATGTTTTTAATCCTGATCTGATGAAATGTGTATGAAAGGATGGTGATACTCTCCTCAATACTGGTATAGACTATAATCCAAAAAACTGGTGGTCTCCAAACCGCGACCTGAGAGCCAGATGCAGGCCTTTGCCTGCTTTGGGTACTCTTGAACCCACTGATACCAAGAATGGGGCATAATTCCTCCCACTGACACCAATGAAGGGGGCACAATCGCTCCCAAAGGACACCAATGATGGGGCACAATTTCTCCCAATCACACCAACAGTGGGGCACAATTTCTCCCAATCACGCCGATAATGGGGCCTTATGACACCAACGATGAGGCCTGATTACAGCAACGATGGGGCACAACTCCTCCCACTGACATCAAAGATAGGGGCATTGTTTTTCTCACTGATGTCGGAACCATCTTTACTCCCAATGTCCACAGTCCTGCCCTCCTAAAGTCTGAAGGATAATAAACTGGCCCTAAAGTTTGGAGACCATTGGTCTATACCAACATGCAGAGGAATCACTACATTGGAGATTTTTAAGGCAGCAATATGGCCGTCTTATGCTACCTCCTTGACACATGACAGGGTCAGTCCTGCTGCCCTTACCACCATAGACTTGGACATGGAGATCTGTGGTTCTCTCTTCTACTTTCAATATTAATAATTCAACTCTATAGGTTATTTTACCCTGTTTTTAGATTGTTATATCCTATCAGTATGATGCCATACATACTGTACGTGCTAAGAAAGGACAATGACCAAAGGTAAGTATACAGTTTTCTGATTTGTATGTGTCTTTCAATATTTTATATTTCAGTATCTACTTTGTACTTTCTAAAGCTAGCTACACATGGATCAAAATTATACCAATTTAGCAGGGACTGACAGAATTTCGACCTACGTATGGGCACTATGGTTGTACAGAAGTCGATCTACTGATTGACTTCTGTACAACCACCCTGTTGAATTCTCCACGCTCGATCAGTGCTGCAGGGAGACAACGACACAGCAGGGAGGATTCCTTCATCCACCTTGGGTGTGGATAGGAAGTCAGTTTTTTTTTAATTCAGCCAGCTCATCCATGGGCAGCCCAATACACTACTCTAATACCTACCAGTTACTCCAACAGACCTAGAAAGCACATCCACTAGTTTCTGATCTAATACAAATATATCTACTCATATACTATATCTACCAATTTTAGGATTTTTTTTTTTTTTTAAACAGAACTCCAGATACAAATAACAAGGGGAATAGCATGCTAAAAAGATAAATATAACCAGATTTTTCTGCAATATTCACCTTCAGTCCAGAGATATCCCCCATAGTACCATTTTTTCTACCACTTGATGTTCTCGGTCAGATGGCCAGAATCATTCAACTCATTTCCCCTAAGCCCAGGTTGTCCTGCACCCTCCCCCATCTGTGAATGGACAGTGATATGAGAAGCAGCACAATGATGGTCTCGTCTCTCTGTCACTCTGTTCTCTCCTTCTGTCAGCACATGAACTGATACATGTACTGCTTGTTCCTCTCACACTCCAGTTCTGTAGTACAGAGACTGCAAGAGGCTGATAACAGATCAGATTCCGGGTACTTACACTGCTTGCATTTAAAATGATTACAGAGCTCCATAAGGCCTGGTTCACACCCATGCATTTTTTAGTGCATTTTCAGTTTTGCAGAAACACACTATAGTCCATTTAACATGGATTTCTATGGGTCGCGTTCACATCTGTGCATTTTAAGGAAAGGGCCAGGGATTTATTTGGGGGTTTTTGGTTCCATAGACTCAATGGATCAAAAATGTGTACTGAAAAATTCTAAATGCACCTGGGATATGCAAACTGCAACCTGCATCGGTGTGAACCAGATCCTTATCTGAGTCTTTTAATCTGCATAGAATTCAGTTTTATATATATATATATATATATATATATATATATATATATATATATATATATATATATATATATATTTTATATATATATATATAATACATCTCGTTATAGAAAATTATCATTATCTTTCTCTTTTTATCTGCATATATATTCACCTTATTTTTTCTACATATATAGGTAATGTGGTTGAATAAAGGGGTTGTAAAGAGAGAACAGTGGTCTGCTGTTATAAACACAGCAGAGCTTTGTTCTCTCAGGAATCAGTACAGAGCGCCTATGATCCTCCTATTTAGGATCACAGGTATCTGTGTTGATTCCTCAAGCCCACCCCCCTCACAGTTAGAAAACACCCCCTATGCATACATTTAACCCTTTGATCACCCCTTGGTTAACCCCTTCCCTGCCAGTGTCATTATTACAGTAACAGTGCATATTTTTAGCACTGATTACTGTAGTAATGTCACTGGTCCCCCCAAAAAAGTAAAAAATGTCAGTTAGAGGTCCGATCTGTCCGCTGCAATGTCGAAGTCCCTCTAAAAATCACTGATCGCCGCCATTACTAGTAAATAAATAAATAAATAAAAATGACATAAATCTTTCCCCTAGTTTGTAGACGCGATAACTTTTGCGCAAACCAATCAAAATACACTTATTGGGGGTTTTTTATACCAAAAATATGCAGCAGAATACAAATTGGCCTAAAGTGATGAAAAAAAATAGATTTTTACTTTTTTTTTATTGGGAATGTTATATAGCGGAATGTGAAAAATATATATATATATATATATATTTTTTTTTTCAAAATTGTCGCTCTTTTTTTTGTTTATAGCACAAAAAATAAAAAAATTGCACAGGTGAATAAATACCACCAAAAGCGAGATCTAATTGTGGGGAAAAAAAGGACATCAATTTCTTTAGGCACAGGGTCGCACAACCGCGCAATTGTCCATTAAAATAACGCAGTGCAGAATCGCAAAAAAAATGGCGTGGTCATTAAGGGGGTAAAACCTTCCAGCCCAGAAGTGGTTAAACAATGTGAATTGGCTTTTTCAGCACAGTAGATAAGGAGAGCCTGAATAAAAACAATTATAAAGAGCTGAGAGCTCCATCGGCTGGATGGAAACATATATTTGAACTTTTCAAGTACAATATTTCAAAGTTACCTAACTAAAAACATGAAAAAAGTTTGTATTTAACCACTTGCCGACCAGTCGCCGGCAGGTCGGCTCTGTCCCGTGAAACGACGCACATGTACGTCATTTCGTGGGAACGCTAGTAGGGGGGCGCCAATTGGCCACAGAAAGAGCCAATCAGCGGGTCCAGAGGCCGCGATTGCCGCCGGGAACCCGTGATCGCTCCCCGCGGAATGGCGGTCTGCCGTTGTAAACAGTGGTGGCTTGTGCATAGGGGGCGCCAGGGCGCCGCCCCCCCCCCTACCCCTAAAAAAAGAAAGAAAAAAAAATTACAAAACGAACAAATAAAGTTTTGAAAAAAAAATTACAAAACGAACAAATAAAGTTTTGAAAAAAAAAATTGTGTTCGCCGCTACACCGGCCTATGTGGTGGCTATGGGGGGGGTGGGGTTTATGACCCAGAAGAGGCGCCAATTGGCTGCCTTCTGGGGGCGTAACCTGGGCGCAAGTCATTGCGCTTGGACACCCCCACTTTCCTGATATCCTGGCTGTGATTGGTCCAGTCTACAGCCTGGACCAATCATCATCCAGGACATCCCATGGCCCCATGCTGACCCCGCTGACGTCGCGTGCGTCAGTCACGCTGCCGCACCGACTGGAGTGGACACTGGACGCGGTGGACCGGCATTGCAGAGAGCGGAGCGGAGAGGAGACCGGAGAAGAGGAGAGGGAGAAGCCGCCGTGACTCACAGGGCTCCAGCATCCAGGTAAGTGCACTGCTCTGTCGGGCACGCACGCATAGCTCTGCATTGGGGGACATGTATACTGGTGGTCACTGGAGGCACTGGAGGCACGCACGCATAGCTCTGCATTGGGGGACGTATACTGGTGGTCACTGGCTGCACTGGAGGCACGCACGCATAGCTCTGCATTGGGGGACGTATACTGGTGGTCACTGGCTGCACTGGAGGAACTATTTAGGAACACAGGTCTCTGTGTTCATGCAGCAAGCCCACCCCCCACACAGTTAGAAAGAGCATTTAACCCTTTGATCACACCTGGTGTTAACTCCTTCCCTGCCAGTGTTATTAGTACAGTAACAGTGCATATTTTTAGCACTGATTACTGTAGTAATGTCAATGTCAAAAGTGTCAAAAATGTCAGTTAGGTGTCTGGTCTGTCTGCCGCAATGTCGCAGTCCCGCTAAAAATCGCTGATCACCGTCATTACTAGTAAAAAAATAAATAAAAATAACATAAATCTTTCCCCTAGTTTGTAGACGCGATAACTTTTGCGCAAACCAATCAAAATACGCTTATTGCAATTTTTTTTTTAACAAAAATTTGTAGCAGAATACAAATTGGTCTAAAATTATGAAATTTTAATTTTTTTATTTCATTGGGAATGTTATATAGCAAAAAGTAAAAAATATTGTTTTTTTTTCTTTTTCAGAATTGTCGCTCTTTTTTGTTTATAGCGCAAAAAAATTTAAATTGCAGAGGTGATCAAATACCACCAAAAGAAAGCTCTGTTTGTGGGGAAAAAGGACATCAATTTTATTTGGGTACAGCGTCGCACGACCGCGCAATTATCAGTTAAAGTAACGCAGTGCCAAATCGCAAAAAATGGCCTGCTTATTAAGTGGGAAATTCTTCCAGTCCAGAAGTGGTTAAACAACTTAATAAATGAAATATACTCAAAACCAATAAAAGTGTCTTTTAAAGAAACAATCTTCTGCAACCTCAAATGTAAAAATCAGAAAGTGAGGAATGATTATGGGACAAGTCACCTCGTTCCTTCTAACTCAGCTGCGGCTGATGATGTATGCGACCAATCATATGCTCCGGTACGGTCATGTAGCCATTTTGTCAGTTCCATGATACATTTCTCTTGGAATTTTAATATAACTATTTTTTTGAAGAAACCGGAGCAGGCATAAAGATGGTGAATGAAGGAACCAACGCTGATGTCAATCATAAATGTACCCTTAACATGACCTGCAGGGATAATACAGATTCAGATGTTATTTTCCCAAAACATTTTACTGCCAATAAAGAGATTTCATAACAATTGGCATTTAATGACACTGCTAGGTGAATATAGCTTTAAAAACTTGTTCCCCACCAATATTTGATATGGTCATGCCCTGCTAAGCCCAGCCACCATTATATGTCACATTATCTTCCATATGTGTCACATTATCTTCCGTTACATGTCACATTATCTTTCATTATATGTCACATTATCTTCCATTATATGTCACATTATCTTTCATTATATGTCACATTATCTTCCATTATATGTCACATTATCTTCCATTATATGTCACATTATCTTCCGTTATATGTCACATTATCTTCCATTATATGTCACATTATCTTCCATATATATCACATTACCTTGCCAGATGAGCAAGGTGCTGAGATGTAGTGCAGGTAAGGGGAGTATAAAGAGGTCAGGGGACACAGTCACTTTGCTCTACATTTGTTATGATCTTTTGTTATGCTCCATTCACACTTGCGCGATTTCAAAATTGTGCAATTTCCATTGTGACTTTACAGTGTGACTTAATGGGACTTTGATGCCACTTTGGGCAAGTGCGACTTTGGCTTTGACCATGTGACTGTGTGTGCTCTACAAAGTCACACATACATATATATATATATATAAAATTCAGGTGCGGCTTTCATGTGACTTTTAAGGTTTACATTGAAGTTTATGGCCCTCATGTCGCATGAAAGTCAGATCAAAGTAGTGCAGGAACTACTTTAATGTCGCTGTGACTTTAAGGACGTTAAAAAAAAAAACAAGCTGCAAAACCAGTACTGACACCAGGAAAAAGCAGCTGTAAAAACAAGCTTTTAGTAGCATTTTGCATTGGTTCTAATGCACATTTTGCCGCATTTAATTACGTTAGCGTTTAGCAGTGTTTTTCTGCCCTCTTCTATTTCCTAAAAGCAGCCGGAAAAAATGCCCTGTATGCACGAGGCTTAAATCACACAAATATGAACGGTACTCTTTGAAAAAACATGGGGTGCAACTTGTCATGTGACTTTGGGGTGCATAGTTGCATGACAACTCGTACAAGTGTAAACTGGGCCTTAAAGTTAAAAAACAAGTATGATAATGTTTGTAAATTAACCCTTTGCAAGCAAATACATAAAAAGTGATAATATAATGACTAGGAGTGACACATTCACCAAAGAAAAAAAAAAAAAAACAGTCATAGAATTTGGACTCCATCGTCGGCAATCTTCTTTTCTTTCCCCTCACCCCCCCCCCCTTCTACCTTCTACTTTCTACTGTCCTCCTCTTTCCCCCCCCCCCCTAACTACTGTTCTCTTCTACTGTATCGCTTTCCGTGTTTCAATAAATTTATATTTGTAAAAAAAAAAACTGTCATAGGAAATACATTATTATTTGTTATTGTCTCATCATGATGTGGTACCAGTTTATATGGAAGAGCCTGGGGCCATGATCAATTCTGAGATTAAAAGTCAGAATTCTGAGTTTGAAAGTCAGAATTCTGAGATTAAAAGTCAGAATTCTGACTTTAAACTCAGAATTCTAACTTTTTAAACTCAGAATTCTGACTTTTAATCTCAGAATTCTGACTTTCTGACTTTTAATCTCAGAATTGTGTTTAATAAATCAGAATTCTGACTTGCAAAGTCAGAATTCTGACTTTTAATCTCAGAATTCTGACTTTCAAACTCAGAATTCTGTAAAAAAAAAAAATATATATATATATTTTTAAACTCAGAAATCTTTGAAATTTTTTTATGATGGTCCCAGGGCTCTTCCATAAGTTTATGATCCTCTTTAAAATATTTTTTTTTAGACCAGCCTGCCACTGTTGACCTCTCCACCTCACAATGGAGTTCTCCATTCCTTCATTGTGCCATTGGATGGAATAAATGGCACAGAGGATTCATCTTGAAGTTGTTGGTTGCCTCCCAAGACAGCTTTTCACAATTAAAAATGTTGAAAAGCCCACTGGAGAAGTTTTTAAAAATAATTTCTAGAACCCAACCTTGATTGGTACTTGTCTAAATCCTTATCCTGGACTTGCTTACACTAGGAACATTAATTACCCAAAAGTAGATTTCTTTCAACCAATTATACAACATCAGAGGACGATTGTTTGCTCCAGAGGAAGCCCCATTTTTTGTGTTAATTGTTGTTATTTAATTACAAATTGAATTTAATTTTATATAATTATGTATACATTAATTTTAATATACATCATATATATAAAATCTCAATCAAATCTATATAAATTGCAACTTGTAACACAACAAAATGTGGAAGAGTTCAAAGTGAGGTGAATAACTTTTTCTATAGAAATAGCTTGATTTTTGAGCCAGAAATAAAGCATTCTCCTGCTACCAGCAATGGGAAACTATGAAGACAGAGCTATGGGAACCCCCACTCCTGTGAGTGATATCCTTAGATTTATTACCAAAATTAGTCTTTTTTGTTAAATATATCAATATATTCTGTACATACCGCTGCTGAGCTGATTGTAAATATTCGCCATTGGAAATTTTAAAGTATCATCTGCAAAGACCATGTCCTCCTTATTAGAGAAATATGAATCCAGATGATTTCTGGTATCCATTCCATGTACATGATAGAGTTTATGTGTTGTGGAATCCATTGTCCTGCAATGCTGAACTTCACCTTATTGATTTCTGCTTTCAACTAAACTTTAATGTTGGAGTTCTATTTATATTCAGTTGAAAGAAGGTTGGTATATTTTAATTCAATATAATTGTAAGTATATTTACAAAGCAGCCATGGTAACAGAGCTGACTGAGCTTTGATTGCCACCCGAGTTTGCAAATGTTTAACCACTTTAGGACCGGGCCTTTTTCTGACACATGTTGTTTACAAGTGAAAACCCGTATTTTTTGCTAGAAAATTACTCAGAACCCCCAAACATTTTATATATATATATATATTTTTTTAGCATAGACACCAGAGGATAAAATGGCAGTCATTGCAATATTTTATGTCAAACTGTATTTGCGCAGCGGTCTTTCAAATGCAATTTTTTTAAAAAAAAAATAAATAAACTTTAATGAGTTCAAAAAAACTAATAAAAACAGTAAATTTATCCCAATTTTTTTTTGTATAATGTGAAAAATGATGTTATGCCGAGTAAATAGATACATAACCTGTCATGCTGTAAAATTTCACACGCTCGTGGAATGCGGACAAACTGTGGCACTTGAAAATCTCTATAGGCAATGCTTTCAAAATTTTTACAGGTTACCTGTTTAGAGTTACAAAGGAAGCTCTGTGCTAAAATGATTGCTCTCACTCTAACAATCGAGGCAATACCTCCCATGGTGTGAACAGCGCTTACATATGCTGGCGCAACTAACATATGTGTTTCCTTCTGCGCGCGAGCACGGAGGGATGGGGCACCTACATTTTTTTTTTCCTATTTTACTTTTTATTTTTTATTTTTGTACTGTCCCTTTATTTATTTTATTTTTTTTATCTCTTTTATTCCTATTACAGGGAATGTAAACATTCCTTGTAATAGAAATAAGCATGACAGGTCCTCTTTATTAAGAGATCTGGGGTCAAAAAGAATCAAGATCTTTAATTTACCTTTAAAAGCAAAAGAAGAAAAACATTTTTGACACTTTGACTTAAAAAAAAAATGCAGAGGGATTAGAATGCTTGGCAGTTTTTATTGTAGTCTGTGCCAACCTTAAAAAGTTTTGCCTATAAGTCTACTTTAAGCCTGAGAACTGGAAGTGACGTCGGAAGGTCGCTCCAAGGGCATTGAGTAGAGTGGGGGGATACCTATGCTTAGCTATGGACCACATTAGATTGGTTCCGGGCTTACTGACGGCTCTGGTAAAGGGGCACCTCTCTCGTCACCTATAAAAGTGATCAAGTGGCGAATTCACTGCCAGGAGTACTTTTATCTGAAAACCAGCCACCTAAGGGAAAAAATGATACCGGGGTTATGGCAGCAACTAGCAGGTATTTAACATCAAATTAATGACGTACATTCCCAGTTATGTGCTGGGCAAGAGGAAGTACAGCCAAAGCTTGTTCGGCTGTACTTCTTCTATGGATCACAGGAGGAGTGCAGTTCGTTCAGCACTCCTGTGACCCTCTTTCAGCAGACAGCAGACTGAAGCCCACTGTTGGCTGACGTCATAGAGCCGGTCCAGGCTCAGGCAAGATCGTGACAATGAAGTCAAGATCTGCGTACATGCCTGGACAGGCACCCGGCTTAGCCTCCCAGTGAACTGCTGAAAACCTAGCTGGCTGGTCCCCTCCCCTTCACAGCCCAGCACTCCACTGAGCAAGGTAAAAGCAGAGAAGAGAGCGGTGACCAACAGTCAGCCGCTCTCTGCTCTGAGAGCCCTGAGAACCGAGTGATCGGCAGTGTTTGATCGCTTGGTTCTCAGTGTTAGAGCTGGCGGGGGACAAATGCTGCATCCACCTAGGTAAGTATTATTTCGGGTAATAAAAAACTCTTACTTCTCTTTTAAAGTGGAGGAAGAAGTTATTTCAGAAAAGAAAAGAAAAGAAAGGAAAAGAAAACCTGGTAAGGTTTGTGGTGCTTACCTGTATCTTTGCACTGTTTATACAGTCTCAGCACTCTGTCTCCCTACAGGTCTGAAACCTGCGCAGACATTTAAAGTGGAAGTTCATGTTAAAAATATAAAATGGGCAAACTGTCAGGATTATTAATGCTGAAGAGACATACTGTGTCTCTTCTGCATTAAAGTTACTTACTTGCCAGTTCCACCCAGCCAGTGAAAGTGGCCAGCGATCGATAACTGAAACCTGGCCACCCAAGGATGTTAGCAGCCGGCGAGAAGCTCTGGGATGTCACATCACTGGACTGAAGGAGAGTGTAGTTCCACTTTAAGAAAAAATGTCATCAACAGCCAGATTCTTCTTTATTATTCTATGCTGGCTGACTGATAGAGTTGGGCAAACAGTCGAGCTGAGCAAAAGTTCAGGGAAAACCCATTTTGCAGGGTGGTTGGTGGGATGTTCACCTGCCGAGCACCCTACAGTTGCTGCGTGCTGCACAGTGCATTCTAAGCCCTGACTGGACAAAGCTTTGCTCAATCAGAGCACAGTGAATAGCTGGTTGTTAAGGAGCAGGCCAGGAAGCCGGCCGTGGCGTCCTTAACAACTGATGAGTGATCAGCTGTCAATGGGCTTCCCCACCGACAGCAAAAAAAAAAAACATCTCCGGCAATAGAAAAATGTTTATAAAAATGGTGTTGAGCCCCCCTCAATCCATACCAGGCCTGTTGGATCTGTTATGGACTTAAGGGGATCCCCACGCCAAAAATAAAAAAACAATTAGCGTGGGGCCCCCCAAAATCCAAACCAGACCCTAATCTGAGCATGCAGCCTGGCAAGGCAGGAAAGGGGTGGGACAAGCAAACGCCCCCCTTAACCATATCAGGATACATGCCCTCACAATATGGGGGGTGCTTTGGGGCAGGGGGGCTGTGCCCCTCACACCCCAAAGAACCTTGTCCCCATGTTGATGAAGACAAGGGCCTCTTCCCCATATACCTGGGCTGTTGTTGTGGGGATCTGCGGGCAGGGGGCTTATCAGAATCTGGAAGCCCCATTTAACAAAATGAAATTATAACATTTTTCATGTTCCACTTTACAGACAGACTAAGGGTCCCCCCCCCCCGGCACTATATTTAAAGGAATTTTTCATATCCTTGCTCCTGTAAAAACTATATTTAAAAAAAAACAAACATTTTTGCATTGATACATGTCCTCCAGGGCGGTACCAGGGACACCATTTCCTTTTTATGGCCAATAACTTGCATATAAGTCTTCAAAACCTTGGATTTTTCAAGTACGGGTCCCATAGACTTTAATACGGTTTGCGATTCTGGTCCAAGCTATTTACATGTTCGGGGGTTCTGGTATGTACCAAACTGGGGGCTGTTTGGCCTAACTCTACTTACTGATGAGGTTTGGGTTTCATCTCTTGCACGCTCCGTACTACATTACACTGTTGGAAATAGAAACCCCCCACCCCCCACAATATTTTGTGAAATCTCAGAAAAAAATTTTTTTCCCAATAAATGGATGTAATGGTGTACGCTACATGAGCGAGATGAGGCTTAAACATCATCTGCCCGATCTTGCATATATGCAATACATAATTATACATAATTACACTCATCTGCTCATAAAAAAAGGAATCTCCTACCTTCCCAAGATCATACGAGATCTAAATGTTTAGAAGTAAGATCTCCCTGCAAGGCACTGCTGACAGTCTTCCCAGGGGATACCTGTGAGGCCCTGGCTTTCTCACCAATACCTCTGAAGACCTGGAAATAGAAAACATCAAAATGTAAGTACACATTCCACAATTCCCCCCTGGGCAACATCTGCAACACATGGTCACTTGGTGGATCAACAAGCGCCTTTACAGGATAGCTCATATTATAGATCATAGAGGAATTAGAAAATACTCTTATTTTCTGGAGACTTTACAAATGCCCCAGTCGGAGACATTTAGACTGTGTCGAGATCAGGGTGATATTACCACACAGGCTTTTTATGAAAATAAATGTTTGAGTGGCCCGGGGAAGAGCGGGAGTATATCAGAGTTGTACACTCTGTTTGTGGATCAGAGTTCTAAATTCTCTTACCAACTAGCTGGGTGGCAGATCTGGGGGAGACTATAGACCAGGACATCTGGTTCCAGTGGTGCACAAGGGAATTTTAAATTCTTCCCTGGTGGAGGCGAATTACCCACACGATTAGCAAAAATCTACCCGGATGCATCACCTCTCTGTTTCAGGGGCTGCGGCCAGGAAGGAAGCATGCTCCACATTTGGTGGACATGCCCAAAAGTAAAATTACCCCATCAGTACTTTTTTTTGATCTATCGAGTGAGTTACCAAAAAATCTTAGGACTCTCATCTTCTTTATCTTCCTAGCAGCTAAGATCACCATAGCGAGAGTATGGAAAACTCCTCCGTTAAACCTAGCAATAGTGAAAAACAAAATCTCTTTGATCTTATTAAATGAAAAATTGGCTAGCATCCTTCGTGACCAACATCTCTTTGAAAAGGTCTGGAATCCCTGAATCAGATACCTTCAGTCCCCGTAGGGGGGGGGGGGGGGGGGACGAATAGGTGGTCTGGAGCGTGGGGATTGGTGGTAAATCTTCTTTCTTCTTTTCTTTCTTTTATCTTCTTATATACAGTATCTCACAAAAGTGAGTACACCCCTCACATTTTTGTAAATGTTTTATTATATCTTTCCATGTGACAACACTGAAGAAATGTCACTTTGCTACAATGTAAAGTAGTGAGTGTACAGCTTGTATAACAGTGTCAATTTGCTGTCCCCTGGAAATAACTCAACACACAGCCATTAATGTCTAAACCGCTGGCAACAAAAGTGAGTATATCCCTAAGTAAAAATGTTCATATTGGGCCCAATTAGCCATTTTCCCTCCTCTGTGTCACATGACTCGTTAGTGTTACAAGGTCTAAGGTGTAAATGGGGAGCAGGTGTGGTAAATTTGGTGTTATCGCTCTCACTCTCTCATACTGGTCACTGAAAGTTCAACATGGCATCTCATGGCAATAAACTCTCTAAGTATCTGAAAAAAAGAATTGTTGCTCTACATAAAGATGGCCTAGGCTATAAAATGATTGCCATGACCCTGAAACTGAGCTGCAGCATGGTGGCCAAGACCATACAGCGGTTTAACAGGACAGGTTCCACTCAGAACAGACCTCGCCATGGTCGACCAAAGAGGTTGAGTGCACGTTATCAGCCTCATATCCAGAGGTTGTCTTTGGGAAATAGACGTATGAATGCTGCCAGCATTGCTGCAGAGGTTGAATGGGTGGGGGGTCAGCCTGTCAGTGCTTAGACCATACGCCGCACACTGCAACAAATTAGTCTGCATGGCTGTCATCCCAGAAGGAAGCCTCTTCTAAAGATGATGCACAAGAAAGCCGGCAAACAGTTTGCTAAAGACAAGCAGACTAAGGATATGGATTACTGGAACCTGGGTGGCGTGTCCAAGATGGCCACCGGAGCGGCTGCTAAGTGAGGGAGCTCCGTGAGGATCGCCGCTATTTACCCGGTCCCTGCACTTATTAACCCTGCTAACCTGCTCTGCTGCCCCGGGGGGAGGTCATGATGGTGATGCGCCGCAGTTCCCGGTCTTCTCACTCCTCCAAGCTCGGTAAAAAGTCCTCCTCTTCTGGCGCGCACAAGGCCCTTCCCCCCACACTCTCCAGCATGGCGTCCCAGATGGATGGCGCGGACCCAGCCCAGCAGGAGACGGACAACTTTGCCGCACTCCTGCTGGCGATTACCACCTGCCAAGCTACCCTGACGGGTAAGATCGATTCCCTGCAATCCGACATTGGCCTCCTGCGGAGGGACATGGACAAGTTCCGCACCCGCATGTCGGAGGTGGAGCGCAGGGTTGGGGAGTCGGAGGACATCCTGCATGACCACGCTGCCACCCTCCACACCCTTACGACCAAGGTGAAGGCCCTGGAATCGAGGGTGGAAGATGCTGAAAATCGAAACAGGAGGAACAACCTCCGGGTCATGGGCCTTCCCGAGGGCGCCGAGGCCCCAGACCCGACGTCCTTTACAGAACGTTTCCTGCGTGCCCTCCTCCCGCAGGCCCAGTTTTCACCCTTTTTCATGGTGGAGAGAGTCCACAGAATGCCTGCAGCCCGTGGACCTCCGGGCTCCCCACTGCGCACGTTCATTTTCCGGCTTCTCAACTTCAGGGACAGGGATCTGGTCTTGAGGGAGGCTAGGAAATTGGATGCTCTCCACTTTGAGGCTGCCAAGATCATGATCTTCCCTGACTACTCGGTGGTCACGCAGCGGCTCCGGCGCTCCTTTGACCATGTTAAACTGGATCTGAGGAACAGGAAGATAAAATATAGTATGCTCTTCCCTGCCTGCTTGCGGGTGCAAGATGGGGAATCTGTACGGTTTTTCACCTTGCCGGAAGACGCCTCGCACTGGATTGAAACCTACCTAGGACCTGACATCTCTACTGCTGCCTTCTCCTGTGATCTGTTGCCCGGCCTGTTGCTCTTGGACCCCAGGCCGGTTTCTTCCTTTTGGTGAGTGGAGGCCTGCTCCACAGGCCTTGCTGACGGTACTTTCCAGTATGGTTCCTTTGCATCCCTTCGGTTCTGCTTCGGCTCTCTTACATCTGGATTTACCTAGCATTGTTCCTACCTGTTTGTAACTGCACCCAAGATTTGTGCGCCCGGAATACTTCGGGAGAAACACTTTCCTACAGGGACCACTTACCCAGTGTTTCCCATCCTACATGGCGATCCACATGTGGGCCTTGACTCTAGAACTTGGCCTTCCATCACCCTTCGGGGTGCCACTGTTCACTCCTCCGTATGGCAGTTGCCAATCTGTTTTGGGGATGTAAGGCGCACCCAGGTTTCTGGGATTGCGTGGGGTGGGGGGTTGGGGGGGGGTTTGTTTTCTATGTTTTTTTCTGCTGATGTTTATTATGTTCTTTTGGCTATATTATGCATCACTGGGGCAACAGATGGCTTCTGGGACGCTCTCGTGTGCTGCGAGCTGCCCTCTCTTGCCGCTACTGATCTCTGGTGCTGTTGGCTACGATTGTGTGTTGCTCTGGGGACCTGGGTGGAGATCCGGGCCCTTTCGTTATTTTCATTCTTGTTGTCATGGCTCCTCTAACCATTGTCTCCTGGAATGTCCGGGGTCTTAACTCCAAATTTAAAAGGTCTCTCATGTTTGACTTTCTTAAAAAATACCACCCGCATATTTGCATCCTACAGGAAACCCACCTCGTGGATAGTAAATTGCTCGCACTTAAGAAACCCTAGGTGGGCTCCCATTACCACTCCACTCACTCCTCCTACTCGAGATGTGTTAGTATCCTCATTCACAAGTCCCTGCAGTTTACTCTCCTGGATCTCCACCTGGACCCCAGGGGTAGATATGTTGTTCTTCATGCTATGTGTGATAGGCTTGAATTTGTTATTGTGGGTGTATACAATCCCCCCGGCCAGTATGACTCTTCTTCATGTGCTGACCCCACTCCTGGCCAAATACCCTGCCGCTCAGCTGCTACTGGCTGGCGATTTTAATATGCCCCCGATACCAAGTGAAGACAGGATGGGGGTGGACCCGGCGGTGGACTCCCCCCTCTCTCGTTGGGCTGATGTGTACGGCCTTTGGGACGTATGGAGGTGGAAGCACCCTCAAGAGAGGCAGTTCACCTGCCACTCCGCCACCCATGCCACCCTCTCCCGCATAGATCTTATATGGGTCAGCAATCCCCTTCTAGCACTCACCCTTGAGGCCTCCATCTTACCTAGGGGCATATCGGATCATGCACCTGTGCTCCTGAAGTTTGGAACGGACGTGCCCTCTGGGCCTTGCCTATGGCGGCTGTCCTGGTTCTGGGTGACGGATGAGAGGGTGGCCCCGAGGGTGACATCTGATCTCCTAGACTTTTGGATCCATAATAAGGGCATGGCAGACTCGGCTACGACCTGGGATGCCTTCAAGGCCTATGCTAGGGGTCAGTACCAACTGGCTATAGGGAGGACCCGGAAGGAGTCTTCTCTGGCGCTGGAGGAATTGGAGTCTACAGCGAAACATCAGGAGGCAGATTATGTGGCCACCGGCGATAATGGGATTTATAGTGCCCTGACTGCTACCTATAAAGAAATCACCCTTCTCCGCACAATCTCCTGTAAAAAATTAGTCTTGTCGCAGTCCCACCGTATCTTCTAACAAGTCGAGCGGGCGGGTAGACTCTTGGCGTGGTTGTCTAGGGAA
Organism: Pelophylax lessonae; assembly: GCF_965119305.1. NCBI lineage: Eukaryota > Metazoa > Chordata > Amphibia > Anura > Ranidae > Pelophylax > Pelophylax lessonae. Next base: position 36,343,123 of record NC_138779.1, on the reverse strand, counting down.
CGCACATATACCCCATTTTAGAGATCTAGGGGGCTCTTTATTTTCTGACCCTGCTCAGATTAATACCTGCTTACCGAATTCTATGCCAGCCTCTACTCCTCCCGGGTGGACTATACCTCGGATGATCTAACCTCCTATCTATCCCTCATTGATTTCCCTGAACTTTTCCTCCAGAGCTGTGAAATGTTTAGAGACCCCTTTTACACGCAAAGAAATTCAACAGGTGATAGGCTCCCTACAAACATCCAAAACTACTGGCCCAGGCGGACTCCTATCTGAGTTCTTTAAGCCAACGAGGGCGTTCTCCTCTCCCACTTTCATGGCCTGGTGAATGAGGTGGCCGATCTGGGCTCTCTTCCCCAGTCCATGTCCGAGGCGGTGATTGTACTTGTGCCTAAGCCCGGTAAGGACCCTGCATTGTGTGGCTCCTACAGACCGATTTCTTTAATCAACGTGAATGCCAAGATATTTGCCTGAACTCGGTGATTCTCTCTCTGGTTCATGGCGACCAAACTGGATTTATGCCGGGCAAGGGCACGGACATTAATCTCCGCCGTCTCTTTACCAACCTAGCACATGCTAGTGCCTCTGATTCTGGGGGGTTGGTGGCCTCGCTGGACACGGAGAAGACCTTTGACTCTGTGGAGTGGGGCTTTCTCTGGCAGGCACTACGCTGTTTTGGTGTGGGCTCCAAATTAATTTTGTGGATCCAGCTCCTCTACAGCAACCCTACTGCCAGGGTGCGGACAAATGGTGTCCTCTCCCCTCCCTTTGCACTGGGGAGAGGGACCAGGCAGGGGTGTCCACTTTCCCCTGCCCTCTTCGCCTTGGCCCTAGAGCCCCTTGCCATTCTAATTAGAGCTCTCCCCTCGATTGCGGGAATCCCGGTAGGTCCCTTCCTTGAAAAAATTTCCCTTTATGCAGACGATACTCTACTCTACCTTCCGGATGCGGAGAACTCCCTCAAAACTGCACTGGAGACTATAGATCAGTTTAGTAGATTCTCTGGGGTTAGGATTAACTGGAATAAGTCGCTGCTGTTCTCGCTGTCGCCAAGGCTGCCACCCTCTTTACCTTCCCTTCCATTGTCCTGGGTCCCGAAATTTAGGTATCTGGGGATTGAAGTGTCACAGGACCTCTCTTCCTACCTGACGGACAATTTATATCCCATACTTCACCAACTTACACTCTGATGTCAGGCTTGGAAGACCCTCCCGATCTCCCCTGTGGGTAGAATCGTTCTTTTTAAAATGACCTTCCTCCTGTAGTTTTTATACGTCTTTCGCAATACCCCAGTCCCCATTCCCTTGTCCTTCTTCTGCAAGTTGGACACAGTGGTGATGTCCTTTTTGTAGGGTTCCGTCCCCCGTATTGCAAAAATTGCTCTTCAACTACCATTATCCCAAGGGGGTCTGGCATTGCCATCGTTCCGACACTACTACTGGGTGGCGGTCTTGGTGACGGTGAGATGGTGGTTTGCCCAAACCCGCTCTAACCCTTGAGGCAGCCATACTGGGCTCCTACTCAGCACTGAGTAACCTGGTATTTAGAGGTCCGAAGGCCCACCCTGACATGACGACGCCGATGCGCACCACGGTTATGGTTTGGAGACAGGTGTCGGAGGCGTTCTCTGATTGCGGTGACATCTCTCCCAACACTCCACTCTGGGGTAACCCCCGTCTGCCCCACTTCCATTCCATGCCTGATCCGGCTCTTTGGGCCAGGTATGGAATCAAGAAGCTTGACCATATCATGCCTGACGGTAGACTAAGTTCTTTTGAGGAACTCAAAATAGCTTTTGATCTACCCCCCTCAATGTTCTTTCACTTTCTGCAGCTCTGCCACGCTTATTCCAAGCAATTCCCGACTCCCCCGCAGGTTACTACGCATACGGTAGAACGCTTTCTCATCTCTAAGAATGCAGATAGATTGCTCTCTCCCCTCTACCTTAGGATCTCGACCTCTGATCCGACAACCTTGACCCGACTCCTCAGCGCTTGGCAGGAGGATGTTCCTTCTCTAACGTTGGAGGACTGGGAGGAAAGCCTGAAGTTCTACATTCCGCTGGTCATATTGGCTAGAGATCAATATACCCAACTCCGATTCCTCCACAGGGTCTACTACACCTCGCAAAAATTGGCCCGAATTTATCCAACTAGGTCTGACAGGTTCCCCAAATGCCAGTCTGCTCTAGGTTCCTTTATTCATGTGATCTGGGCGTGCCCTCTGATCCAGGACTTCTGGAGGGCGGTTGCAGGAGAGTTGTCCTCCATTATGAATCTAGTTGTCCCTCTAGACACTAAAGTCCTTCTCCTAGGTATCGATGAAGCTCTCCCCACCGATAAATATGCTAAACTTCTTACATTTTATGCTACATTTTATGCTCGGAAAGTTATGCTTACCCATTGGAAGACAGACGATCCACCTACTGTATCCCACTGGAAAAAGTTGGTTGACTCAGTTCTACCACTCTATAAGCTTACCTATATGTCTAGAAAATGTCCCAAAAATGTTGACAAAATCTGGGAGCCCTGGGTGACTGGCTGATCCTTTTCCGGGCTCACTTGTTTTCACCCTCCCGTCTCTATACTTTTGTCTTACCTGCCCCCCCTCCATCCCTCTCTCCCCCCCCCCTCTGGTTTTCCTGTTTCTTTCTTTTGTGCCATGACCTTCACTGTCACGATGATTGTCTATACTTAGGTTATGATGTTCCCATGAGATCGCTTGCTGACTGTTCCTACGTGATTATGTTGTTCTTATAACCCCAAACGGGGTGTAACTACAGGGGTTGCAGGAGTTGCAATTGCAACCGGGCCCCATGCTCCAGGGGGCCCATGCAGCTCCCCTGTACACCTGGATAGGAGGGGGCCAAGACGCAGCATGTAGAGAAATCACTGTCCTCCTTTTACCTCCTGTAGCTGCAGGAGGAAAATGGAGGAGATTGGTTCCTCTGTATGCTGCCCCTGCCCCCCCCTACTGTGCTGCCCCCCCTTCCCTCTCCTGCCGGCTGCTGCAGGGGATGTGTCACAATAGAGAACCAGGAAGGGGTCAGTAAATATGTTATTTACCAGCTCCTTCCTTTTCTGAATGGACAGAGTCATAGTCAGTCACATTGTAAAAAAAATAAAATAAAATGATAAAAATAGTACAATTAAAATACCAAAAAAACTACTGACACCAGTGGGTGAACTTCTAGGTCGCAAAAGTCACAGTTGCGACTGGGCCCTGGCATTCCACCACCGTGGGGAGGCCCCAAGATGGCAGGAAGGGGGCCCACTGCAGAACTTGTGAAAGGGTCCTGCAACGAGAGTAAAGGGCCCCAGGATCAGTGGGAAGAGCCCCAGACTTGAAGGGAAGGGCCCGGGCTAGGGGTCCGGGGGTGCCCTTAATGGTTTCTTGCACCCGGGGCCCTGAAGGTTCTAGTTACGCCTCTGACCCCACAGTTTGTTATGTTGTTTTCTGTTCTGGATGTATCCAGTTTGTGTGTCCCTTGTTTTGAAAATCAATAAAAACGTTTCTGTTAAAAAAAAACAAATTGGAGTTTAGAGAAAAACTACAACAAAGTGCAAGGTAAAAGGCACACTATGTAATAGTGACTCTCTAAAATACACATCAGTTCAAAATATTAAAGTCCAAAACTATCTATAAGATGCAGCTTACACACATAAATGTTCTACTTTTAGATTGTATAATAATTTTCAGAAAATCCCACCTTTACGGCATTCTCTCCTTCCAAGCTGAGTTCTCCGCCTCTGAGTACCACAGAGATTCAGTAGATTGGAAGAAGAGGATACTGTAAAAAAACTGGATTTTTGTCCTACCGTAAAATCCTTATCTGAGGTTCACTGACAGACACAGTTTCAAGTCTTCAGACCAGTGGGATGTCCCAAAGTAGTGTCAACATGAGGGGTGGGAAAAAACATAGCAAGCACAGAATTCCCAACAATGGCTAAATTAATAAATAAATAAGTTAATTAAAAAATGCAGGCAAAGATCATCATGGCTCACTAAGGGGCCTTTCAAAAAAATCAGATTTTATTTTAAAAAATAAAATTTTTATTCAGTAAAAACTTAGATAAATATGTACACATAATAGAAACAGCTCAACAGCAGGTTGCGTTAACATTATGTTCATAACACATATTTAAAGGCAGGACATTGTATTTTTATAGCCCCTCACATGTGTTAATAAGGAATTTAAAAAAAGAAAATGCTTTAAAAACAATAAAGACCTATAGCCTATAATTTTTTGCTTTCTGTGCTTTCCTGTCTCAACTTAGTAATTGCAAATACTCTTTCTGAAAGAGTATTTGCAATTACTTGAGACAGGGGAAGCCCAGAAAGCAAAATATTATTTACACTGAGTCTGACTGACCTGGCGCCGCGACCTGTGGCTTCAGGGCCTCCCTCAGCTCTAAGCTGAGCCCGCGCTGCCGCACGGAGAAGAGGGAGGTGGCTGGTGGGTGGAGTAAATTCTAGGCGCGTAGGAGGAATTTGAAATCCTCCTCCGCTCTGAACGTTGCCCGCGCTCTCCTGCTGACATCCACGCTGACGTCAAGTAACATCACTGGTTGCTAGGCGCCAAGCGGCAGGCCATGCTAGCAACCAGGGGGCCGCAGTATGCAGGCCAGGCAGTAGAGCCAGGCTGAGGCCAGGTCAGCACAGAAAGGAGGATCATGGACTCTGGGCTATTAATGATTTACACATAGCAGGAGACCGGGGGCTTTTTGGGGGACCACTCGGGGCTATAGCCCAGGTCAGCCCCCCCGACGCCACTGCTTTGGGCCCAATTTGGACCGGGGAGGTAAAATGGCTAATTAGGCCAAATTCTGACATTTTTAACTTAGGGGCTTGCTCTTAACCTGGTCCACACTTGGAAATGTGGTGTTCTTTAGATTGGCATGAATTTGGTCCAACTATGTAGAGTTTACTCTGCGGGACCCCCCTCTCTTTTTTCTTCTCTCCTGCTTAGGAACCAAATATAAATAGTGTTTCTGAATTGCCATTAATGTTGATACTTAAGTTACTATGTCTATAGTGTACAGATTATCTTGACCGGTGCATTTTATATGTCTTCACCTAGCCCCCTCGGACGAAGATGGCTATGGACAGCAACTATGATATGGTATAGTTCTATTACAACTAGAATATGTTGATTTTGATCATTTCCGTTGTAACACCATTGTTTAATATATACTTGTACAATTTCGAACCCCATCGTTTGCCTAAAACTCTTTTTAATAAAAACCATTGGAAAAGAAAATATAAGTACACAAATAAAGCATTCATTTTGAAGACCACTTAAGGATGTTTATTGTTTAACATGCAGAGCTGCATACACCTAGGATTTTTAGAGTTAAGGGTTAAAGGTCCACGTTAAAGTAAGGTGACCATATTTTTAAAATGAAATCTGGAGACACCTAACCACACCCACAATACCACATCCTCCTTAGTAGTCATATCCACAAAACCAGACACACACACCCATGTTAACCTAAAACCCTGAAAAAAATGGTCACAAACTTTTGGAATAGGAGGCAGACATTCAAGGTATAAAGAAAAAAATAAATACATTTCAAACAAGAGGCACCAAGATGTGAATACATGGTCAGGAGGAACGCCTTGAAGGTATAAAGAATAAAAAGGCAGTACACTGATTTTCAAACATCTGGAGACATTGCTAATATTGTAATTTTTGCTTACTGGTGCACGGCTTGCAGGGATTTGACTATGGTTCAAAAAGACACAAATGTAGAGACAACTAGAGATGTACCGAACTGCTCGCCGGCGGACAGTTCCCGGCGAACTTAGCATGTTCGCGTTCGCTGCTGCGGGCGAACATATGCGATGTTCGGTCCGCCCCCTATAATACATCATTGAGGCAAACTTTGACCCTGAACTTCACAGTCAGCAGGCACATTTCCAGCCAATCAGCATACCTCCCTCCCACACCCTCCCACCTCCTATAAATAAGCAAGGGCAGCATCCATCTTAGATCATTCTGAAGCAGTGTGTTAGTGAGAGCCAGGAGAGTGTTGCTGCTGCTGCTGCTGCTGTTAATAGCCAGGGACAGTTGTTAGTCAGTGTTCCTGGTCTTGCTAGTCAGTGTTCTTGGTCCACTACTGCTGTAAGGACAGCATCCTGACAGCATCCCAAAAAGCCCTTCTAAGGGCTGGTATTTGTGTAATTTTATATATATATATATATATATATATATATATATATATATATATAGTGTCCCCAAAAGCCCTTTTAAGGGCTGGTAATTGAGTTTTTTCTTTTTATATATATATATATATATATATATATATATATATCTAGTGTCCCCAAAAGCCCTTTTTAGGGCTGGCAATTGAGTATTTTTTATATATATATATATATATATATATATATATATATATATATATATATATATATATATATATATATATATATATATATATATATCTATTGTACACTGCAGTTGCCTGCCCGCTGTGTGTGAGAGGCCACAGACCCACCACAGACTGTACTGTGTGCACACCACACTCATTTCGGGTGGCACAGGCACAGTACCTTGCATTTTAAAAAATCTTTTTTTTTTCCTCTGTCATAATTGCAGTGAGTGCTGTGTCAGGTCCACAGAGTACACTGTACCCACTGCAGTGCACTGCCCACCACTGATATATATACGGTGGCACAGCATCTTGTTGCAAATTGAAAAAAAATATATATTTTTTATTATTGCAGTTGCCTGGGCTGCCAGTGACTGTCAGGTCCACAGAGTGTACTGTGCCCCCTGTAGTGCCACTGCGTGCCCACCCACCACTGATATATATACAGTGGCACAGCAGCTTGCAAAGTAAAAATATATATATATTTTTTTATAATTGCAGTTGCCTGGGCTGCCAGTGACTGTCAGGTCCACAGAGTGTACTGTGCCCACTGCAGTGCCACTGCCCACCCACCACTGATATATACAGTGGCAGGCATGACTTTTTTTGGATTAGTGTCTGGGGGGGTCTAAAAAGCGTACCTGTGAAGTTTCAGCTCTGTAGCATGTCCAGAACCAGAAAAAAAGATCATATAGGTGTAAAAATCTTTTTTTTTTCCTCTGTCATAATTGCAGTGAGTGCTGTGTCAGGTCCACAGAGTACACTGTACCCACTGCAGTGCACTGCCCACCACTGATATATATACGGTGGCACAGCATCTTGTTGCAAATTGAAAAAAAATATATATTTTTTATTATTGCAGTTGCCTGGGCTGCCAGTGACTGTCAGGTCCACAGAGTGTACTGTGCCCACTGTAGTGCCACTGCGTGCCCACCCACCACTGATATATATACAGTGACACAGCAGCTTGCAAAGTAAAAATATATATATATTTTTTTATAATTGCAGTTGCCTGGGCTGCCAGTGACTGTCAGGTCCACAGAGTGTACTGTGCCCACTGCAGTGCCACTGCCCACCCACCACTGATATATACAGTGGCAGGCATGACTTTTTTTGGATTAGTGTCTGGGGGGGTCTAAAAAGTGTACCTGTGAAGTTTCAGCTCTGTAGCATGTCCAGAACCAGAAAAAAAGATCATATAGTTGTAAAAGGGGTTCCCACCATCCCTGCTCTACTGAAAAATGATCTTTTTTTCTGGTTCTGGACATGCTACAGAGCTGAAACTTCACAGGTACACTTTTTAGACCCCCTAGACACTAAATCACACAAAAAAGTTCTTAAAAAATTGTCATTTTTGATAGACAGCCAATTATTGGAAAACTTAAAAAAAAAAAAAAAAAAACTTAAAAAAAAAAAAATTCTTTGGATTTATTGTCTGGGGGGTCTAAAAAGTGTACCTTTGAAGTTTAAGCTCTGTAGCATGTCCACAACCAAAAAAAAAATAGAATTAGGGTTAGGGCTAGGGTTAGGGTTAGGGTTAGGGCTAGGGTTAGGGTTAGGGTCAGGGCTAAGGTTAGGGTTATTTTTAGTGCTTAGGGTTAGAGGGTTAGAGTTAGAGGGGTAGGGGTAGGGCTACTAACTCTAACCCTAAGTATCTCACCGTAACCCTAACCCTAGCCCCTAACACTAAACCTAACCCTAACCCTCTAACCTTAACCCTAACCCTCTAAGCCTAGCCATAAAAAACCCTAACCCTAACCATAACTCTAGCCCTAACCCTAACCATAACCCTAGCCCTAACCCTAACCCTAGCCCTAGCCCTAAGCCTAACCCTAGCCCTAACCCTAATTCGTAATTTTTTCTGGTTCCGGACATGCTACAGAGCTGAAACTTCACAGGTACACTTTTTAGACCCCCCCAGATGCTAAATCCAAAGAAATTTTTTTATTTTTATTTATTTTTTTAAATTTTTCCAATCATTGGCTCTCTATCAAAAAGGACAATTTTTAATAACTTTTTTTTGTGTGATTTAGTGTCTGGGGGGGGGGGGGTCTAAAAAGTGTACCTGTGAAGTTTCAGCTCTGTAGCATGTCCAGAACAAGAAAAAAAATAGAATTAGGGTTAGGGTTAGGGTTAGGGCTAGGGTTAGGGTCAGGGCTAAGGTTAGGGTTATTTTTAGTGCTTAGGGTTAGAGGGTTAGAGTTAGAGGGGTAGGGGTAGGGCTACTAACTCTAACCCTAAGTATCTCACCGTAACCCTAACCATAGCCCCTAACACTAAACCTAACCCTAACCCTCTAACCATAACCCTAACCCTCTAACCGTAACCCTAACCCTCTAAGCCTAGCCATAAAAATAACCCTAACCCTAAACCTAACCCTAGCCCTAGCCCTAACCCTAACCCTAACCCTAGCCCTAACCCTAGCCCTAAGCCTAACCCTAGCCCTAACCCTAATTCGTATTTTTTTCTTGTTCTGGACATGCTACAGAGCTGAAACTTCACAGGTACACTTTTTAGATCCCCCAGATGCTAAATCCAAAGAAATTATTTATTTTTATTTTTTTTTAATTTTTCCAATAATTGGCTCTCTAACAAAAAATTAAAATTTTTAAGAACTTTTTTTGTGTGATTCAGTGTCTGGGGGTCTAAAAAGTGTACCTGTGAAGTTTCAGCTCTGTAGCATGTCCAGAACCAGAAAAAAAATAGAATTAGGGTTAGGGCTAGGGTTATTTTTAGTGCTTAGGGTTAGACGGTTAGGGTTAGAGGCGTAGGGGTAGGGTTTCTAACTCTAACCCTAAGTATCTCACCATAACCCTAACCCTAGCCCCTAACACTAAACCTAACCCTAACCCTTAAAGACCAGTTCCTGTCCCATTTTGGTCGGTTCTGGTCTGTTTGCGGTTGTTTGCGGTGCGTTAAACGGGGAGTTTGGTCTGTCACTGTGAAGCGGGCGTAACCCTTATACTACCTGATCGATACAACATCATACCTGATCGTATACACACACTGGATGTTTTAAAGCACGTTATTCCAAACAATTTAGGAATGTTAGGTGATTTATGCCCTTTGTGGAATAAAACCCGACTCTGCGTCAACTACGTAATTTTCCATGGGAGTTTTGCCATGGATCCCCCTCCGGCATGCCACAGTCCAGGTGTTTGTCCCCTTGAAACAACTTTTCCATTACTATTGTGGCCAGAAAGAGTCCCTGTGGGTTTTAAAATTCGCCTGCCTATTAAAGTCTATGGCGGGTTCGCAGCGTTCGCCGTTCGCGAACGGCAAATTTTATGTTCGCGACATCAATAGAGACAACCAGAAGACTCATAAGCATCTGTAAGCATCTGTTTTTGTGCATATTTGATGTTTAGTTTGTAACATGCCATACTGACCCCTTGCAAAATAAAGTAAACGGCAACAACTGTCTATACTCCCCACTATACAAAGCCACCAATAGAAATCATGGGGCCCTGTACATTATACCTGACAGGGTATCCAGTAGTCTCAGTAGTTGGATGTAGGTTAAATGAGTCAGGCTGTAAAAATGTGAGCATACTGTTTTCCTTTTCCTGTATCTGTTTATCTACACAGGGCATGAATATAAGATAACAAAATAATTTTGCTGGGTACCATGAGCTTTGGTAAACCTGCTTCTGGTTTTGCCACACAGCACTCACACACATGGGCACGGGGGGGGGGGGTGGGCTTAAATTTGTCAAGATCATTCTAGAGAAGGGGGGTAATCATGAGCATGGGTCTAACTGGTCTAGTCTCAGTTGGGGGAATCCTAGGGAATGCTAGACACATGAGTAATCTTGAGCTATGCAGGCCAGAAGAAATGTGGCATCTTCTCCACTTCCTGGTCCTTGCTCCCACTTGGAAGTTTGCACAAACCGGGAGAGACCAGGTGGATCATATGATATCCACACGTGACCCAGGAGCTAATACTTGCAGATACACCCCTTCCCACCATCAAAGAAAGAGGACTTCAGGCACAGGCAGCCAATACCAGAACAGGGTGTAACAAAAAAGTCACCCAGTTGGCAAGCTGGATTAGCTGCTGATTTCCACCAAGCTTGCCAGGGGCTCCACTCAGCTTCTTCTTCAGATGAAGTATGGAAATACCTGTCCTGGAGGGGTTAGTCCACTATTTTGTTTCTCACTTACTTCCGGTCTGAAACCTGATCCCATCACCACACTCACAACTGTTTTCAGGAACAAAGCCCACCTTATTAAATAAAGAATGTCCACACAGAGCGCTGCTTTAACTATTTACTGTAGAACTTTAGGTTAATGCCTTGGCACATAACTTCACAACCTTCACACAGTTACGACGTTGAACAGTTCAGAGCCACCAACCCAAACTCTAATGGCGCTTTTCCACTGCATGGAACCGAACGGTTCGGCTCGCTTTTGTGCTTTTCCACTGCTGGTACCGTATGGTATGGTGTAGGAACGGTTCGGTACGGTACGGCGGCACTTTTCCACTACATGGAACCGAATGGTACGGCTCTCTAAAACAGCACCACCTCGATTGTGGTTCCAAGAGGTACCATACCGGTACCATATCCCACAATCCTTTGTATGTAGTCACTACTAGCCACTGATTGGTCAGAGAATCGTTGTTATCCCACCCACTTAACTTTAGTACTACTTTAGTGGAAAAGCAAACCATACCAAACCGTACCGAACCGTTCCAACACTGTACCATGTGGTACCAGCAGTGGAAAAGCAAACCGGGCCAAGCAGGGCCGAGTAGAGCCGAGCCGGTACTTGCAGTGGAAAAGTGCCATAAGGTCCATTCATCTTCCCAAATGCTCTTTCATGAATACACAGCAATGGGTCCTCACACAGTGTGTCTTTGCTTGGCCTACCACCTTTCCTGGCTACAAACCTACACTTAGATTAATTCAGTGATAGCCGTGTCCCATCCATCTTATGCCCAATGCCTCTCCCACATCAGAAAATAAAGGGGTACAACACTCCACCCACTACATAATCAGGGGAGTGTTCTCTCTAAAAAGGGGTATTACACCTGCTTACAAGCCACCCCATGGCTGGGAACACTATTATTGAAACTAGATAGTGATTGCAGATGCTTTCTTTAAAACAGGGATGAAATTGAGGACACTTTATCTGGGGACAGCCTCCTAAATCACTAAACAAGAGACATCTGGTAACCCAACTTTAAACATCCTGCAAGTAGCGAAAAATGTCTGCTGATCTTCAAAAAATGAACTCAGTTCCTAAGTCCTGTTGTGGGCTAACAGCTCATGAATGTTTGTGGACTGAGTAGTTTCAAGCCTCCCGTTTTTTGCTAAATGAATCAACCACTCAGTGCCAGGACAAGGTCATCCAGTGTCCAGGGTGAAAATGCCAAACTGCACATCCCCAGAGTAAAGAAGTGGGGAGACTAAATGCCATGCACAGGACCATTTCTAATGGTTGTGTCAGGTGCTAAAATAGTGTCACACTGCAGCAAACTGAACAGTTTATTAGTGGTGCAAATTCTGTCATGCAGAAACATATGGAACTAACAGTGGCAAAAGGAAGCAATTCCCTGGAATTGGTATGAGGAAAATGTCAGTAGTGTCACTGGAAGGAAACAATTCCTTGTTGCTGGTGTCACAATAAGGAAAAATCATCCCTGCGTTGGCGGTGTGACCATAAGGGAAAAAATGTCCCCGTGTCAGTAATGTCAATCGAAGGAAAAAAAGTTTCGGTTTTAATGATGTCACTGGAAGTGAAAAATGTCCCTGTGACAGCGATGTCACTGGAAGTAAAAAAATGTCCCTGTGTCAGTGGTGTCACTGGAAGTGAAAAATGTCCCTGTGTCAGTGGTGTCATTGGAAGTAAAAAATGTCCCTGTGTCAGTGGTGTCACTGAAAGAAAAAAAAAATAATTGCCTCTCTGTCTTTGGTTTCAATCTGAAGATAACGAGTATGGCATTTGCCGACAACCTTCTCCCTCACTTCTAGAGGTCATTCCACATTTAACAGATAAATGCTAACGACAGGCTGCTGTAAAACTTCTATTACCCTAGGTAACCACTTGTGTCTTCACACTGTTCTACTCCAGTCCACACCAATGTGTTTAAGACCCACTCAGTAGACTTTGTTTGCCAGTTACTTGCATTACATCTCTTTTAGTACCCTCAGACCAAGCAAGGACAACATTTTTTAAATGTTTTACTTAGGAAAGTGAAAAAGGGCAATTACAAAGTCCAAAATTCAAAAGCATAATTCTTCCCTAATTCCCCAACTCTAGATTCAGGCTGTAACACAGAGTCCATCAGAGGCATTCATCCAGTGGCTGGGGTCTTCAGGACAAACCCTGAGTTCCAATGACATTACATCCAGGTAGTAGTAGGCGACATTCTTCTGCTCCTCGAAGGTGTCATTCTTTGTCTCACTCCCTTACAGGCATCGGTCTTAGCTCTCTACTAGGGTTTTTTCAGGAACATACTGTTAGGGAGAACCAAATCCCGAACCGCACCGACCCTTCCACAGTTCCGGACCACTTTGCCTTATTTATATCATGGGATTAGTAGGCTGGGCCCAGAAAGAACCCAACAAAAGACCAAAGAACCAGGAAAGGCATTATCTCCTACCCTCTCGTCTGGGACAGCACCTGACTGGCTATTTTTCAACCTGCTTACATGTTGCAAAAAGGAAAGGGGGACCAGTTAAAGGGGGCAGGTCCAAGGTGATACAGTGTGGCATGGCTCTGTAGGAGTGCGGCTGGTGGAGTAGCTGTATCAGCAAGTGAGGCACCTGTACTGAAGAGGTGTGTTCTCAGAGTTCAGGAATGTGCTGCATACAGAGTTCAAGGTTCAGGAGTGTGCTATATACAGAGTACAGAGATCAAGAGTGTGCTACACGGAGTGTGCAGAGTTCAGAAGTGCACTATTTACAGATTGAAGGTCTCCAGATTGCGTTATTTATAGAGTGCAGGAGTGTGCTATGTATAAAGTGCAGGGTTCAGAAGTGTGCTATGTACAGAGTGCAGAGATCAGGAGTTAGCTGTATACATACCTCCTAACTTTCAAACCTAAGAATGAGGGACATTTGAGGGCGGCAAATAGTTGGAATGGCTGAACTTCACAGTGGGAGGGGCTTAAAGGGCACAGTTAAACCAACCCCAGAGTGGGGGTATTTTGGGAGGGGAGAACCTGTGCGGATATATTCTGGGGGTGCCTTAGCTGGGGTGTGTTTTTGAAAAGTGGATGGCTGCGCTGGACTGGCCTGCTCGATAGAGGGTCTGTGAGTGGCTGGTAAGTGAGAGAGGGCAACTTGGGGAAATTAACTCCCAATTAATCTTGCCCTACTGGATGAAAAAAGGCAGTGGACCTTTGTTAAGGGGTCTGGGCTGCTACCTTAAGGTACAGCCTAGTGGTCGTTTCCAAAGTTTCTAGTGGTAGTCGGTTAAAGGAGCGCCCAAAATCAGCAATAAGAATCCCACTTAGATCAAAAGATCATTGTTTTATTGGTAGCAGAACATGTTAAAGCCAACGCGTTTCGGGGGAACAGAGACTCCCCCTTCTTCAGGGAGTAAATGTTGCCATTTAGCTGGGATGTGGACTTGTGCTAGATAGAAGGTGGGGGAGAGGGAATATGTGAGGAGTGGGCACTTTGGGAGGGCAGTGGACTTGTGCTAGGAGGTAGAATGGAAATGTAATGGAGGACTTGTGCTAGAATGTGAGGTGAAGGGGACAGATATGTGCTGGCAGGGGGGGGGCGCTTTTTGAGGGAAATAGACTTGTGCTAGAAGGTGGGGGGTGGGCAGATATGCGAGGATGGCTCTTTGAGAGGGAAGAGGATTTGTGCTAGAAGGTGGGGGTGGGTGTAGATTTCAAGGAGTGGTGACATTATTGACCATCCCTAGTTGGCTGACTACAACTGGATTTGAACGGTGATCCATTCATCCATCCCAGAAGGGATTTCTCCCTAAAGAGATGTCAGACCTTCTGTTACAGAGGTCTATGCTTCCGGCAAGAACCTTTGATATCCTCCTTTGGTGGCGTGCACAACATTGAGGGTTGGAGGCACATGATTGCTGTGATTGTTGCTAGAATGCTAGGTGCACAATTAGAGCATGTTTGTTTCATGCAGCACTGCACTTGGTTGTTCTTTCATCATCTATGAATTTTCATGAACTTCTTTAACCACCCACAGTATTTACATTTATTTATATTTTATGAACTTTCCAAATCACTTATTTATTATTATATTACACTTAACTTTATATGAATGTTGTACTTTATATTTATTTTTTGGTTGTGGTAGTAGTTATATTATATGTTTTATTGAATTTATAGTTGGTTCACATTATTAATTTGGCAGCGCAACACATACAGAAAGACACACAGGCATTCTCTTACACACACTCCCATGCACGCGCGCACACACGCTCTCCCATACACACATGCACACACACTCCCATGCACGCACGCACACCCGCTCTCCCATACACACATGCACATACACTCCCATGCACGCGCGCACACACGCTCTCCCATACACACATACACACACACTCCCATGCACGCGCGCACACACGCTCTCCCATACACACATGCACACACACTACCATGCATGCGTGCACACACACACACACACACACACACACACACACTACAATGCACACACTACAATACACACACACACACACACACTACCATGCACACACACACACATTGGAAATTCAATAAGACACGGGGGCACTCACTAAAACTAGAATAAAAATGGTTTAACCTTAAACTGTGTAAGGGCTTCTTTACTGTCAGAGCAGTAAGGATGTGGAATTTTCCTCCACAAGAAGTGGTATCAGGAGGAAGCATCGATAGTTTCAAAAAACTTTTAGATGGGCACCTTAAAGACTGCAACATTTAGGGGTATACAATGTACGGTTAACGGCAAACACACACACATCATAGGTTGAACTGGATAGACTGATGTCTTTTTTCAACCTCACTAACTATGTAACACACACTACCATGCACACACCACACACACACACTACCACACACACACATGCACACACACACACACACATGCACACACACACACACACACACACACACACACACACACACACACACACTACAATGCACACATACACCCTACCATGCATGTACACACACACACTACCATGCATACACTACAATGCACAGACACACACTAACATACACACACACGCACACTACCATGCACACACACACACACACACACACACACTACCATGCATACACAGACTACCAAACACACACACACACACACTACCGTGCACAAACACACAACACCATGCACACACACACTACCATACACACATTACCATACACACACTACCATACACACACACTACCATGCACACACACACACATGCACACACACACACACACACTACAATGCACACATACACCCTACCATGCATGTACACACACACACACACTACCATGCATACACTACAATGCACAGACACACACTAACATACACACACACGCACACTACCATGCACACACACACACACACACACTACCATGCACACACAGACTACCAAACACACACACACACACACACACACACACACTACCGTGCACAAACACACAACACCATGCACACACACACTACCATACACACATTACCATACACACACTACCATACACACACACTACCATGCACACACTACCATGCACACTAATACTTAGACACTTCCTCTGCTTAAAGGTTGTTGAATGAGACATCCTCACCCCCAGTCCTCTTCTCTTCCAGTCAGTGGCAAGTAGCTGAAATTCCAAAAATCGTCTCCAATGACCATTATTTTTTTGTCAGAGAAGAATTCAAAGTAACTTTTAACATTAAATCCATGGATGTGGTAGAATTTTTGGCACAGAATCAATCTTGTGATGTTGACAGGGTGAGTTTCGCTTCTTTTGTTTAAACTTTACTAAGTACTTATCTTTCAGTATATATTTATTTTTGATCAGCTAGGTAAACTCATTTTAATGTTGTTATCAAATTCACAGGCCGGTCACAGGGAATTCAGCTGACAGAGCTGTGAGCTGTGATTACCAAGTCCTTTTTTTTTTTTTAATAAAAAAATCTTTGCAATTCAACTCACTATTCATTATTATCTATTTTATTCTAGACTATGTGAAGGTAACTTGTATTATTATTTAGTCTATGTTATGTAAATTGTTCAACATGTTCAAAATTTCAGAACAAAAGACAGTACCTCAGTAAAGCAATAAAAAAAACTTACTGGAGACCGGTGTCCTTCTTTATCATCATGCTACAGATAGAGTTAGTAATAACTAATTATACAGTAATAAAATATATGAAAATATGAAAAAAACGTTTTTAAGTTTGGATAGATTATGGAAGGGTAAGACCCTTTGTGAAGTTTTTATTGCTGTCTGTGCCCCTGCTGGTAATATTTATAAATAGGGGGTTATTGGTCCCGGTGACCGTTGTCCCTGAGACAGCCAATGGATGAAGGAAAATCCTTCAAAAGGGGAAACCTGGTCCTATAACAACTCTTTAAGATTCGGGAAGATTTCCTTTTCTTGTTACATCAGGAAGTGAAGAAAAACCTCTCCAGCTAGACCCAGATAGTAAAAATACTTTGATAAAGGTTTTACCCATCTCTATCCAAAAAAAGTCTTGGCTTTTCATACTCTTTACCTATAAAAGAATTTTAAAATTGAAAAAAATATAAGTATATAATAACACAAGAGATCCAAGTCACCTCTCATGGTAATATTTACTTGCAGCCATTGTCAAAGTGTGTGTAGACAGGAAGTGGCTTTAAATGGGCTACAGGAGATCAGCAGCACCATGTAAGCAGGAGTTCCATTTTACTGTGTGACCACTCTCCTCAGAAGATGTGTCCTCTGTGCTTGCCCAGCCCTGTCCCTTCATATAGTGGGAAGGGGAGCTAATGTGGTTTCCCGTCTGACACAGGAGGAGTCTTTCATCTGGAGGAGGGAAGGAGGGGCTTTCTCAGTTTAGCACATCCTCCTGCCTGCATGCCTGAGCTAAGAGCAGATGAAATCCAAGAAGTAAATGCTACATGAATCATCTGCCCTTACTCAAGATGGCCATTACTAGAATTGCTAGGGGAGTGTTTTTCAAAAGGATTTCTCAACAAAATAAAGCATGAAGGCATGGATAGATGGGTGGGTTTGCTTTGCTTTTGGTGTGAGGCCAGGTAGCCGGAGCGCTGTGTGTGAGGGCAGGCAGTGGGAGATGAGCGGTGGTAAATGGGAGCAAGAGGAGTTAGAGCGGAGGCTGTGTGTGGCTATGGGAGAGGATCACTGGAGCTGGGACTATGAGTGTGTTGGGGGCTCTACTGGCATTGTGAATAATGTGGACTGTGAGTTTCTGGGAGCACTGTGAGTAGCTGGGAGCAC
Source organism: Pelophylax lessonae (assembly GCF_965119305.1). Lineage (NCBI taxonomy): Eukaryota > Metazoa > Chordata > Amphibia > Anura > Ranidae > Pelophylax > Pelophylax lessonae. Next base: position 36,325,342 of record NC_138779.1, on the reverse strand, counting down.
TGTGCATAACGAGTGCTGTGAGTAACTGGAAGCATTGTGAATTGCTGGAAGCATTCAGAGTACTAAGGGTTGTTTGAACCTGGTTGCATTGAAATGACTGAGGTCTGTGAGTATGTGGGGCATTGGGAGTAACTGGGAGAACTGGAGTACTGATGGCTGTAACTTGGAGTATTGTGAGTAACTTGAAGCTTTGCAGGTAACTTGCAGAACTGTGAGTACTTTGGAATATAGTGAGTCAATTATAACATTGCAAGTAACTTTGAGTACTGTGGGTAATAATACTGGGGAGTAACTTGGAGCATTGTGAGTGCTTGGAGTACTGTGAGCAAATGTGGTAATCTGCAATATTATAAGTATAGAGAGTATTCTGTATATAGTGGGGACATTGCCAGTAACTTGGAGTATAGAGACTAACTTGGGTCACTGTAACCTGAGAAAGCAATTTGGGCACACGAGTTGGTGCAAGTAACTTGGAGCACTGTGTGTAAATGGGAAATTGTGAGTAACTTGGAGCACTGTGTGTAACTGGGCCATTGTGAGTAATTTGCAGCACTGTGTGAAACTGGGCCATTGTGAGTAACTGGGGGCACTGAGAGTAACTGGAGTATTGTGAGTACCTGAGGAATTGTAAGTACCCGGAGCCCTGCAAGTACAGAGGCATTGTGACTGGGGCATTGTGTGTACTCAAAGCACTAGGAATACTCAGGCAGTGTGTGTAATCTAGGGGCACTATGAAAACTGAGGCTTTGAAGGTATCATTGAGTACTGGGGCATTGTTGGTACTGAGGTACTGGTTGTATAAAGGCACCACAAGCGAGAGCAGGAGGAGGGGAAAACGGGGACTACATGATACTGAACAGGAGGAGAAGACGCAGTGTAACCAGGGAGCCCCTTATCCTGAAGGAGGAAGACCTATCTCCTTTCACAGTTAGAAATGGTGGCATGGTAGAGCAATGTTACTATCACAGGGGAATATAATTATCCAGATATTGACAAGGCAGATGGAACTGCTTCTAAATGTCTTTTGGGAAAATTTTATGTTTCAGTTGGTGGATGGCCCAACTAAAAACAAGGCCCCGCTTGACCTACTGATAGCGGATGTGGAAGTAAGGGATACCTTAGGAAACAGAGATCACAAGGCAATTACGTTCACTGTAAATCATAGGAAAAGCAGACATGAGAGTAGGACATGTACATCAAATTTAAAGAGAGCCAGCTTTACCAAGCTGTGCTCCACACTCCATGACGTTAAATGGGAGAATTTTCTAAAAACAAAAAAACATGGAGGAAAAATGGGAATACTTTAAGAACATTTGAATTAATTCCATTAGCCAGTGTAATCCATTGGGTAACAAATCTAAAAGAACTAAGGTTAAACCTGGGTGGCTAAATTGTAGTGTGAAAAGGCACATTAAAGAAAAAAAAAACCTGTGTGGTTAATTCTCACGTAAAAAGTCACATTAAAGAAAAAAATATATGGCAGGAAGGACATTGCCAGTGTTCCAACACTTCAAAGTATGTAACAAGAAATGTAAGATCAGGGCAGCAAAAATAGACCACGAGAGACACATAGTAGCTAAAGGGAGTGAAAAGAATCCCAAACGTTTTTCACACCTGAGAGTCCTTAAAAAACTTAGCCAGGTCATTGCCAGACCATTATTCTTAATCTTTAAGGACAGCTTATTGATCACAATGCTACCAGCAGACTGGCAGAAAGCTAATGTGGTGCTAATATTCAAGAATGAGCCAAGATACATACCAGGAAACTACAGTCCAGTCAGCCTTACATCAATAGTTTGTACATTTTTGGAGGCATTGATATAGGACCATTTCCAAGAATTTGCTAATGAAACTAGTATCATAAGTGGTAACCAGCATGGGTTTATGAAAGATTGTTGTTGCCAGACTATCCTTTTAATGTAATGGAAGTGAGATATAATCTGGATAAAGGAAAGGACTTCTTGCTTATTAACTAAGGCGGCTACCACTGGGCTTGGTGCAATCATGTTTCCTGATTTGCTGGGATTTTGGGTTATTTGACCCAAGGTTGTCCCTCTGCCCCGGGCGACAGTAGTTTAAGGACAGCCTGGAGGGGTTCCTGAATCCAGACCCCCTACAGTACTTAGATATATGTCAATAGCGGTTACACCAGCATGTTCAACCCTCTTCATGGTCCCTGCGAAGTGGGTTCTTGCTCCTCTGGGGTTGGGGTAAGTCCTTTTTAGAGTCTTGGAGAAAATTATAACATCTTCCTGGTAAACTAGTACAGTCTCAAAATTAAAGTCTACCAAGCATAATTTCATTAAGCGTTGAAAAGTGCTGGAGGCATTGCTTGGCCTAAAGGACATGTGGTTGAACTCAGACAGTCCCACAATCCTGATATCTTACTGGGACTTTCCACTAGCCAATTGCCAAATCAAGGGTAGAAAAGCACTTGGTATGCCTCAATGACATTAGTGATCCTTCCACCCAGGGTAATGGGTAGGCATCCTGGTGGGTACAGACACTTAACTTGCCATAGTCCACCCAGAATCACAGGCTTCCTCCTTTCCTCCTTTCTTCCCCACCAGAACCACCAGAGCAGCCCAGGAGCTGAAACTCTCCAGGATTACACCATTTCATAGCAGGCTGTGGAGCAAGTCCCTGACCTCCTGGCACAGAGCTGGGTCAGAGAAGTGTTTGTGGAAGACATCAGGGTCCCAGCTGGGCTCAGCTGGGGGCCTGCTAAAGAGAGAGGATGCCTGAGCTAGAGTCTGAGTAGAGGCAAGAGATCTGGGGTCAAGAAGCTTCTCCTACAGTATGAGTGAGTACTTAATCCAGCCATACTTTCAAGAGAGGTGACTGTGGAGTGGAATACCCCACCAGTCAGGTCCAGGTGCAGTCAGAAGCGAGTGCAAAACAACCAATGGTACACCAACTCCCAGTGACTGAACTAGAGCAGTCAGGTGCAGTACAAGAAAGCCACACATTGTATTACTAACTTCTACCACTACTATTTTTCACCAGTACTACTTTCTATAAGTGCTTTACAGAACATTGCAACATACTGCTGTGCAATACAGCTTGCAACCTGTTTCAGAGTAGCCAAGGACTTAGCAGTCCTCAGTTTTTGTGTATAAAGTTCTGAAAGTGTCTTCAGTTCAGGGTATCCCATGCTCCTATTTCCCATCAAAGTTAACAGTTCTCAAAAACACATAAAACAAGAAACAAAACCCCTAGTCTGTTTTTTGAGTCATGTGGCTTTGGGCAGCACTACACTTAGCTAGCACAGGTGCCTGAAAATAATCGGATCATTCAGAGACATCTAATCAGCCTCTAGTGTTAATAGCCAGCTTTAGAGCTGCCCTGTTAGCATCTTGACTTTTGCCCACACTGTTGGTTTGGTGGTGAGAGTCCTAGCTGGGTTTTTACCCCCCTGTGCAATCCCCATAGTTAATAGACAATAAGGACTGTAGCTATCACTTTCAGTGCCATACCTATATTTTAATATGGAGCTAGATGTAGCACCTTAAGCAGGACCATCTCCATAAGGAAGAGAATACTCTAATCCTTTGTCTCTGTAATTCCATTGGCCCAAGGCACAGTATTGCCAAATACATAAAATTAAATGCAAACCCAGTCAAATAGTATCCAGGGTTTCTGTCATCATTTATATTCCACTATTGTGCTTTACTTGTAAGACTCCATGTATGTGGCCTCAATCATCCTGGCCAGAGAGTGCCATTACTAACTGCTTTACAGTATCTCGCTGGAGCAACTGCAGATCCTATTTTGGAAATACTTTGGCCACCCTCATCCTTTCTCTCTTTGATTTCTTAGTAAATCCAGGAAAAACCTACCAGTGTCCTTCTATATCATCATTCTACAGATAGAAATACTTTAAAATAAAAATGGATCAACCCAATTTTACTTGATATCAGGTCCTCATCCCTAGTAATTTGAGAGAAGAAATTGTGAAAAACCCCCACTAGTCCTAGATCAAAGTGGGGGTGTGAGAAATGGGACTATGGCGGATCTGATATCAACAGTAGGAAGGTAAGCAACAAAGGTTGATTACAAAAATAGAAAAGAGTTTATTATACATCTCTTAAAAATAATATTAACAATAGATCAGCAGCACAATGTTGCGGCATGTTGACAATAGTGTGACATATCAAGGATGAACATTGATAGTTGAAGTTGCCATTTCAATGCATTTCGCAAGTTAATTCAAGATTCATCAGGAATAAAGACAAATACAGGCAATGATTTATACAAGCCCTGATGCATCACATAAGGGGAAAGAAAGGGAGAAAAAAAGAAATACATATAGTGATATGTCAGCCAAACATTGAAATTTTGGTAGATAACTAGCCTTTATGGCATAAAACACATACATATCTATGCTTACCACACTTCATTATTTTGAATGGTTTAATCATTCGCTTGACCACAGGCACCGCACAAACCAACATCCGATACCCCACAACCAAAACCCCCCCGGGGGGCCATATTTGGTCCTCCCATAGGGATGGTCGTGTTATGCAGGTTGGACCAATCTTAAGGGGACCCCACCACAGCAGGCAATAGGTGGATGAATCGTTCTCTAAAAGAAATTATACAATATCAACATAAATATCAGGGTGATGCGAGTCTTGAGGTAAAAGTTACCGTAACTCCAAAATCTCTCTAATTGGGCTACTGCCCCCCATCTTCACATATCAGCCAAAATCTCCCTATAAACGTCATATTTACCCTAAATATCAAGTGTTCTACTCCACAGTGGATAGGTTAATATGTGGGGCAAGGGAGCCCGGGTTATCAATGTTTCACTGTTAACTATAATATCTAAGGACGATATTAGGGGATAAGCAAGATTAGAAGATATATAATGACAGGGAAAGGGATGTACACACAGTAGAATCCCATATGGCAGAACATTTGGCAGTGAATTAGGTCATAGTCATCCAACAGGGGAGAGAGTATTGGGGCAAATCTAAATGATGTTCGGTAAGGCTCACCAAAAATATATCAAAAATATTAAGTGATATAAATATTTCATAAGGTATTGAAGATCGTCCCCATAACTTACCCAGATCACAGGTCCCACATGTAGAGAATTGGGAGGAGCCGGGGGGTTTTTTGGTTGTGGGGTATAGGATGTTGGTTTGTGCAGTACCTGTGGTCAAGCGAATGATTAAACCATTCAAAATAATGAAGTGTGGTAAGCATAGATATGTATGTGTTTTATGCCATAAAGGCTAGTTATCTACCAAAATTTCAATGTTTGACTGACATATCACTGTATGTATTTCTTTTTTTTCTCCCTTTCGTTTCCCTTATGTGATGCATCAGGGCTTGTATAAATCATAGCCTGTATTTAGGTGAACAAAGTTGTCTTTATTCCTGACGAAGCTTGAATTAACTTTCGAAATGCATTGAAATGGCAACTTCAACTATCAATGTTCATCCTTGATATGTCACACTATTGTCAACATGCCATAACATTGTGCTGCTGATCTATTGTTAATATTATTTTTAAGAGATGTATAATAAACTTTTTTCTATTTTTGTAATCAACCTTTGTTGCTTACCTTCCTACTGTTGATATCAGATCCAACATAGTCCCATTTCTCACACCCTTACTTTTATCTAGGACTAGTGGGGGTTTTTCACAATTTCCTCTCTCAGATAGAAATACTTTGTAGTAATAACAATTATATACTGTAGTATTCGAATATATGAAAAGGTTTACTTTTTATTTTGGATAGGGTAGGGATGGGTTAATCCCTTTGTTAGGTTGTTTTTGATTTCTGTGCCCCTGCTGGGAAGATTTATAAAGATTTCTACCTGTCCTGGTGGCCATTGTCCCTAAGACAGCACAAAAGAGTGAGAGGAACTTCAAGAGAAGCTGAAACTTAAAGCAATTGTTTAGTCTCTCTCTTTTTTTTTTTTTTTTAAACATCAAACATGTTATACTTACCTGCTCTGCGTAGTTGGTTTTGCACAGGGCAGCCTGGATCTTGAAAGCGGAGTTCCACCCAAAAGTTGAACTTCCGCTCCTCTGCTTCCTCCCCCCTCCGGTGCCACATTTAGCACCTTTTAGGGGGGAAGGGGAAACGGGTACCTGTTTTTGACAGGTATCCTTCCCCACTTCTGGGAGACAGCACTGCGGCACCGTCCCTCAGAAGTTCCGTCCCTTTTCTCCTTCCTCCACCCCCGAGGCAATGAGAATGTGCAGCGCACTTCACGTATGCGCAGTAGGGAACCAGCTGTGAAGCCGAAAGACTTCATTGCCATTGCCAGTTTCCCTTAGAATGAATGCCGTCGACAGCACCTGGAAGCACCCGGCAGCCGGCAGCCGATCCAAAAATCGGCTGGGGTGCTGATATCGCAGGCTCTTTGGACAGGTAAGTGTCTATATATTAAAAGTCAGCAGCTACAGTATTTGTAGCTGCTGACTTTTAATTTTTTTTTCCACAGCTGGACCACCGATTTAAGTTATGACATACAAAAAAAAGTCGTCACCAAAGAAAAAAAAAAAAAGGTCACACACTCCAATATTTCATTGGACCGCCTTTAGCTTTGATTACGGCATGCATTTGCAGCTGTGGCTTTGTTTCGATAAGCTTCTGCAAAGATTTTTTTCCATCCAGTGTTGCAATCATTTTTCAACAAGATCTTGTATTGATGATGGGAGAGTCGGACCACTGCACAAAGCCTTCTCCAGCACATCCCAAAGATTCTCAATGGGATTAAGTTCTGGACACTGTAGTGGCCAATCCATGTGTGAAAATGATGTCTCATGCTCCCTGAACCACTCTTTCACAGTTTGAGCCCAATGAATCCTGGCATTGTCATTTTGGAATATGCCCATGCCATCAGGGAAGAAAAAATCCATTGCTGGAATAACCTGGTAATTCAATATATTCAGGTAGTCAGCTGACCTCATTCTTTGGGCACATGCAGTAACTATCCTAAAGGATAGTTACTGCATGCTTATTTTAGTTAGTTGCTTAGTTAATTCCAGGTGGCAACTTTTTTTGGTCAAGCAGCATATATTCATATTCAGCTTGTGAGCCTAAAATGTCTTATTATAATTTTGATAAATGAGTGATAGACCAGTATAGGGAGTTTCCCCACTATTAATGATTCCACATCAGAAATTTTAAAGAATCACCTCAAAAGGCCATTGTTTGATTGTCAGAGAAATAGAATTCAGAGAAACTTCTAGTGTAAAGTCAAAAAATGTGGTAGAATTTCTTTGGAATAGAATCTGCCTTGCAGTGTTGAAGGTTTAAAGCGTTTGTTACCCAAAAATAAAAAAAAAAAAAAAAAAAAAAGGATCCTGCTTCCTTAAAGCATGGTATACAGCACAGCGCTTGCGCTGTGTAATTTGGCCCCCCGTATCACCTAAAAAACCTGGCTGATCCTGCCAGTTTCTACACTCCCCCTTTACACTGACCACGGTGTATCAAGGCTGCTGAGCCCTGACACAGTGGTCAGTGTACATGCCTCCGTCATCCACAGCTCTCTGCAGCTCTCCTCTGTCTCCCTCTGTCCTCCTCCTCCCCTCCCTGCCTGTCAGCTCACTAGCGCCGCTCTGCTCCCCTCCCAGCTGCTATAAAACTATGTGATCTTTACATCATCCCCTCTGTTAGATTACAAACTGTATCCTGGTGCCTGTGTTTTATAAAAAAAAAAGGCCATTTCTACCTGTTTTCACAGGGCCACTCGGCCATCACGTGACTCCCGGCTCTCTCCTCCTTTCCTCCCCACCTGCCCAGCTGACGTCAGAGGAAGTTCTTGGCCCCGCCCCCCTGGAGATGTCAGACAGGAAGAGAAGAGAGGCGGGAGTCCAGTGATCGCCGATAGGAGCTGTGAAAACATGTAGAAATCTGCTTTTTTTTTATAAAGCACAGGCACTAGGATACAGTTTGTAATCTAACAGAGGGGATGATGTAAAGATCACATATTGGCTTAAAGCGTAACTCCACTTTTGTTGAGAAAAAAACATTCCCCTTTGGGGGATCTCTGTATATTAGAAGGATTATAACAACCTTTGTTGCAGATTCCTACCTTTTGTTATTCTGAAGAAATCATTGTTTGTTCCTCTGTGCTTAGTGGGTAAAATGGGAGTGGTTTCATAATTATCAATCAGCTGTGACAGCTGCAGGGCTCTAATGAGGCAATCTGCTGGGCCTGCATCTCTTTAGATGTGTTACTATTGGGAGTTTCTCACCAAAATTGACATTTTTGTTGCAGAAATCCGTCCCGGAAGGATTTGCCCCCTTTCTGACCAGGCCCTACTTTGCAAATCGGCACTGCGTTTTTTTAATGGACAATTGCGCTGTAATGCGACGCTGTACCCAAACGACTGCGACATTGCGGCGGACAGATAGGACCCCTAACTGACATTTTTGACACTTTGGGGGGGGACCAGTGACATTACTACAGTAATCAGTGCTAAAAATATGCACTGTTACTGTAATAATGACACCGGCAGAGAAGGGGTTAACCCTGTGGGTGATCAATGGATTAAATGTATGCCTCATGCTTACTGACGTGTGTGGGGGGAGGGGGTTCTGTCACAGAAATAGAGATCGCAGGTTCAGCTATGCTGAATCCTGTGATCTCTCCCTTTCTGTCAATGAGAAGATCTGCCAGCTTAGTTTTCATAAGCAGGCGGGTCTTCTCACAGTTTCCCTGACGATTGGGGAAGGGAGGCAGCAATCGCCGCCTCTCCTCCTCCGGCCCGACTCCCGCTGTGTCTAAACACAGCAGGAGCTAGACTCTGGTGACGCGTGAGCGCCACCGGAATCACTAGGAGTCCAACGACGTAGGTCTACATCACTGGACCCAGGGGAGCTGCACTGCCGCAGTAGGATTACTGTGAGCAGTCGGCAATTGGTTAAGCAGGCTTCTGTGAAAATTGCCTAGCCAATCACACAAGCAGGAAATGATGTTTCTGGGTGTGGTCAGTACACATTCTGGGTACAGAACAACTCCAGGTATATTGCATTGCAAATTCTGAAAATTACAGCAGTTGCAGATTGAAAAGGAAAGGTCATTTTTAATAACATTTAATTACAATATGATTTTGTATATGCTATATTGTTTTTTCTTTATTTGCTGTTTTTTTTCCCCACAAAAGTGGAGTTACCCTTTAACAACCACTTCAAGTTTCACTTCTTTAGTTTTACCTTTCCCATTTTGTTGACTTATCCCAGGGTTCTGTTTTTATTTATCTGGTAAATCCAGTTCCTTGTTGCCAGTTTTTGTTTGTTAAATTCTCATGACAGTCATGGGGAATGTATCTAACAAAGATCTGAATACTGCCTTTATTTTTGTAAAATAAACCTTCAGAATTCTATATATTATTCATTATTTTCTAATCTCTTTTGGCTTACTTTTAGGTAATTTAACTTTTTCTTTTTTAAGTAAAAACAGGAAAAAGTCCACAACTCCCTCTCAACTGAACAAAGAGATGGCATACTTACTTATCCCATCGTTATTTTATCACCAGCAGGTTCCAGGTATCAGGCTACAAAATCCTGACAAGATGGAATAAAAAACCCCACAGTTCTCATTAAATTCTATGCATGCACTTCCCTATGAACCTGCTGGAGATATGGTGTGCCAATATTGGGAGTTGATTTAAAATTTAATAGAGTTAAAGCAATAGTTAAAGTAATTCTAAAAAAAATAAAAATATAACAAACATGTTATACTAACCTGCTCTGTGTAAAGGTTTTGCAGCCCCGATCCTCTTCTTTTTGGGTCCCTGTCGGCAGTCCTGGCTCCTCCACACTGCTAAGTGCCCCCAATAGCTAGCCTTTAGAACTACTTTACTTATTTTAATAAACCTCCCAATTTTGGCTGATATTGTGAGTGTGACGTTTTATGATTTTGTAATATTTTACATGTACAGTATGTTAAATCTGATGATGCATTTTGGTATACTCATTATCCAAAGGGGGACACTGTAATTGTCCTGAAACATATTGACTTTCTATAGATAGATAAATAAGACACACAGTGGTGTTTAATAGATACATATTTAACAATATTATTTCAATATTGATCTCTATTAGGATTAAAGACATGCCTGGAGCTTGAAGGAAATTATAAGCAAAGGGCATACATGACAGGGTGGCAGGAAAACCAGGCAGTAGGGGTTAAATTGGTTGTTGGGATATGAGAGGTCAGGACTCTTACCTTATTGGCAGAGCAGACGAGGTGATGGAGAGGAGCAGGGGAGAGAGTAGTTGGAGGGGAGGAGACTCACGGCCGATCCTGGGCAGGTGCACGGGGTGCACCGCACCCAGGCGCCGCGAGGTGAGGCGGAGGAGGGGCTCTGAAGCTCCAGTGACAGGGCCGGTGTTCTAAAATTTAATACACAGCTGACAGAGAGGAGGCAGTAGGACTGGTTGCTTAGCTGAGAGGAGGCGGGACAGAGAGAAGACATCCTCGGGTCTGAGAGGAGGCGGAAGGATTGCTTAGCTGGGAGGAGATGGGACTGAGGTAGAGAAAAAATTTAATCAGCAAGCTCTGCATTATTACAATTATGCTCGACCTCTGTCCCGCCTCCTCCCAGCTAAGCAGTTCGGCCCGCCTCCTCCCCGCCTCCGCCCTGCCTCCTCTCAGACCCGAGGATGTCTTCTCTCCATCCCGCCTCCTCCCAGCTAAGCACTTCGTCCCACCTCCGCCCCGCCTCCACTCCATCCTGTCTCCTCTCAGCTAAGTAATTGGTCCTTCCTCCTCTCTGTCAGCAGTGACGTATTGGCGCCGGCGGGGCGCCATTTTTAAATCTAAAGTAAAAAACTGAAGTGGCCCAGCAGTGGCGCGCGCCTCTCATCACGGCCAGATAAGACCCCTCCACAGCCTCTGACCACCTCCCCCTGTACCATGTCCGCAGCCTCAGACATCTCCCCCCGGTACCATGTCTGCAGCGTCAGACATCTCCCCCCTGTACCATGTCCGCAGCCTCAGACATCTCCCCCCTGTACCCAGTCCGCAGCCTCAGACATCTCCCCCCTGTACCATGTCCGCAGCCTTAGACATCTCCCCCCTGTACCATGTCCCCAGCCTCAGACACCTCCCCCCTGTACCATATCTGCAGCCTCTAACCATCTCCCCCCTGTACCATGTCTGCAGCCTCTAACCATCTCCCCCCTGTACCATGTCTGCAGCCTCAGACATCTCCCCCCTGTACCATGTCTGTAGCCTCAGACAACTCCCCCCTGTACCATGTCCGCAGCCTCAGACATCTCCCCCCTGTACCATGTCCGCAGCCTCTAACCATCTCCCCCTGTACCATGTCCGCAGCCTCTAACCATCTCTCCCTGTACCATGTCTGCAGCCTCTAACCACCTCCCCCTGTACCATGTCTGCAGCCTCTAACCATCTCCCCCTGTACCATGTCCGCAGCCTCCAACCATCTCTCCCTGTACCATGTCCACAGCCTCTGAACATCTCCCCCTGTACCATGTCCGGAGCCTCTAACCATCTCCCCCCTGTACCATGTCCACAGCCTCTAACCATCTCCCCCTGTACCATGTCCACAGCCTCTAATCATCTCCCCCTGTACCATGTCCGCAACCTCTAACCATCTCTCCCCTGTACCATGTCCACAGCCTCAGACATCTCCCCCCTGTACCATGTCCACCGCCTCAGACATCTCCCCCCTGTACCATGTCCACAGCCTCTAACCATCTCCCCCTGTACCATGTCTGGAGCCTCTGACATTCCCTGTACCATGTCCACAGCCTCTAACCATCTCCCCCTGTACCATGTCCACAGCCTCTAACCATCTCCCCCTGTACCATGTCCATTTGGTGGGCACTGGTAGGCTGCATTTGGTGGGCACTAGTAAGCTGCATTTGGTGGGCACTGGTAATCAGCATTTGGTGGGCACTTGTAGGCTGAATTTGGTGGGCACTGGTAAGCTGCATTTGGTGGGCTCTGGTAAGCTGCATTTGGTGGGCACTGGTAGGCTGCATTTGGTGGGCTCTGGTAAGCTGCATTTGGTGGGCTCTGGTAAGCTGCATTTGGTGGGCACTGGAAGGCTGCATTTGGTGGGCACTGGTAGGCTGCATTTGGTGGGCACTGATGAGGCTGCATTTGGTGGGCACTGATGAGGCTGCATTAATGCATTGATCTCTTGTATCATATCCGCAGTCTCTGACCATCTCTTGTATCAAGTCTGCATTCTCTTACCATCTCCTGTCTGGGGGCTCTGTCTAACAGACTCTCTAACAGATGCCCTCTCTGTGTCCATTAGAGAGACCCCCTTCCAGTTCCCATTAGAGTACTCTGCTTCTCTTACTGTGATTTGTTTATTGTTAAGAGATCGTGGGAGGGTCCCGGGGTAAGGAAGACTTCTTAGGGGAGCATCTCTGTGTTTGAGCCATTGCCATAAAAACATTTGTAAGGGGGAGGAGTTAGTAAGATGACCACGCCCATGTGGGGGCGCCAGGAAAATTTCTGCACCCAGGCGCCTGTGACCCTAGGATCGGCCCTGGCCGAGGAGTGAAGGGGCTTCACTTGCAGACTGGAGATGATAGGATAAACGTCTCTCCTGCCTGCCCTGGTGATGCCGTTTTCTGTCGTTCTGCTAAGGAGGTCGGACGTTGGCAGTTGGGGTCCTTGACAAAGGTCCAAACCATGGTGTCAAACGATAAAATGGTGGGACCCATCTCAGGTATTAAGTCCTATGGTTGTTCCGATTCAGTCTAGACTGACCGGGTAGTGTAAGGTGGTAGGGGTCTGTGGTCAGTTAGGATAGTCCTCGAGGCGGTGTTTTGGTGGCTGGGGACAGAGCCTAACTTAATGGTACGACAGACTCCAAAATTGTGAGAGATGGCATCGTCAAGGATCTGCAACCATTCTTTGATCTGGATTGGTTTGACTGTTTTAAGTTGTTTTGTTATTTGTGGTTTTGTTTACTAAAAGGCTGAACCGGCCATTTAATCCCAATGCTGAGTTAGGGTTGCCATTTAAAGGTAAAGGGGGTGGTGTTGGGTTCTGATCCAGGTAATATGGTTAAACAGGTGGGATCTGAACTACCCTAGTCATGCAAACTAACATTTCTGACTTCACAGCTGCAGTGCTTTCTGACTACCACTTATTGCCTGCAGATACTTTGTAACATTTGCACTCTGAGATGAATGCTGTTAATTTCAATCATCTACTCTCCCTTATAACATTATAAGCTGTGATGAACATAATGGCTATATAATCGGTGAGAGCTCTAACATTTGGTCTTGTCTGTACTGCAAAGTAATCTATGGCCAACCCCAGCTTATCAAGGGCATTTTTCACAAAGTCCTCATTGTATTTCAAATGATGGATCTGTTCCTCTCTAACAACCATGAAAGCTGTGTCTAATAACCCCCCAAAAAAACAGCTTTAAGATCTTCCCTTGATTATTGATGTATTAATTTAAATTTTTCTTGATAAAATCAAGTATATCTATGCATTACCAATGCAGTCAGCAAGTGGCAACACCTCTGACGAGGTTATGTTTTCCTGTTCCGAATAACATTTAAAACCCTGCTTGATAAATTAATTTAGGTACATTTCTTTCTCCTGAATTTCCTCTCTAAATAAAATATTAAATGGGCATTTTAGGTAGTGTTTTCAGTATTCTGCAAGTGAAGAGCATACTTTTTGGTTCAGCACTGAATTTATCAGCAACATCTGCTAGTTATTTTCAGACTTAAGGCCCGTACACATGGGCCAAATGTCAGGACAGCATCAACTGGTTCAAAAGAAACCAGCTGACATTCGGCTAGTGTGTACAGCCGGGCTGGCTTCTGTTGAAGGGCCATGACTGAAAAAGGTCTGCCGATCAGTACCTGATCAGTGCTCTCAGCCAATGCCTGAAAGCGCTGACTGGCGTGTTCTCATGGAGGGGCCATCCAGTTGTCAGAACACAATAGCTCAGCAGTGGAGATCGCAGCACTAACATTGGATAGTTAATTCAGTGGCTCCTCCGAAGCTCTACAATTTTTTTTTTATGTTCAGTCCGCTAGTAATGCTGTAAATTTATAGATATGTATACACTTTCCATTGGAGCATCTCAATGGTTAATACATACCACTTCAATATACCGAGAGGAGCTGTGTGTAGCTAAAATCTGGTGGAACACACCAGAGGAAGAGAGGATGCCTGGTTTCAGGGCTACATGTGTTGTAGACAAGAGTACTTGAGAAATGTAGAAAGCAGGCCGTAGTATTGCAGATCAGTGGGCACCACAGTGATCAAAGCTGGTCCAGATAGAACCCCAAGAGGGGGATCGCCCAAGTAATTAATATGTAATAAAGTAAGGACCTGGGATATATAAAAAGTATACATCAATATAGCAATAAAAAGAAGAATTAAGAAGAAAAGGGAGGAGAAGAAAAGAAGGGCAGAATAATGATGTAATTCATAAATATCTTTACCTGTGATATATGGGTTGCCGCATGGCGAGAGGTCATATAGGTCAGGATTTACGTAGTCAATGTCAACCCCATGTAGTAAGTATATATATGCTTTATAGTATGATCATCTAATATATGGGAATAGAGAAGCGGAGGGGTAGGGGGAAGGGGAAAATGGTGATGTGATAAAAATTATATATGAAATACTGTAGTATTCAGTATGTGTATAATTGTTGAAAAATTAAATAATATCCCAGAAAGGGAGAGAGTGGTAAATACTGAAACAAGAGATTGTGATCACAGAATTAGAGTAAGAGTATACTGAATCCCCAAACCATAGTTTGTAGTGCCAGGGTATATAGGGAGTATAGATAAGATGAAAAAATGTACAAAGACCCCCAAATCTCATCAGTGTCTATATGGCCATGATGTAGTAAAAAGACCATGATAATATCATGTATTAATGAAGTCAGAATTCCCAAAATAGGGGGAGATTTTAAAGGCATCAATAAAAAATAAAAAGGGATCTCTTGAAAGAGAACTGTATAAGAAGGAAGTGCCTAAATACAAAATATAGCAAAGAGAGAGACGGAATTTAAGTGGCCTGCAGTCAAGGCTGTAAGATGAGAGGGGTATATGCTCAAACATAACCAACCCGGTGCATAGATATATTCATAGGAAAGGGAGAAGAAAATGTATCAGGCGGTGTAATAGTAAGTACCTGAGCAATGAAAATATAATGATAGACTTATTAGGAGTAATAGTCCAAAGTATAAGTTTGTTAAGCCCAGAGTCAGTTACCTGTGTGTCTGATAGCCACGGAGTCCTCTGCACTAACTGCAGGGGATTGCCGGAAGATAAGGCGTCTAAAAGACGCCGGCGCATGCGCACCGATGTATGTGTCACGGCGCCTGTGCATGCTAGGACCAATGCGATCACACGCCCGAGGAGCGCACGACGCGCCCCCACAGGAAGGGGAGGCCCGCCCTGTGCTCCACGGGCGCCAACGCAAGAAAGGCAAAACATTTTTTATTGTGTACCACGCTTTATAGACAGAAAAATTAGAGGAAAGTTGGAAATGCTTGTCTGCTGAATTATTTAGTTCTGCAGTAAATTTCTGCTTGAGCTACTGAGCTATATAAAGGAGCTAAGAGCTCTAAATGTGGCTAGAAATGTTATTAGTAAATATTAAGTATGTGTATGAAATATTTCTGAAAAAAAAAAGAAAACAATATTTTTCACCTTCTGCTATATGACATTCTCAAAAAAAAAAAAAATTAAAAATCTAAATTTTTTAACATTTTAGGCCAATTTGTTTTCTGCTACATATTTTTGGTAAAAAAAATTTTAATAAGCGTATTTTGATTGGTTTGCGCAAAAGTTATAGCGTCTATTAACTACGGGAAAAATTTATGTCATTTTTATTGGTTTTTTTTACTAGTAATGGCGGCGATCTGTGATTTTATGCGGGACTGCGACATTGCGGCAGACAGATCAGACCCCTGACTGACATTTTTGACACTTTTGGGGGTGCCAGTGACATTACTACAGTAATCACTGCTAAAAATATGCACTCTTACTGTAATAAATGACACTGGCAGGGAAGAGGTTAACCCTATGGGTTAAATGTGAGCCTAGGGGAGTGATTCTAACAGTGGGGGGGGGGGGGGGGGGCGTAGCTTTTGAAATGACCATAGAGACATGTGATTCTATATTGAAGGATCACATGAGCTCTGTGATCATTTCATGGAAAAGAGCGGTCAGCTGTGTTTACAACAGCCGACTGTCCTTCTCCCTCAGCGGGGAGCATTCGCGGGTGTCAGGCGGAAATTGGAGCCATCTGACTTCCACAGCCGATCACATGAGCGACTCCAGCGCGAGCCGCTCGTTCCTTCCTCAATGCGCGCCCCCCGGGGGCGCAGCGCGGCGATCGGGGACGAGGCTCGTCCCTCGGACAGAGCCCATCCCCAATCTAGGTAAAGAGCCAATGAAATTGGCTCTTTACCACGTGACCGCCTGTGTCCAATCACAGCCGGTCACAAATGTGAACAGAGAACGGGTAACTAGATGTCACCGTGTTCTCCTCCTCACACACTGATCCTGTGTGAGGAGGAGATTGTGGTAACAGCTAGTTACCAAGTACAGTGCACCCCAAACACACTGATTGCCCCCCCAATAAAGAGCACCTGTCACTAGCCCATCAAAGTACCCGAGTACCTGTCACCAGCACATCAGGTACTCTGATGACAGGTACTCGGGTACTCTGATGAGCTGGTGACAGGTACTCGGGTACTCTGATGACAGGTACTCGGGTACTCTGATGACAGGTACTCGGGTACTCTGATGACAGGTACTCAGGCACTCTGATGGGCTGGTGACAGGTACTCGGGTACTCTGATGACAGGTACTTGGGTACTCTGATGACAGGTACTCTGATGACGGGTACTCGGGTACTCTGATGACAGGTACTCGGGTACTCTGATGACAGGTACTTGGGTACTCTGATGACAGGTACTCGGGTACTCTGATGACGGGTACTCGGGTACTCTGATGACAGGTACTCAGGTACTCTGATGACAGGTACTCTGGTACTTTGAGTACCCATCACCGGAGTACCCGAGTACCCGTCATCGGAGTACCCGAGTACCTGTCACCTACCCATCAGAGTACCAGAGTACCTGTCACCTACCCATCAGAGTACCCGAGTACCTGTCACCTACCCATCAGAGTACCCGAGTACCTGTCACCTGCTCATCAGAGTACCTGACACCTGAAGTATTCGAGTACTTGCCACCTGCTCATCAGTACCCATCACTACTCATCAGTACTCATCAGTACCCATCAGTACCTATCACCTATCAGTATCAGTACTGATCATCCGTACCCATCAGTACAGTATCAGTATCACCTATCAGTATCAGTACTACTCATCAGTACCTATCACCTGCCTGTCACCTGCCCATAAGAGTCCCCGAGTACCTGTCACCTGCCTATCGGAGTACTCGAGTACCTGCCACTTGCTCATCAGTACCAGAGTACCTGTCACCTGCCCAGCAAAGTACCCGAGTACCTGTCACCCTTCATACAGCCAACATGTCTAAGTCCAAAAAGGTTTATATACGTCCTCCGTTTAAACCTAAATACCGGTGTTATGGCAGCAGATAGCTGCCATAACCCTGGTATTTTTTTTAAACGGTGGACGGTTGGCTTTCCGATAAGAGTGGTCCTAGCGGCGGATTCGCCGCGGGATGACCCTTCCAGGGTGGCGGAAGAGGTGCCCCCCCCTCCCGCCGCATTCTGGTCCTTTTCCCCGCTTCCCGGACCCGCCGGCAGCGGGGAAAACTATCTGGTCGCGGATCCTAACAGACAGGATGTCGAGTGAGGGCAAGCTTGCCCTCACTCGACTCTATGGTCTTGGAGGACGTCGTTGCCTAGCAACCATTTTAAAGGTCCCTTTTTTTTTCAGTTTATTTAATTTTTTTTTTATTTTTTTTTTTTATTTTTTCTATCTTTTAGTGTACTTGTGAGATCTGAGGACTTTTTGACCCCAGATCTCACAAAAAAGAGGTCCTGTCGTGCCTTTTACTATTACAAGTAATGTTTACATTTCTTGTAATAGAAATAAAAATGATCAATTTTTTTAAAAAAAAAACAGTGTAAAAATAAAAAATAATAAATAAAATAAATAGTAAAAAAAAAAAAAAAAATTAAAGCGCCCTGTCCCCTTGAGCTCGCGCGCAGAAGCGAACGCATACGGAAACCCCGCCCACATATGTAAACAGTATTCAAACTACACATGTGAGGTATCGTCGCGATCGTTAGAGCAAGAGCTATAATTTGAGCCCTAGACCTCCTCTGTAACTCTAAGATAGCAACCTGTAGACATTTTTAAAGTGTCACCTATGGGGATTTTTAAGTACCAAAGTTTGTCACCATTCTGTGAGCGTGCGCAATTTTGAAGCATGACATGTTGGGCATCTATTTACTCGGCGTAACATTATCTTTCACATTATGGAAAAAAATTGGGCTAACTTTACTGGTTTCTTATTTTTTTATTCAAAAAAGTGATTTTTTTCCCAAAAAATTGCGTTTGGAAGACCACTGCGCAAATACGGTGTGATAAAAAATATTGCAATAATCTCCATTTTATTCTCTAGGGTCTCTGCTAAAAAAAATATATAATGTTTTTGGGTTCTAAGTAGTTTTCTAGCAAAAACAACTGATTTTAGCTTGTAAACACCAAATGTCAAAAATAGGCCTAGGCAAGTGGCTAGGATGCATGATGATGCTCCTTGGATGTTGGGCCCCTCTATATGGCTAGGCTGTGAAAAAGTCTCACACATGTGGTATTGTCATACTCAGGAGGAGTGGCAGAATGTAATTTGGGGTGTCATTTTTGCTATGTACATGCTATGTGTTAGGAATATCCTATAAATTGACAACTTTGTGTAAAAAAAAAAAGTTTTTATTTTTTCCCCACATTTTCCAAAAACTTGTGGAAAAAAATGACATGTTCAA
The DNA here is from genome assembly GCF_965119305.1 of Pelophylax lessonae. Taxonomy (NCBI): domain Eukaryota; kingdom Metazoa; phylum Chordata; class Amphibia; order Anura; family Ranidae; genus Pelophylax; species Pelophylax lessonae. The sequence continues at coordinate 36,306,419 of NC_138779.1, read as the reverse complement.
AGGACTCATAATGCCTCATAGAATATACGTTGGAGTGTTTGCTTTCCAAAATGGGGTCATTTTGTGGACTTTTCCGTTGTATTGGTGCTCTAGGGCCTTGAAAAGTGTGATAGGTAGTAAGAAAGTTTTATGTGTATTTATGCTCCTAAAACGCCTTATGGTGCTACTTGGACGTGGAGTCTCTTTTTGTGGCCAGGCTGTGTAAAAGTCTCACACATGTGGTATCACCATACTCAGAAGGAGAAGCAGAATGAATTTTGGGGTGTCATTTTTGCTGTGTACATGCTATGTGTTAGAAATAGCTTATAAATTGACAACGTTTTGGGAAAAAAAAGAAAAAACATTTTTTTTCTTCATTTTCCCAAGAATTGTGGGAAAAAATTATAACTTCAAAAAACTCACCATGCCTCTTACTAAATACCTTGGACTATCTACTTTACAAAAAGGGTCATTTGGGTGGTATTTGTACTATCCTGACATTTCAGGGCCTCAAGAAAGGAGATAGGCCATCAGTACATCTGGTGTGATCAATTTTCAGTAATTGGTACCATAGCTTCTAGACTCAATAACTTTCACACAGACTAAATAATATACACTAATTTGGGTTAATTTTACCAGAGATATGTAGCAGTATAAATTTTGGCCCAAATGTATGAAGAAAAAATAATTTTTTGCAAAATTTTATAATAGAAACTAAAAAAAAAATTTTTTTTCAAAATTTTTGCTCTTTTTTTGCTTTATATCACAAAACCCCCCCCCCCCCCCAGTTGTGATCAAATACCACCAAAAGAAAGCTCTATTTGTGTGAAAAAAATGATAAAAATTTTGTTTGGTTACAGTGTAGCATGACTGAGCAATTGTCATTCAAAGTGTGAGAGTGCTGAAAGCTGAAAATTGGTCTGGGCATAACTGCTCTGTATGGAAGCGGTTAAACAACATTTAAAACTCTCAGTAAATGCTGAGTCTTTCTGTATTAAAAGGTTTATCTGGAGGTTGTTCAGTATAATTCATTGAAAAGTTATATGTAATCATTTTTAATTCAGAGAGGCTCTGAAAAGTGAAAACCAAAGAATTTAAGCATGGTTTTTAATTTTTTTTATAAAAAAAAGGAACTAGCTCACAGCACCCTAACACCCTTTCCTTAGTCCCTGCTGCACTTATACAGTATAATATGACCTCCCACACCAGCCAGTGTAACAGACCCCACAATTGGAGTTTTCACTGCTCTCTGGGCTATGTACTTTCACAATGCATGTGATGAGGAGCTGTCAATGGTCAGCATGGCCACATGACCAAGCTGACTAATGGCAATCTTTTCTGAGCCTTCTTTCTGCCAGGATGTCCCAGAAAAAATGAGAATCTCATTGGTCATCATGGTCACTTGGCCATGTTGACCAATGACAACTCTCCATTGTATGCATTGTAATGGTGCACAGCCTCCTAGGCTGTGTGCAGAAATGTTTAGTTGTGGGGGCTGTTATATCAGCTGGTGTAGGCTGTGGGAGAAGGTGCCCATAATACATAGGTGCAGAAGGGACAAGGGGTGGGGAGGTTGCTGTGAGCTAGTTCACCTTTTAATTTGTTTATAAAAAGCTTTTAACTAATCCCAGAGTTCAGTTTATATGTATCTACAATCATCTCCTTTGACCACGCTGTTCGCATAGTAGTGCATTTCCTAGCTGACCTTTTTATCCTCCTGTACTTCACCATAGGTCATAGAAAATGAAGACTGGAGCTGTCAGTTTCAGTGCAATTTTTTTAAGATGATGCTGAATGCAAAACCTCAAACATGACAAACTCAATGAGGTAGAGAATACTTTCTTACTACTGATAAGACTAGGCCGGGACTATTGTATTTTGTATTCACCTTTATTTCTGCTCCTTTACATACTGTAGTTATGCAGTTTAGAATATTGAAAATAATACACAGTCCATTCAGTTGAACTTATGTGGATTTTTATTCTCTAACAATCCCGAAAGCCTTGTATATTCTGCTTTGTGAAGAAGACATCTAAACGTTTTTTGAAGTATAGTTCTTAACTTGCATGGCTCCATCTACAATGCCTTGAAAAAATATTTATACCCCTTGATATTTTCCATATTTTGTCATGCTTACAACCAAAAACGTAAATTTATTTTATTGGGATTTTATGTAATAGACCAACACAAAGTGGCACATAATTGTGAAGTGGAAGGAAAATAATAAATGGTTTTCAATTTTTTTTACAAATAAATATTTGAAAAGTGTGGCGTGCATTAGTATTCAGCCCCCTTTACTCTGATACCCCTAACTAAAAATCTAGTGGAACCAATTGCCTTCAGAAGTCCCCTAATTAGTAAATAGAGTCCACCTGTGTGTAATTTATTCTCAGTATATATACAGCTATTCTGTGAAGCCCTCAGAGGTTTGTTAGGGAACCTTAGTGAACAAACAGCATCATTAAGGCCAAGGAAAACACCAGAAATGTCAGTGATAAAGTTGTGGAGAAGTTTAAAGCAGAGTTAGGGTATAAAAAATATCCCAAGCTTTGAACATCTCACGGAGCACTGTTTAATACTTCATCCAAAAATGGAAAGAGTATGACACACCTGCAAACCTACCAAGACATGGTTGTCTACCTAAACTGACAGACCAGGAAAGGAGAGCATTAATCAGAGAAGTCAGAGTACTGTTTTTAGGACCTGGAAACCAGATTTTCTTCCCTCCATATTGCTCCCCCTTTGGACTACCTTCTGGCATCCTTGGGGAGCTTCTGTGTTGGCGGGGCGCGGGACGTCACTCCACCATGCCAGCGTTATAATGTCGATAACGCATGTGCGATGTGGAGGCACTGCATGTGCATGGCCCGGGAGGCAATCCATGGACTGGGCTCTATCAGTCTCCCCTATCACACACAGCTGTAACCTATTGAGGTGGGTGGTGTAATGGGGAGAGAGACATATAAAACACAGAGACATCAGTCAGCTTATCAGTCTGCTGTATGCTCTTATGGAAGACACTTTGTTGTTTACACCATGCTGTTGGTAGCCAGGTAGGCATTTTTTCGGACATAACAGTTTTTAGTCGCTATTGATCAAATAGAATTTCCTGTGGATTACCCATATCATGCACTGAGATGATTTATTCTTAACGCAGTCTTTATGTATCACTAGATCTGCCAAACCTCTTAGTTTAAGGTTTAAAATTGTGACCACAAGAAAATGTTTTTGATCCTGTTGATGATCATCTATTAGTACTGATGTTTTTAGATCCCATTCACAGTTTATATGTGGTGATGGGCATCGTGCTGTGGAAAGCATAATTACTCTTATAGCCCTCTGTAGGATGCATTCAGAGCTGGCCATGTTGAATGTATTTTTGACACCCACAGAAATATTATATTGTTTTCAGGCCAAATGCATATTATATCTATGTGTATGCCATTCGTGGCATGCATGCACATATGCACATATATATTCTTTTGCATATATAGATATATATATTGACATATATATACATACTTATTTTGCCTTTTAGCTTATATTAACACTACTAATATATGCTATGAGGTTGTCCCCTATCGTAACGATTCCACTGATGCAGGTAGGCTGGACTATCTTTTAACATGTCTTTTATACACATGCTTCAGAATCTCTACATTATAATTATCACGTCATATCTCTTTGGATTATAGGACCTTGTCTGCTAGGCCTCAATGTTTCCTGGTTTTCAAAGCTGAGTGCAGTATTTCCATTGATACTTCTCTTCAATATCGATCTGTATTCAGGATAACATGCGTTACCTCCAAGGTTGGGCAGAATAGGCAGGAGTTTTTGAGACTCTGTTTTTAATGATACATGCAATCTTTACTGTTGCATCATGTGAATATTTGTAATTTTGAGATTTAGTAATTCATATGTATTTACTGTTAATGTATGTACAGTATGTTTCTGGCCTATGTATTTACATTGTGGAAAAATTATACCTCCTATATTCCTGATGAAGGAGTTGCACAGCCTCTGAAATGCATCGGGTACAATACATCAGTCTATAGTATCGTTGCACACTCTAGTTGGTGTAATTTCAGTTACTTATTCCATGTATATTTTGCAATTCTTGTTTTTAATTGATGAATTATTAATAAAGCCTGTATTTATTAATATACTCGTTTTATGATTTAAATGCCTACAAAGTTCCATAACAGGGGAATTTCCAAACCTACGGAGCACTGTTAAAACCATTATTCAAAAATGGAAAGAGTATGGCACAATTGCAAACCTACCAAGACATGGACGTCCACCTAAACTGTCAGGCCGGGCAAGGCGAGCATTAATAGGAGAAGCAGCCAAGAGGCCCATGGTAACTATGAAGGAGCCGCAGAGATCAACAGCTCATTTGGGAGAATCTGTCCACAGTACAACTATTAGTCGCGCACTCCAAAAATCTGACCTTTATGGAAGAGAAGAAGAAAGCCGAAAGAAAGTCATAAGAAGTCCTGTATGCAGTTTGCGAGAAGCCATGTGGGGGACTAAGCTAACATGTGGAAGAAGGTGCTCTGGTCAATTGAGACCAAAATTTTACATTTTGGCCTAAAAGCAAAACGCTATGTGTGGCGGAAAACTAACACTGCACACCACCCTGAACACACCATCCCCACCGTGAAACATGGTGACAGCATCATGTTGTGGAGATGCTTTTCTTCAGCATTGACAGGGAAGCTGGTCAGAGTTGATGGGAAGATGGATGGAGCCAAAAACAGGGAAAACTTAGAAGAAAACCTGTTAGAGTTTGCAAAAGACTTGAGACTGGGGCGGAGGTTCACCTTCCATCAGGACAACGACCCTAAACATACAGCCAGAGATACAATGGAATGGTTTAGATCAAAGCATATTCATGTGTTAGAATGGCCCAGTCAAAGCCCAGACCTAAATGCAATTGAGAATCTGTAGCAAGAATTGAAAATTGCTGTACACAGACACTCTCCATCCAATCTGACAGAGCTTGAGACATCCCCAAAAAGACTTGCAGCTGCAATTGCAGTGAAAGGTGGTTGTGCAAAGTATTGACTGAATACAAATGCATGCCACACTTTTCAGATATTTATTTGTAAAAAAATTTGAAAACCATTTATCATTTTCCTTCCACTTCACAATTATGTGCCACTTTGTGTTGGTCTATCACAAAAAATCCCAATAAAAAACATTTAGGTTTTTTGTTTGTAACATGACAAAATGTTGAACATTTCAACGGTATGAATACTTTTTCAAGGCACTGTCTATGTGGCCACAAATACCCTGGTCAGCAAATCTTGTAATTGGCCCCCATGCAGTTTCTGTCCGTACCTACTGCAGGTACCTTGAAAAAGTAATTTGTTACTACTGTCCCTGGTGCTGGTTTAAAAGAAAAACCAAGCTAAAGCTTTAGCTAAATATAGTAGTAACAAATTATTGGTTATTATTATGTACAGTATATAAACACATACAGTGCCTTGTGAAAGTATTCAGCCCCCTTGAACTTTGTGACCTCTTTTGCCACATTTCAGGCTTCAAACATAAAGATATAAAACTGTAATTTTTTGTGAAGAATCAACAACAAGTGGGACACAATCATGAAGTGGAACGAAATTAATTGGATATTTCAAATTTTGTTAACAAATAAAAAACTGAAAAATTGGGCGTGCAAAATTATTCAGCCCCCTTAAGTTAATACTTTGTAGCGCCACCTTTTGCTGCGATTACAGCTGTAAGTCGCTTGGGGTATGTCTCTATCAGTTTTGCACATCGAGAGGCTGAAATGTTTGCCCATTCCTCCTTGCAAAACAGCTCGAGCTCAGTGAGGTTGGATGGAGAGCGTTTGTGAACAGCAGTTTTCAGTTCTTTCCACAGATTCTCGATTGGATTCAAGTCTGGACTTTGACTTGGCCATTCTAACACCTGGATATGTTTATTTGTGAACCATTCCAGTGTAGATTTTGCTTTATGTTTTGGATCATTGTCTTGTTGGAAGACAAATCTCCTTCCCAGTCTCAGGTCTTTTGCAGACTCCCTTCAGGTTTTCTTCACCAGATCACAAGCACCAGACATCAGAAGGAGGCATCTTTTCCCAGTGACCACTGGAGATCCCAATCTGTTAACCCGGGAGATGGGCTTCCGAACAGTATAACTTCACATGTGACCCGGTACCTGCTTCTTCTACTTTACAAGGGCATTTTCTCAGTGCTTAGTGAATGAGGTGATATTTCACTTTGCAAATAATACCCAATAAAGAAACCAGATTGATTATATTCTCTATAGCCAAAGATGGAGAAGCTCTATACAGTCAGTCAAAACAAGACATGGAGCGGGCTGTGGCTCAGGCCATGAACTTTTTATGGCAAAATTCAGGCTTAAATTGAAGAAAGTGGGAAACACCACTAGACATTTCAGATATGATCTAAATCAGATCCCTTGTGAATACTTAGTGGAGGTGACAAACAGATTTAAGGAATTACATCTGATAGACAGAGTGCCTGAGGAACTATGGAAGGAAGTGGGTAAAATCGTACAAGACGCAGCAATGAAAACCACTCCAAAGAAGAAGAAATGCAGGAAAGCAAAGTGGCTATCTGATGGGGCCACACAAATAGCTGAACAAAAAAGGAAGGCAAAAGGCAATGGAGAAAGGGGTAAATATACCCAACTGAAAAATAGGCAAGTGACCAATGCGCTACCAGTGAAGTAAATGAGAATAATAATAAGGTGAAATATGTAAGTGATAAAATCTATGAAACAACAATAAAAAAAAGCTGCCAATTTCTGTAGTGTCACCACATACCGATAAAAAATTCAAAATTTGTGTAAAAATTGGTGCTAATTCCAATAATAAATGTGAAAAATCCAATCACAAACAATATCAAACAGTATAACACTCTTAAAACAATAATTTATATCAATGGATTCCAAAGCATAAAGCCCTGTGAAAAGGGTAAACTGCACTTAATCGAAATATTCATAAAGTGACAATTAATATAAAAAATCAATAAAAAAAAGTCCATGTGAATGTGCAGAAAGTAAATGTTTATAAAGCAAAAAAAAATGGGGGATCCAAAACATGATGTGAACAATCAATTCAAACAGTGTCACCGATGTGAGTAGATCCCAACACAGAATCCAACATTGAGTGCAGTGGCCGCTCACCTCAATAAGGGATACATAAGGCGTTTTCATAGGTATAATAATCCTCTGTGGAACTCCAATGGTGGTACTGGCTCAGTTTATAGGGAGTTTTGGATAGATAGCCACACAAATTGGAGGTATATATCCCCTTGGCAGTTCACTCATGAGAAATAGATAAAGACTCCATTGTGTGGTATATAAGATAATTTTATTAAAGGACAATAGATAACTTACAATAAAATTCAGGTATCCAGTGGCGGCTGGTGCTCAAATTTTTTTTTGGGGGGGGGGGGGGGCGCAAACAGAAAAATGTAATAGGCATTGCTTCGCGGCAAGAAATGCGGTAAAAAAATAAAAAAATTGCATGACTTTGACTCACTGTAAAAAGAACTTCTTTTGGGCGACAGGAGTACCACAATTCTGTTTCCATGATTTTACTGTGATATGTCAGGTGACAATCCTGACAAAGTTGCGCCACAATCGGGGTACACTTAAAAGTGATGGGGATCACAACGGCATCCAGCGATTTGGAATTGCAGGCAGAATGGCGGCGATTACGCCTGTGATTCGGGACGCCTAGCTGTGAAAAAAGCCTTACAGATTACAGTATCCCTTATCACAAAGCCCCTTTATACATTACAGTGCCCCTTATCAAAGTGCACCAAACTGATGGAAATTGTTATTCAAAGTGTGACAGCGCTGAAAATTGGCCTGGGCAGGAGGGGGGCACAAGTGCCTGGTACTGATGTGGTTATAACAGAATAGACCCTAGTGGTCTCTTGTGTTATAAATGTCCCCCCTGCCTGTCAGTGATAATGTGATTTGAGGATTTGAGTCACGCATGCGCAGCTCACATAACATTTAGAGAATGCTCTGTGTGTTGCGGCTATGTTATCCCCGTGCACATGTGCAGGAGTGACACCACTGCATCCTGTCCATTCAAGCGGTCAAAGGTTGAGAACCCAGAAAGAAGACTGGGAGAAGAGAGATGTGCCAAGGACCAAGGGGTGGAATGAAAGACTCAGTTTGCAGGTACGTTTGTCATAATGTGCTAGTATGCTGTGCATACTAGCACATTATGACAAACTGGCAGGGGGATCAGAGTTTTTATTTTATAAAATGACTTTACTACTGCTTTAGGCCTGGTTCACATGTATGCAGATTGGCAGCCCACATTTGCACAGGCACAGCAGCCTATTCATTTAAATGGGCTGTCATACCTGCGTTTCCTGCAGAAAAAAAAGTGCATGCATCATTCATTTATAAAATGTAGTGGCCATGAAATCGCTGCTTTTGCTCCATGCGACTTACCTGTGGTTCCTGCATACGCAAATGCACTTTTTTTTAATGTGTGGCCCACGCATCAAAAAATGCAGCATGTTTGCTGATGCAATAACTGTAGGGAAATCGCATGGTCCAAATGCAGTGATTTCAAGGCCACTTGCATTTTTTCTGCAGAAAACGCAGGCATGGCAGCCCATTCAAACGAATGGGCTTCTGTGCAAACCTGCATACATGTCAACCAGGCCTAAAATAAGCCTATCAAGCAGTGAAATAGCACTGTGTGTGGAAGATATCAGCACATGCTGTGTGCTCTCTAATCAATACAGCCACAACCAGGTTAGGTCACTACATAATATGGGGAGCCTGGGGAGGAGAAAGACCTACCTGAGAGGTGGGGGGGGGGGGAGGAGGACACTACTGGTACTGTGTGTGTGTGAGGGGAGGAGGAGCAGAGCAGAGGACACAACTGTGTGTGTGTGTGGGGGAGGGCAGCATCGTATGAGGGGCCCTAAAAAAATGCTGATTCTCCCCCCAAATACAATACAAGAGCCCCTTTACTACTCTTACCTAGCTGCGAGCATAAACCATCCAGAGGGAGTGGGGGGCGTCATGTATTCTAAAAATAATGGGATCAGACAAGTGGCTATTTTCTGGCTGAAACACGAACGAAGTAGTCACTTACAGTACTGAAGACATGACAGTCAGGCTGAGGCTCACAGCAGGCAGCAGGGGTCGGGAGTCGGGATAGGAACGCTTAGGCTCTGGCTCCTCTCTCCTCCTCTCACACAGCGACGGCGTCCTCCTTCAGCAAGCTAGCTGAGATAAAAGACCATCGTCTGGGCCGGCTCAGGCGGGAAGGAGACGGTGACGCCCAAGCACCGCCCACCGCCACCACACCAATCACAGGACGGCAAGCAAGAGGTGGGAGTGTTCGGGGCACATTCTAAAGGGCCACCAATAAGCATCAGAAAAAAAAGCACATGAGGATAAAAACCCCACCCCCTCCATAGCAGCAGCATTGGCCGGTGCCCCGCTGCAATTAAAGGAACACCTTTTTTTTTTTTTCTGGCCGGGGGGGTCGGGGGGTGGGGGGGGTGATCCCCTGTCAGAACACAATATCTTAGCGGGGGGAGATCACTATACCAACGTGGAATAGTAAGTACAGCGGCTCCGCCCAAGCTCTTCAATTTTTTTTGTTCAGCACGCTGGGTTTTAGGAAAAAAAAAACCTGTTAGTGTGTACCAGGCTTTATATACAGAAAAATTAAAGGAAAGTTGGAAATGCTTGTCTTCTGACTCATACCGTTCTGCAACACATTTTTGCTTGAGCTACTGAGCTGTATAAAAGAGCTGAGAGCTCTATATGTGGCTAGAAATATTATTAGTAAATATTAAGTATGTGTATGCAATATTTTATATTTATCTGACTTAACCGCTTCCATACAGAGCAGTTTGACACCCTTCCTGCCCAGACCAATTTTCAGCTTTCAGCACTCTCACACTTTGAATGACAATTGCTCAGTCATGCTACACTGTAACCAAACAAAATTTTTATCATTTTTTTCACACAAATAGAGCTTTCTTTTGGTGGTATTTGATCACAACTGGGGTTTTTTTTTTCGTGATATATGCAAAAAAAGAGCAAAAATTTTGAAAAAAAAACACTTTTTTTTAGTTTCAATTATGAAATTTTGCAAAAAAATAAATTTTTCTTCATACATTTGGGCCAAAATGTATACTGCTACATGTCTCTGGTAAAATTAACCCAAATTAGTGTATATTATTTAGTCTGTGTGAAAGTTATTGAGTCTAGAAGCTATGGTACCAATTACTGAAAATTGATCACACCAGATGTACTGACTGCCTATCTCCTTTCTTGAGGCCCTGAAATGTCAGGACAGTACAAATACCGACCAAATGACCCCTTTTTGTAAAGTAGACAGTCCAAGGTATTTAGTAAGAGGCATGGTGAGTTTTTTGAAGTTGTAATTTTTTCCCACAATTCTTGGGAAAATGAAGAAAAAATTTTTTTTTTCTTTTTTTTCCCACAAAGTTGTCAATTTATAAGCTATTTCTAACACATAGCATGTACACAGCAAAAATTACACCCAAAAATACATTCTGCTACTACTTCCGAGTATGGTGATACCATATGTGTGAGACTTTTACACAGCCTGGCCACAAAAAGAGACTCCACGTCCAAGAAGCACATTCAGGCGTTCTAGGAGCATAAATACACATAAAACTTTCTTACTACCTATCACACTTTTCAAGGCCCTAGAGCACCAATACAATGGAAAAGTCCACAAAATGACCCCATTTTGGAAAGCAAACACTCCAACGTATATTCTATGAGGCATTATGGGTCGTTTGAACATATCATTTTTTTCCACAGGTTTTTGGAAAATGTGGGAAAAAAATGAAAACTTTTTTTTTTTTACACAAAGTTGTCAATTTATAGGATATTCCTAACACATAGCATGTACACAGCAAAAATGACACCCCAAAATACATTCTGCCACTCCTCCTGAGTATGGAAATACCACATGTGTGAGACTTTTTCACAGCCTAGCCATATAGAGGGGCCTAACATCCAAGGAGCATCATCATGCATCCTAGCCACTTGCCTAGGCCTATTTTTGACATTTGGTGTTTACAAGCTAAAATCAGTTGTTTTGCTAGAAAACTGCTTAGAACCCCCAAACATTATATATTTTTTTTAGCAGAGACCCTAGAGAATAAAATGGAGATTATTGCAATATTTTTTATCACACCGTATTTGCGTAGCAGTCTTCCAAACGCAATTTTTTTGGAAAAAATTCACTTTTTTTAATTAAAAAATAAGAAACCAGTAAAGTTAGCCCAATTTTTTTCCATAATGTGAAAGATAATGTTACGCCGAGTAAATAGATACCCAACATGCCATGTTTCAAAATTGCGCACGCTCACGGAATGGTGACAAACTTTGGTACTTAAAAATCCCCATAGGCGACAATTTAAAAATTTCTACAGGTTGCCATCTTTGAGTTACAGAGGAGGTCTAGGGCTCAAATTATTCCCCTTGCTCTAACGATCGCGGCGATATCTCACATGTGTGGTTTGAACACCGTTTACATATGTGGGCGGGGTTTCTGTATGCATTCGCTTCTGTGCGCGAGCTAACGGGGACAGGGCGCTTTAATTTTTTTTTTTTTTTTTACTATTTATTTTATTTATTATTTTTTATTTTTACACCGTTTAAAAAAAAAAAACAAAAATGATCATTTTTATTTCTATTAAAAGAAATGTAAATATTCCTCGTAATAGAAATAGGCACGACAGGACCTCTTTTTTGTGAGATCTGGGGTCAAAAAGTCCTCAGATCTCACAAGTACACTAAAAGATAGAAAAAAAAAAAAAAAAATAATTATAATATAAAATGGAAAAAAAAAAAAAAGGACCTTTAAACCGGTTGCTAGGCAACAACATTTTCCGTAGCTCCGGTCCTCCAAGACCATAGAGTCAAGTGAGGGCAAGCTTGCCCTCACTCGACATCCTGTCTGTGAGGATTCGGGACCGGATCGTTTTCCCCGCTGCCGGCGGGTCCGGTAAGCGGGGAAAAGGACCGAAACGCGTCGGGAGGGGGGGGGGGCGCCTCTTCCGCCATCCCGGAAGGGTGATCCCACGGCGAATCCGCCGCTGGGACCACCCTTATCGGAAAGCCAACCGTCCACCGTTTAAAAAAATACCAGGGTTATGGCAGCTATCTGCTGCCATAACACCGGTATTTAGGTTTAAACGGAGGACGTATATAAACCTTTTTGGACTTGGACATGGTGGCTGTATGAAGGGTGACAGGTACTCGGGTACTTTGTTGGGCAGGTGACAGGTACTCTGGTACTGATGAGCAGGTGGCAGGTACTCGGGTACTCCGATAGGCAGGTGACAGGTACTCGGGTACTCTGATGGGCAGGTGACAGGCAGGTGATAGGTACTGATGAGTAGTACTCACTGACTGATAGGTGATAGGTGATACTGTACTGATGGGTACTGATGATCAGTACTGATACGTGATAGGTACTGATGAGTACTGATGAGTAGTGATGGGTACTGATGAGCAGGCGGCAAGTACTTGGGTACTTCAGGCGTCAGGTACTCTGATGAGCAGGTGGAAGGTACTCGGGTACTCTGATGGGTAGGTGACAGGTACTCAGGTACTCTGATGACGGGTACTCCGTTGACAGGTACTCAAAGTACCCGAGTACCTGTCATCAGAGTACCCGAGTACCCGTCATCAGAGTACCCGAGTACCTGTCATCAGAGTACCCGAGTACCTGTCATCAGAGTACCCGAGTACCTGTCAGAGTACCCGAGTACCCGTCATCAGAGTACCCGAGTACCCGTCATCAGAGTACTCGAGTACCCGTCATCAGAGTACCTGAGTACCTGTCATCAGAGTACCCGAGTACCCGTCATCAGAGTACCCGAGTACCTGTCATCAGAGTACCCGAGTACCTGTCATCAGAGTACCCGAGTACCTGTCATCAGAGTACCTGTCATCAGAGTACCCGAGTACCTGTCATCAGAGTACCCGAATACCTGTCACCAGCCCATCAGAGTACCCAAGTACCTGTCATCTGAGTACCTGATGGGCTGGTGACAGGTACTCGGGTACTTTGATGGGCTAGTGACAGGTGCTCTTTATTGGGGGGGGGGGCAATCAGTGTGTTTAGGGTGCACTGTAGTTGGTAACTAGCTGTTACCACAATCTCCTCCTCACACAGGATCAGTGTGTGAGGAGGAGAACACGGTGACAGCTAGTTACCGTGTTCTCTGTTGACATTTGTGACCGGCTGTGATTGGACACAGCCGGTCACGTGGTAAAGAGCCAATTTCATTGGCTCTTTACCTAGATCGGGGATCGACTCTGTCCGAGGGACGAGCCTCGTCCCCGATCGCTGCTCTGCGCGCCCCCGGGGGCGCGCATTGCAGAGAGAACGAGCGGCTCGTGCGGGAGCCGCTCATGTGATCGGCTGTGATTGACACAGCTGATCACGTGGTAAACAGCCAATTTCTATTGGCTGTTTACCTTGATCAGGGATGGGCTATGTCCGAGGGACGAGCCTCATCCCTGATCGCGCCGCTGCGCGCCGCCGGGGGCGCGCAGTAGCAGCTAGAACGGGCCGACGTCATATGACGGCGGCCCGGATCTAGACAACCACTTTGCCGACGTCATTTTACATGACTCGGTATGGAAGTGGTTAAAGAGTATAGCCCACTTTTTTTTTTTTTTGGGGGGGGGATATGGGAAAAAGCAATCCTAAACAGGATATTGCACTAAACCACTTGGAAAATAAGAGAGCCAGAAACGTCGGTAAGTGAAAGAGTGAGTTTGATAATAAAGTTGGCAGTTCCTCCACCCAGGAAAAGATAATGTGTATATCTTTAAGGAATATACTAGTGTATATGCCCCACGCCACGTGTTTATTTAATATTATAAATATGTGAATAAATAATAAAATTCCTGTGAATGACAATTAATTTTGTGCATAAAATATTTTAAAAATAGTGTGTATTCGTAGCAGCTGCTATAGAAGATAAAAGTTATTTACAGGTAAGTAGTCTGGATGACTACCTATAGCGCTTGCTTTAAAATAATTACAATATATATGAAAGTGAATAAATACATTTCATAAAATTAATAGTGACCAATATATGTGAAAATAGTCAAATCTTATTTCATATAGAATGTCCAAGGTAAAAAGTCCAATAAATATACATTATAAAATAAGTCCTTTGTGCGAACTTCCAAGCAAAAAAGTGCAATTATTATGCAGAATAAAGTGAGTCCTTTGTGCAAAACTTCCAAACGAAAAGGTACAAGTGCTCAGCGCGATGATTACTCAATTAGCTCCCTTTTTTTTCCATACTCCTTTTTTGGCACAAGGGGAGAGGAGACAGAGGGGGATCCCACCATCTCATCCACCTGGAGCAAGCCATCTTTAGCCTGGACGGCTATACAAGCTTGATTGGTCGTGGTGCTATAAGGCACACATGACCCCCAACATCTGGTAAGTGATTGAATCTTACCTCTGTCATGACGATATTTTAAATGTAAGGATTACCACTGAGTGGATTGAGTAATCATCGAACTGAGGACTTGCACCTTTTCGTCTGGAAGTTTTGCACAAAGGACTCACTTTATTCTGCATAATAATTGCACTTTTTTGCTTGGAAGTTTGCACAAAGGACTTATTTTATATTGTATATTTATTGGACTTTTTACCTTGGACATTCTATATGAAATAAGATTTGACTATTTTCACATATATTGATCACTATTAATTTTATGAAATGTATTTATTCACTTTAATATATATTGTAATTATTTTAAAGCAAGCGCTATAGGTAGTCATCCAGACTACTTACCTGTAAATGTGTATATCTAACTAATATTTAAAGTAATTTATTTGTTATGCGATTGGTTTACAAAAAGTAGTTTATAATATTGGAGTCAGAGATCATCAGCCAAGCAGGTTATTAAAAGCAAATAGTCCCTTTCACTGTCAAAAACAGGCCAATAGAAAAAAAATAGCTTGTCCTCTGGAAGCAAAAATTGTTGGTACAAAACATAAATGCTCAGCTCACTGCCAGACACACTTCTCCTTAAATAGAATGTTGGAAAACTCCTGGGTGCCTAACGGGTCCCCATAGGAAGGTCATTAGTGTTCAGCAACCTTCTTCAATTCTTCAATCTATGTATTTATGCCAATATCTACTATCAGGACATTGTTCCAATACCTTATAATATTGTTATGGTTCTACTATACCATTTATACCTACATGGTTATTATTCATGTTTACCCTAAATGTATTGGTTACATATTTTTATCTAGAGATATTGGCTTTACTATCATTAGTCTTCAGATGTATTAATAAACATACAATTTTTATTATATCTTTTTGTTTTCTTTGTTTATCAAATATGTTTATGTCCAATTTTCAAACTGGTCACTCCTCACACAAAGTCCCAAATTTTAATTTAGTTTTTTTGCCTTGTTGCATATAGGGATGGAGACTCAATATGGTCTCATTTAAAGTCCCAACATAACCCCCCTTTGGTTCAGCAACCTTTTCTCAGCCACACGCTAGCCCACATGGCTCATTTTGCTGTGTTCTTCTCTACTTCACTTCCCACACAGGTTCTGAGTGTTTCCTCCTCTTTTTTCTGGACTCTGATGCAAATGGGTGAACCCTTTAACGCATGAGGAGAAAAAAAGAGAGCCAATAACCGGCTTGTGGTAAAGGGACATCAGCACTAATAATCAGGGCACTGATTATCAGTGTTGTGATTATAAGTGCAGTCTGAACAGTGCCCACCAGTGCTGCCAATCAGTGCCCTATAGCAGGCCTGCTGATAAGGCAGTACAGCCAGCCCTCCCATACTGGACCCATGCCCCATAAGTTCAAAAGGGGGCCAGGGCACTTGCTAAGCAGCATGGCCGGCTGTACTTATTGCAGCCACTGTTCCTCTTCTGCCTCTCCTTGCAACGGTGCCAGCTTCTCTTCCTCTTTCTCCCTCCAGCTGCACTGCATGGGGATTGGTCCTACACACATGCCCCTTCCATCTGCTGTCCAGGCCCCCTGTTTGTCCCTTTCCCCCGCAGCACTTCTGGCTTCCCTCCTCTCCCCTCCCGCCGGAAGCTACTGCAATGTTTCAGGATAGAGAGTGAGGGAAGGGGCCAGTAGATATGTAATTTAGTGGCCCCTTCCTTTCTTGAATGAACACAGTAAGCGATCGGTAACCAATCACTCCTGTGTCCTTTCATCACCAAAGCATAGTAAACTGTGTTTATTATGCTTCAGTTTGCGAATGAGCAGGAAGCCTCAGAGCATTTCCTCTTCAATAATCTGTGCTGCTGAGGCTGCAGAGAAAGAGACTGATAAATGTATGTCCTCGGTCACTATTGGCAAGGAAGGGGGGGCTGGCTGTCAGGTAGGCTGTATGGGGCTGTATGGGGCCCCGTGATTTCTAACAGCAACTCTGCCCACCAGTGCTGCAAATCAGTGCCCATCAGTGCCTCCTCATTACTGCCACCTATCAGTGCTACTTACCAATGCCCATCAGTGCCTCCTACCAGTGCCCATCAGTGACCCCTATCAGTGCTGCCTATCAATGCCACCTATCAGTGCCCATCAGTGCCACCTCTCAGTGCAGCTAAATCAGTGCCTCCTCATCAGTGCCCACCAGTGCTGCCTCATCCGTGCCCATTAGTGCCACCTCATCAGTGCCCATTAATGCAGCCTATCTGTGCCTATCAGTGCAGCCTCATCAGCGCCTATCAGTGCAGGAGAAACATTATCTGTTTGCAAAATTTTATAACAAACTATGATTTTTTTTCCAAGTTTTTGGTCTTTTTCTTTGTTTAGCAAAAAAAAAAAAACATGTGGTGATTAAATACCACCAAAGGAAATCTCTATTTGTATGAAAACAATTATTAAAAAAAATTAATGTGGGTACAGTGTTGCATGACTGCGCAATTATCATTCAAAGTGTAACAGCGCTAAAAGCTGAAAGTTGGCCTGGGCAGGAAGGGGGTAAAGGTGCCCGGAAGGCAAGCAGTTTAGGGAAAACAACCCAAATAGTGGGGAAATGTAGCTGCCATCCAGGGCCCATCCCTGCCATCCTGTACAACGCTTATTAATTGAATCTCTTCTATATTTTATCTCCTCATAAACTATTAATGTTTAGGTACTGAATCTGATAATGTTATTTTTTTCTGTTTTCTAATATATTATCCATACACTGCATCTGATATTGTATTTTTGTATAATCTTTATCCATATTCTGATGAGAGCATCACCGTAAAATGTCCTGAAATGCGTTGGTTACCAATAAATAGATAAAAAGATATGTTGTATACATAAAAGGTTTACAATATCGTTCCAAGACAACTCAACACACATTTATATTCTGAATGATCTTTATTAAGATAGCGACATTTGTTAACACAATTTAACACAGATTAATGCAAAATGACTTTTCTGACTTTAGCACAGCTGCTGTGATTTCTGACTGCTATTATTGGGTCAATGATTAATTCTATTTGTTGCCTGTAGATTCCTTGTAAGATTTCCACACTGACATTAATGCTATTGGCTCCAATCATCTATTCCCCTTTGCGTCCTACAATGAACATCACAGCTTTATAATCAGTGAGATCGCTGACATTGCTTCTCTTCTGCACTGCACAGAAATCAACGACCAAACCCACCTTACCAAAGGCATTTTTCACAAACTCCTCATTATATTTTAAACAATGGAACCGTTTTCCTGCAACAATCCAGTAAGTTGCATCTAATCCTGCAAGAAGTATCAGCTGGCCTCCGGGCTTTAGCAGCTTTAATGTCTTCTCCAGATTCTTAATGTATTCATCTTCATTTTTACTGATGAATTCCAGTATCCAAGCACTGATAATGCAGTCAGCAAGTGGTAATAGCACCGGGGAGGTTATGTTTTCCTGTTCATAATTACATTTCAAAATCTGCGAGATGGATGACCTTAGGCGCATTTCTGTTTCCTGAATTTGATCTCTGAAAGAAAAGAAAAAAAAACTTAAAGTAAAATTTAACTTCGGTCCATCTTCTTGCTCCGGGTCACCTGAAAAACGATTGGATAATCGCAATTTTTTTTTTTTCACTTACCTTGTTTAGAAGATAATATACTTACCTTACTTCCTCTTACTCCCTCGGCGTCCACGGCGAGTCGTCATTCCTGGCTTGCAATGATTCCTGGGAGCTGAAAGTCATCGCTCCCAGGAATCAATGCGCCTGCACCGACCCCGAGTTCAGTTCCGGTGCAGGAACGTCATACCTTGCTAAACAGCTTCTGGGCATGCCCAGAAGCTGTGCAGGGATGACGCTGTAGCCCCCCGGAAGTGACGGCGGGGCCGGTGCAGTGCATCGTGGGACCGAAGAGGACGGAAAAGGACGCAGAAGAGGATCGCGCTGGCTTCAGCTGTCCACACCTGAGATGGCAGCGCTAGACAATACATTTTCAAGGTAAGTATTTCTTCTAAAAGGTAAGTGCAACCCAAGACAGTTCAGAGGCTATCCATTGTGGAATGCACTAGCTCTGACTGTCCCGGGGGTATTTTTATGTATTTTCTTTTGTTTTAGGTGGAACTCCGTTTTAATATACACAATACAGTAAAGATTTCAATATACAGTGATATGGCATGATGAGCGATGCTGCCAAAATTCGGTTAGACTGTAATTTGGTAAGTTAAAAATAAAATTGTCATACTAGTATAACACTTCCCCCATAGGAGTTGCTGATGTCAGGGTGTGCACAGCCAGTCACACAGCATTTCCTTCTTGTATCCAGACACAGTGATCAGAACTTTGGCTTGTTTTTTTTTGTTGTTGTTTTATTAGGGGATGATAACTTGGATGGGGTAAGGGATTACAGGATACCCAACTTAAAAAAGGCCAACAATCAAAACCAGGAACATCTTCCTCACTATTTAAAGATTCCACTTCTTCCTTCCATCTGCACAAACCTGGTTCCCTTATACAGCTCCTACTGGTTCACTCCTGGGGGAACTAACAGTCTCTAGTTAGTTCAGCAACAGCCCATTACAGGCTAGGAACTTGAAGTCCCTTGGTAAAGTAGCAATGTGGAGTGAACAGCATCTTACACATATCTTTTAAATAAATACCATACCATGTGAGATGTATTATAAAGTGCTAAGTGATGTAAAACTCATTATCATAGATACATAAATCCAAAACATATCCAAAAAATATCCACAAATATAATGAATTATAAATAAATATTGATGCTATTAAACTCATTAGTGTAAACATATAGTTATTCCAATGTTAAAGTGTCCAGTGCTCGGTGACAATAAATATTAATAAATTAATTTTCCAAATTCATACAAAAAGTGCTCAGTGCTCAGTGCTTGTCTGCTGTCTTACACCAAATATTGGGATGATCAAAGTGCTCAGTGCTCATGCGTCCGGGTGCTCCCCTCTCAGTCTCCTACTCACCGGACTGTAAGAGAAATCAAGCCTTATTAGCATAAACAACGGCCAGGAACCCAGGAAAGCACCAGGTTAGCAGCACCTCAGATCAATATCTCCTCACACTCAGATCGCAGCAGTTTCCAATTTGTACCATCCAGGAATAAATCCACCATAAAAGTCAAATGGAGAGAGACCTCATTGTGCAGTATTACTAACTTTATTAAAGATTAATTAAGATTGCACTTACAGCGTTACAAATCAAATATGCGGTATCGGCTCCTATCTCGGGGACACCAAACTTTCCTATGCGTTCCACTCGCTCGGACCGGAAGTGACGTGGTGCGTGAGAGTAACGGCTTGACGCGTTTCACTCTGCCAATCAGAGCATTCTCAAAAGCAATCAGAATCCTTTTGAGAATGCTCTGATTGGCAGAGCAAAATGCGTCAAGCCGTTACTCTCATGCACCACGTCACTTCCGGTCCGAGCGGGTGGAACTACTCACTGTTTCCCCTTGCTCTCTCCACTGCCTCTCTGGTTAGGGTGCCTCCAAATTCCTGCTGTGGTGGGATCCTTCCAGACCAGCCTCCCCAGCCCCTCCCTGGAAGCGGTCCCTCAAGGGCCACTGACAAACTCTCTTCAACACTGCTTCTCCATGTTCCACCCAGCTCCCCCGCTGGCATGGCTCATGTCTATTTATAGGCTTCTTAGTTCCCTGCCAGGCCCCCAACCTGGGGATTGGCTAAGGGCCCCTAAATAATCAAGGAAACCTCTCCTAGCTTCCACCCACTATCTTCATTCATTTTCCAACATTCTAGAAACATTTTTACGTTTAAGTTAGGTCCTCTGGAGGACTGCTGGACAAGCTATTGTCACTGAAATGTGTTTGCTTGTTGTTCCTTGAACTGGTAAGACAATAAGGGTTGGTTTACTAAAGGCAAATAGTCTGTTGGCTTTTCAAATGAAGTTGCACTTTGCAAGGGCATTTTCCCCAGGGCTTAGTGAATGAGGTGATATTTCAATTTGCAAAGAATACCCAATCACACACAAAGAAAATAAAAAAAAACATTTTTACTTGCATATGATTGGACGATGGAAGCCAGCAGACCTTAACTTTATTCATTAAGTGTGGGGTAAAATTCCCTTGCAAAGTACAACTTCCCTTGCAATGTCTGTTTGTCTTTAGGAAATTAACTCTAAAATATTAGCATTCTTAAAAAACAAAGAAGCAATACAATATGTGCTTTTATTTTAGTGTTATTTGATATTTCTTACCACTAGAGTACAATACATCCAAACACAGTAAATGGCCCTAGCTGTCTCTTTATCACACACAGTTTGTTTCTTTGGTCAGCACCTGTTAAGTTTAACCTGCCTAATAGTACTTTCCTGTGCATGGTATGGCAGCTTACTGAGGGCAATCCTTACAGGGCTACAAGACTGACTACTATATAAATGAAAAACTCTACCTAGCACCAGAATTCTTATTTTTTATCCCCAAGGTCAATAGGATGCAGCTACTGTCCCTATCAAGAAATTAATTACTAATGAAATACATTTTTGTACTATTTTTACCCTTACCTGTCTGCTTCCTTTGGTCTTTTTCAGGCAAGTTCTCTGAAACTCTCCTCCCTGAATTCCTCATACCACAGGTGCTAAAGGCGTCCCTCATGAGGAACCCTATTCTGGTGGTCTTGGGGGTAACAGAGTACTGTGGTGTTATATCATTGAAGCACAGGACACATGTTCCATGCTTTTATTTCCTCCTTCTCTGTCCCCAAGCCTCAATAATGGTTGGTGTTGTTGCGATAGTTCCACACGATTGGCTAAGCCCAGTCATCTAACACTGCTGTTTTGGCCAGATGAGGAGGTGGGCTATGGTCTGACAGGGGTTGGGGTTTTAAAGTAAGTAGAGTTGAGCGGACAACTGGATGTTCGACGGGTTCGGCCAAACGTCGCAAAAAAGTTCGAGTTCGGGACCCGAACTTAACCCGAACTTGACCCCGAACCCCAGTCAATGGGGACCCAAACTTTTGAGCACTAAAATGGCTCTAAAAAAGTCATGGAAAGGGCTAGAGGGCTGCAAATGGCAGCAAAATGTTTTTAAGAGCATGGCAAGGGCTCTGCAAACAAATGTGGATAGGGAAACAACTTAAAATAACATAAAATACATGAAAATAAAAAATAATAATCTTGATCTAGGAGGATGAGGTCCATATGGAGTAGGAGGTTGAGGTGGCGGTGGATGTGGTGGTGTAGGTGGAAGTGGCGGTGGAGGAGGACAAGGTAGCCAACACTGGTTTTTGTTTTTAATTTTATTTTTTTCTAAATGAAAGGAAAAGGGGCATCATTTTGTGCCCCCTTTTCCTCATGGGATGGGGACAGGGATTATAACTTGGTGTAGGCTAGTTATTAGCAGTCACAGGGTGAGGTAAAATTGTGGCTGGGAAAAGTTTAGTTGACCTTTATGACCTGGGGTTATTCAGCCGCTGTTCCCGCTCAAATTTCACCTTTGTGTTTTGCAAAGGGGAACAATGTATATATATACTGTATATATATATATACGATTTGTTCTGTGTATTAATGTTGTTCTGGATAATTTTATTAACCACTTTACCACTAAAGCATTTTGCTGTCTTACGTCTGGGCCACTTTTTGCGATTCGGCGCTGTGCGACTTTAACTGACAATTGCGCGGTCATGCGGCGCCGTACCCAAACGAAATTTACGTCCTTTTTTTCTCACAAACTGAGCTTTCTGTTGGTGGTATTCAATCACCTGTGCGATTTTTACTTTTTGCGCTATAAACAAAAAAAAGCGTTTATTTTGAAAAAATAACAATATTTTTAACATTCTTTTATATAAAATTCCCCCCAAAAAAGATGTAAAAACCAATTTTTTTTAAAATTTTTGGCCAATTTGTTTTCTGCTACCCATGTTTGGTAAAAAAAAATTGCAATAAGCATATTTTGATTGGTTTGCGCAAATGTTATTGCGTTTACTAACGAGTAATGGCGGCGATCTGCGATTTTTTTTTTTTGCGGGACTGCGACATTGCGGCAAACAGATCGGACCCTTGACTGACATTTTTGACACTTTTGGGGGTACCAGTGACATTACTGCAGTAATCAGTGCTATAAATATGCACTGTTACTGTAAAAATGACACTGGCAGGGAAGGGGTTAATTTTATTGGAGAGGGAGGGGTTAATGTATGCCTGGTGCTTACTGACGTGTGTGGGGGGGGGGGGTTACTGTGTGAGACAGGGACAGATAGGATGTCCAGCTATGCTGAACACTCCGATCTGTCACTCCCTGTCACTGAGGAGATCCGCCCGCTCTGTTTACACAGGCGGGCGGATCTCCAAACTGGATTCCCCGACGATCGGGGCAGAGCAGCGGCGATCGCCGCTGCTCCTCCCCTGGCCCGACTCCCGCTGTGAATGAAAACAGCGGGAGCGCGCCTCCGGCGGCACGTGAGCGCCGCCTACAGGGGGAGGAGTCTGGCGACGTAGGTCTACGTCGTCAGACGGGATCGTGCCACTTTGCCGCAGTAGTACTACGGTACTCAGCGGTAAAGTGGTTAAGTTGAATTTGTTTATTCTTACAACCTGGGTCATAGTGACCAGGTTGTTTTCAGTGTTTTACAATATTGTTGAAAATCTTTTATCACGTTTGTTTAAATAAACAAATAAAAAAAGGGCCGCAGCCTTAAAAATTTTCCAACCACATGTTGTGTGGTGTCTCATTATTGTTAATTTATTATCTGTTATATATTAATAATCCAGGGAGTCCTGTCTACTATTCCATTAGGGTACACCCCAAAAGAGTGAGAAAGATCAAAAATACAACAATGGCTGGGTAAGACCGGTATACATGTTTATTCTGCACAAGGTACAGACAAGTCCTGTGGGATCCATGCCTGGTTAATTTTAATGAATGTGAGCTTGTCCACATAGGCTCTGGACAGGCGGCTGCGCTTGTCTGTGATAACGTCCCCCGCCGTGCTAAAAATACGTTCAGATAATACACTGGCTGCAGGCCAGCACCTCCAAGGCGTAAAGGGCAAGCTCAGGCCATGTGCCCAATTTGGAGACCCAGAAGTTGAAGGGGGCAGACCCGTCATTCAGTACGTCTAGGCGTGTGCACACATACTGCTCCACCATGTTGGTGAAATGCTGCCTCCTGCTAAGACGTTCCATATCAGCTGGTGGTGCTGGTTGTTGTGGCATGTTGACAAAGCTTTTCCACATTTCGGCCATGTTAGCCCTGCCTTCTGAGGTGCTGGCGGTGCCCCGGCTGCGTTGGCTACCTCTTCCTCCTTCTCTGCCTTTGCCTTGTGCTTCCAATGTGCCCCCGCTGTCAGGTGGGAATGCCACCAGCAGTACGTCTACCAGCGTACGCTTGTACTCGCGCATCTTACGATCACACTCCAGTGAGGGAATTAAGGACGGTACATTGTCCTTGTAACGAGGATCGAGCAGCGTGGCCACCCAGTAATCAGCACAAGTTATAATGTGGGAAACTCAGCGGTCATTAAGGAGACACTGCAACATGCAATCGTTCATGTATGCCAGGCTGCCCAGAAGCAACGAAAAGCTGTCCTCTGTGGGAGGTGTATGGTCTGTGTCCTCTGTATCCCCCCAGCCACGCAACAGTGATGGCCATGAGATGGTCTGGGTGCCACCCTGCTGTGAACATGGTTCCTCCTCCTCCATCTCCTTCTCCTCATCCTCCAGAACTGTGCCCCTGCTGGACAATTGTGTCCCTGGCGTTTGTGTGTGCAGGAACCCACCCTCGGAGCCACTTGCGAATGACTGCCCTGAAAGCCTTGGAAATGTTATCTCTTCATCCTCCTCCTCCTCCTCCTCATCCTGTGCCACATCCTCTTCCATCATCGCCTGAATCGTTTTTTGAAGGAGGCATAGAAGTGGGATAGTTAAGCTGACAACGGCGTCATCGGTACTGGCCATGTTGGTGGAGTACTCAAAACAGCACAACAAGGCACACAGGTCTCGCATGGAGGCCCAGTTATTGGTGGTGAAGTGGTGCTGTTCCGCAGAGCGACTCACGCGTGCGTGCTGCAGCTGAAACTCCACTATGGCCTGCTGCTGCTCGCACAGTCTTTCCAGCATGTGCAAGGTGGAGTTCCACCTTGTGGGCACGTCACATATGAGGCGGTGAGCGGGAAGGCCGAAAATACGCTGCAGCGCTGACAGGCGAGCAGCAGCAGGGTGAGAACTCCGAAAGTGCGCACAGACGGCCCGCACTTTCTGCAGCAGCTCTGACATATCGGGGGTAATTTTTAAGGAACCTCTGCACCACCAAATTCAGCACATGCGCCAGGCAAGGGATGTGCATCAAGCCGGCTAGGCCCAGAGCTGCTATGAGATTTCGCCTGTTATCGCACACCACCAGGCCGGGCTTGAGGCTCGCTGGCAGCAACCACTCATTTGTCTGCTGTTCCATGCTCCTCCACAAATCCTGCGCGGTGTGTGGTTTTTCCCCCAAACAGGCAAGTTTTAAAACTGCCTGCTGTCGTTTACCCCTGGCTGTGCTGACGTTGGTGGTGAAGGTGTTACACTGACCGGATGAGGAGGCTGTAGAGGATGAGGAAGCGGAGTAGGAGGAGTTAGGAACAGGAGGCAAACTGAAGCGCCCTGCAATCCTCAGTGGTGGAAGGACATGCGCCAAATTGCTATCCGCCTCAGGCCCATCCGCCACTGCATTTACCCAGTGTGCCGTTAGGGAGATATAACGCCCCTGACCGTGCTTACTGGTCCACGTATCGTAGTTAGGTGGACCTTGCCACAGATGGCGTTGCGCAGTGCACACCTGATTTTTTTCCCCCACTTGGTTGTGCAGGGAAGGGATGGCTTGCCTGGAAAAGTAGTGGCGGCTGGGCATGACGTACTGTGGGACAGCCACCGACATAAGGCTTTTAAAACTGTGCGTCTCCACCAGACGGAATGACAGCATTTCACAGGCCAAGAATTTTGAAATGCTGGCATTCAGGGCCAGGGATCGCGGGTGGGTAGGGGGGTACTTCCTCTCCCTCTGAAGTGTTTGGGAGATGGAAAGCTGAACGCTTCCACGGGACATTGTGGAGATGGTTGGTGACCCAGGTGGTGGTGTTGCTGACAGATCGTCTGTTTGCGGGGTGGCAGGTGCCGGTATCACTACAGAGGTGGATGAAGAGGCAGAGACTGCAGCAGAAGAGGAAGCAGGAGGAGCCAGAGACCTTTGTTGGTTTTGAAGGTGTCTACTCCACTGCAGCTCGTGCTTTGCACTTAGATGCCTGATCATGCAGGTTGTGCTCAGGTTGAGAAGGTTTATGCCTCGCTTCAGGCTCTGATTGCACAGGGTACAAACCACTCGTGTCCTGTCATCAGCACATTTTCTGAAGAACTTCCACGCTAGAGAACTCCTTTGAGCTGGCTTTGGTGCGCTCGGTCCCTTGCTGCGTTGGGCAGTAAGGATGATCGAACTTTTGAAAAGTTTGGTTCGGCCAGAACATCCGAACTTCCCGAAAGTTCGGCCCGAATTTCAGAACCCCATTGAAATCAATGGGACCCGAACTTCGGTAATCAAAAAACACAATTTTTAAGCCCTAAAACCCAATAAACGCCCCTAAAAAGTGCCCAGGGTTCTGGGTCATGCCCCATTAACTATTAATCACACAAAAAAAAGTTCTTAAAAACTGTCATTTTTGATAAAAAAGCCAATTATTGAAAAAATTAAAAAAAAAAAGAAAAAAAAAAAAAAAAGAGATTTTTTGATTTTGATTTTGGATTTAGTATCTGGGGGGTTTAAAAGGTGTGCATGTGAAGTTTCAGCTCTGTAGCATGTCCAGAACCATGAAAAAAAAAAGATAATTTTTCAGTAGAACAGGGATGTGGGACCCTCCTTTAACACCTATATGATCTTTTTTTTCTGGTTCTGGACATGCTACAGAGCTGAAACTTCACAGGTACACCTTTTAGACCCCCCGGACACAAAATCACACAAAAAAAGTTCTTAAAAATTGTCATTTTTGATTAAAAAAAAGCCAATTATTGAAAAAAAAAAAGAGATTTTTTGACTTTTACTTTGGATTTCGTATCTGGGGGGTCTAAAAGGTGTGCATGTGAAGTTTCAGCTCTGTAGCATGTCCAGAACCAGAAAAAAAGATTGTTTGTATTAGAACACTTTCTTTCAGGACAGGTAGTTTGCTTCTCTCCCGGTTTAATAGCAGGCATTTTTTGGGGTTCTTTGCAGTCAGGAAAAACATCTGAACTTGTGTATAGTGGTACTGTGCACAAGTTCTGATGTTTTGTCTGCCTCCAAAAACCCCCATAAAATGCCAGCAAAAACACACCTGGGCATTTTTTTTTGACGCTAGCGTTTTTTTGGCATTTTTTGGGGTTCTTTTGAGGCAAGCAAAACATCTGAACTTGTGTATAGTGGTATATATATATATACACACATAATTATATGTATATAGACACCTAGCCATATATAGGTGTGATAGTAGCAGAAATATATTACTGTAAATGATTTCATTAGCGCAAGCATATATTTCTGCTACTATCACACCTATATATGTCTAGGTGTGTATATAAATATATGTATGTGTGTATATACACCACTATACACAAGTTCTGATGTTTTGCCTGCCTCCAAAACCCCCCAAAAAATGCCAGCAAAAACACACCTGGGCATTTTTTTTTTTTTTGACGCTAGCGTTTTTTTGGCATTTTTTTTGGTTCTTTTGAGGCAGGCAAAACATCTGAACTTGTGTATAGTGGTATATATACACACATA
Source organism: Pelophylax lessonae (assembly GCF_965119305.1). Classification (NCBI taxonomy): domain Eukaryota; kingdom Metazoa; phylum Chordata; class Amphibia; order Anura; family Ranidae; genus Pelophylax; species Pelophylax lessonae. The sequence goes on along the minus strand of NC_138779.1, from coordinate 36,279,193 downwards.
CATATATTTATATACACACCTAGACATATATAGGTGTGATAGTAGCAGAAATATATCTGTGTAAATGATTTCATTAGCGCAAGCATTTATTTCTGCTACTATCACACCTATATATGTCTAGGGGTATATATACACATATATGTGTATATATATCCCCTATACACATGTTCAGATGTCATGTCTGACATCAAACATGTCCTCAAAAAAGCACTGACAGTGGCAGCCCCTGCAGCATAAAAAAATGCTTGGCTGGTGAGAAGCCATAAGGGTGTCCCGAAGCTATTCAGAGAAATGATCATTTCTCTATAGCGGTCACCCTGCTATGGAAGGGTTTGGTCACCCTGCCATAGCAGTCACTGTCAGTTAACCCTACACTACACTACGGTCCCCTGACACTTCATACTTTCCCTATAGAAACTGAATTTTTGAAGCTAACTTAAGTGTAAAGGAGCACTCTAACTACACTAGATATCCCTTTCCTCACACTAATAAATAGCTAAATGACACTTTTAAAGTAAAATTAACAGAACTGCTTCCACTCTCTTCCATGTCCAGTATAAGAATGCTAGGAATATGACGGGGGCGATCTTATATACTGGGGGGTGTATTCACTAATGATTGGTCTAGGGACCCCCTAGTCACTCCAATCACATTCCTAGCATTCTCCTGCCCCCTCAATTGGCTTTTGCTAATGGTTCTGGTCCAATCATGGGCTTTTAAAGCCCATTTCCTGAAGCATTGCATTTTGGGCGGTTCTGGTTGCCGAATTCCGAACTTTTCGGGCAAAAAGTTCTAAATTCGGCCGAACCTCGAACACCCAATGTTCGGGCCGAACCGATGGTCGACCCGAACCGTTCGATCATCCCTATTGGGCAGTAGCAGGCGTAGTGTCTAGGGCACGCCCGCTCCGCTTCTGCACCCTGCTCCCTCTTCTGCTGTGCTGGTGGCTCTGTGCGACCACCGCCTCTTCCTCCAAACTACTCAGGTCACCTGCATGACTTCCATTCCATGTGGGGTGGAGGACCTCATCGTCCTCCACATCATCTTCCACCCAGTCTTCACCCCTGCCCTCCTTGTCGGTCTCCACAATTCTGAGTGCCGCAGCAGTTGGCACCTGCGTTTCGTCATCATCGGAGACGTTCTGCGATAGTCCTTCCATGTACTCATCTTGAGAAATAAGTGGTTGGGCATCGCTGCACTCAATCTCTTCCACTTCTGGGGCAGGGCTAGGTGGATGGCCCTGGGAAACCCTGCTGACAGAGTCATCAAAAAGAAGAAGATACTGCTGCATGACTTGGGGCTCAGACTGCTTGCCTGATTTGCAAGGGGGTGAGGTGAAAGACGGTTGGACATTGGCTGCATGTGCCAACTCTGACCTTTCTGCAGTAGACTGGGTGGGAGACAATGTGAAGGAACTGGAGGCACTGTCAGCAACCCAATCTACTATCGCCTGTACTTCTTCTGGCCTCATCACTTCTAGAGGCGCATGATGCCCTACCAAATACTGCTGCAGTTTCTGTCGCCTACTCACACTTGAGGAAGGTGTTTCACTTGTGCGTGTAGCTGGCACAGATCGACCACGTCCTCTCCTTGTAACAGGAGCTCTACCAGCAGCACCACGACCCAGGCCACGGCCCCTATTTGACGGTCTCCTCATATTTCTGTAATTTATGATCTTGCCCTAGAAAGGTGTTTATTGAATAGCGGAACAAAACAACAACAGTATCGCACGGGTGTATCTCACAGTCAAATATGCAAACTATGCCGCAATTTAATTTTTTTACCCCAAAAGGGTGTTTATTAAATAGCGGAATAGAAAAACAGTATACAAATACAACGGGTGTATCTCACAGTCAAATATGCAAAGTATGACGCAAATTTAATTTTTTTCACCCCAAAAGGGTGTATATTGAATAGCGGAATAGAAAAAAGGATATAAAACGGTGTATCTCACACGTACAAACACAGACTAGGCCCCAATTACAATTTTTTGTACCCTAAAGGGAGGATGAGGAAGAGGAGTAGGAGAAGTTCGGAACAGAAGGCAAACTGAAGCGCCCTGCAATCCTTGGCGGTGGAAGGAGATGCGCCAAACAAATTTAAAAGGTGTATCTCACACGTACCGATACAGACTATGCCGTAATTTAATTTTTTACACTCAAACAGGGTGTATAAACTAATAGCGGAATAGAAAAAATTTTATAAAACGGTGTATCTCACACGTACAAACACAGACTAGGCCCCGATTACAATTTTTTGTACCCTAAAGGCAGGATGAGGATGAGGAGTAGGAGGAGTTCGGAACAGGAGGCAAACTGAAGCGCCCTGCAATCCTCGGCGGTGTAAGGAGATGCGCCAAACAAATTTAAAAAGGTGTATCTCACATGTACCGATACAGACTATGCCGTAATTTCATTTTTTACACTCAAAAAGGGTGTATATTGAATAGCGGAATAGAAAAAATTGTATAAAACGGTGTATCTCAAACGTACAAACACAGACTAGGCCCCGATTACAATTTTTTGTACCCTAAAGGCAGGATGAGGATGAGGATGAGGAGTAGGAGGAGTTTCGGAACAGGAGGCAAACTGAAGCACCCTGCAATCCTCGTGGGTGGAAGATGCGCCCCAAAAGATTGGAAGGTGTATCTCACACGTACCGATACTGACTATGCCGCAATCTAATTCTTTTTACCCCAAGGGTGTAGATTGAATAGCGGAACAGAAAATATGATATCAAAAGGTGTATCTATCTCACACTGGCATGGTGGCCAATTTCCAATATGGCCGCACTCGCACAAATGCACGCACACGTATTGCGAACGCATGTTCACTACGGCAAAGACGTGTGTGTGCTGGCTCACACAATGCTTGTTAGATCTTGGCGCCCTCTGGCCTTTAAAAGAGGGACTGCAGCACATGGACATTGCTGACTGATCTTCAGCTTCCTGCTTCCTGTTCTTGTGTGTGTGCTTATGCTTCTGATCATCTGTTACCGACCCGGCCTGCCTTTGGATACCTCTTGTCATTCCCCCAGCTCTGACCTCGGATAGCCCATGGATCTGCTCTTGTCTCTTGTCCTGTGTATGAGTTCGGCTTGCCTGACTACGTCCCTGCTCTTCTGTCTGCTGACTACTGGCTTACTGACCTTGGCATCCATCTCTGACTACGTTTCCTGCTTCACCCTGTCTGCTGTGATCCACCTTGATGCCTACCTGCAGTACCCAGCCTGCTGTACCCACCTGCAGTACTTACCTGTTGCTCCAGCCTGCAATACCTATTTGCCATATCCAGCTTACTGGAGCCACTACAATCTGTTTCTTGCTGTGTGCAGTCTGCACCATCATCAGCTCCACTGGGTCCTACTGCTCACCTCATCTGGTATCCACCTGCGGAGAGATCTCCACACCTGCATCTCTCATCCGTGGCACAGCCGGCAATCCCTGCTTCTTTGGGCTTTGTGTTCCCTGTTTCCACCTTCAGGGACACCGAGCACCTAGCCGCAAGGAGAGCCCTCTCAGCATTTTGGCTTCAGGACCAAGTACGTGACAGTATCAGTCAGCCAAAAGATGTCTGAAGCCGACAGAGGTGCGTCTCCATTAGAAGCTCTGTGCCAACAAGTCGCAGCCATCACGCAAGCCATAACAAATCTGCAAGAAGACTATGATCAATTGGAAGGTCGTCTGCAGAGTCTATACACTACTCCTTTTCCTACCGACCAGAACCCGAAAAATACAGCCCCAGCCTCAGCTTCTGCTTCCTATAAACGCACAGCTGTCGCACCAACGATAGTGGTATCTCCACCTGAACCAAGGGTCCCCATACCTGAACGTTTCTCTGGGGACCGAAGAAAGTTCAGGGCTTTTAAAAACGCTTGCCAGTTGTATCTAGCTCTGCAACCACAGACTTTTTCTCTTGAAACCATTAAGGTTGGCTTTGTCATTTCTCTGCTCACAGATGAACCACAATCCTGGGCCCATTATCTTTTGGAGCAAAAGAACCCGGTCCTCAACTCAGTCTCGGCTTTCTTCGAAACTATGTCGCAACTTTACGACGACCCCCAGCGAATGGCCACGGCCGAGGCAGCCCTACACACACTTCAACAAGGGTGCCGGCCTGTTGAGGACTATACAGCTGAATTCTACAAATGGTCAGCAGACACTGGCTGGAATGAGGCCGCATTAAAGTACCAGTTTCGGCTCGGCCTATCTGAAGCACTTAAAGACGAGCTGGCTCGAGTCGACACCCCTGCCACTCTGGAACACCTTATCAAACTGTCCATCCAGCTTGATCGCCGACTGCGGGAGAGACGATCCGAACGAATTCAGTCCTCCAGACCTACCTGGATGCTACCCAGAGTTCCCCCAGCAATCCACTCTACGCCTATTACCTCTTCTTCCTCAACACCCCTAGAGGGAGAACCAATCCAGATTGGACTGATGCATTCTGCCCTAACTCCCGAAGAAAGGACATGCCGTCGGCAAGCCAACCTTTGCCTCTACTGTAGAGGGGCTGGACATTTTCTTTGTAATTGCCCTGTGAGACCCAGTAAGCCCCGGCTTCCTGGCCCTGCCTACTCTCCAGTCTCCGGGATTCACCCAGCTCACCTACTTCTACCCATCTCACTACAGGTGGCGGATAGGGAAATCAAGTTTCAGGCCATAATTGACTCCGGTGCTTGCAGTTGCTTCCTAGACCTTGCTCTAGCCAAGAAGTTTAGCATTCCGCTTAGACCTAAAAGACTTAGCCTTACTGTTCACCTGGCAGATGGCACCATCCCCACATCGGGGCCCGTCACCCAAGAGACTGAACCTGTTATGACTATAACTGACTCTGAACATCAGGAATTCCTGTGCTTCGATGTCCTTCGCTCCCCCATATTTCCTGTGATATTGGGCATCCCCTGGCTGCGAGCCCATAACCCCAGGATTGACTGGTCTAAGGGGGAGATCATATTTTCCTCTGCCTACTGCCGCCAACATTGTTTTGTACCTGAGTCCCTGAGCTCTTCCAGTTGCATGACCATCCAATCAGTATCTGATAACAGCCAGCTTGTCCCATCCAGCTACCACAACTTTCTAGACGTGTTTGATAAGAGGAGAGCCGATGTCTTGCCACCGCATCGGCCCTATGATTGTCCCATAGAATTGCTGCCAGGTGCAGAAATTCCCTTTGGCCGGATATTCCCGTTATCCAAGGTGGAATTGGAAGCTCTACGTCTCTACATTGACGAAAATCTAAACAAAGGATTTATTCGTCCATCCTCTTCCCCAGCAGGCGCGGGGATCTTCTTTGTTGAAAAGAAGGACCACACACTTAGGCCCTGTGTGGACTACAGAGAATTAAATAAAATTACTATTAAAAATCGATATCCACTTCCCCTAGTACCAGAACTTTTTCAAAGATTTAGGACTGCCCAAGTTTTCACAAAACTAGATCTCCGGGGTGCTTATAATTTAGTCCGGATTAGAGAGGGGGATGAGTGGAAGACAGCTTTCCGAACCCGTTTCGGACAATTTGAGTATCTTGTCATGCCCTTTGGATTGTGTAATGCCCCGGCAACTTTCCAGCATTTTGTAAATGACATCTTTAGAGAATACCTGGATCACTTTCTGATTGTTTATCTTGACGATATTCTTATTTTCTCTGCTCGAACTACACCGTGTACATGTGAAGAAAGTCTTATCTACACTTAGAAAACATGGACTCTATGCTAAAGCAGAGAAATGTGAGTTCGAGAAACAAGCCATCCAATTCCTGGGGTTGGTAATATCCACCAATGGAATCGCCATGGACCCCCAGAAGGTGTCTTCTATTCTTGAGTGGCCTGCTCCAGTGGATAAAAAAGGAATCCAAAGATTTGTAGGATTCGCTAATTTTTACAGAAGGTTCATCAGAGGGTTCTCAGCCATCATCGCCCCCATCACTCAATTGACACGACAACACTCTCGATTTCAGTGGTCTCAGGAGGCCCAGGAAGCCTTTGATAAACTTAAAGCCCTGTTCACTTCTGCTCCAGTATTACAGCACCCAGAACACACTCTACCCTACGTCCTGGAGGTAGACGCCTCGGAAGTAGCTACTGGAGCAATCTTATCACAGCGCCAAGGGCCTAAAGCTTTGCTCCACCCAGTAGCCTTCTTTTCAAGAAAATTAAGTCAAGCAGAAAAGAATTATGATGTCGGTGACCGGGAGCTGTTGGCCATCAAGGCGGCTTTAGAAGAGTGGCGATACCTGCTGAAGGGTGCAGCCCACCCTGTGATGATCTTTACCGATCACAAAAATTTGGAATACCTCAGGACTGCCAAACGGCTTAGACCCCGGCAAGCACGGTGGGCCCTGTTTTTCTCCCGTTTTAACTTTCACATTACTTATCGGCCGGGGTCCAAGAATAGCAAAGCTGACGCTCTCTCTCGAATGTTCCCGGAAACTCCTAAAGTAGCATCTTCCAGCACAATCCTGTCCTCCCAAAATTTTTTACTAATACTACCTAATCTAAAGTCAGCCATACAGCTAGCATCTGCCCAATGCCTGGTAACTGAAGTTTCAGCTTTAAGGAAGCAAGATGGATTCTTCTGGCATAACGATAAAATTTTTGTACCACAAGAGACCAGGACTTTAGTCCTTAAAGCATGCCATGATCATCAGCTAGCCGGTCATTTTGGGGTACACAAGACCATCAAACTTGTCCAATGTTCCTTCTGGTGGCCAGGCTTGAGCCAGGACTGCAAAGATTATGTTGGTTCCTGCACAACTTGTCTTCGCAGCAAAGGGAGTAACACTAAAGCCTGGGGCCTGTTAAGACCATTACCGGTCCCGGACTTTCCCTGCAAAATGCTGTCCATGGACTTCATTGTGGATCTACCCCCTTCTGAGGGATTCACTTCCATTTTTGTAATAGTAGACTGATTGTCTAAAATGTCACATTTTGTACCGATGGTGGGCACTCCCTCTGCCGCAGACACCGCCCATGCCTTTATAAAGGAAATAGTAAGGCTCCATGGTCTGCCCAGAAACATAGTCTCTGACAGAGGAGTACAATTTACCTCCAGATTCTGGAGAACTCTTTGTAGAGCCTTAGACATTGACGTCTGCCTATCCTCGGCCTACCACCCCCAAAGCAACAGCCAGACGGAAAGAACCAACCAAACCTTGGAACAGTACCTTCGATGCTTTTCCACTTTCTCACAAGATAATTGGGTATCTCTGTTACCCTGTGCCGAATTTTCCTATAATAACTCAGTTCATGCTGCCACCAACCAGACTCCATTCTGGGCCAACTATGGGTACCATCCATCCTTTCTACCTGACGTGTTGCCTGAAAGTCCTGTGCCCGCAGTTCAAGACAGATTAACCTCCATCGTAACCAACAATCAGGTTCTTCAGGAAGCCATTTCAAAAGCTCAGGAGGATTATAAAAGGTACTATGATAAGAAGAGGAGGGGGAATCCAGTTTTGAAAGTTGGAGACAGGGTCTGGCTATCTACGGCTAATTTGAAACTCCCTTGCCCTTCACGAAAGCTGGGTCCAAGGTTCATTGGGCCATTTGAGATAAGGAGAGTGATAAACCCTGTGGCCTTTGAACTGACACTTCCACAATCTTATAAAATCCACCCGATTTTTCATGTGTCTCTTCTGAAACCTGCCTCTTCAGACCGTTTTCCGGGAAGAGAAGACCCACCACCACCACCGGTTACAGTGGGCGAATATACTGAATTTGAGGTAGAAACAATTCTTGATTGCAGGAAGAGAGGAAGGCAAACTCAATATCTTGTCAGATAGAAAGGTTACCCCCCTGAAGAGAATTCTTGGGAGCCCGAAGGGAATATTCATGCTCCCAGATTGTTGCTGGAGTTCTTCAACAGAAACCCTGAAAAGGTATCGCGTTTGGGCATCCGGAGGCTGCCCGTAGGGGGGGGGGGCACTGTCAGGAGACTAGCCAGAGGAGAGTTGCCGGAGGCCTGGCATGGTGGCCAATTTCCAATATGGCCGCACTCGCACAAATGCACGCACACGTATTGCGAACGCACGTTCACTACGGCAAAGACGTGTGTGTGCTGGCTCACACAATGCTTGTCAGATCTTGGCGCCCTCTGGCCTTTAAAAGAGGGACTGCAGCACATGGACATTGCTGACTGATCTTCAGCTTCCTGCTTCCTGTTCTTGTGTGTGTGCTTATGCTTCTGATCATCTGTTACCGACCCGGCCTGCCTTTGGATACCTCTTGTCATTCCCCCAGCTCTGACCTCGGATAGCCCACGGATCTGCTCTTGTCTCTTGTCCTGTGTATGAGTTCGGCTTGCCTGACTATGTCCCTGCTCTTCTGTCTGCTGACTACTGGCTTACTGACCTTGGCATCCATCTCTGACTACGTTTCCTGCTTCACCCTGTCTGCTGTGATCCACCTTGGTGCCTACCTGCAGTACCCAGCCTGCTGTACCCACCTGCAGTACTTACCTGTTGCTCCAGCCTGCAATACCTATTTGCCATATCCAGCTTACTGGAGCCACTACAATCTGTTTCCTGCTGTGTGCAGTCTGCACCATCATCAGCTCCACTGGGTCCTACTGCTCACCTCATCTGGTATCCACCTGCGGAGAGATCTCCACACCTGCATCTCTCATCCGTGGCACAGCCGGCAATCCCTGCTTCTTTAGGCTTTGTGTTCCCTGTTTTCACCTTCAGGGACACTGAGCACCTAGCCGCAAGGAGAGCCCTCTCAGCATTTCGGCTTCAGGACCAGGTACGTGACAATATCTCACACGTACAGACCCAGACTAGGCCCTGATTACTATTTTTTGTACCCTAAAGGCAGGATGAGGAGTAGGAGGAGTTTGGAACAGGCAGGAGGCAAACTGAAGCACCCTGCAATCCTCGGCGGTATAAGATGCGCCCTAAAAATTGGAAAGGTGTATCTCACACGTACCGATACAGACTATCCCGCAATTTAATTCTTTTTACCCCAAGGGTGTAGATTGAATAGCGGAATAGAAAATATGATATCAAAAGGTGTATCTATCTCACACGTACAGACTCAGACTAGGCCCTGATTACTATTTTTTGTACCCTAAAGGCAGGATGAGGAGTAGGAGGGGTTCGGAACAGGCAGGAGGCAAACTGAAGCACCCTGCAATCCTCGGCGGTATAAGATGCACCCTAAAAATTGGAAAGGTGTATCTCACACATACCGATACAGACTATCCCGCAATTTAATTATTTTTACCCCAAGGGTGTAGATTGAATAGCGGAATAGAAAATATGATATCAAAAGGTGTATCTATCTCGCACGTACGGACCCAGACTAGGCCCTGATTACTATTTTTTGTACCCCAAAGGCAGGATGAGGAGTAGGAGGAGTTCGGAACAGGCAGGAGGCAAACTGAAGCACCCTGCAATCCTCGGCGGTATAAGATGCGCCCCAAAAATTGGAAAGGTGTATCTCACACGTACCAATACAGACTATGCCGCAATTTAATTATTTTTACCCCAAGGGTGTAGATTGAATAGTGGAATAGAAAATATGATATCAAAAGGTGTATCTATCTCACACGTACAGACCCAGACTAGGCCCTGATTACTATTTTTTGTACCCTAAAGGCAGGATGAGGAGTAGGAGGAGTTTGGAAACGGCAGGAGGCAAACTGAAGCACCCTGCAATCCTCGGTGGTATAAGATGCGCCCCAAAAATTGCAAAGGTGTATCTCACACGTACCGATACAGACTATCCCGCAATTTAATTCTTTTTACCCCAAGGGTGTAGATTGAATAGCGGAATAGAAAATATGATATCAAAAGGTGTATCTATCTCACACGTACAGACCCAGACTAGGCCCTGATTACTATTTTTTGTACCCTAAAGGCAGGATGAGGAGTAGGAGGAGTTCGGAACAGGCAGGAGGCAAACTGAAGCACCCTGCAATCCTCGGCGGTATAAGATGCGCCCCAAAAATTGGAAAGCTGTATCTCACACGTACCGATACAGACTATCCCGCAATTTAATTCTTTTTACTCCAAGGGTGTAGATTGAATAGCGGAATAGAAAATATGATATCAAAAGGTGTATCTATCTCACACGTACAGACCCAGACTAGGCCCTGATTACTATTTTTTGTACCCTAAAGGCAGGATGAGGAGTAGGAGGAGTTCGAAACAGGCAGGAGGCAAACTGAAGCACCCTGAAATCCTCGGTGGTATAAGATGCGCCCCAAAAATTGGAAAGGTGTATCTCACACGTACCGATACAGACTATCCCGCAATTTAATTCTTTTTACCCCAAGGGTGTAGATTGAATAGCGGAATAGAAAATATGATATTAAAAGGTGTATCTATCTCACACGTACAGACCCAGACTAGGCCCTGATTACTATTTGTTGTACCCTAAAGGCAGGATGAGGAGTAGGAGGAGTTTGGAACAGGCAGGAGGCAAACTGAAGCACCCTGCAATCCTCGGCAGTATAAGATGTGCCCCAAAATTTGGAAAGGTGTATCTCACACGTACCGATACAGACTATCCGCCAATTTAATTATTTTTACCCCAAAGGGTGTAGATTGAATAGCGGAATAGAAAATATGATATAAAATTGGTGATTTTTCAATAGCACATGGGAACACAGCAGTGTCTTATGTCAGTCAGCTCTGCTGCAGACTATGAAGGGAAAAAAAAGGAAAATTCCCCTTTAAGTATTGTAATTTTTAAATAGCTTAGTACAGACTATGCCACAATTTTATTTTTTTTAACCCAAAAGGGTGTATATTGAATAGTGGAATAGAAAAAAGTGTATAATATTGAAAATCACTAGCACATGTGAACACAGCAGTGTCTTATGTCAGTCAGCTCTGCTGCAGGCTATGAAGGGGAAAAAAAAAGGAAATTCCCCTTTAAGTTTGAAATTTTAAAATAGATTAGTACAGACTATGCCACAATTTAATTTTTTTAACCCAAAACGGTGTATATTGAATAGTGGAATAGAAAAAAGTGCATAAAATTTAAAATCAGTCAATAATAGCACATGTGAACACAGCAGTGTCTTATCACAGTCAGCACTGAAGCAAAAACGCTGCACACAATTGACTGATAAAAATAGATTTTTTTCTCCCTCCTCCTCAGCGGGCAAAAAGATTGTGTTCACTGCACCACCCCACACACAGCAAAATCGATGTAGAACACTGACCCTGCCTATTATCCAGCCTCGCCCTAATATTGTCGATAAGATCGTTCACTGGCACTGCACAACCAACCCCCCACACAGCAAAATCGATGTAGCACACCGACCCTGCCTATTCTCCAGCCTCGCCCTAAAATGCCCTAATAACTCGCCCTGCCTGCACTCCGACCTGACCCTGCATTCTTTTCGGACACAATACAATTTTTCACTGTCTGTCCCTAATCAGCAGCCAGCACGTATGATGTGTGCTCTCTCCCTAATCTACAGCAGAATGACCGCAGCGCGCTGGGGCTCTCGAACTTATAAAAACATGGACACATGCTTCAGATGGCCAATCACAGCTACTAATACATTAGTAGGCATGGCTGGGATGGCTTACGGCACACCAGTTAAACGCTTGTTGATTGGCTGTTGAAAGCCCTCCATTAAAAGCGCGCCATTACATACAAATACGGAAATAAAATGACCGAACACGGATTTTAAACCCGAACATACAGTAAAGTTTTCGGGTCCGTGTTCGGGTAACAAAAATCCAATTATTCGGTACGAACACGAATAATACAGTCCGTGTTCGCTCAACACTAGTATCGTCCGCATAGACATCATCAGAGGATATTGCTCGAGCAATATCCTCTGATGATGTCTATGCGGACGATACGTGTCAGGAGCTCACCATAAGAACTTCTATCTACATGTTTTATTGCCTGTTACCATGCGAACATTGTAAGTGCAAGTCTTTTTTTATTAAAAGGTTTTTTTAGCAATATTACGCTATATGCACTCTTCTTTCTGGCTTTTATGTAACCTGGCTATGAGAGATCTACATCCCTCTACAAACCACTTCATGAGCCTGAAATTACATCCATGGTCGTATCTTAGGAGGAATCTGGATCATCTTTAAAAGCCCATTTGGTCTGCTTGTTATATGGTAATGTAGACCCATTTGATCTGGTGAGCACCCAATTCATTTGGTTCTATCTGGTGATGGGATATCTTCTTTCATTTTAAAGATATATTGTGTTCAGCGTCAAGATTCATCACACTCATGGGACTATTTTTCTTTCTGTATGGAAATTTTTTTGACATGGGACTTATTTAAATCATTATTTGTTTTTTTTTCACCATGTTATCACAAGTTGGTATTATCATGTTAATGCCTTCCTCCAATTTTTTAGCGCTGCACTTATTTTCCTTTTTTGTTTTCCTGAGGTAACATCTTAATTGCACTTAAAAACCACTTTCCACCCTTAGGACATTCATGGATGTCCTTGAGTTGAAGTGGTTATACCAGGATGATGCCTGCAGCTACAGGCATCATCCTGGCATCAAAACTTGCAGCCGGCGATTCTTACTTAAGCAGAAGTGATTTAAGTGGCTGAGCGGCCAATGGATCACTTCTGAGGGCAGCTGGAGTGGGTCGCTGTGGCCAGTGATGAAAGCTGCACTTAACAGAGAAAGAGGAACTGCTGTTGTTACTCCCTCTCTGTGAAGGATTTCATCACTTCCGGTTTTGGCTTTTCGTTTGCCTGCCCGTTAGTGGCCAGGAAAGAGGCCAAGCTGATCTATGTCTGAATGGCTGCATTGGAGGCCTGAGGAGAGATTTGAGATCTAATAGACCCCAGATCTCTCCATAAAGGCGACCTGTTACGGCTCAAGCTGTCACGAGGTATGTTGTTCATCCCTTGTGATAGCAATGAAGGTAATAAAAAAAAATGTCCCTGTTCCCCCGTGCTTACATGCAAATACGAACACATACATAGCTCCTGCCGCATATGTAAACGATGATCACACCACACTTGTGAGGTATCATAGCAAATGTCAGCACAAGAGCAATAATTCTTGTTCCAGACCTCCTGTGTAACTCTAAACTTTGGAGAATTTTAAGTGCTGTAGTTAGGCGACATTCCAAGCGCGTATGCAAATTTTAAAGTGTGACATGTTAGGTATCTAGGAAAAGATAGCCCAGTCACCGCACACCTTACCCAGCCCAAGTGGTTAGCCTGTGCACTGAATAGCATATGAGTCTAAGCCCCTGAAATGCAACCACAGTCAAGAATGTCACGTGTAATGTAGCAATAATGAGAATTTATAGACATTTTGGAGGCATGCATACACAGGTTAAAAAAATAAATAGGGACTAAAATAAATAAGTGAAACAATAAAAAAAAAAATGAAAATGTTGCATAAAACCTGACATCTCTGCAACATTGTGTGAATCAGGACTAAAGGCTAATGGTAGAAATGTTTTGAATCCTGATCTGATGAAATGTGTATGAAAGGTAGGTGATACTCTCCTCGATAGTCCTGAGGGCCAGATGCAGCCTTTTGCCTGCTTTGGGTACTCTTCCACCCACTGATACCAAGAATGGGGCATAATTCCTTCCACTGACACCAATGAGGGGGCACGATTGCTCCCAAAGGACACCAATGATGGGGCACAATTTCTCCCAATCACACCAACAGTGGGGCACAATTTCTCCCAATCACACCGATAATGGGGTCTTATGACACCAACGATGGGGGCCTGATTACAGCAACGATGGGGCACAACTCCTCCCACTGACATCAAAGATAGGGGCATTGTTTTTCCCACTGATGTCGGGACCATCTCTACTCCCAATGTCCACAGTCCTGCCCTCCTAAAGTCTGAAGGACAATAAACTGGCCCTTTGTTTATAAAAATTGGAGACCATTGGTCTATACCAACATGCAGAGGAATCACTACATTGGAGATTTTTAAGGCAGCAATATGGCCGTCTTACGCTACCTCCTTGACACATGACAGGGTCAGTCCTGCTGCCCTTACCACCATAGACTTGGACATGGAGATCTGTGGTTCTCTCTTCTACTTTCAATATTAAAAATTAAACTCTATAGGTTATTTTTACCCTGTTTTTAGATTGTTATATCCTTTCAGTATGATGCCATACATACTGTACGTGCTAAGAAAGGACAATGAGCAAAGGTAAGTATACAGTTTTCTGATTTGTATGTGTCTTTCAATATTTTATATTTCAGTATCTACTTTGTACTTTCTAAAGCTAGCTACATATTGATCAAAATTATACTAATTTAGCAGGGACTGACAGAATTTCGACCTACGTATGGACACTGTGGTTGTACAGAAGTCGATCTACCGATTGACTTCTGTACAACCACCCTGTTGAATTCTCCACGCTCTATCAGTGCTGCAGGAAGGCAATGACACAGCAGGGAGGATTCCTTCATCCACCTTGAATGTGTGGATAGGGAGTCAATTTTTTTTTAATTCAGCCAGCTCATCCATGGGCAGCCCAATACACCATATTATTATTTGGCTAATACACTAAATTAATCAATCTCTTTTCTATTCAGAATATTTTGTTTTGGATTTCTGTATGTGACGTAGTTCCTATTAAATCCATCACAGTGTTTACTGTATGTATTCGTGCTAGATTATATTCTCTGGCATCTATTTTGTATAGCTATTCCCCCTTAATATGTTGATTCTATCTCTCAGGGACCTTTTGTGCTGTTTGGAGGAATGGTTTTTCCTCTATTCAGCCTTTGCTCCTCCTTCTTCACTCTCTTGCTGACAGCTTTGAACATGGCGACCGGACCGGATGTTATTGTCCTCGACTTCCGGTTTCCGGTCTGACCATGTGACGCCGTCGCGTCTTATTGACGCACTTCCATATCGGGCTCCGATTGGCCGGCTGGGTGTGCTTCGCTCTCACTCCCTCGGTGACGTCAGACGCCGAGGGAGTGGAGGAGATGTATAAATGCCGGCGCAGATGGTCAGTATTCCACTAGACCACCGGGGAACATGACGTTCGTTTGGAGACACATGCGGTAATGGAATTTCTTTTTCTTTGGCCTCCTATCCATTTCTTGATGATTCCAACATGGCGATTCAAACCCTTCTCCTCTTTGCTTATTCTGTTTTGTTTCTCATGCAGCTTTGCATTGGAGCAGACCATCTAAAGATTCTTCTGAATTAAACAAATTCCTACAGGATTGTTACACAAAACTTTAGGATTTGGATGTGTACTAAACTGGACCACCAGGGTAAATGGCATTCCTATTTTATATTTTATCTTTATAGCAACCAATATTATGTTGGCAATTTCTCCTTATGGAATATATGCCCATAGAAATTCTCTTTACTGTTTTGAAGGAATCCTATTTCTCTTTCTTGAACTGATGGGATATCTTTTCCCTTATCATTGCCAATAAGGCACCCTCCAAGGTATCCTTACATCTTTGAGCTGATTGGTAATTACATCATTATTTAAAAATTGATAATATCCATTTGATCCTTTTATAGGATATGTATGCAAATTACACTCCTATATTGCAGTCTCCTCACTTTTCCAGTTGTTGTTACCGGCTTGGCTTTCATCTTCTCTATGGGTCAACGTTAAGGGGTCAGGTATCTCAGTCCCTTCCTCTCCACCCACCCTTGCCTCTGCACCTACGTCATCTCCACTTCCGGCAAACAAAAAGGTTCAGGTCTCCTTAAAGGTACATTTTGTCAATATTATATCCATTGGATTTATGGAAATTATTTGGGCATTCAACATAGGACCATTGATATATGCCCTATTCTGACTATATTTGTCCTATTTTCATGTTTTTTCTTTGTAATTTAGAAATGTTCACTCTCGAGAAATATCTATCAAACTCCTGAAGAAGCTATTATGAAGATGGCGAAACATGTAGAGTTGATATTATCGAGTGCATTCTCTTGCTTTTAACATTTTAATCGATGTTGTGTCTTGTCCTAATCTTATATGTCAAATAAATTGTGATTTTTTGAGAATTCAGATTTTTCTCCATCATTTGCACCTTTAAAGTCCCACTTTGCCCCCTCCTATTGTAGTTACCAGCCCAATACACCACTTTAATACCTACCAGCTACTCCAACAGACCTAGAAAGCACATCCACTAATTTCTGATCAAATACAAATAAACATGATTTTATTTTATATCTACTCATATACTATATCTATCAATTTTAGGATTTTTTTTTTTTTTATTTTTAAACAGAACTCTAGATACAAATAACAAGGTGAATAGCATGTTAAAAGATAAATACAACCAGATTTTTCTGCAATATTCACCTTCAGTCCAGAGATATCTCCCATAGTACCATTTTTTCTACCACTTGATGTCCTCCGTCAGATGGCCAGAATCATTCAACTCATTTCCCTTAAGCCCAGGTTGTCCTGCACCCTCTCCCATCTGTGAATGGACAGTGATATGAGAAGCAGCACAATGATGGTCTTGTCTCTCTGTCACTCTGTTCTCTCCTTCTGTCAGCACATGAACTGATACATGTACTGCTTGTTCCTCTCACACTCCAGTTCTGTAGTACAGAGACTGCAAGAGGCTGATAACAGGTCAGATTCCAGGTACTTACACTGCTTGCATTTAAAATGATTACAGAGCTCCATAAGGCCTGGTTCTCACCCATGCATTTTTTTAGTGCATTTTCAGTTTTGCAGAAACACACTATAGTCCATTTAACATGTATTTCTATGGGTCACGTTCACATCTGTGCATTTTAAGGAAAGGGCCAGGGATTTTTTGGGGGGTTTTTGGTTCCATAGACTTCAATGGATCAAAAATGTGTACTGAAAAATGCTAAATGCACCTGGGACATGCAAACTACAACCTGCATAGGTGTGAACCAGGCCTTAATCTGAGTCTTTTAAATCTGCATAGAATTCAGTTTTAATATATATATATATATATATATAATACATCTCGTTATAGAAAATTATCATTATCTTTCCCTTTTTATCTGCTTATATATTCACCTTATTTTTTTTACATATATAGGTAATGTGGTTAAATAAAGGGGTTGTAAAGAGAGAACGGTGGTCTGCTGTTGTAAACACTGCAGATTGTTATTCTCTCAAGAATCAGTACAGAGCGCCTATGATCCTCCTATTTAGGATTACAGGTCTCTGTGTTGATTCCTCAAGCCCACCCCCTCACAGTTAGAAAACACCCCCTACGCATACATTTAACCCTTTGATCACCCCTGGGTTAACCCCTTCCCTGCCAGTGTCATTATTACAGTAACAGTGCATATTTTTAGCACTGATTACTGTAGTAATGTCACTGGTCCCCCCAAAAAAGTAAAAAATGTCAGTTAGAGGTCCGATCTTTCCGCTGCAATGCCGAAGTCCCACTAAAAATCACTGATCGCCGCCATTACTTGTAAATAAATAAATAAATAAATAAAACTGACATAAATCTTTCCCCTAGTTTGTAACATAGAAACATAGAAACATAGAATGTGTCGGCAGATAAGAACCATTTGGCCCATCTAGTCTGCCCAATATATCTGAATCCTATGAATAGTCCCTGGCCCTATCTTATATGAAGGATAGCCTTATGCCTATCCCAGGCATGCTTAAACTCCTTCACTGTATTTGCAGCTACCACTTCTGCAGGAAGGTTATTCCATGCATCCACTACTCTCTCAGTAAAGTAATACTTCCTCATATTACTTTTAAACCTTTGCCCCTCTAATCCTCCTTTACCGAGTTGATTCCCTTTATGTATTTAAAGCGGAGTTCCACCCAAAAGTGGAACTTCCGCTTTAGGGAGTCCTGACCCCCCGACATGCCACATTTGGCATGTCATTTTTTGGGGGGGGGGAGCGGGTACCTATTTTGACAGGTACCCGCTCCCACTTCTGCTCGGAGCGCCGCGGCGCCCTAAACGGAAGTTCTCCTCTTCCCCTCCCTCCCTGCAATCTTCTGGGACACGTCAGAGGTCCCAGAAGATTGCCGGCCAATCACGGCGCGCAGCGCGACTCGCGCATGCGCAGTGGGTACCCGGCTGTGAAGCCGCAAACTGTAACAGCCGGGTGCCCACAGCAGTGATGCCGGCGCCGAGGGAGAGGATCGAGGCTTCCGGCGGCCGCATCGCTGGACCGTTGGACAGGTGAGTAAATGGCTGGAACTCCGCTTTAAAGTTTCTATCATATCCCCTCTGTCTCTTCTTTCTTCCAAGCTATACATGTTAAGGTCCTTTAACCTTTCCTGGTAAGTTTTTTCCTGCAATCCATGTACTAGTTTAGTAGCTCTTCTCTGAACTCTCTCTAGAGTATCTATATCCTTCTGGAGATATGGCCTCCAGTACTGCGCACAATACTCCAAGTGAGGTCTCACCAGTGTTCTGTACAGCGGCATAAGCACTTCTCTCTTTCTACTGCTTATACCTCTCCCTATACATCCAAGCATTCTGCTGGCATTTCGTGCTGCTCTATTACATTGTCTTCCCACCTTTAAGTCTTCTGAAATAATTACTCCTAAATCCCTTTCCTCAGATACTGAGGTCAGGACTGTGTCAAATATTCTATATTCTGCCCTTGGGTTTTTACGCCCCAGGTGCATTATCTTGCACTTATCCACATTAAATTTCAGTTGTCAGAGTTCTGACCATTCTTCTAGTTTTCCTAAATCCTTTTCCATTTGGCGTTTCCCTCCAGGAACATCAACCCTGTTACATATCTTTGTGTCATCAGCAAAAAGACAAACCTTACCATCGAGGCCTTTTGCAATATCACTTATGAAGATATTAAACAAAATTGGTCCCAGTACAGATCCCTGAGGTACCCCACTGGTAACATGACCTTGTTCTGAATGTTCTCCATTGACTACAACCCTCTGTTGTCTGTCACTTGTAGATGTGATAACTTTTGCGCAAACCAATCAAAATACACTTATTGGGGTTTTTTTTTTACCAAAAATATGCAGCAGAATACAAATTGGCCTAAAATGATGAAAAAAATTGATTTTTAATTTTTTTATTTCATTGGGAATGTTATATAGCAAAATGTGAAAAATATTGCTTTTTTTTTTTCAGAATTGTCGCTCTTTTTTTGTTTATAGCACAAAAAATAAAAAATTGCACAGGTGAATAAATACCACCAAAAGCGAGATCTAATTGTAGGGAAAAAAAGGACATCAATTTCTTTAGGCACAGTGTCGCACAACCGCGCGATTGTCCATTAAAAAAACGCAGTGCAGAATTGCAAAAAAATGGCCTGGTCATTAAGGGGGTAAAACCTTCCAGCCCAGAAGTGGTTAAACAATGTGAATTTGCTTTTTCAGCACAGTAGATAAGGAGAGCTTGAATAAAAACAATTATAAAGAGCTGAGAGCTCCATCGGATGGATGGAAACAGATTTGAACTTTTCAAATACAATATTTCAAAGTTACCTGACTAAAAACATGAAAAAAGTTTGTATTTAACCACTTGCGGACCAGCCGCCGGCCGGTCTGCTCTGTCCCGTGAAACGACGCACATGTACGTCGTTTCCTGGGACCGCTAGTAGGGGGGCTCCAATTGGCCACAGAGAGAGACAATCAGCGGGTCCAGATGCCGCGATTGCCGCCGGGAACCCGTGATCGCTCCCCGTGGAATGGCGGTCTGCCGTTGTAAATAACAACAAAGAGCAGAGCCGCTCAGGTGTCAGTTCAATGGCTGGTGCTGGTCAGATCCGCCGTCCAAGCAATAGAAAATCCAAGAAAGTAGACCGCACTCAGGAAATGTAAGGTGAAAACAATCAAAACTCCTTTATTCTTCTTCGGTACAGCAGACAGACAGTACAATGCACATAACAGACGTGTCAGGTTGACGCGTTTCACGATAAAGATCGCTTACTCATAACCACACACTGTGGAACCGTGGAAGCCGACATACATTTGTAGGTAAACCAAAAAAGAGGGAGGTGACCAAAGAATGTAATTGCTTGCACCTTGAATTGATTGATTGATAAGAAACAGATGTAGGTTCAGCAAGTCCACAGTTCCACAGTGAAAGACAATTAGATACAAAACTCCTTCACCACGTAGGGGAATGGAGATATACATACGAACAATATAAAACCATATGTGTGACTGATACAAAGATATAAAGATATAAAACAATGGCTGAAAAAATAGGAACCAATAAATGAATGAATCATGCATGAGTAAATAGAAAACCTCATCATTGAATGCTTTAGACTCTGGTGGCGAGGACATAATAAATAAAAGACAAATATATGTAGAAAGTGGTCGTCCAATGTATGGAAAGGATCTCTCAAATGTAGTTAGTGGCTATGTAAAAAATCGTGTATATAAAAAAGATAGTTTATTGGAATAACATACCAGATGTTGCACTGATATTAATCCTGAAAAAGAGAAGATAACTCCCATGCATATAAAGAATATTATGTGTGAAAAATGTGAAAATATAAGAAATTAAAAAAAAAAAAATAAAAAAATAAAAAAATAATAAAAAAAAAAAAATGTGAAAAAAGAAAAAAGACTTGTGAAAAGAAAAACCACATTTTTGACAATAGTTGAAGAGACATAAAATCAATATGAATAAAAATAGATGGTGATAGTGAAAGATGTGGCAGTAAATATACTACCGGATGTAGAATGTGAGAGAAATAATAAAAATAGGAAAATAATTATTCTTCTTCCAAAAAAGTGTGAAGAAGGGTGATAAGGTGAAAAAATATATAATAATGAATGTGATATGATAAAAAGTAACAATCCGTCAAGTGTGTAGCATAATCAATGAACATTAATCAATATATAAAGAAAACGCAAAACACGGGATGAAACTGAAAGTAATGTGCAACTAGTGTGCGTGATGGTGAGATGTAGTAAAAGTATAGGTTAACATATCAATAAAGACGACTCATATAGAAAATATAAAACATGAATTGTCATGCCACCAGAGGATAAGCACCGAAAAAAGCCTATAGGTTCCCATTTTTACAGATGTATCTAGACTGACACCAAAGTCGCCATGTATAAATTCACTAATTAAGTATATAAATGATTGATCGACCAAATACATGGTTCAAAGAAGACACTCAAAAACAGAAGCGCATGCATACAAAATATATAGAAAAACCATTTCATAGAAGCATATTCCATTTGTTTGAGTGTGCCCTAGGGGTTTTCTCTACCAAAGATACTGAAAAATTAGTCCCCATTTCTCCCGTCATGCCCATATTCCACCATCTCCCCAAGGTCCACAAAGGTTTAGACCCAATTTTGGGAAGACCTATTGTTTCAGGTATTGGGTCCCTCTGTGAGAGACTTGGGGAGTGGTTGGATGGGCAACTACAAGGTCTAGTACATAGTCTTCCAGGTTTCCTAAAAGACACCACACACCTATTAAATATCATGGAAGATTTTGTCTGGAAGGATCACTATGTATGGATCACCTGTGATGTCACTAGCCTCTATTCCTCAATACCCCATGATCTGGCTCTATTAGCTATAAAAACTATGTTGTTACATAACACAAACCTACCTGCTGATCTACAATTATATATTCTTGAAGTCCTTCAATTTTTGTTAACACACAATTACTTTACCTTTGATGGGGATTTCTACCTCCAAAGATGTGGGGCAGCGATGGGAGCCAAGTTCTCCCCCTCTGAAACTGAAAGTAATGTGCAACTAGTGTGCGTGATGGTGAGATGTAGTAAAAGTATAGGTTAACATATCAATAAAGACGACTCATATAGAAAATATAAAACATGAATTGTCATGCCACCAGAGGATAAGCACCGAAAAAAGCCTATAGGTTCCCATTTTTACAGATGTATCTAGACTGACACCAAAGTCGCCATGTATAAATTCACTAATTAAGTATGTAAATGATTGATCGACCAAATACATGGTTCAAAGAAGACACTCAAAAACAGAAGCGCATGCATACAAAATATATAGAAAAACCATTTCATAGAAGCATATTCCATTTGTTTGAGTGTGTCCGTGAATGTAATGGGACATGTAAATATAGTGAAGAACCAGTAAACATTGATTTAACATAGAAAATCACTATATGTAGTGAATATAATAAGATATGAACTGGAATGGAGAAATATATGCGATATGGCGGTCATGGTGTCAAGGAAAAGGAAGACCCCCTCTTCCAATGGTGACTTTATTAATCAAAAAGTCATTGGAAAAATATAGAAATTTTAATTTTAACTAGTAACCATTGTTGACACTCAGACAGCTTGTTGACCTTAAATGAATGCATATTGATAGTAGCAAAATATGACAATAGAAATAAAGTGACTGGTGCATAGTATATATCAAGAAAAGAAGGGCTCGAAGAAGCTCGGAACGAGCCTCAAATGGAGCCTCAAGACAGGGAAATAGCCATGACCTGACATGAGACTAAGGGCCTAAAAACAGACCTTATTATTTAGAAAAAAGGGAAGTGAGGTAAAGAGAAGAAACAGAAAAAGAAAAATCTCAAAGCTATATGGAGCTACATAGCAGAATCCTTCAAACCATTACCGGATGGCGATCAAAAAACAGAAGCAAATGACTCCTGACATATAACCATGAATGACCACGGGGTTCGTGGCTGAAAGCCAAAACCAGCGAGATACATAAAAATTTAAATAAAAATCAAAAAGCCAAAAAAATCAAAAAGCCAAATATATATATATATATATATATATATATTATATACATAAAGCTGCGCTAACAAATGAAACAGTCCATGTGAATGTCCATAAATGAGAGGGAAAAATGATGACCCTTGTGCAGGTACCGCTTACCAGATTCCAATCATTAAAGAGCCAAGAAATTTAGAGGCAGAGTCTTCAAATGTGGAACACAGCAAGCTTCATAGGGCTCCGATGTAAATCTCCTCAGTGGTATATGAATAGAAGGAGAAAAACAACACCATAGTGTAAACCAGTAAAAAAAAAAAAAAAAATTGGAAAAAATTGCGTTGTAACTTGTGCGGGTACCGCTTACCAGAAGTAGCAGATACTGTAGCCAAAATAATGGGAACCGAATCCACAGACCTCAGAAGGCAGCAACCCGTACCGTGGTGATGCAGGTGTCCAGGGATAAGTTTAAATGAGGGAAAAAGAGGCAAACGCCATAGCGTAAAACCACAAAACAAACGATGATAACACCCAAATAGTGATAACTAAAAATCCAATAGTGGTGAATAATGACAGCCACCACCGAAGAGGGTAGGTTCCCTTATAGATTGTACCAAGAAGTTTAAGCAGGTAGTGAGATAAACCGCTTACCAGATAGACTAGAAGGTAGACGTATAATAGAACCTAGAGGGCACCAGTGAGAATGGGTACTCTTACCAGCTCCAGATATTAATTGAGCGGGGGTTCAAAGTGACGCTGGACAACACTCCTGATAGCGCTCGTCAACCAGACTCAGGGAGGGATGCAGGTTACCCAAGAAATGAGGAGGGGAGAGCCATAGCATAAAATCCAACGACTAATTTATTGACACAAAATGTATTGCACTTACAAAATATCAGACGACAAGGAACGTGGATGAGAGGGGTTGGAGGGAGGTAACAGCCGCCGGCCGGACGGCTCCGCTCGCCCGTCCTTCACAACAAGTAGGTGGGTGTGACGTCAGCACGCCGTGACCTGACTAGTTTCATCAAAGATGATTTTTTCAAAGGTACGGGCGGCGTGCTGACGCCACCTATAAATATAGTTGAATCAATGACCGGAAGTTCCTTTTCGGCCATTTTCGTTATGGTAATAGAAGACCGGAAATACACGTCATAAACCGGAAGAGGATATGACGTATGTTGCCCAAATGTAAACAAATAGCAAAAGTGGAGCTCCGCATCCAAGGGATCAGAAATTGCATCAACACAGACCAGAGGTCCACTACGAAATCCGGGCTTTAGCGCCGAGACTCCAAAACAGCCCCAGATGGCAGATTTGTCAAAAATGCCATCTCATCGGCCAATGGAAAATTAAAATGATATAAATAATATTATAACTGAATAATTAAAATAGGATATTCCGGTCATGGATTCCTAAATACAATACAAATGAAAAGCTAAAACTAAAATCACTAAATAAATTAAAAAATACATTGCAACATATTAAAAAAGTACATAAAAAGCACCTATACAGAACATATTGTCCCTTAAAAAGAAAACTAAAAATTCACCAACCAAAAAAGGTAATTATTCTTTGAAAATCCTAATCAGCTCAGGAGTTATCAATGAATGCGTTGATCTCTGTGTCAACATTCAAGCCAAAAGGTGTGTATGTTTTGACCCTATATATCCAGGCCATCTCAAGGCGGGAGATACCCCTCTTAAGAGGTTCACCCCGCCAGTGTGGGGTAAACTTGTCTATTCCCAGAAATAGTGTATTCTTGGGATCACTATTGTGGGCCTGGGCATAATGTTTCGATACCGAGTGCTTCGGAAATGATTTACGAATGTTTGCCACATGTTCATTGAGTCTGACATTCATAGGGCGTTTGGTTCTGCCTATGTATTGATAGCCACAAGGGCATTGAAGCAGATAGACAACTCCCTTGGTAGTGCACGAAATGAAAGGCTCAATGTCATGTGGCTTGCCAGTACTATGTGAGGTGAAGGATTTAGTATTACGTGTCCGTATTGAATTCAAAGAACATATCTGGCACCTATTACATTTGTAATAACCAGTGAGCTGGTCTAGGAAAGTACTCCTAGGTTTGGGGGGTTCCAGCACATTGGGGGCCAGACTATGTCTTAAGGATAGTGCACCCTTGAAAACAACCCTAGGTTTCTCAGGTAGGGTTGTGCCTAGAACAGGGTCATTATTTAAAATATGCCAGTGTCGGCGTATTAAGTTTTTAATGACCATGTGTTGACTGGAAAAGGTGGTAATAAAGGGAGCAGCGGGCACACTGGAAACTGTATTATCTTCCACTTCCCGTGGTTTCAAGAGTGAAGCTCTATCTTTTTGCTGTACCTCCAAGAGTGTTTTCTGGAGAAATTCATGATCATATCCCTTCTCAAGAAATCTCTTGGTTAAAACCTCAGACTGAGAGAGAAAAACCTGATGACTGGAACAATTCCTCCTAATGCGGAGATATTGTCCCTTTGGCACAGCCTTTAGCCAAGGGTCATGGTGACAGCTGTCGACGGGAATGTATGAATTTCTGTCCGTCGATTTAAAGTGGGTAGAGGTGAAAAAACAGTTATCCCTCACAGTTATGGTAATGTCAAGAAAGTTAATAGTAGATTGACTACATTCATAATTAAGTTGGATCCCTCTTGAGTTGGAATTCAGCATCTCCATAAAAGCTACCAGGTCACGATGATGACCATCCCAGAGGAGGAGGACATCATCTATGTACCTGGCCCACAACCTCAATTGAGGCCTATGGTGGGCATAGATGACATCCTCCTCCCACTGTGCCATAAACAAGTTGGCAAGGGAGGGGGCATACTTAGCCCCCATTGCCACACCTGTCGTCTGGCGATAGAACCTCCCATCAAACCAAAAATAGTTGTGATGGGTGGCGAATTCCAAAAGTCTCATAATGAGTGAGATCTGTTGGTCAGGTATAGAGGAGTCTCTGTCTAGAAACATTCCCACTGCATTAAGACCCAAGTGATGTGGAATGACGGTATACAGTGAAGATACGTCCGCTGTTACCATCCATAGGTCAGCAGTGGGAGTCAGTCCAGATAGTAAATTAAGGACATGTGTAGTGTCCTTAATGTACGATGGGGTCTTTTGGACCAGAGGCTGCAAATAAGAGTCAATATACTTCCCCACCCGGGACGTCACAGAGTCTATACCACTGACGATGGGACGACCCGGGGGGGAAGTCAGACTCTTATGCAGTTTAGGGAGGCAGTAGATCACCGGAGTCCGGGGACATTTTGGGACAAGATAGGCCCTCTCCTTTTTGTTGAGTATGCCTCTTTGGTAACCATCTTCAACTATGTTTACCAACTCCTTTTTGTATTTGATCTTAGGGTCAGAGGGCAGTGTGACATAAGTCTGACCATCACTCAATAGTCTATACATTTCTGCCATATAGTCGTCCCTATCCAGGACTGCTATCCCACCGCCTTTGTCGGCGGGCCTGATCACCAAGTTTTTATTATTACATAGGGAATCTAATCCGGTCTGTAAATTAGTGGGTAGAGAAGTTTTATGCACTTGAATGCG
Organism: Pelophylax lessonae; assembly: GCF_965119305.1. Taxonomy (NCBI): domain Eukaryota; kingdom Metazoa; phylum Chordata; class Amphibia; order Anura; family Ranidae; genus Pelophylax; species Pelophylax lessonae. The sequence continues at coordinate 36,253,049 of NC_138779.1, read as the reverse complement.
ATCCAGATCTCTAAGCACCACATCCCTGAAAACTTTCAGAGATGGTGCTAAAGATCCTGGCGGGTTAAAAACAGATGCATTTGATAACCCGGAATGCTGATATTGCCGGGGTACATTCGTTTGTTGGCTAATTGGATTACTCATCATGTATCTTTTTACACTCATTTTCCTCACAAACTTGTGTACATCCATGTATGTTTGGAATTTATTAAGGCGTTGTGGGGGTGCGAATTTAAGGCCTTTATCTAAAATTTGAATCTCAGCACTGCTAAGGGTGACCTTGCTGAGGTTAAAGATACCTGCACCCTCTACGTTTTGGATTTTTTTTGATTTAATGCGCCTGCCTCCCCGACATCCTCTTGAGGTTCGGCTGGGCGCTTGATGCCTTGATTGGCCTTGGGAAAACCCCAACCAGGATAGCTTTGACCTGCTAGGGTCTCAGAGTTAGGGTTCTCCAAGGCCACCTCTCTTACTGTATGTGTACTGTTGAGTGGTTGAGATGTTTCCACTTCTTCAGGGGCCTCATTGTCCTTAAGCGGGTAGAATCGGTTATTAACCGGTACATTATACTGATAGCCCTCTTGTCTAGGGGGAGGGTGATCTCTTCTAGAATTCTGAGGTTCCCTTGCAGGCCCTGGTGGACGATTGTAACCTGGATCATACCAATATGGTTGGGATCTAGGGGGACTGTAATACTGCCGCCAGTGTGGTGGTCTATATTGGTCAGGTTCTGGACAATGGGGATTAGGGTAATAATATCCTGATTCTGCAAAGTTGTCTGGTCCTCTCCTCCATTGAGGAGTATGGGGATAGTTGGGATAACCATACCCTCCATGCTGGTTGCGGTCTCTACCGCGTTGCCAGTCGCCTTGTTGACCCTGTCCGGAAAAATGATTATTAGGTTTAGATTGATTCCCAGTGGGTTTGTTATTAGCAACATTGGGGCCCCTATGTGGTGATTTATATGAGAGACGTCGACCATTAGGCCGAGGTCCCTTTTTATTTGTTTTGGGACCATTATTATTGGTTTGAGGTGGGCCATTAAAAGCAACTCTTGGGGGGTTAGTTGAAACTTCCATTGCATCATCAGGTTGCTCTTGGTCACCCAACAATTTCTTTTGCCACTCAAAGACTGCACTTGACTGATAGTCCTGTAAGTCACGATTGAACTTTTTACGTTTTTTAATTTTTTGCTCTCTCTCTTCCTTTTGGAGGAGCTTCAATAGATCAGCCGACGCGGCCTTATAGGCTTCGCTAGTCATATGAGGGACTAATTTCTCTTTAACAATTTTGATTTCCCCATCCAGCCTAGTTAGTTTGGCATTTTTACGGGATATGAGGAATCTCAAAAAATTAACCCCTGCCTCATTGAAGTATCTGTGCCATTCTTCAAGCTCACCCTCATCTGACTGGGGACATACCTCCCACCTCAGACTCCTGGGCACCATAGTTCTCTTAACATAAGTTTCAAGAAAAACTATATCCCACTGGGTATGTACTTCAGACACCATTAAATTTTTAAGCCTCATGAACAGACCACTCATGTCAAAATCATCTGAAGTAAAAGATTCGAATACCCCATCGGTGTTGACCACCTTAGAGGCCCTATAATCAAAAATATCCATGAAAAAGCAGCAATTGAAAGTCAAACAGGTGAAATAAAGGAGAAAAAACAACTGCGCTAATTCAAAAAAGCAAAGCAGCAGCTTCAAGTGCGACTGACACCCCAAGAAGAAATTATATACATAAAGCTGCGCTAACAAATGAAACAGTCCATGTGAATGTCCATAAATGAGAGGGAAAAATGATGACCCTTGTGCAGGTACCGCTTACCAGATTCCAATCATTAAAGAGCCAAGAAATTTAGAGGCAGAGTCTTCAAATGTGGAACACAGCAAGCTTCATAGGGCTCCGATGTAAATCTCCTCAGTGGTATATGAATAGAAGGAGAAAAACAACACCATAGTGTAAACCAGTAAAAAAAAAAAAAAAAAAAATTGGAAAAAATTGCGTTGTAACTTGTGCGGGTACCGCTTACCAGAAGTAGCAGATACTGTAGCCAAAATAATGGGAACCGAATCCACAGACCTCAGAAGGCAGCAACCCGTACCGTGGTGATGCAGGTGTCCAGGGATAAGTTTAAATGAGGGAAAAAGAGGCAAACGCCATAGCGTAAAACCACAAAACAAACAATGATAACACCCAAATAGTGATAACTAAAAATCCAATAGTGGTGAATAATGACAGCCACCACCGAAGAGGGTAGGTTCCCTTATAGATTGTACCAAGAACTTTAAGCAGGTAGTGAGATAAACCGCTTACCAGATAGACTAGAAGGTAGACGTATAATAGAACCTAGAGGGCACCAGTGAGAATGGGTACTCTTACCAGCTCCAGATATTAATTGAGCGGGGGTTCAAAGTGACGCTGGACAACACTCCTGATAGCGCTCGTCAACCAGACTCAGGGAGGGATGCAGGTTACCCAAGAAATGAGGAGGGGAGAGCCATAGCATAAAATCCAACGACTAATTTATTGACACAAAATGTATTGCACTTACAAAATATCAGACGACAAGGAACGTGGATGAGAGGGGTTGGAGGGAGGTAACAGCCGCCGGCCGGACGGCTCCGCTCGCCCGTCCTTCACAACAAGTAGGTGGGTGTGACGTCAGCACGCCGTGACCTGACTAGTTTCATCAAAGATGATTTTTTCAAAGGTACGGGCGGCGTGCTGACGCCACCTATAAATATAGTTGAATCAATGACCGGAAGTTCCTTTTCGGCCATTTTCGTTATGGTAATAGAAGACCGGAAATACACGTCATAAACCGGAAGAGGATATGACGTATGTTGCCCAAATGTAAACAAATAGCAAAAGTGGAGCTCCGCATCCAAGGGATCAGAAATTGCATCAACACAGACCAGAGGTCCACTACGAAATCCGGGCTTTAGCGCCGAGACTCCAAAACAGCCCCAGATGGCAGATTTGTCAAAAATGCCATCTCATCGGCCAATGGAAAATTAAAATGATATAAATAATATTATAACTGAATAATTAAAATAGGATATTCCGGTCATGGATTCCTAAATACAATACAAATGAAAAGCTAAAACTAAAATCACTAAATAAATTAAAAAATATTTATTTTTTAATTTATTTAGTGATTTTAGTTTTAGCTTTTCATTTGTATTGTATTTAGGAATCCATGACCGGAATATCCTATTTTAATTATTCAGTTATAATATTATTTATATCATTTTAATTTTCCATTGGCCGATGAGATGGCATTTTTGACAAATCTGCCATCTGGGGCTGTTTTGGAGTCTCGGCGCTAAAGCCCGGATTTCGTAGTGGACCTCTGGTCTGTGTTGATGCAATTTCTGATCCCTTGGATGCGGAGCTCCACTTTTGCTATTTGTTTACATTTGGGCAACATACGTCATATCCTCTTCCGGTTTATGACGTGTATTTCCGGTCTTCTATTACCATAACGAAAATGGCCGAAAAGGAACTTCCGGTCATTGATTCAACTATATTTATAGGTGGCGTCAGCACGCCGCCCGTACCTTTGAAAAAATCATCTTTGATGAAACTAGTCAGGTCACGGCGTGCTGACGTCACACCCACCTACTTGTTGTGAAGGACAGGCGAGCGGAGCCGTCCGGCCGGCGGCTGTTACCTCCCTCCAACCCCTCTCATCCACGTTCCTTGTCGTCTGATATTTTGTAAGTGCAATACATTTTGTGTCAATAAATTAGTCGTTGGATTTTATGCTATGGCTCTCCCCTCCTCATTTCTTGGGTAACCTGCATCCCTCCCTGAGTCTGGTTGACGAGCGCTATCAGGAGTGTTGTCCAGCGTCACTTTGAACCCCCGCTCAATTAATATCTGGAGCTGGTAAGAGTACCCATTCTCACTGGTGCCCTCTAGGTTCTATTATACGTCTACCTTCTAGTCTATCTGGTAAGCGGTTTATCTCACTACCTGCTTAAACTTCTTGGTACAATCTATAAGGGAACCTACCCTCTTCGGTGGTGGCTGTCATTATTCACCACTATTGGATTTTTAGTTATCACTATTTGGGTGTTATCATCGTTTGTTTTGTGGTTTTACGCTATGGCGTTTGCCTCTTTTTCCCTCATTTAAACTTATCCCTGGACACCTGCATCACCACGGTACGGGTTGCTGCCTTCTGAGGTCTGTGGATTCGGTTCCCATTATTTTGGCTACAGTATCTGCTACTTCTGGTAAGCGGTACCCGCACAAGTTACAACGCAATTTTTTCCAATTTTTTTTTTTTTTTTACTGGTTTACACTATGGTGTTGTTTTTCTCCTTCTATTCATATACCACTGAGGAGATTTACATCGGAGCCCTATGAAGCTTGCTGTGTTCCACATTTGAAGACTCTGCCTCTAAATTTCTTGGCTCTTTAATGATTGGAATCTGGTAAGCGGTACCTGCACAAGGGTCATCATTTTTCCCTCTCATTTATGGACATTCACATGGACTGTTTCATTTGTTAGCGCAGCTTTATGTATATAATTTCTTCTTGGGGTGTCAGTCGCACTTGAAGCTGCTGCTTTGCTTTTTTGAATTAGCGCAGTTGTTTTTTCTCCTTTATATATATATATATATATATATAAATAATAAAAGTTAATAAAAATTAAAAATTGAAAAACCAAAAACTGAAAACCAAAAACCAAAAAAACAAAAAAGGGGAAGGATGTGTAGAGCATGGCATTAAATGAAAAAAGAAAAGAAAAAAGAGGGGAGAGGAAAACTCACTCATAAAAATGAGTGATGTCCCACTCAAAATTCAATCCCTGTGGAATGCGAGTTTAAAGCCTAAAAATCCAAGAGACCTCTTTTTTGCATAATATATGGAAAATATCCCCGCCTCTAATTGGTTTAGTGATGCGCTCTATGACCTGAACCTGTACTAGGGACAAGTCACCTCCATGGTTGTGATTGAAGTGGCGTGCCACATTGGTTGATTTTGATAGTCTAATGTCACTTAGATGTTCCCTGAACCTATCCTTAAGCCTGCGAGTGGTTCTACCTACATATTGTATCAAACAGGCCTTGCAGGTTATAAGATATATGACATATTCTGAGTTACAGTTAAAAAACTTTTCCAGATGAAAAGCCTTTTCACTCACCGAAGACTTAAAGGTGTTTCCATGAAGGATGTGGGGGCAAGTGACACAATCAGTCATGCCACATTTGTAATTGCCTCTACAGTATAGCCAAGTAGGGGATTGTTTAGGTTTTTTAGAAAGATAAAGGCTAGGTGATAAGACGTTGCCCAGGGTAACAGCTCTTTTGGCAACTATATTGACTCCCACGTTTAGAATGTTAGCACATATGTCGTCAGTATTAAGAAGCGGTAGATGTTTCTGAATAATTGTTTTGACCTTGTGGAATTCTAAACTATACGGGAGAGACAACGTAATAGAGGGCATGGGTTTAGAGTTTTTCATGTGGGTAAGTGGAGTGCGGTTATGTCTATATTTATTGCTGGCTTTAGATTTTTGGTTAATAAATTTAGTTAGAGTGTTATTGGTGTTGGAACATCGTTGTTTATCCAGGAGATCAGTCCGATCTCTATTAAGGGCCAGGACATATGCTCTGTTGATCATCCATTGCGGATATCCTCTAGCAAGGAATCTAGATCGTAAAGAAAGTGATTCTTTTTTGAAATCCGCAATATTACTGCATATTCTGCGCAATCTCAAAAACTGCCCAACGGGTATACCTTTCAGTGTATGCATAGGGTGGCTAGATTCCGCATGTAACAGGCTGTTGCCTGACAGTGGTTTCCTATATAAATTGGAGACAACTTTGTCGCCCAAATGACTCAAGGTAACATCTAAAAATTCAATTCTATCTGGGCTCCTGTGTCCCGTGAATTTTAGATTAACCGAATTGTTGTTGAGGTACTCCAAGAATGCATTCAAATCAACATCATGGTGGCAAACAAAGATCAGATCGTCAATGTATCTAAAGAACAGAGCGATCTGATCTCTGAAGGGATTTCCACCTCCAAAGATGTGGGGTCTCTCCCACCAACCCATGTATAGGTTGGCGAGAGAGGGGGAGAACTTGGCTCCCATCGCTGCCCCACATCTTTGGAGGTAGAAATCCCCATCAAAGGTAAAGTAATTGTGTGTTAACAAAAATTGAAGGACTTCAAGAATATATAATTGTAGATCAGCAGGTAGGTTTGTGTTATGTAACAACATAGTTTTTATAGCTAATAGAGCCAGATCATGGGGTATTGAGGAATAGAGGCTAGTGACATCACAGGTGATCCATACATAGTGATCCTTCCAGACAAAATCTTCCATGATATTTAATAGGTGTGTGGTGTCTTTTAGGAAACCTGGAAGACTATGTACTAGACCTTGTAGTTGCCCATCCAACCACTCCCCAAGTCTCTCACAGAGGGACCCAATACCTGAAACAATAGGTCTTCCCAAAATTGGGTCTAAACCTTTGTGGACCTTGGGGAGATGGTGGAATATGGGCATGACGGGAGAAATGGGGACTAATTTTTCAGTATCTTTGGTAGAGAAAACCCCTAGGGCACACTTAAACAAATGGAATATGCTTCTATGAAATGGTTTTTCTATATATTTTGTATGCATGCGCTTCTGTTTTTGAGTGTCTTCTTTGAACCATGTATTTGGTCGATCAATCATTTATATACTTAATTAGTGAATTTATACATGGCGACTTTGGTGTCAGTCTAGATACATCTGTAAAAATGGGAACCTATAGGCTTTTTTCGGTGCTTATCCTCTGGTGGCATGACAATTCATGTTTTATATTTTCTATATGAGTCGTCTTTATTGATATGTTAACCTATACTTTTACTACATCTCACCATCACGCACACTAGTTGCACATTACTTTCAGTTTCATCCCGTGTTTTGCGTTTTCTTTATATATTGATTAATGTTCATTGATTATGCTACACACTTGACGGATTGTTACTTTTTATCATATCACATTCATTATTATATATTTTTTCACCTTATCACCCTTCTTCACACTTTTTTGGAAGAAGAATAATTATTTTCCTATTTTTATTATTTCTCTCACATTCTACATCCGGTAGTATATTTACTGCCACATCTTTCACTATCACCATCTATTTTTATTCATATTGATTTTATGTCTCTTCAACTATTGTCAAAAATGTGGTTTTTCTTTTCACAAGTCTTTTTTCTTTTTTCACATTTTTTTTTTTTATTATTTTTTTATTTTTTTATTTTTTTTTTTTTTAATTTCTTATATTTTCACATTTTTCACACATAATATTCTTTATATGCATGGGAGTTATCTTCTCTTTTTCAGGATTAATATCAGTGCAACATCTGGTATGTTATTCCAATAAACTATCTTTTTTATATACACGATTTTTTACATAGCCACTAACTACATTTGAGAGATCCTTTCCATACATTGGACGACCACTTTCTACATATATTTGTCTTTTATTTATTATGTCCTCGCCACCAGAGTCTAAAGCATTCAATGATGAGGTTTTCTATTTACTCATGCATGATTCATTCATTTATTGGTTCCTATTTTTTCAGCCATTGTTTTATATCTTTATATCTTTGTATCAGTCACACATATGGTTTTATATTGTTCGTATGTATATCTCCATTCCCCTACGTGGTGAAGGAGTTTTGTATCTAATTGTCTTTCACTGTGGAACTGTGGACTTGCTGAACCTACATCTGTTTCTTATCAATCAATCAATTCAAGGTGCAAGCAATTACATTCTTTGGTCACCTCCCTCTTTTTTGGTTTACCTACAAATGTATGTCGGCTTCCACGGTTCCACAGTGTGTGGTTATGAGTAAGCGATCTTTATCGTGAAACGCGTCAACCCGACACGTCTGTTATGTGCATTGTACTGTCTGTCTGCTGTACCGAAGAAGAATAAAGGAGTTTTGATTGTTTTCACCTTACATTTCCTGAGTGCGGTCTGCCGTTGTAAACCTGGCAGACCGCTGTTCTGTCAGTTATGAACACGGGGGTCCTGTGTTCCTCCTATTTAGGAACACAGGTCTCTGTGTTCATGCAGCAAGCCCATCCCCCACACAGTTAGAAAGCACATTTAACCCTTTGATCACACCTGGTGTTAACTCCTTCCCTGCCAGTGTCATTAGTACAGTAACAGTGCAAAAGTGTCAAAAATGTCAGTTAGGTGTCTGGTCTGTCTGCCGCAATGTCGCAGTCCCGCTAAAAATCGCTGATCACCATCATTACTAGTAAAAAAATAAATAAAAATAACATAAATCTTTCCCCTAGTTTGTAGACGCGATAACTTTTGCGCAAACCAATCAAAATATGCTTATTGCGATTTTTTTTTTACCAAAAATATGTAGCAGAATACAAATTGGTCTAAAATTATGAAAAAAATAGATTTTTAATTTTTTTATTTCATTGGGAATGTTATATAGCAAAAAGTAAAAAATATTGTTTTTTTTCTTTTTCAGAATTGTCGCTCTTTTTTGTTTATAGCGCAAAAAATAAAAATCGCAGAGGTGATCAAACACCACCAAAAGAAATCTCTATTTGTGGGTAAAAAGGACATCAATTTATTTGGGTACAGCATCGCACGACCGCGCAATTATCAGTTAAAGTAACGCAGTGCCAAATCGCAAAAAATGGCCTGCTTATTAAGTGGGAAATTCTTCCAGTCCAGAAGTGGTTAAACAACTTAATAAATGAAATCTACTCAAAACCAATAAAAGTGTCTTTTAAAGAAACAATCTTCTGCAACCTAAAATACAAAAGTCAGAAAGTGAGGAATGATTAGGGGACAAGTCACCTCGTTCCTTCTAACTCAGCTGCAGCTGCTGATGTATGCGACCAATCATATGCTCCGGTACGGTCATGTAGCCATCTTGTCAGTTCCATGATACATTTCTCTTGGAATTTTAATACAACTATTTTTTTGAAGAAACCGGAGCAGGCATAAAGATGGTGAATGATGGAACCAACGCTGATGTCAATCATAAATGTACCCTTAACATGACCTGCAGGGATAATACAGATTCAGATGTTATTTTCCCAAAACATTTTACTGCCAATAAAGAGATTTCATAACAATTGGCATTTAATGACACTGCTAGGTGAATATAGCTTTAAAAACTTGTTCCCCACCAATATTTGATATGGTCATGCCCTGCTAAGCCCAGCCACCATTATATGTCACATTATCTTCCATATGTGTCACATTATCTTCCGTTACATGTCACATTATCTTCCATTATATGTCACATCTTTCATTATATGTCACATTATCTTCCATAATATGTCACATTATCTTTCATTATATGTCACATTATCTTCTGTTACATGTCACATTATCTTCCATTATATGTCACATTATCTTTCATTATATGTCACATTATCTTTCATTATATGTCACATTATCTTCCATTATATGTCACACATTATCTTCCATTATATGTCACATTATCTTTCATTATATGTCACATTATCTTCCATTATATGTCACACATTATCTTCCATTATATGTCACATTATCTTTCATTATATGTCACATTATCTTCTGATACATGTCACATTATCTTTCATTATATGTCACATTATCTTCTGTTACATGTCACATTATCTTTCATTATATGTCACATTATCTTTCATTATATGTCACATTATCTTCCGTTATATGTCACATTATCTTCCATTATATGTCACATTATCTTTCATTATATGTCACATTATCTTCTGTTACATGTCACATTATCTTTCATTATATGTCACATTATCTTCCATTATATGTCACATTATCTTTCATTATATGTCACATTATCTTCTGTTACATGTCACATTATCTTCCATTATATGTCACATTATCTTCCGTTATATGTCACATTATCTTCCATATATATCACATTACCTTGCCAGATGAGCAAGGTGCTGAGATGTAGTGCAGGTAAGGGGAGTATAAAGAGGTCTGGGGACACAGTCACTTTGCTCTACATTTGTTATGATCTTTTGTTATGCTCCATTCACACTTTCAAAATTGTGCAATTTCCATTGTGACTTTACAGTGTGACTTAATGGGACTTTGATGCCACTTTGGGCAAGTGCGACTTTGGCTTTGACCATGTGACTGTGTGTGCTCTACAAAGTCACACATACATATATATATATATATATATATATAAAATTCAGGTGCGGCTTTCATGCGACTTTTAAGGTTTACATTGAAGTTTATGGCCCTCATGTCGCATGAAAGTCAGATCAAAGTAGTGCAGGAACTACTTTAATGTCGCTGTGACTTTAAGGACGTTATAAAAAAAAAAGCTGCAAAACCAGTACTGACACCAGGAAAAAGCAGCTGTAAAAACACGCTTTTAGTAGCGTTTTGCATTGGTGCTAATGCACATTTTGCCACATTTAATTACGTTAGCGTTTAGCAGTGTTTTTCTGCCCTCTTCTATTTCCTAAAAGCAGCCGGAAAAAACGCCCTGTATGCACGAGGCTTAAATCACACAAATATGAACTGTACTCATTGAAAAAACATGGGGTGCAACTTGTCATGTGACTTTGGGGTGCAAAGTTGCACTACAACTCGTACAAGTGTAAACTGGGCCTTAAAGTTAAAAAACAAGTATGATAATGTTTGTAAATTAACCTTTTGCAAGCAAATACATAAAAAGTGATAATATAATGACTAGGAGTGACACCTTCACCAAATAAAAAAAAACAGTCATAGAATTTGGACTCCATCGTCGACAATCTTCTTTTCTTTCCCCCCACCCCCTTCTTCTACCTTCTACCTTCTACTTTCTACTGTCCCTCTCTTCTCCCCCCCTTCCCCCCCCCTCTACCTTCTACCTTCTACTTTCTACTGTCCCCCCCCCCCCCCCCCATCTTACCCATCCTGTTCTAACTGCTGGAAAAGGGAAGGTACAGTGGGCAGAGAGAGATGTTCAGCACTTTACTTCTTATGTTCAAGAGCCAAGTCAAACATGACTAGTTTCACAATGGGCCTCATATAGATACGGTAATTCTGTGCCTTTACTTGCTGTAAGCCTATAGGCCTTTTTTCTCTCTAGTTTTGCATATGGCTCTAACAACTATTTGTGGCCTTATTTTGTTCACCTGTGTTTTAGTTATATTTAAATGTAACTACTGTTCTGTTCTACTGTATCGCTTTCGGTGTTTCAATAAATTTATATTTGTTAAAAAAAAAAAAATGTCATAGGAAATACATTATCATTTGTTATTGTCTCATCATGATGTGGTACCAGTTTATATGGAAGAGCCCTGGGGCCATCATAAAAAAATGTCAAAGATTTCTGAGTTTGAAAATATATATATATTTTTTTTTTACAGAATTCTGAGTTTGAAAATCAGAATCATGAGATTAAAAGTCATAATTCTGACTTTTTAAACTCAGAATTCTGACTTTTAATCTCAGAATTCTGACTTTTAATCTCAGAATTGTGGTTAATAAATTTTAGCATGGTCCAAACTTGTAATCTCAGAATTCTGACTTTTAATCTCAGAATTCTGACTTTCAAACTCAGAATTCTGTAAAAAAAAAAATATATTTTTAAACTCAGAAATCTTTGAAATTTTTTTATGATGGTCCCAGGGTTCTTCCATAAGTTTATGATCCTCTTTTAAAATGTATTTTTTAGATCAGCCTGCCACTGTTGACCTCTCCACCTCACGTTGGAGTTCTCCATTCCTTCATTGTGCCATTGGATGGAATAAATGGCACAGAGGATTCATCTTGAAGTTGTTGTTTGCCTCCCAAGACAGCTTTTCACAATTAAAAATTTTGAAAAGCCCACTGGAGAAGTTTTTAAAAATAATTTCTAGAACCCAACCTTGATTGGTACTTGTCTAAAACCTTATCCTGGACTTGCTTACACCAGGAACATTAATTACCCAAAAGTAGACCTCATTCAACCAATTATACAACATCAGAGGACGATTGTTTGCTCCAGAGGAAGCCCAATTTTTTGTGTTAATTGTTATTATTTAATTACAAATTGAATTTAATTTTATACAATTATGTATACATTAATTTTAATATACATCATATATATAAAATCTCAATAAAATCTATATAAATTGCAACTTGTAACACAACAAAATGTGGAAGAGTTCAAAGTGACGTGAATAACTTTTTCTATAGAAATAGCTTGATTTTTGAGCCAGAAATAAAGCATTCTCCTGCTACCAGCAATGGGAAACTGTGAAGACAGAGCTATGGGAACCCCCACCACTGTGAGTTATATGCTTAGATTTATTACCAAAATTAGTCTTTTTTGTTAAATATATCAATATATTGTGTACATACCGCTGCTGAGCTGATTGTAAATATTCGCCATTGGAAATTTTAAAGAATCGTCTGCGAAGACCATGTCCTCCTTATTAGAGAAATATGAATCCAGATGATTTCTGGTATCCATTCCATGTACATGATAGAGTTTATGTGTTGTGGAATCCATTGTCCTGCAATGCTGAACTTCACCTTATTGATTTCTGCTTTCAACTAAACTTTAATGTTGGAGTTCTATTTATATTCAGTTGAAAGAAGGTTGGTATATTTTAATTCAATATAATTGTAAGTATATTTACAAAGCAGCCATGGTAACAGAGCTGACTGAGCTTTGATTGCCACCCGAGTTTGCAAATGTTTAACCACTTTAGGACCGGGCCTTTTTCTGACACATGTTGTTTACAAGTGAAAACCCGTATTTTTTGCTAGAAAATTACTCAGAACCCCCAGACATTATATATATATATATATATATATATATATATATATATATATATATATATATATATATATTTTTTTTTTTAGCACAGACACCAGAGGATAAAATGGCAGTCATTGCAATATTTTATATCAAACTGTATTTGCGCAGCGGTCTTTCAAATGCAATTTAAAAAAAAAAAAAAAAAACTTTAATGAGTTCAAAAAAACAAATAAAAACAGTAAATTTATCCCATTTTTTTTTTGTATAATGTGAAAAATGATGTTATGCCGAGTAAATAGATAAATAACATGTCACGCTGTAAAATTTCACACGCTCGTGGAATGCTGACAAACTGTGGCACTTGAAAATCTCTATAGGCAATGCTTTCAAAATGTTTACAGGTTACCTGTTTAGAGTTACAAAGGAAGCTCTGTGCTAAAATGATTGCTCTCACTCTAACAATCGAGGCGATACCTCACATGCGTGGTGTGAACAGCGCTTACATATGCTGGTGCAACTAACATATGTGTTTCCTTCTGCGCGCGAGCACGGAGGGATGGGGCACCTACATTTTTTTTTTTCCTATTTTACTTTTTATTTTTTATTTTTGCATTGTCCCTTTATTTATTTATTTTTTTTATCGCTTTTATTCCTATTACAGGGAATGTAAATATTCCTTGTAATAGAAATAAGCATGACAGGTCCTCTTTATTAAGAGATCAGGGGTCAAAAAGAATCAAGATCTTTCATTTACCTTTAAAAGCAAAAGAAAAAAAACATTTTTGACACTTTGACTTAAAAAAAAAATGCAGATGGATTAGAATGCTTGGCAGTTTTTATTGCAGTCTGTGCCGACCTTAGAGAGATTTACCCTCTCTATTTGTCCTGTTTACCATTATCATTGAAAGTGAAAGTAAAAGAAAAACCCCCATTTTGGGTTGTCAAGTAATAGAGGGGGAATTTTCTAATAGGGACACTAGTTCTGGTGACCTGGGGTTCCCCAAGGAATTCCCTTAAGGGATTTCTTCTCCCTTCATGTTTGGCTATGGGACAGGAAGTGAAGGGAAATATCCTCAATGGAACATAGATAGCAAAAAATAAATAAATTAGATGGGGTTATAACCCTCCCTTGTTCTAACTAAAATGAAAAAAAACAGAAAATTGTTTCATACTTACCGTAATTTTCCTTTCCTGGTGCCCATCCATGGCAGCATACTAGTGATAGAGCCCCGCCTCTACTCCTCCCTCAGGACTAGTGAGTAGCATAAAAGAAAGGCCCAGCCCCCTGTCCCATCATTCTCTGTCATATAGAATACCAGGGGTGGGAGCATATGCTGCCATGGATGGGCACCAGGAAGGGAAAATTACGGTAAGTATGAAACAATTTTCCGTTTTCCTGGTGCCTCCATGGCAGCATACTAGTGATAAATAACTAGCAAGACAAATGGGTGGGTAATGCTAAATATGCAAATCTTTAATTGGGCAAAGACATGGCTGACTGAATAGTCCTTCTGCCGAACTCTACAGTTGTAAGCGACCCTGGGTCGATACGATAATGTTTGAAGAATGTAGGACGTGATGACCATGAGGCGGCCCTGCAAACCGTCTCTAAGGAAACGTTGGCCCTTGCCGCCCAGGAAGCCGAGACTGCCCTAGTAGAATGAGCTCTTACTTGTGAAGGTGGAGATAGCCCCTTGACTTTATAGGTTTTCTGGATGAGTTTGATGATCCATGATGATAGAGTCCTCTTGGTGGACTCTTTGCCCCTGTTTTTCCCAAAGGGGATGACAAACAAACTGTCAGATTGTCTGAATGAGCTTGTGATTTCCAGATAGGCTCGAAGAACTCTAGAGATGTCTAGGTCGTGCTGAGTTGCATCCGCGTTTTGGAAAACCGGAAGGGCCCAAGGTTCTAGAAGATGGGAAGAGGAGGAGACCTTGGGGATAAACCCCTGTCTAGGGCGAAGTTCAACCCTGTCCGGAAAAAAGGTGATGTGATCCTCACTTATTCCCAGGGCATGTAGCTCGGAGACTCGTCTGCCGGAGGTGATGGCCAAGAGGAAGGCAGTTTGTAATGACAAGTTCCAAAGAGAAGCCTGTTCCACTGGAGAAAATGGGGGGTTACAAAGAACTTCCAGGACCAGGGAGAGATCCCACTGTGGAAAAGAGCGTCTAACGGGAGGGCGAATTTTCAACACTCCTCTTAAAAAGGTAACCACTAGAGGATCTTCGGCCCATCTCCTGTTGGTCGCAGCCGAGATTGCCGCTACCTGTACTTTGAGGGAGCTTAGTCCCAATCCTAAATCCAGTCCTGTCTGTAAGAAGGCTAAGACTTGAGAGGTAGAGGGGAGGACGGGGTTGAAGTCCTGCCCCGCGGCAAACGCTAGGAATTTGTTCCACACTTTGAAATAGACCGCGTTGGTAGAGGGCTTCCTGGCTTTCAAAAGTGTCGTGATGACTTCAGGAGTACAGTAAATTAGGGAATTAACCGCGCTAAAGGAATAAAACAAACAAGCAGCAACTTCAAGTGTGACCACACCCTAAAGAATATATGTAAATCAAGTTGCGCTAATGTGATCTATGGAGGTATAAAGTCCACAAAGTCCCAATATTGATGACAGATGGAAAATATCTTGGGTAAGATCCTGAACTCGACTCCCTTAAGAGTGTACGCTTACCAGATTGAGGTAAGAATAAAGCGGATATGCTTAATCTTGTCACTTTGATAGATGATCCAGGCCCGTGTGAGCAGTGAACTCGGAGGTCATTTGATCATGTAAAAAATACAAACAAACGCAATAGCGTAAAACCCAACAAAAAATATAATATCACCTTGAGTGTGACTTAAAATGGAGATTGGGAAACGTGTAAAAAGCTGCCACCAAGATAGCAGAGTGAAACAAAAAAAAAAAAAATTTTATAAAAATTTAAAAATTTTTTGGGGTGAATAACCCTAACAAAACAGATGCAGGATAAGGTGCAAAAAATATTCCAGTTGGAGTTGCCTCTTACCAGACAAAATTAACTTATAAGCCCAAGTGAAAGATAAAGTGTTGAAGATATGTGTTTGGACCATCACCAACTAGATCAGCCTCTTACCAAAAACAAGTTTAAAGCAAGTGTGTAGAAATCAATCCAAGTGACACAGGATGCAATACCAGATAAGCACCAGTAGGGGTCGCCTCTTACCAGATGTTACACTCAGTCAAGCTTGTATGGAAATCAATAATCGGGGTCCAAACATGAATTCTGGGATCCTCGCTTCAGCATTCACTATCCACCCGCCATAACTGTTTGCGTTCCAAAAGCTGCGTTCCAATGCGACACTCTCTGTCTTCCGAACGCACCCTCTCCGCCTTCCTATTCTTAGGAAAGCTCTCGAGTTCTATATATCGGTTGAGCCTCTTGAGGTCTATCACCGGCCTCCAACCTCCCGTCCTTTTTGGCACTAAGAAGAGTGGAGAATAGAAACCGGTGTAACGCTCCGCCAATGGAACCGGTATGGCTGCACCTTGAAGCTGAAGATCTGTCAGGAATTGGGATAATGCCAATGCTTTTGATGGCGAGGCTGGTATTCTTGACTCCTGAAACGATGCATGAGGAGGAGGATGAGCAAACACCCACCGGTGACCCTGATGGATTGTTGACAGAACCCAGGGGTCCTGACAACGCGAAGCCCAAATTGGGAGAAAAGCCTGTAGCCTGGCTCCGACTGGGAGGGGTTGCGATCTTCTGGCGTCAAAAAGGCTTCGTTGCCTCCTGGGGAGCGGTGAAAGCCTTGGTTTTGCGTGTGTTCAAAAAAGAGGCCTGGGTGCCTCTCCAGGGTCTTCTGTTATCCCTGTTCTGTCTGGTTTGCCTAAAATCTCTGGAATTTGAGGGCCGGAATCTAGACGAATAGACTCTTGTTCTCTTGACTTTCCTGTCTTGTGGCAGGAGACCAGACTTGCCTCCAGTTACCCTGGAAATAGCCTTGTCCATTTTTTCTCCGAAGAGGGTTTTGCCGTCGAACGGAATCTTACACCAACTCTGTTTGGACGCAAGGTCAGCTGTCCATGGTTTTAGCCAGAGGGCCCTTTTGGCCATTACTGTGTGGAGCATTGATTGTGCGGAACAACGTATGGTATCGATGGCGGCCTCTCCGATGAAATCGGCCGAAATTTTCAGTTCCTCCAGTGCCTTGACAATGTCTTCTCTAGGGACATTTTGGCGTAGCGCTGTCTCAACATTTTCCGTCCAAGCCCTGATGGCATTGGAGACAGATGTAAGGGCAATAGCCGGTTTACAGGCTGCGCCCGAGGCCAGGTAGCTCCTTTTTAGGTCCAGATCTATTTTCCGATCTAGCGGATCTTTGAATGAAGCTGCATCTTCCATAGGTAGTGTCACGTTTTTGGCGAGCCGAATGACTGCAGCATCCACCACCGGCATGGAATTTAATGATTGCGCTTCAGCCTCGGCTAGAGGGTAGAGTTTATTAAGACGGCCCAATGAAAACTTTTTATCCGTCTTCTTCCATTCCTCTTCGATAATTTCTCTTATCTCGCCCATAAGAGGAAAGAATACTTGTTTTCTCTTAAGGAAGGGAAAATACGTTTTTGACTTAGGAGTGGGTTCTTCAGGATCCTCCCAGGCAATTGCTGTTTTAACTGCCTGAATAAAAGGTGGGATTAAGGCATAGTTAAAGCCTGACGGGTCCGACTCCTCTATGGATTCTTCTGAAAGGTAGTGATGTCGCGAACCTAAAATTTGCGGTTCGCGAACGGCGAACGCGAACATCGGCAAATGTTCGCGAACCGGCGAACCGGGCGAACCGCCATAGACTTCAATAGGCAGGCGAATTTTAAAACACACAGGGACTCTTTCTGGCCACAATAGTGATGGAAAAGTTGTTTCAAGGGGACTAACACCTGGACTGTGGCATGCCGGAGAGGGATCACGCAAAAAAAAGTTCTTAAAAATTATAATTTTTTGATCGAGAGCCAATTATTGGAAAAATTAAAAAAAAATAAAAATAAAAAATTTCTTTGGATTTAGCATCTGGGGGGGTCTAAAAAGTGTACCTGTGAAGTTTCAGCTCTGTAGCATGTCCAGAACCCCTAAAAAACAGCATTTTTCTTATATTTTCAGGAATATGGCTTCTCTGCGGCTGGCTTTTTCTCTTGCAGGCATTTAGCGGGCATTTTTTTAGGCAGGCATGTCATTTTTTGTATTTAGTGTCTGGGGGGGTCTAAAAAGTGTACCTGTCAAGTTTCAGCTCTGTAGCATGTCCAGAACCCCTAAAAAACAGCATTTTTCTTATATTTTCAGGAATACGGCTTCTCTGCGGCTGTCTTTTTCTCTTGCAGGCATTTATCGGGCATTTTTTTAGGCAGGCATGTCATTTTTTGTATTTAGTGTCTGGGGGGTCTAAAAAGTGTACCTGTCAAGTTTCAGCTCTGTAGCATGTCCAGAACCCCTAAAAAACAGCATTTTTCTTATATTTTCAGGAATACGGCTTCTCTGCGGCTGGCTTTTTCTCTTGCAGGCATTTATCGGGCATTTTTTTAGGCAGGCATGTCATTTTTTGTATTTAGTGTCTGGGGGGTCTAAAAAGTGTACCTGTCAAGTTTCAGCTCTGTAGCATGTCCAGAACCCCTAAAAAACAGCATTTTTCTTATATTTTCAGGAATACGGCTTCTCTGCGGCTGGCTTTTTCTCTTGCAGGCATTTATCGGGCATTTTTTTAGGCAGGCATGTCATTTTTTGTATTTAGTGTCTGGGGGGTCACAAAAGTGTACCTGTCAAGTTTCAGCTCTGTAGCATGTCCAGAACCCCTAAAAAACAGCATTTTTCTTATATTTTCAGGAATACGGCTTCTCTGCGGCTGGCTTTTTCTCTTGCAGGCATTTATCGGGCATTTTTTTAGGCAGGCATGTCATTTTTTGTATTTAGTGTCTGGGGGGTCTAAAAAGTGTACCTGTCAAGTTTCAGCTCTGTAGCATGTCCAGAACCCCTAAAAAACAGCATTTTTCTTATATTTTCAGGAATACGGCTTCTCTGCGGCTGGCTTTTTCTCTTGCAGGCATTTATCGGGCATTTTTTTAGGCAGGCATGTCATTTTTTGTATTTAGTGTCTGGGGGGTCTAAAAAGTGTACCTGTCAAGTTTCAGCTCTGTAGCATGTCCAGAACCCCTAAAAAACAGCATTTTTCTTATATTTTCAGGAATACGGCTTCTCTGCGGCTGGCTTTTTCTCTTGCAGGCATTTATCGGGCATTTTTTTAGGCAGGCATGTCATTTTTTGTATTTAGTGTCTGGGGGGTCACAAAAGTGTACCTGTCAAGTTTCAGCTCTGTAGCATGTCCAGAACCCCTAAAAAACAGCATTTTTCTTATATTTTCAGGAATACGGCTTCTCTGCGGCTGGCTTTTTCTCTTGCAGGCATTTATCGGGCATTTTTTTAGGCAGGCATGTCATTTTTTGTATTTAGTGTCTGGGGGGTCTAAAAAGTGTACCTGTCAAGTTTCAGCTCTGTAGCATGTCCAGAACCCCTAAAAAACAGCATTTTTCTTATATTTTCAGGAATACGGCTTCTCTGCGGCTGGCTTTTTCTCTTGCAGGCATTTATCGGGCATTTTTTTAGGCAGGCATGTCATTTTTTGTATTTAGTGTCTGGGGGGTCACAAAAGTGTACCTGTCAAGTTTCAGCTTTGTAGCATGTCCAGAACCCCTAAAAAACAGCATTTTTCTTATATTTTCAGGAATACGGCTTCTCTGCGGCTGTCTTTTTCTCTTGCAGGCATTTATCGGGCATTTTTTTAGGCAGGCATGTCATTTTTTGTATTTAGTGTCTGGGGGGTCACAAAAGTGTACCTGTCAAGTTTCAGCTCTGTAGCATGTCCAGAACCCCTAAAAAACAGCATTTTTCTTATATTTTCAGGAATACGGCTTCTCTGCGGCTGGCTTTTTCTCTTGCAGGCATTTATCGGGCATTTTTTTAGGCAGGCATGTCATTTTTTGTATTTAGTGTCTGGGGGGTCTAAAAAGTGTACCTGTCAAGTTTCAGCTCTGTAGCATGTCCAGAACCCCTAAAAAACAGCATTTTTCTTATATTTTCAGGAATACGGCTTCTCTGCGGCTGGCTTTTTCTCTTGCAGGCATTTATCGGGCATTTTTTTAGGCAGGCATGTCATTTTTTGTATTTAGTGTCTGGGGGGTCACAAAAGTGTACCTGTCAAGTTTCAGATCTGTAGCATGTCCAGAACCCCTAAAAAACAGCATTTTTCTTATATTTTCAGGAATACGGCTTCTCTGCGGCTGTCTTTTTCTCTTGCAGGCATTTATCGGGCATTTTTTTAGGCAGGCATGTCATTTTTTGTATTTAGTGTCTGGGGGGTCTAAAAAGTGTACCTGTCAAGTTTCAGCTCTGTAGTATGTCCACAACCCAAAAAAAACAGCATTTTTCTTATGATTTTTAGTAGAAAACTAATGCAGTGTCTTTCCAGCTGTCTTTTTTTCTTTCTGGCAAGCTGAAATATGATATGCCAAGGCAAACATGCCTATCAGTTGAGCTATGACACAGACAACACTGCACACATGGGGAAATATGTAAAACAAAAAACAGGAAAAGGAAATTAGGTGACGGTAACAAAACATGATATTGTGATTGGCCAAATAAAAAGTCACCTCGCGATGAGGTCGCGCCAAAGTCGCGCTAAGTCGCGCCAAAGTCGCACTGGAAGCGACGCTACTTTAGTGGTAGCGGCAGTGTAAACCAGCACTAAAACATCCAGTGTGTGAATACGATCAGGTATGATGTTTTATCGGTCAAGTAGTGTAAGGGTTACGCCCGTTGCCCGCTTCACAGTGACAGACCAAACTCTGACAGACCAAACTCCCCGTTTAACAGTCAGTCAGTCCATTTGCACAACCGCAAACTCCCAATTTGCACAAGGTTGGATACCAAGCTAGCCATGTCCCGTTCCTTGTCCTCACTGACATCATTGAAGGTCTCTTCCTCCACCCAGCCACATACAACACCAAGGTGAGAACAAGCCCCCTGGGACGCCTGCTGTGGCTGGTATTCCACCTCCTCAAAGCCACCTTCCTCCTCTGACTTCTCTTCTTCAGACTCCTCTCTCTGCGTTGCCACAGGTCCAGCAATTGACAACGACAAGGCTGCTTCTGGTGGTGATGAGGACCACAACTCTTCCTCTTCATGCTCATCTACAGCCTGATCCAGTACTCTTCGCAGGGCACGCTCCAGAAAAAACGCATATGGGATGAGGTCGATGATGTTGCCTTGGGTTCGACTGACCACCAGGGTTGTCATCTCCGCAAAAGGACGCATGAGCCTACAGCCATTGTTCATGAGCATTCAGTAACGCGGCCAAAAAATACCCAGCTCCGCAGAAAGAATGAAAGAAAATGAATGTTTTTTTTTATGAAAAATTATCCTGCGGATCGCTTTTGGTCTGTACACAATGAAGCAACGACCTTATCATCTGGGGTGTGCCAACACAATCCTAGAGGTGATCGCTTCATTGTGATACGCAAGCCCCTTCACCACGACAAGGTAACGATCACGAAGGGGAATTGACACATGTATGTGCCTTTTTTTTTGTTTTTTGTTTTTTTGCAGCCACAGTGTAGCACCAGAGGCCAGAAAAATTAGGCATGTACACATGCATGAAAAAGTAGGTATTGTTGCAGCCGCTGCTGTAGCAGCGGCCTGAAAAATTGAGGTTTTAAGGCAGAAAGTGCACTAAAACATTGCTGCTTGAACCGTAGTTGGTGGCGGAGACGTCACGTAAGTCATCCGGCATGCAGAGAATGATTATATACAGCAGCGTGTGGACCATTTTTAGGCCAAGGCATCTCAGTCATCACCAGGCCTTTTTTAGTCAAATGCATCCCCCACTGTCAGTCCCTTCGGGATCCATGCCTCATTCATCTTAATAAACGTGAGGTAATCAAGACTTTTTTGACCTAGGCGACTTCTCTTCTCAGTGACAATACCTCCTGCTGCGCTGAAGGTCCTTTCTGACAGCACACTTGAAGCGGGGCAGGCCAGAAGTTCAATGGCAAACTGGGATAGCTCAGGCCACAGGTCAAGCCTGCACACCCAGTAGTCAAGGGGTTCATCGCTCCTCAGAGTGTCGATATCTGCAGTTAAGGCAAGGTAGTCTGCTACCTGTCGGTCGAGTCGTTCTCTGAGGGTGGACCCCGAAGGGCTGTGGCGATGCATAGGACTAAAAAAGCTCCGCATGTCCTCCATCAACAAGACGTCTGTAAAGCGTCCTGTCCTTGCCGGCGTGGTTGTGGTGGTAGGAGGAGGATTACTTTCACCTCTTCCCCTGTTGGATTCCCGTTGTGCTGTGACATCACCCTTATACGCTGTGTAGAGCATAGTTTTTAACTTATTTTGTAGCTGCTGCATCCTTTGCGACTGCCGGTAATTGGGTAACATGTCACAGACTTTCTGCTTATACCGGGGGTCTAGTAGCGTGGCCACCCAGTACAGGTCGTTCTCCTTCAGCCTTTTTATACGAGGGTCTCTCAACAGGCATGACAGCATGAAAGACCCCATTTGGACAAGGTTGGATGCCGAGCTACTCATGTCCAATTCCTCGTCCTCACTGATGTCATTGAAGGTGTGTTCTTCCCCCCAGCCACGTACAACACCACGGGTACCAGATAGGTGACAACGAGCACCCTGGGATGCCTGCTGTGGTTGGTGTTCCTCCTCCTCAAAGCCACATTCCTCCTCTGACTCCTCTTCCTCACACTCCTCTTCCAGTGTTGCCGCAGGTCCAGCAATCGATGGTAAGGCTGTTTCTGGTGGTGGTGATGGTGACCACAACTCTTCCTCTTCCTCTTCACGCTCATCTACGGCCTGATCCAGCACTCTTCGCAGGGCACGCTCCAGGAAAAAAACATATGGGATGATGTCGCTGATGGTGCCTTCAGTGCGACTCACTAGGTTTGTCACCTCCTCAAAAGGACGCATGAGCCTACAGGCATTGCGCATGAGCGTCCAGTAGCGTGGCAAAAAAATACCCAGCTCCGCAGAGGCTGTCCTAGCACCCCGGTCATACAAATACTCGTTGACCGCTTTTTCTTGTTGGAGCAGGCGGTCGAACATTAGCAGTGTTGAATTCCAACGTGTCGGGCTGTCGCAAATCAAGCGCCTCACTGGCATGTTGTTTCGCCGCTGAATATCTGCAAAGTGCGCCATGGCCGTGTAGGAACGCCTGAAATGGCCACACACCTTCCTGGCCTGCTTGAGGACGTCCTGTAAGCCTGGGTACTTCTGCACAAAACGTTGCACAATCAGATTCAACACATGTGCCATGCACGGCACATGTGTCAACTTGCCCAAATTCAATGCCGCCAACAAATTGCTCCCGTTGTCACACACCACTTTGCCGATCTCCAGTTGGTGCGGGGTCAGCCACTGATCCACCTGTGCATTCAGGGCGGACAGTAGTGCTGGTCCGGTGTGACTCTCTGCTTTCAGGCAAGTCAACCCCAAGACAGCGTGACACTGTCGTATCCGGCATGTGGAATAGCCCCTGGGGAGCTGGGGGGGTGCAGTTGGTGTGGAGCAAGACGCAACAGCAGAAGAGGACTCAGCCGAGGAGGTTAGCAAAGAGGATGGAGTAGGAGGAGTAGAGGAGGTGGCAGCAGGCCTGCCTGCAAGTTGTGGCGGTGTCACCAACTCCTCTGCAGCAGAGCCACGCATTCCATGCTTGGCAGCCGCCAGCAGGTTTACCCAATGCGCAGTGTACGTTATATACCTGCCCTGACCGTGCTTTGCAGACCAGCTATCAGTGGTCAGATGGACCCTTGCCCCAACACTGTGTGCCAGACGTGACATGATTTCTTTTTCCACAATAGAGTACAGGTTGGGGATTGCCTTTTGTGAAAAATAATTTCGGCCGGGTACCTTCCACTGCGGTGTCCCAATAGCGACAAATTTTTTGAAGGCCTCAGACTCCACCAGCTTGTATGGTAAAAGCTGGCGGGCTAAGAGTTCCGACAAGCCAGCTGTCAGACGCCGGGCAAGGGGGTGACTCTGCGAGATTGGCTTTTTGCGCTCAAACATTTCCTTCACAGACACCTGACTGTGGGCAGGTGACGAGCAGGAACTGCTGAAGGTGAGAGGCGGAGGGGCGGGTTGTTGATAGGGGGCATGGAGGACAGCAGTGGTTGACGTGGCTGAAGATGCTGGACCAGGAGGAGGATGGTGGCTTTCAGTTTGTGTGCTGCTTTTACTCATGTGTTGATCCCATAGGCGTTTGTGATGTGAGATCATGTGCCTTCGCAAAGCAGTTGTACCTAGGTGGGTGTTGGACTTCCCACGACTCAGTTTCTTTTGGCACAGGTTACAAATGGCATCGCTGATATCAGAGGCAGACACACAAAAAAAATGCCACACTGCTGAGCTTTGCAAGGACGGCATTCTGGTGGTGGCAACAGCTTGCGTTGATTGGCGTGCTGTCTGGCTGACCCCGGGTGCCGAATCTACATGCTGTCTGACTGCGCCACTAGCTCCTTGCGATGACCTCCTCCCCCTGCTTCCAACTCGTCTTCTCCTCCTCTCTGTCTCCCCATCTGAACTTTCCCCCTCTTCTTCTGCTCTTCGAGCAGGCACCCAGGTGACATCCACAGACACATCGTCATCATCAGCCGCTTCACTTGACAACTCAGCAAAGGCAGCAGCAGCAGGTACAACATCATCATCATCACAATGTACGTCCATGTGTATAATGCTGCCTGACTGAGACATATCCCCGTTATCTACATCCTCTGGCACTAATAGTTGCGCATCACTTATTTCTTCAAACTGATGTGAAAATAACTCCTCTGACGGATCAAGTGAAGCGGCTGTGGTGCTAGTGTTGGTGGTGGTGCCGGCGGGCTGGCGAGTGGTAAATTGAGAGGTGCCCGAAGCTGAGCTGGAGGAGGATGGTGCATTAAGGTTCCGAGCGGAAGCTGTAGACGATTGGGTGTCCTGTGTAAGCCAGTCAACTATGGCCTCAGAATTTTTTGAGTTCAGGGGCTGTGGTGGCCTCTGAACACTGGGCATTATTCTAGAGCCTAAGGAAATCACAGCACCACGACCACGACGGCCCTTGCGGGGTGGCCTGCCTCTGCCTGTCATTTTTTTTTTTAATGTGTTGTTACTGTTGTACTATGAGTGCAAGCTGCTGTGCCACCTTATATATCAGTGGTGGGTGGGCAGTGGCACAGTACACTCTCTGTGGACCTGACAGCAGTCACTGGCACCCAGGCAACTGCAATTTAAAAAATATATATATTTTTTTTTACTTTGCAAGCTGCTGTGCCACCTTATATATCAGTGGTGGGTGGGCAGTGGCACAGTACACTCTCTGTGGACCTGACAGCAGTCACTGGCACCCAGGCAACTGCAATTTAAAAAAATATATATATATTTTTTACTTTGCAAGCTGCTGTGCCACCTTATATATCAGTGGTGGGTGGGTGGGCAGTGGCACAGTACACTCTCTGTGGACCTGACAGCAGTCACTGGCACCCAGGCAACTGCAATTTAAAAAAATATATATATTTTTTTTACTTTGCAAGCTGCTGTGCCACCTTATATATCAGTGGTGGGTGGGCAGTGGCACAGTACACTCTCTGTGGACCTGACAGCAGTCACTGGCACCCAGGCAACTGCAATTTAAAAAAATATATATTTTTTTTTTACTTTGCAAGCTGCTGTGCCACCTTATATATCAGTGGTGGGTGGGCACACAGTGGCACTGCAGTGGGCACAGTACACTCTGTGGACCTGACAGTCACTGGCAGCCCAGGCAACTGCAATAATAAAAAATATTTTTTTTTTCAATTTATTGCAACAAGATGCTGTGCCAACGTATATATATCAGTGGTGGGCAGTGCACTGCAGTGGGTACAGTGCACTCTGTGGACCTGACACAGCACTCACTGCAATTATGACAGAGAAAAAAAAAATATTTTTTAAAATGCCAGGTACTGTGCCTGTGCCACCCGAAATGAGTGTGGTGTGCACACAGTACAGTCTGTGGTAGGTCTGTGGCCTCTCACACACAGCGGGCAGGCAACTGCAGTGTACAATAGATATATATATATATATATATATATAAAGAAAAAAATCTATTACCTTACCAGCCCTTGAAAGGGCTTTTGGGGACACTATATATATATATATATGTATATATATAAAAATAAAAAAATCCTCAATTACCAGCCCTTAAAAGGGCTTTTGGGGACACTAGATAGATATAGATATATATATATATATGAAGAAACAACTCAATTACCAGCCCTTAAAAGGGCTTTTGGGGACGCTAGGTATATATATATATATATATATATAAAAAACCACAAATACCAGCCCTTAGAAGGGCTTTTTGGGGTGCTGATATTACAGCAGTAGTGGACCAAGAACACTGCAAGACCAGGAACACTGACTAACTGTCCCTAGCTTAACAGCAGCAGCAGCAGCAGCTCTCTCCCTATTCTCACTACACACACTGCTTCAGAATGATCTAAGATGGATGCTGCCCTTGCTTATTTATAGGAGGTGGGAGGGTGTGGGAGGGAGGTACGCTGATTGGCTGGAAATGTGTCTGCTGACTGTAAAGTTCAGGGTCAAAGTTTGCCTCAATGATGTCTTATGGGGGGCGGACCGAACATCGCATATGTTCGCCGGCAGCGGCGAACGCGAACATGCTAAGTTCGCCGGGAACTGTTCGCCGGCGAACAGTTCTATACATCTCTACTGAAAGGTGACCTGAAGATGCCTCTCCAAGTAATGGAGCCGCAGCGCGTGAAGGGTTTAGCCCAGAGGGGCCTGGAGCGCTATCATCCCTGTCTGGAACTTGAGCTGCAGAGGGAGCCGCCTGTGCGGGTACTAGAGTTGTCAACTCCGAAAGGGAATCTTTCATTGTCTGCTTTAGCAGATCCACCACTTGTTGGTTTTCCAACTCCCGGTTGGCTGCGTAGTCCCGAAAACAGTCCTGGCAGACTAGTTTTCTAGGTAAGGGTACTGCGCCACAAGCCCAGCACTTCTTCCTTGATGAATGTGATGGCGGAGAAGGAGAGCAACGGTATCTTGACCTAGATCTTTCTGAGGATCTATAGTGGGAAGATCTTGATCTGCGATCTGGACTGTCATGGTCGCGGTGCCTCGAAGACTTCCCGGATCTTTTGGAGTGTGTTGGGCTGGAACAAAGGACACTTGTTAGTCCATACAAGCACTCTTTTCCTTCTTACTTCAATACTTACAGAAAGGTGGTCCCATACCTATTGTGAGGATCTTGGTTACGTGATGAGTGGCTCATCGTAGGGCGTTGCAGAAGGACCGGCTGTGAGAAAAAAACGCAAGAAGGAAAACAGAAAAAGGGAGAAGAAAAGGGCAAAAAAAAAAAGAATGGGAGAAAAAAAAAAAAAGTTTTATTGAAGACAAATAACAACTGAATAAATGGGAATGATGACGGAGGAAAAAAAAAAAAAAAAAAGTATTACAAAATGCTACCTACCAAGGGCTTTAACAAGTCGGTAGGAGCAGGGAAAGATGCTGTCTTTCGGGTGGACAGCAGGTGGAATGGCCCTTTAATAGGCAGAGCAGCCTAAGAGAGCACAAAACCCCTCCCCTTAGCTTCTGTGGGAACTCAGGGCAAAATTACACCTGGTTCCCACATCCAAGATGGCCGCCCGAGCCTCAACCGCACTGCGCATGCGCCCGCGCATGCGCAGAGCGTTCCTCGTGCACGGCCCTACTCCCCGCCCTACGAGGCGGTCCGCAGAGACGCCGAGACTCTGTGGAGCAAGGGGCGGCCTCGATTTGCATGGCGCTGCAGGGGGAATCCCAGGACTGGGAGCCATGTACACAGGATCGGATGTTTTCATAGAAAACTTAAAGGAACAGGCTGAAAAGGTAAGACAAAAGGCAAGAAGGGAAAGAAAAAGAGGGAAAGAGAAGGGGAAGATGACAATGAAAACGAACACAAACAAACACACAAATAAGTACTGGGAAACCTAAAGGGGAATCCAAGCTGAAAAGAGGGGGGGAAAAAAAAAAAAAAAAGAAGACGGTCCTTGTGCAAAACCCTGCAAAGCCAAACATTTAAAGATTTTTATAGAGACAGTAGCAGTATGCGTTCCTATGAGGAAACACTGCAATTTGTACCCCCAAAGATCCACAGAAGGGGGTTCCCGGCCTTATTAGTGCTTTGAGCGACCCAAGAACCGGGACTGCGCACAGGAGAGGCTGAACCCGGCGGAAAGCTGCCTGGAGGCAGAGGTATGGACATACTGCTTATTCTTCACCAGTCAGGAAGGTATGAGGAAAAAAAGGAGAATGATGGGACAGGGGGCTGGGCCTTTCTTTTGTGCTACTCACTAGTCCTGAGGGAGGAGTAGAGGCGGGGCTCTATCACTAGTATGCTGCCATGGATGGGCACCAGGAAAAAGTTTTGCCTATAGGTCTACTTTAACCACTTGCCGACTGTCGCAAGTAAATTTACTGCGGCGGTCAGCCCCTCACAGGCAAAGTGACGTTAATTAACATCACTAGCCTGGGAGGGTCTGGGGAGCGAGCGCGCTGCCGGAGGCGCGCTCCCGCGTGGTCACGGACCCCCCCGCGCGTGTGACCGGCGGACCCGATGTCCGCCGGTCACTCGGCGATCGTCGGGGGAGAGGGAGAAAGTCAGGCAGCTTGTGTAAACAAGCCACCTGTCATTCTCCTCGGTGTAAAAACACTGATCACACGGTTCTACTATGTAGAACCGTTGATCAGTGTCCTTACACCTCAAGTCACAGCCAATCACAGTAAGAATCACACCCCTAGGGACACACACAGCCCCTCCCTCTCAAATAAAGTTAACCCCTTCGCTACCAGTGTATTTTTACAGTAACAGTGCATATTTATAGCACTGATTACTGTAGAAATGTCACTGGTAACCCCAAAAGTGTCAAAAATGTCAGTCAAGGGTCCGATCTGTCCGCCCCAATGTCACAGTACCACAAAAAAAATCGCAGATCGCCGCCATTACGCGTTAAAAAAAAACCAACAAAAATGACAAAAATCTTTCCCTTTGTTAGTAAACGTGATAACTTTTGCGCAAAGCAATAAAAATACGCTTTTTGCGATTTTTTTTACCAAACATATGTAGCATAAAACAAATTGGCCAAAAATGTTAAAAAATTTTGATTTTTACATTTTTTTTGGGGGAATTTCATATAAAAAAATGTGAAAAATATTGTTATTTTTGCAAAATTTACGCTCTTTTTTTGTTTATAGCGCAAAAAGTAAAAAGCGCACAGGTGATCAAATACCACCAAAAGAAAGCTCTGTTTGTGGGAAAATAAGGGCGTCAAATTTGTTTAGGTACAGTGTCGCATGACCGCGCAATTGTCCGTTAAAGTCACGCAGTGCCGAATCGCAAAATACCCCCTGGTCGTTTAGCAGCCAAATCCTCCGGGGCTTAAGTGGTTAAGCCTGAGAACTGGAAGTGACGTCAGAAGGTCACTCCAAGGGCATTGAGTAGAGTGGGGGGATACCTATGCCTAGCTATGGGCCGCATTAGATTGGTTCCGGGCTTACTGACGGCTCTGGTAAAGGGGCACCTCTCTCGTCACCTATAAAAGTGAGTAAGTGGCGAATTCACCGCCAGGAGTACTTTTATCTGAAAGCCGGCCACCTAAGGGAAAAAATGATACCGGGCTTATGGGAGCAACTAGCAGGTATTTAACATCAAATTAATGACGTACATTCCCAGTTAGGTGGTGGGCAAGGGGAAGTACAGCCAAAGCTCGTTCGTCTGTACTTCTTCTATGGATCACAGGAGGACTGCAGTTCGTTCAGCACTCCTGTGACCCTCTTTCAGCAGACAGCAGACTGAAGCCCGCTGTTGGCTGACGTCATAGAGCCGGTCCAGGCTCAGGCAAGATTGTGACAATGAAGTCAAGATCTGCATACATGCCTGGACAGGCACCCGGCTTAGCCTCCTAGTGAACTGCTGAAAACCCAGCTGGACGGTCCCCTCCCCTTCACAGCCCAGCACTACACTGAGCGAGGTAAAAGCAGAGAAGAGAGCGGTGACCAACAGTCAGCCGCTCTCTGCTCCGAGAGCCCTGAGAACCGAGTGATCGTCAGTGTTTGATCGCTTGGTTCTCAGTGTTAGAGCCGGCGGGGGACAAATGCTGCATCCACCTAGGTAAGTATTATTTCGGGTAATAAAAAACTCTTACTTCTCTTTTAAAGTGGAGGAAGAAGTTATTTCAGAAAAGAAAAGAAAAGAAAACCTGATAAGGTTTGTGGTGCTAACCTGTCTCTTTGCACTGTTTATACAGTCTCAGCACTCTGACTCCCTACAGATCTGAAATCTGCACAGACATTTAAAGTGGAACTTCATGTTAAAAATGTAAAATGGGCAAACTGTCAGGATTATTAATGCTGAAGAGACATACTTTGTCTCTTCTGCATTAAAGTTACTTACTTGCCAGTTCCACCCAGCCAGTGAAAGTGGCCAGCGATTGATAACTGAAACCTGGCCACCCAAAGATGTTAGCAGCCGGTGAGAAGCTCTGGGATGTCACATCACTGGACTGAAGGAGAGTATAGTTCCACTTTAAGAAAAAATGTCATCAACAGCCAGATTCTTCTTTATTATTCTATGCTGGCTGACTGATAGAGTTGGGCGAACAGTTGAGCTGAGCAAAAGTTCAGGGAAAACGCAATTTGCAGGGTGGTCGGTGGGATGTTCACCTGCCGAGCACCCTACAGTTGCTGCGTGCTGCACAGTGCATCCTAAGCCCTGACTGGGCAAAGCTTTGCTCAATCAGGGCACAGTGAATAGCTGGTTGTTAAGGAGCAGGCCAGAAAGCCGGCCGCGGCGTCCTTAACAACTGATGAGTGATCAGCTGTCAATGGGCTTCCCCACTGACAGCAAAAAAAAAAAAACATCGCTGGCAATAGAAAAATGTTTATAAAAATGGTGTTGAGCCCCCCCCCCCCCCCAATCAATACCAGGCCTGTTGGATCTGTTATGGACTTAAGGGGATCCCCCACGCCAAAAATAAAAAAATAAATAGCGTGGGCCCCCCCCCAAAATCCAAACCAGACCCTAATCTGAGCATGCAGCCTGGCAAGGCAGGAAAGGGGTGGGATGAGCAAACGCCCCCCCCCCCTTAACCATATCAGGATACATGCCCTCACAATATGGGAGGGTGCTTTGGGGCAGGGGGCACTGACCCTCACACCCCAAAGCACCTTGTCCCCATATGGATGAAGACAAGGGCCTCTTCCCCACATACCTGGGCTGTGGTTGTGGGGATCTGCGGGCAGGGGGATTATCAGAATCTGGAAGCCCCATTTAACAAAATGAAATTTTGCGTTTTAAGCGTTTAAAATCCTTGCTCCTGTAAAAACTATATTTTAAAAAAACAAACATTTTTGCATTGATACATGTCCTCCAGGGCGGTACCTGGGCCGCCATTTCCTTTTTATGGCTAATAACTTGCACATGCCAAGCTGTGACCAGGCTGAGGAGAAAAGAGGAAACCAGGCACAGAGCTGTGACACTGAGATAAAGCATATACCTGGAACCTGCAGCAAACATAACAGAATTAAATACATATATTGGAGATGTCCTATTTGCTGAAGGATTTTTATTTCTGTCCATCCAATCCTGGAATTTACACAGCTTTCCTAGACTGCCAGTGAATGGAATATTGTCTGAAGGCTACTAAATGTCATAAGGAATTTGGATCCAAAGAGCTTGGAGACATATCATCCGAGGATCGGTTTATTGTCTAAAGGAGAGTTTTGATCTAGTATTTGGTCAGTGTCCAGAGAGAGGGGGGAGCACCGGTGGTTGGTGGAGACTTAGTGGATGATTGAGAGATGCTTCACACCCTTCCCTATGTTTGGACTAAGCATTACTGGATTTTGATTAAACCAGAGACTCTATTTCATTCCTTCCTTGCAGGACTGACATTTAGTGATGTATAAGCATAGTATTGTGTATGCTTATTAGCACTGCTAGTGTTGTGGGCTTATCTATACGTTGAGATTTTTCTATTACAACGTTGTTATTTACATAATTATACATAATTACCCTCATCTGCTCATAAAAAAAGGAATCTCCTACCTTTCCAAGATCATACGAGATCTAAATGTTTAGAAGTAAGATCTCCCTGCAAGGCACTGGTGACAGTCTTCCCAGGGGATACCTGTGAGGCCCTGGCTTTCTCACCAATACCTCTGAAGACCTGGAAATAGAAAACATCAAAATGTAAGTACACATTCCGCAATTCCTCCCTGGCCAACATCCGCAAAACATGGTCACTTGGTGGATCAACAAGGGCTTTACATATTATATCATATTATAGATCATAGAGGAATTAGAAAATACTCTTATTTTCTGGAGACTTTACAAATGCCCCAGTCGGAGACATTTAGACTGTGTCGAGATCAGGGTGATATTACCACACAGACTTTTTATGAAAATAAATGTTTGAGTGGCCCGAGGGAAGAGCGGGAGTATATCAGAGTTGTACACTCTGTTTGTGGATCAGAGTTCTAAATTCTCTTACCAACTAGCTTGGGAGGCAGATCTGGGGGAGACTATAGACGAGGACATCTGGTTCCAGTGGTGCACAAGGGAATTTTAAATTCTTCCCTGGTGGAGGCGAATTACCCACACGATTAGCAAAAATCTACTCGGATGCATCACCTCTCTGTTTCAGGGGCTGCGGCCAGGAAGGAAGCATGCTCCACATTTGGTGGACATGCCCAAAAGTAAAATTAACCCATGAGTACTTTTTTTTGATCTATCGAGTGAGTTACCAAAAAATCTTAGGACTCTCATCTTCTTTATCTTCCTGGCAGCTAAGATCATCATAGCGAGAGTATGGAAAACTCCTCCGTTAAACCTAGCAATAGTGAAAAACAAAATCTCTTTGATCTTATTAAATGAAAAATTGGCTAGCATCCTTTGTGACCAACATCTCTTTGAAAAGGTCTGGAATCCCTGAATCAGATACCTTCAGTCCCCGTAGGGGGGGGGGATAGGTGGTCTGGAGCGTGGGGATTGGTGGTAAATCTTCTTTTCTTTCTTTTATCTTCTTATATACAGTATCTCACAAAAGTGAGTACACCCCTCACATTTTTGTAAATGTTTTATTATATCTTTCCATGTGACAACACTGATGAAATGTCACTTTGCTACAAAGTAAAGTAGTGACTGTACAGCTTTTAATATAGTGTCAATTTGCTGTCCCCTGGAAATAACTCAACACGCAGCCATTAATGTCTAAACCGCTGGCAACAAAAGTTAGTACACCCCTAAGTAAAAATGTCCGAATTGGGCCCAATTAGCCATTTTCCCTCCTCTGTGTCATGTGACTCGTTAGTGTTAAAAGGTCTCAGGTGTAGATGGGGAGCAGGTGTGTTAAATTTGGTGTTATCGCTCTCACTCTCTCATACTGTTCACTAAAAGTTCAACATGGCATCTCATGGCAATGAACTCTCTAAGTATCTGAAAAAAAGAATTGTTGCTCTACATAAAGATGGCCTAGGCTATAAAAAGATTGCCATGACCCTGAAACTGAGCTGCAGCATGGTGACCAAGACCATACAGCGGTTTAACAGGACAGGTTCCACTCAGAACAGACCTCGCGATGGTCGACCAAAGAGGTTGAGTGTACGTTATCAGCCTCATATCCAGAGGTTGTCTTTGTGAAATAGACGTATGAATGCTGTCAGCATTGCTGCAGAGGTTGAATGGGTGGGGGGTCAGCCTGTCAGTGCTTAGACCATACCCCGCACACTGCATCAAATTAGTCTGCATGGCTGTCATCCCAGAAGGAAGCCTCTTCTAAAGACGATGCACAAGAAAGACGGCAAACAGTTTGCTAAAGACAAGCAGACTAAGGACATGAATTACTGGAACCATGTCCTGTGGTCTGAAGAGACCAAGATAAACTTATTTGGTTGAGATGGTGTCAAGCGTGTGTGGTGGCAACCAGGTGAGGAGTACAAAGACAAGTGTATCTTGCCTACAGTCAAGCATGGTGGTGGGAGTGTCATGGTCTGGGGCTACATGAGTACTGCTGGCACTGGGGAGCTACGGTTGAGGGAACCATGAATTCCAATATGTACTGTGACATACTGAAGTAGAGCGTGATATCCTCCCTTCAGCTGGGCACCAGGGCAGTATTCCAACATGATAATGACCCCAAACACACCACTAAAATGACCACTGCCTTGCTAAAAAAGCTGAGGGTAAAGGTAATGGACTGCCCAAGAATTTCTTGGTCAAAGGTGGAGGAGCGCAAGGTCTCTAACATCCACCAGTTTCGGGATGTCGTCATGAAGGAATGGAAGAGGAATCTGGTGGCAACCTGTGAAGCTCTGGTGTACGGGTGAACTCCATGCCCAAGAGAGTTAAGGCAGTGCTGGAAAATAATGGTGACCACACAAAATATTGACTCTTTGGGCCAAGGGCGTTGCTAGGTGGGAAAAAGACTAGGGGCTTCAACCCGAAGGTAAATTTGATAACCCCTCTCACATTTTAAAGTAAGTCCCACCCAAGCTCCTTCCACATTTAAAAGTAGGTACTGCCCAAGCTCCACCCAATGCTCCCCTCACCCCTGCCCAATACCCCACCATAAAATGGCCCCACCATTAAAATCTATATTTAAGACGGCAGTAATCTAATGCAGGGAGCAGGAAAGAATATATATCTTGCGCACACACACACCCCTTTGTGCACACATCAAAACACACTGGCAGAAGAGAAAAGCCAGACTCAAGTAAAAAAATATGCATACACAAATTTTTAAACAGCTGTATGTTTATTATACTTAACACAAAGTAATCAACAGCCAATACTCATATTAGCATCAAACCAAAGAGGAATTTGGTAATAATTATATTTTAGAAAATCCACACTCTGTCAGCCTGTCAGGCAATATTTAAGACACTTTTTATAACACTTGTTTAATAACACGTAACAGGGGTTTATTCTCTAAACACCAATTTAAAGCAAAAAAGATTCAAAATGCGCAATGAGGCAAAAATAGTCAATATGGAGAAATTCTCCAACTCACCTGTAGCCGTAGCTTGGCAATTTTAGCTTTATCTTTGCCATTTGGAATTTGCTTCACTACAAATTGGAGTTTAGGGGCGTGTCCAAGATGGCCACCGGAGCGGCTGCTAAGTGATGGAGCTCCGTGAGGATCGCCGCTATTTACCCGGTCCCTGCACTTATTAACCCTGCTAACCTGCTCTGCTGCCCCAGGGGGAAGTCGTGATGGTGATGCGCCGCAGTTCCCGGTCTTCTCACTCCTCCAAGCCCGGTAAAAAGTCCTCCTCTTCTGGCGCGCACAAGGCCCTTCCCCCCCACACTCTCCAGCATGGCGTCCCAGATGGATGGTGCGGACCCAGCCCAGCAGGAGATGGACAACTTTGCTGCACTCATGCTGGCGATTACCACCTGCCAAGCTACCCTGACGGGTAAGATCGATTCCCTGCAATCTGACATTGGCCTCCTGCGGAGGGACATGGACAAGTTCCGCACCCGCATGTCGGACGTGGAGCGCAGGGTTGGGGAGTCGGAGGACATCCTGCATGACCACACTGCCACCCTCCACACCATTACAACCAAGGTGAAGGCCCTGGAATCGAGAGCGGAAGATGCTGAAAATCGAAACAGGAGGAACAACCTCTGGGCCGTGGGTCTTCCTGAGGGTGCCAAGGCCCCGGACCCGACGTCCTTTACAGAACGTTTCCTGCGTGCCCTCCTCCTGCAGGCCCAGTTTTCACCCTTCTTCGGAATACCTGCAGCCCGTGGACCTCCGGGCTCCCCACCGTGCACGTTCATTTTCCGGCTTCTCAACTTCAGGGACAGGGATCTGGTCTTGAGGGAGGCTAGGAAATTGGATGCTCTCCACTTTGAGGCTGCCAAGATCATGATCTTCCCCGACTACTCGGTGGACACGCAGCGGCTCTGGCGCTCCTTTGATCATGTTAAACTGGATCTGAGGAACAGGAAGATAAAATATAGTATGCTCTTCCCTGCCCGCTTGCGGGTGCAAGATGGGGAATCTGTACTGTTTTTCACCTCGCCGGAAGACGCCTCGCACTGGATTGAAACCCTCCCTAGGACCTGACATCTCTACTGCGGCCTTCTCCTGTGATCTGTTGCCCGGCCTGTTGCTCTTGGACCCCAGGCCGGTTTCTTTCTTTTGGTGAGCGGAGGCCTGCTCCACAGGCCCTGCTGACGGTACTTTCCAGTATGGTTCCTTTGCATCCCTTCGGTTCTGCTTCGGCTCTCTTACATCTGGATTTACCTAGCATTGTTCCTACCTGTTTGTAACTGCACCCAAGATTTGTGCGCCCGGAATACTTCAGGAGAAACGCTTTCCTGCAGGGTCCACTTACCCGGTGTTTCCCATCCTACATGGCGATCCACATGTGGGCCTTGACTCTAGAACTTGGCCTTCCATCACCCTTCGGGGTGCCACTGTTCACTCCTCTGTATGGCAGTTGCCAACCTGTTTTGGGGATGTAAGGCGCACCCAGGTTTGGGGGGTTGCGTGGGGTGGGGTTTGGGGGGGCTTTGTTTTCTATGTTTTTTTCTGCTGGGGTTTATTATGTTCTTTTGGCTATATTATGCATCACTGGGGCAACAGATGGCTTCTGGGACGCTCTCGTGTGCTGCAAGCTGCCCTCTCTTGCCGCCACCGATCTCTGGTGCTGTTGGCTACGATTGTGTGTTGCTCTGGGGACCTGGGTGGAGATCCGGGACCTTTCGTTATTTTCATTCTTGTTGTCATGGCTTCTCTAACCATTGTCTCCTGGAATGTCCAGGGTCTTAATTCCAAATTTAAAAGGTCTCTCATGTTTGACTTTCTTAAAAGATACCACCCGCATATTTGCATCCTACAGGAAACCCACCTCGTGGGTAGTAAATTGCTCGCACTTAAGAAACCCTAGGTGGGCTCCCATTACCACTCCACTTACTTCTCCTACTCGAGGGGTGTTAGTATCCTCATTCACAAGTCCCTGCAGTTTACTCTCCTGGATCTCCACCTGGACCCCAGGGGTAGATATGTTGTTCTTCATGCTATGTGTGATAGGCTTGAATTGGTTATTGCGGGTGTATACAATCCCCCCCCGGCCAGTATGACTCTTCTTCATGTGCTGACCCCACTCCTGGCCAAATACCCTGCCGCTCAGCTGCTACTGGCTGGCGATTTTAATATGCCCCCGATACCAAGTGAAGACAGGATGGGGGTGGACCCGGCGGCGGACTCCCCCCTCTCTCGTTGGGCTGATGTGTACGGCCTTTGGGACGTGTGGAGGTGGAAGCACCCTCGAGAGAGGCAGTTCACCTGCCACTCCGCCACCTATGCCACCCTCTCCCGCATATATCTTATATGGGTCAGCAATCCCCTTCTAGCACTCACCCTTGAGGCCTCCATCTTACCTAGGGGCATCTCGGATCATGCACCTGTGCTCCTAAAGTTTGGAACGGACGCGCCCTCTGGGCCTTGCCTATGGCGGCTGTCCCGGTTCTGGGTGACGGATGAGAGGGTGGCCCCGAGGGTGACATCTGACCTCCTAGACTTTTGGATCCATAATAAGGGCATGGCCGACTCGGCCTTCAAGGCCTATGCTAGGGGTCAGTACCAACAGGCTATAGGGAGGACCCGGAAGGAGTCTTCTCTGGCGCTGGAGGAATTGGAGTCTACAGCGAAACGTCAGGAGGCAGATTATGTGGCCACCGGCGATAAAGGGATTTATAGTGCCCTGACTGTTACCTATAAAGAAATCACCCTTCTCCGCACGATCTCCTGTAAAAAATTAGTCTTGTCGCAGTCCCACCGTATCTTCGAACAAGGCGAGCGGGCGGGTAGACTCTTGGCATGGTTGTCTAGGGAATGCTCGACTACAGCCCATATAACCCATGTTAGAGATCTAGGGGGCTCTTTATGTTCTGACCCTGCTCAGATTAATACCTGCTTTACCGAATTCTATGCCAGCCTCTACTCCACCTCGGATGATCTAACCTCCTATCTATCCCTCATTGATTTCCCTGAACTTTCCTCCGGAGCTGCGAGACGTTTAGAGACCCCTTTTACACGCAAAGAAATTCAACAGGTGATAGGCTCCCTATAAACATCCAAAACTCCTGGCCCAGACGGACTCCCATCTGAGTTCTTTAATGCCAACGAGGACGTTCTCCTCTCCCACTTTCATGGCCTGGTGAATGAGGTGGCCGATCTGGGCTCTCTTCCCCAGTCCATGTCCGAGGCGGTGATTGTGGTTTTGCCTAAGCCCGGTAAGGACCCTGCATTGTGTGGCTCCTACAGACCGATTTCTTTAATCAACGTGGATGCCAAGATATTTGCCAAACTCCTAGCTAATCGCCTGAACTCGGTGATTCTCTCTCTGGTTCATGGCGACCAAACTGGATTTATGCCAGGCAAGGGCACGGACATTAATCTCCGCCGTCTCTTTACCAACCTAGCACATGCTAGTGCCTCTGATTCTGGGGGGTTGGTGGCCTCGCTGGACACGGAGAAGGCCTTTGACTCCGTGGAGTGGGGCTTTCTCTGGCAGGCACTACACTGTTTTGGTGTGGGCTCCAAATTCATTTAGTGGATCCAGCTCCTCTACAGCAACCCTACTGCCAGGGTGCAGAAAAATGGTGTCCTCTCCCCTCCCTTTGCACTGGGGAGAGGGACCAGGCAGGGGTGTCCACTCTACCCTGCCCTCTTCACCTTGGCCCTAGAGCCCCTTGCCATTCTAATTAGAGCTCTCCCCTCGATTGCGGCAATCCCAGTAGGTCCCCTCCTTGAAAAAATGTCCCTTTATGCAGACAATACTCTACTCTACCTTCCGGATGCGGAGAACTCCCTCAAAACTGCACTGGAGACTATAGATCAGTTTGGTAGATTCTCTGGGGTTAGGATTAACTGGAATAAGTCGCTGCTGTTCTCGCTGTCGCCAAGGCTGCCGCCCTCTTTACCTTCCCTTCCATTGTCCTGGGTCCCGAAATTTAGGTATCTGGGGATTGAAGTCTCACGGGACCTCTCTTCCTACCTGACGGACAATTTATATCCCATACTTCACCAACTTACACTCCGATGTCAGGCTTGGAAGACACTCCCGATCTCCCCTGTGGGTAGAATCAATCTTATTAAAATGACCTTCCTCCCGAAGTTTTTATACGTCTTTCGCAATACCCCAGTCTCCATTCCCTTGTCCTTCTTCCGCAAGTTGGACACAGTGGTGATGTCCTTTATTTTGTCGGGTTCCGCCCCCCGTATTGCAAAAATTACTCTTCATCTACCATTATCCCAAGGGGGTCTGGCATTGCCATCGTTCCGACACTACTACTGGGTGGCGGTCTTGGTGACAGTGAGATGGTGGTTTGCCCAAACCCACTCTAACCCTGCAGTTACTCTTGAGGCAGCCATACTGGGCTCCTACTCAGCACTGAGTAACCTGGTATTTAGAGGGCCGAATGCCCCCCCTGACATGACGACGCCGATGCGCACCACGGTTATGGTTTGGAGACAGGTGTCGGAGATGTTCTCTGATCGCGGTGACATCTCGTCCCACACTCCACTCTGGGGTAACCCCTGTCTGCCCCACTTCCCTTCCATGCCTGATCTGGCTCTTTGGGCCAGGTATGGAATCAAGAAGCTTGACCATATCATGCCTGACGGTAGACTAAGTTCTTTCGATGAACTCAAAATAGCTTTTGATCTACCCCCCTCAATGTTCTTTCGCTTTCTGCAGCTCCGCCACGCTTATTCCAAGCAATTCCCGACTCCCCCGCAGGTTACTACGCATACGGTAGAACGCTTTCTCATCTCTAAGAATGCAGATAGATTGCTCTCTCCCCTCTACCTTAGGATCTCGACCTCTGATCCGACAACCTTGACCCGACTCCTCAGCGCCTGGCAGGAGGATGTTCCTTCTCTAACGTTGGAGGACTGGGAGGAAGGCCTGAAGTCCTACATTCCGCTGGTCATATCGGCTAGAGATCGCTATACCTAACTCCGATTCCTCCACAGGGTCTACTACACCCCGCAAAAATTGGCCCAGATTTATCCAACTAGGTCTGATAGGTTCCCCAAATGCCAGTCTGCTCTAGGTTCCTTTTTTAATCATGTGGTCTGGGCGTGCCCTCTGATCCAGGACTTCTGGAGGGCGGTTGCAGGAGAGTTGTCCTCCATTACGAATCTAGTTGTCCCTCTAGACCCTAAAGTCCTTCTCCTAGGTATCGATGAAGCTCTCCCCGCCGGTAAATATGCTAAACTTCTTACATTTTATGCTACCTTTTATGCTCGGAAAGTTATACTTACCCATTGAAAGACAGCCGATCCACCTACTGTATCCCACTGGAAAAAGTTGGTTAACTCAGTTCTACCGCTCTATAAGCTTACCTATATGTCTAGAAAATGTCCCAAAAATGTTGACAAAATCTGGGAGCCCTGGGTGACTGGCTGATCCTTTTCCGGGCTCGCTCGTTTTCGCCCTCCCGGCTCTATACCTTTGTCTTACCCGCCCCCCCCCCCTTGGTTTTCCTGTTTCTTTCTTTTGTGCCATGACCTTCACTGTCACGATGATTGTCTATACTTAGGTTATGATGTTCCCATGAGATCGCTTGCTGACTGTTCCTACGTGATTATGTGGTTCTAATAACCCCACAGTTTGTTATGTTGTTTTCTGTTCTGGATGTACCCAGTTTGTATGTCCCTTGTTTTGAAAATCAATAAAAACATTTCTGTTAAAAAAAACAAATTGGAGTTTATAGAAAAACTACAGCAAAGTGCAAGGTAAAAGGCACACTATGTAATAGTGACTCTCTAAAATACACATCATCTCAAAATATTAAAGTCCAAAACTATCCATAAGATGCAGCTTACACACATAAATGTTTTATATTGTATAATAATTTTCAGAAAATCCCACCTTTACGGCATTCTCTCCTTGCAAGCTGAGTTCTCCACCTCTGAGTACCACAGAGATTCAGTAGATTGGAAGAAGAGGATACTGTAAAAAAACTGGATTTTTGTCCTACCGTAAAATCCTTTTCTCTGAGGTTCACTGACAGACACAGTTTCAAGTCTTCAGACCAGTGGGATGTCCCAAAGTAGTGTCAACATGAGGGGTGGGAAAAAACATAGCAAACACAGAATTCCCAACAACGGCTAAATGAATAAATAAATAAATGAATAAAAGAATGCAAGCAAAGATCCTCATGGCTCACTAAGGGGCCTTTCAAAAAAATCTGATTTTATTTTAAAAAATACAATTTTTATTCAGTAAAAACTTAGATAAATATGTACACATAATAGAAACAGCTCAACAGTAGGTTGCGTTAACATTATGTTAATAACACATATTTAAAGGCAGGACATTGTATTTTTATAGCTCCTCACATGTGTTAATAAGGAATTTCAAAAAAGAAAATGCTTTAAAAACAATAAAGACCTATAGCCTATAATTTTTTGCTTTCTGTGCTTTACTGTCTCAACTTAGTAATTGCAAATACTCTTTCTGAAAGAGTATTTGCAATTACTTGAGACAGGGGAAGCCCAGAAAGCAAAATATTATTTACACTGAGTCTGACTGACCTGGCGCCACAACCTGTGGCTTCAGGGCCTCCCTCAGCTCTAAGCTGAGCCTGCGCTGCCGCCCGGAGAAGAGGGAGGTGGCCGGTGGGTGGAGTAAATTCTAGGCGCGGAGGAGGAATTTGAAGTCCTCCTCCGCTCTGAACATTGCCCAAGCTCTCCTGCTGACGTCCGTGCTGACGTCACGTAACATCACTGGTTGCTAGACGCCAAGCGGCAGGCCATGCTAGCAACCAGGAGGCCGCAGCATGCAGGCCAGGCAGTAGAGCCAGGCTGAGGCCAGGTCAGCACAGAAAGGAAGAACATGGACTCTGGGCTATTAATGATTTACACATAGCAGGAGACCGGGGGCGTTTTGGGGGACCACTCGGAGCTATAACCCAGGTCAGCCCCCCCCCACCGCCACTGTTTTGGGCCCAATTTGGACCGGGGAGGTAAAATGGCTAATTAGGCCCAATTCTGACATTTTTAACTTAGGGGCTTGCTCTTAAACTGGTCCACACTTGGAAATGTGGTGTTCTTTAGATTGGCATAAATTTGGTCCAACTATGCAGAATTTACTTTGCGGGACCCCCCCCCCCCCCCTCTTTTTTTTCTTCTCTCCTGCTTAGGAACCAAATATAAATAGTGTTTCTGAATTGCCTTTAATGTTAATACTTAAGTTACTATGTCTATAGTGTACAGATTATCTTGACCGGTGCATTTTATATGTCTTCACCTAGCCCCCTCGGACGAAGATGGCTATGGACAGCAACTATGATATGGTATAGTTCTATTACAACTAGAATATGTTGATTTTGATCATTTCCATTGTAACACCATTGTTTAATATATACTTGTACAATTTTGAACCCCATCGTTTGCCTAAAACTCTTTTTAATAAAAATCATTGGAAAAGAAAATACACAAGTACACAAATAAAGCATTCATTTTGAAGACCACTTAAGGATGTTTATTGTTCAACATGCAGAGCTGCATACACCTAGGATTTTTAGAGGTAAGGGTTAAAGGTCCACGTTAAAGTAAGGTGACCATATTTTTAAAATGAAATTTGGGGACACTTAATTGGGGACACGGCAATTTGTAAAGATCATTCTAGAGAATGAGGGTAATAATGAGCATGGGTCTAACTGGTCTAGTCTCAGTTGGGGGAATCCTAGGGAATACTAGACACATGAGTAATCTTGAGCTATGCAGGCCAGAAGAAATGTGGCATCTTCTCCACTTCCTGGCCCTTGCTCCCACTTGGAAGTTTGCACAAACCGGGAGAGACCAGGTGGATCACATGATATCCACACGTGACCCAGGAGCTAATACTTGCAGATACACCCCTTCCCACCATCAAAGAAAGAGGACTTCAGGCACAGGCAGCCAATACCAGAACAGGGTTTAACAAAAAAGTCACCCAGTTGGCAAGCTGGATTAGCTGCTGATTTCCACCAAGCTTGCCAGGGGCTCCACTCAGCTTCTTCTTCAGATGAAGTATGCAAATACCTGTCCTGGAGGGGTTAGTCCACTATTTTGTTTCTCACTTACTTCCGGTCTGAAACCTGATCCCATCACCACACTCACAACTGTTTTCAGAAACAAAGCCCACCTTATTAAATAAAGAATGTCCACACAGAGCGCTGCTTTAACTATTTACTGTAAAGCTTCAGGTTAATGCCTTGGCACATAACTTCACAACCTTCACACAGTTACGACGTTGAACAGTTCAGAGCCACCAACCCAAACTCTAATGGCGCTTTTCCACTGCATGGAACCGAACGGTTTGGCTCGCTTTTGTGCTTTTCCACTGCTGGTACCGTATGGTATGGTGTAGGAACGGTTCGGTACGGTACGGCGGCACTTTTCCACTACATGTAACCGAATGGTACGGCTCTCTAAAACAGTACCACCTCGATTGTGGTTCCAAGAGGTACCATACCGGTACCATATCCCACAATCCTTTGCATGTAGTCACTACTAGCCACTGATTGGTCAGAGAATCGTTGTTATCCCACGCACTTAACTTTAGTACTACTTTAGTGGAAAAGCAAACCATACCAAACCGTACCGAACCGTTCCAACACCGTACCATGTGGTGCCAGCAGTGGAAAAGCAAACCGGGCCAAGCAGGTCCGAGTAGAGCCGAGCAGGTACTTGCAGTGGAAAAGTGCCATAAGGTCCATTCATCTTCCCAAATGCTCTTTCATGAATACCCAGCAATGGGTCCTCACACAGTGTGTCTTTGCTTGGCCTACCACCTTTCCTGGCTA
Organism: Pelophylax lessonae; assembly: GCF_965119305.1. Classification (NCBI taxonomy): domain Eukaryota; kingdom Metazoa; phylum Chordata; class Amphibia; order Anura; family Ranidae; genus Pelophylax; species Pelophylax lessonae. The sequence continues at coordinate 36,209,377 of NC_138779.1, read as the reverse complement.
CAAACCTACACTTAGATTAATTCAGTGATAGCCGTGTCCCATCCATCTTATGCCCAATGCCTCTCCCACATCAGAAAATAAAGGGGTACAACACTCCACCCACTACATAATCAGGGGAATTTTCTCTCTAAAAAGGGGTATTACACCTGCTTACAAGCCACCCCATGGCTGGGAACACTATTATTGAAACTAGATAGTGATTGCAGATGCTTTCTTTAAAACAGGGATGAAATTGAGGACACTTTTCTGGGGACAGCCTCCTAAATCTGGGAACTGTCACTAAACCAGAGACATCTGGTAACCCAACTTTAAACATCCTGCAAGTAGCGAAAAATGTCTGCTGATCTTCAAAAAATGAACTCAGTTCCTAAGTCCTGTTGTGGGCTAACAGCGCATGGATGTTTGTGGACTGAGTAGTTTCAAGCCTCCCGTTTTTTGCTAAATGAATCAACCACTCAGTGCCAGGACAAGGTCATCCAGTGTCCAGGGCGAAAATGCCAAACTGCACTTCCCCAGAGTAAAGAAGTGGGGAGACTAAATGCCATGCACAGGACCATTTCTAATGGTTGTGTCAGGTGCTAAAATAGTGTCACACTACAGCAAACTGAACAGTTTATTAGTGGTGCAAATTCTGTCATGCAGAAACATATGGAGCTAACAGTGGCAAAAGGAAGCAATTCCCTGGAATTGGTATGAGGAAAATGTCAGTAGTGTCACTGGAAGGAAACAATTCCTTGTTGCTGGTGTCACAATAAGGAAAAATCATCCCTGCGTTTGCGGTGTGACCATAAGGGAAAAAATGTCCCCGTGTCAGTAATGTCAATCGAAGGAAAAAAAGTTTCGGTTTTAATGATGTCACTGGAAGTGAAAAATGTCCCTGTGACAGCGATGTCACTGGAAGTAAAAAAATGTCCCTGTGTCAGTGGTGTCACTGGAAGTGAAAAATGTCCCTGTGTCAGTGGTGTCATTGGAAGTAAAAAATGTCCCTGTGTCAGTGGTGTCACTGAAAGAAAAAAAAAATAATTGCCTCTCTGTCTTTGGTTTCAATCTGAAGATAACGAGTATGGCATTTGCCGACAACCTTCTCCCTCACTTCTAGAGGTCATTCCACATTTAACAGATAAATGCTAACGACAGGCTGCTGTAAAACTTCTATTACCCTAGGTAACCACTTGTGTCTTCACACTGTTCTACTCCAGTCCACACCAATGTGTTTAAGACCCACTCAGTAGACTTTGTTTGCCAGTTACTTGCATTACATCTCTTTTAGTACCCTCAGACCAAGCAAGGACAACATTTTTTAAATGTTTTACTTAGGAAAGTGAAAAAGGGCAATTACAAAGTCCAAAATTCAAAAGCATAATTCTTCCCTAATTCCCCAACTCTAGATTCAGGCTGTAACACAGAGTCCATCAGAGGCATTCATCCAGTGGCTGGGGTCTTCAGGACAAACCCTGAGTTCCAATGACATTACATCCAGGTAGTAGTAGGCGACATTCTTCTGCTCCTCGAAGGTGTCATTCTTTGTCTCACTCCCTTACAGGCATCGGTCTTAGCTCTCTACTAGGGTTTTTTCAGGAACATACTGTTAGGGAGAACCAAATCCCGAACCGCACCGACCCTTCCACAGTTCCGGACCACTTTGCCTTATTTATATCATGGGATTAGTAGGCTGGGCCCAGAAAGAACCCAACAAAAGACCAAAGAACCAGGAAAGGCATTAACTCCTACCCTCTCGTCTGGGACAGCACCTGACTGGCTATTTTTCAACCTGCTTACATGTTGCAAAAAGGAAAGGGGGACCAGTTAAAGGGGGCAGGTCCAAGGTGATACAGTGTGGCATGGCTCTGTAGGAGTGCGGCTGGTGGAGTAGCTGTATCAGCAAGTGAGGCACCTGTACTGAAGAGGTGTGTTCTCAGAGTTCAGGAATGTGCTGCATACAGAGTTCAAGGTTCAGGAGTGTGCTATATACAGAGTACAGAGATCAAGAGTGTGCTACACGGAGTGTGCAGAGTTCAGAAGTGCACTATTTACAGATTGAAGGTCTCCAGATTGCGTTATTTATAGAGTGCAGGAGTGTGCTATGTATAAAGTGCAGGGTTCAGAAGTGTGCTATGTACAGAGTGCAGAGATCAGGAGTTAGCTGTATACATACCTCCTAACTTTCAAACCTAAGAATGAGGGACATTTGAGGGCGGCAAATAGTTGGAATGGCTGAACTTCACAGTGGGAGGGGCTTAAAGGGCACAGTTAAACCAACCCCAGAGTGGGGGTATTTTGGGAGGGGAGAACCTGTGCGGATATATTCTGGGGGTGCCTTAGCTGGGGTGTGTTTTTGAAAAGTGGATGGCTGCGCTGGACTGGCCTGCTCGATAGAGGGTCTGTGAGTGGCTGGTAAGTGAGAGAGGGCAACTTGGGGAAATTAACTCCCAATTAATCTTGCCCTACTGGATGAAAAAAGGCAGTGGACCTTTGTTAAGGGGTCTGGGCTGCTACCTTAAGGTACAGCCTAGTGGTCGTTTCCAAAGTTTCTAGTGGTAGTCGGTTAAAGGAGCGCCCAAAATCAGCAATAAGAATCCCACTTAGATCAAAAGATCATTGTTTTATTGGTAGCAGAACATGTTAAAGCCAACGCGTTTCGGGGGAACAGAGACTCCCCCTTCTTCAGGGAGTAAATGTTGCCATTTAGCTGGGATGTGGACTTGTGCTAGATAGAAGGTGGGGGAGAGGGAATATGTGAGGAGTGGGCACTTTGGGAGGGCAGTGGACTTGTGCTAGGAGGTAGAATGGAAATGTAATGGAGGACTTGTGCTAGAATGTGAGGTGAAGGGGACAGATATGTGCTGGCAGGGGGGGGGGGGCGCTTTTTGAGGGAAATAGACTTGTGCTAGAAGGTGGGGGGTGGGCAGATATGCGAGGATGGCTCTTTGAGAGGGAAGAGGATTTGTGCTAGAAGGTGGGGGTGGGTGTAGATTTCAAGGAGTGGTGACATTATTGACCATCCCTAGTTGGCTGACTACAACTGGATTTGAACGGTGATCCATTCATCCATCCCAGAAGGGATTTCTCCCTAAAGAGATGTCAGACCTTCTGTTACAGAGGTCTATGCTTCCGGCAAGAACCTTTGATATCCTCCTTTGGTGGCGTGCACAACATTGAGGGTTGGAGGCACATGATTGCTGTGATTGTTGCTAGAATGCTAGGTGCACAATTAGAGCATGTTTGTTTCATGCAGCACTGCACTTGGTTGTTCTTTCATCATCTATGAATTTTCATGAACTTCTTTAACCACCCACAGTATTTACATTTATTTATATTTTATGAACTTTCCAAATCACTTATTTATTATTATATTACACTTAACTTTATATGAATGTTGTACTTTATATTTATTTTTTGGTTGTGGTAGTAGTTATATTATATGTTTTATTGAATTTATAGTTGGTTCACATTATTAATTTGGCAGCGCAACACATACAGAAAGACACACAGGCATTCTCTTACACACACTCCCATGCACGCGCGCACACACGCTCTCCCATACACACATGCACACACACTCCCATGCACGCACGCACACACGCTCTCCCATACACACATGCACATACACTCCCATGCACGCGCGCACACACGCTCTCCCATACACACATACACACACACTCCCATGCACGCGCGCACACACGCTCTCCCATACACACATGCACACACACTACCATGCATGCGTGCACACACACACACACACACACACACACACACTACAATGCACACACTACAATACACACACACACACACACACTACCATGCACACACACACACATTGGAAATTCAATAAGACACGGGGGCACTCACTAAAACTAGAATAAAAATGGTTTAACCTTAAACTGTGTAAGGGCTTCTTTACTGTCAGAGCAGTAAGGATGTGGAATTTTCCTCCACAAGAAGTGGTATCAGGAGGAAGCATCGATAGTTTCAAAAAACTTTTAGATGGGCACCTTAAAGACTGCAACATTTAGGGGTATACAATGTACGGTTAACGGCAAACACACACACATCATAGGTTGAACTGGATAGACTGATGTCTTTTTTCAACCTCACTAACTATGTAACACACACTACCATGCACACACCACACACACACACTACCACACACACACATGCACACACACACACACACATGCACACACACACACACACACACACTACAATGCACACATACACCCTACCATGCATGTACACACACACACTACCATGCATACACTACAATGCACAGACACACACTAACATACACACACACGCACACTACCATGCACACACACACACACACTACCATGCATACACAGACTACCAAACACACACACACGCACACTACCGTGCACAAACACACAACACCATGCACACACACACTACCATACACACATTACCATACACACACTACCATACACACACACTACCATGCACACACACACACATGCACACACACACACACACACACACTACAATGCACACATACACCCTACCATGCATGTACACACACACACACACTACCATGCATACACTACAATGCACAGACACACACTAACATACACACACACGCACACTACCATGCACACACACACACACACACACTACCATGCACACACAGACTACCAAACACACACACACACACACACTACCGTGCACAAACACACAACACCATGCACACACACACTACCATACACACATTACCATACACACACTACCATACACACACACTACCATGCACACACTACCATGCACACTAATACTTAGACACTTCCTCTGCTTAAAGGTTGTTGAATGAGACATCCTCACCCCCAGTCCTCTTCTCTTCCAGTCAGTGGCAAGTAGCTGAAATTCCAAAAATCGTCTCCAATGACCATTATTTTTTTGTCAGAGAAGAATTCAAAGTAACTTTTAACATTAAATCCATGGATGTGGTAGAATTTTTGGCACAGAATCAATCTTGTGATGTTGACAGGGTGAGTTTCGCTTCTTTTGTTTAAACTTTACTAAGTACTTATCTTTCAGTATATATTTATTTTTGATCAGCTAGGTAAACTCATTTTAATGTTGTTATCAAATTCACAGGCCGGTCACAGGGAATTCAGCTGACAGAGCTGTGAGCTATGATTACCAAGTCCTTTTTTTTTTTTTAATAAAAAAATCTTTGCAATTCAACTCACTATTCATTATTATCTATTTTATTCTAGACTATATGAAGGTAACTTGTATTATTATTTAGTCTATGTTATGTAAATTGTTCAACATGTTCAAAATTTCAGAACAAAAGACAGTACCTCAGTAAAGCAATAAAAAAAACTTACTGGAGACCGGTGTCCTTCTTTATCATCACGCTACAGATAGAGTTAGTAATAACTAATTATACGGTAATAAAATATATGAAAATATGAAAAAAACGTTTTTAAGTTTGGATAGATTATGGAAGGGTAAGACCCTTTGTGAAGTTTTTATTGCTGTCTGTGCCCCTGCTGGTAATGTTTATACAGTGGGTACGGAAAGTATTCAGACCCCCTTAAATTTTTCACTCTTTGTTATATTGCAGCCATTTGCTAAAATCATTTAAGTTCATTCTTCTTCCTCATGAATGTATACATAGCACCCCATACTGACAGAAAAACACAGAATTGTTGACATTGTTGCAGATTTATTAAAAAAGAAAAACTGAAATATCACATGGTCCTAAGTATTCAGACCCTTTGCTGTGACATAGTTATATTTAACTCAGGTGCTTTCCATTTCTTCTGATCATCCTTGAGATGGTTCTACACCTTCATTTGAGTCCAGCTGTGTTTGATTATACTGATTGGACTTGATTAGGAAAGCCACACACCTGTCTATATAAGACCTTCCAGATCACAATGCATGTCAGAGCAAATGAGAATCATGAGGTCAAAGGAACTGCCTGAAGAGCTCAGAGACAGAATTGTGGCAAGGTACAGATTTGGCCAAGGTTACAAAAAGATTTCTGCTGCACTTAAGGTTCCTAAGAGCACAGTGGCCTCCATAATCCTCAAATGGAAGACGTTTGGGACGACCAGAACCCTTCCTAGAGCTGGCCGTCTGGCCAAACTGAGCTATCGGGGGAGAAGAGCCTTGGTGAGAGAGGTAAAGAAGAACCCAAAGATCACTGTGGCTGAGCTCCAGAGATGCAGTCAGGAGATGGGAGAAAGTTGTAGAAAGTCAACCATCACTGCAGCCCTCCACCAGTCGGGGCTATATGGCAGAGTGGCCCGACGGAAGCCTCTCCTCAGTGTAAGACACATGAAAGCCTGCATGGAGTTTGCTAAAAAACACCTGAAGGACTCCAAGATGGTGAGAAATAAGATTCTCTGGTCTGATGAGACCAAAATAGAACTTTTTGGCCTTAATTCTAAGCGGTATGTGTGGAGAAAACCAGGCACTGCTCATCACCTGTCCAATACAGTCCCAACAGTGAAGCATGGTGGTGGCAGCATCATGCTGTGGGGGTGTTTTTCAGCTGCAGGGACAGGACGACTGTTTGCAATCGAGGGAAAGATGAATGCGGCCAAGTACAGGGATATCCTGGACAAAAACCTTCTCCAGAGTGCTCTGGACCTCAGACTGGGCCGAAGGTTTACCTTCCAACAAGACAATGACCCTAAGCACACAGCTAAAATAACGAAGGAGTGACTTCACAACAACTCCGTGACTGTTCTTGAATGGCCCAGCCAGAGCCCTGACTTAAACCCAATTGAGCATCTCTGGAGAGACCTAAAAATGGCTGTCCACCAACGTTTACCATCCAACCTGACAGAACTGGAGAGGATCTGCAAGGAGGAATGGCAGAGGATCCCCAAATCCAGGTGTGAAAGACTTGTTGCATCTTTCCCAAAAAGACTCCTGGCTGTATTAGATCAAAAGGGGGCTTCTACTAAATACTGAGCAAAGGGTCTGAATACTTAGGACCATGTGATATTTCAGTTTTTCTTTTTTAATAAATCTGCAACAATGTCAATAATTCTGTGTTTTTCTGTCAGTATGGGGTGCTATGTGTACATTCATGAGGAAGAAGAATGAACCTAAATGATTTTAGCAAATGGCTGCAATATAACAAAGAGTGAAAAATTTAAGGGGGTCTGAATACTTTCCGTACCCACTGTAAATAGGGGGTTATTGGTCCCGGTGACCGTTGTCCCTGAGACAGCCAATGGATGAAGGAAAATCCTTCAAAAGGGGAAACCTGGTCCTATAACAACTCTTTAAGATTCGGGAAGATTTCCTTTTCTTGTTACATCAGGAAGTGAAGAAAAACCTCTCCAGCTAGACCCAGACAGTAAAAATACTTTGATAAAGGTTTTACCCATCTCTATCCAAAAAAAGTCTTGGCTTTTCATACTCTTTACCTATAAAAGAATTTTAAAATTGAAAAAAATATAAGTATATAATAACACAAGAGATCCAAGTCACCTCTCATGGTAATATTTACTTGCAGCCATTGTCAAAGTGTGTGTAGACAGGAAGTGGCTTTAAATGGGCTACAGGAGATCAGCAGCACCATGTAAGCAGGAGTTCCATTTTACTGTGTGACCACTGTCCTCAGAAGATGTGTCCTCTGTGCTTGCCCAGCCCTGTCCCTTCATATAGTGGGAAGGGGAGCTAATGTGGTTTCCCGTCTGACACAGGAGGAGTCTTTCATCTGGAGGAGGGAAGGAGGGGCTTTCTCAGTTTAGCACATCCTCCTGCCTGCATGCCTGAGCTAAGAGCAGATGAAATCCAAGAAGTAAATGCTACATGAATCATCTGCCCTTACTCAAGATGGCCATTACTAGAATTGCTAGGGGAGTGTTTTTCAAAAGGATTTCTCAACAAAATAAAGCATGAAGGCATGGATAGATGGGTGGGTTTGCTTTGCTTTTGGTGTGAGGCCAGGTAGCCGGAGCGCTGTGTGTGAGGGCAGGCAGTGGGAGATGAGCGGTGGTAAATGGGAGCAAGAGGAGTTAGAGCGGAGGCTGTGTGTGGCTATGGGAGAGGATCACTGGAGCTGGGACTATGAGTGTGTTGGGGGCTCTACTGGCATTGTGAATAATGTGGACTGTGAGTTTCTGGGAGCACTGTGAGTAGCTGGGAGCACTGTGCATAACGAGTGCTGTGAGTAACTGGAAGCATTGTGAATTGCTGGAAGCATTCAGAGTACTAAGGGTTGTTTGAACCTGGTTGCATTGAAATGACTGAGGTCTGTGAGTATGTGGGGCATTGGGAGTAACTGGGAGAACTGGAGTACTGATGGCTGTAACTTGGAGTATTGTGAGTAACTTGAAGCTTTGCAGGTAACTTGCAGAACTGTGAGTACTTTGGAATATAGTGAGTCAATTATAACATTGCAAGTAACTTTGAGTACTGTGGGTAATAATACTGGGGAGTAACTTGGAGCATTGTGAGTGCTTGGAGTACTGTGAGCAAATGTGGTAATCTGCAATATTATAAGTATAGAGAGTATTCTGTATATAGTGGGGACATTGCCAGTAACTTGGAGTATAGAGACTAACTTGGGTCACTGTAACCTGAGAAAGCAATTTGGGCACACGAGTTGGTGCAAGTAACTTGGAGCACTGTGTGTAAATGGGAAATTGTGAGTAACTTGGAGCACTGTGTGTAACTGGGCCATTGTGAGTAATTTGCAGCACTGTGTGAAACTGGGCCATTGTGAGTAACTGGGGGCACTGAGAGTAACTGGAGTATTGTGAGTACCTGAGGAATTGTAAGTACCCGGAGCCCTGCAAGTACAGAGGCATTGTGACTGGGGCATTGTGTGTACTCAAAGCACTAGGAATACTCAGGCAGTGTGTGTAATCTAGGGGCACTATGAAAACTGAGGCTTTGAAGGTATCATTGAGTACTGGGGCATTGTTGGTACTGAGGTACTGGTTGTATAAAGGCACCACAAGCGAGAGCAGGAGGAGGGGAAAACGGGGACTACATGATACTGAACAGGAGGAGAAGACGCAGTGTAACCAGGGAGCCCCTTATCCTGAAGGAGGAAGACCTATCTCCTTTCAGTTAGAAATGGTGGCATGGTAGAGCAATGTTACTATCACAGGGGAATATAATTATCCAGATATTGACAAGGCAGATGGAACTGCTTCTAAATGTCTTTTGGGAAAATTTTATGTTTCAGTTGGTGGATGGCCCAACTAAAAACAAGGCCCCGCTTGACCTACTGATAGCGGATGTGGAAGTAAGGGATACCTTAGGAAACAGAGATCACAAGGCAATTACGTTCACTGTAAATCATAGGAAAAGCAGACATGAGAGTAGGACATGTACATCAAATTTAAAGAGAGCCAGCTTTACCAAGCTGTGCTCCACACTCCATGACGTTAAATGGGAGAATTTTCTAAAAACAAAAAAACATGGAGGAAAAATGGGAATACTTTAAGAACATTTGAATTAATTCCATTAGCCAGTGTAATCCATTGGGTAACAAATCTAAAAGAACTAAGGTTAAACCTGGGTGGCTAAATTGTAGTGTGAAAAGGCACATTAAAGAAAAAAAAAACCTGTGTGGTTAATTCTCACGTAAAAAGTCACATTAAAGAAAAAAATATATGGCAGGAAGGACATTGCCAGTGTTCCAACACTTCAAAGTATGTAACAAGAAATGTAAGATCAGGGCAGCAAAAATAGACCACGAGAGACACATAGTAGCTAAAGGGAGTGAAAAGAATCCCAAACGTTTTTCACACCTGAGAGTCCTTAAAAAACTTAGCCAGGTCATTGCCAGACCATTATTCTTAATCTTTAAGGACAGCTTATTGATCACAATGCTACCAGCAGACTGGCAGAAAGCTAATGTGGTGCTAATATTCAAGAATGAGCCAAGATACATACCAGGAAACTACAGTCCAGTCAGCCTTACATCAATAGTTTGTACATTTTTGGAGGCATTGATATAGGACCATTTCCAAGAATTTGCTAATGAAACTAGTATCATAAGTGGTAACCAGCATGGGTTTATGAAAGATTGTTGTTGCCAGACTATCCTTTTAATGTAATGGAAGTGAGATATAATCTGGATAAAGGAAAGGACTTCTTGCTTATTAACTAAGGCGGCTACCACTGGGCTTGGTGCAATCATGTTTCCTGATTTGCTGGGATTTTGGGTTATTTGACCCAAGGTTGTCCCTCTGCCCCGGGCGACAGTAGTTTAAGGACAGCCTGGAGGGGTTCCTGAATCCAGACCCCCTACAGTACTTAGATATATGTCAATAGCGGTTACACCAGCATGTTCAACCCTCTTCATGGTCCCTGCGAAGTGGGTTCTTGCTCCTCTGGGGTTGGGGTAAGTCCTTTTTAGAGTCTTGGAGAAAATTATAACATCTTCCTGGTAAACTAGTACAGTCTCAAAATTAAAGTCTACCAAGCATAATTTCATTAAGCGTTGAAAAGTGCTGGAGGCATTGCTTGGCCTAAAGGACATGTGGTTGAACTCAGACAGTCCCACAATCCTGATATCTTACTGGGACTTTCCACTAGCCAATTGCCAAATCAAGGGTAGAAAAGCACTTGGTATGCCTCAATGACATTAGTGATCCTTCCACCCAGGGTAATGGGTAGGCATCCTGGTGGGTACAGACACTTAACTTGCCATAGTCCACCCAGAATCACAGGCTTCCTCCTTTCCTCCTTTCTTCCCCACCAGAACCACCAGAGCAGCCCAGGAGCTGAAACTCTCCAGGATTACACCATTTCATAGCAGGCTGTGGAGCAAGTCCCTGACCTCCTGGCACAGAGCTGGGTCAGAGAAGTGTTTGTGGAAGACATCAGGGTCCCAGCTGGGCTCAGCTGGGGGCCTGCTAAAGAGAGAGGATGCCTGAGCTAGAGTCTGAGTAGAGGCAAGAGATCTGGGGTCAAGAAGCTTCTCCTACAGTATGAGTGAGTACTTAATCCAGCCATACTTTCAAGAGAGGTGACTGTGGAGTGGAATACCCCACCAGTCAGGTCCAGGTGCAGTCAGAAGCGAGTGCAAAACAACCAATGGTACACCAACTCCCAGTGACTGAACTAGAGCAGTCAGGTGCAGTACAAGAAAGCCACACATTGTATTACTAACTTCTACCACTACTATTTTTCACCAGTACTACTTTCTATAAGTGCTTTACAGAACATTGCAACATACTGCTGTGCAATACAGCTTGCAACCTGTTTCAGAGTAGCCAAGGACTTAGCAGTCCTCAGTTTTTGTGTATAAAGTTCTAAAAATGTCTTCAGTTCAGGGTATCCCATGCTCCTATTTCCCATCAAAGTTAACAGTTCTCAAAAACACATAAAACAAGAAACAAAACCCCTAGTCTGTTTTTTGAGTCATGTGGCTTTGGGCAGCACTACACTTAGCTAGCACAGGTGCCTGAAAATAATCGGATCATTCAGAGACATCTAATCAGCCTCTAGTGTTAATAGCCAGCTTTAGAGCTGCCCTGTTAGCATCTTGACTTTTGCCCACACTGTTGGTTTGGTGGTGAGAGTCCTAGCTGGGTTTTTACCCCCCTGTGCAATCCCCATAGTTAATAGACAATAAGGACTGTAGCTATCACTTTCAGTGCCATACCTATATTTTAATATGGAGCTAGATGTAGCACCTTAAGCAGGACCATCTCCATAAGGAAGAGAATACTCTAATCCTTTGTCTCTGTAATTCCATTGGCCCAAGGCACAGTATTGCCAAATACATAAAATTAAATGCAAACCCAGTCAAATAGTATCCAGGGTTTCTGTCATCATTTATATTCCACTATTGTGCTTTACTTGTAAGACTCCATGTATGTGGCCTCAATCATCCTGGCCAGAGAGTGCCATTACTAACTGCTTTACAGTATCTCGCTGGAGCAACTGCAGATCCTATTTTGGAAATACTTTGGCCACCCTCATCCTTTCTCTCTTTGATTTCTTAGTAAATCCAGGAAAAACCTACCAGTGTCCTTCTATATCATCATTCTACAGATAGAAATACTTTAAAATAAAAATGGATCAACCCAATTTTACTTGATATCAGGTCCTCATCCCTAGTAATTTGAGAGAAGAAATTGTGAAAAACCCCCACTAGTCCTAGATCAAAGTGGGGGTGTGAGAAATGGGACTATGGCGGATCTGATATCAACAGTAGGAAGGTAAGCAACAAAGGTTGATTACAAAAATAGAAAAGAGTTTATTATACATCTCTTAAAAATAATATTAACAATAGATCAGCAGCACAATGTTGCGGCATGTTGACAATAGTGTGACATATCAAGGATGAACATTGATAGTTGAAGTTGCCATTTCAATGCATTTCGCAAGTTAATTCAAGATTCATCAGGAATAAAGACAAATACAGGCAATGATTTATACAAGCCCTGATGCATCACATAAGGGGAAAGAAAGGGAGAAAAAAAGAAATACATATAGTGATATGTCAGCCAAACATTGAAATTTTGGTAGATAACTAGCCTTTATGGCATAAAACACATACATATCTATGCTTACCACACTTCATTATTTTGAATGGTTTAATCATTCGCTTGACCACAGGCACCGCACAAACCAACATCCGATACCCCACAACCAAAACCCCCCCGGGGGGCCATATTTGGTCCTCCCATAGGGATGGTCGTGTTATGCAGGTTGGACCAATCTTAAGGGGACCCCACCACAGCAGGCAATAGGTGGATGAATCGTTCTCTAAAAGAAATTATACAATATCAACATAAATATCAGGGTGATGCGAGTCTTGAGGTAAAAGTTACCGTAACTCCAAAATCTCTCTAATTGGGCTACTGCCCCCCATCTTCACATATCAGCCAAAATCTCCCTATAAACGTCATATTTACCCTAAATATCAAGTGTTCTACTCCACAGTGGATAGGTTAATATGTGGGGCAAGGGAGCCCGGGTTATCAATGTTTCACTGTTAACTATAATATCTAAGGACGATATTAGGGGATAAGCAAGATTAGAAGATATATAATGACAGGGAAAGGGATGTACACACAGTAGAATCCCATATGGCAGAACATTTGGCAGTGAATTAGGTCATAGTCATCCAACAGGGGAGAGAGTATTGGGGCAAATCTAAATGATGTTCGGTAAGGCTCACCAAAAATATATCAAAAATATTAAGTGATATAAATATTTCATAAGGTATTGAAGATCGTCCCCATAACTTACCCAGATCACAGGTCCCACATGTAGAGAATTGGGAGGAGCCGGGGGGTTTTTTGGTTGTGGGGTATAGGATGTTGGTTTGTGCAGTACCTGTGGTCAAGCGAATGATTAAACCATTCAAAATAATGAAGTGTGGTAAGCATAGATATGTATGTGTTTTATGCCATAAAGGCTAGTTATCTACCAAAATTTCAATGTTTGACTGACATATCACTGTATGTATTTCTTTTTTTTCTCCCTTTCGTTTCCCTTATGTGATGCATCAGGGCTTGTATAAATCATAGCCTGTATTTAGGTGAACAAAGTTGTCTTTATTCCTGACGAAGCTTGAATTAACTTTCGAAATGCATTGAAATGGCAACTTCAACTATCAATGTTCATCCTTGATATGTCACACTATTGTCAACATGCCATAACATTGTGCTGCTGATCTATTGTTAATATTATTTTTAAGAGATGTATAATAAACTTTTTTCTATTTTTGTAATCAACCTTTGTTGCTTACCTTCCTACTGTTGATATCAGATCCAACATAGTCCCATTTCTCACACCCTTACTTTTATCTAGGACTAGTGGGGGTTTTTCACAATTTCCTCTCTCAGATAGAAATACTTTGTAGTAATAACAATTATATACTGTAGTATTCAAATATATGAAAAGGTTTACTTTTTATTTTGGATAGGGTAGGGATGGGTTAATCCCTTTGTTAGGTTGTTTTTGATTTCTGTGCCCCTGCTGGGAAGATTTATAAAGATTTCTACCTGTCCTGGTGGCCATTGTCCCTAAGACAGCACAAAAGAGTGAGAGGAACTTCAAGAGAAGCTGAAACTTAAAGCAATTGTTTAGTCTCTCTCTTTTTTTTTTTTTTTTAAACATCAAACATGTTATACTTACCTGCTCTGCGTAGTTGGTTTTGCACAGGGCAGCCTGGATCTTGAAAGCGGAGTTCCACCCAAAAGTTGAACTTCCGCTCCTCTGCTTCCTCCCCCCTCCGGTGCCACATTTAGCACCTTTTAGGGGGGAAGGGGAAACGGGTACCTGTTTTTGACAGGTATCCTTCCCCACTTCTGGGAGACAGCACTGCGGCACCGTCCCTCAGAAGTTCCGTCCCTTTTCTCCTTCCTCCACCCCCGAGGCAATGAGAATGTGCAGCGCACTTCACGTATGCGCAGTAGGGAACCAGCTGTGAAGCCGAAAGACTTCATTGCCATTGCCAGTTTCCCTTAGAATGAATGCCGTCGACAGCACCTGGAAGCACCCGGCAGCCGGCAGCCGATCCAAAAATCGGCTGGGGTGCTGATATCGCAGGCTCTTTGGACAGGTAAGTGTCTATATATTAAAAGTCAGCAGCTACAGTATTTGTAGCTGCTGACTTTTAATTTTTTTTTCCACAGCTGGACCACCGATTTAAGTTATGACATACAAAAAAAAGTCGTCACCAAAGAAAAAAAAAAAAAGGTCACACACTCCAATATTTCATTGGACCGCCTTTAGCTTTGATTACGGCATGCATTTGCAGCTGTGGCTTTGTTTCGATAAGCTTCTGCAAAGATTTTTTTCCATCCAGTGTTGCAATCATTTTTCAACAAGATCTTGTATTGATGATGGGAGAGTCGGACCACTGCACAAAGCCTTCTCCAGCACATCCCAAAGATTCTCAATGGGATTAAGTTCTGGACACTGTAGTGGCCAATCCATGTGTGAAAATGATGTCTCATGCTCCCTGAACCACTCTTTCACAGTTTGAGCCCAATGAATCCTGGCATTGTCATTTTGGAATATGCCCATGCCATCAGGGAAGAAAAAATCCATTGCTGGAATAACCTGGTAATTCAATATATTCAGGTAGTCAGCTGACCTCATTCTTTGGGCACATGCAGTAACTATCCTAAAGGATAGTTACTGCATGCTTATTTTAGTTAGTTGCTTAGTTAATTCCAGGTGGCAACTTTTTTTGGTCAAGCAGCATATATTCATATTCAGCTTGTGAGCCTAAAATGTCTTATTATAATTTTGATAAATGAGTGATAGACCAGTATAGGGAGTTTCCCCACTATTAATGATTCCACATCAGAAATTTTAAAGAATCACCTCAAAAGGCCATTGTTTGATTGTCAGAGAAATAGAATTCAGAGAAACTTCTAGTGTAAAGTCAAAAAATGTGGTAGAATTTCTTTGGAATAGAATCTGCCTTGCAGTGTTGAAGGTTTAAAGCGTTTGTTACCCAAAAATAAAAAAAAATAAAAAAAAAGGATCCTGCTTCCTTAAAGCATGGTATACAGCACAGCGCTTGCGCTGTGTAATTTGGCCCCCCGTATCACCTAAAAAACCTGGCTGATCCTGCCAGTTTCTACACTCCCCCTTTACACTGACCACGGTGTATCAAGGCTGCTGAGCCCTGACACAGTGGTCAGTGTACATGCCTCCGTCATCCACAGCTCTCTGCAGCTCTCCTCTGTCTCCCTCTGTCCTCCTCCTCCCCTCCCTGCCTGTCAGCTCACTAGCGCCGCTCTGCTCCCCTCCCAGCTGCTATAAAACTATGTGATCTTTACATCATCCCCTCTGTTAGATTACAAACTGTATCCTGGTGCCTGTGTTTTATAAAAAAAAAAGGCCATTTCTACCTGTTTTCACAGGGCCACTCGGCCATCACGTGACTCCCGGCTCTCTCCTCCTTTCCTCCCCACCTGCCCAGCTGACGTCAGAGGAAGTTCTTGGCCCCGCCCCCCTGGAGATGTCAGACAGGAAGAGAAGAGAGGCGGGAGTCCAGTGATCGCCGATAGGAGCTGTGAAAACATGTAGAAATCTGCTTTTTTTTTATAAAGCACAGGCACTAGGATACAGTTTGTAATCTAACAGAGGGGATGATGTAAAGATCACATATTGGCTTAAAGCGTAACTCCACTTTTGTTGAGAAAAAAACATTCCCCTTTGGGGGATCTCTGTATATTAGAAGGATTATAACAACCTTTGTTGCAGATTCCTACCTTTTGTTATTCTGAAGAAATCATTGTTTGTTCCTCTGTGCTTAGTGGGTAAAATGGGAGTGGTTTCATAATTATCAATCAGCTGTGACAGCTGCAGGGCTCTAATGAGGCAATCTGCTGGGCCTGCATCTCTTTAGATGTGTTACTATTGGGAGTTTCTCACCAAAATTGACATTTTTGTTGCAGAAATCCGTCCCGGAAGGATTTGCCCCCTTTCTGACCAGGCCCTACTTTGCAAATCGGCACTGCGTTTTTTTAATGGACAATTGCGCTGTAATGCGACGCTGTACCCAAACGACTGCGACATTGTGGCGGACAGATAGGACCCCTAACTGACATTTTTGACACTTTGGGGGGGGACCAGTGACATTACTACAGTAATCAGTGCTAAAAATATGCACTGTTACTGTAATAATGACACCGGCAGAGAAGGGGTTAACCCTGTGGGTGATCAATGGATTAAATGTATGCCTCATGCTTACTGACGTGTGTGGGGGGAGGGGGTTCTGTCACAGAAATAGAGATTGCAGGTTCAGCTATGCTGAATCCTGTGATCTCTCCCTTTCTGTCAATGAGAAGATCCGCCAGCTTAGTTTTCATAAGCAGGCAGGTCTTCTCACAGTTTCCCTGACGATTGGGGAAGGGAGGCAGCAATCGCCGCCTCTCCTCCTCCGGCCCGACTCCCGCTGTGTCTAAACACAGCAGGAGCTAGCCTCTGGTGACGCGTGAGCGCCACTGGAATCACTAGGAGTCCAACGACGTAGGTCTACATCACTGGACCCAGGGGAGCTGCACTGCCGCAGTAGTATTACTGTGAGCAGTCGCAAGTGGTTATGCAGGCTTCTGTGAAAATTGGTGAGCCAATCACACAAGCAGGAAATTTGTTTCTGGGGGTGTGGTCAGTATACATTCTGGGTACAGAACAACTCCAGGTAGCCATATTGCATTGCAAATTCTGAAAATTACTGCAGCTGCAGATTAAAAAGGAAAGGTAATTTTTAATAACATTTAATTACAATATGATTTGTGTCGCAATTGTATATGCTATATTGTTTTTTCTTTATTTGCTGTTTTTTTTCCCCCCCACAAAAGTGGAGTTACCCTTTAACAACCACTTCAAGTTTCACTTCTTTAGTTTTACCTTTCCCATGTTGTTGACTAATCCCAGGGTTCTGTTTTTATTTATCTGGTAAATCCAGTTCCTTGTTGCCAGTTTTTGTTTGTTAAATTCTCATGACAGTCATGGGAAATGTATCCAACAAAGATCTGAATACTGCCTTTATTTTTGTAAAATAAACCTTCAGAATTCTATATATTATTCATTATTTTCTAATCTCTTTTGGCTTACTTTTAGGTAATTTAACTTTTTATTTTTTAAGTAAAAACAGGAAAAAGTCCACAACTCCATGTCACCTGAACAAAGAGATGGCATACTTACTTATCCCATCGTTATTTTATCATCAGCAGGTTCCAGGTATCAGGCTACAAAATCCTGACAAGATGGAATAAAAACCCCCACAGTTCTCATTAAATTTTATGCATGCACTTCCCTATGAACCTGCTGGAGATATGGTGTGCCAATATTGGGAGTTGATTTAAAATTTAATAGAGTTAAAACAATAGTTAAAGTAATTCTAAAAAAAATAAAAATATAACAAACATGTTATACTAACCTGCTCTGTGTAAAGGTTTTGCAGCCCCGATCCTCTTCTTTTTGGGTCCCCGTCGGCAGTCCTGGCTCCTCCCCACTGCTAAGTGCCCCCAATAGCAAGCCTTTAGAACTACTTTACTTATTTTAATAAACCTCCCAATTTTGGCTGATATTGTGACGTTTTATGATTTTATAATATTTTACATGTACAGTATGTTAAATCTGATGTGATGATGCATTTTGGTATACTCATTATCCAAAGGGGGACACTGTAATCGTCCTGAAACATATTGACTTTCTATAGATAGATAAATAAGACACACAGTGGTGTTTAATAGATACATATTTAACAATATTATTTCAATATTGATCTCTGTTAGGATTAAAGACATGCCTGGAGCTTGAAGGAAATTATAAGCAAAGGGCATACATGACAGGGTGGCAGGAAAACCAGGCAGTAGGGGTTAAATTGGTTGTTGGGATATGAGAGGTCAGGACTTACCTTATTGGCAGAGCAGACAAGGTGATGGAGAGGAGCAGGAGAGAGAGTAGTTGGAGGGGAGGAGTCAGGGCCGATCCTGGGCAGGTGCCCGGGGTGCACCGCACTCAGGCGCCGCGAGCTGAGGCGGAGGAGGGGCACCGAAGCTCCAGTGACAGGGCCGGTGTTCTAAAATTTAATACACAGCTGACAGAGAGGAGGCAGCAGGACTGGTTGCTTAGCTGAGAGGAGGCGGGACGGAGAGAAGACATCCTCGGGTCTGAGAGGAGGCGGGACGGATTGCTTATCTGGGAGGAGATGGGACGGAGGTAGAGAAAAAATTTAATCAGCAAGCTCTGCATTATTACAATTATGCTCGACCTCCGTCCGGCCTCCTCCCAGCAAGCAGTTCGTCCTGCCTCCACCCCGCCTCCGCCTAGCCTCCTCTCAGACCGGAGGATGTCTTCTCTCCGTCCCGCCTCCTCCCAGCTAAGCACTTCGTCCCACCTCCGCCCCGCCTCCTCTCCATCCTGTCTCCTCTCAGCTAAGTAATCGATCCCGCCTCCTCTGTCAGCAGTGATGTATTGGCGCCGGCAGGGTGCCATTTTTAAATCTAAAGTAAAAAACTGCAGTGGCCCAGCAGTGGCGTGCGCCTCTCATCACAGCCAGGTAAGACCCCTCCACAGCCTCTGACCACCTCCCCCTGTACCATGTCCGCAGCCTCAGACATCTCCCCCCTGTACCATGTCTGCATCCTCAGACATCTCCCCCCTGTACCATGTCCGCAGCCTCAGACATCTCCCCCCTGTACCATGTCTGCAGCCTCAGACAACTCCCCCTTGTACCATGTCCGCAGCCTCTGTTTTGCGTGCGTTTATCTAGCGCAGTTACTTTGCGGTACAACCAAGGAAACTTAGACCTTTGTGGTGTATAAATATGCTTTACTATGCAAAAACAATCTGCACATACAAAACTATTACAATATTTAGGAGCATAATACAAGACTAGCAGATACAGATAAAGATAAAGCAAATATACTTAACTAAAAAGAAGATTGCAGCCATGGAGTCCCGTTTGCTTTTCAAGCACATGGCACAGAGAAAAAGTCAGCAGTCATTGCTTCATGGATGTTTCGTTTGAGACTGCCTTCTTGCAGCCTTGAGCAGTCATTTAGACTTGTGATTAAGGAATATACCATCCCCCCAAACCAACACCATTTGTCCTGAGGACAAAAGGACTGTTTATCCATTGTACAGTGACTTTGAAGGGGGGGTTAGGCTTGGCCAAACTTCCTTCCAAAATCTTTACAAAAGAAAGATATCATTTAGTGAGCCACTGTCAAATATGCAACTTCCACAACACTCCACCCCTTGGCTCACAAATGACATAATGCCTCCAACTTTACATAAAGACATCTAATAATTCTCCCACCCCCTGGTTTATCTAAAATAAAACACAATGGGGGAACTAACTAAAATACAACCCCCTCCTATAACTATGAAGGTATTTCAGTCTTTGGCTAAGAGTTCATTAGAAAAGTCCAATCTAACGTTCTTTAGAAAACAAGTCCAGGCTTGTAATACATCAAAAGGCCTTGCTCTCCATAGCTCTTGCGGTCTTCCATCATTCTGTCCATCATGTAACCACTTTCTCTGGTCTTCCTATGGATCAAATCGGAGACAGCCTGTGGAGTGGAAAACAAAGCGGATTATCTGTTCCTTCTAATAATACATATACAGTAGACCCCGGCCCTTCAGCTACAATCTCTCCTCTAACTGACTTCTTGCCTGGATCTCTGACCAACACTTTTCCACCTGCCTGTATCCACTTCTGACCCTCCCAAAGAACATCAATAGGGAGGAGAGGAAATATACTGATATTTCCTAGAAGATCACTGCTGTTTATTTTGGAAGGTTTGATATTATAGAGCCTCAGTTTCCACTCTTGCTGGGAAGTATCCACTAACCAATCAGAGTCCCAGCCACTGTCTTGAAGCTCATCTGCCAATGCAAATATAACTTCAAACCTTCCTGCCAGATTCCCTCTCATTCCTAGATAGGCTTCAGCTTCAGATACGTCACTCTTGGTTTCTATGTCATGGGAAGCAGTAACTTGGTACCTGTTAAACCCTGTTCTTTCAGGAACCTTGTGTAAATACTGAACTCTGCACTCTAGCTGTGGAATCTGCACCCCAGCCCCAACCATCCTTTCATATGATGTGCTTTTGGCTAATGGCCTAGAATTTAACAACATGACTGCCTGTTTGAGGACCCGATCCCACCCCCTTAGTGTACGTGTGGGTGTAAGTTTGCGTATCTGGTCCTTCAATAGCCCATTGTATCTTTCAATCAAACCAGCTGCCTGTGGATGGTATGAGATGTGGCACAACCAGTACACTCCAGAATCTTTGGCCCATTGCTGTACTGTTGATCCGGTGAAGTGTGAGCCATTATCACTTTGGACTTGTTTGGGACAGCCATACGCAACAACAATTTTCTGTAGCAGTTGAAGTGTTGCGGCTTGATCTGCACGTTTGCAAGGATGAACAAACAAAAGTCCTGAATTGGTGTCCACTGCAGTGCAACAATACCTCAGTCCATTGCTTCCCCGGGGCAGGGGACCGATGAAGTCAATCTGCCAAATCTCTGCAGGCCTCTCTCCCCTCTTAATCGACCCAGTGGAGTACTTTTGCAATGGCCATTGTCGCACTTCTCCACACACAGTACAGTTGCCTATTACAGTCCTTATCATGTCCATTGATATGGGCAATCCTCTTTGCTGTGCCCATTCATATGTTGCTTTATGCCCCAAATGTCCAGATTGCTTGTGGGCCCAGTTGGCCAAGTTCATCAAGACAGGATCAATTGGCCAACTGCATTCACCTTGGCAATTTCGTCTGCCACTCTGTTATAGTTCTCAAAGTCTGGGACCAGGGGCACATGTGCATCAACATGCCCCACTTTTATGGTGCGGGAGTGAGCCTCCTTCCAGATGAAGTCCCAGACTTCCTTGCCTCCCCACACCACCTTTCCATGAATCAACCATTCATTGGACTTCCACGTGGGCATCCAAGTTGTCAGTCCTTTAAAAACCGCCCAGCTGTCAGTGTACATAGTGACATGGGAAGAAAGATCCTCCTGAAGAGTCATCACTACAGCTTTCAACTCTGCATACTGACTGGACCCTCCAATTCCGGTCTCCTGCAGGACTGTGTCTGTACTCGGGTTGTAGGCTGCTGCTGTCCATTTACGACCAGACGAGGTGACTATGGCTGAACCATCAGTGAACCATGCTGACTCCTTCATCTTATCTGACAGAGACTCAAAGGGTGGAGCCTCGTGAATGGGGGATGACTGCAGCACAGGAATTTCTTCTTCTGTATGGGTGCTGGTAAAAGTGACAAGCCCAGCCAACTGTTTTGAAATGTCTCTGACATCCCCAGCTGCAATACCCCCTCTTTCTTGAAGGTACCACTTCCATTTCATCAGTGTTTGGTTCTGGGCTACAGCTGCCCTAGTGGTCAGTCCATCATCTCTCACCCATCCTGCTATTGGCAATGCAGTATGTATGGTGACTGTGTCCTTTCCTGTAATGGTCTCTACGTGTTGAAGTGCTGTGTAGGCCCCAAACAGGTACTTCTCTAGGGGCGTGCATCTGTTCTGTGCCCCTGTAAGTTGTTTGGACCAAAATCCAATGGGTATTGCTCTCAGTCCCTTCTTTTCATTTGGCTGCCACAGACTCCAAGATATTGTACCATCCTGCTCAAC
The DNA here is from genome assembly GCF_965119305.1 of Pelophylax lessonae. Taxonomy (NCBI): domain Eukaryota; kingdom Metazoa; phylum Chordata; class Amphibia; order Anura; family Ranidae; genus Pelophylax; species Pelophylax lessonae. The sequence goes on along the minus strand of NC_138779.1, from coordinate 36,187,297 downwards.
TACATCCAGCTGAAATTGTACTCCTTGTCTCACGGTCCCAATCCTTGATGCTGCAAAATGGCTTCTTTAGCAGCCAGGAATGCGGTCCGCTGCTCTGAACCCCATGTGAACTCAGTCTTTTTTCTTGTGACATTGTATATAGGCCTCAGAATCAGTCCAAGATGTGGGATGAATGATCTCCAGAATCCCACAACTCCAATGAACTTCTGCGCCTCCTTTTTGGTAGTAGGTGGCAACAATGCCTGGATAGTTTGCACAACTGTCTCTGGAATTTTCCTCTGTGGCCCAGTCCACATCATTGCCAGGAATTTCACCTCTGTGGCAGGTCCTTGGACTTTGTCTCTGTTAATAGCCCACCCTCTGTTCTCCATGTGCTGTATCAGCAGGTGCAGTGCTTCAGTTACATCTTCCTTTGTTCCAGAGATCATGATGTCATCAATGTAGTGAAACACAGCAACTTTCAGATTTAGGGTGCTTAAATCTCGGGCAATCAGTCCATGACAAATCGTTGGAGAATGAAGGTATCCTTGAGGAAGAACAGTGAAAGTGTACTGGCGGCCATTCCACACAAAGGAAAACTGGTTCTGACACTCTGGGTCTATTGGAATCGAAAAGAAAGCATTAGCCAGGTCTATCACAGCATGATATTCTCCTGCCTCTTTAGCAATTTTCTCAATAATTGAGATCATATCCGGTACAGCTGACTTTAATGGAGGTGCCACTTTGTTTAGACCTCTGTAATCCACAGTCATTCTATATGTCCCATCAGGTTTCTTTACTGGGAACACCGGAGATGAGAATGGACTTACAGCAGGTCTAAGGATCCCTACTCTTAACAGTTCATGAATAGTCTCCCCAATTTCTTTGTGGCCTCCAGGAAGTCTGTATTGCTTGAGACAGACTGGTTTCTCTGGTGGAGGAATAAAGACAGGGGTCCATTTTGCATGACCTCTGACCACAGCCTTCACCGCCCTGACCAGATACGTTTTATCAGGATACCCGAATGTGAATGTACCTTGTTCAGTCTGAATAGACTGACCTTGAAGTACATCCATCCCAAGAATATTTTCAGGTAACTCTGATACCAAAACATTTGTCCAAAATCCTGGTCCCTTGCCAATAGCCAATTTCACCCGTGTCCTAACTGCTGGTGTGGTTTGCCCTCCCAAACCTTCTACATAAATCACTTCTCCTTTGTGATGGGAAGGATCTCCTTGCAAAAGTGTAACTTCAGCTCCAGTATCCACTAAAGCCATGACATGTGTAGGAGGAGACGACTTCCCCCACCATACAGTGACAGGTGCATATGGGCGTCGGTCTCCTGCTGTCACTGTTCTTATTGCTATTACAGGAGACCCACCTTCCCTTCATAAAGGATAAGGAACCTCCCAATCCCCTTTTCTAATTCTCTCTAACTCCTCCCCAGGATAAAGGGATTTGGGTTTTGGTTCATGTTCAGTTTTGGGAATGGGTTTGGGACTAACAGGAGGGGTCTGTTCTGTTGTCTCTAAATCTAGGCTGATGTTATCTTCACTAGGAGTAGTGTTTCTAACCCTGACAGTTTTTCCCACTAAATGTTTCCACCGCTTCAAAATTTCTGCAGTAGAGATGCCATCTATCTCACTTTTAGGTACTCCTGCCTTTAATAGGTCTACCCACATTTGTTTCCTAGAGATAACTAGCCTGGTTTTCTCTTCACCTCCTGTCTTCTCTTCCACATTCCCTTTCTTCTCTTTAAAAGTCCTTTTCAGCCTGTTCTCTTCCTGTCTGACCTTATCTACTGCCCTGACAGGTTTTGTTTTAGTCTCCTCTAGCTCCCCCAACTGGCTTAAAAGGGTTGTTGCTTCATGAATTTTGCTGTTTAAACCCAGGCCTCCCAGCAAAGACAATAAAGGAGCCCTGAGATTAAATGGTGCAGACTTCATTAGCTTAGAGCGCAGAGCAGACGTGAAGGGTTCCATATCTGGACCCATCCATTCTGGAAATGTATTTGATCCGGTTATACAACCCATCTCACGTAACCTGGAAATACCTTCTCCTAATGTTCTCCACGAGTAGGTATTTTCCAGGTCACTAGGATTAGCGTATACTCGGACTATACCATCTCTCACGAGGTCTAAGAGTGAAAAATTCACACTAAACTCTCAGGCTTTTCGCATGGCCTGACGCAATTGTGGATCATGGGTTAACACTCCCAAAGCCACTGCTTCCTTGCCTGACAAAACAACACTGTCAGCCCCTTCATCCCACAAACGTAAGAGCCAACTCAATAGGGGTTCCCCAGACCTTTGTTTGTATTGTTTTGCCAGCTCATGGAGTTCAGTTTGTGTAAACTCCCTGACTTCTTCAAATTCAACATCTCTGGGGTTGCGATAAAGCACCTCCCCATCTGCCATATCCTCTCTATCATGTTGCCTTTTCCTATGCTTAGTAATGAGAGGTCTGGCACACTTTTTCTTTCCCATTGGATGATCATCATCAGAAACATCAAACACTATCTCCTCATCCTCACTATCATTGGAGGAGACATCCTCACAATCCCAGTTTTGGGATGTGACAATGTCACGTACCCTGGCTTTACTAACAGGTTTACGTCCCTTTCTTTTCCTTAAGGCATTAATTGATTTGGTCATGAGGGCTGCACACCGCTCTTGCAAATCATCAGCCCTACTAGCAGTTGAACTCACACACTCTGAAGAAACTGCTAGCTGGTCTTTCAATAACTTAACTTCTGCCTCTGCCTTCTCCCTTCTCTGTGATTCTGTATAGAGAGCATGAAGAAAATACCAACCTACTGTGGAAACTGTCCTCTTCTCTGCTTTACTTAAATCCAACCCCTTAAGGCTAAAATCTACAAAATGATCTGAGATTTTATCACCCCAAGTCTTATTCAAAGGAGAAGCATACTTTGCAAATTCTTTAGCAAGAGACTCCCACTCATTGTCTCTGGCCCAGATAGGTAAACTGCACATTTCCTTCTGGACACCAGAAACCTCTGCAGACTTGCTTTTCCTAAACAGCTTACGCAGCATTTTTTACCTAGCACAAGCTACACAACACACCACAGAAAACAAACAGGTCTGTTTCAGTTGAATTTATAGCGCAAATCCTGGACGAGCCCAAAAATGTTTTGCGTGCGTTTATCTAGCGCGGTTACTTTGCGGTACAACCAAGGAAACTTAGACCTTTGTGGTGTATAAATATGCTTTACTATGCAAAAACAATCTGCACATACAAAACTATTACAATATTTAGGAGCATAATACAAGACTAGCAGATACAGATAAAGATAAAGCAAATATACTTAACTAAAAAGAAGATTGCAGCCATGGAGTCCCGTTTGCTTTTCAAGCACATGGCACAGAGAAAAAGTCAGCAGTCATTGCTTCATGGATGTTTCGTTTGAGACTGCCTTCTTGCAGCCTTGAGCAGTCATTTAGACTTGTGATTAAGGAATATACCATCCCCCCAAACCAACACCATTTGTCCTGAGGACAAAAGGACTGTTTATCCATTGTACAGTGACTTTGAAGGGGGGGGGGGGTTAGGCTTGGCCAAACTTCCTTCCAAAATCTTTACAAAAGAAAGGTATCATTTAGTGAGCCACTGTCAAATATGCAACTTCCACAACAGCCTCAGACATCTCCCCCCTGTACCATGTCCGCAGCCTTTAACCATCTCCCCCTGTACCATGTCCGGAGCCTCAGACATCTCCCCCCTGTACCATGTCCGCAGCCTCAGACATCTCCCCCCTGTACCATGTCCGCAGCCTCAGACAACTCCCCCCTGTACCATGTCTGCAGCCTCAGACATCTCCCCCTGTACCATGTCCACAGCCTCTAACCATCTCCCCCTGTACCATGTCCGGAGCCTCTGACATCCCCTGTACCATGTCCGCAGCCTCTAACCATCTCCCCCGTACCATGTCCGCAGCTTCTAACCATCTCTCCCTGTACCATGTCTGCAGCCTCTAACCACCTCCCCCTGTACCATGGCCGCAGCCTCTAACCATCTCCCCCTGTACCATGTCCGCAGCCTCCAACCATCTCTCCCTGTACCATGTCCACAGCCTCTAACCATCTCCCCCTGTACCATGTCTGCCGCTTCTAACCATCTCCCCCTGTACCATGTCCACAGCCTCTAACCATCTCCCCCTTTACCATGTCCACGGCCTCTAACCATCTCCCCCTGTACCATGTCCGCAGCCTATAACTATCTCCTCCCTGTACCATGTCCACAGCCTCAGACATCTCCCCCCTGTACCATGTCCACAGCCTCTAACCATCTCCCCCTGTACCATGTCCACAGCCTCTAACCATCTCCCCCTGTACCATGTCCATTTGGTGGGCACTGGTGGGCTGCATTTGGTGGGCACTAGTAAGCTGCATTTGGTGGGCACTGGTAATCTGCATTTGGTGGGCACTGGTAGGCTGAATTTGGTGGGCACTGGTAAGCTGCATTTGGTGGGCTCTGGTAAGCTGCATTTGGTGGGCACTGGTAGGCTGCATTTGGTGGGCTCTGGTAAGCTGCATTTAGTGGGCTCTGGTAAGCTGCATTTGGTGGGCACTGGTAGGCTGCATTTGGTGGGCACTGGTAGGCTGCATTTGGTGGGCACCGATGAGGCTGCATTTGGTGGGCACTGATGAGGCTGCATTTGGTGGGCACTGATGAGGCTGCATCAATGCATTGATCTCTCTCCTGCCTGCCCTGGTGATGCCGCTTTCTGTCGTTCTGCTAAGGAGGTTGGACGTTGACAGTTGGGGTCCTTGACAAGGGTCCAAAACATGGTGTCAAACGATAAAATCGTGGGACCCATCTCAGGTATTAAGTCCTATGGTTGTTCCGATTCAGTCTAGACTGACCGGGCAGTGTAAGGTGGTAGGGGTCTGTGGTCAGTTAGGATAGTCCTCGAGGCAGTGTTTTGGTGGCTGGGGACAGAGCCTAACTTAATGGTACGACAGACTCCAAAATTGTGAGAGATGGCATCGTCAAGGATCTGCAACCATTCTTTGATCTGGATTGGTTTGACTGTTTTATGTTTTTTTGTTATTTGTGGTTTTATTTACTAAAAGGCTGAACCGGACATTTAATCCCAATGCTGAGTTAGGGTTGCCATTTAAAGGTAAAGGGGGTGGTGTTGGGTACTGATCCAGGTAATATGGTTAAACAGGTGGGATCTGAAATACCCTAGTCATGCAAACTAACATTTCTGACTTCACAGCTGCAGTGCTTTCTGACTACCATTTATTGCCTGCAGATACTTTGTAACATTTGTACTCTGAGATGAATGCTGTTAATTTCAATCATCTACTCTCCCTTATAACATTATAAACTGTGATGAACATAATGGCTATATAATCGGTGAGATCGCTAACATTTGGTCTCGTCTGTACTGCAAAGTAATCTATGGCCAACCCCAGCTTATCAAGGGCATTTTTCACAAAGTCCTCATTGTAGTTCAAATGATGGATCTGTTCCTCTCTAACAACCATGAAAGCTGTGTCTAATAACCCAAAAAAAAAAAAAAAGCAGCTTTAAGATCTTATAGTACACACATCTACTGAGCTCCCGGCCCTCTCTCCAGCCCTGACCTAACCGGTATGTCTGGAACGCCATAGCGGACATGACTCTGACTAAGAAGCGCAAAACCAAAGGCTCAGCACAGAGAACGAGATCAGGCAGATCCGAAGGGGAGATTTCACAATTTTTCCCAGCTACAGCCCCTGGCTCGTCAGGCTCCAAGATGGCTGCACGGCGTGGTCTGCAGACTACAGCGGCGGACCCGGCTGGCAATGTGAGTTCCCCCACAGGAGCCTTGGCCATGTCGGAGTTACCTGAAATACACCCAGACAGCCTGGCCGACCCCAGGATGGGGGAAGGTGTCCTGTCACTGAGGGCGGATGCCGAACTAAGAGCCCTCCTGCAAGCTCTGCCTACTATGGCAGACATAGCGGCAATGGTGGCCCGGATGGAGGAAAAACAGCAAGCCGCCATCGCAGAAGTGAGAGACGAGATGCAGGCGGTAACACAGAGGATGTCGGCGGGTGAAGCTTTTCTTACCTCTCTGGAAAAGCGAGTGGGGGATTTGGAAATCCACACCAAGACACACTGGGAGGCGGAGATATCACTGCAGCTCCGCATGGAGGAGCTGGAGGACAGAAGCCGACGAAACAATGTGCGGGTGAGAGGTCTTTCCGGAGGCTATTGAGTCGGAAAACCTGGCGGACACCGTAAAAGGCATATTCAAGATAATCCTAGGCGAGCGGTATCCTGCCAGACTTCAGTTCGACAGGGTTCATCGAACCCCTGGCCCCCGACTTATTGACTCTGACAGATCAAGAGACGTGTGTAGCGGGGTTAAACATGCCTAAAGACACTGTTTGATATGTGGGAAGGAACTAGGCTCCCTCTAGTGGTAGCTGCATGGAATTTCCTGGGCTGTGACTTCCTTTTCACAAGATGAAGAAACTACATCTCCCAGGCTGCTTTGCAAGATCCAGGAACTAGGCTCCCTCTAGTGGTAGCTGCATGGAATTTCCCGGGCTGTGACTTCCTTTTCACAAGATGAAGAAACTACATCTCCCAGGCTGCTTTGCAAGATCCAGGGTGCACGGCTGCACCGCACGGCACTATGGGGGAGGTTATTTAAAGGAAGAGAGAAGCGCGCGAACGGGGGGGGCCTTTCTGCGCTGGACTCTGAGGAACCAGCGAGCGAGAGTGAAGGACTGACACTGGATATTGGGCCAGAGCCTTTTAGCCTGGAGGGACGACGTGGAACCGTCCCATCTCAAGCACGAGGCACATTCCTGGAGGTCATACTGCTGTTTGCCGAGACCGGAAGTCATCCGCCAGAAGGACCCCGCGCGGCTGGCATATAGCCAAAGGACTGAGACCGCAGTGGAAGCGCGCGAAGGAGAAACTTCTGTTGGTGAGAGGGCACATGCCCAATAACTGACTTTATCTGCTGAAGAGACAGTTTTATCTACAGATAGCGGTAGCGCAGCAGGAGGTGATAAAACCCCTGGGTTTATCACCATACTCTCTCAGGAGACTCATAGACAAACAATAAGGTCTGTAAAGGAGTCGCCAGAGGCTTATCTCTCTCGCAGAAGTTATTGCTCAGTTACGCAGACACCCTGCGGTGACAACTAACAGCTCGTTGTTTTTTCTTTCTTGATCTTTATTCCTAATCTGGATTACAAATGAGCTCTATTCAATAACCTTGCTAGCGAAGATCAACAAGAAAGAAGAGAACTCTGGGGGAGGGACTCAGATAGGCCCACCTACCTGGTACTGTGTCTAGCCTTAATGCAGGAGGAGTGTGGGGGTATTCTTTTACCTTTTTAAAGCTGTTTTAAATAACCTTTTATGGACTTGTATTGTATTGTATTGTATCTCCCCTATTCAATTTGATACATAGTAAACTAAGTTTGGTTAATTACAATCTTGTGCGTTGTTCCATTGTGTCACCCAGAAGGACTACTATTCAAGAAGGTAACAAGGTATTGTTGCATAGTGAAGTATTGTATTCCAACCTGTGTATCTATTTGATAGTCCAGTCCTATTCTGGGTCAGTTGTGCCTGAGGAGGGATCGAGCCAATTTGATTGGGTTGTTAGGCAGGGTGTAGACCCAATAATATAATCAGCAGCTCCTGCGGGGGTGGTGCTACACGTGGGGGCTCGTCCGGGATTTCTACAGTCCTGCAACACAACCCTCTCAGCCCCAGAATCCCCTCCCACGCAGAAATGGATCCTGTCGCTGCTGCTGAGTGGTGCAAGGAAGAGAATGTCATAGTGGAAAATGGCCTGGTGGTTGAAATCAAGGGAGAAGCCTGGACTGAAGAAAAGCTCCTCCCTGTTTTAAGGGCACTATCCACAGACAGGAAATTCTGGGTGATTGACATAAAAACTGACACCACTGCCCCACACACGTATGCACTGTGTGAGTGGAGGAAAGGGGTCCCTGATTATTTCAATGGAAACAGTGTAAAAACTATTGACCAAACAGAACTTTTCCTGATACATCCAGGAGTTCCTACTGCGGGTCCCTCATCCACCACCCATGGGGTATCCAGCCAAGAAAAAGGTGTCCAAGAAGGGCATCCTGAGTCATCACCTTTGTCGACTTTTAGCTCAGAACTGTGTGCTGTTCTTGGGGAGATTGTGGCAAAATGTAGCAGGGACTCCTCGAGCTATCTGATGACTGGATATAGGAAGCTCCGGACATTCTCTGGGAAACAGCCTGTGCCTTCAGCAGAAGATGGGTTCGAAGAGTGGCTAGATACCGCCACTCAGGCTTTGGAGGAATGGGAGGTACCAGAACAGCACAAGAAGCAGAGGATCACAGAGAGTTTAAGGGGACCTGCATTAGAGGCTGTACGTAATCTAAAGTTTAGCAAGAAGAACTGCACTGCACAGGATTATTTGGACATTCTGCAAGATGTGTTTGGTCGGACGGAGAACGCGGCTGAACTTCTCTACCAGTTGGACCACTGTTATCAAGAAGAGGGGGAGAAGTTGTCCGAATTCATTAAACGTCTGGATAGGATTATCCACCAGATTCTGTTAAAGAAAGGAATAGACCCCCGGAAAATAGATGAGACTCGTGCACGACAGGTTCTGAAAGGGGCTCAACCTTTAGATCCCATTGCCATACTGTTACGAACTCGTCGAGATGGCGGCATTCTAGAATACCCCGATCTGATTCGAATGGTCAGAGAAGAAGAGGTCATGTTGGACAACAAGAAGAAAAGTCGGCAGTTTGACTCAACTGCCCGGGTTGGAGTGATAAGTGTGGAAGAGGGTGACTCTCAAGTTGAACTCCTAAAGACCCAAGTGTCTCAGTTGATAGAAATGGTGTCCATCCTGACTGGTCAGGTATCCACTCTACCCAAGGGGAGTATATCGGAGAGGCCAGATGAACCTGTTAGTCTCAGCACAGATCCAGAGCCACGGCCTGTAAGATTGTTAACTTGTTTCAACTGCGGGGGAGTTGGGCATGTTAGAAGGGTATGTCCCAGCTCAGGAAATGCTGCCGCGAACCCTCGCGAGCCAGCGGGAAACTTCAGAAGGTCTGTAAAGGAGTCAACCGGGTGTCCGCCAGTCTTAAGGGACTCCAGAAGTGGTGCAGGATCAGGGAAACTGAGTCAGGGGGTCAGACCCAAATATAACACCCCCAGTTCTAGACTCCGGGTTACTGAGGGAAGGAAAGTCAATGCACACCGGATTCGGCGGGGGCCTAGATCAAGGAAGAAAAAGGAGAAGAGGGCCAGGGTACAGAGAACTGAATCAGATAACAAGGCTACATCAAGAGAATTCCCAACTAACTTGGTCGGGCCCTCCCCAGTGGTCTCGGTTCAGGTGGAAGGAATTTACACAAGAGCCCTCCTTGACACAGGGGCCCAGGTGACTCTTTTGTATAGAGACTTCTATGATAAATATCTTACCCATCTACCTTTGCAGAAGTTGGAAGATCTGGAGATATGGGGTATTGGGACCCAAAGTTTTCCCTATGACGGGTATCTGCCAATCAAGTTGACCTTTGATCCATCAGTGGCTGGTGAAGCGGAAACCTTCGACACCTTAGCGGTGGTCTGTCCTCGTCCACCAGGGGCCAACAAAAGCTCTCTCATCGTAGGAACAAACACTGACCTGGTAAGGCGCCTTCTGATACAACTGGTCCAGGGACAAGATGCTCAGGCGCCAAGGATCCATCCCATGCTACGGCAGGCCTACCAACGATTAGTGTTGGAGCAAGAGACCCCCGCAGAAGGAGTTGGACGACTCTGGAAGCTGGATAGAGCAGAAAAGGTCTTACAGCCAGGAGAGGTGGCCTGTTTTAAGGCTTCTGTTAAACTCACATGGCAACAGCCGGGTCCCTTCATTATCTTTGAATCAGGTCAAAAGGAGAGACAGAGAGGGATAGAAGTGATCCCTGAGGTGATCCCTTTGAAGGTGTTACAGGAAAACCGTGGAAGGGTTTTAGTGAGTGTCAGAAACACCTCTATTACACCAGTGAAGGTACCGGCCAGAGTGCTCCTGGGCCAAGTCAACCCGGCTACCCCAGTTGCCCCCATTGATTTCAAAGAAAAGGAACAGGGTGAGGCGGTTATAGAGGAGCTTTGCTCTGGAAACGCTGCCCTCCCGCCGGAATGGGTGAAGAGGGCCAAGGCACAACTTGCTCGATGTAGGGAAATATTCTCTAAGGACGAGTTTGACGTGGGATGTGCCAGGAGCGCCACTCATAAGATCCGCCTGAGTGAGGACAAGCCTTTCAGGGAGAGAGTCCGGCGAGTCCCCTTAGGTGACTTGGAAGATCTACGTCAACAGCTGGCAGAGCTCAAAAAGATCGGGATTATCCGAGAATCCAGGAGCCCGTATGCTTCCCCGATAGTGGTAGTCCGAAAGAAAAATGGATCTTTGAGGCTTTGTATCGACTACCGAACGCTGAACAGAAGAACCATCCCAGACCAGTATACCACTCCTCGAATCGAAGATGCCCTACAGAGTCTGTCAGGGGCGAAGTGGTTCAGTGTGATGGACTTAAAGAGTGGGTATTATCAGATCCCCATGCACCCTGAAGATCGGGAGAAAACAGCCTTCATCACCCCTGTGGGGTTCTTTGAGTTCAATCGCATGCCTCAGGGGTTGTCCGGGGCCCCTGCTACCTTCCAAAGGCTGATGGAGAGGACCGTTGGAGATATGAATTTGATAGAGGTACTGGTATACTTGGATGATGTTATCGTGTTTGGCAGAACTTTAGAAGAACATGAGGAGAGGTTGGAAAAGGTCTTGAAGAGGCTACATGAAGAAGGTCTGAAACTTTCTCCTGAGAAGTGCCAATTCTATCAGTCCTCGGTCCATTACCTGGGCCATATCGTGTCTGAAGAAGGGGTGGCCACTGACCCGGACAAGCTGGATGCTGTTGCTTCCTGGCCGAGACCCACAAATGTGACCGAACTCCGGTCATTCTTGGGCTTTTGCTCCTATTACAGGAGGTTTGTGGAGGGGTTCGCCCAGATTGCCCGACCCCTAAATGAGCTCCTGAAGAATGAAGAAGATGATGTCCCTGAGTTGGTAAAGCCGGCGAAGTCCACCATGGGCCCCCGGAAGGCTAAGGAATCCATCCAGGATCAGTGGACCCCGGAATGCGAAGGGGCCTTTGTCCAGCTGAAGGAAACCCTAACCACTGCCCCTGTGTTGGCCTATGCGGACCCCACAAAACCATATGAACTGCATGTTGATGCCAGCCGAGATGGGCTGGGGGGGGTACTTTATCAGGAGCATGAGGGTCATCTGCGACCTGTTGCCTATGTGAGCAGAAGCCTACTGCCTGCTGAAAGGAATTATCCTACTCACAAACTTGAATTCTTGGCCTTGAAGTGGGCAGTGGTTGACAAATTGAAAGACTACCTGTACGGGGCTGAATTCATTGTCAAGACAGATAATAATCCCCTCACCTATCTGTTGACTACGGCCAAGCTGGATGCAACAGGACATCGATGGTTGGCTGCCCTCTCTAGCTTCAATTTTAGCCTGAAGTATCGGCCAGGAATCGGAAATAGGGATGCAGATGCCCTATCCAGAAGGTTGCATGTTCCACAGGAACCTGCGGAAGAATGGACTCATTTGGCTCCAGAAGGGGTACGTGCCCTATATCAGGGAACTGAATTTCGATCCCGAGGAGGGTCAAGAGCAGAAGAGATTGGGGTTTCGGCTATCGGAGTACCCAAATGCTACTGCCAGGTGACCCAGGTTGAAGGGGAGGGTTTGCCCCGGCTGTCCAAAGGGGACTTGCGGAAGGAGCAGTTGGAAGACCCTTTGGGAAAACTTCTCTTGGAAGCCCTGGAGATCCAGAGCCCTGAGTTGCTTCTAACTGACTCCCCTCAGGGGGCCCGTCTGTTACATAGAGAGTGGACCCGGTTACAGATCAGAGAAGGAGTGGTCTACCGGAGAGGTCCATCTGAAGATCTGGAGGAGAAGTGGCAACTGTTCTTACCAGCTAAATACAGAGAGGGAGTTCTGGCCGCTCTTCATGATAATCATGGCCATCTGGGGCCCGAAAGGACCTTTCAGCTTGTCAGGGACAGGTTCTACTGGCCTTGTATGAGGGCCGAAGTTGAAGGATACTGTCATTCTTGTGTCCGGTGTATACAGAGGAAGACTCTGCCACGTCAAGCAGCCCCAATGGGCCATCTACAAAGTCAGGGACCCATGGAGCTGGTGTGCATTGATTTCCTTTGCTTAGAGCCTGATCTGAGTGGCCAGGGGAATGTCCTTGTGGTAACAGACCATTTTACCAGATATGCTCAAGCATTCCCAACAAGGGATCAGAAGGCCTCAACGGTAGCCAAAGTTCTTGTAGAGAAGTTCTTTGTACATTATGGGTTACCACAACGCCTCCATTCTGATCAGGGAAGGGACTTTGAAAGCAGACTGATCAAGAGACTGTTAGATATGTTAGGCATTCAAAAGACTAGAACCACTCCCTACCATCCACAGGGGGATGCCCAGCCTGAACGATTTAACAGGACTCTTTTGGATATGTTGGGGACTTTGAGCTCAGAGAAGAAACAGCATTGGGGCAAGCACGTAGCTGCCATTGTGCATGCCTACAACAGCACTGTCAGTGATGCTACTGGATATTCCCCTTATCGGCTGATGTTTGGAAGGGAGGCTCGGTTGCCAGTGGATTTGGCCTTTGGCATTTCGCCTGATCATACCTCTTCAGCATCGCATAGAGGATATGTGGACCGACTGCGGAAGAGTCTGAAAGCGGCCTATGACAAGGCTCAGGCCACATCTGATCAACGTGGACTGCGGAATAAAAAAAATTTCGACCTAAAAGTTCGGATCCATGACCTGCAACCAGGGGACAGGGTTTTGTTGAGAAACTTGGGTGTCCCGGGAAAACACAAGTTGGCAGACCGCTGGAAGTCCCAACCTTATGTTATCTGCAAGCAACTGCCAAACCTTCCTGTGTACCAAATTCGGCCTGAAGGAAGTGTGGGTCCATTGAAGGCTTGGCATCGGAACCATTTGCTGCCTCTCTCTGAAGCGGTTCGTATGCCCCCTGTGGAAGACTTGTCAGAGGCCCCTTCGACTTCTCGCCGGTCCAGACCAGTTACCAGATCTCAGACGACGCTCCCAGATGAGGGAGAGGGAAGTTCTCCATCTGAAGATTTGGAAGATGAAGAGGAGGTACCTGACTGGTTGTGGTCATCTCAGTTGCCAGAACCCACACCTGCCTCCCTGTCTTCGTCTGACTTGGCTGATAGAGGAGCCCTTCGGGCAGAAGCCCCTGAATTCATACCCTTTCATATGCTTCCAGAAGAAGCAGCTGAGGATGAAGATCCTGAGGAGGAGGTTGCACCCTTCTCTGAAGAAGAACTGACCTCTCTTGAACCATCAGGTGCCTCTGTGTTGGAACATGAGGAGGGGGACATGGAAGAATCCTCAGAAGTGCCTGATCCTAGTACCTCTGAGAGCATGCCTCCACGGGAACAGAGGGAAAGGAGAGTCATTCACCCACCTAAGAGACTGACCTATGATTAGTGTTGAGCGAACACGGACTGTATTATTCGTGTTCGTACCGAATAATTGGATTTTTTGTACCCGAACACGGACACGGACACTTTACTGTATGTTCGGGTAAAAATCCGTGTTCGGTCGTTTTATTTCCGGGTTTTGCATGCTTTGGCGCTCTTTTCATGGCGGGCTTTCAACAGCCAATCAACAATCGTTTAACTGGTGTGCCTTAAGCCATCCCAGCCATGCCTGCAAATGTCTCAGTAGCTGTGATTGGCCGTCTGAAGCATGTGACCAAGTCTTTATAAGTTCGAGGCAGCCGCAGCGGCGTCATTATGCTGCTTAGATTCAGGGACAGAGCACACATCAACGTGCTGGCTGCTGATTAGGGAAAGATAGGCAGGAAAAAACCATTTGTGTCCGGATAGAATTGAGGGACAGGTCGGAGTGTTTAGGCAGGGCGAGTTGTAGGCATTTTAGGGATAGAGTCTGCTGAATTATATAGGGTCAGTGTCTTCTACAAACTACAATCGATATTGCTGTGTGGGGGGTGGGGTCTGCACTCAATCCTGATCTACGATCTCTTCTCAATCCTGTTAGGGACAGAGTCTGCTGAATTTTAGGGAAACTGTGTTCTACAAACTACAATCGATATTGCTGTGTGGTGTGGGATTGGAGATAGGCAGGTGTCAGTGATCCACATCCATTTTTCTGTGTGTGAGCTGCAGTGAACACAATCTTTTTGGGCTGCAGTGAACACAATCTTTTTGGGCTGCAGTGAACACAATCTTTTTGGGCTGCAGTGAACACAATCTTTTTGGGCTGCAGTGAACACAATCTTTTTGGGCTGCAGTGAACACAATCTTTTTGGGGTGCAGTGAACAAAATCTTTTTGGGGTGCAGTGAACACAATCCTTTTTGGTGTGCAGTGAACACAATCTTTGTGGGGTGCAGTGAACAAAATCCTTTGTGGGGTGCAGTGAACACAATCTTTTTGGGGTGCAGTGAACAAAATCCTTTTTGGGGTGCAGTGAACAACATCCTTTTTGGGGTGCAGTGAACACAATCTTTTTGGGGTGCAGTGAACAAAATCCTTTTTGGGGTGCAGTGAACAACATCCTTTTTGGGGTGCAGTGAACACAATCTTTTTGGGGTGCAGTGAACAAAATCCTTTGTGGGGTGCAGTGAACACAATCTTTTTGGGGTGCAGTGAACACAATCTTTTTGGGGTGGAGTGAACAACATCCTTTTTGGGGTGCAGTGAACAAAATCCTTTTTGGGGTGCAGTGAACAAAATCATTTTTGGGGTGCAGTGAACACAATCTTTTTGGGGTGCAGTGAACACAATCTTTGTGGGGTGCAGTGAACACAATCTTTTTGGGGTGGAGTGAACAACATCCTTTTTGGGGTGCAGTGAACAACATCCTTTTTGGGGTGCAGTGAACACAATCTTTTTGGGGTGCAGTGAACACAATCTTTGTGGGGTACAGTGAACAGAATCTTTGTGGGGTGCAGTGAACACAATCTTTGGGGGGTACAGTGAACACAATCTTTGTGAGGTGCAGTGAACACAATCTTTGTGGGGTGCAGTGAACACAATCATTGTGGGGTGCAGTGAACTCAATCTTTGTGGGGTACAGTGAACACAATCTCATACTGAAGGTTTGAGGGTGCTGCCTGTTCCATACTCCCCCTACTCCTCATCTAGCCTTTTAGGGGTACAAACAATAGTAATTGGGGCCTAGTGTGGTTGTGTACGTGTGATATACATACACTTTTTTGGGATCATATTTTCTATTCCGCTATTTAATCAAAAACCTTTGGGGATCAGTTAAATTGGGGGATAGTCTGTGTTGGTACGTGTGAGAGAGATCCACCTTTCCAAGTTGTTGAGGTTCATCTCATACTTCTGAAGGTTTGAGGGTGCTGCCTGTTCCATACTCCCCCTACTCCTAGCCTTTTAGGGGTACAAACAATAGTAATTGGGGCCTAGTGTGGTTGTGTACGTGTGATATACATACACTTTTTTGGGATCATATTTTCTATTCCGCTATTTAATCAAAAACCTCTGGGGATCAGTTAAATTGGGGGATAGTCTGTGTTGGTACGTGTGAGAGAGATCCACCTTTCCAAGTTGTTGGGGTTCATCTCATACTTCTGAAGGTTTGAGGGTGCTGCCTGTTCCATACCCCCCCTACTCCTCATCTAGCCTTTTAGGGGTACAAACAATAGTAATTGGGGCCTAGTGTGGTTGTGTACGTGCGAGATACATACACTTTTTTTGATCATATTTCCTATTCCGCTATTCAATAAAAACCTTTGAGGATCAATTGAATTGCGGGATAGTCTGTGTCGGTACGTGTGAGAGAGATCCACCTTTCCAAGTTGTTGGGGTTCATCTCATACTTCTGAAGGTTTGAGGGTGCTGCCTGTTCCATACCCCCCCTACTCCTCATCTAGCCTTTTAGGGGTACAAACAATAGTAATTGGGGCCTAGTGTGGTTGTGTACGTGCGAGATACATACACTTTTTTTGATCATATTTCCTATTCCGCTATTCAATAAAAACCTTTGAGGATCAATTGAATTGCGGGATAGTCTGTGTCGGTACGTGTGAGAGAGATCCACCTTTCCAAGTTGTTGGGGTTCATCTCATACTTCTGAAGGTTTGAGGGTGCTGCCTGTTCCATACTCCCCCTACTCCTCATCTAGCCTTTTAGGGGTACAAACAATAGTAATTGGGGCCTAGTGTGGTTGTGTACGTGTGATATACATACACTTTTTTGGGATCATATTTTCTATTCCGCTATTTAATCAAAAACCTTTGGGGATCAGTTAAATTGGGGGATAGTCTGTGTTGGTACGTGTGAGAGAGATCCACCTTTCCAAGTTGTTGAGGTTCATCTCATACTTCTGAAGGTTTGAGGGTGCTGCCTGTTCCATACTCCCCCTACTCCTAGCCTTTTAGGGGTACAAACAATAGTAATTGGGGCCTAGTGTGGTTGTGTACGTGTGATATACATACACTTTTTTGGGATCATATTTTCTATTCCGCTATTTAATCAAAAACCTCTGGGGATCAGTTAAATTGGGGGATAGTCTGTGTTGGTACGTGTGAGAGAGATCCACCTTTCCAAGTTGTTGGGGTTCATCTCATACTTCTGAAGGTTTGAGGGTGCTGCCTGTTCCATACCCCCCCTACTCCTCATCTAGCCTTTTAGGGGTACAAACAATAGTAATTGGGGCCTAGTGTGGTTGTGTACGTGCGAGATACATACACTTTTTTTGATCATATTTCCTATTCCGCTATTCAATAAAAACCTTTGAGGATCAATTGAATTGCGGGATAGTCTGTGTCGGTACGTGTGAGAGAGATCCACCTTTCCAAGTTGTTGGGGTTCATCTCATACTTCTGAAGGTTTGAGGGTGCTGCCTGTTCCATACCCCCCCTACTCCTCATCTAGCCTTTTAGGGGTACAAACAATAGTAATTGGGGCCTAGTGTGGTTGTGTACGTGCGAGATACATACACTTTTTTTGATCATATTTCCTATTCCGCTATTCAATAAAAACCTTTGAGGATCAATTGAATTGCGGGATAGTCTGTGTCGGTACGTGTGAGAGAGATCCACCTTTCCAAGTTGTTGGGGTTCATCTCATACTTCTGAAGGTTTGAGGGTGCTGCCTGTTCCATACTCCCCCTACTCCTCATCTAGCCTTTTAGGGGTACAAACAATAGTAATTGGGGCCTAGTGTGGTTGTGTACGTGTGATATACATACACTTTTTTGGGATCATATTTTCTATTCCGCTATTTAATCAAAAACCTTTGGGGATCAGTTAAATTGGGGGATAGTCTGTGTTGGTACGTGTGAGAGAGATCCACCTTTCCAAGTTGTTGAGGTTCATCTCATACTTCTGAAGGTTTGAGGGTGCTGCCTGTTCCATACTCCCCCTACTCCTAGCCTTTTAGGGGTACAAACAATAGTAATTGGGGCCTAGTGTGGTTGTGTACGTGTGATATACATACACTTTTTTGGGATCATATTTTCTATTCCGCTATTTAATCAAAAACCTCTGGGGATCAGTTAAATTGGGGGATAGTCTGTGTTGGTACGTGTGAGAGAGATCCACCTTTCCAAGTTGTTGGGGTTCATCTCATACTTCTGAAGGTTTGAGGGTGCTGCCTGTTCCATACTCCCCCTACTCCTAGCCTTTTAGGGGTACAAACAATAGTAATTGGGGCCTAGTGTGGTTGTGTACGTGTGATATACATACACTTTTTTGGGATCATATTTTCTATTCCGCTATTTAATCAAAAACCTCTGGGGATCAGTTAAATTGGGGGATAGTCTGTGTTGGTACGTGTGAGAGAGATCCACCTTTCCAAGTTGTTGGGGTTCATCTCATACTTCTGAAGGTTTGAGGGTGCTGCCTGTTCCATACTCCCCCTACTCCTAGCCTTTTAGGGGTACAAACAATAGTAATTGGGGCCTAGTGTGGTTGTGTACGTGTGATATACATACACTTTTTTGGGATCATATTTTCTATTCCGCTATTTAATCAAAAACCTTTGGGGATCAGTTAAATTGGGGGATAGTCTGTGTTGGTACGTGTGAGAGAGATCCACCTTTCCAAGTTGTTGAGGTTCATCTCATACTTCTGAAGGTTTGAGGGTGCTGCCTGTTCCATACTCCCCCTACTCCTAGCCTTTTAGGGGTACAAACAATAGTAATTGGGGCCTAGTGTGGTTGTGTACGTGTGATATACATACACTTTTTTGGGATCATATTTTCTATTCCGCTATTTAATCAAAAACCTTTGGGGATCAGTTAAATTGGGGGATAGTCTGTGTCGGTACGTGTGAGAGAGATCCACCTTTCCAAGTTGTTGGGGTTCATCTCATACTTCTGAAGGTTTGAGGGTGCTGCCTGTTCCATACCCCCCCTACTCCTCATCTAGCCTTTTAGGGGTACAAACAATAGTAATTGGGGCCTAGTGTGGTTGTGTACGTGCGAGATACATACACTTTTTTTGATCATATTTCCTATTCCGCTATTCAATAAAAACCTTTGAGGATCAATTGAATTGCGGGATAGTCTGTGTCGGTACGTGTGAGAGAGATCCACCTTTCCAAGTTGTTGGGGTTCATCTCATACTTCTGAAGGTTTGAGGGTGCTGCCTGTTCCATACTCCCCCTACTCCTCATCTAGCCTTTTAGGGGTACAAACAATAGTAATTGGGGCCCAGTGTGGTTGTGTACGTGTGATATACATACACTTTTTTTGGATCATATTTTCTATTCCGCTATTTAATTTAACTGGGCCTCCATGCGAGACCTGTGTGCCTTGTTGCGCTGTTTTGAGTACTCCACCAACATGGCCAGTGGCAATGACGCCGTTCTCAGCTTAACTATCCCACTTCCATGCCTCCTTGAAAAAACAATTCGGGCGATGATGGAAGAGGATGTGGCACAGGATGAGGAGGAGGAGGAGGATGAAGAGGTAACATTTCCAAGGCTTTCAGGGCAGTCATTCGCAAGGGGCTCCGAGGGTGGGTTCCTGCACACGCAAACGCCAGGGACGCAATTGTCCAGCAGGGGCACAGTTCTGGAGGATGAGGAGGATGAGGAGGAGGAGGAGCTGGAGGAGGAGATGGAACCATGTTCACAGCAGGGTGGCACCCAGGCCAGCTCATGGCCATCACTGGTGCGTGGCTGGGGGGATACAGAGGACACGGACGATACACCTCCCACAGAGGACAGCCTTTCGTTGCCTCTGGGCAGCCTGGCACACATGAGCGATTACATGCTGCAGTGTCTCCACAACGACCGCCGAGTTGCCCACATTCTAACTTGTGCTGATTACTGGGTGGCCACGCTGCTGGATCCCCGTTACAAGGACAACGTACCGTCCTTAATTCACTCACTGGAGCGCGATCGCAAGATGCGCGAGTACAAGCGCACGCTGGTAGACACCATGCTGCTGGCATTCCCATCTGACAGCGGGGCCACAGTGGAAGCACAAGGCAGAGGAGGAGGAGGAGGAGGTCGCCAACGCAACCAGGGCACCGCCAGCACCTCAGAAGGCAGGGTTAGCATGGCCGAAATGTGGAAAAGCTTTGTCAGCACGCCACAACAAACAGCAGCACCAGCAGCTCAGATGGAACGTCTTAGCAGGAGGCAGCATTTTACCAACATGGTGGAGCAGTATGTGTGCACACGCCTACATGTAGTGAATGACGGGTCTGCCCCCTTCAACTTCTGGGTCTCCAAATTGGGCACATGGCTTGAGCTTGCCCTTTACGCCTTGGAGGTGCTGGCGTGCCCTGCAGCCAGTGTATTATCTGAACGGGTATTTAGCACGGCTGGGGGCGTTATAACAGACAAGCGCAGCCGCCTGTCCAGAGACAATGTGGACAAGCTCACGTTCATTAAAATGAACCAGGCATGGATCCCACGGGACTTTTCCGTACCTTATGCAGAATAGCAATGGATACCGACCTTACCCACCCATTGTTCCATTTTTGCTCTTTCTCACTCTTTTGGGGTGTACCCTCATTTAAAATTTTTGAAAAGAAGCAGTGTTGGCTACCTCGTCCTCCTCCTCAGGGCCAGATTAATGTAGGGGCTATTGGAGCTGCAGCTCCAGGCCCCTACCTTTTATATAGGCCCCGGGTTGGCCATATTCACTGTTACCGCTCTTCTGTCACTTGTAAACACAGAAGTCTGGCTTCTATGCTCGCTTCCCCAGGCAGCACCCTCAGAACCTCCCCACACAGCGTGAAGGCCGGACAAGGAGGGACAGTTGGCGATGCATGGATGTGTTTATGGGCTTCAGAGACAGCATCCCATGTTGAATTAGGCATGCATGGCTGCACCCTTCCTCCTCTGGGTGCATGGCAAGGCACGGCCCTTAAGGCCCTTCAAAATCCTCAGCACCAAGCCCATGATGCTGTTAATCCGGCCCTGGTCCTCCTCCACCGCCGCTTCCACCTACACCGCCCATAGGTGTGCGCAGCCTATTGCATTAAGGTGTGCACCCCAAAGTTGAAATACACATGCATGTGTTTGCCAGCAGGGAGAGTAATGTATCGGGGCCATGTACCTGTAGGCAAGGAGAAATAGAGCAGAGCAGGTCCCAGGGAGATCTTTCCCATCTCCTCACTGGCAATGCTATGTGCCCTAGGTGATTAGGGTGTGCCCAGGCACACCCAGCACACCCTGTGCGCACGCCTATGTCACCGCTAGGCTTGTGACGGTATCAGATTTTCATGCTGCGATTAATTGATTAAGGTTTTGCCACGGTATACGGTATTATCACGGTATTCTATTATTAAATTTAAATTATTAAATTTCCACCTCACTTCAATTTCATTGCTGAATTTAGGGGCTTTGGTTCACTTATGCACATTATTATATAGTCAGTCAGTACAGACTCTGTGAACCAGGCCTAAAATAGGTCATCAAGCAGTGTCTGGCCTAACTGGTGATAACTGGTTCTGGCGCTCGGCTCCGATCCGATGGCCTGGTCATTAAGAGGGCAAATCCTTGTGGTCAAGAAGTGGTTAAACCTGAAGGAGGTGTTGTTTATAAATTACTTTACTATTGCTTTAGGCCTGGTTCACATGTATGCGGGTTGGTGGTTCACATTTGCACAGGCATAGCAGCCCATTGATTTGAATGGGCTGCTATGCCCTCATTTTCCGCAGAAAAAAGGTGCATGCAGCATTTTTTTAAAATTCAGTGGCCTTGAAATCCATCCTGCTTTTGCACCATGCGACTAACCTGCAGTTCCTGCTCTGGCAAGCTTTCTGCATTTTTTGTATACGTGGGCACGGCATTTAAAAATAAACAGTTTGCGTGTGCAGCAACGGCAGGTAAGTCGCATGGTGCAAAAGAAGGATGGATTTCATGGCCACTGCATTTTTTTAAATTCTGCATGCACCTTTTTTCAGCTGAAAACGCAGGCATAGCAGCTCAAGCCCATTCACATCAATGGGCTGCTATGCCTGTGCAAATGTGGGCCCCCAACCCGCATACATGTGAACCAGGCCTAAAGCAATAGTAAAGTCATTAATTGGTTAAACCTGCAGGAGGACCGGTGTTTTTATCTATTAATGACTTTACTATTGCTTTAGGCCTGGTTCACATGTATGCGGGTTGGGGGCCCACATTTGCACAGGCATAGCAGCCCATTGATGTGAATGGGCTTGAGCTGCTATGCCTGCGTTTTCAGCTGAAAAAAGGTGCATGCAGAATTTAAAAAAATGCAGTGGCCATGAAATCCATCCTTCTTTTGCACCATGCGACTTACCTGCCGTTGCTGCACACGCAAACTGTTTATTTTTAACCACTTGCCGACCGCCGCACGACTATCTACGTGGGCGGTCAGCCCCTCACAGGCAAAGTGACGTAGGTCTACGTCGCTCGCCTGTGAGGGTTTAGGGAGCGAGCGCGCGCCGCCGGAGGCGCGCTCCCGCTCCCGCGTGGTCACGGACCCCCCCGCGCGCGTGACCGGCGGACCCGATCGCCGCCGGCCACTCTGCGATCGGCGGGGGAGAGGGAGATAGTCAGGCAGCTTGTGTAAACAAGCTGCCTGTCATTCTCCTCTCTGTATGAGAGCTGATCACATGGATCTACTATGTAGATCCATTGATCACTCTGCATACAGTTGAAGCCACAGCCAATCACAGTTAGAATCACGCCCCTAGGGACACACACAGCCCCTCCCTCTCAAATAAAGTTAACCCCTTCACTACCAGTGCATTTTTACAGTAACAGTGCATATGTATAGCACTGATTACTGTAGAAATGTCACTGGTAACCCCAAAAGTGTCAAAAATGTCAGTCAAGGGTCCGATCTGTCCGCCGCAATGTCGCAGTACCGCAAAAAAAATCGCAGATCGCCGCCATTACGCGTTAAAAAAAAAAACAACAAAAATGACAAAAATCTTTCCCTTTGTTAGTAAACGCAATAACTTTTGCGCAAACCAATCAAAATACGCTTTTTGCGATTTTTTTTACCAAACATAGGTAGCATAAAACAAATTGGCCGAAAATATTAAAAAATTTTGATTTTTACATTTTTTTTTGGGGGAATTTCATATAAAAAAAAGGGAAAAATATTGCTATTTTTGCAAAATTTACGCTCTTTTTTTGTTTATAGCGCGTGATCAAAAAATCGCACAGGTGATCAAATACCACCAAAAGAAAGCTCTGTTTGTGGGAAAAAAAGGACGCCAAATTCGTTTCGGTACAGCGTCGCACGACCGCGCAATTGTCCGTTAAAGTCACGCAGTGCCGAATCGCAAAATGCCCTCTGGTCGTTTAGCAGCCAAATCCTCCGGGGCTTAAGTGGTTAAATGCCGTGCCCACGTATACAAAAAATGCAGAAAGCTTGCCAGAGCAGGAACTGCAGGTTAGTCGCATGGTGCAAAAGCAGGATGGATTTCAAGGCCACTGAATTTAAAAAAAATGCTGCATGCACCTTTTTTCTGCGGAAAATGAGGGCATAGCAGCCCGTTCAAATCAATGGGCTGCTATGCCTGTGCAAATGTGGGCCGCCAACCCGCATACATGTGAACCGCCAACCCGCATACATGTGAACCACCAACCCGCATACATGTGAACCAGGCCTAAAGCAATAGTAAAGTCATTAATAGATAAAAACACCGGTCCTCCTGCAGGTTTAACCACTTCTGGATCGCAAGGATTTGCCCCTTTAAAGACCAGGCCATCGGATCAGAGCGCCAGGACCAGTCATCACCAGGTAGGCCAGACACTGCTTGATGGCTATATAATAATGTAATGTGGGCTGCTAGGCGTGTGTGTGTGTATATATATATTTATTAGAGCTGCACGATTCTGGCCAAAATGAGAATCACGATTTTTTAGCTTGGAATAAAGATCACGATTCTCTCACGATTCTCTGTGTAACAAAAAAAAAAAAAATTGGGATAACTTTACTGTTACGTTTTTTTTTTTTTTTTTTATTCATTAAAGTCTAATCATTGCGTTTGAAAGACTGCTGCGCAAATACAGTGTGACATAAAATATTACAACAATCGCCATTTTATTCTGTAGGGTCTCTGCTAAAAAAATATATAAAATGTTTGGGGGTTCTAAGTACTTTTCTAGCAAAAAAAAAACTGATTTTAACTTGCAAACAGCAAGTGTCAGAAAAAGATCCAGTCTTTAAGAGGTTAAACTTCCTTTCTCCCTGGCAGAGGGAAGGAAAAGATACAAATGTAATCATTTTTGTTTATAGTTAGGAGACTTAATGCTGAAAGGTGTTAGCTGAGTGAGTGAATGAGTCATCCAGCTCACTGAAATGTATCAATTCACAAGTCAGGCAGACTTGACAGAGAAACTCGGTATTTTAAAAATGCCACAATAACAATACCGTGGCTATCGAATTACCGAAAACCGACATATGTCTAGTCACCGCCACATCCACCACCACCTCAACCTCCCTCCTACTCCATATGGGCCTCGTCCTTCAGAGATGAAGAAGAACATTGTTTTATTTTTCTGTTTTTTTTTGTTGTTTTAAGTTATTTCCCTATCCACATTTGTTTGCAGAGCACTTGCCATGCTCTTAATTACGTTTTGCTGCCATTTGCAGCACTCTAGCCCTTTCCTTTGGTGTTTTAGAGCCATTTTAGTGCCTTAAAGTTCGGGTCCCCATTGACTTCAATGGGGTTCGGTGTCCGGGAAAAGTTCGGTAAAAGTCCGGGACACGGACCCGGACTTTTTTTTAAAGTTCGGCCGAACCCGTCGAACACGGACATCTAGGTGTTCGCTCAACCCTACCTATGATCAATTGGGTGAATGTTCGGAAGAAGCTGTTTTTACTTCCAAAAGATCTCCTGACCAGCCTAGTTCCTCCACTGTAGATTTGGTGGGGGACAACCCTAGCTCACCCCCAGGCACAACTGTACAAGCCACCCAAGTTTTGGGGGGTCTGTGAGAGATCATGAGAACAAAGTATTGAAGTAGAAAACGTTTGCATTTAAGTTTGTACATAAGGATATTGGGTTTGGCCATTATATATAAGCACAGTTTTTGATGTTCACAATTTGGTTTACTTTGTGAGTTAATGTTTGCGCACATTTTGTTGCTCTGACCTCACTATGTTTTTTCTCTTTCTCACCTTTTGATGTTTTTTTTTCAACACAAACTTTAAGATGTAAGTGTTTAAGAAATTGCAAAGGCACATGTGCTTTTTAAAGCAGCACTATATTAACACTGTAGAAATCACTTATTTGCTTATTAATTGCACTTTATCGTTTTACTGTTGCACTGCTATTAGAATACAAAATTGGATGTATTCAGATTGACTTATTTTAGCAAAATGTTAATGTTTTTGTTGTATAATGCCAACCTATGCACTAGGGTACATACTGTTGACCTCTTTGGGGACCAAAGTTTCTCAAGTGGGGGGAGTGTGTAGCGGGGTTAAACATGCCTAAAGACACTGTTTGATATGTGGGAAGGAACTAGGCTCCCTCTAGTGGTAGCTGCATGGAATTTCCTGGGCTGTGACTTCCTTTTCACAAGATGAAGAAACTACATCTCCCAGGCTGCTTTGCAAGATCCAGGAACTAGGCTCCCTCTAGTGGTAGCTGCATGGAATTTCCCGGGCTGTGACTTCCTTTTCACAAGATGAAGAAACTACATCTCCCAGGCTGCTTTGCAAGATCCAGGGTGCACGGCTGCACCGCACGGCACTATGGGGGAGGTTATTTAAAGGAAGAGAGAAGCGCGCGAACGGGGGGGGGGCCTTTCTGCGCTGGACTCTGAGGAACCAGCGAGCGAGAGTGAAGGACTGACACTGGATATTGGGCCAGAGCCTTTTAGCCTGGAGGGACGACGTGGAACCGTCCCATCTCAAGCACGAGGCACATTCCTGGAGGTCATACTGCTGTTTGCCGAGACCGGAAGTCATCCGCCAGAAGGACCCCGCGCGGCTGGCATATAGCCAAAGGACTGAGACCGCAGTGGAAGCGCGCGAAGGAGAAACTTCTGTTGGTGAGAGGGCACATGCCCAATAACTGACTTTATCTGCTGAAGAGACAGTTTTATCTACAGATAGCGGTAGCGCAGCAGGAGGTGATAAAACCCCGGGGTTTATCACCATACTCTCTCAGGAGACTCATAGACAAACAATAAGGTCTGTAAAGGAGTCGCCAGAGGCTTATCTCTCTCGCAGAAGTTATTGCTCAGTTACGCAGACACCCTGCGGTGACAACTAACAGCTCGTTGTTTTTTCTTTCTTGATCTTTATTCCTAATCTGGATTACAAATGAGCTCTATTCAATAACCTTGCTAGCGAAGATCAACAAGAAAGAAGAGAACTCTGGGGGAGGGACTCAGATAGGCCCACCTACCTGGTACTGTGTCTAGCCTTAATGCAGGAGGAGTGTGGGGGTATTCTTTTACCTTTTTAAAGCTGTTTTAAATAACCTTTTATGGACTTGTATTGTATTGTATTGTATCTCCCCTATTCAATTTGATACATAGTAAACTAAGTTTGGTTAATTACAATCTTGTGCGTTGTTCCATTGTGTCACCCAGAAGGACTACTATTCAAGAAGGTAACAAGGTATTGTTGCATAGTGAAGTATTGTATTCCAACCTGTGTATCTATTTGATAGTCCAGTCCTATTCTGGGTCAGTTGTGCCTGAGGAGGGATCGAGCCAATTTGATTGGGTTGTTAGGCAGGGTGTAGACCCAATAATATAATCAGCAGCTCCTGCGGGGGTGGTGCTACACGTGGTTTGCCGGATTCATCACTTTACGGACAAAGAGCTGATACTACGCGGTGCTTGGGATAAAGGTACTGTAGACTTTGAGGGAGCACCTATTAAAATTCTCCCTGACTTGTCTAAATCTACACTGCAGAGGAGGGCTATATTAAAGCCCATTCTTGACAAGGCCAGACAGTTAGGTTTGACTTATCATTGGGAGTTCCCTTTTTCAGTTACCTTCCGCAATAAGCAAGGCTATTTTATCTTACGTTCGCCAAGCGAACTGCCAACGTTTTTTTCATTTTTGGGGATAGACCCTTTCCAGGTTCCAAACTGGTTAGCATTTTTACCGGTACAGAGGAGGAGTGGAGGTATAGGATTACCTGGAAAGAGGCGTCCAGCACAGCAGGAAAAAAGGGGCTCCCCTAGGGAACTGCAAGAGGCTGGATTAACATGAAGGGAAACGGAGACTAAAGCTTTGAAGAAACTATTACAAGCTGTCTTTATATATTAGTTATATTTCTTTTTTTGTGTTTCCTCCCTTCTTTTTTGTTTGTCACTTGTTTTCCCTTTTTTTTTTTCTTTCTTTCTCTCTTCCCCTAAATATATATTTTTTGTTTTTGTATCCCCCCCTTTCTTTTTTTTTCTTTTTTTTTTCCCTTCCCCCCCCCCACCCTCTTTTTTTATCCCTTCTCCTCTGGTCTTATTACAATATATGAAGTGGGTGGGGGAGTGCCGATAGCAAGGTTGGTTGTAGGGGACAGATTGTGTTGGGGGGGTCTCCTCTCAAGTCCTGGGGGGTGTGGGCCTGGGGCAGGGGGTATTGCTCAGCATAATAATTAACATTTAATTTAAGGGGTTTTTCCTTTTTATTTTTTATTTATTTATTTATTTTTTGGGTGAGTGATGTTCTGGTTGTGAGAGATAAAAAGCTCTCCTTTAGCACAAGTAAATATGAGGTCATAATATTGGAGACCTCTCATTTCTTTTTTTTTGTCACAATAAGGTCTTTTTTTTTTTTTTTTTTTGGGGTGTTTTGGGGTTTTTTTTTTTTTTTGTATAATCAATTTTTGGATGCACAGGATACACAGGATACACACGATACATTTTTAAAATTTTTTTTTTTTTAACACACATTTCACTTGGAAGGCTGGGCGAGGCCGAGTGCCCGGGCCCGCGCCCAGTAGGGCGTGGGAGGGACTCACATATGGGAAGTGGTACCCGATCACCCATGGTACGGATGGACCCAGTTTTGTATGAACTTTCCATTATTCATTTTGGAAGTTTAGATGATTAACCGCATATGGAATGGCTCTTGTTGACCTCAATTGGTGGGGTATTTAAATGGTGGGGTACTTTCAGATGGAGGGAGGGAGGGGAGAGGGGAGAGGGGAGAGGGGAGGGGGAGGAAGGAAAGGGAAGAGATACTTTTAAAGGAAGAAGGGGAGAGAGGTTTATCACCCTTATCTTTCTTTTAGTGGGGGTGAGGGCCCCCCCCTTTTTTTTTTTTGAGGTATATATAGCCCTTTTTTTTTTAGGGGCATGAAGTTGGATACCCCCCCTTCCTCTTTCCTATACCCATGAGAGCTTGGGATAGGGGGAGGCAGGGGAGAGGTCTATTTTTGACCCGAGAGGGGACTTACCCCCTTTTTTTTTTTTTTTTTTGGAAGAAGTAGTTATAAGAGGTCGACCAAGGGTCTATGGTTTTAAATGTTATTACAGTCAGGACTCAGAGTGGTGTCCTTTTGTTTTTGGTTGGGGGGGCTGGAGAGGGTCCGGGAGAACGGTGTTCTTATTTTTTTTATTCTGTGTTATTTTTTTTTTTGGTGTGTTATCCGTCCATGATTTGGATCATTGCCCCATTTAGGCCAGTACACTGAGGGGTGACCTTAGTCACATAGTGTACATGGGAATTTGTCCCTGATAGTGATAGGGGGATTTATACCTGGGGAGCGGGGTGGTAAGGGACTACCCTGTCCCGCCCGGGTGTGGGGAGTGTTTGTGTGAGGTTTTGTTTTTGTCTGAATTTTTTTTTTCTTTTTTTTTTTTCTCTCTTTTTTTCTCTCTCTCTTTCTTTCTCTCTCTCTCTCTTTTTTTCTTTTTCCCTCCATCCTCCCCTCTTTTATCCCGTCCTGATGATGGAGGACCTTGCCATCCTCTCCTTGAACGCAAGGGGTCTTAATATACCAGAAAAGAGGAGGATGCTGCTTAATGACCTCAAGCGATCAAGAGTGGATGTTGCATTTATCCAAGAGACCCACTTCAGGGGGGATGGAGTTCCCAGGCTCACGAATAGATGCTATAATATAGCTTATTACTCCACTAATGCGGAGGCTAAGTCTCGAGGAGTGACTATTTTGATATCCACCAAAATTCCATGGAAATTGAATGATATCTTGTCTGATTCAGAGGGACGATATTTGTTTGTGAGAGGGAAGGTTGGAGACATACAGTTCACATTCGCAACGTTATATGCACCAAATGATCGTCAAGCAGAGTTCCTTAAGAGAGTAACTAAACTGCTCTTAGAGTTTATGGAAGGACAGCTTATTTTGGGCGGGGATTTTAATGTCCCATTGTTAGCGCGCCTTGATGCTTCTACAGGTAGATCGGCTATCTTGCCGTCTGCTTGTAAAAGTATCGCACAAACGTTCTACAATGCCCAATGGATAGACGTATGGCGCTTGATGCACCCATCGGAGAGGGATTACACTTTTTATTCATCTCCCCATAAGTGTTATTCACGGATTGACTATTTTTTGATTCCGCATAGACAGCTTCATGCGATCAAGACGTCGTCAATAGGTGATATAACATGGTCAGACCATGCGCCAGTGATGATAACTTACTCTTTATCAGACCAAGCCGTTTCATGTCAACGTTTTTGGAAGCTGAACGAGACGCTCCTACAGATCCCTGATGTCCTGACAGAGATCTCGGCGGAATTACAGGATTATTTTCAGAGGAATGATCTGGAGGAATGTGGGATAGAGAACATCTGTGAGGCCCATAAATCGGTTTTGAGGGGGCTTTTTATTAAACATGGGTCCAGACTCAAAAAAGAACGAGACAAACAATTAACGCAGCTTTTAGATACACTTCGTCAGTTAGAGTCGCAAAATAGACATGCTACGACGTCTTGACTGGAGACGGAGCTTACACAAACACGTCAACAAATAACCAACCTTCTCCTGTATAGAGCCAAAGCGGCTCTACAGAGGAGTCGAGCTCGGGGATATGAATATGGGGATAAATGTGGGAAACTCTTGGCACACTCTGTGAAAGATCTGAAACTCTCAACTTAAGTCCCTAATATTGCCTCAACGCAAGGCCATACGCTGACCTCCCCTAAACAGATTGTGGGAGAGTTTGGCCAATTCTACTCCTCGTTGTATTCACTGAAGGAGATTGACTCCTCTACTGTGGGGATGGAGGAATATTTGGAAAGGTCCCGGCTCCCTATATTATCCAGTGAAATCAGAGAGCAGTTGGATGAACCGATCTCATTGTTGGAGGTCCAACAGACTATAGGTGCTATGAAGTTGAAGAAGGCTCCTGGGCCGGATGGATTCACACTCCTATATTTTCAAGTATTTCTCTCTATTTTGGGCCCGTACCTGGTCAGACTGTATAATTCGGTAAGGGAGGGTTCTAATATGCTAAGAGACACATTAGCGGCACATATTACCATTCTATTAAAAGAAGGGAAGGATCCTACATTATGTGGAAGTTACAGGCCCATCTCTTTACTTAATATTGATTTGAAAATTTTTACAAAAATTTTAGCCAATCGTTTAGCCCCACATCTTATGGACCTTATTCACCTTGACCAAGTGGGTTTTGTCCCTGGCCGGGAGGCTAGGGACAACACCACTAAAGTGTTAAATCTGATCCATGTGGCTAACACTTCCCGAATACCGAGCGTTTTTATTAACACCGACGTGGAAAAAGCCTTTGATAGGGTGAATTGGCGCTTCATGTTTGCGGTTCTTAAATATATAGGCTTGGGAAGCAATATGATGCGTTGGATCACTAATGTATATTCAACCCCTACAGCACAAGTCAAGGAAAACGGTCTACTATCTGAACCTTTCTCTATTAATAACGGTACGAGACAGGGTTGTCCCTTGTCACCCCTTTTATTTGCTCTTTCGTTGGAACCTTTCCTTTGTACTGTACGCCAAAACCCAGACATACAGGGAGTAAGGATTGGCGGAAGCCAACATAAGATATCAGCTTATGCTGATGATCTTATGTTTTCGGTGACGAACCCCTCCCTCTCCCTCCCAAGTTTATTGAGGGAACTGACCAGGTACGGATCCCTTTCAAATTATAAAATTAATTTTAATAAATCAGAGGCAATGGGAGTGGGGGTCCGTTCGCACAACTTACATATCCTCCAAATGAGTTTTGGTTTTCGATGGACAGACAGGGCCTTAAAATATTTAGGTACTTTAATTCCATCTTGCCTATCTAAGGTCTATGACCTGAATTTCCCTCCCTTGATTGGGGAGACACGCTCTCTCCTGGATAAGTGGCCTACACTCATGGTTTGGCAGGTGTAACCTGCTAAAAATGAGTATACTACCCAAACATCTTTACCTGTTAAGGGCCCTTCCGATAAGGCCACCTGCTAGGTACTTTCACTTGATCCATTCTCTTTTTACTAAATTTGTGTGGGCACAGAAAAGACCTCGCCTTGCACGGACGCAAATGATCCGACCAAGAGCATTTGGCGGTTTAGCTTTACCGGATATGCAGAAGTACTTCCAAGCAGTCCACCTTGGCAGAGTGGTAGATTGGTGTCGACATCGGGCATCTAAACTGTGGATTGACATAGAGCAAGTACAGACGAATATTCCCTTGAGGGGTGCGCTATGGTGTTATCCAGACCTACCTTCGCAGCTGCATTTGCATCCTCTGATGGGTACAACATTACGAACATGTAATCAGGTCATGACACGGCATTCTCTTTCCCCCTCCTGCTCCCCACTAATGCCAGTAATTGGAAATCCGCGGTTTATACCGGGCCTGGTCTCACCAGATTTAGTGGCACTGGGAGGTTCTGGATATACACGGGTGGCCCAGTTTCTGGTGTTGGATAGATGGCCGTCACTGGAGAATTTAACAAACATGGATGGACATTTTAGACTGACGTTTTGGTCAGCTCTACAACTTCATCATTTTCTACACACACTGTCGAATCCTGCAGATTTCGCAAGAAATTTGACGAAATTTGAAGAGTATTGTCTGAAAGAGGGGGTCCTGTCAAATACGCTTTCTTTACTTTACAGTCTACTAACGATCCCGATAGATGACCCTCCCCTGCCGTGTTTGACTAAATGGGCATCTGATTTACAACGTACCTTTACACCACGGCAAATACAAAATATGATCTCACTTTCTTTTAAATCGTCTATCTGCACCAAAATTCAAGAGACTAATTTTAAGCTAATGTCTAGGTGGTACTATACACCCCACAGACTTCATAGGATTTTTCCAAATACTTTGGCGAATTGTTGGCGGTGTGGGGGGGGGGGGGGGAGATGCAACGCTGCTTCATATTTTTTGGTCCTGTCCTAAACTTTTAGTATATTGGTCTGAAATTAGAGCTATTGTCCAAAAATTTAGGGAATACTCTATCCAAGAGGATCCAGCTTTTTTTTTGCTCCACCTTTCAGACATTCCTGTGCAGAGATACGAGAAATCAGTGGTGCGACATTTGGTTAATGCAGCGAAGGCGTGTATTCCGGTATTATGGAAAAGTCCCTGCCCCCCGACGGTAAAAGAGTGGGTGCGGAGGGTAGAGGCCATTAATAAGATGGAGGATTTAGTGTTAACATCACAGGGCAAACGAGAATTATACCACGAGACCTGGGAACCCTGGAATACTTATATCCTGTCTGATGAGGGTATATCTTTGTTACTCTCGTAAATGGTGAAGTAGCCTACTTTGTTGGAGATGGGGGGGGGGGGGGAGAGGGAGAGAGAACCTCTTTTTTTTTTCTTTCTTTCTCTGCTGTATGTCTGTTTTGTTGTTTGTTTGATCGTTTTGGGTAATAAATGGGGCAATCAGGAATGGATGGGTAATGTGAGAGTTTATTTAATTGTCAATTGAGATATATGTTGTAGGAAGGTATTTAATTTTAGGGGAACCTCTTGTAGAGGTACAAGGAGGGTGTCGTGACGACCTGAATTCCTGTTTGCCTTTTTTCTTTTTGCTGATTAATTGAATATTGATTGTATCACGATAATTTGTTCGGCATGTATATAATCGAGGTTCCATTGTATGTTTTTTTTGTGTTTGGTTTATGTTTTTCTTGAAAAAAAAGTAAATAAAAATTATATTTGAAAAAAAAACAATATAAATTCCAGCTAAATTCCTACTAAGGACTCGTTCAGTGAGGTGTGCTAAAGTGTACTCCCATGTTTACCTGCACGGGGATGCACAGGTATTCTGTGCATCCCTGTGCAGGCAGTCCTAATTATGTCAATTGAGATGGACAAATCTGATATCCATGCGGGTGTAGATGCATGGACCCAAATACAAACAGTGTGAGTTCAGGGACATGCACCCACACAGATGTCAAGTCTCTTTGCAGCTGCTGCGTCTCAATTGACATGAATTGGACTGCCTGCACAGGAAGGCACGGAATACCTGTGCATCCCTCTGCAGCTAAACATGGCCCTGTAGTAGTATGCCCCACGTGAAAAAGGCCATCCCCCAGGACATCTGCCGCTATCCGATCCAGCCCGCAAAAAACAGACGGATGGTGGTCCTATTTTCCATCTGTCTGGCATATCGGATATGTTTGGATGAAAATAGACAGACGGTCTGTTTTCACCAGATTTCCCCATAAAGGAGAGTGGGGCTGTGTCTGTCAGCAGTTGGGGGGCCACTACAGGGGGGGTCAGAGTGCCGGTGTGGGCATGAAGATAATTTTTTTTCTTCTCTTTGCTACCCCTGCTGCATATAAGCTAACGGCAGGCGGGGTGGGAAAGCCGTCCGGCTGCAGTGCAGGGAGGGGTCCAAGGAGATAGGGGATTGGGGGGGCACTACAAGGGGGTCAGAGTGCCGCCCCCCCCCATGTAGATGATTTTCTTTCCTCTCTTTACCTCCCCTGCAATATATAAGCCTGACTGAAGTGACCATGAGCTTATAACACAAGGAGGAATGAAGTCCGTATGGCGTACGGATCTGGCCAGCTGAATGCAGTTCTGTAGGTCTGTGCACCATACAGACCTGCAGTGAAAGGGTTCAAGATAAAAAAACAAGCATGATATGGTGATGATAATATGATGATGTTTGTGAATTGACCTTTTCAGGCAAATACATAAAAATTGATAATATAATGACAGAGTGACACATTCACCAAAAACAATTCATGAGCCATGAGAAATAATTCATCATTTGTTATTGTTTCATCATATCATGATGTGGTACCAGTTTATGAATTATTCCTGTTTCCAAATAATTTTGCTGCTGACTGCTGACCTCTCCAACTCAATTTTGAGTTCTCCTTCCTTTTATGGTGCCTTTCTATTGAGTAAATGAGACAGAGGCTTAATCTTGAAGTTGTCATTTGCCTCCCATGGAGTTGGCACCCAAGTCCATTTTAACAATGAAATATATTGAAAGGCCACTGGAGAGGCTTTCCAAAATTACTTTTAGAACCCGACCTTTTTCTGTACTTGTCTAAAACCTAGACTTCATTCATCTGATTATACAACTTCAGAGGGCCATTGGTTGCTACTGAGAAAGCCCAAACTTTTTAACATTTTATCTTTTTAAACACTTTTATGCACTTTTATTTAAGTTTTGATCACTGATTTGGTTTGATGATAGAAGTTTTGTGCTACTGTGGACTAACATTTATAAATTATATTTAATTTTTGTATTTTCACTTGATTTTATGGTTATTTTTAAAGTAGCAGCACTCAATTACAGTATTTATGTATTCAGTTCTGTAATATTTGGTTTTCACATTTTAAGGTAATTGGAGCACAGGAGATACTCACAATGTATGTAAACTTTTTTAACATGTTGATCTTTGCTATTTTAATTTCAGGCTATTTTATGTATATCAGTGATAAAAATCTCTATCAAATCCATTTAAATAGCAGATTGTTGCATAGCAACATGTGGAAAAGTCCAAAGTTGAGTGAATCATTCTTCCATAGAAATAGCTTGAATATTGAGCAAGAAATAAAGCATTTCCCCTCCACCAGCAAAAAGGAACCTGTGAGGACAGGGCTATGGGGACTCCCACTGGCTGCTCCAGGTAATTCCAATACCTAACACAAGTAGGAGGTTTTACTTATGTGAGTGATACTTTTAGATTTTTTTTTTTTTTTTAAACAAAACTAATATTTTTTGTTAAATATATCAATATACAGTAATCCCCCGCTCCATCGCGGTTCAGTTTTTGCGGTCCCGTTAATTCGCGTTTTTTTTTGTAATGTTATTTTACTATATAAATCATTAAAAATGAAATATTTTTGTGTTTTCCATAGCTCTTGCTCTGTCTCTTAGTATCTTTATGTGTTTAAATGAGTTTCTATTGTTTTAAAAGTGTGTTTAAAGACCTTAAAATGCTTCTACACGTACAGTGACAGTAAAAAAAAAAAACACGCCTACTATGCATTTTAATAGGGTTTTTCTATTTCGCAGAATTTCACTTTTCGCGGCTGGGTCCGGAACTTAACCCCCGCAATGGAGGGGGGTTTACTGTATACTGTACATACCAGTGCTGAGCTGATAGTAAAGATTCGCCATTGGAGATTTTAAAGAATCGCTTCCAAAGACCATGCCCTCCTTATTAGAGAAATACAAATCCAGATGACTTCTGGAATCCATTCCATTTATGTGTTGGGGAATCCATCGTTCCTGCAATGCTGAACAAGCAAAACTTCGCCTCTTTTCGACTTCTGCTTTCCCCTAAACATTACTAATGTTGGAGCTCATTTTATACTCCATTGAAATAAGGTTCTCACATTTTAATTCAACATCTTCATAAATCTATTTACAAAGCAGTCATGGGGATCCAGCAGACTGAGCTATATTTACCATATGAGTGTGCATATGTTCAGAAAAGAAAGAAAGAAAGAAAGAAAGAAAGAAAGAAAGAGAGGTGGAGAGAGAGAGGAAGAAAGAAAGAAAGAAGGAGAGGGGAAGAGAGAGAGGAAGAAATAAAGACAAAAGGAGAGGGGGAGAGAGAGAAAGAAAGAAAAGAGAGAGAGAGAGAGAAAGAAAAGAGAGAGAGAGAGAGAAAGAAAAGAGAGAGAGAGAGAGAGAGAAAGAAAAGAGAGAGAGAGAGAAAGAAAAGAGAGAGAGAAAGAAAGAGAGAGAGAGAGAGAGAGAGAGAGAGAGAGAGAGAGAGAGAGAAAATAGAGAGAGAGAGAGAGAAAAAGAAAGAAACAAAAGAGAGAGAGAGAGAGCGAGAGAGAGGGAGAGAGAGAGAGCGGTTCTAACAAACCATCACCAAAACGCCACCGGACTTCTCTCGGCAACCTGCCCCCATCATTTAAATGGTCCAAGCCTACCATAAAATACAGAGAGGTAACTGACAGACCTGACATTAAAAAAACTGTTTGAAAACTTAAAAAAAAAACAACAACTATGAGATAAGCTCACAAGGTGTGAACCAGGCAGCAAAGGACTTCCATAAAATACTACACACTATTGCAGAAGCAGCTCAGCTGAGAAAAGTCAACTACAAGAAACCATCCAACAAACAACCCAATAAATGGTTTGACAAAGAATGCGAAGCATTAATTAACACCTTACGGACAGTCTTCAATAAAAAACACAGAGTTTTAGCACCCAGGAAAAACAACCTCCACATCCATAATGGTGACATCTGGCTTAACTACTTTAACCACTTGCCGACCCCCTCACGACTATTTACTGCGGCAGTCAGCCTCTTACAGGCAAAGTGAGGTAGCCCTACGTCGCTTGCCAAACAGCCTGTACGGGGCGAGCGCGCGCCGCCGGCGGTGCGCTCCCGCCCGCCCCCGGCGGTGCGCTCCCGCCCGCGGTGCGCTTCCGCCCCCGCTCGTTCCCTGCCTAGCCAGCGCATGTGACCGGCGGCTCCGATGGCCTCTGGCCACTCGCGATCTCCTGTAGGAGAGGGAGAATGACAGACGGCTGATGTAAACACAGCCATCTGTCATTCTCACTGAAGTAGGCACAGAGGCTATGCGATCCTGCTATATAGGATCACGTGTCTCTGTGGTTACTTCACTAGCCACGCCCCCTAACAGTTAGAATCACGCCCCTAGGGACACACTTAACTCCTTGATCACCAATAAAGTTAACCCCTTCCCTGCCAGTGTCATTTTTACAGTAACAGTGCATATTTACAGCACTGATTACTTGTAGTAATGTCACTGGTAACCCCAAAAGTGTCAAAAATATCAGTCAGGGATCCGATCTGTCCGCCACAATGTCGCAGTCCCGCAAAAAAAAAATCGCAGATTGCCGCCATTACTAGTTTAAAAAAAAAAACAATAAAAATTACATAAATCTTTCCCGTAGTTAGTAAACGCAATAACTTTTGCACAAACCAATCAAAATACGCTTATTGTGATTTTTATTTTTTTACCAAAAATATGTAGCAGAAAACAAATTGGCCTAAAATGTTAAAAAATTTTGATTTTTACATTTTATTGGAGAATTTCATATAAAAAAATGTGAAAAATATTGTTATTTTTTTCAAAATTGTCGCTCTTTTTTTGTTTATAGCGCAAAAAATAAAAATCGCACAGGTGATCAAATACCACCAAAAGGAAGCTCTGTTTGTGGGAAAAAAGGATGTCAATTTCATTTGGGTACAGCATCGCACGACCGCGCAATTGTCCGTTAAATTCATGCATGGCCGAATCGCAAAATAGGGCCTGGTCATTGAGCAGACAAATCCTCCGGGGCTCAAGTGGTTAAGAACCTCTACAAAGATATTCCAGAGGAGGCTCTAACTGTAGAACAAAAAGACATCATCAAAAGACTAAATGACATGGAGGAAAAAAATCAAGGACTTCCAGAACCCCCTAGATGTACCGGTTATACTACAAGAAATTAGGGAGAAAATCCAACACCTGCAAACTAAAAAAGCCAGTGGGATGGATGGAATCCTGCCAGAGATGATTAAACACTGCTCCCTAGATGTACACGCTGCCATATGTAAAGTGTTCAATCTGGTCCTGATTCTGAATGCTGATTATTACCCTAAAATAGGCAAGGCAATGCAAGGCCTCATAACACCCATCCATAAGAGTGGCGACCAGTATGAACCAGCCAGCTACAGGGGGATATGCGTCAGCAGCACACTAGGAAAACTATTCCCCTTAAAATGTATGTCAGGGCAAAATAAAAAGAAACAATACATCTCTGCAATACATGCACATTCCACATGTTTTATCCCTTTAAATCGGACCTTCTCCTCCATTAATAAACTGACTAATGCCTGATGTTTAGTAAACCTAATGAGGTTAGTAGTACTTACCTTTCTCCTTCATGCACTGTTCATCCAGTCTTAGTACTAAGTCCCCCCTATGAGTCGGAATACAGCCCTAATACCACATCATAACAAATTAAAGCTAATGCCAACAAGGCATCAAAATGTCCCCATTAAGGACCCCTACTTGCTTTCTGAAGATGTTGCAGAAACCAAACTATACAGGAAGGCCATTATGCAACTGAATCAGTTCCTGATGGTACGGAGCTGAGCAGGTATAAGAAGTCCAGGGGGACTGTAAGAGAACGTTTGCTGTGGAAAGATGTGTTCCCGTCAGAAATCTGACAATGGCCAATGCGCATGCGCGAACTCACGCAACCGCGCACGCACGTTCGCGAATACGCAACGTGCGTTAGACATTGGCGCCAAAGGGACTATTTAAACCCAGCCCTTACACTGCTCTAGTGCTGCTTTGTCTTCAGCCTTGGATACCTGTTACCTGTTTACCTGCATCTTGTTCCTAGTTCCAGACCCTGCTTGTCCTGACGATTCTCTGCTCTCCGCCTGCACCGACCTTGGCTTGTCCTGACGATTCTCTGTTCTCCGCCTGCACTGACCTCATCTTGTCCTGTGACCTCTCTTCCTGTCTGCTCCTACTAGCTTCTACGTTACCGATTGGCTCCAGACCCGGCTTGTCTTACCACGCTTCTGTGATTCCCAGATCCGTCCATCCTGCCCAGGAGGCTCATCAGGCTCCTCTTGTTACCCAGGAACTCCTGCTTCCAGCACCTGCTGCCTGCTCATCACCCTGCTCACCGGACTTCCCTGGCGACCCCCACTAGTGGCCACCGTCCGCTTCAAGCAAACCTCCAGGCGCTCGTGCTACTCTATACTCCGGTGCCCCTGTCTGCACTCGGGTCCAGAGTCGGAGGCGCAAGAGAGGCCTTCCTCACAGTATCAGGCTCATCTCCAGGTATGTGATAGGGACCAAATATTGTCAAATTTAGGAGGATTCACTGAAGCCCTACTGCTGTATTGAAAGATGTATGAGCAGAGTTGGTGCACTGGCCATGTCCCAATAGCTTCTTCATTCAAAGGACTTTATTTTTGCGCAACAGTGATAACAGGATAAAAAAAATGCTAACATTTCAGCCAAAGCCTTCCTCATACAAAATTTGTCAAATTGACCCTCTCTATTATGGAGAATAGCTGTCAATTGCTCCATCTTACAAATGTCTTCAACTCTAGTAAAGCACATTTGAATAGATGGAGATGTCATTGACATATGCAATACATCTCTGCAATACATGCACATTCCCCATGTTTTATTCCTTTAAAGTGGACCTCCCCCTCCATTACTAAACCGACTAATGAACTCTGTTTAGTAAACCTAATATGGTTAGTAGTACTTTCCTGTCTCCTTTATGCACTGTTTATCCAGTCTCAGCACTCTGTCCTCCCTATGGGTTGGAAACCTGCAAAGACATTTAAAGTGGAACTTTATGTAAACAATTAGAAATAGGCAAACAGGCTGAATTTCTAATGCAGAAGTGACATGCTTTGTCTTTTTTGCATTAACAATACTCACCTGTCTGTCCACCCCTGAACAATGAGCTGCATACACACAGCTCATTGTACAAGTTCAGCAATGTCAAAGTGACTGAACAAAGTGACTGAAATAAGGAAAGATATTTCCTTATTTTTCTCTGATGGGATGCAACAAGATGAGGCTCATACAGTGCCTTGCGAAAGTATTTGGCCCCCTTGAACTTTGCGACCTTTTGCCACATTTCAGGCTTCAAACATAAAGATATAAAACTGTAATTTTTTGTGAAGAATCAACAACAAGTTGGACACAATCATGAAGTGGAACTAAATTTATTGGATATTTCAAACTTTGTTAACAAATAAAAAACTGAAAAATTGGGCGTGCAAAATTATTCAGCTCCTTTACTTTCAGTGCAGCAAACTCTCTCCAGAAGTTCAGTGAGGATCTCTGAATGATCCAATGTTGACCTAAATGACTAATGATGATAAATAGAATCCACCTGTGTGTAATCAAGTCTCCGTATAAATGCACCTGCACTGTGATAGTCTCAGAGGTCTGTTTAAAGCGCAAAGAGCATCATGAAGAACAAGGAACACACCAGGCAGGTCTGAAATACTGTTGTGGAGAAGTTTAAAGCTGGATTTGGATACAAAAAGATTTCCCAAGCTTTAAACATCCCAAGGAGCACTATGCAAGCGATAATATTGAAATGGAAGGAGTATCAGACCACTGCAAATCTACGAAGACCTGGCCGTCCCTCTAAACTTTCAGCTCATACAAGGAGAAGACTGATCAGAGATGCAGCCAAGAGGCCCATGATCACTCTGGATGACAGACTTGTATAAAGTACTCGAAATTTCTACTTGAGTAAAAGTACAAGTGCTCAATCAAAAAGTGACTTGAGTAGAAGTGGAAGTGCTCGCAGAAAAAGTTACTTAAGTAAAAGTACTAAAGTATTCAACATTTTTTTTACTTAAGTATTGCAAGTAGTTTTTTTCAAAAAATTTGCTACTTAAGTACTAAAAGTAAAAAGTACCAGTAGTTTTGAAAAAAAATTTCTACTCAAGTACTGAAAGTAGAAGTACAAGTACTGTGTTATGTAGTTATTAAAGAAAGAAGTCAAAAGTTTAAACATCATATTGTTTTTTATTATTTCAAATGATTTATTCAAACGATTAACCTGTGTTTGTTAGTAGTTTCTTGATGCACTTTAAGCGCTGTAGCACCATTTATTTGTTTGTTTCATATTTTCTTTTTATTGGAAAGATTTGGTATAGCAGCTTTTATTATACACAGCCTTTATTTTCGTATGCGCTGATTTACAAATGACATTATACACATTTTTTTGAGCTTTATGCAAC
Source organism: Pelophylax lessonae (assembly GCF_965119305.1). Classification (NCBI taxonomy): domain Eukaryota; kingdom Metazoa; phylum Chordata; class Amphibia; order Anura; family Ranidae; genus Pelophylax; species Pelophylax lessonae. Next base: position 36,146,658 of record NC_138779.1, on the reverse strand, counting down.
CTGCCATCTACTGTTCTGGCAGTGGTAATTTTTTTTAAAGTAACGAGTAACTATGCAGCACAAAAAAAAAATATCGGAGTAGAAGTATCGAAATCATCGAAAAAATGTAGTGAAGTAAAAGTAGAAGTAGGAGAAAAAAATTCTACTCTAGGAAAGTACAGATACCGCATTTCGGTACTTAAGTACAGTACTTAAGTAGTTCTACTTTGTTACTATACATCTCTGCTGGATGAACTGCAGAGATCTACAGCTGAGGTGGGAGACTCTGTCCATAGGACAACAATCAGTCGTATACTGCACAAATCTGGCCTTTATGGAAGAGTGGCAAGAAGAAAGCCATTTCTTAAAGATATCCATAAAAAGTGTTGTTCAAAGTTTGCCACACGCCACCTGGGAGACACACCAAACATGTGGAAGAAGGTGCTCTGGTCAGATGAAACCAAAATCAATCTTTTTGGCAACAATGCAAAACGTTATGTTTGGCGTAAAAGCAACACAGCTCATCACCCTGAACACCCCCCCCCCCCCCACTGTCAAACATGGTGGTGGCAGCATCATGGTTTGGGCCTGCTTTTCTTCAGCAGGGACAGGGAAGATGGTTAAAATTGATGGGAAGATGGATGGAGCCAAATACAGGACCATTCTGGAAGAAAACCTGATGGAGTCTGCAAAAGACCTGAGACTGGGACGGAGATTTGTCTTCCAACAGGAAAATTAACCAAAACATAAAGCAAAATCTACAATGGAATGGTTCACAAATAAACATATCCAGATGTTAGAATGGCCAAGTCAAAGTCCAGACATGAATCCAATCGAGAATCTGTGGAAAGAACTGAAAACTGCTGTTCACAAACGCTCTCCATCCAACCTCACTGAGCTTGAGCTGTTTTGCAAGGAGAAATGGGTAAATTTCATTCTCTAGATGTGCAAAACTGATAGAGACATACCCCAAGTGACTTACAGCTGTAATCGCAGCAAAAGGTGGAGCTACAAAGTATTAACTTAAGGGGGCTGAATAATTTTGCACGCCCAATTTTTCAGTTTTTTATTTGTTAAAAAAGTTTGAACTATCCAGTAAATTTTGTTCCACTTCATGATTGTGTCCCACTTGTTGTTGATTCTTCACAAAAAATTACAGTTTTATATCTTTATGTTTGAAGCCTGAAATGTGGCAAAAGGTCGCAAAGTTCAAGGGGGCCGAATACTTTCGCAAGGCACTGTATATCATGTGCCTAATCTTGCGCATGCACGGTATATCATTACACTCACCTGCTCTTAAAAAATTTAACCCCCCCTTTCCAAGATCTTGTAAGATCTCAAATCTTAGAAGTGAGATCTTCATGGTGACCTAGCCTTCCCAGAGGAAAGTCCTTCAAACACGTAGTGTCCATAGCATTATCCTAACTACTTGCCGCTCAGTCATAGTAGATTTACTGTGACCAAGCAGCATCTGCAGGCTCAGCAACGTAAATAAAGGTTGCCGACTTGCTTCCAGGTGTGGACAATTTAGTCAGCAGGTCCCAGCCAATGAGTTCTGTATGAGACCTGCTGATCGGCTCCATGCACAGAGCATCAATCTGGCTGTTTCTTCTCCCTGCAAAACCCCTTGATTGCCCCTAGATGTTAACACCTTCCCAGCCAGTGTCATTAGTAAAGTGACAGTGTACAGTTTTACCATGGATCACTGTATTAGGGTCACTATTGATGTCAGTGTCAGTTAGTGTACCTTCCAGCGTGGGTCTGTTAGCACCAGATTATCCAACACATTCTCACAGTCACCTTAAAGGTTGCTGATCACTGCCATTATTAGTGCAGCGTCATAGCTGCGTAAATTCCAGTATATATATATATATATATATATATATATATATATATATATATACCATAGTTTGTAGATGCTATATCTTTCACACAAACCAATTATGGGTAAAAAGAAATGCAGTATGCCAATCTTCGGCAGGAACCTCAGTCCCTAGCTCTCTGGACAATAATTTAGTGAATGTAGGCAGTATACTATAAGTGTGAGCCAATATTGATTGGTAGATCGCTGATATAGTGGGGTGGGACACCTCTGGAAGGATACACATGCGTTTAAAATCTAATAGGGGTTTATGAGTTGACAGACATGTAACGAATTACAATAAGCAGACAAATGAAATTTTGTCAGCCAATGTAATGAAGATGTGGTATCAGGGTGAGCTACGAAGGTTCCAAGAGACGCATGCACATAAGAACGGCTGTAGGCCAAGAGGATCAAGCATATGACCCAAAATTGAACACCTCTCTACTCTCCGGAAGGGCTGAATTGTCAAATAACAGAGTCAATGGGCCCAGGTCAGAGGAGAGTGAGAAGCTCTCTTTCCTACAGTACCAGGCTTTGAGCGCTGCCATTGTCAGAGGGGAGAGAGTAGCTAGGGATTTAAACGAAGCACTGTGGCCCCATAACAGTGCCCAAAGGTCTAAAGGAGACATATCCTGCTCCACTATAGTAGATGCTTTAATTAGGGGGCGAGGGAACCATTCCAGCAGATGAGATACGATAGCTGTTGCATGATATATTTCAAAATCTGGTAGACCTGTCCCGCCCTCTAATTTTCGGAGAAAGTTTAAGTTTTATTCTGGAGTGGACGCGGCGCCAGGTGAGTCAAATCGCCAAGGAGCAAAGAGAGTGAAAAAAGGTGTAGGGAAGTGCACTTGGTATAGCCTGAAACAAATAAAGGAGTTTGGGGAGTATATCCATCTTTACTTTAATTCAGCCGAACCAGGAGGCATTCATTTCCTGCCACAATTCAGTCAACTTTCTAATTTTCTAAGTGGGCTAAAGTTAAGGGTGTATAAATCTTGTAAACGTGCTGGGATGGCAGTTCAAAATTAGGTAATGGCTTTGGTTTGCCAGCCAAATTGAAAGTTTGATTGAAGAATGGAGAGAGAACTGAACCTATATATTATCGCTAAAATAGATGGTATACTGATGTGTGGTTGAGTAACATATAGAAGAAGATTGTCCGCGTAAAGTGATAACTTGCAATGCGCAGATAGGGTATGTTTACCATTAATGGAAGGGTTGGACCTAATAGCTTGGGCAAGAGGTTTTATAACAATGGCCTTTTCTGCATCACATTAAAGAAGGCAGGTTGGAATGTGGTTACGTTGGGCATATGCTATGAGATGGAGTGTCTTGGTGGTATTGTCCCTGGCCTCACGTCCAGGGACAAAGTCCACCTAGTCCCTATGAATAATAGAAGGAAGTAAGGGAAAAGGACAGTTCACAATAATTTTGAAGATAATTTTAAATTGACGTTTAACAGAGAGATTGGTCTAGAATTACTACAAATAGACGGATCTTTGGAAATGGCAACCCACTCCAGTATCCTTGCCAAAAAACCTCATGAAAAGAAACAAAAGGCTAACAGATATGACACCTAAAGGTGTAACAAATATGACACCGGAAGATGAGTCTCAAAGGCCGGAAGGTGTCCAATGTGCTACTGGGGAAGAGCTGAGGGCAAGTTCAAGTAGCTCCAGAACTAATGAAATGGCTCGGCCAAAGGCACAAGGACTCTCAGCTGTGGATACTAGGAGTGAAAGGAAAGTCTGATACTGTAAAAAATACTGCATAGAAACCTGGAATGTAAGATCAATGAATCAGGGTAAGCTGGATGTGGTCAAACAGGAGATGGCAAGATTAAATATATAGATATCTTGGGAATTAGTGAACTAAAATGGACTGGAATGGGCTAATTCAACTCAGATTACTACTATATCTATTACTCTAGACAAGAATCTCTCAGAAGAAATGGTGTAGCCATCATAGTCAACAAAAGAGTGAGGAAAGCAGTACTGGGCTACAATCCCAAACAGAGGCGTAACTAGAACCTTCAGGGCCCTGATGCAAAAAACCATGAAGGGCCCCCCAGACCCCTGGCCTTACCTTCAAGCCCAGGGCTCTTCCCACTAATCCTGGGGCTCTTTACCCTCGATGCATGGCCTTTTATTACGGTCCCACAGCAGGATTCTTTCACAAGTTCTGCAGTGGGCCCCCTTCCTGCAATCTTGTGGGCCCCCTTCCTGCAATCTTGGGGCCTCCCCACAGTGGTGCAATGCCAGGGTCCGGTCGCAAGTGTGACCTTTGCGATCCTGGAAGTTCACCCACTGGTTTGCTACCGGGCCCCCTGGAGCATGGGGCCCGGTAGCGATTGCAACCCCTGCAACCCCTGTAGTTACGCCCCTGATCCCAAAAACGACAGGATGTTCTCAGTCCGTATCCAAAGCAAATCACTCAACATCACAATTCAAGTTTATGCACCAACCTCTGATGCTGAAGGAGCTGATGTTGACCGATTTTATAGGGATCTACAACAACTTTTAGAACTCCAAAAAAGATATCCTTCTAATAATGGGTGATTGAAATGCTAAAGTAGGAAGTCAAAGCATATCCAGAATAACAGGTAAATATGGCCTTGCAGTACAAAATTAGGAAGGACAAAGGCCATTAGAATTTTGTCAAGAATACACACTAGGAATAACATACACTGATTTCCAACAACCAAAGAGGCGACTCTACGCATGGACATCACCGGATGGTCAATACAGAAATCAGATTGATTATATTCTCTGCAGCCAAAGATGGAGAAGCTCTATACAGTCAGTCAAAACAAGACCTGGAGGGGACTGTGGCTCAGGCCATGAGCTTTTTATGGCAAAATTCAGGCTTAAATTGAAGAAAGTGGGAAACACCACTAGACATTTCAGATATGATCTAAATCAGATCCCTTGTGAATATTTAGTGGAGGTGACAAATAGATTTAAGGAATGAAATCTGATAGACAGAGTGCCTGAGGAACTATGGAAGGAAGTGTGTAAAATCATACAAGACGCAGCAATGAAAACCACCCCAAAGAAGAAGAAATTCAGGAAAGCAAAGTGGCTATCTGATGGGGCCACACAAATAGCTGAACAAAAAAGGAAGGCAAAAGGCAATGGAGAAAGGGGAAAATATACCCAACTGAAAAATAGGCAAGTGACCAATGCGCTACCAGTGAAGTAAATAAGAATAATAATAAGGTGAAATATGTAAGTGATAAAATCTATGAAACAACAATGAAAAAAGCTGCCAATTTCTGTAGTGTCACCACATACCAATAAAAAGTTTAAAATTTGTGTAAAAATTGGCGCTAATTCCAATAATAAATGTTAAAAATCCAATCAGAAACTATATCAAACAGTATAACACTCTTAAAACAATAATTAATATCAACGGAATCCAACGCATAAATCCCTGTGTAAAGGGTAAACTGCATTTTAATCGAAATATTCATAAAGTGACAATTAATATAAAAAATCAATAAAAAAAGTCCATGTGAATGTGCAGAAAGTAAATGTTTATAAAGCAAAAAAATGGGGATCCAAAACGTGAACAATGAATTCAAACAGTGTCACCGATGTGAGAAGATCCCAACACAGAATCCAACATTGTGTGCAGTGGCCGCTCACCTCAATGATGGATAAATAAGGTGTTTTTCATAGGTATAATAATCCTCCATGGAATTCCAATGGTGGTACTGGCTCAGTTTATAGGGAGTTTTGGATAGATAGCCACGCAAATTGGAGGTATATATCTCCTTGGCAGTTCACTCAGGAGAAATACCGGTAGATAAAGACCGTGTGGTAGTGTTGTATGTAAGATTAATTTTAATAAAGGACAATAGATAACTTACAAAAAAAAAAATTCCGGTAGATGAATGCGGATACGGGGACCGAGCGGTCCGTATCCACACTTGTCAATTGGCACAATCAACACTCGCCATTGGCTGAGAGCACTAATCAGTGTCTTCTGGGAGGTGATCCCCTGTCAGAACACAATATCTCAGCGGGGGAGATCGCTGTACCAACGTCGAATAGTTAGTACAGCAGCTCCTCCCAAGCTCTTCAATTTGTTTTTTTCAGCCCGCTGGGTTGAAGGAAAAAAAAAAAAAAAACCTGTTAGTGCGTACCAAGCTTTATATACAGAAAAATTAAGGGAAAGTTGGAAATGCTTGTCTTCTGACTCATTCCATTCTGCAACACATTTTTGCTTGAGCTACTGAGCTGTATAAAAGAGCTGAGAGCTCTATATGTAGAAATATTATTAGTAAATATTAAGTATGTGTATGCAATATTTTATATTTGCCTGACTTAAAGAGTGTAGCCCACTTTTTTTTTTTGGGGGGGGGGGGGGATATGGGAAAAAGCAATCCTAAACAGGATATTGCACTAAACCCCTTGGAAAATAAGAGAGCCAGAAACGTTGATAAGTGAAAGAGTGAGTTTGATAATAAAGTTGGCAGTTCCTCCACCCAGGACAAGATAATGTGTATATCTAACTAATATTTAAAGTAATTTATTTGTTATTTGATTGGTTTACAAAAAGTAGTTTATTATATATATACACTATAATATTGGAGACAGAGATCATCAGCCAAGCACGTTATTAAAAGCAAATAGTCCCTTTCACTGTCAAAAACAGGCCAACAGAAAAAAACAGCTTGTCCTCTGGAAGCAAAAATAGTCAATCAATTGTTGGTACAAAACATAAATGCTCGGCTCACTGCCAGCCACACTGCGATATTTCAGGATAGAGAGTGAGGGAATGGGTCGGTAAATATGTCATTTACTGGCCCCTTCTTTTCCTGAATGAATACAGTGAGCAATTGGTAACCAATCACTCCTGTGTCCGTTCATCACCGAAGCATTGTAAACTGTGTTTACTATGCTTCAGTTTGTGAATGAGCAGGAAGCCTCAGAACGTTTCCTATTCATTAATCTGTGCTGCTGAGGCCTCAGAGAAAGGGACTGATAAATCTATGCCCCCAGTCACTTTTGGCCAGGAAGGGGGGCTGTCAGGTAGGCTGTATGGGGCCCCGTGATTCTAACAGCAACTCTGCCCACCGGTGCTGCCAATCAGTGCCTATCAGTGCAGACAATCAGTGTCCATCAGTGTCTCCTCATTACTGCCACCTACCAGTGCCCATCAGTGCCTCCTACCAGTGCCCATCAGTGACACCTATCAGTGCTGCCTATCAATGCCACCTATCAGTGCCCATCAGTGCCACCACTCAGTGCAGCTAAATCAGTGCCCACCAGTGCTGCCTCATCAGTGCCCATTAGTGCTGCCTCATCAGTGCCCATTAATGCATCCTATCCGTACCTATCAGTGCAGCCTCATCAGCGCCTATCAGTGCAGGAGAAAAATTATCTGTTTGCAAAATTTTATAACAAACTATGATTTTTTTTCCAAGTTTTTGGTCTTTTTCTTTGTTTAGCAAAAAATAAAAAAAACATGCGATGATTAAATACCACCAAAGGAAATCTCTATTTGTATGAAAACAATTATTAAAAAAAATTAATTCATGTGGGTACAGTGTTGCATGACTGCGCAATTGTCATTCAAAGTGTGACAGCGCTAAAAGCTGAAAGTTAGCCTGGGCAGGAAGGGGGTAAAAGTGCCCAGAAGGCAAGCGGTTTAGGGAAAACAACCCAAATAGTTGGTAAATGTAGCTGCCATCCAGGACCCATCCCTGCCATCCTGTACAACACTTATTAATTGAATCTCTTCTATATTTTATCTCCTCATAAACTATTAATGTTTAGGTACTGAACCTGATAATGTTATTTTTTTCTGTTTTCTAATATATTATCCATACACTGCATCTGATTAGTATTTTTGTATAATCTTTATCCATATTCTGATGAGAGCAACACCGTAAAATGTCCTGAAATGCGTTGGTTATCAATAAATAGATAAAAAGATATGTTGTATACATAAAAGGTTTACAATATCGTTCCAAGACAAGTCAACACACATTTATATTCTGAATGATCTTTATTAAGATAGCGACATTTGTTAACACAATTTAACACAGATTAATGCAAAATGACTTTTCTGACTTTAGCACAGCTGCTGTGATTTCTGACTGCTATTATTGGGTCAATGATTCATTCTATTTATTGCCTGTAGATTCCTTGTAAGATTTCCACACTAACATTAATGCTATTGGCTCCAATCATCTATTCCCCTTTGCGTCCTACAATGAACATCACAGCTTTATAATCAATGAGATCGCTGACATTGCTTCTCTTCTGCACTGCACAGAAATCAACGACCAAACCCACCTTACCAAAGGCATTTTTCACAAACTCCTCATTATATGTTAAACAATGGAGCCGTTTTCCTGCAACAATAAAGTAAGTTGTATCTAATACTGCAAGAAGTATCAGCTGGCCTCCGGGTTTTAGCAGCTTTAATGTCTTCTCCAGATTCTTAATGTATTCATCTTCATTTTTACTGATGATTTCCAATATCCAAGCACTGATAATGCAGTCAGCAAGTGGTAATAGCACCGGGGAGGTTATATTTTCCTGTTCATAATTACATTTCAAAATCTGCGAGACGGATGACCTTAGGCGCATTTCTGTTTCCTGAATTTGATCTCTGAAAGAAAAGAAAAAAAACTTAAAGTAAAATTTAACTTCGGTCTATCTTCTTGCTCCGGGTCACCTGAAAAACGATTGGATAATCGCAATTTTTTTTTTTTTACTTACCTTGTTTTAGAAGATTATATACTTACCTTACTTCCTCTTCCTCCCTCGGCGGCCACGGCGAGTCGTCATTCCTGGCTTGCAATGATTCCTGTGAGCTGAAAGTCATCGCTCCCAGGAATCAATGCGCCTGCACCGACCCCGACGTCAGTTCCGGTGCAGGCACGTCATACCTTGCTAAACAGCTTCTGGGCATGCCCAGAAGCTGTGCAGGGATGACGCTGTAGCCCCCCGGAAGTGACGGCAGGGCCGGTGCAGTGCATCGTGGGACCGAAGAGGACGGAAGAGGACGCAGAAGAGGATCGCGCTGGCTTCAGCTGTCCACACCTGAGATGGCAGCGCTGAACAATACATTTTCAAGGTAAGTATTTCTTCTAAAAGGTAAGTGCAACCCAAGACAGTTCAGAGGCTATCCATTGTGGAATGCACTAGCCCTGACTGTCCCGGGGGTATTTTTATGTATTTTCTTTTGTTTTAGGTGGAACTCCATTTTAATATACACAATACAGTAAAGATTTCAATATACAGTGATATGGCATGATGAGCGATGCTGCCAAAATTCGGTTAGACTAATTTGGTAAGTTAAAAATAAAATTGTCATACTAGTGTAACACTTCCCCCATAGGAGTTGCTGATGTCAGGGTGTGCACAGCCAGTCACACAGCATTTCCTTCTTGTATCCAGACACAGTGATCAGAACTTTGGCTTGTTTTTTTTTGTTGTTGTTTTATTAGGGGATGATAACTTGGGTGGGGTAAGGGATTACAGGATACCCAACTTTAAAAAGGCCAACAATCAAAACCAGGAACATCTTCCTCACTATTTAAAGATTCCTCTTCTTCCTTCCATCTACACAAACTTGGTTCTCTTATACAGCTCCTACTGGTTCACTCCTGGGGGAACTAACAGTCTCTAGTTAGTTCAGCAACAGCCCATTACAGGCTAGGAACTTGAAGTCCCTTGGTAAAGTAGCAATGTGGAGTGAACAGCATCTTACACATATCTTTTAAATAAATACCATACCATGTGAGATGTATTATAAAGTGCTAAGTGATGTAAAACTCATTATCATAGATACATAAATCCAAAACATATCCAAAAAATATCCACGAATATAATGAATTATAAATAAATATTGATGCTATTAAACTCATTAGTGTAAACATATAGTTATTCCAATGTTAGTGTCCAGTGCTCGGTGACAATAAATATGAATAAATTAATTTTCCAAATTCATACAAAAAGTGCTCAGTGCTTGTCTGCTGTCTTACACCAAATATTGGGATGATCAAAGTGCTCAGTGCTCATGCGTCCGGGTGCTCCCCTCTCAGTCTCCTACTCACCGGACTGTAAGAGAAATCAAGCCTTATTAGCATAAACAATGGCCAGGAACCCAGGAAAGCACCAGGTTAGCAGCACCTCAGATCAATATCTCCTCACACTCAGATCGCAGCAGTTTCCGATTCGTACCATCCAGGAATAAATCCACCATAAAAGTCAAATGGAGAGAGACCTCATTGTGCAGTATTACTAACTTTATTAACCACTTCCGCCCTGCTCACATTGCTGCTACTGCGGCAATGTGGCACGATCCCGTCCAGCGACGTAGACCTACGTCGCTGGACTCCGCCCCTTGTGGGCGGCGCTCGCGCGCCGCCGGAGGCCCGCTCCCACTGTGTTCAGTCACAGCGGGAGTCGGGCCAGGGGATGAGCAGCGCCGATCGCCGCTGCTCTGCCCCGATCATCGGGGAATCGAGTGAGGAGATCCGCCCGCCTGTGTAAACAGAGCGGGCGGATCTCTATAGTGACAGGGACTGACAGATCGGAGTGTTCAGCATAGCTGGACATCCGATCTGTCCTTCTGTCACTCAGTCACCTCCCCCCCCACACGTCAGTAAGCACCAGGCATACATTAACCCCTCCCTCTCCAATAAAATTAACCCCTTCCCTGCCAGTGTCATTTTTACAGTAACAGTGCATATATATAGCACTGATTACTGCAGTAATGTCACTGGTACCCCCAAAAGTGTCAAAAATGTCAGTCAAGGGTCCGATCTGTCTGCCGCAATGTCGCAGTCCCGCAAAAAAAAAATCACAGATCGCCGCCATTACGCGTTAAAAAAAAAATACCAAAAATGACAGAAATCTTTCCCTTAGTTAGTAAACGCAATAACTTTTGCGCAAACCAATCAAAATACGCTTATTGCGATTTTTCTTTACCAAACATAGGTAACAGAAAACAAATTGGCCAAAAATTAAAAAAAAATTAGATTTTTACATTTTTTTGGGGGGGAATTTCATATAAAAAAATGTTAAAAATATTGTTATTTTTTTAAAATAAACGCACTTTTTTGTTTATAGCGCAAAAAGTAAAAATCGCACAGGTGATCAAATACCACCAAAAGAAAGCTCTGTTTGTGGGAAAAAATGGACGTAAATTTTGTTTGGGTACGGCGTCGCATGACCGCGCAATTGTCAGTTAAATTCGCACAGCGCCGAATCGCAAAAAGTGGCCTGGACGGAAGACAGCAAAATCCTCCGGTGGTAAAGTGGTTAAAGATTAATTAAGATTGCACTTACAGCGTTACAAATCAAATATGCGGTATCGGCTCCTATCTCGGGGACACCAAACTTTCCTATGCTTTCCACTCGCTCGGACCGGAAGTGACGTGGTGCGTGAGAGTAACGGCTTGACGCGTTTCACTCTGCCAATCAGAGCATTCTCAAAAGCAATCAGAATCCTTTTGAGAATGCTCTGATTGGCAGAGCGAAATGCGTCAAGCCGTTACTCTACTCACTGTGGAACTACTCACTGTTTCCCCTTGCTCTCTCCACTGCCTCTCTGGTTAGGGTGCCTCCAAATTCCTGCTGTGGTGGGATCCTTCCAGGCCAGCCTCCCCAGCCCCCCTGGAAGCGGTCCCTCAAGGGCCACTGACAAACTCTCTTCAACCCTGCTTCTCCATGTTCCACCCAGCTCCCCTGCTGGCATGGCTCATGTCTATTTATAGGCTTCTTAGTTCCCTGCCAGGCCCCCAACCTGGGGATTGGCTAAGGGCCCCTAAATAATCAAGGAAACCTCTACTAGCTTCCACCCACTATCTTCATTCATTTTCCAACATTCTAGAAACATTTTTACGTTTAAGTTAGGTCCTCTGGAGGACTGCTGGACAAGCTATTGTCACTGAAATGTGTTTGCTTGTTGTTCCTTGAACTGGTAAGACAATGGGGTTGGTTTACTAAAGGCAAATAGTCTGTTTGCTTTTCAAATGAAGTTGCACTTTGCAAGGGCATTTTCCCCAGGTCTTAGTGAATGAGGTGATATTTCAATTTGCAAAGAATACCCAATCACACACAAAGAAAATAAAAAAAAACATTTTTACTTGCGTATGATTGGACGATGGAAGTCAGCAGACCTTAACTTTATTCATTAAGTGTGGGGTAAAATTCCCTTGCAAAGTACAACTTCCCTTGCAATGTCTGTTTGCCTTTAGGAAATTAACTCTAAAATATTAGCATTCTTAAAAAACAAAGAAGCAATACAATATGTGCTTTTATTTTAATGTTATTTGATATTTCTTACCACTAGAGTACAATACATCCAAACACAGTAAATGGCCCTAGCTGTCTCTTTATCACACACAGTTTGTTTCTTTGGTCAGCACCTGTTAAGTTTAACCTGCCTAATAGTACTTTCCTGTGCATGGTATGGCAGCTTACTGAGGGCAATCCTTACAAGGCTACAAGACTGACTACTATATAAATGAAAAACTCTACCTAGCACCAGAATTCTTATTTTTTATCCCCAGGTCAATAGGATGCAGCTACTGTCCCTAGCAAGAAATTAATTACTAATGAAATAAATTTTTGTACTATTTTTACCCTTACCCGTCTGCTTCCTTTGGTCTTTTTCAGGCAAGTTCTCTGAAACTCTCCTCCCTGAATTCCTCATACCACAGGTGCTAAAGGCGCCCCCCATGAGGAACCCTATTCTGGTGGTCTTGGGGGTAACAGAGTACTGTGGTGTTCTATCATTGAAGCACAGGACACATGTTCCATGCTTTTATTTCCTCCTTCTCTGTCCCTGTAATGTTCTGGTACCTTTGGGTACCCTAATTACTCTTTCATAAGTATATGCGCCCCACCATTCTCTTTTGGTAAGGTGCGCATACACCTTTAAGACTGATGCTGTCATCACTGAGCGCCGGACTGGGTGGCTATTTAGATCGCCGGCTCTCACTCACATGTGTTCGTTCAAACTGCTTTGTGCCTTGATGCTAACCTGTCTTGAAGCTCTCATGCTTGCAAGCATACCTCGCTGTCGGAACCACGCTGAGCTGATCCCTGTATCCCGCTACCGGATCATCCGCTCTTGCCGAACCTCTCCGCTGCTACATTGCTATTAGTGATAAGTACCCCACAGGGGAAACCTCTATAACCTTCATACTAAAGCTTACACTATCTAGCTCTGCATACTAAGGACTATTACTACATCTGCATTATCTAAGATTGCTAGCTCTTGAGCCTACTACCACCTGTTCTTGCACTGGGTTGATCTCTCTTGTATGTCCACCTGCTACTCTGTCATCTGCTACCATACATGATTGCTAAACCTATCTGCATCCCATCTGCTACTATCTTACTTTCAAGAACATTTCCTTTCAAGTGTCTGTCATCTACCATCTCTACCCAACCTGTCTCTTCAGCCTATCATCACTGTGTTACTATATACATAAGTCACTCTAGGAAACATCTTATTGAGTGTGTGTATTTACTTGCTGAATTGAGATCATCCACACATGATGAGTCATTGGGAGTTGGGATTGGTGTCTCAGCGTTTCTCTACATGACTACTGAAGTGGAATATTTCTGCAGCTGAAAATCCACATCATACATAAAACGCAGGAGCGTTACAGATTGAACGAACCACAAATGGATTCAGCAGAAATAACCACTCAGATGACACAATTAAAACAGCAAGTAACTGCGTTAATACACGCACTTGCTGAATTAAAAGAAGACAATCAGGCTCTGTCGCAGCAGGTAATTAGACTGACACAACTTACCACTGCTCAGTCCCCTGAACCCAAAATAAATCCTCCTTTGGTATTTACAGGCGATCGCAAAAAATTTCGCGAATTTAAAAACGCATGTGAGTTACTTTTCTTGCTAAAACCCCGTACCTACCTTACTGATCACATTAAGGTTTGTACTATTATTTCTTACCTAACAGGCGATCCTCGGGCCTGGGCAGACTCTCTTTTTGAGAAAAGCGATCAGCTTCTCAACTCCTATGCCTTGTTCCTAGCAGAACTCACTAGCCTACATGATGATCCCAATAGGCAGAGTACTGCCGATCTTCAATTAAGATCCTTGAAACAAGGTGGGAGACCTGTAGAAGACTTTGTCGCAGAATTCAAGAGATGGACCCTATCAGAGGCCGTTAAAGACGAGCTCGCCCGAGCGGATCTGCCAAAAACCCTGGATGCATTGATACAACTCAGTATCACCATAGATAGAAGACTACGAGAAAGAAAGGCTGAGAAAATGGGAATGCCGTTATCCAGTTCTTCTCGGATTTCGGCCGTTGACCCCGTTCCTATGGAGGTAGGAACCATACGCCCACCTCTATCAACTATGGAAAGAGCCATAAGACGATCTGGTAATCTCTGCTTGTACTGTGCATCCCCGGATCACAAGATAAACGTCTGTCCCCTAGTCAACAAAAAGAAGGGTGAGTGTTCACATGTCCTCCTAGGGGGATTGACAACTTCAATCACTAACCCTTACCTTTCTGTTTGCTTAACATTACAGTGGGACCAGAACAGGATTACTACTAAGGCCATGATTGACACAGGATCTTGTGGAAATTATATTGACATACGTTTTGCTGCTTTAAATAAAGTTCCTATTATTTCTAAACTTAAACCTGTCTCAGTGAGTCTTATTAACGGTGTTCCTTTATCCTCTGGTCCGATCACTGATCAGACACAGGCACTCCTAGTCACTACTAACGGGTCTCATATGGAGACCACTACCTTCGATCTAATACCTTCACCCCACTTTCCCGTTGTTTTGGGACTTCCCTGGTTGCACACACATCAACCAACCATAGATTGGAAGGGACGGACCCTGACCTTCCTCTCTTGCTATTGCGAGGGTACGTGTAACCTCCCGTCTTTGGGGAAGATCCTGTCTGTGGTGACAGATGAGATTGCACCACTATGTTATCAGGATCTCTCTGAGGTTTTTCTTGAGAAAAATGCTCAAGCACTACCTCCCCATCGAGACTATGATTGTAGCATTGATCTACTCCCAAATAGCAAATTGCCGTTCGGTCATGTTTATCCTCTTTCACAGGATGAACTTTCCCATCTCAAAGACTATTTGGATGAGAATTTGGAAAAAGGTTTTATTAGACCTTCCACTTCTTCCACAGCAGCAGGACTCTTTTTTTTTCACAATAAGGACTCAAGTCTCAGGCCTATCATCGACTATAGGCAATTGAATGCTATTACAATAAAAGATCGCTATCCTCTACTGCTTATCCCTGAGCTCATTGAGCAGGTGCATGGAGCTACCTATTTTTCAAAATTGGACCTGAAGGGAGCATACAATCTCATTCGAATCCGTGATGGACACGAGTGGAAGACTGCATTCAGAACCAGATACGGATTGTTCGAATATCTTGTAATGCCATTCGGGCTATGCAACGCCCCTGCAGTTTTTCAACGATTTATAAACGATATTTTCAGAGACTTACTAGATGTCTGTGTTGTGGTATATCTGGACGATATACTTATATATTCACGATCCCTGTCTGAACACATAAGACATGTAAGACTAGTATTATCGAGATTGCTTGCACACAACCTTTATGTGAAACTGAAAAAATGCTTTCATAAAGAAGAGGTACTGTTTCTAGGCTACATCATATCCAAAACAGGAATCGAGATGGACATGAGTAAGATATCCTGCATTCAGGATTGGCCTACACCAACCACACGCAAGGCGCTACAGCGATTCCTTGGATTTTCGAATTTCTACAGGAAGTTCATTAGAAACTTCTCTGCCATTGTGAGACCCCTCACACAGCTCACTAGCATTAAAAAACCATTCAAATGGTCAGATGAAGCAAATAAAGCTTTTCACCTGTTAAAGACAAGGTTTACTTCTGCTCCCATACTACGCCATCCAGACCCATCCCTCCAATACATTCTGGAAGTAGATGCGTCAAACCTGGCAGTAGGAGCAATACTCTCCCAACGACCAACTCACACTTCACCACTTCATCCAGTCGCCTTTTTTTCTAAATCCCTAAGCAGTCCAGAGATAAATTACCCCGTGGGTGAAAAGGAACTGCTTGCTATAAAATTGGCTCTGGAGAATTGGCGACATCTACTCAAAGGCACCCAATTACCAATACTTATATACATGGACCATAAAAATCTCCAATATCTTCAGACTAACAAAACTCTCTCTCACCGACAAGGTACGATGGTCACTATTCTTTCTAAGGTTTAACTTCCTAGTGACCTACACACCTGCAGATAAGAACAAAAAGGCGGATGCACTATCACGACTAACTGAAGAAAACTACTTTGAAATCCCTTCCGTTCCTATAATACCTCACAAACGCATTATTGGAGTTGTCCGTTCCTTGAAGGAAGAGGTTTTGCATGGTATAAGTTTGGATTCACCCCCACCACAACTAAATACTGATGCAGAAGGCTTCCTCTACTACAACGACAAACTTTACATACCACCTACCATACGCACCAAGATCTTGGAATTATCGCATGATGTGCCTATGGCAGGACATATGGGTATGACAAAGACTCTTAATCTGATTACCAGGCAATTCTGGTGGCCTGATATGAAAACATCTATACAAAAATTCGTCTCTTCATGCAATGTCTGTGCCAGGTCCAAAATTGACACTACGAGACCATCCGGTCTACTATGCAGTCTACCAATACCCCAAACTCCATGGGAAGTTGTGTCCTTGGACTTTATAGTGGAATTGCCTCCTTCCAAAGGATTTAATACCATCTTAGTGTCAGTGGACCATCTGACAAAAATGGCACATTTCATTGCTATTCGCAGACTACCTTCGTCCAAACAAACGGCAGAACTCTTGATGAAACATGTCTTTAAGTTACATGGTATCCCAAAAACTCTTCTGTCTGACCGTGGATCACAATTTATTTCCAAGTTCTGGCAAGAACTATGTCACATACTACGGATCGAGCGGAAACTCACTTCTCCTTACCATCCGCAGACCAACGGACAGACTGAAAGAGTCAACCAATGCATCGAGCAATATTTACGTTGTTACACTTCTTACCAACAGGATGATTGGGTGGATCTTCTCCCTCTGGCAGAATTTGCCTACAACAACGCAACCCACAGTACGACCAAGCAGAGTCCGTTCTACTTGAACTATGGGTTTCATCCCTCTATTCTTCCACCACGCATCCTTCCTTCAAATAACCCAGTAGCCTCAGACTATCTTACCCAAATAAAGGACTCTCTGGGTTTGCTTAATACTTCCATTGCACACGCTCATAGTCAACAAAAGAAGTACTATGATCTTCGCAGAAGACCTTCTCCTCAGTACGCTATCGGGGACCTCGTTTGGCTCTCAACAAAAAATTTAAGACTGAAAATCCCTAGCAAAAAGCTTGGACCTCTGTTCTTGGGACCTTTCCCAATCAAGAAACTTATTGGAAAAGCTGCAGTACAGCTTACATTGCCAATAGACCTCAAAATACATCCCATTTTCCATGTGTCGCTACTGAAGCCCCATGTTCCTGACCAAGGAATAAGGCCTACTATCCCACCTCCTCCTCCTGTACAAGTTGAAGGTGGAGAAGAATATGAGATAAAAAAGAAACTGGATTCTCATGTCCACAGAGGAAGACTTCAGTACTTGGTTCGATGGAAGAACTATGGGCCCCAAGACGACACCTGGCTAAACACCTCTGACATACATGCCTCTAGATTAATCCGCAATTTTCATGCGAAGTACCCAGACAAACCAGCTCCAGAGGCCTTCAGGAGCCGGCCTTAAGGGGGGGGGTACTGTAATGTTCTGGTACCTTTGGGTACCCTAATTACTCTTTCATAAGTATATGCGCCCCACCATTCTCTTTTGGTAAGGTGCGCATACACCTTTAAGACTGATGCTGTCATCACTGAGCGCTGGACTGGATGGCTATTTAGATCGCCGGCTCTCACTCACATGTGTTCGTTCAAACTGCTTTGTGCCTTGATGCTAACCTGTCTTGAAGCTCTCATGCTTGCAAGCATACCTCGCTGTCGGAACCACGCTGCGCTGATCCCTGTATCCTGCTACCGGATCATCCGCTATTAGTGATAAGTACCCCACAGGGGAAACCTCTATAACCTTCATACTAAAGCTTACACTATCTAGCTCTGCATACTAAGGACTATTACTACATCTGCATTATCTAAGATTGCTAGCTCTTGAGCCTACTACCACCTGTTCTTGCACTGGGTTGATCTCTCTTGTATGTCCACCTGCTACTCTGTCATCTGCTACCATACATGATTGCTAAACCTATCTGCATCCCATCTGCTACTATCTTACTTTCAAGAACATTTCCTTTCAAGTGTCTGTCATCTACCATCTCTACCCAACCTGTCTCTTCAGCCTATCATCACTGTGTTACTATATACATAAGTCACTCTAGGAAACATCTTATTGAGTGTGTGTATTTACTTGCTGAATTGAGATCATCCACACATGATGAGTCATTGGGAGTTGGGATTGGTGTCTCAGCGTTTCTCTACATGACTACTGAAGTGGAATATTTCTGCAGCTGAAAATCCACATCATACATAAAACGCAGGAGCGTTACAGTCCCCAAGCCTCAATAATGGTTGGTGTTGTTGCGATAGTTCCACACGATTGGCTAAGCCCAGTCATCTAACACTGCTGTTTTGGCCAGATGAGGAGGTGGGCTATGGTCTGACAGGGGTTGGGGTTTTAAAGTAAGTAGAGTTGAGCGGACAACTGGATGTTCGACGGGTTCGGCCGAACGTCGCAAAAAAGTTCGAGTTCGGGACCCGAACTTAACCCGAACTTGACCCCGAACCTCAGTCAATGGGGACCCAAACTTTTGAGCACTAAAATGGCTCTAAAAAAGTCATGGAAAGGGCTAGAGGGCTGCAAATGGCAGCAAAATGTTTTTAAGAGCATGGCAAGGGCTCTGCAAACAAATGTGGATAGGGAAACAACTTAAAATAACATAAAATACATGAAAATAAAAAATAATAATCTTGATCTAGGAGGACGAGGTCCATATCGAGTAGGAGGTTGAGGTGGCGGTGGATGTGGTGGTGTAGGTGGAAGTGGCGGTGGAGGAGGACGAGGTAGCCAACACTGGTTTTTGTTTTTAATTTTATTTTTTTCTAAATGAAAGGAAAAGGGGCATCATTTTGTGCCCCCTTTTCCTCATGGGATGGGGACAGGGATTATAACTTGGTGTAGGCTAGTTATTAGCAGTCACAGGGTGAGGTAAAATTGTGGCTGGGGAAAGTTTAGTTGACCTTTATGACCTGGGGTTATTCAGCCGCTGTTCCCACTCAAATTTCACCTTTGTGTTTTGCAAAGGGGAACAATGTATATATATATATATATATATATATATATATATACACGATTTGTTCTGTGTATTAATGTTGTTCTGGATAATTTTATTAACCACTTTACCACTAGAGCATTTTGCTGTCTTACGTCTGGGCCACTTTTTGCGATTCGGCGCTGTGCGAATTTAACTGACAATTGCGCGGTCATGCGACGCCATACCCAAACAAAATTTACGTCCTTTTTTTCTCACAAACAGAGCTTTCTTTTGGTGGTATTTGATCACCTGTGCGATTTTTACTTTTTGCGCTATAAACAAAAAAAGCGTTTATTTTGAAAAAATAACAATATTTTTAACATTTTTTTATATGAAATTCCCCCCAAAAAAGATGTAAAAACCTATTTTTTTTTACATTTTTGGCCAATTTGTTTTCTGCTACCCATGTTTGGTAAAAAAAAATCGCAATAAAAGTATTTTGATTGGTTTGCGCAAATGTTATTGCGTTTACTAACAAAGGGAAAGATTTATGTCATTTTTGGTGTTTTTTTTTTTAACGAGTAATGGCGGCGATCTGCGTTTTTTTTTGCGGGATTGCGACATTGCGGCGGACAGATCGGACCCTTGACTGACATTTTTGACACTTTTGGGGGTACCAGTGACATTACTGCAGTAATCAGTGCTATAAATATGCACTGTTACTGTAAAAATGACACTGGCAGGGAAGGGGTTAATTTTATCGGAGAGGGAGGGGTTAATGTATGCCTGGTGCTTACTGACGTGTGGGGGGGGGGAGGTTACTGTGTGAGACAGGGACAGATCGGATGTCCAGCTATGCTGAACACTCCGATCTGTCACTCCCTGTCACTGAGGAGATCCGCCCACTCTGTTTACACAGGCGGGCGGATCTCCAAACTGGATTCCCCGACGATCGGGGCAGAGCAGCGGCGATCGCCGCTGCTCCTCCCCTGGCCCGACTCCCGCTGTGAATGAAAACAGCGGGAGCGCCGCCTACAGGGGGAGGAGCCTGGCGACGTAGGTCTACGTCGTCAGACGGGATCGTGCCACTTTGCCGCAGTAGTACTACGGTACTCAGCGGTAAAGTGGTTAAGTTGAATTTGTTTATTCTTACAACCTGGGTCATAGTGACCAGGTTGTTTTCAGTGTTTTACAATATTGTTGAAAATCTTTTATCACGTTTGTTTAAATAAACAAATAATAAACGGCCGCGGCCTTAAAAATTTTCCAACCACATGTTGTGTGGTGTCTCATTATTGTTAATTTATTATCTGTTATATATTAATAATCTAGGGAGTCCTGTCTACTATTCCATTAGGGTACACCCCAAAAGAGTGAGAAAGATCAAAAATACAACAATGGCTGGGTAAGACCGGTATACATGTTTATTCTGCACAAGGTACAGACAAGTTTTGTGGGATCCATGCCTAGTTAATTTTAATGAATGTGAGCTTGTCCACATTGTCTCTGGACAGACAGCTGCGCTTGTCTGTGATAACGCCCCCAGCCGTGCTAAATAGACGTTCAGATAATACACTGGCTGCAGGGCACGCTAGCACCTCCAAGGCGTAAAGGGCAAGCTCAGGCCATGTGCCCAATTTGGAGACCCAGAAGTTGAAGGGGGCAGACCCGTCATTCAGTACGTCTAGGCGTGTGCACACATACTGCTCCACCATGTTGGTGAAATGCTGCCTCCTGCTAAGACGTTCCATATCAGCTGGTGGTGCTGGTTGTTGTGGCGTGTTGACAAAGCTTTTCCACATTTCGGCCATGTTAGCCCTGCCTTCTGAGGTGCTGGCGGTGCCCCGGCTGCGTTGGCTACCTCTTCCTCCTTCTCTGCCTTCGCCTTGTGCTTCCAATGTGCCCCCGCTGTCAGGTGGGAATGCCACCAGCAGTACGTCTACCAGCGTACGCTTGTACTCGCGCATCTTACGATCACGCTCCAGTGAGGGAATTAAGGACGGTACATTGTCCTTGTAACGAGGATCGAGCAGCGTGGCCACCCAGTAATCAGCACAAGTTATAATGTGGGAAACTCAGTGGTCATTAAGGAGACACTGCAGCATGCAATCGTTCATGTATGCCAGGCTGCCCAGAAGCAACGAAAAGCTGTCCTCTGTGGGAGGTGTATGGTCTGTGTCCTCTGTATCCCCCCAGCCACGCAACACTGATGGCCATGAGATGGTCTGGGTGCCACCCTGCTGTGAACATGGTTCCTCCTCCTCCATCTCCTTCTCCTCGTCCTCCAGAACTGTGCCCCTGCTGGACAATTGTGTCCCTGGCGTTTGTGTGTGCAGGAACCCACCCTCGGAGCCACTTGCGAATGACTGCCCTGAAAGCCTTGGAAATGTTACCTCTTCATCCTCCTCCACCTCATCCTGTGCCACATCCTCTTCCATCATTGCCCGAATCGTTTTTTGAAGGAGGCATAGAAGTGGGATAGTTAAGCTGACAACGGCGTCATCGGTACTGGCCATGTTGGTGGAGTACTCAAAACAGCACAACAAGGCACACAGGTCTCGCATGGAGGCCCAGTTATTGGTGGTGAAGTGGTGCTGTTCCGCAGAGCGACTCACGCGTGCGTGCTGCAGCTGAAACTCCACTATGGCCTGCTGCTGCTCGCACAGTCTTTCCAGCATGTTCAAGGTGGAGTTCCACCTTGTGGGCACGTCACATATGAGGCGGTGAGCGGGAAGGCCGAAGTTACGCTGCAGCGCTGACAGGCGAGCAGCAGCAGGGTGAGAACGCCAAAAGTGCGCACAGACGGCCCGCACTTTCTGCAGCAGCTCTGACATATCGGGGTAATTTTTAAGGGACCTCTGCACCACCAAATTCAGCACATGCGCCAGGCAAGGGATGTGCGTCAAACCGGCTAGGCCCAGAACTGCTATGAGATTTCGCCCGTTATCGCACACCACCAGGCCGGGCTTGAGGCTCGCTGGCAGCAACCACTCATTTGTCTGCTGTTCCATGCTCCTCCACAAATCCTGCGCGGTGTGTGGTTTTTCCCCCAAACAGGCAAGTTTTAAAACTGCCTGCTGTCGTTTACCCCTGGCTGTGCTGACGTTGGTGGTGAAGGTGTTACGCTGACCGGATGAGGAGGCGGTAGAGGATGAGGAAACGGAGTAGGAGGAGTTAGGAACAGGAGGCAAACTGAAGCGCCCTGCAATCCACAGTGGTGGAAGGACATGCGCCAAATTGCTATCCGCCTCAGGCCCATCCGCCACTGCATTTACCCAGTGTGCCGTTAGGGAGATATAACGCCCCTGACCATGCTTACTGGTCCTCGTATCGGTAGTTAGGTGGACCTTGCCACAGATGGCGTTGCGCAGTGCACACCTGATTTTTTCCCCCACTTGGTTGTGCAGGGAAGGGATGGCTTGCCTGGAAAAGTAGTGGCGGCTGGGCATGACGTACTGTGGGACAGCCACCGACCTAAGGCTTTTAAAACTGTGCGTCTCCACCAGACGGAATGACAGCATTTCACAGGCCAAGAATTTTGAAATGCTGGCATTCAGGGCCAGGGATCGCGGGTGGGTAGGGGGGTACTTCCTCTTCCTCTGAAGTGTTTGGGAGATGGAAAGCTGAACGCTTCCACGGGACATTGTGGAGATGGTTGGTGACCCAGGTGGTGGTGTTGCTGACAGATCGTCTGTTTGCGGGGTCACTACAGAGGTGGATGAAGAGGCAGAGACTGCAGCAGAAGAGGAAGCAGGAGGAGCCAGAGACCTTTCTTGGTTTTGAAGGTGTCTACTCCACTGCAGCTCGTGCTTTGCACTTAGATGCCTGATCATGCAGGTTGTGCTCAGGTTGAGAAGGTTTATGCCTCGCTTCAGGCTCTGATTGCACAGGGTGCAAACCACTCGTGTCCTGTCATCAGCACATTTTCTGAAGAACTTCCACGCTAGAGAACTCCTTTGAGCTGGCTTTGGTGCGCTCGGTCCCTTGCTGCGTTGGCAGTAAGGATGATCGAACTTTTGAAAAGTTTGGTTCGGCCAGAACATCCGAACTTCCCGAAAGTTCGGCCCGGATTTCAGAACCCCATTGAAATCAATGGGACCCGAACTTCGGTAATCAAAAAACACAATTTTTAAGCCCTAAAACCCAATAAACGCCCCTAAAAAGTGCCCAGGGTTCTGGGTCATGCCCCATTAACTATTAATCACACAAAAAAAAGTTCTTAAAAATTGTAATTTTTGATAAAAAAGCCAATTATTGAAAAAATTAAAAAAAAAAGAGATTTTTTGATTTTGACTTTGGATTTAGTATCTGGGGGGTCTAAAAGGTGTGCATGTGAAGTTTCAGCTCTGTAGCATGTCCAGAACCATGAAAAAAAAAAAAAAAAAGATAATTTTTCATTAGAACAGGGATGTGGGACCCTCCTTTAACACCTATATGATCTTTTTTTTCTGGTTCTGGACATGCTACAGAGCTGAAACTTCACAGTACACCTTTTAGACCCCCCAGACACAAAATCACACAAAAAAAAAGTTCTTAAAAATTGTCATTTTTGATAAAAAAAAGCCAATTATTGAAAAAAAAAAAAAAAGAGATTTTATGATTTTTACTTTGGATTTCATATCTGGGGGGTCTAAAAGGTGTGCATGCGAAGTTTCAGCTCTGTAGCATGTCCAGAACCAGAAAAAAAGATTGTGTGTATTAGAACACTTTCTTTCAGGACAGGTAGTTTGCTTCTCTCCCGGTTTAATAGCAGGCATTTTTGGGGGTTCTTTGCAGTCAGGAAAAACATCTGAACTCGTGTATAGTGGTACTGTGCACAAGTTCTGATGTTTTGTCTGCCTCCAAAAACCCCCCAAAAATGGCAGCAAAAACACACCTGGGCATTTTTTTTTGGACGCTAGCGTTTTTTTTGGCATTTTTTGGGGTTCTTTTGAGGCAGGCAAAACATCTGAACTTGTCTATAGTGGTATATATACACACATACTTATATGTTTATACACACCTAGACATATATAGGTGTGATAGTAGCAGAAATATATTAGTGTAAATGATTTCATTAGCGCAAGCATATATTTCTGCTACTATCACACCTATATATGTCTAGGGGTGTATATAAATATATGTATGTGTGTATATGCACCACTATACACAAGTTCTGATGTTTTGCCTGCCTCAAAAGAACCCAAAAAAATGCCAAAAAAAACGCTAGCGTCAAAAAAAAAAATGCCCAGGTGTGTTTTTGCTGGCATTTTTTGGGAGTTTTTGGAGGCAGGCAAAACATCAGAACTTGTGCACAGTACCACTATACACAAGTTCAGATGTTTTTCCTGACTGCAAAGAACCCAAAAATATGCCAAAAAAAATGCTAGCGTCAAAAAAAAAAAAAAAAAATGCCCAGGTGTGTTTTTGCTGGCATTTTTTGGGAGTTTTTGGAGGCAGGCAAAACATCAGAACTTGTGCACAGTACCACTATACACAAGTTCAGATGTTTTTCCTGACTGCAAAGAACCCCAAAAAATGCCTGCTATTAAACCGGGAGAGAAGCAAACTACCTGTCCTGAAAGAAAGTGTTCTAATGCAAACAATCTTTTTTTTTTCTGGTTCTGGACATGCTACAGAGCTGAAACTTCACATGCACACCTTTTAGACCCCCCAGATACGAAATCAAAAGTAAAAATCAAAAAATCTTTTTTTTTTTTTTCAATAATTGGCTTTTTTATCAAAAATGACAATTTTTAAGACCTTTTTTTGTGTGATTTTGTGTCTGGGGGGGGGGGGTCTAAAAGGTGTACCTGTGAAGTTTCAGCTCTGTAGCATGTCCAGAACCAGAAAAAAAAGGATTGTTTGTATTAGAACACTTTAAACACAGGTAGTTGGCTTCTCTCCCGGTTTAATAGCAGGCATTTTTTGGGGTTCTTTGCAGTCAGGAAAAACATCTGAACTTGTGTATAGTGGTACTGTGCACAAGTTCTGACGTTTTGCCTGCCTCCAAAAACTCCCAAAAAATGCCAGCAAAAACACACCTGGGCATTTTTTTTTTTACGCTAGCGTTTTTTTGGCATTTTTTGGGGTTCTTTTGAGGCAGGCAAAACATCTGAACTTGTGTATAGTGGTATATATACACACATACATATATTTATATACACACCTAGACATATATAGGTGTGATAGTAGCAGAAATATATCTGTGTAAATGATTTCATTAGCGCAAGCATTTATTTCTGCTACTATCACACCTATATATGTCTAGGGGTATATATACACATATATGTGTATATATATATCCCCTATACACATGTTCAGATGTCATGTCTGACATCAAACATGTCCTCAAAAAAGCACTGACAGTGGCAGCCCCTGCAGCATAAAAAATGCTTGGCTGGTGAGAAGCCATAAGGGTGTCCCGCAGCTATTCAGAGAAATGATCATTTCTCTATAGCGGTCACCCTGCTATGGAAGGGTTTGGTCACCCTGCCATAGCAGTCACTGTCTGTTAACCCTACACTACACTATGGTCCCCTTACACTTCATACTTTCCCTACAGAAACTGAATTTTTGAAGCTAACTTAAGTGTAAAGGAGCACTCTAACTACACTAGATATCCCTTTCCTCACACTAATAAATAGCTAAATGACACTTTTAAAGTAAAATTAACAGAACTGCTTCCACTCTCTTCCATGTCCAGTATAAGAATGCTAGGAATATGGCGGGGGCGATCTTATATACTGGGGGGCGTATTCACTAATGATTGGTCTAGGGACCCCCTAGTCACTCCAATCACATTCCTAGCATTCTCCTGCCCCCTCAATTGGCTTTTGCTAATGGTTCTGGTCCAATCACGGGCTTTTAAAGCCCATTTCCTGAAGCATTGCATTTTGGGCGGTTCTGGTTGCCGAATTCCGAACTTTTTGGGCAAAAAGTTCTAAATTCGGCCGAACCTCGAACACCCAATGTTCGGGCCGAACCGATGGTCGACCCGAACCGTTCAATCATCCCTATTGGGCAATAGCAGGCGT
Organism: Pelophylax lessonae; assembly: GCF_965119305.1. Lineage (NCBI taxonomy): Eukaryota > Metazoa > Chordata > Amphibia > Anura > Ranidae > Pelophylax > Pelophylax lessonae. Next base: position 36,120,479 of record NC_138779.1, on the reverse strand, counting down.
AGTGTCTAGGGCACGGCCGCTCCGCTTCTGCACCCTGCTCCCTCTTCTGCTGTGCTGGTGGCTCTGTACGACCACCGCCTCTTCCTCCAAACTACTCAGGTCACCTGCATGACCTTCATTCCATGTGGGTTGGAGGACCTCATCGTCCTCCACATCATCTTCCACCCAGTCTTCACCCCTGCCCTCCTTGTCGGTCTCCACAATTCTGAGTGCCGCAGCAGTTGGCACCTGCGTTTCGTCATCATCGGAGACGTGCTGTGATAGTCCTTCCATGTACTCATCTTGAGAAATAAGTGGTTGGGCATCGCTGCACTCAATCTCTTCCACTTCTGGGGCAGGGCTAGGTGGATGGCCCTGGGAAACCCTGCTGACAGAGTCATCAAAAAGAAGAAGAGACTGCTGCATGACTTGGGGCTCAGACTGCTTGCCTGATTTGCAAGGGGGTGAGGTGAAAGACGGTTGGACATTGGCTGCATGTGTCAACTCTGACCTTTTTGCAGTAGACTGGGTGGGAGACAATGTGAAGGAACTGGAGGCACTGTCAGCAACCCAATCTACTATCGCCTGTACTTCTTCTGGCCTCATCACTTCTAGAGGCGCATGATGCCCTACCAAATACTGCTGCAGTTTCTGTCGCCTGCTCACACTTGAGGAAGGTGTTTCACTTGTGCGTGTAGCTGGCACAGATCGACCACGTCCTCTCCTTGCAACAGGAGCTCTACCAGCAGCACCACGACCCAGGCCACGGCCCCTATTTGACGGTCTCCTCATATTTCTGTAATTTATGATCTTGCCCTAGAAAGGTGTTTATTGAATAGCGGAACAAAACAACAACAGTATCGCACGGGTGTATCTCACAGTCAAATATGCAAACTATGCCGCAATTTAATTTTTTTTACCCCAAAAGGGTGTTTATTAAATAGCGGAATAGAAAAACAGTATACAAATACAACGGGTGTATCTCACAGTCAAATATGCAAAGTATGATGCAAATTTAATTTTTTTCACTCCAAAAGGGTGTATATTGAATAGCGGAATAGAAAAAAGGATATAAAACGGTGTATCTCACACGTACAAACACAGACTAGGCCCCGATTACAATTTTTTGTACCCTAAAGGCAGGATGAGGATGAGGAAGAGGAGTAGGAGGAGTTCGGAACAGGAGGCAAACTGAAGCGCCCTGCAATCCTCGGCGGTGGAAGGAGATGCGCCAAACAAATTTAAAAAGGTGTATCTCACATGTACCGATACAGACTATGCCGTAATTAAATTTTTTACACTCAAACCGGGTGTATATTGAATAGCGTAATAGAAAAAATTTTATAAAACGGTGTATCTCACACGTACAAACACAGACTAGGCCCGATTACAATTTTTTGTACCCTAAAGGCAGGATGAGGATGAAGAGTAGGAGGAGTTCGGAACAGGAGGCAAACTGAAGCGCCCTGCAATCCTCGGCGGTGGAAGGAGATGCACCAAACAAATTTAAAAAGGTGTATCTCACATGTACCGATACAGACTATGCCGTAATTTAATTTTTTACACTCAAACAGGGTGTATAAACTAATAGCGGAATAGAAAAAATTGTATAAAACGGTGTATCTCACACGTACAAACACAGACTAGGCCCCGATTATAATTTTTTGTACCCTAAAGTCAGGATGAGGATGAGGAGTAGGAGGAGTTCAGAACAGGAGGCAAACTGAAGCGCCCTGCAATCCTCGGCGGTGGAAGGAGATGCGCCAAACAAATTTAAAAAGGTGTATCTCACATGTACCGATACAGACTATGCCGTAATTTCATTTTTTACACTCAAAAAGGGTGTATATTGAATAGCGAAATAGAAAAAATTTTATAAAACGGTGTATCTCACACGTACAAACACAAACTAGGCCCCGATTACAATTTTTTGTACCCTAAAGGCACAATGAGGATGAGGAGTAGGAGGAGTTCGGAACAGGAGGCAAACTGAAGCACCCTGCAATCCTCGGCGGTGGAAGATGCGCCCCAAAAGATTGGAAGGTGTATCTCACACGTACTGATACTGACTGCCGCAATTTAATTCTTTTTACCCCAAGGGTGTAGATTGAATAGCGGAACAGAAAATATGATATCAAAAGGTGTATCTATTTCACACGTACAGACCCAGACTAGGCCCTGATTACTATTTTTTGTACTCTAAAGGCAGGATGAGGAGTAGGAGGAGTTCGGAACAGGCAGGAGGCAAACTGAAGCACCCTGCAATCCTCGGCGGTGTAAGATGAGCCCCAAAAATTGTAAAGGTGTATCTCACACGTACCGAAACAGACTATCCCGCAATTTAATTCTTTTTACCCCAAGGGTGTAGATTGAATAGCGGAATAGAAAATATGATATCAAAAGGTGTATCTATCTGTCAGGAGACTAGCCAGAGGAGAGTTGCCCGTAGGCCTGGCATGGTGGCCAATTTCCAATATGGCCGCACTCGCACAAATGCACGCACACGTATTGCGAATGCACGTTCACTATGGCAAAGACGTGTGTGTGCTGGCTCACACAATGCTTGTCAGATCTTGGCGCCCTCTGGTCTTTAAAAGAGGGACTGCAGCACATGGACATTGCTGACTGATCTTCAGCTTCCTGCTTCCTGTTCTTGTGTGTGTGCTTATGCTTCTGATCATCTGTTACCGACCCGGCCTGCCTTTGGATACCTCTTGTCATTCCTGTCAGCTCTGACCTCGGATAGCCCACGGATCTGCTCTTGTCTCTTGTCCTGTGTATGACTTCGGCTTGCCTGACTAGGTCCCTGCTCTTCTGTCTGCTGACTACTGGCTTACTGACCTTGGCATCCATCTCTGACTACGTTTCCTGCTTCACCCTGTCTGCTGTGATCCACCTTGGTGCCTACCTGCAGTACCCAGCCTGCTGTACCCACCTGCAGTACTTACCTGTTGCTCCAGCCTGCAATACCTATTTGCCATATCCAGCTTACTGGAGCCACTACAATCTGTTTCCTGCTGTGTGCAGTCTGCACCATCATCAGCTCCACTGGGTCCTACTGCTCACCTCATCTGGTATCCACCTGCGGAGAGATCTCCACACCTGCATCTCTCATCAGTGGCACAGCCGGCAATCCCTGCTTCTTTGGGCTTTGTGTTCCCTGTTTCCACCTTCAGGGACACCGAGCACCTAGCCGCAAGGAGAGCCCTCTCAGCATTTCGGCTTCAGGACCAGGTACGTGACAGTATCAGTCAGCCAAAAGATGTCTGAAGCCGACAGAGGTGCGTCTCCATTAGAAGCTCTGTGCCAACAAGTCGCAGCCATCACGCAAGCCATAACAAATCTGCAAGAAGACTATGATCAATTGGAAGGTCGTCTGCAGAGTCTATACACTACTCCTTTTCCTACTGACCAGAACCCGGAAAATACAGCCCCAGCCTCAGCTTCTGCTGCCTATAAACGCACAGCTGTCGCACCAACGATAGTGGTACCTCCACCTGAACCAAGGGTCCCCATACCTGAACGTTTCTCTGGGGACCGAAGAAAGTTCAGGGCTTTTAAAAACGCTTGCCAGTTGTATCTAGCTCTGCAACCACAGACTTTTTCTCTTGAAACCGTTAAGGTTGGCTTTGTCATTTCTCTGCTCACAGATGAACCACAATCCTGGGCCCATTATCTTTTGGAGCAAAAGAACCCGGTCCTCAACTCAGTCTCAGCTTTCTTCGAAACTATGTCGCAACTTTACGACGACCCCCAGCGAATGGCCACGGCCGAGGCAGCCTACACACACTTCAACAAGGGTGCCTGCCTGTTGAGGACTATACAGCTGAATTCTACAAATGGTCAGCAGACACCGGCTGGAATGAGGCCGCATTAAAGTACCAGTTTCGGCTCGGCCTATCTGAAGCACTTAAAGACGAGCTGGCTCGAGTCGACAGCCCTGCCACTCTGGAACACCTTATCAAACTGTCCATCCAGCTTGATCGCCGACTGCGGGAGAGACGATCCGAACAAATTCAGTCCTCCAGACCTACCTGGATGCTACCCAGAGTTCCCCCAGCAATCCACTCTACGCCTATTACCTCTTCTTCCTCAACACCCCTAGAGGGAGAACCAATCCAGATTGGACTGATGCATTCTGCCCTAACTCCCGAAGAAAGGACACGCCGTCGGCAAGCCAACCTTTGCCTCTACTGTGGAGGGGCTGGACATTTTCTTTGTAATTGCCCTGTGAGACCCAGTAAGCCCCGGCTTCCTGGCCCTGCCTACTCTCCAGTCTCCGGGATTCACCCAGCTCACCTACTTCTACCCATTTCACTACAGGTGGCGGATAGAGAAATCAAGTTTCAGGCCATAATTGACTCCGGTGCTTGCAGTTGCTTCCTAGACCTTGCTCTAGCCAAGAAGTTTAGCATTCCGCTTAGACCTAAAAGACTTAGCCTTACTGTTCACCTGGCAGATGGCACCATCCCCACATCGGGGCCTGTCACCCAAGAGACTGAACCTGTTATGACTATAACTGACTCTGAACATCAGGAATTCCTGTGCTTCGATGTCCTTCGCTCCCCCATATTTCCTGTGATATTGGGCATCCCCTGGCTGCGAGCCCATAACCCCAGGATTGACTGGTCTAAGGGGGAGATCATATTTTCCTCTGCCTACTGCCGCCAACATTGTTTTGTACCTGAGTCCCTGAGCTCTTCCAGTTGCATGACCATCCAATCAGTATCTGATAACAGCCAGCTTGTCCCATCCAGCTACCACAACTTTCTAGACGTGTTTGATAAGAGGAGAGCCGATGTCTTGCCACCGCATCGGCCCTATGATTGTCCCATAGAATTGCTGCCAGGTGCAGAAATTCCCTTTGGCCGGATATTCCCGTTATCCGAGGTGGAATTGGAAGCTCTACGTCTCTACATTGACGAAAATCTAAACTAAGGATTTATTCGTCCATCCTCTTCCCCAGCAGGCGCGGGGATCTTCTTTGTTGAAAAGAAGGACCACACACTTAGGCCCTGTGTGGACTACAGAGAATTAAATAAAATTACTATTAAAAATCGATATCCACTTCCCCTAGTACCAGAACTTTTTCAAAGATTTAGGACTGCCCAAGTTTTCACAAAACTAGATCTCCGGGGTTCTTATAATTTAGTCCGGATTAGAGAGGGGGATGAGTGGAAGACAGCTTTACGAACCCGTTTCGGACATTTTGAGTATCTTGTCATGCCCTTTGGATTGTGTAATGCCCCGGCAACTTTACAGCATTTTGTAAATGACATCTTTAGAGAATACCTGGATCACTTTCTGATTGTTTATCTTGACGATATTCTTATTTTCTTTGCATCACTCGAACTACACCGTGTACATGTGAAGAAAGTCTTATCTACACTTAGAAAACATGGACTCTATGCTAAAGCAGAGAAATGTGAGTTCGAGAAACAAGCCATCCAATTCCTGGGGTTGGTAATATCCACCAATGGAATCGCCATGGACCCCTAGAAGGTGTCTTCTATTCTTGAGTGGCCTGCTCCAGTGGATAAAAAAGGAATCCAAAGATTTGTAGGATTCGCTAATTTCTACAGAAGGTTCATCAGAGGGTTCTCAGCCATCATCGCCCCCATCACTCAATTGACACGACAACACTCTCGATTTCAGTGGTCTCAGGAGGCCCAGGAAGCCTTTGATAAACGTAAAGCCCTGTTCACTTCTGCTCCAGTATTACAGCACCAAGAACCCACTCTACCCTACGTCCTGGAGGTAGACGCCTCGGAAGTAGCTACTGGAGCAATCTTATCACAGCTCCAAGGGCCTAAAGCTTTGCTCCATCCAGTAGCCTTCTTTTCAAGAAAATTAAGTCAAGCAGAAAAGAATTATGATGTCGGTGACCGGGAGCTGTTGGCCATCAAGGCGGCTTTAGAAGAGTGGCGATACCGGCTGGAGGGTGCAGCCCACCCTGTGATGATCTTTACCGATCACAAAAATTTGGAATACCTCAGGACTGCCAAACGGCTTAGACCCCGGCAAGCACGGTGGGCCCTGTTTTTCTCCCGTTTTAACTTTCACATTACTTATCGGCCGGGGTCCAAGAATAGCAAAGCTGACTCTCTCTCTCGAATGTTCCCGGAAACTCCTGAAGTAGCATCTTCCAGCACAATCCTGTCCTCCCAAAATTTTTTACTAATACTACCTAATCTAAAGTCAGCCATACAGCTAGCATCTGCCCAATGCCTGGTAACTGAAGTTTCAGCTTTAAGGAAGCAAGATGGATTCTTCTGGCATAACGATAACATTTTTGTACCACAAGAGACCAGGACTTTAGTCCTTAAAGCATGCCATGATCATCAGCTAGCCGGTCATTTTGGGGTACACAAGACCATCGAACTTGTCCAACGTTCCTTCTGGTGGCCAGGCTTGAGCCAGGACTGCAAAGATTATGTTGGTTCCTGCACAACTTGTCTTCGCAGCAAAGGGAGTAACACTAAAGCCTGGGACCTGTTAAGACCGTTACCGGTCCCGGACTTTCCCTGGAAAATGCTGTCCATGGACTTCATTGTGGATCTACCCCCTTCTGAGGGATTCACTTCCATTTTTGAAATAGTAGACCGATTGTCTAAAATGTCACATTTTGTACCGATGGTGGGCACTCCCTCTGCCGCAGACACCGCCCATGCCTTTATAAAGGAAATAGTAAGGCTCCATGGTCTGCCCAGAAACATAGTCTCTGACAGAGGAGTACAATTTACCTCCAGATTCTGGAGAACTCTTTGTAGAGCCTTAGACATTGACGTCTGCCTATCCTCGGCCTACCACCCCCAAAGCAGCGGCCAGACGGAAAGAACCAACTAAACCTTGGAACAGTACCTTCGATGCTTTTCCACTTTCTCACAAGATAATTGGGTATCTCTGTTACCCTGTGCCGAATTTTCCTATAATAACTCAGTTCATGCTGCCACCAACCAGACTCCATTCTGGGCCAACTATGGGTACCATCCATCCTTTCTACCTGACGTGTTGCCTGAAAGTCCTGTGCCCGCAGTTCAAGACAGATTAACCTCCATCGTAACCAACTATCAGTTTCTTCAGGAAGCCATTTCAAAAGCTCAGGAGGAATATAAAAAGGTACTATGATAAGAAGAGGAGGGGGAATCCAGTTTTGAAAGTTGGAGACAGGGTCTGGCTATCTACGGCTAATTTGAAACTCCCTTGCCCTTCACGAAAGCTGGGTCCAAGGTTCATTGGGCCATTTGAGATAAGGAGAGTGATAAACCCTGTGGCCTTTGAACTGACACTTCCACAATCTTATAAAATCCACCCGGTTTTTCATGTGTCTCTTCTGAAACCTGCCTCTTCAGACCGTTTTCCGGGAAGAGAAGACCCACCACCACCACCGGTTACAGTGGGTGAAGATACTGAATTTGAGGTAGAAACAATTCTTGATTGCAGGAAGAGAGGAAGGCAAGCTCAATATCTTGTCAGATGGAAAGGTTACCCCCCTGAAGAGAATGCTTGGGAGCCCGAAGGGAATATTCATGCTCCCAGATTGTTGCTGGAGTTCTTCAACAGAAACCCTGAAAAGGTATCGCGTTTGGGCATCCGGAGGCTGCCCGTAGGGGGGGGGAGCACTGTCAGGAGACTAGCCAGAGGAGAGTTGCCCGTAGGCCTGGCATGGTGGCCAATTTCCAATATGGCCGCACTCGCACAAATGCACGCACACGTATTGCGAACGCACGTTCACTACGGCAAAGACGTGTGTGTGCTGGCTCACACAATGCTTGTCAGATCTTGGCGCCCTCTGGCCTTTAAAAGAGGGACTGCAGCACATGGACATTGCTGACTGATGTTCAGCTTCCTGCTTCCTGTTCTTGTGTGTGTGCTTATGCTTCTGATCATCTGTTACCGACCCGGTCTGCCTTTGGATACCTCTTGTCATTCCCCCAGCTCTGACCTCGGATAGCCCACGGATCTGCTCTTGTCTCTTGTCCTGTGTATGACTTCGGCTTGCCTGACTAGGTCCCTGCTCTTCTGTCTGCTGACTACTGGCTTACTGACCTTGGCATCCATCTCTGACTACGTTTCCTGCTTCACCCTGTCTGCTGTGATCCACCTTGGTGCCTACCTGCAGTACCCAGCCTGCTGTACCCACCTGCAGTACTTACCTGTTGCTCCAGCCTGCAATACCTATTTGCCATATCCAGCTTACTGGAGCCACTACAATCTGTTTCCTGCTGTGTGCAGTCTGCACCATCATCAGCTCCACTGGGTCCTACTGCTCACCTCATCTGGTATCCACCTGCGGAGAGATCTCCACACCTGCATCTCTCATCCGTGGCACAGCCGGCAATCCCTGCTTCTTTGGGCTTTGTGTTCCCTGTTTCCACCTTCGGGGACACCGAGCACCTAGCCGCAAGGAGAGTCCTCTCAGCATTTCGGCTTCAGGACCAGGTACGTGACACTATCTCACACGTACAGACCCAGACTAGGCCCTGATTACTATTTTTTGTACCCTAATGGCAGGATGAGGAGTAGGAGGAGTTCAGAACAGGCAGGAGGCAAACTGAAGCACCCTGCAATCCTCGGCGGTATAAGATGCACCCTAAAAATTGGAAAGGTGTATCTCACACATACCGATACAGACTATCCCGCAATTTAATTATTTTTACCCCAAGGGTGTAGATTGAATAGCGGAATAGAAAATATGATATCAAAAGGTGTATCTATCTCACACGTACAGACCCAGACTAGGCCCTGATTACTATTTTTTGTACCCTAAAGGCAGGATGAGGAGTAGGAGGGGTTCGGAACAGGCAGGAGGCAAACTGAAGCACCCTGCAATCCTCGGCGGTATAAGATGCGCCCCAAAAATTGGAAAGGTGTATCTCACACGTACCAATACATACTATGCCGCAATTTAATTCTTTTTACCCCAAGGGTGTAGATTGAATAGCGGAATAGAAAATATGATATCAAAAGGTGAATCTATCTCACACGTACAGACCCAGACTATGCCCTGATTACTATTTTTTGTACCCTAAAGGCAGGATGAGGAGTAGGAGGAGTTCGGAACAGGCAGGAGGCAAACTGAAGCACCCTGCAATCCTCGGCGGTATAAGATGCGCCCCAAAAATTGGAAAGCTGTATCTCACACGTACCGATACAGACTATCCCGCAATTTTATTCTTTTTACTCCAAGGGTGTAGATTGGATAGCGGAATAGAAAATATGATATCAAAAGGTGTATCTATCTCACACGTACAGACCCAGACTAGGCCCCGATTACTATTTTTTGTACCCTAAAGGCAGGATGAGGAGTAGGAGGAGTTCGGAACAGGCAGGAGGCAAACTGAAGCACCCTGCAATCCTCGGTGGTATAAGATGCGCCCCAAAAATTATAAAGGTGTATCTCACACGTACCGATACAGACTATCCCGCAATTGAATTCTTTTTACCCCAAGGGTGTAGATTGAATAGCGGAATAGAAAATATGATATCAAAAGGTGTATCTATCTCACACGTACAGACCCAGACTAGGCCCCGATTACTATTTTTTGTACCCTAAAGGCAGGATGAGGAGTAGGAGGAGTTCGGAACAGGCAGGAGGCAAACTGAAGCACCCTGCAATCCTCGGTGGTATAAGATGCGCCCCAAAAATTGTAAAGGTGTATCTCACACGTACCGATACAGACTATCCCGCAATTGAATTCTTTTTACCCCAAGGGTGTAGATTGAATAGCGGAATAGAAAATATGATATAAAATTGGTGATTTTTCAATAGCACATGGGAACACAGCAGCGTCTTATGTCAGTCAGGTCTGCTGCAGGCTATGAAGGGGAAAAAAAGGAAAATTCCCCTTTTAAGTATTGTAATTTTTAAATAGCTTAGTACAGACTATGCCACAATTTAATTTTTTTTAACCCAAAAGGGTGTATATTGAATAGTGGAATAGAAAAAAGTGTATAATATTGAAAATCACTAGCACATGTGAACACAGCAGTGTCTTATGTCAGTCAGATCTGCTGTAGGCTATGAAGGGGAAAAAAAAGAAAATTCCCCTTTTAAGTTTGTAATTTTTAAATAGATTAGTATAGACTATGCCACAATTTAATTTTTTAACCCAAAAGGGTGTATATTGAATAGTGGAATAGAAAAAAGTGTATAATATTGAAAATCACTAGCACATGTGAACACAGCAGTGTCTTATGTCAGTCAGCTCTGCTACAGGCTATGAAGGGAAAAAAAAAAGAAAATCCCACTTTAAGTTTGTAATTTTAAAATAGATTAGTACAGACTATGCCACGATTTAATTTTTTTTAACCCAAAACGGTGTATATTGAATAGTGGAATAGAAAAAAGTGTATAAAATTTAAAATCAGTCAATAATAGCACATGTGAACACAGCAGTGTCTTATCACAGCCAGCAATGAAGCAAAAACGCTGCACACAACTGACTGATAAAAATAGATTTTTTTCTCCCTCCTCCTCAGCGGGCAAAAAGATTGTGTTCACTGCACCACCCCACACACAGCAAAATCGATGTAGAACACTGACCCTGCCTATTCTCCAGCCTCGCCCTAATATTGTCGATAAGATCGTTCACTGGCACTGCACAACCAACCCCCCACACAGCAAAATCGATGTAGCACACCGACCCTGCCTATTCTCCAGCCTCGCCCTAAAATGCCCTAATAACTCACCCTGCCTGCACTCCGACCTGACCCTGCATTCTTTTCGGACACAATACAATTTTTCACTGTCTGTCCCTAATCAGCAGCCAGCACGTATGATGTGTGCTCTCTCCCTAATCTACAGCAGAATGACCGCGGCGCGCTGGGGCTCTCGAACTTATAAAAACATGGTCACATGCTTCAGATGGCCAATCACAGCTACTAATACATTAGTAGGCATGGCTGGGATGGCTTAAGGCACACCAGTTAAACACTTGTTGATTGGCTGTTGAAAGCCCGCCATTACATACAAATACGGAAATAAAATGACCGAACACGGATTTTAAACCCGAACATACAGTAAAGTTTTCGGGTCCGTGTTCGGGTAACAAAAATCCAATTATTCGGTACGAACACGAATAATACAGTCCATGTTCGCTCAACACTAGTATCGTCCGCATAGACATCATCAGAGTATATTGCTCGAGCAATATCCCCTGATGATGTCTATGCGGACGATACGTGTCAGGTGCTCACCATAAGAACTTCTATCTACATGTTTTATTGCCTGTTACCATGCGAACATTGTAAGTGCAAGTCTTTTTTTATTAAAAGGTTTTTTAGCAATATTACGCTATATGCACTCTTCTTTCTGGCTTTTATGTAACCTGGCTATGAGAGATCTACATCCCTCTACAAACCACTTCATGAGCCTGAAATTACATCCATGGTCGTATCTTAGGAGGAATCTGGATCATCTTTAAAAGCCCATTTGGTCTGCTTGCTATATGGTAATGTAGACTCATTTGATCTGGTGAGCACCCAATTAATTTGGTTCTATCTGGTGATGGGATATCTTCTTTCATTTTAAAGATATATTGTGTTCAGCGTCAAGATTCATCACACTCATGGGACTATTTTTCTTTCTGTATGGAAATTTTTTTGACATGGGACTTATTTAAATCATTATTTGTTTTTTTTTCACCATGTTATCACAAGTTGGTATTGTCATGTTAATGCCTTCCTCCAATTTTTTAGCGCTGCACTTATTTTCCTTTTTTGTTTTCCTGAGGTAACATCTTAATTGCACTTAAAAACCACTTTCCACCCTTAGGACATTCATGGATGTCCTTGAGTTGAAGTGGTTATACCAGGATGATGCCTGCAGCTACAGGCATCATCCTGGCATCAAAACTTGCAGCCGGCGATTCTTACTTAAGCAGAAGTGATTTAAGTGGCTGAGCGGCCACTGGATCACTTCTGAGGGCAGCTGAAGTGGGTCGCTGTGGCCAGTGATGAAAGCTGCACTTAACAGAGAAAGAGGAACTGCTGTTGTTCCTCCCTCTCTGTGAAGGATTTTATCACTTCCGGGTTTCGTTTGCCTGCCCGTTAGTGGCCAGGAAAGCAGCCAAGCTGATCTATGTCTGAACGGCTGCATTGGAGGCATGAGGAGAGATTTGAGATCTAATAGACCCCAGATCTCTCCATAAAGGCGACCTGTTACGGCTCAAGCTGTCACGAGGTATGTTGTTCATCCCTTGTGATAGCAATGAAGGTAATAAAAAAAAACATCCCTGTTCCCCCGTGCTTACATGCAAATACGAACACATACATATCTCCTGCCGCATATGTAAAGATGATCACACCACACTTGTGAGGTATCATAGCAAATGTCAGCACAAGAGCAATAATCATGTTCCAGACCTCCTGTGTAACTCTAAACTTTGGAGAATTTTAAGTGCTGTAGTTAGGTGCCATTCCAAGGGCGTATGCAAATTTTAAAGTGTGACATGTTAGGTATCTAGGAAAAGACAGCCCAGTCACCGCACACCTTACCCAGCCCAAGTGGTTAGCCTGTGCACTGAATAGCATATGAGTCTAAGCCCCTGAAATGCAACCACAGTCAAGAATGTCACGTGTAATGTAGCAATAATGAGAATTGATAGACATTTTGGAGGCATGCATACACAGGTTCAAAAAATAAATAGGGACTAAAATAAATAAGTGAAACAATAAAAAAAAATGAAAATGTTGCATAAAACCTGACATCTCTGCACCATTGTGTGAATGAGGACTAAAGGCTAATGGTAGAAATGTTTTTAATCCTGATCTGATGAAATGTGTATGAAAGGTAGGTGATACTTTCCTCAATACTGGTATAGACTATAATCCAAAAAACTGGTGGTCTCCAAACCGCGACCTGAGGGCCAGATGCAGCCTTTTGCCTGCTTTGGGTACTCTTCCACCCACTGATACCAAGAATGGGGCATAATTCCTCCCACTGACACCAATGAGGGGGCACGATTGCTCCCAAAGGACACCAATGATGGGGCACAATTTCTCCCAATCACACCAACAGTGGGGCACAATTTCTCCCAATCACACTGATAATGGGGTCTTATGACACCAACGATGGGGGCCTGATTACAGCAACGATGGGGCACAACTCCTCCCACTGACATCAAAGATAGGGGCATTGTTTTTCCCACTGATGTCGGGACCATCTCTACTCCCAATGTCCACAGTCCTGCCCTCCTAAAGTCTGAAGGACAATAAACTGGCCCTTTGTTTATAAAGTTTGGAGACCATTGGTCTATACCAACATGCAGAGGAATCACTACATTGGAGATTTTTAAGGCAGCAATATGGCCGTCTTATGCTACCTCCTTGACACATGACAGGGTCAGTCCTGCTGCCCTTACCACCATAGACTTTGACATAGAGATCTGTGGTTCTCTCTTCTACTTTCAATATTAATAATTAAACTCTATAGGTTATTTTTACCCTGTTTTTAGATTGTTATATCCTTTCAGTATGATGCCATACATACTGTATGTGCTAAGAAAGGACAATGAGCAAAGGTAAGTATACAGTTTTCTGATTTGTATACTTTCTAAAGCTAGCTACATATTGATCAAAATTATACTAATTTAGCAGGGACTGACAGAATTTCGACCTAGGTATGGGCGCTGTGGTTGTACAGAAGTCGATCTACCGATTGACTTCTGTACAACCACCCTGTTGAATTCTCCACGCTCTATCAGTGCTGCAGGAAGGCAATGACACAGCAGGGAGGATTCCTTCATCCACCTTGAATGTGGATAGGGAGTCAGTTTTTTTAATTCAGCCAGCTCATCCATGGGCAGCCCAATACACCATATTATTATTTGGCTAATACACTCAATTAATCAATCTCTTTTCTATTCAGAATATTTTGTTTTGGATTTCTGTATGTGACGTAGTTCCTATTAAATCCATCACAGTGTTTACTGTATGTATTCGTGCTAGATTATAGTCTCTGGCATCTATTTTGTATAGCTATTCCCCCTTAATATGTTGATTCTATCTCTCAGGGACCTTTTGTGCTGTTTGGAGGAATGGTTTTTCCTCTATTCAGCCTTTGCTCCTCCTTCTTCACTCTCTTGCTGACAGCTTTGAACATGGCGACCGGACCGGATGTTATTGTCCTCGACTTCCGGTTTCCGGTCTGACCATGTGACGCCGTCGCGTCTTATTGACGCACTTCCATATCGTGCTCCGATTGGCCGGCTGGGTGTGCTTCGCTCTCACTCCCTCGGTGACGTCAGACGCCGAGGGAGTGGAGGAGATGTATAAATGCCGGCGCAGATGGTCAGTATTCCACTAGACCACCGGGGAACATGACGTTCGTTTGGAGACACATGCGGTAATGGAATTTCCTTTTCTTTGGCCTCCTATCCATTTCTTGATGATTCAAACCCTTCTCCTCTTTGCTTATTCTGTTTTGTTTCTCATGCAGCTTTGCATTGGAGCAGACCATTTAAAGATTCTTCTGAATTAAACAAATTCCTACAGGATTGTTACACAAAACTTTAGGATTTGGATGTGTACTAAACTGGACCACCAGGGTAAATGGCATTCCTATTTTATATTTTATCTTTATAGCAACCAATATTATGTTGGCAATTTCTCCTTATGGAATATATGCCCATAGAAATTCTCTTTACTGTTTTGAAGGAATCCTATTTCTCTTTCTTGAACTGATGGGATATCTTTTCCCTTATCATTGCCAATAAGGCACCCTCCGAGGTATCCTTACATCTTTGAGCTGATTAGTAATTACATCATTATTTAAAAATTGATAATATCCATTTGATCCTTTTATAGGATATGTATGCAAATTACACTCCTATATTGCAGTCTCCTCACTTTTCCAGTTGTTGTTACCGGCTTGGCTTTCATCTTCTCTATGGGTCAACGTTAAGGGGTCAGGTATCTCAGTCCCTTCCTCTCCACCCACCCTTGCCTCTGCACCTACGTCATCTCCACTTCCGGCAAACGAAAAGGTTCAGGTCTCCTTAAAGGTACATTTTGTCAATATTATATCCATTGGATTTATGGAAATTATTTGGGCATTCAACATAGGACCATTGATATATGCCCTATTCTGACTATATTTGTCCTATTTTCATGTTTTTTCTTTGTAATTTAGAAATGTTCACTCTCGAGAAATATCTATCAAACTCCTGAAGAAGCTATTATGAAGATGGCGAAACATGTAGAGTTGATATTATCGAGTGCATTCTCTTGCTTTTAACATTTTAATCAATGTTGTGTCTTGTCCTAATCTTATATGTCAAATAAATTGTGTTTTTTTGAGAATTCAGATTTTTCTCCATCATTTGCACCTTTAAAGTCCCACTTTGCCCCCTCCTATTGTAGTTACCAGCCCAATACACCACTCTAATACCTACCAGCTACTCCAACAGACCTAGAAAGCACATCCACTAATTTCTGATCAAATACAAATAAACATGATTTTATTTTATATCTACTCATATACTATATCTATCAATTTTAGGATTTTTATTTTTTATTTTTAAACAGAACTCTAGATACAAATAACAAGGGGAATTGCATGTTAAAAGATAAATACAACCAGATTTTTCTGCAATATTCACCTTCAGTCCAGAGATATCTCCCATAGTACCATTTTTTCTACCACTTGATGTCCTCCGTCAGATGGCCAGAATCATTCAACTCATTTCCCTTAAGCCCAGGTTGTCCTGCACCCTCCCCCATCTGTGAATGGACAGTGATGTGAGAAGCAGTACAATGATGGTCTCGTCTCTCTGTCACTCTTCTCTCTCCTTCTATCAGCACATGAACTGATACATGTACTGCTTGTTCCTCACACTCCAGTTCTGTAGTACAGAGACTGCAAGAGGCTGATAACAGGTCAGATTCCGGGTACTTACACTGCTTGCATTTAAAATGATTACAGAGCTCCATAAGGCCTAGTTCACACCCATGCATTTTTTTAGTGCATTTTCAGTTTTGCAGAAACACACTATAGTCCATTTAACATAGATTTCTATGGGTCGTGTTCACATCTGTGCATTTTAAGGAAAGGGCCAGGGATTTTTTGGGGGATTTTTGGTTCCATAGACTTCAGTGGATCAAAAATGTGTAATGAAAAACGCTAAATGCACCTGGGATATGCAAACTGCAACCTGCATAGTTTGAACCAGGCCTTAATCTGAATCTTTTAACCACTTAAGCCCCGGAAGATTTTACCCCCATTCCGACCAGGGGGTATTTTGCGATTCGGCACTGCGTGAATTTAACGCACAATTGCGCGGTCGTGCGACGCTGTACCTAAACGAATTTGACGTCCTTTTTTTCCCACAAACAGAGCTTTCTTTTGGTGGTATTTGATCACCTGTGCGATTTTTTGATCACGCGCTATAAACAAAAAAAGAGCGTCAATTTTGCAAAAATAGCAATATTTTTCACATTTTTTTATATGAAATTCCCCCAAAAAAAATGTAAAAATCAAAATTTTTAAAAATTTTCGGCCAATTTATTTTATGCTACCTATGTTTGGTAAAAAAAATCGCAAAAAGCGTATTTTGATTGGTTTGCGCAAAAGTTATCGCGTTTACTAACAAAGGGAAAGATTTTTGTCATTTTTGTTGTTTTTTTTTTAACGCGTAATGGCGGCGATCTGCGATTTTTTTTGCGGTACTGCGACATTGCGGCGGACAGATCGGACCCTTGACTGACATTTTTGACACTTTTGGGGTTACCAGTGACATTTCTACAGTAATCAGTGCTATACATATGCACTGTTACTGTAAAAATACACTGGTAGTGAAGGGGTTAACTTTATTTGGAAGGGAGGGGCTGTGTGTGTCCCTAGGGGCGTGGTTTCTACTGTGATTGGCTGTGGCTCTAGCTGTAAGGACACTGATCAACGGATCTACATACCAGATCCGTTTTATCAGTGTCTTTGCAGCGAGGAGAATGACAGGCAGTTTGTTTACACAAGCTGCCTGACATTCTCCCTCTCCCCCGCCGATCGCCGAGTGACCGGCGGACATCGGGTCCGCTGGTCACACGCGCGGGGGGGTCCGTGACCACGCGGGAGCGGGAGCGCGCCCCGGGGGGCGCGCGCTCGCTCCCTAGACCCTCACAAGCAAGCAACGTAGCCCTACGTTAGTTTGCCTGTGAGGGGCTGACCGCCGACGTAGATAGTCGTGCGGCGGTCGGCAAGTGGTTAAATCTGCATAGAATTCAGTTTTAATATACAGTATATATATAATACATCTCGTTATAGAAAATTATCATTATCTTTAGCTTTTTATTTGCTTATATATTCACCTTATTTTTTTTACATATATAGGTAATGTGGTTAAATAAAGGGGTTGTAAAGAGAGAACGGCGGTCTGCTGTTGTAAACACTGCAGATTGTTATTCTCTCAAGAATCAGTACAGAGCGCCTATGATCCTCCTATTTAGGATCACAGGTCTCTGTCTTGATTCCTCAAGCCCACCCCCCTCACAGTTAGAAAAGACCCCCTACGCATACATTTAACCCTTTGATCACCCCTGGGTTAACCCCTTCCCTGCCAGTGTCATTATTACAGTAACAGTGCATATTTTTAGCACTGATTACTGTAGTAATGTCCTTGGCCCCCCCAAAAAAGTAAAAAATGTCAGTTAGAGGTCCCATCTTTCCGCTGCAATGCCGAAGTCCCACTAAAAATCACCGATCGCCGCCATTACTTGTAAATAAATAAATAAATAAATAAAACTGACATAAATCTTTCCCCTAGTTTGTAGATGTGATAACTTTTGCGCAAACCAATCAAAATACACTTATTGGGGGGGGGCGTGGCGACCGCCGAGTAAGATGGCCGCTTGATCCGGGAGCTCCAGCCAGAGCTCAGCCTGTTCTACATCTACGGCCCGACACAGCCGCTCTACGATCCTGGTAACTGCAGATCCTTGCTGGGGAATAGCCCGTGCACATCACCAGCATGGCCCGGAGGAACAAAGGTGCCCCGCCAGTCCGCAAACTGTCCGAGTTTTTCGGACCGATCCCGCCCGGTCTCCGCCAACATGGCGGCGGAGACACTCCATCGTCCAGCCGGCTGCTCCCTCTACCGCCCGAGTCGCGGAAGGATGACGTCATGACGGCGCCGATAGAGGGGCGAACGCACAATACACTTCAGATGCGGCCGGCAAGGTCTGCGGACTCCTCTCCCTCCACACCATCCATACAGAGTCCGGCGAAGTCTCGCCCAAGGAGGGGATCACTGACGATGCAGGCATCTACATCCATGGAGGTGAGCAATACATCCACCGCCCCGTGTACACCTTGGGCCTACTCTCCACCGCCTGACCCATTTGCAAACCTGACCACTACCGGACAGCCTGTATCAGACACTACCCTTAAGGACATGCTGTCTATGCTACATTCGTCCATGCAGGCCAACATCCAAGCCTCCATCTCCTATTGCCAAAAGGAATTGCATGGCCTGGGAGACAGGGTACACAATGTAGAGGAGAGGATGGAGGAATTCACAGTGTCCTACAACTCCCTAGTGGATGCTCACACTTCCCACCAGGAAGATATACATCGCATGCAAGCGAAGATAGCAGACCTTGAGGATAGATCGAGGCGTAACAACCTCAAAATAAGGGGGATCCCTGAAACGATCCAACCCAACCAACTGCCCACCTATGTCCGCGATCTGTTTCAGACAGTGGTGCCTGAACTCACCAATGCGGACCTTACTATTGACCGCATCCACCGACTCCCCAAACCATCATTCCTACCGCAAGACGTCCCTCGGGATGTCCTCATGAGGATTCACTATTTTCAGGCTAAAGAGAAGATATTAGACTCGTTCTGGAGGAAGGATCGCCTCCCTGAAAGTGCATCGACCCTCCAGGTCTTGCCTGATTACTCTCAATATACACTCCAATTGAGAAGAAATCTAAATTCCATAACTAAGGCCCTGAGGAACAATAAAATCATATATAAGTGGAAATACCCCGCCAAGCTCTGTGTGACCCATATGGGGTCCACCTCCCAAATCACATCTATGGAACAAGGCCTCCGTCTCCTTAAACAGTGACACATCCTCCCTGACACCACCGAACAACGACCTAGACACCCAGATCCTCCATTACCACGTATGCAACCTGAATGGCATACAGTGTCTAGGTCTTCCAGATCCAGGTCCTCTCATCGCTCAAAATGATAATGACTTCTATTTCCATGGCTGGGCGCACTGGCCCTCCCGCCCTCTGTAGCACTTGAAAACGTGCTAGCTACCCCACCAGCCGAGCAGCAATGGCTGCCCTTATGATCCGTCAGGATCGTATCCTTTTTTACCTGTGTTGTTTTTTCTTGTTTTCTACAATTCTTTTTCAAAGCAGGACCCAGCTACGACTTCAGCAACATCCATGGACAGTTGTTTCCATCATCAGCAATATGTTCCGGACTTCCATCCAGTCTTCCTCTGTGCCACTCACCGGACTCCACACGATCACCATTTGAACCATCCTTGATAAATAAATCCCCGGGACCGGATGGCTTGCACCCGAGGGTTCTTAATGAGCTCAGCCAGGTGATCGCCAGACCATTATTCTTGATCTTTAAGGATAGTTTACAGACGGGTATGGTGCCAGCTGATTGGAAAAAAGCCAACGTGGTACCAATATTTAAGAAGGGGCCGAGATATATCCCGGGTAACTATAGGCCGGTCAGCCTAACATCTGTAGTCTGCAAAATTTTGGAGGGGATGTTAAGGGACCACATACAAGACTTTAGTAATGAAAACGGTATTATAAGTAGTAATCAGCATGGATTCATGAAAAATCGTTCGTGCCAAACCAATCTATTAACCTTCTACGATGAAGTGAGCAGCCACCTAGATAAAGGTAAGCCTGTGGATGTGGTGTATCTGGACTTTGCAAAGGCCTTTGACACCGTTCCCCACAAACGATTACTGTACAAACTAAGGAAGGTAGGTATGGATCAGAAGGTGAGTAACTGGATAGAGAACTGGCTCCAGGGGAGAGTACAGAGGGTGGTGATTAATGGGGAGTACTCGGATTGGGCGGGTGTGGAAAGTGGGGTCCCCCAGGGTTCTGTCCTGGGACCAATCCTGTTTAATTTGTTCATAAATGATCTAGAGGAGGGGATATCTAGCACAATCTCAGTATTTGCAGATGATACTAAACTAGGCATGCCAATATCTTCTATGCAGGATGTGGAAACCTTGCAAGCAGACCTGAACAAAATAACGGGGTGGGCAACTACATGGCAGATGAGGTTTAATGTTGATAAATGTAAAGTAATGCACTTGGGGGCCAGAAACCAGAAAGCAAGCTACTCACTAGGGGGGGAACCTCTGGGTGAGTCTAGGATGGAAAAGGACTTGGGGGTACTGGTAGACAACAAGCTTGGCAGTGGCATGCAATGCCAAGCCGCCGCAAGCAAAGCCAACAGAATACTGGGATGTATAAAAAAGGGGATTCACTCCAGAAATAAAGAGATTATTCTCCCACTCTACAAGACTCTGGTCCGGCCACATCTGGAGTATGCTGTCCAGTTCTGGGCACCGGTCCTCAGGAAGGATGTGCTGGAACTGGAGAAAGTCCAGAGAAGGGCAACAAAAATAATTAGGGGAATGGAGGACATCAGCTATGAGGAAAGACTACAAGCCCTGAACCTTTTCTCTCTGGAGAAAAGACGATTGAGGGGGGATATGATATCAATGTACAAATACTGTACTGGTGACCCGAGCATAAGGAACAAACTATTCAGGGAAAGGAGATACAATAAGACACGTGGCCACTCACTAAAACTAGAGGAAAGGCGGTTTAACCTTAAAGTGCGTAAGGGGTTCTTCACTGTAAGAACGGTAAGGATGTGGAATTCTCTTCCACAAGCAGTCATATCAGCAGGGAGCATTGATAGTTTCAAAAAACTATTAGATGGACACCTTAAAGACCACAACATACAGGGGTATACAATGTACGGTTAAAAGCAAACACACACACACATCATAGGTTGAACTGGATGGACTGATGTCTTTTTTCAACCTCACTAACTATGTAACTATGTAACTATGTAACTATGTAACCCAACTATCGGAGGCTCAAGCGACCTCCCTCCAGGTACCCCTATGTACTTCCTATGCCAAGTTTCATATGGTATGCTCTCATCTTCAGCGGCGAGCCCGCTTCGAACTCTCTGAACTTCCTCAAACCCTAATATGTCCTTGCAGCTATTATCGCTGAATGTTAAGGGGCTGAACCACCCCGTAAAGCGCTTCTCGATGTGGAAGGAAGCAAAGACTCACAAGGCAGACATCCTGGCCATTCAGGAAACCCATTTCAAGCTCGGTTCAGTACCGCGCTGCTCCCACCCAGACTATCCCCATGTGTTTATGGCAAACTCCCCTGAAAAGAAAAGAGGAACCCTGCTGGCCGTTAGCAACTCTGTGACCTTCACCTACTCTAGGGTGGTGGAGGATACAGACGGAAGGTTCATTATCTTAAACTGCAATATTGATGATTGTGATTATGCTATTGTAAACGTGTATGCTCCCAACCGCCACCAGCTCAAATTCCTGCGGAAACTATTCACAAAAGTTCGCAAGCTCACGGTAGGCAAATTGATCATATGTGGGGATTTTAACATCGTAGCAGACCCTGCCTTGGACTCGACCTCTGGTGGCAAAACTTTGTCTACTTCCATGGCAGCTCTCCTACATGTGGAAAATCTGCACGACATATGGAGATACCAGCACGCGGAGGAGAGGGACTATACCTTTCTTCTGCCACCTCTCTTACTCCAGGATCGACATGTTCCTGGTAGACTCAACGATCCTGCCCTTGGTTTTACACACATCTATATCCCCCATCACGTGGTCAGACCATGCTGCCAACATATGTCCATATCTACATCAGCCCCCCAGTCGTCGCAGTACATTTGGAGATGCAACAATGCCATTCTGTCAGACCCCGACTCTCTTAAGCACATCCAAACTCACCTCGGGGAATTCTTCGCAAACAACGCCGCCTCGGCCACGGACCCTTTCACGCTCTGGAATGCCCATAAGGCATATGTGAGAGGAATTCTTATTCAACTGGCATCTAGATTAAAAAAGAAACATCAGAAATCGCTTCGAGACACCCTTGAAAACATTAAATCCTTGGAGGAGGCCAATAAACAGCACCCCTCACAATTATTGTCCACCAAACTTTCGACCCTCAGATCGTATCTCCGTAGGCTTCTGCTGGTCAATCACGACAAAATGATGGCGAAACTCCGACTTCAGTATTACTCGGCCCATAACAAGGCAGGCAAGTTTCTGGCCTCCAGGCTCAAAGCCAGGAGAGTGAAATCCAAAATAGCGTTCATAACTCACCCTCATACGGGTAAAAAACACACGCACCCCCAACAAATTGCGGACGCTTTCGCCGACTATTATGAATCACTGTACAACCTACGCAACGACGCGACCACACACAACCCGTCGACGTCGGACATTCTCACCTTCTTGAGACGCATGGACCTCCCCTCTCTCACGCCCGAGGACCTATCATCCCTAAATGCACCATTCACGCCAAAAGAATTATCCCAGACTATTCTAGGCACTCCTTTAAATAAATCCCCAGGCCCTGACGGGTTGACAAATGAATACTACAGGTCATTCCATGATATTCTTTCACCCCACATGTTGTCAGCATTTTCCTCGGCCATTGCCACAGGCGCCTTCCCAGAGGAGATGCTCCAGGCAAACATAATAACCCTCCCTAAACCAGGCAAACCCCCTACAGCACCAGCGAACTTTAGACCCATATCCCTGTTAAACAATGACGCCAAATTGTATGCAAAAATCCTAGCCAACCGCCTAGCGCACCTTTTACCGAAGCTATTGGGAGGAGACCAAATGGGATTCGTCCGGGGATGGCAAGCCCCGGATGCGACCAGAAGGGTAATAAACCTAATGCACCACGCTGAGAGCTCCAGAACGCCTTCTCTGCTTCTTTCCATAGACGCAGAGAAGGCGTTCGACCGCATACACTGGGGATACATGGAATCGGTTTTGCGCAAGTTCGGATTTTTGGGACCGATACTATCGGCCATAATGGCTTTATATTCCTCCCCATCTGCTAAGGTGCTCTCCGCTGGCATGCTTTCTAAACCCTTTCGCATTACGAATGGTACGTGTCAGGGCTGCCCCCTGTTGCCCCTCATCTTTAACTTGCTAATAGAGCCACTGGCTGAATTACTTCTCACCTCCCCCATGGTATCAGGCTTTAAATTTGGATCCTCCAAGCACGTCATCACTCTATTTGCTGACGATGTCATTTTAAGCCTATCGAACCCTATAGTGTCCCTCCCAGCAGCCCATAAAATTCTTCAAGACTTTAGCAAGGTGTCCTTCTATAAAGTGAATTTTGGCAAATCCGAAATCTTAGGTATGAACATACCTGACAACACCCGAAAACATCTCCAAACAATACTCCCATACGCTTGGTCATCTGACTCGCTGAAATACTTGGGGATCCAGCTGGCATTCCCCACATCCAAATTGCTACACTCCAACATGAAGTCCCTACTATCCACCCTAACAGCAGATACCAACGGTATCAAGTCGACCGAAATCTCCTGGGCGGGGCGTATAGCGGCATTCAAAATGCTTTGTCTACCAAAAATACTATACATATTCCGCACCCTTCCGATACATGTCACCAGCGCATACCTCACTTCCCTGTCAAAAATACTTCCCACATTTGTATGGCAGCGAAAGAGAGCCAGATGTTCTCAATCGCATATGATTCGTCACAAAAAGGCGGGTGGGCTAGGGCTACCAGACATAACGGATTACTACCACGCAACAAGACTGACCCCCATCCAACACTGGTTCTCCAATACACGTAGCCTCCCCTGGCTGCCAATAGAAGCGGCATCGACGCAAACGTCGGATCTCGGTTGATCCCCATACCTCTCACAGTATTCACTGTTCTTCTTCCGTTCACAAAAACCACCATGCTCACGGCTGCTGGGATACAGTCGGTATCTCAACTATACCAACAGGATTCACTCAAGTCCTTTCAAGACCTACACACAGAATTTAATCTACCCAACAACGCCATGTTTGCCCATAACGCCATAATTAGCTTTTTACGCAAATATCCCTTGCCCAAGTTGCGGCTACCTGTCACCCTATGGCAATTCCTCACAAACGTAAAGTCCCCAGTAAAAGGCATATCCCTCATATACAACCTTATAGGACATAAGACCGCCTTTCATAAAACGACACACATGGTAAAGTGGGAGAGTGAGCTTCAGACACCCTATTCCGATTACCAGTGGAAAACGGCGATCCACACCTCCTTCATGGCCTCCAGATGCATAAACCACTGGAAACAAATGCAAAAACTTCTGACCAGATGGTACCTCACACCTTATCGCCTTTCTAAATTTTTTAGTTCTCAGAGCCCGCTATGCTGGCGAAACTGTGACCAAATAGGTACTATTTCTCATATTTTCTGGAAGTGCAAGAGCATAACCAGCTTTTGGAGGAGGGTGTTTGAGGTTCTTTCGATCACCACGGGCATACTCACCCAACCAACCATGGCCATGGCACTACTGAACTTAGGAATGCACAACATACCCTTACACATGAGAACGGTATGCTTCCACATCCTGGTAGCGGCCAGGACACTGATAGCCAAACACTGGAAGCAGGCCATATCCCCATCTCACCTGGAAGTCATTAGAATGGTTAATCTCCAATACTCTATGGAGAAGGCTTACGCTTACTCGACTCATAATGGATCCAAATTCCACTCTACTTGGCACATTTGGACTACCAGCAAATACTTCACCCCCGTCCCTTGATGGGGGTTGGGTCACCGGTAACACAAACACTAGTGAAATGACTGGAACAGTTTTGGTTGTTAACGTTTACTTTTGAGATGTTATTCTTTCTTTATTTTTTTTCTCTTTGATGATTGAGTTCTGCAATTCTACCTCTATATGTTTTGTTCGAAACATTGTACATGAGACTATGAATAATTTAACAATTTTTGCTGTAATGTTTGAAAATTAATAAAAATCTATTGCAAGTAAAATACACTTATTGGGGTTTTTTTTTTTACCAAAAATATGCAGCAGAATACAAATTGGCCTAAAATGATGAAAAAAATTAGATTTTTACTTTTTTTTTTTATTGGGAATGTTATATAGCAGAATGTGAAAAATATTGTTTTTTTTTTTTTTTTTTCAGAATTGTCGCTCTTTTTTTGTTTATAGCACAAAAAATAAAAAAATGCAATAGGTGAATAAATACCACCAAAAGCAAGATCTAATTGTGGGGAAAAAAAGGACATAAATTTCTTTAGACACAGTGTCGCACAACCGCGCAATTGTCCATTAAAAATACGCAGTGCAGAATTGCAAAAAAATGGCCTGGTCATTAAGGGGGTAAAACCTTCCAGCCCAGAAGTGGTTAAACAATGTGAATAGGCTTTTTCAGCACAGTAGATAAGGAGAGCTTGAATAAAAACAATTATAAAGAGCTGAGAGCTCCATTGGATGGATGGAAACGGATTTGGACTTTTCAAATACAATATTTCAAAGTTACCTGACTAAAAACATGAAAAAAGTTTGTATTTAACTACTTGCGGACCAGTCGTCGGCAGGTCGACTCTGTCCCGTGAAACGACGCACATGTACGTCGTTTCGTGGGACCGCTAGTAGGGGGGCGCCAATTGGCCACAGAGAGAGCCAATCAGTGGGTCCAGAGGCCACAATTGCCGCCGGGAACCCGTGATCGCTCCCCGTGGAATGGCAGTCTGCCGTTGTAAACCTGGCAGACCGCTGTTCTGTCAGTTATGAGAAACAAAATGAGGTTGAAGGATTGTAAGAGGTGCATGAAAGTCAGCCAGCCCCAAGTCTGATGTACTCACCCTCCAGTCTGTCACCAACCAAATAAAACCTGTCTCTTGGTACAAAGAACAGGGGTTTAGTTGACACACATTTGCAAAAGCATGTGAAAGCTGCAGAGCCACTTCACGGCACCCTGTTAATCTGCAGTCCTACACTCTTAATTTAGTGTCCTTACACTGGAGGCACATGGCCGCTAATGGGTGGATGGGGAACAGGTGAGAGGGAGACAGCCCAACTTCCCCCAACCCATCCCCATGCACGACTGGCTGTTGTCTCAAAAGCTCAAATAATTAGGTTATAATATAACCATGGTGCAAACTGGAAAGGACCAGCTGAAAAGCATTACACCTCCATTCCCCTTGGTGGATGCAGTATATGGATAGGAAGGGATTTTATGTATGGGGCATGGCCTGTAAAGCACAATTTCCTTTGGGACTTTATATGAGACAAGCAGGTCATGCTATTGGTCTCCATCCCTGTATACGGAAAACACTAAGGTCAAATCAAAACTGCATCCACCAAAAACGCACGAAAATCGCACGCATGTGCCTCCAGTGTGAGGACACTAAATTAAGAGTGTAGGACTGCAGATATAACAGGGTGCCGTGAAGTGGCTCTGCAGCTTTCACATGCGTTTGCAAATGTGTGTCAACTAAACCCCTGTTCTTTGTACCAAGAGACAGGTTTTATTTGGTTGGTGACAGACTGGAGGGTGAGTACATCAGACTGGGGGCTGGCTGACTTTCATGCACCTCTTACAATCCTTCAACCTCATTTTGTTTCTCGTTATAGGGATGGAGACGCCGGGCAACACCAGCTTGGGTCTCATTTAAAGTCCCACCTAGTCCAATATGTTTAAAGTTCTGTCAGTTATGAACACAGGGATTCTGTGTTCCTCCTATTTAGGAACACAGGTCTCTGTGTTCATGCAACAAGCCCATCCCCCACACAGTTAGAAAGCACATTTAACCCTTTGATCACACCTGGTGTTAACTCCTTCCCTGCCAGTGTCATTAGTACAGTAACAGTGCAAAAGTGTCAAAAATGTAAGTTAGGTGTCTGTTCTGCCTGCCGCAATGTCGCAGTCCCGCTAAAAATTGCTGATCACTATCATTACTAGTAAAAAAATAAATAAAAATAACATAAATCTTTCCCCTAGTTTGTAGACGCGATAACTTTTGCGCAAACCAATCAAAATACGCTTATTGCGTTTTTTTTTTTTTTATCAAAAATATGTAGCAGAATACAAATTGGTCTAAAATTATGAAAAAATTAGATTTTTAATTTTTTTATTTCATTGGGAATGTTATATAGCAAAAAGTAAAAAATATTGTTTTTTTTTCTTTTTCAGAATTGTCGCTCTTTTTTGTTTATAGCGCAAAAAATAAAAATTGCAGAGGTGATCAAACACCACCAAAAGAAATCTCTATTTGTGGGTAAAAAGGACATCCATTTTATTTGGGTATAGCATCGCACGACCGCGCAATTATCAGTTAAAGTAACGCAGTGCCAAATCGCAAAAAATGGCCTGCTTATTAAGTGGGAAATTCTTCCAGTCCAGAAGTGGTTAAACAACTTAATAAATGAAATCTACTCAAAACCAATAAAAGTGTCTTTTAAAGAAACAATCTTCTGCAACCTAAAATGTAAAAATCAGAAAGTGAGGAATGATTATGGGACAAGTCACCTCGTTCCTTCTAACTCAGCTGCGGCTGCTGATGTATGAGACCAATCATATGCTCCGGTACGGTCATGTAGCCATCTTGTCAGTTCCATGATACATTTCTCTTGGAATTTTAATATAACTATTTTTTTGAAGAGACCGGAGCCGGCATAAAGATGGTGAATGATGGAACCAATGCTGATGTCAATCATAAATGTACCCTTAACATGACCTGCAGGGATAATACAGATTCAGATGTTATTTTCCCGAAACATTTTACTGCCAATAAAGAGATTTCATAACAATTGGCATTTAATGACACTGCTAGGTGAATATAGCTTTAAAAACTTGTTCCCCACCAATATTTGATATGGTCATGCCCTGCTAAGCCCAGCCACCATTATATGTCACATTATCTTCCATATGTGTCACATTATCTTCAATTATATGTCACATTATCTTCCATTATATGTCACATTATCTTCCAAATATGTCACATTATCTTGCCAGATGAGCAAGGTGCTGAGATGTAGTACAGGTAAGGGGAGTATAAAGAGGTCAGGGGACACAGTCACTTTACTCTACATTTGCTATGATCTTTTGTTATGCTCCATTCACACTTGCGCAATTTCAAAATTGTGCAATTTCCATTGTGACTTTACAGTGTGACTTAATGGGACTTTGATGCCACTTTGGGTATGCTACTTTGGGCAAGTGCGACTTTGGCTTTGACCATGTGACTGTGTGTGCTCTACAAAGTCACACACAGACACACACACACACACACACATATATATATAGTTCAGGTGCGGCTTTCATGCGACTTTTAAGGTTTACATTGAAGTCTATGGCCCTCATGTCGCATGAAAGTCAGACCAAAGTAGTGCAGGAACTACTTTAATGTCGCTGTGACTTTAAGGCCTCATGCCCACGGGACGTTAGAAAAAAAAAAAAACAAGCTGCAAAACCAGTACTGACACCAGGAAAAAGCAGCTGTAAAAACACGCTTTTAGTAGCGTTTTGCATTGGTGCTAATGCACATTTAGCCGCATTTAATTACGTTAGCGTTTAGCAGTGTTTTTCTGCCCTCTTCTATTTCCTAAAAGCAGCCGGAAAAAAACGCCCTGTATGCACGAGGCTTAAATCACACAAATATGAACGGTACTCATTGAAAAAACATGGGGTGCAACTCGTCATGTGAATTTGGGGTGCAAAGTTGCATGACAACTCATACAAGTGTAAACTGGGCCTTAAAGTTAAAAAACAAGTATGATAATGTTTGTAAATTAACCTTTTGCAAGCAAATACATAAAAAGTGATAATATAATGACTAGAAGTGACACCTTCACCAAAACATTCCCCTCACCCCCCCCCCCCTTCTACCTTCTACTTTCTACTGTCCTCCTCTTCTCCCCCCCCCCCCTCCAATCTTACCCATCCTGTTCTAACTGCTGGAAAAGGGAAGGTACAGTGGGCCGAGAGAGATGTTCAGCACTTTACTTTCTTATGTTCGAGAGCCAAGTCAAACATGACTAGTTTCACAATGGGCCTCATATAGATAATTTTGTGCCTTTACTTGCTGTAAGCCTACAGGCCTTTTTTCTCTCTAGTTTTGCATATGGCTCTAACAACTATGTGTGGCCTTATTTTATTCACCTGTGTTTTAGTTATATTTAAATGTAACTACTGTTCTATTCTACTGTATCGCTTTCAGTGTTTCAATAAATTTATATTTGTAAAAAAGAAAAAACTGTCATAGGAAATACATTATCATTTGTTATTGTCTCATCATGATGTGGTACCAGTTTATATGGAAGAGCCCTGGGGCCATCATAAAAAAAATTCAAAGATTTCTGAGTTTGAAAATATATATATATATTTTTTTTACAGAATTCTGAGTTTGAAAGTCAGAATTCTGAGATTAAAAGTCAGAATTCTGACTTTAAACTCAGAATTCTGACTTTTTAAACTCAGAATTCTGACTTTTAATCTCAGAATTCTGACTTTCAAACTCAGAATTCTGACTTTTAATCTCAGAATTGTGTTTAATAAATGTTAGCATGGTCCAAACTTGTAATCTCAGAATTCTGACTTGCAAAGTCAGAATTCAGTAAAAAAAAAAAAAAAAAAAATGATTTTCAAATTTTGATGGCCCCAGGGCTCTTCCATCAGTTTATGATTTTTTTTTTAGAACAGCCTGACACTGTTGACCTCTCCACCTCACGTTGGAGTTCTCCATTCCTTCATTGTGCCATTGGATGGAGTAAATGGTATTCATCTTGAAGTTGTTGTTTGCCTCCCAAGACAGCTTTTCACAATTAAAAATTTTGAAAAGCCCACTGGAGAAGTTTTTAAAAATCATTTCTAGAACCCAACCTTGATTGGTACTTGTCTAAAACCTTATCCTGGGCTTGCTTACACCAGGAAAATTAATTACCCAAAAGTAGACTTCATTCAACCAATTATACAACATCAGAGGGCGATTGTTTTCTCCAGAGGAAGCCCAATGTTTTGTGTTAATTGTTATTTAATTACAAATTGAATTTAATTTTATATAATTAATTATACATTAATTTTAATAGACATCATATACATAAAATCTCAATCAAATCTATTTAAATTGCAACTTGTAACACAACAAAATGTGGAAGAGTTCAAAGTGACGTGAATAACTTTTTCTATAGAAATAGCTTGATTTTTGAGCCAGAAATAAAGTATTCTCCTGCTACCAGCAATGGGAAGCTGTGAAGACAGAGCTATGGGAACCCCAACTCCTGTGAGTGATATGCTTAGATTTATTACCAAAATGAGTCTTTTTTGTTAAATATATCAATATATTCTGTACATACCGCTGCTGAGCTGATTGTAAATATTCGCCATTGGAAATTTTAAAGAATCATCTGCAAAGACCATGTCCTCCTTATTAGAGAAATATAAATCCAGATGATTTCTGGTATCCATTCCATGTACATGATAGAGTTCATGTGTTGTGGAATCCATTGTCCTGCAATGCTGAACTTCACCTTATTGATTTCTGCTTTCAACTAAACTTTAATGTTGGAGTTCTATTTATATTCAGTTGAAAGAAGGTTGGTACATTTTAATTCAATATAATTGTAAATATATTTACAAAGCAGCCATGGTAACAGAGCTGACTGAGCTTTGATTGCCACCTGAGTTTGCAAATATTTAACCACTTTAGGACCAGGCCTTTTTCTGACACATGCTGTTGAAGTGAAAACCCGTATTTTTTGCTAGAAAATTACTCAGAACCCCCAAACATTTTATATATATATATATATATATATATATATATATATATATATGTATTTTTTTTAGCAGAGACACCAGAGGATAAAACGAACATGTGAGTGAGAACGCCGGCGGTTGAAATAGCCGCTCTGCGGCGCTCAGTGATGACAGCATCGGTCTTAAAGGTGTATGCGTACCTACCCGAAGAGAATGGTGGGACGCATACACTGAATTGGAAAGTGGAATAAGGGCACCAGAGGTACCAGAACATTACACCTAGCAGCTAAGATCATCATAGCGAGAGTATGGAAAACTCCTCCGTTAAACCTAGCAATAGTGAAAAACAAAATCTCTTTGATTCTATTAAATGAAAAATTGGCTAGCATCCTTCGTGACCAACAACATCTCTTTGAAAAGGTCTGGAATCCCTGAATCAGATACCTTCAATCCCCGTGGCGGGGGGGGGGGGGGGGGTATGTGGTCTGGAGCGTGGGGATTGGTGGTAAATCTTCTTTCTTCTGTTCTTTCTTTTATCTTCTTATATACAGTATCTCACAAAAGTGAGTACAACCCTCAAATTTTTGTAAATGTTTTATTATATCTTTCCATGTGACAACACTGAAGAAATGTCACTTTGCTACAATGTAAAGTAGTGAGTGTACAGCTTGTATAACAGTGTCAATTTGCTGTCCCCTGGAAATAACTCAACACACAGCCATTAATGTCTAAACCGCTGGCAACAAAAGTGAGTACACCCCTAAGTAAAAATGTTCAAATTGGGCCCAATTAGCCATTTTCCCTCCTCTGTGTCACATGACTCGTTAGTGTTACAAGGTCTAAGGTGTAAATGGGGAGCAGGTGTGTTAAATTTGGTGTTATCGCTCTCACTCTCTCATACTGGTCACTGAAAGTTCAACATGGCATCTCATGGCAATGAACTCTCTAAGTATCTGAAAAAAAGAATTGTTGCTTTACATAAAGATGGCCTAGGCTATAAAAAGATTGCCATGACCCTGAAACTGAGCTGCAGCATGGTGGCCAAGACCATACAGCGGTTTAACAGGACAGGTTCCACTCAGAACAGACCTCGCCATGGTCGACCAAAGAGGTTGAGTGCACGTTATCAGCCTCATATCCAGAGGTTGTCTTTGGGAAATAGACGTATGAATGCTGCCAGCATTGCTGCAGAGGTTGAATGGGTGGGGGGGTCAGCCTGTCAGTGCTTAGACCATACGCCGCACACTGCATCAAATTAGTCTGCATGGCTGTCATCCCAGAAGGAAGCCTCTTCTAAAGATGATGCACAAGAAAGCCGGCAAACAGTTTGCTAAAGACAAGCAGACTAAGGACATGAATTACTGGAACCATGTCCTCTGGTCTGAAGAGACCAAGATAAACTTATTTGGTTCAGATGGTGTCAAGCGTGTGGTGGCAACCAGGTGAGGAGTACAAAGACAAGTGTATCTTGCCTACAGTCAAGCATGGTGGTGGGAGTGTCATGGTCTGGGGCTACATGAGTACTGCTGGCACTGGGGAGCTACAGTTGAGGGAATCATGAATGCCAACATGTACTGTGACATACTGAAGTAGAGCATGATATCTTCCCTTCGGCTGGGCAGCAGGGCAGTATTCCAACAGGATAATGACCCCAAACACACCTCTAAAACGACCACTGCCTTGCTAAAAAAGCTGAGGGTAAAGGTAATGGACTGCCCAAGAATTTCTTGGTGGAAGGTGGAGGAGCGCAAGGTCTCTAACATCCACCAGTTTCGGGATGTCGTCATGGAGGAATGGAAGAGGACTCTAGTGGCAACCTGTGAAGCTCTGGTGTACGGGTGAACTCCATGCCCAAGAGAGTTAAGGCAGGGCTTGAAAATAATGGTGACCACACAAAATATTGACTCTTTGGTCCAGGGGTGTTGCTAGGTGGGAAAAAAGACCAGGGGCTTCAACCAGAAGGTAAATTTGATAACCCCTCTCACATTTTAAAGTAAGTCCCACCCAAGCTCCTTCCACATTTAAAAGTAAGTACTGCCCAAGCTCCACCCAATGCCCCCCCTCACCCCTGCCCAATGCCCCACCATTAAAACCTATATTTAAGACGGCAGTAATCTAATGCAGGGAGCAGGATAGAATATAAATCTGCGCACACACACACCCCTTTGTGCACACATCAAAACACACTGGCAGAAGAGAAAAGCCAGACTCAAGTAAAAAAATATGCATACACAGCTGTATGTTTATTATACTTAACACAAAGTAATCAACAGCCAATACTCATATTAGCATCAAACCAAAGAGGAATTTGGTAATAATTATATTTTAGAAAATCCACACTCTGTCAGCCTGTCAGGCAATATTTAAGACACTTTTTATAACACTTATTTAATAACACGTAACAGGGGTTTATTCTCTAAACGCCAATTTAAAGCAAAAAAGATTCAAAATGCGCAATGAGGCAAAAATAGTCAATATGGAAAAATTCTCCAACTCACCTGTAGCCGTAGCTTGGCAATTTTAGCTTTATCTTTGCAATTTGGAATTTGCTTCACTACAAATTGGAGTTTAGGGGCGTGTCCAAGGTGGCCACTGGAGCGGCTGCTAAGTGAGGGAGCTCTGTGAGGATCGCCGCTATTTACCCGGTCCCTGCACTTATTAACCCTGCTAACCTGCTCTGCTGCCCCGGGGGGAAGTCATGATGGTGATGCGCCGCAGTTCCCGCTCTTCTCACTCCTCCAAGCCCGGTAAAAAGTCCTCCTCTTCTGGCGCGCACAAGGCCCTTCCCCCCACCCAGCCCAGCAGGAGACGGACAACTTTGCCGCACTCATGCTGGCGATTACCACCTGCCAAGCTACCCTGACGGGTAAGATCAATTCCCTGCAATCCGACATTGGCCTCCTGCGGAGGGACATGGACAAGTTCCGCACCCGCATGTCGGAGGTGGAGCGCAGGGTTGGGGAGTCGGAGGACATCCTGCATGACCACGCTGCCACCCTCCACACCCTTACGACCAAGGTGAAGGGCCTGGAATCGAGGGCGGAAGATGCTGAAAATCGAAACAGGAGGAACAACATCCAGGTCGTGGGCCTTCCCAAGGGCGCCGAGGCCCCGGACCCGACGTCCTTTACAGAACGTTTCCTGCGTGCCCTCCTCCCGCAGGCCCAGTTTTCACCTTTTTTCGTGGTGGAGAGAGCCCACAGAATGCCTGCAGCCTGTGGACCTCCGGGCTCCCCACCGCGCACGTTCATTTTCCGGCTTCTCAACTTCAGGGACAGGGATCTGGTCTTGAGGGAGGCTAAGAAATTGGATGCTCTCCACTTTGAGGCTGCCAAGATCATGATCTTCCCCGACTACTCGGTGGACACACAGCTGCTCCGGCGCTCCTTTGACCATGTTAAACTGGATCTGAGGAACAGGAAGATAAAATATAGTATGCTCTTCCCTGCCCGCTTACGGGTGCAAGATGGGGAATCTGTACGGTTTTTCACCTCGCCGGAAGACGCCTCGCACTGGATTGAAACCTACCTAGGACCTGACATCTCTACTGCGGCCTTCTCCTGTGATCTATTGTCCGGCCTGTTGCTCTTGGACCCCAGGCCGGTTTCTTCCTTTTGGTGAGCGGAGGCCTGCTCCACAGGCCCTGCTGATGGTACTTTCCATTATGGTTCCTTTGCATCCCTTCGGTTCTGCTTCGGCTCTCTTACATCTGGATTTACCTAGCATTGTTCCTACCTGTTTGTAACTGCACCCAAGATTTGTGCGCCCGGAATACTTCGGGAGAAACACTTTCCTGCAGGGACCACTTACCCAGTGTTTCCCATCCTACATGGCGATCCACATGTGGGCCTTGACTCTAGAACTTGGCCTTCCATCACCCTTCGGGGTGCCACTGTTCACTCCTCCGTATGCCAGTTGCCAACCTGTTTTGGGGATGTAAGGCACACCCAGGTTTCTGGGGTTGCGTGGGGTGGGGGGGGTTTGTTTTCTATGTTTTTTTCTGCTGGGGTTTATTATGTTCTTTTGGCTATATTATGCATCACTGGGGCAACAGATGGCTTCTGGGACGCTCTCGTGTGCTGCGAGCTGCCCTCTATTGCCGCCACTGATCTCTGGCGCTGTTGGCTACGATTGTATGTTGCTCTGGGGACCTGGGTGGAGATCCGGGCCCTTTCGTTATTTTCATTCTTGTTGTCATGGCTCCTCTAACCATTGTCTCCTGGAATGTCCGGGGTCTTAACTCCAAATTTAAAAGGTCTCTCATGTTTGACTTTCTTAAAAAATACCACCCGCATATTTGCATCCTACAGGAAACCCACCTCGTGGGTAGTAAATTGCTCGCACTTAAGAAACCCTAGGTGGGCTCCCATTACCACTCCACTTACTCCTCCTACTCGAGAGGTGTTAGTACCCTCATTCACAAGTCCCTGCAGTTTACTCTCCTGGATCTCCACCTGGACCCCAGGGGTAGATATGTTGTTCTTCATGCTATGTGTGATAGGCTTGAATTGGTTATTGCGGGTGTATACAATCCCCCCCCCCGGCCAGTATGACTCTTCTTCGTGTGCTGACCCCACTCCTGGCCAAATACCCTGCTGCTCAGCTGCTACTGGAAGACAGGATGGGGATGGACCCGGCGGTGGACTCCCCCCTCTCTCGTTGGGCTGATGTGTACGGCCTTTGGGACGTGTGGAGGTGGAAGCACCCTCGAGAGAGGCAGTTCACCTGCCACTTCGCCACCCATGCCACTCTCTCCCGCATAGATCTTATATGGGTCAGCAATCCCCTTCTAGCACTCATCCTTGAGGACTCCATCTTACCTAGGGGCATCTCGGATCATGCACCTGGGCTCCTGAAGTTTGGAACGGACGCGCCCTTTGGGCCTTGCCTATGGCGGCTGTCCCGGTTCTGGGTGACGGATGAGAGGGTGGCCCCGAGGGTGACATCTGATCTCCTAGACTTTTGGATCCATAATAAGGGCATGGCAGACTCAGCTACGACCTAGGATGCCTTCAAGGCATATGCTAGGGGTCAGTACCAATTTGCTATAGGGAGGACCAGGAAGGAGTCTTCTCTGGCGCTGGAGGAATTGGAGTCTACAGCGAAACATCAGGAGGCAGATTATGTGGCCACCGGCGATAAAGGGATTTATAGTGCCCTGACTGCTACCTATAAAGAAATCACCCTTCTCCACACGATCTCCTGTAAAAAATTAGTCTTGTCGCAGTCCCACCGTATCTTCTAACAAGGCGAGCGGGCGGGTAGACTCTTGGCGTGGTTGTCTAGGGAACGCGCATATACCCCATGTTAGAGATCTAGGGGGCTCTTTATGTTCTGACCCTGCTCAGATTAATACCTGCTTTGCCGAATTCTATGCCAGCCTCTACTCCTCCCGGGTGGACTATACCTCGGATGATCTAACCTCCTATCTATCCCTCATTGATTTCCCTGAACTTTTCCTCCGGAACTGCGAGACGTTTAGAGACCCATTTTACACGCAAAGAAATTCAACAGGTGATAGGCTCCCTACAAACATCCAAAACTCCTGGCCCAGACGGACTCCCATCTGAGTTCTTTAAGCCAACGAGGACGTTCTCCTCTCCCACTTTCATGGCCTGGTGAATGAGGTGGCCGATCTGGGCTCTCTTCCCCAGTCCATGTCCGAGGCAGTGATTGTGGTTGTGCCTAAGCCCGGTAAGGACCCTGCATTGTGTGGCTCCTACAGACCGATTTCTTTAATCAACGTGGATGCCAAGATATTTGCCAAACTCCTAGCTAATCGCCTGAACTCGGTGATTCTCTCTCTGGTTCATGGCGACCAAATTGGATTTATGCCGGGCAAGGGCACGGACATTAATCTCCGCCGTCTCTTTACCAACCTAGCACATGCTAGTGCCTCTGATTCTGGGGGGTTGGTGGCCTCGCTGGACACAGAGAAGGCCTTTGACTCCGTGGAGTGGGGCTTTCTCTGGCAGGCACTACGCTGTTTTGGTGTGGGCTCCAAATTCATTTTGTGGATCCAGCTCCTCTACAGCAACCCTACTGCCAGGGTGCGGACAAATGGTGTCCTCTCCCCTCTCTTTGCACTGGGGAGAGGGACCAAACAGGTCCTTGCCATTCTAATTAGAGCTCTCCCCTTGATTGCGGGAATCCCGGTAGGTCCCCTCCTTGAAAAAATTTCCCTTTATGCAGACGATACTCTACTCTACCTTCCGGATGCGGAGAACTCCCTCAAAACTGCACTGGAGACTATAGATCAGTTTAGTAGATTCTCTGGGGTTAGGATTAACTGGAATAAGTTGCTGCTGTTCTCGCTGTCGCCAAGGCTGCCGCCCTCTTTACCTTCCCTTCCATTGTCCTGGGTCCCGAAATTTAGGTATCTGGGGATTGAAGTGTCACAGGACCTCTCTTCCTACCTGACGGACAATTTATATCCCATACTTCACCAACTTACTCTCCGATGTCAGGCTTGGAAGACCCTCCCGATCTCCCCTGTGGGTAGAATCATTCTTTTTAAAATGACCTTCCTCCCAAAGCTTTTATACGTCTTTCGCAATACCCCAGTCCCCATTCCCTTGTCCTTCTTCTGCAAGTTGGACACAGTGGTGATGTCCTTTATTTTGTCGGGTTCCATCCCCCGTATTGCAAAAATTACTCTTCAACTACCATTATCCCAAGGGGGTCTGGCATTGCCATCGTTCCGACACTACTACTGGGCGGTGGTCTTGGTGACGGTGAGATGGTGGTTTGCCCAAACCCGCTCTAACCCTGCAGTTACCCTTGAGGCAGCCATACTGGGCTCCTACTCAGCACTGAGTAACCTGGTATTTAGAGGGCTGAAGGCCCACCCTGACATGACGGCGCCGATGCGCACCACGGTTATGGTTTGGAGACAGGTGTCGGAGGCGTTCTCTGATCGCGGTGACATCTCTCCCCACATTCCACTCTGGGGTAACCCCCGTCTGCCCCACTTCCATTCCATGCCTGATCTGGCTCTTTGGGCCAGGTATGGAATCAAGAAGCTTGACCATATCATACCTGACGGTAGACTAAGTTCTTTCGATGAACTCAAAATAGCTTTTGATCTACCCCCCTCAATGTTCTTTCGCTTTCTGCAGCTCTGCCACGCTTATTCCAAGCAATTCCCGATACGGTAGAACGCTTTCTCATCTCTAAGAATGCAGATAGATTGCTCTCTCCCCTCTACCTTAGGATCTCGACCTCTGATCCAACAACCTTGACCCGACTCCTCAGCGCCTGGCAGGAGGATGTTCCTTCTCTAACGTTGGAGGACTGGGAGGAAGGCCTGAAGTCCTACATTCTGCTGGTCATATCGGCTAGAGATCAATATACCCAACTCCGATTCCTCCACAGGGTCTACTACACCCCTCAAAAATTGGCCCGGATTTATCCAACTAGGTCTGATAGGTTCCCCAAATGCCAGTCTGCCCTAGGTTCCTTTATTCATGTGGTCTGGGCGTGCCCTCTGATCCAAGATTTCTGGAGGGCGGTTGCAGGAGAGTTGTCCTCCATTACGAATCTAGTTGTCCCTCTAGACCCTAAAGTCCTTCTCCTAGGTATCGATGAAGCTCTCCCCTCCGGTAAATATGCTAAACTTCTTACATTTTATGCTACCTTTTATGCTTGGAAAGTTATACTTACCCATTGGAAGACAGCCGATCCACCTACTGTATCTCACTGGAAAAAGTTGGTTGACTCAGTTCTACCACTCTGTAAGATTACCTATATGTCTAGAAAATGTCCCAAAAATTTTGACAAAATCTGGGAGCCCTGGGTGACTGGCTGATCCTTTTCCGGGCTCGCTCGTTTTCACCCTCCCGGCTCTATACCTTTGTCTTACCTGCCCCCCTCTGGTTTTCCTGTTTCTTTCTTTTGTGCCATGACCTTCACTGTCACGATGATTGTCTATACTTAGGTTATGATGTTCCCATGAGATCGCTTGCTGACTGTTCCTACGTGATTATGTTGTTCTAATAACCCCACAGTTTGTTATGTTGTTCTCTGTTCTGGATGTACCCAGTTTGGGTGTCCCTTGTTTTGAAAATCAATAAAAACGTTTCTGTTAAAAAAAAACAAATTGGAGTTTAGAGAAAAACTACAACAAAGTGCAAGGTAAAAGGCACACTATGTAATAGTGACTCTCTAAAATACACATCAGTTCAAAATATTAAAGTCCAAAACTATCCATAAGATGCAGCTTACACACATAAATTTTCTACTTTTAGATTGTATATTAATTTTCAGAAAATCCCACCTTTACGGCATTCTCTCTTTCCACGCTGAGTTCTCCACCTCTGAGTACCACAGAGATTCAGTAGATTGGAAGAGGATACTGTAAAAAAAAATGGATTTTTGTCCTACCGTAAAATCCTTTTCTCTGAGGTTCACTGACAGACACAGTTTCAAGTCTTCAGACCAGGGGGATGTCCCAAAGTAGTGTCAACATGAGGGGTGGGAAAAAACATAGCAAACACAGAATCCCCAACAATGGCTAAATGAATAAATAAATAAATGAATAAAAGAATGCAGGCAAAGATCATCACGGCTCACTAAGGGGCCTTTCAAAAAAATCTGATTTTATTTAAAAAAAATACAATTTTTATTCAGCGAAAACGTAGATAAATATGTACACATAATAGAAACAGCTCAACAGCAGGTTGCGTTAACATTATGTTCATAACACATATTTAAAGGCAGGACATTGTATTTTTATAGCCCCTCACATGTGTTAATAAGGAATTTCAAAAAAGAAAATGCTTTAAAAACAATAAAGACCTATAGCCTATACATTTTTTGCTTTCTGTGCTTTCCTGTCTCAACTTAGTAATTGCAAATACTATTTCTGAAAGAGTATTTGCAATTACTTGAGACAGGGGAAGCCCAGAAAGCAAAATATTATTTACACTGAGTCTGACTGACCTGGCGCCACGACCTGTGGCTTCAGGGCCTCCCTCAGCTCTAAGCTGAGCCCGCGCTGCCGCCCGGAGAAGAGGGAGGTGACTGGTGGGTGGAGTAAATTCTAGGCGCGGAGGAGGAATTTAAAATCCTCCTCCGCTCTGAACGTTGCCCACGCTCTCCTGCTGACGTCCGTGCTGACGTCACGTAACATCACTGGTTGCTAGACGCCAAGTGGCAGGCCATGCTAGCAACCAGGGGGCCGCAGCATGCAAGCCAGGCAGTAGAGCCAGGCTGAGGCCAGGTCAGCACAGAAAGGAGGAACATGGACTCTGGGCTATTAATGATTTACACATAGCAGGAGACCGGGGGCTTTTTGGGGGACCACTCGGAGCTATAACTCAGGTCAGCCCCCCCGGCACCACTGCTTTGGGCCCAATTTGGACCGGGGAGGTAAAATGGCTAATTAGGCCCAATTCTGACATTTTTAACTTAGGGGCTTGCTCTTAACCTGGTCCACACTTGGAAATGTGGTGTTCTTTAGATTGGCATAAATTTGGTCCAACTATGCAGAATTTACTTTGCGGGACCCTCCTCCCTCCCTCGCTTTTTTTTCTTCTTTCCTGCTTAGGAACCATATATAAATAGTGTTTCTGAATTGCCATTAATGTTGATACTTAAGTTACTATGTCTATAGTGTACAGATTATCTTGACCGGTGCATTTTATATGTCTTCACCTAGCCCCCTCGGACAAAGATGGCTATGGACAGCAACTATGATATGGTATAGTTCTATTACAACTAGAATATGTTGATTTTGAGCATTTCCGTTGTAACACCATTGTTTAATATATACTTGTACAATTTTGAACCCCATCGTTTGCCTAAAACTCTTTTTAATAAAAAACATTGGAAAAGAAAATATAAGTACACAAATAAAGCATTAATTTTGAAGACCACTTAAGGATGTTTATTGTTCAACATGCAGAGCTGCATACACCTAGGATTTTTAGAGTTAAGGGTTAAAGGTCCACGTTAAAGTAAGGTGACCATATTTTTAAAATGAAATCTGGGGACACTTAACCACACCCACAATGCCACATCCTGCTTAGTAGTCATATCCACAAAACCAGATACACACACCCATGTTAACCTAAAACCCTGGAAAAAAATGGTCACAAACTTTTGGAATAGGAGGCAGACATTCAAGGTATAAAGAAAAAAATAAATACATTTCAAACAAGAGGCACCAAGATGTGAATACATGGTCAGGAGGAACGCCTTGAAGGTATAAAGAATAAAAAGGCAATACACTGATTTTCAAACATCTGGAGACATTGCTAATCTTGTAATTTTTGCTTCCTGGCGCAGAGCTTGCAGGGATTTGGCTATGGTTCAAAAAGACACAAATGTAGAGACAACCAGAAGACTCATAAGCATCTGTAAGCATCTGTTTTTGTGCATATTTGATGTTTAGTTTGTAACATGCAATACTGACCCCTTGCAAAATAAAGTAAACGGCAACATCTGTCTATACTCCCCACTATACAGGGCCACCATTAGAAATCATGGGGCCTCGTACATTATACCTGACAGGGTATCCAGTAGTCTCAGTTGGATGTAGCTTAAATGAGTCAGGCTGTAAAAATGTGAGCATACTGTTTTCCTTTTCCACCATACACTTTTACATTTATTTATCACAAAATCCTATTGCATTATACTGTTTCTGTTTATTTACACAGGGCATGAATACAAGATAACAAAAGCATTTTGCTGGGTACTATGAGCTTGGGTAAACCTGTTTTTGGTTTTGCCACACAGCACTCACACACATGGGCACAGGGGGGTCGGGGGCGGCAATTTGTCAAGATCATTCTAGAGAATGAGGGTAATAATGAGCATGGGTCTAACTGGTCTAGTCTCAGTTGGGGGAATCCTAGGGAATGCTAGACACATGAGTAATCTTGAGCTATGCAGGCCAGAAGAAATGTGGCATCTTCTCCACTTGCTGGTCCTTGCTCCCACTTGGAAGTTTGCACAAACCGGGAGAGACCAGGTGGATCACATGATATCCACACGGGACCCAGGAGCTAATACTTGCGGATACACCCCTTCCCACCATCAAAGAAAGAGGACTTCAGGCACAGGCAGTACCAGTAACAAAAAAGTCACCCAGTTGGCAAGCTGGATTAGCTGCTGATTTCCACCAAGCTTGCCAGGGGCTCCGCTCAGCTTCTTCTTCAGATGAAGTATGCAAATACCTGTCCTGGAGGGGTTAGTCCACTATTTTGTTTTTCAATTACTTCCGGTCTGAAACCTGGTCCCATCACCACACTCACAACTGTTTTCAGGAACAAAGCCCACCTTATTAAATAAAGAATGTCCACACAGAGTGCTGCTTTAACTATTTACTGTAGAACTTCAGGTTAATGCCTTGGCACATAACTTCACAACCTTCACACAGTTACGATGTTGAACAGTTCAGAGCCACCAACCCAAACTCTAAGGTCCATTCATCTTCCCAAATGCTCTT
This sequence comes from Pelophylax lessonae, assembly GCF_965119305.1. Taxonomy (NCBI): domain Eukaryota; kingdom Metazoa; phylum Chordata; class Amphibia; order Anura; family Ranidae; genus Pelophylax; species Pelophylax lessonae. The sequence continues at coordinate 36,078,233 of NC_138779.1, read as the reverse complement.
TCATGAATACCCAGCAATGGGTCCTCACACAGTGTGTCTTTGCTTGGCCTACCACCTTTTCTGGCTACAAACCTACACTTAGATTAATTCAGTGATAGCCATGTCCCATCCATCTTATGCCCAATGCCTCTCCCACATCAGAAAATAAAGGAGTACAACACTCCACCCACTACATAATCAGGGGAGTGTTCTCTCTAAAAAGGGGTATTACACCTGCTTACAAGCCACCCCCTGGCTGGGAACACTATTATTGAAACTAGATAGTGATTGCAGATGCTTTCTTTAAAACAGGGATGAAATTGAGGACACATTATCTGGGGACAGCCTCCTAAATCTGGGAACTGTCACTAAACCAGAGACACCTGGTAACCCAACTTTAAACATCCTGCAAGTAGCGAAAAATGTCTGCTAAACAAAAAATGAACTCAGTTCCTAAGTCCTGTTGTGGGCTAACAGCGCATGGATGTTTGTAGTTTCAAGCCTCCCGTTTTTTGCTAAATGAATCAACCAGTGTCCAGGGCGAAAATGCCAAACTGCACTTACCCAGAGTAAAGAAGTGGGGAGACTAAATGCCATGCACAGGACCATTTCTAATGGTTGTGTCAGGTGCTAAAATAGTGTCACACTACAGCAAACTGAACAGTTTATTAGTGGTGCAAATTCTGTCATGCAGAAACATATGGAGCTAACAGTGGCAAAAGGAAGCAATTCCCTGGAATTGGTATGAGGAAAATGTCAGTAGTGTCACTGGAAGGAAACAATTCCTTGTTGCAGGTGTCACAATAAGGAAAAATCATCCCTGCGTTGGCGGTGTGACCATAAGGGAATAAATGTCCCCGTGTCAGTAATGTCAATCGAAGGAAAAAAAGTTTCGGTTTTAATGATGTCACTGGAAGTGAAAAATGTCCCTGTGACAGCGATGTCACTGGAAGTAAAAAAATGTCCCTGTGTCAGTGGTGTCACTGGAAGTGAAAAATGTCCCTGTGTCAGTGGTGTCATTGGAAGTAAAAAATGTCCCTGTGTCAGTGGTGTCACTGAAAGAAAAAAAAATAATTGCCTCTCTGTCTTTGGTTTCAATCTGAAGATAACGAGTATGGCATTTGCCGACAACATCTCCCTCACTGCTAGAGGTCATTCCACATTTTTACAGATAAATGCTAACGACAGGCTGCTGTAAAACTTCTATTACCCTAGGTAACCACTTGTGTCTTCACACTGTTCTACTCCAGTCCACACCAATGTCTTCATATCCCAATGCGTTTAAGACCCACTCAGTAGACTTTGTTTGCCAGTTACTTGCATTACACCTCTTTGAGTACCCCCAGACCAAGCAAGGACAACATTTTTTAAATGTTTTACTTAGGAAAGTGAAAAAGGGCAATTACAAAGTCCAAAATTCAAAAGCATAATTCTTCCCTAATTCCCCAACTCTAGATTCAGGCTGTAACACAGAGTCCATCAGAGGCATTCATCCAGTGGCTGGGGTCTTCGGGACGAACCCTGGGTTCCAATGACTTTATATCCAGGTAGTAGTGGGCGACATTCTTCTGCTCCTCGAAGGTGTCGTTCTTTGTCTCACTCCCTTACAGGCATCGGTCTTAGCTCTCTACTAGGCTTTTTTCAGGAACATACTGTTAGAGAGAACCAAATCCCGAACCGCACCGACCCATCCCCAGTTCCGGACCACTTTGCCTTATTTATATCATGGGATTAGTAGGCTGGGCCCAGAAAGAACCCAACAAAAGACCAAAGAACCAGGAAAGGCATTAACTCCTACCCTCTCGTCTGGGACAGCACCTGACTGGCTATTTTTCAACCTGCTTATATGTTGCAAAAAGGAAAGGGGGGCCAGTTAAAGGGGGCAGGTCCAAGGTGATACAGTGTGGCATGACGCTGTAGGAGTGCGGCTGGTGGAGTAGCTGTATCAGCAAGTGAGGCACCTGTGCTGAAGAGGTGTGTTCTCAGAGTTCAGGAATGTGCTGCATGCAGAGTTCAGGGTTCAGGAGTGTGCTATATACAAAGTACAGAGATCAAGAGTGTGCTACACAGAGTGTGCAGAGTTCAGAAGTGCACTATGTACAGAGTGAAGGTCTCCGGAGTGCGCTACTTTTAGAGTGCAGGAGTGTGCTATGTATAAAGTGCAGGGTTCAGAAGTGTGCTATGTACAGAGTGCAGAGATCAGGAGTTAGCTGCATGCATACCTCCCAACTTTCAAACCTAAGAATGAGGGACATTTGAGGGCGGCAAATAGTTGGAGTGGCTGAACTTCACAGTGGGAGGGGCTTAAAGGGCACAGTTAAACCAACCCCAGGCTTGGATATGTGCTGGGGGGAGCTTTGGGAAGAGAGAAGACTTGTGCTAGAAGATGGGGTGGGGAGTGGGGGTATTTTGGGAGGGGAGAACCTGTGCGGATATATTCTGGGGGTGCCTTAGCTGGGGTGTGTTTTTGAAAAGTGGATGGCTGCGCTGGACTGGCCTGCTCGATAGAGGGTCTGTGGGTGGGTGGTAGGTGAGAGAGGGCCACTTGGGGAAATTAACTCCCAATTAATCTGGCCCGACTGGATGAAAAAAGGCAGTGGACCTTTGTTAAGGGTTCTGGGCTGCTACCTTAAGATACGGCCTAGTGGTTGTTTCCAAAGTTTCTAGTGGTAGTCGGTTAAAGGAGCGCCTAAAATCAGCAATAAGAATCCCACTTAGATCAAAAGATCGTCGTTTTATTGGTAGCAGAACATGTTAACGACAACGCATTTCGGGGGAACAGAAACCCCCCCTTCTTCAGGGCATAAATGTTGTCATTTAGCTGGGATGTGGACTTGTGCTAGAAGGTGGGGGATAGGGAATATGTGATGAGTGGGCACTTTGGGAGGGCAGTGGACTTGTGCTAGGAGGTAGGGTGGAAATGTAATGGGGGGTTGCTTTGAGAGGAAAGAGGACTTGTGCTAGAATGTGAGGTGAAGGGGTCAGATATGTGCTGGCGGGGGGGAGGCGCTTTTTGAGGGAAATAGACTTGTGCTAGAAGGTGGGGGGTGGGCAGATATGTGAGGAGGGCTCTTTGGGAGGGAAGAGGATTTGTGCTAGAAGGTGGGGTGGGTGTAGATTTCAAGGAGTGGTGACATTATTGACCATCCTTAGTTGGCTGACCACAACTGGATTTGAAGGGTGATCCATTCATCCATCCCAGAAGGGATTTCTCCCTAAAGCTCTGTCAGACCTTCTGTTACAGAGGTCTATGCTTCTGGCAAGAGCCTTTGATAGCCTCCTTTGGTGTTGTGCACAACATTGAGGGTTAGAGGCACATGATCGTTGTGATTGTTGCTAGAATGCTAGGTGCACAATTAGAGCATGTTTGTTTCATGCAGTACTGCACTTGGTTGTTCTTTCATCATCTATGAATTCTCATGAACTTCTTCAATCACCCACAGTATTTACATTTTTATTTATATTTTATGAACTTTCCAAATAACTTATTTATTATTATATTACACTTAACTTTATATAAATGTTGTACTTTATATTTATTTTTTGGTTGTGGTAGTAGTTATATTATATGTTTTATTGAATTTATAGTTGGTTCACATTATTAATTTGGCAGCGCAACACATAGAAAGACACTCAGGCATTCTCTTACACACACTACCATGCACACGCGCACACACACTCTCCCATACACACTACCATGCACACACTGCAATGCACCCACACACACTACCATACACACACACTACCATGCACACACACACACACACACTACCATGCACACACACACATTGGAAATTCAATAAGACACGGGGGCACTCACTAAAACTAGAAGAAAAATGGTTTAACCTTAAACTGTGTAAGGGCTTCTTTACTGTCAGAGCAGTAAGGATGTGGAATTCTCTTCCACAAGAAGTGGTATCAGGAGGGAGCATCCATAGTTTCAAAAAACTTTTAGATGGGCACCTTAAAGACTGCAACATTTAGGGGTATACAATGTACGGTTAACGGCAAACACACACACACATCATAGGTTGAACTGGATAGACTGATGTCTTTTTTCAACCTCACTAACTATGTAACACACACTACCATGCACACACACACACTACCACACACACACACACACTACCACACGCACACACACACACACTACAATGCACACAGACACCCTACTATGCACGCACACACACACACACACTACCATGCACACACTACAATACACAGACACACACTACCATACACACACACTACCATGCACACACACACTACCATGCACACACAGACTACCAAACACACACACACACTACCATGCACACACACTACCGTGCACAAACACACAACACCATGCACACACACACTACCATACACACATTACCATACACACACTACCATACACACACTACCATACACACACACTACCATGCACACACACACACACACACTACCATACACACATTACCATACACACACTACCATACACACACACTACCAAGCACACACACACACTACCATGCACAAACACACAACACCATGCACACACACACTACCATACACACATTACCATACACACACTACCATGCACACACACTACCATGCACACACACACACACTACCATACACACATTACCATACACACACTACCATGCACACACTACCATGCACACTAATACTTACACACTTCCTCTGCTTAAAGGTTGTTGAATGAGACGTCCTCACCCCCAGTCCTCTTCTCTTCCAGTCAGTGGCAAGTAGCTGAAATTCAGAGTTCTCTGTTCAGCAAAAGGTAGGCGGGGCCAGGATTTTGTTTTGCTGCCTGCGTTGAGTGGCCAGTCTCCGCCTCCAGTCTTTACCTTCAATCAGTAGCAGGTGGGTGAGGCTTGGAGTTTCCCCATCTGTTCTGATGTTTGCCAGCCCAGAGCCCACATTCGTGAGTTCTGCTCCATAAGCAGTTTGTGGTATGTCTGGGCTCCCTGCAGGAGGTGGAGGTGCGGGGGTGCTTCCCTAGTGAAGGGCTAGGGCACAGGAGATGTGGGGGAGTTTTCCTGGTGATCAGCAAGCCCTCGTGAAATGCATGCAATAATGGAGCCATGCATTCCAGCACTGGCTGCGGGACTTAAGCCAGATTCGTGGGATGACAAGATTTTCTTGTAATCCCTAGACAGTCCCGGCAAATCCGGGACAGTTGGGGGGTATGTGCATACAGAGTGTAGGGATCAGGAGTGCGCTATATACATATACATAATACAGGGTTCAGGATCAGGAGTGTGCTATATACATATACATAATACATAATATACATAATACAGGGTTCAAAAACTGCTGTAACTGACTATAAAGTATGAGCTGGGTTAGGCTTCGATTTGTTATGGATCTAAATTTGCTAGTAGATGAAATACTCCCTTCTCCCCAGACTGACAATGCTGCTGTTTAAATGAGCCCCCCGTGTGCCTTCATCCAGAGTGAGGGGAACTTTAATACAGGAGGTGTGTTATTGGCCAGATCACTAGATGAAAACAGAGGGAAAATGCTTAAAAAAAGAAAACAAATGCAGCCATAACATCTAACAATTGGTAATCTGCAATATATTACATTTTTTGATTTTGGGTTTATTTCAGCTTTAATTATTTCATACATACAACTGCTGGATATAAAGTATAGTAAAGACTCATCATTTGAAGCTTCAATAAATTGTCTCCAAAGACCATTATTTTTTTGTCAGAGAAGTAGAATTCAAGGTAACTTTTAACATCAAATCCATGGATGTGGTAACATTTTTGGCACAGAATCAATCTTGTGATGTTGACAGGGTGAGCTTTGCTTCTCTTGTTTCAACTTTACTTAGTACTTATCATTCAGTGTATATTTATTTTTGATCAGCTAGGTAAACTCATTTTAATGTTATTAAATTCACAGGCCGATCACAGGGAATTCAGCTGACAGAGCTGTGAGCTGTGATTACCAAGTCCTTTTTTTTTTTTTTAATAAAAAACCTTTGTAATTCAACTCACTATTCATTATTATCTATTTTATTCTAGACTATATGAAGGTAACTTGTATTATTATTTAGTCTATGTTATGTAAATTGTTCAAGATGTTCAAAATTTTAGAACAAAAGACAGTACCTCAGTAAAGCAATAAAAAAACTTACTGGAGACCGGTGTCCTTCTTTATCATCACGCTACAGATAGAGTTAGTAATAACTAATTATACAGTAATAAAATATATGAAAAGGCTTTTTTTTAAGTTTGGATAGATTATGGAAGGGTTAGACCCTTTGTGAAGTTTTTATTGCTGTCTGTGCCCCTGCTGGTAATATTTATAAATAGGGGGCTATTGGTCCCGGTGACCGTTGTCCCTGAGACAGCCAATGGATGAAGGAAAATCCTTCAAAGGGGAAACCTGGTCCTATGACAACTCTTTAAGATTCAGGAAGATTTCCTTTTCTTGTTACATCTGCAGAACAGGAAGTGAAGGAAAACCTCTCAAGCTAGACCCAAACAGTAAATATACTTTGATATGAGTTTTACCCATCTCTATCCAAAAAAGTTTTGGCTTTACAGACTCTTTACCTATAAAAGAATTTTAAAATTGAAAAGACATACGTATATAATAACACAAGAGATCCAAGACACCTCTCATGGTAATATTTACTTGCAGCCATTGCCAAAGTGTGTGTAGACAGGAAGTGGCTTTAAATGGGCTGCAGGAGATCAGCAGCACCATGTAAGCAGGAGTTCCCTTTTACTGTGTGACCACTGTCCTCAGAAGATGTGTCCTCTGTGTTTGCCCAGCCCTGTCCCTTCATATAGTGGGAAGGGGAGCTAATGTGGTTTCCCATCTGACACAGGAGGAGTCTTTCATCTGGAGGAGGGAAGGAGGGGCTTTCTCAGTTTAGCACATCCTCCTGCCTGCATGCCTGAGCTAAGAGCAGATGAAATCCAAGAAGTAAATGCTACATGAATCATCTGCCCTTACTCAAGATGGCCATGACTAGAATTGCTAGGGGAGTGTTTTTCAAAAGGATTTCTCAACAAAATAAAGCATGAAGGTATGGATAGATGGGTGGGTTTGCTTTGCTTTTGGTGTGAGGCCAGGTAGCCGGAGCGCTGTGTGTGAGGGCAGGCAGTGGGAGATGAGCGGTGGTAAATGGGAGAAAGAGGAGTTAGAGCGGAGGCTGTGTGTGGCTATGGGAGAGGATCGCTGGAGTTGGCACTGTGAGTGTGTTGGGGGCTCTACTGGCATTGTGAATAATGTGGACTGTGAGTATCTGGGAGCACTGTGAGTAGCTGGGAGCACTGTGCATAACGAGGGCTCTGAGTAACTGAAAACATTGTGAATTGCTGGAAGCATTGAGAGTACTAAGGGTTGTTTGAACCTGGTTGCATTGAAAGGAATGAGGTTTGTGAGTATCTGGGGCATTGGGAGTAACTGGGAGAACCGGAGTACTGATGGCTGTAACTTAGAGTATTGTGAGTAACTTGAGTCAATTATAACATTGCAAGTAACTGTGGGTAATAATACTGGGGAGTAACTTGGAGCTTTGTGAGTACTTGGGGTACTGTGAGCAATTTGGAGTAATCTGCAATATTGTAAGTATAGAGAGTATTCTGTATATAGTGGGGGCATTGCCAGTAACTTGGAGTATTGAGACTAACTTGGGTCACTGTAACCTGAGACAGCAATTTGGGGCACACGAGTCGGTGCAAGTAACGTGGAGCACTGTGTGTAAATGGGAAATTGTGAGTAACTTGGAGCACTGTGTGTAACTGGGTCATTGTGAGTAACTGGGGCACTGAGAGTAACCTGAGTATTGTGAGTACCTGAGGAATTGTAAGTACTCGGAGCACTGCAAGTACAGAGGCATTGTGACTGGGGAATTGTGTGTACTCAAAGCACTAGGAATACTATGAAAACTGAGGCTTTGAAGGTATCATTGAGTACTGGGGCACTGTTGGTACTGAGGCACTGGTTGTATAAAGGCACCCCAAGCGAGAGCAGGAGGAGGGGACAACGGGGACTACATGATACTGAACAGGAGGAGAAGACTCAGTGTAACCAGGGAGCTCCTTATCCTGAAGGATGAAACCCTATCTCCTTTCACAGTTAGAAATGGTGGCATGGTAGAGCAATGTTACTATCACAGGGGAATATAATTATCCAGATATTGACAAGGCAGATGGAACTGCTCATTCTTCTAAATGTCTTTTGGGACAATTTTATGTTTCAGTTGGTGGATGGCCCAACTAAAAACAAGGCCCTACTTGACCTACTGATAGCGGATGTGGAAGTAAGGGATACCTTAGGAAACAGCGATCACAAGGCAATTATGTTCACTGTAAATCATAGGAAAAGCAGACATGAGAGTAGGACATGTACATCAAATTTAAAGAGAGCCACCTTTACCAAGCTGTGCTCCACACTCCATGACATTAAATGGGAGAATTTTCTAAAAACAAAAAAACATGGAGGAAAAATGGGAATACTTTAAGAACATTTGAATTAATTCCATTAGCCAGTGTACTCCATTGGGTAATAAATATAAAAGAACTAAGGTTAAACCTGGGTGGCTAAATTGTAGTGTGAAAAGGCACTGTTAGGGATACAAGTGGTAGCCTGATGGCAGAGGAAGGCCCCACGTGTGCTGGAGGGCGGAGCTTAGACGGGACCCCCCAAGGTAAGTGACACAGGCTAACCTGAGGTGCGGAATCTAAGTATCCACCGGTTTTCGCCAGGGCCTCTAGTGGTGAGGATGGACTTTGCTGCGTGTGGATACCAGGTCGCAGTCCTCAGGGTCGCCCCACCAAGGGAGAAACCGGTCAAGATCCGAAGGCAGATAAGCAGACAAGGGAGATCCGAGAGAATGGTCAAACAAGCCGGGGGTCAGGACGGGCAGCAGGTAAACAAGGTCAGGAACAAGCCAAATGTCAAACGGATATCAAACAGGTAACAGGAAGCAGGCTTCAGGAACACAGGAAGAGCTGCAGACAAGACAGCGAAGACACAGTGCTTCTGAGCTGTTTAAATAAGGCAGCCTGTTTGCCAATTACTGCAATTAGTCTGCTCTAGAGGTTAACCCTTTGCATTGCAGAATCATGACAGCACATCAGTGTGCTCAGGAAGCATTCCTAACATTGCCCCCCCCTTAAAGGCAACCTCCGGGTGCCCAACAAACTGCTTTTCTGAGGATGGGCAAGAAAAAACGCCTGGATCAGGTCTGCGGCATGAATGTTACTCTCAGGTTCCCATGAATTCTCTTCCGGCCCATAACCCTTCCATTTAATAAGGAACTGAAGCTGGTTACCTCTTTTCCGGCAATCAAGTACAGCCTCAACTTCGTACTCCATGTCGCCATCCACCATCACTGGTTTCGGAGGTCCAGGGCTTCTGCCGGGGAAGGCGTCGGGAACTACGGGTTTTAAAAGAGTGACATGGAACACAGGATGGATCCGTAGGGTATCAGGTAAGGATAGCTCATAGGACACGGCATTGAGTCTTCTTTTAACGGGGAATGGGCCGATAAACCTGGGAGCCAACTTCTTGGATGGGCATGCCAAGCGGAGGTTAGCTGTGGATAAAAAGACCTGGTCACCTGGTTGGAGAATCAGTTCTCCCCTCTTTTTCCCATCAAAGATTATTTTGGACGCTATCTGAGCCTTGGCCAAGGTGTCCTGCAGAAGTTTGTTGTTACTCGTGAAGAAGTCAATGGTGACCTGAACTGCGGGCACTCCGGAATCAGATGGGAAGTCGGGCAGAAAGGAAGGATGAAACCCATAATTGGCAAAGAAGGGAGATTGCCCGGTGACAGAATGTCGTGAATTATTAAAGGCAAATTCCGCAAATGGTAGTAATGCTACCCAGTCGTCCTGGACGAAGGTGGTAAAGCACCGGAGATATTGTTCCAGGGTCTGGTTCGTTCTCTCTGTTTGCCCGTTCGTCTGCGGGTGGTAAGCTGAAGACATAGATAATTCAATTTTTAGTAGCTTACACAAGGCCCTCCAAAAGCGGGACGTGAACTGTACCCCTCTGTCCGAGATAATGTTCTTGGGTACCCCGTGGAGTCGCACAATCTCCCTAATAAAGACTTCTGCAGTTTCTTTCGCAGAGGGGGTACCTTTGAGGGGTAGAAAGTGGGCCATCTTAGTAAGCCGGTCTACAACCACAAAAATGGCGGAGCACCCGGCCGAAGGTGGAAGTTCCACGATAAAGTCCATGGCGATAGTTTGCCAGGGCCGGTCAGGGATGGGGAGTGGTCTGAGGAGACCCCACGCCTTACTTCTGGTGGTTTTACTCCTGGAGCAAGAAACACAGGAAGACACATAACTTCTGCAGTCTTTTTCCATCTCAGGCCACCAGAAGGTGCGTTGCATGAGGTCAAGGGTCCTATGAACACCAAAATGGCCAGCCAGAGGGTGGTCATGGCAGGCAGCTAGAACCGAAACTCTGACTCCCTCCGGGACAAAGATTTTGTCCTTAGCCCACAACAAACCATCCTTGCGTGACAGGGGTATCCCAGGTGGACCGGAAATGTTGGCAGAGGCTTGCTCAAGATGGGATTTCAGGCTAGTGAGCAGGAGCAGGAAGTTTTTCTCTGACAGGATAGTGTCAGGTACCAAATCTTCTTTAGGATTATCAAACATCCGGGACAGGGCATCCGGTTTGACATTTTTCGACCCGGGCCGATAGGTAATATGGAACGAGAATCTGGAGAAGAAGAGTGCCCATCGGGCCTGGCGGGGTCTAAGTCGTTTTGCAGATCTTAAGTACTCAAGGTTCTTATGATCGGTAAATATAAGAATCGGGTGTGATGCTCCTTCCAGTAGATATCTCCACTCTTCGAGAGCGGCCTTAATAGCCAGGAGTTCCCGGTCCCCGACATCATAATTTTTCTCCGCGGGAGAGAGTTTCCGGGAAAAGAAGGCTATTGGGTGAGTTAAGTCTTTAGTTCCCTGTCTTTGGGAGATGACTGCCCCGACCGCAACTTCCGATGCATCTACCTCCAGGAGATAGGGTAAGGCAGGATCTGGGTGACTCAGGATAGGGGCAGAGGTAAAATGTTTTTTAAGAACCGAGAAGGCGGACTGAGCTTCTGGGGTCCACTGGAAGCGGACATTCTTCTTAGTAAGGTGAGTAATAGGGGCTATGATGTTGGAGAACCCCTTAATGAACCTCCTATAAAAATTGGCGAAGCCAACAAAGCGCTGTACTCCCTTTTTGTCTGATGGAGGTGGCCAGTCCAGAATGGCAGAGACCTTCTGAGGATCCATCTCTATTCCATCTGTGGAAATTATTAACCCCAGAAACGGGATACTGTTCTGTTCAAAAACGCACTTCTCGGCCTTGGCGTAGAGACCATGCTGGCGAAGGCGACCGAGGACATTTCGAACGTGCTCGCGATGCTGCTCTAGGGATGTTGAGAAGATTAGGATGTCATCCAAGTATACGATGACGAAGATATCCAACCAATCCCTGAAGATGTCGTTCACAAAGTGCTGGAACGTGGCAGGAGCATTACAAAGGCCAAATGGCATTACCAGGTATTCGAAATGTCCGAATCTAGTGCGGAAAGCAGTCTTCCATTCGTCGCCCTCTCGGATGCTTACCAAGTTGTAGGCCCCACGAAGATCCAGCTTAGTAAACAGGACGGCAGATCTGAGTCTCTGAAAGAGTTCAGGGACTAGAGGAAGGGGATAACGGTTTTTAATAGTAACTTTATTTAAATCCCTATAATCAATGCATGGTCGGAGGGTGTGATCCTTCTTCTCTACGAAGAAGATACCTGCCCCTGCTGGAGAGGTAGAGGGACGGATGAACCCCTTCTTCAGACTTTCGTCTACATAGTCTTTTAAGACGTCCAGCTCACGTTCAGAAAGTGGGTAAATCCGGCCGAACGGGATTTCGGCTCCTGGGAGCAAGTCGATGGGGCAGTCATATGGACGGTGGGGGGGCAAGGTCTCTGCTCCCCGTTTGCTGAATACATCCAGGAAATCATGGTATGCTTTGGACACCACAGAACATACATCAGGTTCAGATTCAAGACAGAACAGAGTCTTGGGGAATTCAGGAGGAGCGGGTAGACAGGAATTCTTGCAGTACAGAGATGGGAACTGGATGGTGCCTGTGATCCAATTGACTTGTGGGTTATGTGCTTGCAACCACGGTAATCCCAGGATAATGGGAAATAAGGGGGATTTGATAACATCCAAGCTAATCAGTTCCTTATGGCCGGAGGAGGAGACCATAGGAAAGGGAAAAGTTTCTTGGGTCACGGGCCCGGATTTGATGTGGGAGCCATCAGCCAGGAAGATGGTGAGGTCCTGGGTCTTGAGCCGGAGAGGTACACCATGTTGCAGGGCAAACGAGCGATCAATGAAACAACGGCAGGCTCCCGAGTCAATGATTGCTGTAACTGGGATGGGTCCTTCCGGAAGCTGTAATGACACAGGAAAGGCTAGGTGGGAGGAACTGGTAACAGATGCCACACAACTGGATGGTGAGGCCGGCAGGAACTTATGGTATTTTGCCGGGCAGGAGCGCACATAGTGGCCAGCTTCACCGCAATACAGGCACAGGTTACCCAACTGGCGACGGCGTCTCTCCTCCGGGGACAAAGCAGGCTGTATGATCCCAAGTTGTATAGGTTCAGGCGTATCTGAGGCAACTCCAGCGGGAGCGGGGTTGGTAGGAGCTGACCCAGCGGAAGAAAAGTATGCAGGAGGAGCAACTGGTAGCGTCCAGGCTGGTCTGAACTGCTGCGGAGATCGTTCTGCTCTGCGTTCCCGTAGCCGCCGGTCGATTTGAATGACCTGGGAAATCAAATCTTCCAAGGCATCGGGGACACCTACCCGCGCCAGCTCGTCCTTCAGTCCTTCCGACAAACCGAGACGGAACTGATACCGGAGTGCTGCTTCGTTCCAGGACGTATCGGAACTGAGGCGGCGGAAGTCAGTGACGTAGTCCTCTACGGGCCTGCGACCCTGCTGAAGAACATGAAGCGCAGCTTCTGCGGTGGAGGATCGCTGCGGGTCATCATAGAGCTGTGCCATGGCCTCAAAAAATGACCGTAAGGAGTTTAAATGGGGGCTGCCCTCTTCAAGGAGCTGATGAGCCCAGGACTGGGGTTCGCCTAGGAGCAGGGAGATAACAAACCCCACCTTGGTGGTCTCCAAAGGAAAGGTTTGAGGTTGCAGGGAGAAATACAGCTGGCAGGCATTGCGAAATGCGCGGAATTTACTGCGATCCCCGGAATATTTTTCTGGAGCAGGAACTCGAGGTTCTGGTGGCAGCATCACTACGGTAGGGCCAGAAGCAGGTCCAGAGGGTGCTGCAGCAGGAGAGGAAGCAGATAATACAGGAAGATCCCCCTGAAGTGTCGTAGAGCGCAGCCGTTCCTCTAGCTGTGTGTAGCCGTCTTGAAGCGACTTTACGGCTTGAGACAGGGCTGCGAGGTTTTGGCAGATCTCTTCCAACGGTGAGGCTTCTCTTGCAGGCTCCGTCATGGCTGTCTTGTACTGTTAGGGATACAAGTGGTAGCCTGATGGCAGAGGAAGGCCCCACGTGTGCTGGAGGGCGGAGCTTAGACGGGACCCCCCAAGGTAAGTGACACAGGCTAACCTGAGGTGCGGAATCTAAGTATCCACCGGTTTCGCCAGGGCCTCTAGTGGTGAGGATGGACTTTGCTGCGTGTGGATACCAGGTCGCAGTCCTCAGGGTCGCCCCACCAAGGGAGAAACCGGTCAAGATCCGAAGGCAGATAAGCAGACAAGGGAGATCCGAGAGAATGGTCAAACAAGCCGGGGGTCAGGACGGGCAGCAGGTAAACAAGGTCAGGAACAAGCCAAATGTCAAACGGATATCAAACAGGTAACAGGAAGCAGGCTTCAGGAACACAGGAAGAGCTGCAGACAAGACAGCGAAGACACAGTGCTTCTGAGCTGTTTAAATAAGGCAGCCTGTTTGCCAATTACTGCAATTAGTCTGCTCTAGAGGTTAACCCTTTGCATTGCAGAATCATGACAGCACATCAGTGTGCTCAGGAAGCATTCCTAACAGGCACATTAAAGAAAAAAAAAAACCTGTGTGGTTAATTCTAACGTAAAAAGTCACATTAAAGAAAAAAACTGTCCTTTAAAAAATATATGGCAGGAAGGACATTGCCAGTGTTCCAACACTTCAAAGTATGTAACAAGAAATGTAAGATCAGGGCAGCAAAAAAAGACCACGAGAGACACATAGTAGCTAAAGGGAGTGAAAAGAATCCCAACACCTGAGAGTCCTTAAAGAACTTAGCCAGGTCATTGCCAGACCATTATTCTTAATCTTTAAGGACAGCTTATTGATCACAATGGTACCAGCAGACTGGCAGAAAGCTAATATGCTGCTAATATTCAAGAATGAGCCAAGATACATACCAGGAAACTACAGTCCAGTCAGCCTTACATCAATAGTTTGTAAATTTTTGGAGGCATTGATATAGGGCAATATCCAAGAATTTGCTAATGAAACTAGTATCATAAGTGGTAACCAGCATGGGTTTATGAAAGACTGTTCTTGCCAGGCTATCCGGTAATGTAATGGAAGTGAGATATAATCTGGATAAAGGAAGGGACTTCTTGCTTGTTAACTAAGGCGGCTACCACTGGGCTTGGTGCAGTCATGTTTCCTGATTTGCTGGGACTTTGGGTTATTTGACCCAAGGTTGTCCCTCTGCCCCGGGCGACAGTAGTTTAAAGAAGGCCTGGAGGGGTTCCTGAATCCAGACCCCCTACAGTACTTAGATATATGTCAATAGCGGTTACACCACCAGCATGTTCAACCCTCTTCAGGTCCCTGCGAAGTGGGTTCTTGCTCCTCTGGGGTTGGGGTAAGTCCTTTATAGAGTCTTGGAGAAAATTATAACATCTTCCCGGTAAACTAGTACAGTCTCAAAATTAAAGTCTACCAAGCATAATTTCATTATGCGTTGAAAAGTGCTGGAGGCATTGCTTGGCCTAAAGGACATGTGGTTGAACTCAGACAGTCCCAAGGGCTTGATAAAGCCAGTCTTTTCACAATCCTGATCTCTTACTGGGACTTTCCACTAGCCAATTCAAGGATAGAGAAGCACTTGGTATGCCACAATGACATTATTGATCCTTTGTAACGCTCCTGCGTTTTATGTATGATGTGGATTTACAGCTGCAGAAATATTCCACTTCAGTAGTCATGCAGAGAAACGCTGAGACACCAATCCCAACTCCCAAGACTCATCATGTGTGGATGATCTCAATTCAGCAAGTAAATACACACACTCAATAAGATGTTCCTAGAGTGACTTATGTATATAGTAACACAGTGATGATAGGCTGAAGAGACAGGTTGAGTAGAGATGGTAGATGACAGACACTTGAAAGGAAATGTTCTTGAAAGTAAGATAGTAGCAGATGGGATGCAGATAGGTTAGCAATCATGTATGGTAGCAGATGATAGAGTAGCAGGTGAACATACAGGAGAGACCAACCCAGTGCAAGAGCAGATGGTAGTAGGCTCAAGAGCTAGCAATCTTAGATAATGCAGATGTAATAATAGTCCTTAGTATGCAGAGCTAGATAGTGTAAGCTTTAGTATGAAGGTTATAGAGGTTTCCCCTGTGGGGTACTTATCACTAGTAGCAATGTAGCAGAGGAGAGGTTCGGCAAGAGCGGATGATCCGGTAGCGGGATACAGGGATCAGCGCAGCGTGGTTCCGACAGCGAGGTATGCTTGCAAGCATGAGAGCTTCAAGACAGGTTAGCATCAAGGCACAAAGCAGGTTGAACGAACACATGTGAGTGAAAGCTGGTGATTTAAATAGCTGTTCAGTCCGGCGCTCAGTGATGACAGCATCAGTCTTAAAGGTGTATGCGCACCTTATCAAAAGAGAATGGTGGGGCGCATACACTTAGGAAAAGAGTAATTAGGGTACCCAAAGGTACCAGAACATTACAGTACCCCCCCCTTAAGGCCGGCTCCTGAAGGCCTCTGGAGCTGGTTTGTCTGGGTACTTCGCATGAAAATTGCGGATTAATCTAGGGGCATGTATGTCAGAGGTGTTTAGCCAGGTGTCGTCTTGGGGCCCATAGTTCTTCCATCGAACTAAGTATTGAAGTCTTCTTCTGTGGATACGAGAATCCAGAATCTCTTTTATCTCATATTCTTCTCCACCTTCAACTTGTACAGGAGGAGGAGGTGGGATAGTAGGCCTTATTCCTTGGTCAGGAACATGGGGCTTCAGTAGCGACACATGGAAAATGGGATGTATTTTGAGGTCTATTGGCAATGTAAGCTGTACTGCAGCTTTTCCAATAAGTTTCTTGATTGGGAAAGGTCCCAAGAACAGGGGTCCAAGCTTTTTGCTAGGGATTTTCAGTCTTAAATTTTTTGTTGAGAGCCAAACGAGGTCCCCGATAGCATACTGAGGAGAAGGTCTTCTGCGAAGATCATAGTACTTCTTTTGTTGACTATGAGCGTGTGCAATGGTAGTATTAAGCAAACCCAGAGAGTCCTTTATTTGGGTAAGATAGTCTGAGGCTACTGGGTTATTTGAAGGAAGGATGCGTGGTGGAAGAATAGAGGGATGAAACCCATAGTTCAAGTAGAACGGACTCTGCTTGGTCGTACTGTGGGTTGCGTTGTTGTAGGCAAATTCTGCCAGAGGGAGAAGATCCACCCAATCATCCTGTTGGTAAGAAGTGTAACAACGTAAATATTGCTCGATGCATTGGTTGACTCTTTCAGTCTGTCCGTTGGTCTGCGGATGGTAAGGAGAAGTGAGCTTCCGCTCAATTCGTAGTATGTGACATAGTTCTTGCCAGAACTTGGAAATAAATTGTGATCCACGGTCAGACAGAAGAGTTTTTGGGATACCATGTAACTTAAAGACATGTTTCATCAGGAGTTCTGCCGTTTGTTTGGACGAAGGTAGTCTGCGAATAGCAATGAAATGTGCCATTTTTGTCAGATGGTCCACTGACACTAAGATGGTATTAAATCCTTTGGAAGGAGGTAGTTCTACTATAAAGTCCAAGGACACAACTTCCCATGGAGTTTGGGGTATTGGTAGACTGCATAGTAGACCGGATGGTCTCGTAGTGTCAATTTTGGACCTGGCACAGACATTGCATGAAGAGACGAATTTTTGTATAGATGTTTTCATGTCAGGCCACCAGAATTGCCTGGTAATCAGATTAAGAGTCTTTGTCATACCCATATGTCCTGCCATAGGCACATCATGCGATAATTCCAAGATCTTGGTGCGCATGGTAGGTGGTATGTAAAGTTTGTCGTTGTAGTAGAGGAAGCCTTCTGCATCAGTATTTAGTTGTGGTGGGGGTGAATCCAAACTTATACCATGCAAAACCTCTTCCTTCAAGGAACGGACAACTCCAATAATGCGTTTGTGAGGTATTATAGGAACGGAAGGGATTTCGAAGTAGTTTTCTTCAGTTAGTCGTGATAGTGCATCCGCCTTTTTGTTCTTATCTGCAGGTGTGTAGGTCACTAGGAAGTTAAACCTTAGAAAGAATAGTGACCATCGTACCTGTCGGTGAGAGAGAATTTTGTTAGTCTGAAGATATTGAAGATTTTTATGGTCCATGTATATAAGTATTGGTATTCGGGTGCCTTCGAGTAAATGTCGCCAATTCTCCAGAGCCAATTTTATAGCAAGCAGTTCCTTTTCACCCACGGGGTAATTTACCTCTGGACTGCTTAAGGATTTAGAAAAAAAGGCAACTGGATGAAGTGGTGAAGTGTGAGTTGGTCGTTGGGAGAGTATTGCTCCTACTGCCATGTTTGACGCATCTACTTCCAGAATGTATTGGAGGGATGGGTCTGGATGGCGTAGTATGGGAGCAGAAGTAAACCTTGTCTTTAACAGGTGAAAAGCTTTATTTGCTTCATCTGACCATTTGAATGGTCTTTTAATGCTAGTGAGCTGTGTGAGGGGTCTCACAATGGCAGAGAAGTTTCTGATGAACTTCCTGTAGAAATTCGAAAATCCAAGGAATCGCTGTAGCGCCTTGCGTGTGGTTGGTGTAGGCCAATCCTGAATGCAGGATATCTTACTCATGTCCATCTTGATTCCTGTTTTGGATATGATGTAGCCTAGAAACAGTACTTCTTCTTTATGAAACAAGCATTTTTTCAGTTTCACATAAAGGTTGTGTGCAAGCAATCTCGATAATACTAGTCTTACATGTCTTATGTGTTCAGACAGGGATCGTGAATATATAAGTATATCTTCCAGATATACCACAACACAGGCATCTAGTAAGTCTCTGAAAATATCGTTTATAAATCGTTGAAAGGCTGCAGGGGCGTTGCATAGCCCGAATGGCATTACAAGATATTCGAACAATCCGTATCTGGTTCTGAATGCAGTCTTCCACTCGTGTCCATCACGGATTCGAATGATATTGTATGCTCCTTTCAGGTCCAATTTTGAAAAATAGGTAGCTCCACGCACCTGCTCAATGAGCTCAGGGATAAGCGGTAGAGGATAGCGATCTTTTATTGTAATAGCATTCAATTGCCTATAGTCGATGATAGGCCTGAGACTTGAGTCCTTATTGCGGACAAAAAAGAGTCCTGCTGCTGTGGAAGAAGTGGAAGGTCTAATAAAACCTTTTTTCAAATTCTCATCCAAATAGTCTTTGAGATGGGAAAGTTCATCCTGCGAAAGAGGATAAACATGACCGAACGGCAATTTGCTATTTGGGAGTAGATCAATACTACAATCATAGTCTCGATGGTGAGGTAGTGCTTGAGCATTTTTCTCAAGAAAAACCTCAGAGAGATCCTGATAACATAATGGTGCAATCTCATCTGTCACCACAGACAGGATCTTCCCGAAAGACGGGAGGTTACACGTACCCTCGCAATAGCAAGAGAGGAAGGCCAGGGTCAGTTCCTTCCAATCTATGGTTGGTTGATGTGTGTGTAACCAGGGAAGTCCCAAAACAATGGGAAAGTGGGGTGAAGGTATTAAATCGAAGGTAGTGGTCTCCATATGAGACCCGTTAGTAGTGACTAGGAGTGCCTGTGTCTGATCAGTGATCGGACCAGAGGATAAAGGAACACCGTTAATAAGACTCACTGAGACAGGTTTAGGTTTAGAAATAATAGGAACTTTATTTAAAGCAGCAAAACGTATGTCAATATAATTTCCACAAGATCCTGTGTCAATCATGGCCTTAGTAGTAATGCTGTTCTGGTCCCACTGTAATGTTAAGCAAACAAAAAGGTAAGGGTTAGTAATTGAAGTTGTCAATCCCCCTAGGAGGACATGTGAACACTCACCCTTCTTTTTGTAGACTAGGGGACAGACGTTTATCTTGTGATCCGGGGATGCACAGTACAAGCAGAGATTACCAGATTGTCTTCTGGCTCTTTCCATAGTTGATAGAGGTGGGCGTATGGTTCCTACCTCCATAGGAATGGGGTCAACGGCCGAAATCCGAGAAGAACTGGATAATGGCATTCCCATTTTCTCAGCCTTTCTTTCTCGTAGTCTTCTATCTATGGTGATACTGAGTTGTATCAATGCATCCAGGGTTTTTGGCAGATCCGCTCGGGCGAGCTCGTCTTTAACGGCCTCTGATAGGCCAAGCCTAAATTGGGTTTTCAGAGATGCATCATTCCATTCTGAATCAAGGGTCCATCTCTTGAATTCTGCGACAAAGTCTTCCACAGGTCTCCTACCTTGTTTCAAGGATCTTAATTGAAGATCGGCAGTACTCTGCCTATTGGGATCATCATATAGGCTAGTAAGTTCTGCTAGGAACAAGGCATAGGAGTTGAGAAGCTGATCGCTTTTCTCAAAAAGAGAGTCTGCCCAGGCCCGAGGATAGCCTGTTAGGTAAGAAATAATAGTACAAACCTTAATGTGATCAGTAAGGTAGGTACGGGTTTTAGCAAGAAAAGTAACTCACATGCGTTTTTAAATTCGCGACATTTTTTGCGATCGCCTGTAAATTCCAAAGGAGGATTTATTTTGGGTTCAGGGGACTGAGCAGTGGTAAGTTGTGTCAGTCTAATTACCTGCTGCGACAGAGCCTGATTGTCTTCTTTTAATTCAGCAAGTGCGTGTATTAACGCAGTTACTTGCTGGTTTAATTGTGTCACCTGAGTGGTTATTTCTACTGAATCCATTTGAGGTTCGTTCAATCTGTAACGCTCCTGCGTTTTATGTATGATGTGGATTTACAGCTGCAGAAATATTCCACTTCAGTAGTCATGTAGAGAAACGCTGAGACACCAATCCCAACTCCCAAGACTCATCATGTGTGGATGATCTCAATTCAGCAAGTAAATACACACACTCAATAAGATGTTCCTAGAGTGACTTATGTATATAGTAACACAGTGATGATAGGCTGAAGAGACAGGTTGGGTAGAGATGGTAGATGACAGACACTTGAAAGGAAATGTTCTTGAAAGTAAGATAGTAGCAGATGGGATGCAGATAGGTTAGCAATCATGTATGGTAGCAGATGATAGAGTAGCAGGTGAACATACAGGAGAGACCAACCCAGTGCAAGAGCAGATGGTAGTAGGCTCAAGAGCTAGCAATCTTAGATAATGCAGATGTAATAATAGTCCTTAGTATGCAGAGCTAGATAGTGTAAGCTTTAGTATGAAGGTTATAGAGGTTTCCCCTGTGGGGTACTTATCACTAGTAGCAATGTAGCAGAGGAGAGGTTCGGCAAGAGCGGATGATCCGGTAGCGGGATACAGGGATCAGCGCAGCGTGGTTCCGACAGCGAGGTATGCTTGCAAGCATGAGAGCTTCAAGACAGGTTAGCATCAAGGCACAAAGCAGGTTGAACGAACACATGTGAGTGAAAGCTGGTGATTTAAATAGCTGTTCAGTCCGGCGCTCAGTGATGACAGCATCAGTCTTAAAGGTGTATGCGCACCTTACCAAAAGAGAATGGTGGGGCGCATACACTTAGGAAAAGAGTAATTAGGGTACCCAAAGGTACCAGAACATTACATCCTTCCACCCAGGGTAATGGGTAGACATCCTGGTGGGTACAGACACTTAACTTGCCATAGTCCACCCAGAATCACAGGCTTCCTCCTTTCTTCCCCACCAGAACCACCAGAGCAGCCCAGGAGCTGAAACTCTCCAGGATTACACCATTTCATAGCAGGTTGTGGAGCAAGTCCCTGACCTCCTGGCACAGAGCTGGGTCAGAGAAGTGTTTGTGGAAAACATCATGGTCCCAGCTGGGCTCAGCTGGGGGCCTGCTGAAGAGAGAGGATGCCTGAGCTAGAGTCTAAGTAGAGGCAAGAGATCTGGGGGTCGAGAAGCTTCTCATACAGTCTCATACAGTAACAGTATTTGTAGCTGCTGACTTTTAATTTTTTTTTCCACAGCTGGACCACCGCTTTAAGTTATGACATACACTGCCCAGCCAAAAAAAAAAAAAGTCGTCACCAAAAAAAAAAAAAAGGTCACACACTCCAATATTTCGTTGGACCGCCTTTAGCTTTGATTACGGCACGCATTTGCGGCTGTGGCTTTGTTTCTATAAGCTTCTGCAAAGATTCTTTTCCATCCAGTGTTGCAATCATTTTTCACCAAGATCTTGTATTGATGATGGGAAAGTCAGACCACTGCACAAAGCCTTCTCCAGCACATCCCAAAGATTCTCAATGGGGTTAAGTTCTGGACTCTGTGGTGGCCAATCCATGTATTAAAATGATGTCTCATGCTCCCTGAACCACTCTTTCACAGTTTGAGCCCGATGAATCCTGGCATTGTTATCTTGGAATATGCCAGTGCCATGAGGGAAGAAAAAATCCATTGATGGAATAACCTGGTCATTCACTATATTCAGGTAGTCAGCTGACCTCACTCTTTGGGCACATGCAGTAACTATCCTAAAGGATAGTTACTGCATGCTTATTTTAGTTAGTAGCTTAGTTAATTCCAGGTGGCGACATTTTTTTGGCCAGGCAGCGTATATATATATTCAGCTTGTGAGCCACAAATGTCTTATTATAATTTTGATAAATGATTGATAGACCAGTATAGGGAGTTTCCCCACTATTAATGGAATTGCTAACCTTTTCTACATATTTCATTATTTAAATGCACTGATTCATTATTTTTTAACAAATAAAAAACTGAAAAATTGGGCGTGCAAAATTATTCAGCCCCCTTAAGTTAATACTTTGCAGCATCACCTTTTGCTGCGATTACAGCTGTAAGTTGCTTGGGGTATGTCTCTATCAGTTTTGCACATCGAGAGACTGAAATTTTTGCCCATTCCTCCTTGCAAAACAGCTCCAGCTCAGTGAGGTTGGATGGAGAGCGTTTGTGAACAGCAGTTTTCAGTTCTTTCCACAGATTATCGATTGGATTCAGGTCTGGACTTTGACTTGGCCATTCTAACACCTGGATATGTTTATTTGTGAACCATTCCATTGTAGATTTTGCTTTATGTTTTGGATCATTGTCTTGTTGGAAGTAGGGATGATCGAACTTTTGAAAAGTTCTGTTCGACCAGAACACCCGAACTTCCCGAAAGTTCGGCCCGGATTTCAGAACCCCATTGAAATCAATGGTACCCGAACTTCCGTAATCAAAAAACACCATTTTGAAGCCCTAAAACCCAATAAATGCCCCTAAAAAGTGCCTAGGGTTCTGGGTCATGCCCCAGGGACTATTAATCACACAAAGTTCTTAAAAATTTTCGTTTTTGATAAAGAGCCAATTATTGAAAAAATTATTGAAAAAAAACAAAGAGATTTCTTTGGATTTAGTGTCTGGGGGGGGGGGGTCTAAAAAGTGTACCTGTGAAGTTGCAGCTCTGTAGAATGTCCAGAACAAGAAAAAAAAGATTGTTTGTATTAGAATTGCAGTAGAGCAGGCATAGGGCTCTGCTATTTTCACACCCGGCCGTTTTTGTTGCAATCGTTTATTGGGCTTTTTTGTGGACGTCTTTGGAGGCAGACATGACATCTGAACTTCTGTGTAGGGGTATATATACACACACACATATATGTATATATATACACATACACACATATAGGTGTGAAAGTAGCAGAACCCTATGCCTGCGCTAATGAAATTAGTATATATACACACACACATATATGTATATATACACCTACACACATATAGGTGTGAAAGTAGCGGAGCCCTATGCCTGCGCTAATGAAATTATTTGCAGGCATAGGGCTCTGCTCCTATCACACCTATATGTGTATAAATACATATATGTGTGTGTGTATATATACCCCTATACAGAAGTTCAGATGTTATGCCTGCCTCCAAAGACGCCTAAAAAATGCCCAAAAAAACGCCTGCAACAACACACCGGGGCGTTTTTGTTGCAGGCGTTTTTTTTGGGCATTTTTTGGGCGTCTTTGGAGGCAGGCATAACATCTGTGTCACGAACCGGCAGGACTGGTAGTGGATCCTCTGGACCAGAGAGGCGATGGCGCGGGTTGTACTAGAGGACCGGTTCTAAGCAGTTACTGGTCTTCACCAGAGCCCGCCGCAAGGCGGGATGGATTTGCTGCGGCGGTAACTACCAGGTCGTGTCCCCTAGTAACAACTCGATCTCTCTGGCAGCTGATATGGCGTGGTACACAGGGAGTAGGCAAGAGCGTAGTCGGACGTAGCAGAGGTCAGGGCAGGTGGCAGAGGTTCAAAGGCGAGACGTCGGTAGCAACGGGTACGGCAACAGGCAAAGCAAACAAACACAGAAGGGAACGCTTTCTCAGAGGCACAAGGCACAAAGATCCGGCAGGAAGCTGTGGGAGGAGAAGGTATTAATGGACAGTGCACAGGTGAAGCCTAATTAAGTCAGCACTGCCTTTCACAAACCTTAACCCTTAACAACCAGTTTGGACCAGGCACCAATCACCTGTGCACTGGTCCTTTAGATCTAAGAGTCCCGGTGCGTGCGTGCCCTAGAGAGTGGGGACGCACACGCCGAGACGCAGGAGCGCCGCCTGGGGACACATGCTGTGAGCGCTCCGAGGCCAGCAGGGGGCCCGGAGCGCTGAGCGTAACAGTACACCCCCCTTTGGTCTCCCCCTCTTTTTGGAACCCAGGAATTTGCGGATGAGGCTGCGGTCCAGGATGTTCTCCTCCGGCTCCCAAGATCTCTCCTCAGGACCGCAGTCCTCCCAATCGACCAAAAAAAATCTTTTCCCCCGGATGACCTTGGTCGCTAGGACTTCTTTGACCGAAAAAATATCAGAGGTACCAGCGACAGGGGTGGGAGAAAGAAGTTTAGGAGAGAAGCGGTTAAAGATAGCAGGTTTGAGAAGGGAGACATGGAGAGAGTTATGGATTCGGAGACAGGGTGGAAGATGGAGCTGGTAGGACACCTGGTTAATGCGGCTCTTGATTTTAAAGGGACCCAAGTAACGAGGACCCAACTTGTAACTTGGGACCTTAAATCTGATGAATTTCGAGGAGAGCCACACTTTGTCACCGGGACTGAATTCTGGAGGGGCTCTGCGACTTTTATCGGCCTGGAAATTCATACGGGCCGAGGCCTTGAGGAGGGCTGAGTGGGTCTCTTGCCAAATAGAAGAGAAGTCCTGAAGGAGGTCCTCTACAGCTGGTACAGAAGAGGGAGCAGAGGTCCAAGGCAGAGGTGGCAGAGGATGACGACCATAGACCAAAAAAAAATGGGGACTTATTGGAGGCAGAAGATTGCTTGAAATTATAAGAAAACTCTGCCCAAGGGAGTAAATCCGACCAATCATCTTGATGGGAGGACACAAAATGGCGTAGATAATCTCCCAGAATCTGGTTCACCCGTTCTACTTGGCCATTGGACTGAGGGTGATACGAGGAAGAAAAGTCCAAGTTGACTCCGAGCTGACCACAGAGAGCCCTCCAAAATCTGGAAATGAACTGCACCCCACGGTCCGAGACGATGTGTCTGGGAAGGCCGTGAAGGCGGAAGATGTGTAGAAAAAACTGTTTGGCCAACTGAGGCGCGGACGGGAGACCAGGCAGGGACACAAAGTGAGCCATCTTCGAAAATTGGTCCACCACGACCCAGATGACCGTCATACCATGGGAGGAGGGAAGATTAATGATAAAATCCATGGCGATGTGCGACCAAGGGGTCTCAGGAATAGAAAGAGGCAGAAGAAGACCCGCAGGTTTCTGACGAGGAGTTTTGTCACGAGCGCAGATCACACAGGACTGGACGAATTCTGTGACGTCTCTCTCCAGAGAGGGCCACCAATATCTTTGGAAAATTAATTGAAGAGATTTTTTAACTCCAGGATGACCGGCAAAAAGGGAAGCGTGGCCCCACTTGAGAATTTGTAACCGCTGACAAGGAGGAACGTAGGTCTTGCCGGGGGAAGAAGACGCAGGTCCACAGGAGCAACCGAGATGAGACATTCTGGGGGGATAATGTGTTGAGGAGTGGGTATGTCACCCACCACATCTGAAGAGCGAGAAAGGGCATCTGCCCTGATGTTCTTAGAAGCTGGGCAGAAATGAATCTGGAAATTGAAGCGGGCGAAGAAGATGGACCAACGGGCTTGGCGGGGATTTAGTCTTTGAGCTGACTGGAGGTAGGCTAGGTTCTTGTGGTCCGTAAAGATGATCACAGGGTGAGGAGCACCCTCGAGAAGATGTCTCCATTCCTCCAGGGCTAATTTAATTGCCAGCAGTTCTCTGTCCCCAATAGAGTAATTCTTCTCGGCGGAGGAAAAGGTTTTAGAGAAGAAGCCACAAGTTATGGTCTTGCCTCTGAATGACTTCTGAGTTAGCACAGCTCCGGCTCCCACTGAGGATGCATCCACTTCCAGATAGAATGGCTTGGAAGAATCTGGCCGGGACAGAACAGGTGCAGAAGCAAAGGCGGCTTTCAGAGACTGAAAGGCCTCTTCAGCGTGAGGAGGCCAGGTTTTGGGATTAGCACCTTTTCTAGTCAAGGCCACAATGGGAGCCACCAAGGTGGAATAATGAGGAATAAATTGTCTGTAGTAGTTGGCGAAACCCAGGAACCTCTGTATGGCTCGTGGCCAGTCCAGAACCGCTGAGAGCTTGGCAGAATCCATTTGAAGTCCTTGGGCAGAGATGATATACCCCAGGAAGGGCAAGGAGGAATGCTCAAACAGACACTTCTCAATCTTGGCATAGAGGCGATTACTCCTGAGACGGGTGAGAACTTGTTGAACATGGACTCGGTGTTGCTCCAAATTAGAGGAAAAAATAAGGATATCATCCAGGTATACTACTACACAAGTGTAAAGAAGGTCCCGGAAGATGTCGTTCACGAACTCCTGGAAGACTGCAGGAGCGTTACAGAGCCCAAAGGGCATCACTAAGTATTTAAAATGACCATCCCTGGTTTTAAAAGCGGTCTTCCACTCGTCTCCCTTTCGAATGATCAGGTTGTAGGCCCCGCGGAGATCCAGCTTGGTGAAAATCTTGGCTCCTCTGAGACGGTTAAACAGCTCAGAGATTAGAGGCAGAGGGTAATGGTTTTTAATGGTAATTTTATTGAGTCCTCTATAGTCAATGCAGGGGCGGAGGGAACCATCCTTTTTAGACACAAAGAAAAAACCGGCTCCAGCAGGGGAAGAGGACTTCCTAATAAACCCTCTCTGTAAGTTCTCACGTACATAGTCTGACATGGCCTGAGTCTATGGAGGTGAGAGAGGATAAATTCTGCCCCGAGGTGGAGTAGAGCCAGGTAACAGGTCAATAGGACAATCATAAGGCCTGTGAGGAGGAAGAGTCTCAGCTTGCTTTTTACAGAAGACATCCGCAAAACGGTGGTAAGGCTTGGGGAGACCTGGTGGCGGAGGAATTAGCGGGTCCCGTTTGATAGGAGCAGGCTTGAGACACCGGTCAGAGCAGGAGGAACCCCAACGCAAAATCTCACCGGTGGACCAATTCAGGACAGGACAATGGCGTTGCAACCACGGTAGACCCAGCAGGAGTTCGGAAGAGCAAAAGGGAAGAACAAAAAATTCCAGAGTCTCTGTGTGAAACACCCCAATGTCCATCCGCAGAGGCTGGGTGTGGTATTGTACCGTAGCAGAGAGTCTCTCCCCATTGACCGTAGAAATGAGGATCGGCTTGGGAAGACGGATTATAGGAATTCGGTACTTGTCAACCAAGGAGGCGTGAATGAAGTTGCCGGCTGAACCGGAGTCCAAGAAGGCTGCAGCAGAGAAGAAGGACTTGGACGAAAGGAACAACTGCACGGGTATGATGAGACGTGGAGAGGAAGAATCCACACCTAGTAATGCCTCTCCCACATTCACTAGGTGCGAGCGTTTCCCGAACGTGGGGGACGAAGAGGACAGTCCTTAAGGAAGTGCTCGGTACTAGCGCAGTACAAACACAGGTTCTCGTCTCTACGACGGCTTCGTTCTTGCGGGGTCAGGCGAGACCGCTCCACCTGCATGGCCTCCACAGTGGAAGACCCAGAGACAGGTTGAGGTGGACGCTGGAACACAGGGGCAAGACGAGGGTAGCGTTTAGGACGAGCTCTTTCCTTTTCAAGATGGAGTTCCTCTTGTCTCTCTGAGAAACGTTTATCGGTCCTGGTGGCCAACAAGATGAGGTTACTCAGGGTAGTAGGCAGGTCACGTGCAGCAAGGACATCCTTGATGTCACTATTGAGTCCCTTTTTAAAAGTGGCACAAAGAGCTTCATTGTTCCAGTTCAGCTCGGAGGCAAGGGTACGGAACTGGATGGCATAATCACCCACGGTAGAACTTCCTTGGGACAAGTTTAGCAAGGCATTCTCTGCGGAGGTAACCCGGGCAGGATCCTCGAAAACATTACGAAACTCCTGAAAAAAATTCTGGACAGATGCGGTGGCAGGATCAGCGCGGTCCCAAAACGGTGTAGCCCAGGCCAGGGCCCTCCCGGAGAGCAGACTGAGGATGAAGGCTACCTTGGCTCGCTCAGACGGAAACTGGTCAGACAGTAGCTCGAGGTGAAGAGAGCACTGAGACAGGAACCCTAGGCACAATTTAGGATCTCCGTCATACTTGTCCGGCAGAGACAAGCGGATTCTGGACCCGGTGGCAACTGCTGGTGGGGGAGGTGCAGCAGATGCTGACGGAGGGGCTGGCTGTTGCTGAGTTGGCAGGAGCTGCTGAAACATAGCGGTCAGCTGGGCCAACTGTTGACCTTGCTGGGCCACAATGGTGGTGAGGTCCGCTAGGCTTGGCAACGGAACATCAGCGGGATCCATGGCCGGATCTTACTGTCACGAACCGGCAGGACTGATAGTGGATCCTCTGGACCAGAGAGGCGATGGCGTGGGTTGTACTAGAGGACCGGTTCTAAGCAGTTACTGGTCTTCACCAGAGCCCGCCGCAAGGCGGGATGGATTTGCTGCGGCGGTAACTACCAGGTCGTGTCCCCTAGTAACAACTCGATCTCTCTGGCAGCTGATATGGCGTGGTACACAGGGAGTAGGCAAGAGCGTAGTCGGACGTAGCAGAGGTCAGGGCAGGCGGCAGAGGTTCAAAGGCGAGACGTCGGTAGCAACGGGTACGGCAACAGGCAAAGCAAACAAACACAGAAGGGAACGCTTTCTCAGAGGCACAAGGCACAAAGATCCGGCAGGAAGCTGTGGGAGGAGAAGGTATTAATGGACAGTGCACAGGTGAAGCCTAATTAAGTCAGCACTGCCTTTCACAAACCTTAACCCTTAACAACCAGTTTGGACCAGGCACCAATCACCTGTGCATTGGTCCTTTAGATCTAAGAGTCCCGGTGCGTGCGTGCCCTAGCGAGCGGGGACGCACACGCCGAGACGCAGGAGCGCCGCCTGGGGACACACGCTGTGAGCGCTCCGAGGCCAGCAGGGGGCCCGGAGCGTTGAGCGTAACAATCTGAACTTCTGTATAGGGGTATATATATATACACACACACACATATATGTATATATACACATACACACATATAGGTGTGATAGGAGCAGAGTCCTATGCCTGCAGATAATTTCATTAGCGCAGGCATAGGGTTCCGCTACTTTCACACCTATATGTGTGTAGGTGTATATATACATACAGTATATGTGTGTGTGTATATATACCCCTACACAGAAGTTCAGATGTCATGCCTGCCTCCAAAGACGTCCACAAAAAAGCCCAATAAACGCCTGCAACAAAAACGGCCAGGTGTGAAAGGAGCGGAGCCACTACCCTGCTCTACTGCAATTCTAATACAAACAATCTTTTTTCTATGGTGGTCACCCTGACATGGAAGGGTTTGGTCACCCTGCCATAGCAGTCAGAGTCAGTTCATCCTACACTACACTACGGTCACCCTGACACTTAACACTTTCCCTACAGAAACTAGATTTTTGAATCTAACTATAGTGGAAAATAGTACCCTAACTACACTAGATATCCCTTTCCTCACACTAATAATTGCTAAATAAAATATATAAAATAGTGTTGCGCAAAATAAAATCCTTTTAGATAAGACTGTATATGTGATGTAAATAGACTGATAAAAATATTATTATATGCTCCTTCAATAAAAAACAAATGAATCTATGTGTTCAAGTGATAAAATGAATCCCTAAATATCCTCACCAGTGTTAAATCATAAGGCATATAAATGATAATCAGAAATTAACATATATTAAGTGACTAGTGAATAGTTTAGTATGATAAAACACAATATTTTCTCAATAATACTGCATAAATCCTCATAAAAGTGCGTAGTGCAAAAAAATGTCCAATAAAAATCCCAATGTGCAAATCACAGTGATAAGGAATCAAAATACAGTCCACCGTATATCAATTCAAAAAATATTAAATTAAAGTAGTGTCAAAAATAGATAAATCCCAGTCTTTGTGAATCAGTGCAAATACAATTAGAGTCTTCAATAAAGTGCTCCAAACCACCTGAGGGTGGTAAGTGTTCCCCAAGAAAGTGAGTGACCAGAGTGTCACAGATCATAAAACAACTGTGCACCCCCTTGTGAGTGGGTGCTCACCTTATGTATGATTAAAATAGGCACATATACAGGGGCTCCTTCTTAGGGGTGACCCTTCCAGATCCTATTGTTCCAGCAGTACGTGGCTCAGATACAGTTTAAACTGGCGCATATACAGGAAATCAGGGAAACTGATCCATCCAAAACGTGACACTCCAGCAGCAAGTATCAGCGTGGCATATGAAAAAAAGGAAACCTCCAATAGTGCTTATACCTCTTTAAATGTTTATTTAATAAAAGAAAGATTAATTGAACTCACATATTTCAGTGCATCCATGCACTTTTTTCAAACGACATATAGTTATATCCATACAACCAACCAAGCCGTGATGGTAAAGCGGGAGACGCAGTGGCCGAATACCTTCTCCTATGCTGGTACAGTCCGACAGTCTCACGAACAGTGAAGCGCTCTGTCCGTCCTTGCCCCTCCCCTACACGTGACGAAAACCAGGGACCTCGTGTCTTCCTCAGGGGGATATGATCGTGACAAAGGGGCTTCTCTGCTGAAGTCTTGTAAGACGAAACCGGTCAGGGCACGAGCTACAAGGTCACCTAGGAAGCAGGACGCCAAGTGGGAGGCTCGGTACATTCCGTGGGCTTCCGGATACTGACGAGTATGACGGAGGTCTGGTAGGCTCCCTAATGTGGCTGTCACTGTCTTCAGTTATGCATAAGATTCTACGCTGTTTTTACTCTGTCTTGTTGTAAGTGCAATTGTGAAGGGGGTCGGGCTCAATAAATATGTGCATTAGCAATACTGCTCTATGTGCTCCTTATGTTTTCTCCCATGCACTACATCTAAGTGTTACATGTCCGGGTGAGCAGCCTTATGGATCAGAGAGTGTACATCTGAGACGGTGGTCCGGATACTAGAGATTGGGAACCTGTTTGTCTTTGGGCTGTTTATTTGCCAGTCTTCTGGTAAATTCGATTCCCTGGGGAGAGGTTTCACATGGTGAGGTGAAAGGATTGACTCCTGTTCGGCTCTAACACTGGTGTTACTTCCCGCTGTGAACTTCACAGAGACTTTCCCATTATCCTAATATATATGGACTCTATAGACCCTGTTTCTTTTGCATGTTTTCTTCACATTTTTTCATGTTTAGTCATTACATTTCTCAGCGCTGCTTGTGTATATGACCCTTATTCTAGTAGGAGGTAGTATGCGCCTTTTAATATTTATCAACATTTGTTTGTGGGATTTTACGCTATGGCGTCTTTTTGTTTTTTTCCATGATTCCATATATTCAATTTTTGGGAGTTCTATCACGGACATCTGCCACCAGTATCAAGATCCCTGATTTGGATTCTTGGCCTTTGACACACTGTGTTCTGGTAAGCCCGTACTACCAAGGGGCAATCTGGATTGACACCATTGTCTTCA
Source organism: Pelophylax lessonae (assembly GCF_965119305.1). Taxonomy (NCBI): domain Eukaryota; kingdom Metazoa; phylum Chordata; class Amphibia; order Anura; family Ranidae; genus Pelophylax; species Pelophylax lessonae. The sequence continues at coordinate 36,046,886 of NC_138779.1, read as the reverse complement.
CAATTTCACCATTGATATATGGACTATTATGGACATTTATTTATAATCTATTTATAATTTATTATTAAAATTTTGTTTTCTCTCAATACTAGGCTATTTTGGAAATTTATTTAGTCCTACATCACCGAGCGCGATTTTTTTGTCTATAAATATTTCATATATACCTGACTAAAAGTTGTACATCCCACTCTCAGCAAATTCTGAGTCTTTCTGTATTAAAAGGTTTATCTGGAGGTTGATCAGTATAATTCATTGAAAAGCTATATGTAATATTTTTTAATTCAGAGAGGCTCTAAAAAGTGAAAACCAAAGAATTTAAGCATGGTTTTTATTTTTTTATGAAAAAATGAACTAGCTCACAGCACCCTAACACCATTCCCTCAGTCCCTGCTGCACTTATACAGTATATTATGACCACCCACACCAGCCAGTGTAACAAACCCCACAATTGGAGTTTTCACTGCACAGCTCTTGGGGCTGTGTACTTTCACAATGCATGCAATGGGGAGCTGTCAATGGTTAGCATGGCCACATGACCAGGCTGACTAATGGCAATCTCTTCTAAGCCTTCTTTCTGCCAGGATGTCCCAGAGGAAATAAGAGATTCTCATTGGTCATCATGGTCACTTGACCAATGTTGACCAATGACAATTCTCCATTGTATGCATTGTAATGGTGCACAGCCTCCTATGCTGTGTGCAGAAATGTTTAGTTGTGGGGCTGTTATACCAGCTGGCGTAGGCTGAGGGAAAAGGTGCCCATAATACATAGGTGCAGCAGGGACAAGGGGTGGAGAGGTTGCTGTGAGGTAGTTCAATTTGTTTATAAAAAGCCTTTAACTAATACCAGAGTTCAGTTTATATGTATCTATGATCAGCTCCTTTGACCACGCTGTTCGCATAGTGGTGCATTTCCTAGCTGGCCTTTTTATCCTCCTGTATATCACCATAGGTCATAGAAAATGAAGACTGGAGCTGTCAATTTCAGTGCTATTTTTTAAGATGATGCTGAATGCAGAACCTCAAACATGACACTCAATGAGGTAGAGAATACTTTGTTATTCATGATAAGACTAGGCTGGGGACTATTGCATTTTGTATTCACCTTTATTTCCGCTCCTTTACATACTGTAGTTATGCAGTTTAAAACATTGAAAAAAATACACAGTCCATCTAGTTGAACCTATGAGGTGTGATTTTTATTCTCTAACAATCCCCATAGCCTTGTATATTCTGCTTTGTGAAGAAGACATCTAAAGGTTTTTTGACAGTGGCGGCCTGTGCATAGGGGGCGCCCGGGCGCCGCCCCCCCCTAAAAAAAAGGAAAAAAAAATGACAAAAAGAACAATAAAGTTAAAAAAAAAATCGCGTTCGCCGGCCTATGTGGTGGCTATGGGGGGGGGGGGAGGGGGGGTTTATGACCCAGAAGAGGCGCCGATTGGCTGCCTTCTGGGGGCGTAACCTGGGCGCAGGTCATAGCGCTAGGACACCCCCACTTTTGTGATATCCTGGCTGTGATTGGTCCAGTCTCCAGCCTGGACCAATCATCATCCAGGACATCCGATTGCTGACCCCACTGACGTCGCAATGGGGGCGGTGCCGGTGCGTGCGTCAGTCACGCACCGTCACCGCCCGATCTCCTACCCGCCGCCCGGACCGATCGGAAGACCAGAAGACTGAAGAGGATGAGTCGAGCAGCGCCGTGGACGGTTCCTGGAATCCCGCCGCCGTCAGAAGAAGAGGACTCGAGGAGAGGAGCAGCGCCGTGGAAGTCTCGCAGGCAGCCCAGGAGGAGAGCAGGTAAGTGATTGAAGCCGACCTGTGCCCTCACCTGTACCATGCCTATACCATCACCTGTACCATGCCGCCTATACCATCACCTGTACCATGCCGCCTATACCATCACCTGTACCATGCCGCCTATACCATCACCTGTACCATGCCACCTATACCATCACCTGTACCATGCCGCCTATACCATCCCCTGTGCCATGCCACCTATACCATCACCTGTGCTATGGCGCCTAAACCATCACCTGTGCCATGCCTATACCATCACCTGTGCCATGCCTATACCATCACCTGTGCCATGCCTGTACCATGCCTATACCATCACCTGTGCCATGCCTATACCATCACCTGTGCCATGCCTGTACCATCACCTGTGCCATGCCTATACCATCACTTGTGCCATGCCTATACCATCACCTGTGCCATGCCTGTGCCATGCCTATACCATCACCTGTGCCATGCCTGTACCATGCCTATACCATCACCTGTGCCATGCCTATACCATCACCTGTGCCATGCCTGTACCATGCCTATACCATCACCTGTGCCATGCCTATACCATCACCTGTGCCATGCCTGTACCATCACCTGTGCCATGCCTATACCATCACCTGTGCCATGCCTGTGCCATGCCTATGCCATCACCTGTGCCATGCCTGTGCCATGCCTATACCATCACCTGTGCCATGCCTATACCATCACCTGTGCCATGCCTGTACCATCACCTGTGCCATGCCTATACCATCACCTGTGGCATGCCTGTGCCATGCCTATACCATCACCTGTGCCATGCCTGTGCCATGCCTATACCATCACCTGTGCCATGCCTATACCATCACCTGTGCCATGCCTGTGCCATCACATGTGCCATGCCTATACCATCACCTGTGCCATGCCTATACCATCACCTGTGCCATGCCTATACCATCACCGGTGCCATGCCTGTACCATCACCTGTGCCATGCCTATACCATCACCTGTGCCATGCCTGTACCATGACCTCAAAGTCCCGCAATTTTTTTACCGCGTTTTTTGCCGCAAAGCAATAACTATTACATTTTTTCTTTTTGCGCCCCCCCCCCCCCCCCAAAAAAAAATTTTGAACATCAGCCGCCACTGTTTTTCGAAGTATAGTTCTTTACTTGTATGGCTCCGTCTACAATGCATTGAAAAAATATTTATACCCCCTTAAAATTTTCCATATTTTGTCATGTTACAACCAAAAACGTAAATGTGTTTTATTGGGATTTTATGTGATAGACCAACACAAAGTGGCACATAATTGTGAAGTAGAACAAAAATTATAAACGGTTTTCAAAATTTTTTACAAATAAATATTTGAAAAGTGTGGCGTGCATTAGTATTCAGCCCCCTTTACCCCAAACTAAAAATATAGTGGAACCAATTGCCTTCAGAAGTCCCCTAATTAGTAAATAGAGTCCACCTGTGTGTAATTTATTCTCAGTATAAATACAGCTGTTCTGTGAAGCCCTCAGAGGTTTGTTAGAGAACCTTAGTGAGCAAACAGCATAATGAAGGCCAAGGAACACACCAGACAGGTCAGGGATAAAGTTGTGGAGAAGTTTAAAGCAGGTTAGGGTATAAAAAAATATCCCAAGCTTTGAACATCTCATAGAGCACTGTTTAATACATCATCCAAAAATGGAAAGAGTATGACACAACTGCAAACCTACCAAGACATGGTTGTCTACCTAAACTGACAGACCAGGCAAGGAGAGCATTAATCAGAGAAGTTAGAGTACTGTCATTAGGACCCGCAAATCAGCTTTTCTTCCCTCCATATTGCTCCCCCTTTGGACTACCTTCTTGTGTCCTTGGGGAGCTTCTGTGTTGGTGGAGCGCAGGACGTCACTCCACCATGCCGGCGTGATGGTGTCGATCGCGCATGTGCAATGTGGAGGCACTGCATGTGCATGGCCCGGGAGGCAAACCATGGACTGGGCTCTATCAGTCTCCCCTATCACACACAGCTGTAACCTATTGAGGTAGGTGGTGTAATGGGGAGAGAGACATATAAAACACAGAGACATTAGTCAGCTTATCAGTCTGCCGTATGCTCTTATGGAAGACACTTTGTTGTTTACACCATGCTGTTGGTAGTCAGGTAGGCATTTTTTTGGACATAACAGTTTTTTGTCGCTATTGATCAAATAGAATTTCCTGTGGATTACCTATATCATGCACTGAGATGATTTTTTCTTAACACAGTCTTTATGTGTCACTAGATCTGCCAAACTTCTTAGTTTAAGGTTTAAAATTGTGACCACAAGAAAATCTTTTTGATCCTGTTGATGATCATCCATTAGTACTGATGTTTTTAGATCCCATTCACAGTTTATATGTGGTGATGGGCATCGTGCTGTGGAAAGCATAATTACTCTTATAGCCCTCTGTAGGATGCATTCAGAGCTGGCCACGTTGAATGTATTTTTGACACCCACAGAAATATTATATTGGTTTCAGGCCAAATGCATATTATATCTATGTGTATGCCATTCGTGGCATGAATGCACATATATATTTTTTTGCATATATAGATATATACCCCAACAACCTAGACACTGACGGCAGTCACGGAAGTGTCCGAATATCTCAGAACGCGGACGGGAGTCACGGAATCATCCGAGCATCTCCGAACGCGGACGGAGCAGGTGTCGGTGAGATCTTGGCCACACAGTGCTCTGTTTGTTTCTGTCCGTTGGGAAATGTTGTTTTTTTTTTGCCTTATATCATATTTATCATGTGAGTGTAATGAAATGGGGAAGGGGTGTTTTGTGAGTCAATAAACTTGTTGTATTGGACTACTGCCCTATGAGTGTCTTCCTCTCTCTATGCACACATGTGATGCTGCTGGAAGTGTTGCGGTTTGCCTTTGGGTTTGCATCTCAGAGCTGCACTTCAGACAGTTTGCCTTTGTATGGTTATGAAGTGGATTGATCCGGAGCAAAGATTATATATTTAAGGCATATTTTTTCCAGATTTCTGGTGAGTGTTTATTGCCTAGGGCAGTGATGGCGAACCTTGGCACCCCAGATGTTTTGGAACTACATTTCCCATGATGCTCAACTATACTGCAGAGTGCATGAGCATCATGGCAATTGTAGTTCCAAAACATCTGGGGTGCCAAGGTTCGCCATCACTGGCCTAGGGGGTCACGAGGTGCGGGGGAAGTTTTCATAAATATTCCTTCACTCCGTGGTGATTGGCCATCCCTCTTGAGCTACTTTTGGTGGACTTTGCATTTATAGTGCATGAACTATTTACTCACCAATATATATTGATGTCCAATATATATCAGCGCTGCTTATGTGTCTACTTTCTGTCTGGACTGACATTTGAAGGTTTTTTCACATCTTTATTTGCATAGATATATATATTGACATATATATACATACTTATTTTGCCTTTTAGCTTATATTAACACTACTAATATATACTGTGAGGTTGTCCCCTATCGTAATGGGTGCACTGATGCAGGTAGGCTGGACTATCTTTTAACATGTCTTTTATACACATGCTTCAGAATCTCTACATTATAATTATCACGTGATATCTCTTTGGATTATAGGACCTTGTCTGCTAGGCCTCAAAGTTTCCTGGTCTTCCAAGCTGAGTGCAGTATTTCCATTGATACTTCTCTTCAATATCGATCTGTATTCAGGATAACATGTGTTACCTCCAAGGTTGGGCAGAATAGGCAGGAGTTTTTGAGACTCTGTTTTTAATGATACATGCAATCTTTACTGTTGCATCATGTGAATATTTGTAATTTCGAGATTTAGTAATTGATATGTATGTACTGTTAATGTATGTACAGTATGTTTCTGACCTATGTATTTACATCGTGGAAAAATTATACCTCCTATATTCCTGATGAAGGAGTTGCACAGCCTCTGGAACGCATCGGGTACAATACATCAGTCTATAGTATCATTGCACACTCTAGTTGGTGTAATTTCAGTTACTTATTCCATATATATTTTGCAATTATTGGTTTTAATTGATGAATTATTAATAAAGCATGTATTTATTAATATACTCGTTATATGATTTAAGTGCCTACAAAGTTCCATAACAGGGGAATTTCCAAACCTACGGAGCACTGTTAAAACCCTTATTCAAAAATGGAAAGAGTATGGCACAATTGCAAACCTACCAAGACATGGACGTCCACCTAAACTGTCAGGCCGGGCAAGGAGAGCATTAATAAGAGAAGACGCCAAGAGGCCCATGGTAACTATGAAGGAGCCGCAGAGATCAACAGCTCAGGTGGGAGAATCTGTCCACAGTACAACTATTAGTCGTGCACTCCAAAAATCTGACCTTTATGGAAGAGTGTCAAGAAGAAAGCCGAAAGAAAGTCATAAGAAGTCCGGTATGCAGTTTGCGAGAAGCCATGTGGGGGACTAAGCAAACATGTGGAAGAAGGTGCTCTGGTCAATTGAGACCAAAATTTTACTTTTTGGCCTAAAAGCAAAACGCTATGTGTGGCAGAAAACTAACACTGCACATCACCCTGAATACACCATCCCCACCGTGAAACATGGTGACAGCATCATGATGTAGGAATGCTTTTCTTCAGCATGGACAGGGAAGCTGGTCAGAGTTGATGGGAAGATGGATGGAGACAAAAACAGGGAAATCTTAGAAGAAAACCTGTTAGAGTTTGCAAAAGACTTGAGACTGGGGCGGAGGTTCACCTTCCAGCAGGACAACGACATTAAACATACAGCCAGAGATACAATGGAATGGTTTAGATCAAAGCATATTCATGTGTTAGAATAGCCCAGTCAAAGCCCAGACCTAAATCCAAATGAGAATCTGTAGCAAGACTTTAAAATTGCTGTACACGGATGCTCTCCATCCAATCTGACAGAGCTTGAGCTATTTTGCAAAGAAGAATGGGCAAAAATGTCACTCTCTAGATCTGCAAAGCTGGTAGAGACATCCCCAAAAAGACTTGCAGCTGTAATTGCAGTGAAATGTGGTTGTGCAAAGTATTGACTGAATACAAATGCACGCCACACTTTTCAGATATTTATTTGTAAAAAGAATTGGAAACCATTTATCATTTTCCTTCCACTTCACAATTATGTGCCACTTTGTGTTGGTCTATCACATAAAATCCCAATAAAATACATTTACATTTTTTGTTTGTAACATGACAAAATGTGGAAATGATCAAAGGTATGAATACTTTTTCAAGGCACTGTCTATGTGGCCACAAATACCCTGGTCAGCAAATCTTGTAATTTGCCCCCATGCAATTTCTGTCCGCACCTACTGCAGGTACCTTGAAAAAGTAATTTGTTACTACTGTCCCTGGTGCTGATTTAAAAGAAAAACAAAGTTAAAGCTTTAGTCCCGGTTCACACTACCGCGACTTGTCAGGCGACTTGGCCGCCTGACAAGTCACGGTCCATTCAGTGCTATGGGAACCGTTCTAATAGGAGCGACTCAAGTCGCTCCGACTTAGAAAATAGTTCCTGTACTACTTCGGGGCGACATCGGAGCGACTTGCATTGACTTCAATTATGTGAAGTCCGTGCAAGTCGCGTCGAAGTCGCGGTGCACGCGACTTCACAGGTCGCCCCCAAAGTCGGATCGCCTTAGTGTGAACCGACAGTTAGCTAAATATAGTAGTAACAAATTATTGGTTATTACTACGTACAGTATATAAACACATATAAACACATTATAGAATTGAAAAAACATAACTAAAAAAAGTCACCTTTTGTGGTAATGTAAAAAAAAAATATGTTTTAGTTTATATAATGTGTATATCTAATTACTATTTTTAAAGTAATTTATTTGTCATGCTATTGGTGTAAAAAAAAGTAGTTTGTCTATTATATATACACTATGATATTGGAGCCCAAGATCATCAGCCTACCTTATTTGTAAACGAAAGCAGTCCTTTTTATTGTCAAAAACAGGCCAACAGAAAAAGCACCTTGTCTCCTGAATAGTCTATAAATTGTTGGTGCAAAACATAAATACTTGGCTGGTTCACCTCCAGTCCCACTTGTCCCCTTGCAGGGTTTTTGAAAGCTCTCGGACCACTCAACCACACAGTAGCCCACATTGCTCATGTCGCGGTGTTCTCCTCTACTCCATTTCACAGACAGGTACTAAGCATTTTCTCCTCCTTTTCTGAACTTGGGTTAATACTTTCAGGGAAAAAAATCCTTTTGATCAGGGTTGGAGGTTCTTTCCCACCCAAATATCTCTCCTGAATCTCACAATTTCGCCAATCACAAGGGAACCGTATGTCAGTCCTCTCCTTTCTTATCAGACTACCCAGAAACTCTTTACCCGGCATGGGTGAGAACTGAAAAATGTCTCTTGAGCTCTCCCTTTAAGGAACCTCAACCCAAATAGCGGGGAGATATACCTGCCATACAGGACCCATCCCTGCCATCCTATACAACACTTATTAATTTATTCTCCCCAAATTTTATCTCCTTATACACAATTAAAGTGAAGTTCCGGGCAGAAATGTTTTTTTTACCTAAAAATACCCCCGGGACAGTCAGGGCTTGTGCATTTAAGCAACGATAGCCTCTGAACTGTCCCCTGTTTCACTTACCTGTAAGAAGAAATGCTTACCTTGAAAATGCCTTGTCCAGCGCTGCCATCTCAGGTGTGGGCAGCTGAAGCCGGAGCGTCCCTCTTCGTGTCCTCTTCGGTGACATCGGAGTCCCAGAATGCCCTGCTCATCACTTCCGGGGCAGGCATGTCATCCCTGAACAGCTTCTGGGCATGCCCAGAAGCTGTTCAGCAGGGAATGACGCGCCTGCACCGGAAGTGACGAGTGACTCCAGTGCAGGCGCATTGACTCCTAGGATCGATGACGCTCATCTCCCAGGAGGCAATGCAAGGAGGAAGTGACATCGTGGGCCGCGGCTGCAGAGGGAGGAAGAGGAAGGAAGGTAAGTATATTTTCATTAAAAACAAGGTAAGTGAAACAAAAATGAATTATCCAATTGTTTTTCAGGATCATCTAAGCTAGCGGAGGTGCAAAGATAGTTTTTAGGGTGGAGCTCCTCTTTAATAACGTTTAGTTATTGATCCAGATAATGTTAATTATTTTATGTTTTCTAATATATTATCCATACATTATATCTGATATTGTACTTTTATCAAATCTTAATCCATATTCTGGTGAAAGGGACAATGTAAATGTCCTGAAATTCATTGCTTGTCAAGATAAAAAAGATATTTTGTATACATAAAAGGTTTACAATATTGTTTCAAGACCAGTAAATCCACATTTACAGTATATTCTGAATGATCTTTATTAAGATAGCAACATTTGTTAACATAATTTAACAAAGAATAATGAAAACTAACATTGTTGATTTTAGCACAGCTGCTGTGATTTCTGACTGCCATTAGTAGGTCCTTAAATAATTCTATTTGCTGCCTGTAGATTGTGTGTAACATTTACACACTGAGATGAATTCCATTGGCTCCGATCATCTACTCCCCTTTGCGTTCTACAACGAATATAATAGCGCTATAATCAGTGAGATCGCTGTCATTGCATCTCCTCTGCACTGCAAAGTAATCAATGCCTAAACCCAGCATATCGAGGGTGTTTTTCACAAAGTCCTCATTATATTTAAAAAAATTGATCCTCTTCAACAATCCCAAAGGTTGTATCTAACATCCCAATGATTATCAGCTGGCCTCCTGGTTTTATCACTCAGCTTTAGGATCTTTTCCAGGTTCCTCCTGTATTCATCTTCATTTTTACTGATAGCTTCCAGTAACCATGCACTCATAATGCAATCAGCAAGTGGTAATAACACCGGGAAGGTTATGTTTTCCTGTTCAAAATCACATTTCAAAATCTGTTTGATTGATGATTTTAGATGCATTTCTTTCTCCTGATCGCTGTTAAAAAAAAAAAAAACATAATATGGACATTACAGGAAAGTTTCCACTATAAGTAAGGCCCCTTTCACACAGGGAGTCCGTTCAGATCCGCCTGTCCATTTTTCAGGCAAATCTGAATGGATGCCCCATGCATCTCTATGGGGCATCGGATGTCAGTGGAGACATGTCTGCTGATATTCGATCTGATCCGATCCGTCAAAACCGGACGGATGGAAACCCTATTTTCTATCCGTCTGGTGGATCAGATGAGAACGGACAGACAGTCCGTTCTCATCCGATTCCCCCATAGAGATGCATGGGGACCTGACAGCTCTGTCTCCGCACACAGCGCGGAGAACAGCTGTCATCCTCCTGCTCGATCTGCCGATCGCCCGCTAAGAAAAACGGAGTCCGCCTGTTGGACTCCCTGTGTGAAAGGGGCCTGAGAGTTTACATCTGAAGTGTGATGATCAATTCCGCCAAAATTCAGGTAGACTGTAATTTGGCAAATTAAAAAAGTTGTCGAACTAGGATTTTGAAATTGAATTGCAATAAAGTCAATATGAGATCATATTTTATATTTAACTTAGGTCCTGTGGAGGACTACTAGACACACTTTTGTCAATGAAATGACATCCTTGTGTTTGCTTGTTGTTTTTTGAACTGGTAAGACAATTGGGTTGATTTACTAAAGGCAAATAGGCTGTTGAATAAAGTTGCACTTTACAAGGGCATTTTCTCAGTGCTTAGTGAATGAGGTGATATTTCACTTTGCAAAGACTACCCAATAAAGAAACCAGATTGATTATATTCTCTGCAGCCAAAGATGGAGAAGCTCTATACAGTCAGTCAAAACAAGACCTGGAGCGGACTGTGGCTCAGGCCATGAGCTTTTTATGGCAAAATTCAGGCTTAAATTGAAGAAAGTGGGAAACACCACTAGACATTTCAGATATGATCTAAATCAGATCCCTTGGAAGGAAGTGTGTAAAATCGTACAAGGCGCAGCAATGAAAACCACCCCAAAGAAAAAGAAATGCAGGAAAGCAAAATGGCCACACAAATAGCTGAACAAAAAAGAAAGGCAAAAGGCAATGGAGAAAGGGGAAAATATACCCAACTGAAAAATAGGCAAGTGACCAATGCGCTACCAGTGAAGTAAATAAGAATAATAATAAGGTGAAATATGTAAGTGATAAAATCTATGAAACAACAATAAAAAAGCTGCCAATTTCTGTAGTGTCACCACATACCGATAAAAAAATCAAAATTTGTGTAAAAATAGGCGCTAATTCCAATAATAAATGGGAAAAGTGCAATCACAAACAATATCAAACAGTATAACACTCTTAAAACAATAATTTATATCAACGGAATCCAAAGCATAAATGCCTGTGTAAAGGGTAAACTGCACTTAATCGAAATATTCATAAAGTGACAATTAATATAAAATATCAATAAAAACAAGGCAATGTGAATGTGCAGAATCTAAATGTTTATAAAGCAAAAAAAAAATGGGGATCCAAAATGTGATGTGAACAATCAATTCAAACAGTGTCACCGATGTGAGTAGATCCCAACACAGAATGCAACATTGAGTGCAGTGGCCGCTCACCTCAATAAGGGATAAATAAGGTGTTTTTCATAGGTATAATAATCCTCTGTGGAACTCCAATGGTGGTACTGGCTCAGTTTATAGGGAGTTTTGGATAGATAGCCACACGAATTGGATGTATATATGCCCTTGGCAGTTCACTCATGAGAAATAGATAAAGACTCCATAGTGTTTGTATATAAGATTCATTTTATTAAAGGACAATAGATAACTTACAATAAAACTCAGGTAGATGAATGCGGACCGAGTGGTCCGTATCCAGTGGCGGCTGGTGCTCTAAATTTTTGGGGGGCGCAAACAGAAAAATGTAATAGGCATTGCTTCGCGGCAAAAAATGCGGTAAAAAAATTACGTGACTTTTAATCACTGTAAAATCGCGCAAACAGTTTCGCAGTATGCCTAGTGCCAAAAATAACTTCTTTTGGGCGACAGGCGTACCCACAATTCTGTTTGCGTGATTTTACTGTAATTCGTCGGGGGACAATCCTGGCAAAATTTCGCCACAATCGGGGTGCACTTAAAAGTGATGGGGATCACAACGGCATCCAGCGATTTGGGATTGCAGGCAGAATGGCGGCGAATTACGCTTGTGATTCGGGATGCCTAGCTGTGAAAGGAGCCTTACAGATTAGAGTACCCCTTATCACAAAGCCCCTTTATACATTACAGTACCCCTTATCACAAAGCCCCTTTATACATTACAGTACCCCTTATCACAAAGCCCCTTTATACATTACAGTACTCCTTATCACAAGCCCCTTTATACATTACAGTACCCCTTATCACAAAGCCCCTTTATACATTACAGTGCCCCTTATTAAAGTGCACCAAACTGATAGAAATTGTTATTCAAAGTGTGACAGCGCTGAAAATTGGCCTGGGCAGGAGGGGGGTAAAAGTGCCTGGTACTGATGTGGTTATAACAGAATAGACCCTAGTGGTCTCTTGTGTTATAAATGTCCCCCCTACCTGTCAGCGATAATGTGATTTGAGGATTTGAATCACGCATGCGCAGCTCACATAACATTTAGAGAATGCTCTGTGTGTTGCGGCTATGTTACCCCCGTGCACATGTGCAGGAGTGACGTCACTGCATCCTGTCCATTCAAGCGGTCAAAGGTTGAGAACCCAGAAAGAAGACTGGGAGAAGAGAGATGTGCCAAGGACCAAGGGGTGGAATGAAAGACTCAGTTTGCAGGTACGTTTGTCATAATATGCTAGTATGCATTGCATACTGGCACATTATGACAAACTGGCAGCGGGGATCAGAGTTTTTATTTTGTAAAATGACTTTACTACTGCTTTAGGCCTGGTTCAGGCACGGCAACCTATTCATTTAAATGGGCTGTCATACCTGCTTTTTCCTGCAGAAAAAAGGTGCATGCATCATTCATTTATAAAATGTAGTGGCCATGAAATCACTGCTTTTGCGCCATGCGACTTACCTGTGGTTCCTGCATACGCAAATGCACTGTTTTTTAATGTGTGGCCCACGCATCTAAAAATGCAGCATGTTTGCTGGTGCAGGAACTGTAGGGAAATCGCATAGTCCAAATGCAGCGATTTCAAGGCCACTGCATTTTTAAAATGATGCATGCATCTTTTTTCTGCAGGAAACGCAGGCATGACAGCCCATTCAAATGAATAAGCTTCTGTGCCTGTGCAAACCCGCATACATGTGAACCAGACCTAAAATAAGCCTATCAAGCAGTGAAATAGCACTGTGTGTGTGGAAGATATTAGCACATGCTGTGTGCTCTCTAATCAATACAGCCACTGCCAGGTTAGGTCACTACATAATATGGGGAGCCAGGGGAGGAGAAAGACCTACCTGTGTGGTGGGGGGGGGGGGAGGGGGAGAGGACACTACTGTGTGTGTGAGGGGAGGAGGGGGAGAGCAGAGGACACAACTGTGTGTGTGTGTGTGTGGGGGGGGGGGCAGCATTGTATGAGGGGCCCTAATAAAATGCTGATTGTCCCCCCAAATACAATACAAGAGCCCCTTTACTACTCTTACTTAGCTGCAAGCATAAAACCATCCAGGGGGAGTGGGGGGCGTCATGTATTCTAAAAAAAATGGGATCAGACAAGAGGCTATTTTCTGGCTGAAGCACGAACGAAGTAGTCACTTACAGTACTGAAGACATGACAGTCAGGCTGAGGCTCACAGCAGGCAGCAGGGGTCTGGAGTCGGGACGCTTAGCCTCTAGATCCTCTCTCCTCCTCTCACACAGCGACGGCGTCCTCCTTCAGCAAGCTAGCTGAGACAAAAGACCGTCGTCTGGGCCGGCTCAGGTGGGAAGGAGACGGTGACGCCCAAGCACCGCCCACCGCCACCGCACCAATCATAAGACAGCAAGCAAGAGGTGGGAGTGTTCAGGGCGCATCGCTATGCGCCCCGAGCACATTCTAAAGGGCCGCCAATAAGCATCAGAAAAAAAGCACATGAGGACAAAAACCCCACCCCCTCCATAGCAGCAGCATTGGCCGGCGCTACGCTGCAATTAAAGGAACACTTTTTTTTTCTGCCTTGGGGGGGCGGCCCCCGAGCCCCCTATGTACCAGCCGCCACTGTCCGTATCCCCACTCATCAATTGGCACAATCAGCACTCGCCATTGACTGAGAGCACTAACCAGTGTCTTCTGGCCGGGGGGTGTGGGGGGGGGGTGATCCCCTGTCAGATTACAATATCTCAGCGGGGGAAGTTGGCTGTACCAGCGTCGAATAGTTAGTACAGCGGCTCCTCCCAAGCTCTTCAATTTTTTTTGTTCAGCCCGCTGGGTTAAAGGAAAAAAAAAACCTGTTAGTGTGTACCAGGCTTAATATACAGAAAAATGAAAGGAAAGTTGGAAATGCTTGTCCTCTGACTCATTTCGTTCTCCAACAAATTTTTGCTTGAGCTACTGAGCTGTATAAAAGAGCTGAGAGCTCTATATGTGGCTAGAAATATTATTAGTAAATAAGTATGTGTATGCAATATTTTATATTTACCTGACTTAAAGAGTGTAGCCCACTTTTTTTTTGGGGGGGGGGGGGGGATATGGGAAAAAGCAATCCTAAACAGGATATTGCACTAAACCCCTTGGAAAATAAGAGAGCCAGAAATGCCGGTAAGTGAGTTTGATAATAAAGTTGGCAGTTCCTCCACCCAGGACAAGATAATGTGTATATCTAAGTAATATTTAAAGTCATTTATTTGTTATGCGATTGGTTTACAAAAAGTCATTTATTATATATATACACTATAATATTGGAGCCAGAGATCATCAGCCAAGCATGTTATTAAAAGCAAATAGTCCCTTTCACTGTCAAAAACAGGCCAACAGAAAAAAACAGCTTGTCCTCTGGAAGCAAAAATAGTCAATCAATTGTTGGTACAAAACATAAATGCTCGGCTCACTGCCAGCCACACTTTTCCTTAAATAGAATGTTTGAAAACTCCTGGATGCCTAACGGGTCCCCATGGGAAGGTCATTAGGGTTCAGCAATCTTCTTCAATTCTTCAATCTATGTATTTATGCCAATATCTACTATCAGGACATTGTTCCACTACCTTATAATATTGTTATGGTTCTACTATACCATTTATACCTACATGGTTATTATTCATGTTTACCCTAAATGTATTGGTCACATATTTTTATCTAGAGATATTGGCTTTACTATCATTAGTCTTCAGATGTATTAATAAACATACAATTTTTATTATATCTTTTTGTTTTCTTTGTTTATCAAATATGTTCATGTCCAATTTTCAAACTGGTCACTCCTCACACAAAGTCCCAAATTTTAATTTTTTTTTTTTTGCTTTGTTGCATATAGGGATGGAGACTCAATATGGCTTTGAGTCTCATTTAAAGTCCCAACATAACCCCCTTTGGTTCAGCAACCTTTTCTCAGCCACACGCTAGCCCACATGGCTCATTTTGCTGTGTTCTTCTCTACTTCACTTCCCACACAGGTTCTGAGTGTTTCCTCCTCTTTTTTCTGGACTCTGATGCAAATGGGTGAACCCTTTAACGCATGAGGAGAAAAAAAGAGAGCCAATAACCGGCTTGTGGTAAAGGGACATCAGCACTAATAATTAGGGCACTGATTATCAGTGTTGTGATTATAAGTGCAGTCTGAACAGTGCCCACCAGTGCTGCCAATCAGTGCCCTATAGCAGGCCTGCTGATAAGGCAGTACAGCCAGCCCTCCCATACTGGACCCATGCCCCATAAGTTCAAAAGGGGGCCAGGGCACTTGCTAAGCAGCATGGCCGGCTGTACTTATTGCAGCCACTGTTCCTCTTCTGCCTCTCCTTGCAACGGTGCCAGCTTCTCTTCCTCTTTCTCCCTCCAGCTGCACTGCATGGGGATTGGTCCTACACACATGCCACATCCATCTGCTGTCCAGGCCCCCTGTTTGTCCCTTTCCCCCGCAGCACTTCTGGCTTCCCTCCTCTCCCCTCCCGCCGGAAGCTACTGCAATGTTTCAGGATAGAGAGTGAGGGAAGGGGCCAGTAGATATGTAATTTAGTGGCCCCTTCCTTTCTTGAATGAACACAGTAAGCGATCGGTAACCAATCACTCCTGTGTCCTTTCATCACCAAAGCATAGTAAACTGTGTTTATTATGCTTCAGTTTGCGAAGGAGCAGGAAGCCTCAGAGCATTTCCTCTTCAATAATCTGTGCTGCTGAGGCTGCAGAGAAAGAGAATGGTAAATGTATGTCCTCGGTCACTATTGGCAAGGAAGGGGGGGGGGCTGGCTGTCAGGTAGGCTGTATGGGGCCCCGTGATTTCTAACAGCAACTCTGCCCACCAGTGCTGCAAATCAGTGCCCATCAGTGCCTCCTCATTACTGCCACCTATCAGTGCTACTTACCAATGCCCATCAGTGCCTCCTACCAGTGCCCATCAGTGACCCCTATCAGTGCTGCCTATCAATGCCACCTATCAGTGCCCATCAGTGCCACCTCTCAGTTCAGCTAAATCAGTGCCTCCTCATCAGTGCCCACCAGTGCTGCCTCATCCGTGCCCATTAGTGCCACCTCATCAGTGCCCATTAATGCAGCCTATCTGTGCCTATCAGTGCAGCCTTATCAGCGCCTATCAGTGCAGGAGAAACATTATCTGTTTGCAAAATTTTATAACAAACTATGATTTTTTTTCCAAGTTTTTGGTCTTTTTCTTTGTTTAGCAAAAAAAAAAAAAAAAACATGTGGTGATTAAATACCACCAAAGGAAATCTCTATTTGTATGAAAACAATTATTAAAAAAAATTCATGTGGGTACAGTGTTGCATGACTGCGCAATTATCATTCAAAGTGTAACAGCGCTAAAAGCTGAAAGTTGGCCTGGGCAGGAAGGGGGTAAAGGTGCCCGGAAGGCAAGCAGTTTAGGGAAAACAACCCAAATAGTGGGGAAATGTAGCTGCCATCCAGGGCCCATCCCTGCCATCCTGTACAACACTTATTAATTGAATCTCTTCTATATTTTATCTCCTCATAAACTATTAATGTTTAGGTACTGAACCTGATAATGTTATTTTTTTCTGTTTTCTAATATATTATCCATACACTGCATCTGATATTGTATTTTTGTATAATCTTTATCCATATTTTGATGAGAGCAACACCGTAAAATGTCCTGAAATGCGTTGGTTATCAATAAATAGATAAAAAGATATGTTGTATACATAAAAGGTTTACAATATCGTTCCAAGACAAGTCAACACATTTATATTCTGAATGATCTTTATTAAGATAGCGACATTTGTTAACACAATTTAACACAGATTAATGCAAAATGACTTTTCTGACTTTAGCACTAGTGTTGAGCGAACACGGACTGTATTATTCGTGTTCGTACCGAATAATTGGATTTTTTGTACCCGAACACGGACACGGACACTTTACTGTATGTTCGGGTAAAAATCCGTGTTCGGTCGTTTTATTTCCGGGTTTTGCATGCTTTGGCGCTCTTTTCATGGCGGGCTTTCAACAGCCAATCAACAATCGTTTAACTGGTGTGCCTTAAGCCATCCCAGCCATGCCTGCAAATGTCTCAGTAGCTGTGATTGGCCGTCTGAAGCATGTGACCAAGTCTTTATAAGTTCGAGGCAGCCGCAGCGGCGTCATTATGCTGCTTAGATTCAGGGACAGAGCACACATCAACGTGCTGGCTGCTGATTAGGGAAAGATAGGCAGGAAAAAACCATTTGTGTCCGGATAGAATTGAGGGACAGGTCGGAGTGTTTAGGCAGGGCGAGTTGTAGGCATTTTAGGGATAGAGTCTGCTGAATTATAGGGTCAGTGTCTTCTACAAACTACAATCGATATTGCTGTGTGGGGGGTGGGGTCTGCACTCAATCCTGATCTACGATCTCTTCTCAATCCTGTTAGGGACAGAGTCTGCTGAATTTTAGGGAAACTGTGTTCTACAAACTACAATCGATATTGCTGTGTGGTGTGGGATTGGAGATAGGCAGGTGTCAGTGATCCACATCCATTTTTCTGTGTGTGAGCTGCAGTGAACACAATCTTTTTGGGCTGCAGTGAACACAATCTTTTTGGGCTGCAGTGAACACAATCTTTTTGGGCTGCAGTGAACACAATCTTTTTGGGGTGCAGTGAACAAAATCTTTTTGGGGTGCAGTGAACACAATCCTTTTTGGTGTGCAGTGAACACAATCTTTGTGGGGTGCAGTGAACAAAATCCTTTGTGGGGTGCAGTGAACACAATCTTTTTGGGGTGCAGTGAACAAAATCCTTTTTGGGGTGCAGTGAACAACATCCTTTTTGGGGTGCAGTGAACACAATCTTTTTGGGGTGCAGTGAACAAAATCCTTTGTGGGGTGCAGTGAACACAATCTTTTTGGGGTGCAGTGAACACAATCTTTTTGGGGTGGAGTGAACAACATCCTTTTTGGGGTGCAGTGAACAAAATCCTTTTTGGGGTGCAGTGAACAAAATCATTTTTGGGGTGCAGTGAACACAATCTTTTTGGGGTGCAGTGAACACAATCTTTGTGGGGTGCAGTGAACACAATCTTTTTGGGGTGGAGTGAACAACATCCTTTTTGGGGTGCAGTGAACAACATCCTTTTTGGGGTGCAGTGAACACAATCTTTTTGGGGTGCAGTGAACACAATCTTTGTGGGGTACAGTGAACAGAATCTTTGTGGGGTGCAGTGAACACAATCTTTGGGGGGTACAGTGAACACAATCTTTGTGAGGTGCAGTGAACACAATCTTTGTGGGGTGCAGTGAACACAATCATTGTGGGGTGCAGTGAACTCAATCTTTGTGGGGTACAGTGAACACAATCTCATACTTCTGAAGGTTTGAGGGTGCTGCCTGTTCCATACTCCCCCTACTCCTCATCTAGCCTTTTAGGGGTACAAACAATAGTAATTGGGGCCTAGTGTGGTTGTGTACGTGTGATATACATACACTTTTTTGGGATCATATTTTCTATTCCGCTATTTAATCAAAAACCTTTGGGGATCAGTTAAATTGGGGGATAGTCTGTGTTGGTACGTGTGAGAGAGATCCACCTTTCCAAGTTGTTGGGGTTCATCTCATACTTCTGAAGGTTTGAGGGTGCTGCCTGTTCCATACTCCCCCTACTCCTAGCCTTTTAGGGGTACAAACAATAGTAATTGGGGCCTAGTGTGGTTGTGTACGTGTGATATACATACACTTTTTTGGGATCATATTTTCTATTCCGCTATTTAATCAAAAACCTTTGGGGATCAGTTAAATTGGGGGATAGTCTGTGTTGGTACGTGTGAGAGAGATCCACCTTTCCAAGTTGTTGGGGTTCATCTCATACTTCTGAAGGTTTGAGGGTGCTGCCTGTTCCATACTCCCCCTACTCCTAGCCTTTTAGGGGTACAAACAATAGTAATTGGGGCCTAGTGTGGTTGTGTACGTGTGATATACATACACTTTTTTGGGATCATATTTTCTATTCCGCTATTTAATCAAAAACCTTTGGGGATCAGTTAAATTGGGGGATAGTCTGTGTTGGTACGTGTGAGAGAGATCCACCTTTCCAAGTTGTTGGGGTTCATCTCATACTTCTGAAGGTTTGAGGGTGCTGCCTGTTCCATACTCCCCCTACTCCTAGCCTTTTAGGGGTACAAACCATAGTAATTGGGGCCTAGTGTGGTTGTGTACGTGTGATATACATACACTTTTTTGGGATCATATTTTCTATTCCGCTATTTAATCAAAAACCTTTGGGGATCAGTTAAATTGGGGGATAGTCTGTGTTGGTACGTGTGAGAGAGATCCACCTTTCCAAGTTGTTGGGGTTCATCTCATACTTCTGAAGGTTTGAGGGTGCTGCCTGTTCCATACTCCCCCTACTCCTAGCCTTTTAGGGGTACAAACAATAGTAATTGGGGCCTAGTGTGGTTGTGTACGTGTGATATACATACACTTTTTTGGGATCATATTTTCTATTCCGCTATTTAATCAAAAACCTTTGGGGATCAGTTAAATTGGGGGATAGTCTGTGTTGGTACGTGTGAGAGAGATCCACCTTTCCAAGTTGTTGGGGTTCATCTCATACTTCTGAAGGTTTGAGGGTGCTGCCTGTTCCATACTCCCCCTACTCCTAGCCTTTTAGGGGTACAAACAATAGTAATTGGGGCCTAGTGTGGTTGTGTACGTGTGATATACATACACTTTTTTGGGATCATATTTTCTATTCCGCTATTTAATCAAAAACCTTTGGGGATCAGTTAAATTGGGGGATAGTCTGTGTTGGTACGTGTGAGAGAGATCCACCTTTCCAAGTTGTTGGGGTTCATCTCATACTTCTGAAGGTTTGAGGGTGCTGCCTGTTCCATACTCCCCCTACTCCTAGCCTTTTAGGGGTACAAACAATAGTAATTGGGGCCTAGTGTGGTTGTGTACGTGTGATATACATACACTTTTTTGGGATCATATTTTCTATTCCGCTATTTAATCAAAAACCTTTGGGGATCAGTTAAATTGGGGGATAGTCTGTGTTGGTACGTGTGAGAGAGATCCACCTTTCCAAGTTGTTGGGGTTCATCTCATACTTCTGAAGGTTTGAGGGTGCTGCCTGTTCCATACTCCCCCTACTCCTAGCCTTTTAGGGGTACAAACAATAGTAATTGGGGCCTAGTGTGGTTGTGTACGTGTGATATACATACACTTTTTTGGGATCATATTTTCTATTCCGCTATTTAATCAAAAACCTTTGGGGATCAGTTAAATTGGGGGATAGTCTGTGTTGGTACGTGTGAGAGAGATCCACCTTTCCAAGTTGTTGGGGTTCATCTCATACTTCTGAAGGTTTGAGGGTGCTGCCTGTTCCATACTCCCCCTACTCCTAGCCTTTTAGGGGTACAAACAATAGTAATTGGGGCCTAGTGTGGTTGTGTACGTGTGATATACATACACTTTTTTGGGATCATATTTTCTATTCCGCTATTTAATCAAAAACCTTTGGGGATCAGTTAAATTGGGGGATAGTCTGTGTTGGTACGTGTGAGAGAGATCCACCTTTCCAAGTTGTTGGGGTTCATCTCATACTTCTGAAGGTTTGAGGGTGCTGCCTGTTCCATACTCCCCCTACTCCTAGCCTTTTAGGGGTACAAACAATAGTAATTGGGGCCTAGTGTGGTTGTGTACGTGTGATATACATACACTTTTTTGGGATCATATTTTCTATTCCGCTATTTAATCAAAAACCTTTGGGGATCAGTTAAATTGGGGGATAGTCTGTGTTGGTACGTGTGAGAGAGATCCACCTTTCCAAGTTGTTGGGGTTCATCTCATACTTCTGAAGGTTTGAGGGTGCTGCCTGTTCCATACTCCCCCTACTCCTCATCTAGCCTTTTAGGGGTACAAACAATAGTAATTGGGGCCTAGTGTGGTTGTGTACGTGTGATATACATACACTTTTTTGGGATCATATTTTCTATTCCGCTATTTAATCAAAAACCTTTGGGGATCAGTTAAATTGGGGGATAGTCTGTGTTGGTACGTGTGAGAGAGATCCACCTTTCCAAGTTGTTGGGGTTCATCTCATACTTCTGAAGGTTTGAGGGTGCTGCCTGTTCCATACTCCCCCTACTCCTAGCCTTTTAGGGGTACAAACAATAGTAATTGGGGCCTAGTGTGGTTGTGTACGTGTGATATACATACACTTTTTTGGGATCATATTTTCTATTCCGCTATTTAATCAAAAACCTTTGGGGATCAGTTAAATTGGGGGATAGTCTGTGTTGGTACGTGTGAGAGAGATCCACCTTTCCAAGTTGTTGGGGTTCATCTCATACTTCTGAAGGTTTGAGGGTGCTGCCTGTTCCATACTCCCCCTACTCCTCATCTAGCCTTTTAGGGGTACAAACAATAGTAATTGGGGCCTAGTGTGGTTGTGTACGTGTGATATACATACACTTTTTTGGGATCATATTTTCTATTCCGCTATTTAATCAAAAACCTTTGGGGATCAGTTAAATTGGGGGATAGTCTGTGTTGGTACGTGTGAGAGAGATCCACCTTTCCAAGTTGTTGGGGTTCATCTCATACTTCTGAAGGTTTGAGGGTGCTGCCTGTTCCATACTCCCCCTACTCCTAGCCTTTTAGGGGTACAAACAATAGTAATTGGGGCCTAGTGTGGTTGTGTACGTGTGATATACATACACTTTTTTGGGATCATATTTTCTATTCCGCTATTTAATCAAAAACCTTTGGGGATCAGTTAAATTGGGGGATAGTCTGTGTTGGTACGTGTGAGAGAGATCCACCTTTCCAAGTTGTTGGGGTTCATCTCATACTTCTGAAGGTTTGAGGGTGCTGCCTGTTCCATACTCCCCCTACTCCTAGCCTTTTAGGGGTACAAACAATAGTAATTGGGGCCTAGTGTGGTTGTGTACGTGTGATATACATACACTTTTTTGGGATCATATTTTCTATTCCGCTATTTAATCAAAAACCTTTGGGGATCAGTTAAATTGGGGGATAGTCTGTGTTGGTACGTGTGAGAGAGATCCACCTTTCCAAGTTGTTGGGGTTCATCTCATACTTCTGAAGGTTTGAGGGTGCTGCCTGTTCCATACCCCCCCTACTCCTCATCTAGCCTTTTAGGGGTACAAACAATAGTAATTGGGGCCTAGTGTGGTTGTGTACGTGCGAGATACATACACTTTTTTTGATCATATTTCCTATTCCGCTATTCAATAAAAACCTTTGAGGATCAATTGAATTGCGGGATAGTCTGTGTCGGTACGTGTGAGAGAGATCCACCTTTCCAAGTTGTTGGGGTTCATCTCATACTTCTGAAGGTTTGAGGGTGCTGCCTGTTCCATACTCCCCCTACTCCTCATCTAGCCTTTTAGGGGTACAAACAATAGTAATTGGGGCCTAGTGTGGTTGTGTACGTGCGAGATACATACACTTTTTTTGATCATATTTCCTATTCCGCTATTCAATAAAAACCTTTGAGGATCAATTGAATTGCGGGATAGTCTGTGTCGGTACGTGTGAGAGAGATCCACCTTTCCAAGTTGTTGGGGTTCATCTCATACTTCTGAAGGTTTGAGGGTGCTGCCTGTTCCATACTCCCCCTACTCCTCATCTAGCCTTTTAGGGGTACAAACAATAGTAATTGGGGCCTAGTGTGGTTGTGTACGTGCGAGATACATACACTTTTTTTGATCATATTTCCTATTCCGCTATTCAATAAAAACCTTTGAGGATCAATTGAATTGCGGGATAGTCTGTGTCGGTACGTGTGAGAGAGATCCACCTTTCCAAGTTGTTGGGGTTCATCTCATACTTCTGAAGGTTTGAGGGTGCTGCCTGTTCCATACTCCCCCTACTCCTCATCTAGCCTTTTAGGGGTACAAACAATAGTAATTGGGGCCTAGTGTGGTTGTGTACGTGTGATATACATACACTTTTTTTGGATCACATTTTCTATTCCGCTATTCAATAAAAACCTTTCTAGGGCAAGATCTTAAATTACAGAAATATGAGGAGACCGTCAAATAAGGGCCGTGGCCTGGGTCGTGGTGCTGCTGGTAGAGCTCCTGTTGCAAGGAGAGGACATGGTCGATCTGTGCCAGCTACACGCACAAGTGAAACACCTTCCTCAAGTGTGAGTAGGCGACAGAACCTGCATCAGTATTTGGTAGGGCATCAAACGCCCCTAGAAGTGATGAGGCCAGAACAAGTTGAGGCGATAGTAGATTGGTTTGCTGCTGACAGTGCCTCCAGTTCCTTCACATTGTCTCCCACCCAGTCTACTGCAGAAAGGTCAGAGTTGGCACCTGCAGCCAATGTCCAACCGTCTTTCACCTCACCCCCTTGCAAATCAGGCCAGCAGTCTGAGCCCCAAGCCATACAGCAGTCTCTTATTCTTTTTGAGGACTCTGTCAGCAGGGTTTCCCAGGGCCATCCACCTAGCCCTGCCCCAGAAGTGGAAGAGATTGAGTGCAGCGATGCCCAACCACTTATTTCTCAAGATGAGTACATGCAAGGATCATCGCAGCACGTCTCCGATGATGACGAAACGCAGGTGCCAACTGCTGCGGCGTTCAGCATTGTGGAGACCGACAAGGAGGGCAGGGGTGAAGACTGGGTGGAAGATGATGTGGAGGACGATGAGGTCCTCGACCCCACATGGAATGAACGTCATGCAGGTGACCTGAGTAGTTTGGAGGAAGAGGCGGTGGTCGCACAGAGCCACCAGCACAGCAGAAGAGGGAGCAGGGTGCAGAAGCGGAGCGGCCGTGCCCTAGACACTACGCCCGCTACTGCCCAACGCAGCAAGGGAACGAGCGCACCAAAGTCAGCTCAAAGGAGTTCTCTAGCGTGGAAGTTCTTTAGAAAATGTGCTGATGACAGGACACGAGTGGTTTGCACCCTGTGCAATCAGAGCTTGAAGCGAGGCATGAACCTTCTCAACCTGAGCACAACCTGCATGATCAGGCATCTAAGTGCAAAGCACGAGCTGCAGTGGAGTACACACCTTCAAAACCAAGAAACGTCTCTGGCTCATCCTGCTTCCTCTTCTGCTGCAGTCTCGGCCGCTCCAGCCACATCTGTAGTGATACCGGCACCTGCCACCCCGCAAACAGACGATCTGTCAGCAACACCACCACCTGGGTCACCAACAACCATCTCCACAATGTCCCGTGGAAGCGTTCAGCTTTCCATCTCCCAAACACTTGAGAGGAAGAGGAAGTACCCCCCTACCCACCCGCGATCCCTGGCCCTGAATGCCAGCATTTCAAAATTATTGGCCTTTGAAATGCTGTCATTCCGTCTGGTGGAGACGCACAGTTTTAAAAACCTTATGTCGGTGGCTGTCCCACAGTACGTCGTGCCCAGCCGCCACTACTTTTCCAGGCAAGCCATCCCTTCCCTGCACAACCAAGTGGGGGAAAATATCAGGTGTGCACTGCGCAACGCCATCTGTGCCAAGGTCCACCTAACTACGGATACGTGGACCAGTAAGCACGGTCAGGGGCGTTATATCTCCCTAACGGCACACTGGGTAAATGCAGTGGCGGATGGGCCTGAGGCGGATAGCAATTTGGCGCATGTCCTTCCACCACCGAGGATTGCAGGGCGCTTCAGTTTGCCTCCTGTTCGTAACTCCTCCTACTCCGCTTCCTCATCCTCTACCGCCTCCTCATCCGGACAGCGTAACACCTTCACCACCAACTTCAGCACGGCCAGGGCTAAACGACAGCAGGCAGTTTTACAACTTGCCTGTTTGGGGGACAAACCACACACCGCGCAGGAGTTGTGGAGGAGCATGGAACAGCAGACAAATGAGTGGTTGCTGCCAGCGAGCCTCAAGCCCGGCCTGGTGGTGTGTGATAACGGGCGAAATCTCATAGCAGCTCTGGGCCTAGCCGGTTTGACGCACATCCCTTGCCTGGCGCATGTGCTGAATTTGGTGGTGCAGAGGTTCCTTAAAAACTACCCCGATATGTCAGAGCTGCTGCAGAAAGTGCGGGCCGTTTGTGCGCACTTTCGGCGTTCTCACCCTGCTGCTGCTCGCCTGGCAGCGCTGCAGCGTAACTTCGGCCTTCCCGCTCACCGCCTCATATGTGACGTGCCCACAAGGTGGAACTCCACCTTGCACATGCTGGAAAGACTGTGCGAGCAGCAGCAGGCCATAGTGGAGTTTCAGCTGCAGCACGCACGCGTGAGTCGCTCTGCGGAACAGCACCACTTCACCACCAATAACTGGGCCTCCATGCGAGACCTGTGTGCCTTGTTGCGCTGTTTTGAGTACTCCACCAACATGGCCAGTGGCAATGACGCCGTTCTCAGCTTAACTATCCCACTTCTATGCCTCCTTGAAAAAACAATTCGGGCGATGATGGAAGAGGATGTGGCACAGGATGAGGAGGAGGAGGAGGATGAAGAGGTAACATTTCCAAGGCTTTCAGGGCAGTCATTCGCAAGGGGCTCCGAGGGTGGGTTCCTGCACACGCAAACGCCAGGGACGCAATTGTCCAGCAGGGGCACAGTTCTGGAGGATGAGGAGGATGAGGAGGAGGAGGAGCTGGAGGAGGAGATGGAACCATGTTCACAGCAGGGTGGCACCCAGGCCAGCTCATGGCCATCACTGGTGCGTGGCTGGGGGGATACAGAGGACACGGACGATACACCTCCCACAGAGGACAGCCTTTCGTCGCCTCTGGGCAGCCTGGCACACATGAGCGATTACATGCTGCAGTGTCTCCACAACGACCGCCGAGTTGCCCACATTCTAACTTGTGCTGATTACTGGGTGGCCACGCTGCTGGATCCCCGTTACAAGGACAACGTACCGTCCTTAATTCACTCACTGGAGCGCGATCGCAAGATGCGCGAGTACAAGCGCACGCTGGTAGACGCCATGCTGCTGGCATTCCCATCTGACAGCGGGGCCACAGTGGAAGCACAAGGCAGAGGAGGAGGAGGAGGAGGTCGCCAACGCAACCAGGGCACCGCCAGCACCTCAGAAGGCAGGGTTAGCATGGCCGAAATGTGGAAAAGCTTTGTCAGCACGCCACAACAAACAGCAGCACCAGCAGCTCAGATGGAACGTCTTAGCAGGAGGCAGCATTTTACCAACATGGTGGAGCAGTATGTGTGCACACGCCTACATGTAGTGAATGACGGGTCTGCCCCCTTCAACTTCTGGGTCTCCAAATTGGGCACATGGCCTGAGCTTGCCCTTTACGCCTTGGAGGTGCTGGCGTGCCCTGCAGCCAGTGTATTATCTGAACGGGTATTTAGCACGGCTGGGGGCGTTATAACAGACAAGCGCAGCCGCCTGTCCAGAGACAATGTGGACAAGCTCACGTTCATTAAAATGAACCAGGCATGGATCCCACGGGACTTTTCCGTACCTTATGCAGAATAGCAATGGATACCGACCTTACCCACCCATTGTTCCATTTTTGCTCTTTCTCACTCTTTTGGGGTGTACCCTCATTTAAAATTTTTGAAAAGAAGCAGTGTTGGCTACCTCGTCCTCCTCCTCAGGGCCAGATTAATGTAGGGGCTATTGGAGCTGCAGCTCCAGGCCCCTACCTTTTATATAGGCCCCGGGTTGGCCATATTCACTGTTACCGCTCTTCTGTCACTTGTAAACACAGAAGTCTGGCTTCTATGCTCGCTTCCCCAGGCAGCACCCTCAGAACCTCCCCACACAGCGTGAAGGCCGGACAAGGAGGGACAGTTGGCGATGCATGGATGTGTTTATGGGCTTCAGAGACAGCATCCCATGTTGAATTAGGCATGCATGGCTGCACCCTTCCTCCTCTGGGTGCATGGCAAGGCACGGCCCTTAAGGCCCTTCAAAATCCTCAGCACCAAGCCCATGATGCTGTTAATCCGGCCCTGGTCCTCCTCCACCGCCGCTTCCACCTACACCGCCCATAGGTGTGCGCAGCCTATTGCATTAAGGTGTGCACCCCAAAGTTGAAATACACATGCATGTGTTTGCCAGCAGGGAGAGTAATGTATCGGGGCCATGTACCTGTAGGCAAGGAGAAATAGAGCAGAGCAGGTCCCAGGGAGATCTTTCCCATCTCCTCACTGGCAATGCTATGTGCCCTAGGTGATTAGGGTGTGCCCAGGCACACCCAGCACACCCTGTGCGCACGCCTATGTCACCGCCACATCCACCACCACCTCAACCTCCCTCCTACTCCATATGGGCCTCGTCCTTCAGAGATGAAGAAGAACATTGTTTTATTTTTCTGTTTTTTTTTGTTGTTTTAAGTTATTTCCCTATCCACATTTGTTTGCAGAGCACTTGCCATGCTCTTAATTACGTTTTGCTGCCATTTGCAGCACTCTAGCCCTTTCCTTTGGTGTTTTAGAGCCATTTTAGTGCCTTAAAGTTCGGGTCCCCATTGACTTCAATGGGGTTCGGTGTCCGGGAAAAGTTCGGTAAAAGTCCGGGACACGGACCCGGACTTTTTTTTAAAGTTCGGCCGAACCCGTCGAACACGGACATCTAGGTGTTCGCTCAACCCTATTTAGCACAGCTGCTGTGATTTCTGACTGCTATTATTGGGCCAATGATTAATTCTATTTGTTGCCTGTAGATTCCTTGTAAGATTTCCACACTGACATTAATGCTATTGGCTCCAATCATCTATTCCCCTTTGCGCCCTACAATGAACATTGCAGCTTTATAATCAGTGAGATCGCTGACATTGCTTCTCTTCTGCACTGCACAGAAATCAACGACCAAACCCACCTTACCAAAGGCATTTCTCACAAACTCCTCATTATATGTTAAACAATGGAGCCGTTTTCCTGCAACAGTCCAGTAAGTTGTATCTAATGCTGCAATAAGTATCAGCTGGCCTCCGGGTTTTAGCAGCTTTATTGTCTTCTCCAGATTCTTAATGTATTCATCTTCATTTTTACTGATGATTTCCAGTATCCAAACACTCATAATACAGTCAGCAAGCGGTAATAGCACCGGGGAGGTTATGTTTTCCTGTTCATAATCGCATATCAAAATCTGCGAGACGGATGACCTTAGGCGCATTTCTTTTTCCTGAATTTGATCTCTAAAAGAAAAAAAAAAAAAAACGTAATATACACAATACAGTAAAGATTTCAATATACAGTGATATGGCATGATGAGCGATGCTGCCAAAATTCAGTTAGACTGTAATTTGGCAAGTTAAAATAAAATTGTCATACTAGCGTAACACTACCCCCCTAGGAGTTGCTGATGTCAGGGTGTGCACAGCCAGTCACACAACATTTCCTTCTTGTATCCAGACACAGTGATCAGAACTTTGGCTTTTTTTTTGTTTGTTGTTGTTTTATTAGGGGATAATAACTTAGATGGGGTAGGGGATTACAGGATACCCAACATGAAAATGTCCAACAATCAAAACCAGGGACAACTTCCTCACTAGTTAAATATTCCTCTTCTTCCTTCCACCTGCACAAACTTGGTTCTCTTATACAGCTCCTACTGGTTCACTCCTGGGAGAACTAGCAGTCTCTAGTTAGTTCAGCAACAGCCCGTTACAGGCTAGGAACTTGAAGTCCCTTGGTAAAGTAGCAATGTGGAGTGAACAGCATCTTACACAACCTATTGCCTCTTAATAGACACTGATTCCAGTTCTACTGCTTGCAGAAATTCCAGCCCACCTGGCTGTCACTAGTCAACCTGCCTGCTTTCTCTTCCCAGTCCTCCTGACTGACACACACATGATTCTCCCCAGGGCAAGGTTGGATGAAGGCTTGGCAAACTGCTGTCTTTAAGAGAGCACTGCCACAGCTGGCAGTCTCTCCCCTTGTCTGTCCACTGTGCTGATCTACTCACTGTTTCCCCTTGCTCTCTCCACTGCCTCTCTGGTTAGGGTCCCTCCAAATGCCTGCTGTGGTGGGATCCTTCCAGGCCAGCCTCCCCAGCCCCTCCCTGGAAGCAGTCCCTCAAGGGCCACCGACAAACTCTCTTCAACACTGCTTCTCCATCTTCCACCCAACTCCCCCGCTGGCATGGCTCATGTTTATTTATAGGCTTCTTAGTTCCCTGCCAGGCCCCCAACCTGGGGATTGGCTAAGGGCCCCTAAATAATCAAGGAAACCTCTCCTAGCTTCCACCCACTATCATAATTCATTCTCCAACATTCTAGAAATGGCGGGGGTGGGGGGGGGGCATCAGAGAGATTCTAGGATGAGTTAACATTACTGGCCTCTAATAACCCTGACCCAGATTCAGTGACTCAGTAACTCTCTTCAACACTGCTTCTCCATTTTCCAACTGACTCCCCTACTGGCATGGCTCATGTCTATTTATGGGCTCCTTAGTTCCTTGCCAGGCGCCCAACTTGAGGATTGGCTAAGGGCCCCTAAATATTCAGGGAAACCTCTCCTAGCTTCCACCCACTATCTATCCAGCACATTCTCCAACATTCTAGAAATGGGGGCCGGGGGCATCAGAGAGCTTCCAGGATGAGTCATCCAACCCTGGCCTCTAATAACCCTAACCCAGATTCAGTGACTTAGGTGGGCCAGACTACAATTTGCCCACTCTTACTTCTAGTAGCACACATTAGCAGGTGCTACAATAGGATTTTGAAACTGAATTACATTGCAGTCAATATGAGGTCATATTTTATGTTTAAATTGGGTCCTCTGGAGAGCTGTTGGAAAAGCTATTGTCACTGAAAATTAGGTTATATTTTATGTTTAAGTTAGGTCCTCTGGAGGACTGCTGGACAAGCTATTGTCACTGAAATTTGTTTGCTTGTTGTTCCTTGAACTGGTAAGACAATGGGGTTGGTTTACTAAAGGCAAATAGTCTGTCGGCTTTTCAAATTAAGTTGCACTTTGCAAGGGCATTTTTCTCAGGGCTTAGTGAATGAGGTGATATTTCACTTTGCAAAGAATACCCAATCACACACAAAGAAAATTAAAAAAAAAAAAAAAGCATTTTTACTTGCATATGATTGGATGATGGAAGTCAGCAGACCTTAACTTTATTCATTAAGTGTGGGGTAAAATTCCCTTGCAAAGTACAACTTCCCTTGCAATGTCTGTTTGTCTTAAGGAAATTAACTCTAGCATTCTTAAAAAACAAAGAAGCGATACAATATGTGCGTTTATTTTAATGTTATTTGATATTTCTTACCACTAGAGTACAATACAGCCAAACACAGTAAATGGCTCTTGCTGTCTCTTTATCACACACAGTTTGTTTCTTTGGTCAGCACAAGTTTAACCTGCCTAATAGTACTTTCCTGTGCATGGTATGGCAGCTTACTGATGGGTCAAACCTTACAGAGCTACAAGACTGACTGCTATATAAATAAAAAACTCTACCTAACACCAGCATTCTTATTTTTTATCTTCAGGTCAATAGGATGCAGCTACTGTCCCTAGCAAGAAATTAATTGCTAATGAAAAACATTTTTGTACTATTTTTACCCTTACCTGTCTGCTTCCTTTGGTCTTTTTCAGGCAAGTTCTCTGAAACTCTCCTCCCTGAATTCCTGATACCACAGGTGCTAAAGGTGTCCCTCGTGAGGAACCCTATTCTGGTGGTCTTGGGGGTAACAGAGTACTGTGGTGTTCTATCATTGAAGAACAGGACACATGTTGCATGCTTTTATTTCCTCCTTCTCTGTCCCCAAGCCTCAATAATGGTTGGTGTTGTTGCGATAGTTCCACACGATTGGCTAAGCTCAGTCATCTAATACTGCTGTTTTGGCCAGATGAGGAGGTGGGCTATGGTCTGACAGGGGTTGGGGTTTTAAAGTAAGTAGAGTTGAGCGGACACCTGGATGTTCGACGGGTTTAGGCGAACTTCACAAAAAAGTTCGAGTTCGTGACCCGAACTTAACCCAAACTTGACCCCGAACCCCAGTCAATGGGGACCCAAACTTCTGAGCACTAAAATGGCTCTAAAAAAGTCATGGAAAGGGCTAGAGGGCTGCAAATAGCAGCAAAATGTTGTTAAGAGCATAGCAAGGGCTCTGCAAACAAATGTGGCTAGGGAAATAACTTAAAATAACATAAAAATAAAAAATAATAATCTTGATCTAGGAGGTCCATATGAAGTAGGAGGTTGAGGTGTCGGTGGATATGGCGGTGTAGGTGGAAGCGGCGGTGGAGGAGGACGAGGTAGCAACACTGGTTTTTGTTTGTAATTTAATTTTTTTTAAAATGAAAGGAAAAGGGGCATCATTTTGTGCCCCCTTTTCCTCATGGGATGGGTACAGGGATTATAACTTGGTGTAGGCTAGTTATTAGCAGTCACAGGGTGAGGTAAAATTTTGGCTGGGGAAAGTTTAGTTGACCTTCATGACCTGGGGTTATTCAGCCGCTGTTCCCGCTCAAATTTGTCCCTGTATCTCTGGAGATTGGGCCGGTTCCCCCTCTTCCCGCTCAAATTCCCTTGTATCTGGGGAGATTAGTTGAGTTTTCCCCTATACCCCTACCCCTGGTTTAGGGCTATTTAAGAGGGACCCCCGCAGCTAAGGGCTCAGCCATCTCACTGGAACCGAGCTGTGGTGTTCCCCTCCCTCCCTCCCTCCCTTGTTTTGTCACGGCCAGTATTATTATTTGTAGGGTCACCTTTGTGTTGTGCAAAGGGGGACAATGTGTGTATATATATATATATATATATATATATATATATATATATATATATATATATACATATATATATATATACGATTTGTTCTGTGTATTAATGTTGTTTTGGATAATTTTATTAAGTTGAATTTGTTTATTCTTACATTGTTTTCAGTGTTTTATAATATTGTTGAAAATCTTTTATCACGTTTTTTTAAATAAGCAAATAATAAATGGCCCTTGCCTTAAAAAATTACGCTTTTGTACCACAATTTTTTCACCCTAATAAAAAAGTTTGTATACAAAAAAAAAAAAAAAATCCAACCAAATGTTGTGTGGTGTCTCATTATTGTTAATTTATTATCTGTTATTTATTAATAATCTAGGGAGTCCTGTTTACTATCCCATTAGGGTAAACCCCAAAAGAGTGAGAAAGATCAAAAATACAACAATGGCTGGGTAAGGCCGGTATACATGTCTATTCGTCACAAGGTACGGACAAGTCCTGTGGGATCCATGCCTGGTTCATTTTAATGAACGTGAGCTTGTCCACATTGGCTCTGGACAGACAGCTGCGCTTGTCTGTGATAACGCCCCCTGCCATGCTAAATATACGTTCAGATAATACACTGGCTGCAGGGCACGCCAGCACCTCCAAAGGGTAAAGAGCAAGCTCAGGCCATGTGCCCAATTTGGAGACCCAGAAGTTGAAGGGGGGAGACCCATCATTCAGTACATCTAGGTGTACACATACTGCTCCACCATGTTGGTGAAATGCTGCCTCCTGCTAAGACTTTCCATATCAGCTGGTGGTGCTGGTTGTTGTGGCGTGTTGACAAAGCTTTTCCACATTTCGGCCATGCTAACCCTGCCTACTGAGGTGCTGGCGGTGCCCTGGCTGCGTTGGCTGCCTCTTCCTCCTCCTCTGCCTTCGCCTTGTGCTTCCACTGTGCCCCCCCACTGTGTCAGGTGGGAATGCCACCAGCAGCACGTCTACCAGCATGCGCTTGTACTTGCGCATCTTACGATCACGCTCCAGTGAGGGAATTAAGGACGCTACATTGTCCTTGTAACGTGGATCCAGCAGCGTGGCCACCCAGTAATCAGCACAAGTTATAATGTGGGAAACTCGGCGGTCGTTGCGGAGACACTGCAGCGTGTAATCGCTCATGTGTGCCAGGCTGCCCAGAGGCAACGAAAAGCTGTCCTCTGTGGGAGGTGTATCGTCTGTGTCCTCTGTATCCCCCCAGCCACGCACCAGTGATAGCCATGAGATGGTCTGGGTGCCACCCTTCTGTGAACATGGTTCTTCCTCCTTCATCTCCTCCTCCTCATCCTCCACCTCATCATCCTCCAGAACTGTGCCCTTGCTGGACAATTGTGTACCTGGCATTTGTGGGTGCAGGAACCCACCCTCGGATCCACTTGTGAATGACTGCTCCGAAAGCCTTGGAAATGATACCTCTTCCTCCTCCTCCTCCTGTGCCACATCCTCTTCCATCATCGCCTGAATCGTTTTTTCAAGGAGGCATAGAAGTGGGATAATAACGCTGAGAACAGCGCCATCGGCACTGGCCATGTTGGTGGAGTACTCGAAACAGCGCAACAAGGCACACAGGTCTCGCATGGAGGCCCAGTTATTGGTGGTGAAGTGGTGCTGTTCCGCAGAGCGACTCACGTGTGCGTGCTGCAGCTGAGGCTCCACTATCGCCTGCTGCTGCTCGCACAGTCTGGCCAGCATGTGCAAGGTGGAGTTCCACCTTGTGGGCACGTCACATTTGAGGCAGTGAGCGGGAAGGCCGAAGTTACGCTGCAGTGCTGACAGGCGAGCAGCAGCAGGGTAAGAACAACGAAAGTGCGCACAGACGGCCCACACTTTCTGCAGTAGCTCTGACATATCGGGGTAATTTTTAAGGAACCTCTGCACCACCAAATTCAGCACATGCGCCACGCAAGGGATGTGCATCAAACCGGCTTCGCCCAGAGCTGCTACGAGATTTCGCCCATTATCGCACTCCACCAGGCCGGGCTTGAGGCTCACTGGCACCAACCACTCATCGGTTTGTTGTTCAATGCCCCTCCACAACTCCTGCGCGTTGTGGGGTTTTTCCCCCAAACAGGCAAGTTTTAAAACTGCCTGCTGTCGTTTACCCCTGGCTGTGCTGAAGTTGGTGGTGAAGGTGTTACGCTGACCGGGTGAGGAGGCGGTAGAGGATGAGGAAGCGGAGTAGGAGGAGTTAGCAACAGGAAGCAAACTGAAGCGCCCTGCAATCCCCGGTGGTGGAAGGACATGCGCCAAACTGCTATCCACCTCAGGCCCAGCCGCCACTGCATTTACCCAGTGTGCTGTTAGAGAGATATAATGTCCCTGACCGTGCTTACTGGTGCACATATTCGTAGTTAGGTGGACCTTGCCAGCATTTCAAAGGCCAGGAATTTTGAAATGCTGGCATTCAGGCCCAGGGATCGTGGATGGATAGGGGGGGTACTTCCTCTTTTGCTCCAGTGTTTGGGAGATAGAGAGCTAAACGATTCCATGGGACATTGTGGAGATGGTTGATGACCCAGGTGGTGGTGTTGCTGGCAGATCCTCTGTTTGTGGGGTGGCAGGTGCCACTGTCACTACAGAGGTTGATGAAGAGGCCGAGACTGCAGAAGAAGAGGAAGCAGGAGGAGCCAGAGACCTTTCTTGTTTTTTGAGGTGTCTACTCCACTGCAGCTCATGCTTTGCACTTAGATGCCTGGTCATGCAGGTTGTGCTCAGGTTGAGAACGTTTATGCCTCACTTCAGGCTCTGATTGCACAGCGTGCAAACCACTCGTGTCTTGTCATCAGCACATTGTTCGAAGAACTGCCACGCCAGACAACTCCTTAGAGCTGGCTTTGGTGTGCTCGGTCCCTTGCTACGTTGGGCAGTAGCAGGCATACTGTCTAGGTGACGGCCGCTCCGCTTTTGCACCCTGCTCCCGCTTCTGCTGTGCTGGTGGCTCTGTGCGACCGCCGCCTCATCCTCCAAACTACACAGGTCACCTGCATGACATTGATTCCATGTGGGGTCGAGGACCTCATCGTCTTCCACCCACATCATCTTCCACCCAGTCTTCACTCCTGCCCTCCTTGTTGGTCTGCACAATTCCGATAGCCGCAGCAGTTGGCACCTGTGTTTCGTCATCATCCGAGACGTGCTGCGATGGTCCTCCCATGTACTCATTTTGAAACATAAGTGGTTGGGCATCGGTGCACTCAATCTCTTCCACTTCTGGGGCAGGGCTAGGTGGATGGCCTGGGAAACCCTGCTAACAGAGTCATCAAAAAGCAGAAGAGACTGTTGCATGACTTGGGGCTCAGACTGCTTGGCTGATTTGCAAGGGGGGGAGGTGAAAGACTGATGGACATCGGCTTCAGGTGCCAACTCTGATCTTTCAGCAGGAGACTGGGGTGGGAGACAATGTGACGGAACTGGAGGCACTGTCAGCAACCCAATCTACTATTGCCTGTTCTTGTTCTGGCCTCAACATTTGTAGAGCCGCATTAGGCCCAACCAAATACTGCTGCAGGTTCTGTCACCTTCTCTCACCTGAGGAAGGTATTTCACTTGTAGCTGGCACAGATTGACCAGGTCCTCTCCTTGCAACAGGAGCTCCACCAGCAGCACCAGGACCAGGGCCACGTCCCTTACTTGACGTTCTCCTCATATGTCTCAAATTTAGGATCTTGCCCTAAATGGGTGTTTTTTTTCAAGGCCTGAAAATTATTGAAGTATTTCAAGCTTGTTTTTATCACAGATGCAACAAGTAAGGGCTGTAAAATTGTGTATTTTGCCCAAAAAGTGTGTTTTTTTACTAACACAATATGACAGCAGTATAAAACGCTTGAATTCTACACGTACAGATGCAGCAAGGGCTATAAAATTGTGGATTTTAGCCCAAAAAGGGTGTACTATATTTATATTTATTTATATATTTATAGCTTAACCACTTGCCTACAGTGCACTTTCACCCCCTTCCTGCCCAGACCGATTTTCAGCTTTCAGCGCTCTCACATTTTGACTGAGAATTACTCAGTCATGCAACACTGTACCCATACAAAAATTGTGTCCTTTTTTTCACACAAATAGAGCTTTCTTTTGATGGTATTTGATCAATACTGGGTTTTTTATTTTTTGTGCTATAAATAAAAAAAGACTGAAAATATTGTGAAAAAACGTATTTTTCTTTGTTTCTGTCATAAAATTTTGCAAATTAGTAATTTTTCTTCACAAATTTTGGCCAAAATTTATACTGCTACTTATCTTTGGTAAAAATAACCCAAGTAAGTGTATATTATTTGGTCTTTGTGAAAGTTATAGAGTCCACAAGCTATGGTGCGAATCATTGAAAATTGATCACACTTGATCACACCTGATGTACTGAAGGCCTATCTCATTTCTTGAGACACTAAAAAGTCAGGAAAGTACAAATACCCCCCAAATGACCCCTTTTTGGAAAGTAGACATTCCAAGGTATTTAATAAGGGGCATGGTGAGTTTTTTGAAGTTGTAATTTTTTCCCACAATGCTTTGCAAAATGAAGATTTTTATTTTTTTTTTTATTTTTTTTTACAAATTGCCGTATTAACAGGTTATTTCTCTCACACAGCACATGTATACTTGCAACTACACCCCAAAACACATTCTACTACTCCTCCTGAGTATGGCGATACCACATGTGTGAGACTTTTTCACAGCCTGGCCACATACAGAGGCCTAACATTCAAGTAGCCCCGTCCGGCATTCTAGGAGCACAAATTACACATATAATTTCCTGACAACCTATCGCACTTTTGAAGGCCCTGGAGCACCAGGACAATGGAAACCCCCATAAAATGACCCCATTTTAGAAAGCAAACAGCCCAACGTATAATTTTTGAGGCATAATGAGTCTTTTGAATATGTCATTTTTTTCCACAAGTTTTTGGAAAATGTGGAAAGAAAATGAAAACACATTTTTTTTTACACAAAGCTGTCCATTTATGCAATATTTCTAACACATAGCATGTACATAGCAAAAATTGCACCCCAAAATACATTCTGCTATTCCTCCTGAGTATGGCGATACCACATGTGTAACACTTTTTCACAGCCTGGCCACATACATAGGCCTAACATCCAAGTAGCGCTTTACACAAAGTTGTCCATTTATCCACTTTAAGACTGGGCCTATTTTTGACACTTGGTGTTTACAAGCTAAAATCATTTTTTTTTGCTAGAAAACTACTTGGAACCCCCAAACATTATATATTTTTTTTTAGCAGAGACCCTAGAGAATAAAATGGAGATCGTTGCAATATTTTTTATCACACCATATTTGCGCAGCAGTCTTCCAAATAAAAAAATTCACTTTTTTGAACTAAAACATAAGAAAACAGTAAATTTAGCACAATTTTTTTCCATAATGTGAAAGATAATGTTACGCCGAGTAATTAGATACCCAACATGTCATGCTTCAAAATTGCGCATGCTCACAGAATGGCGCCAAACATTGGTACTTAAAAATCCCCATAGGCAACATTTTAAAAATTTCTGCAGGTTACTAGCTTAGAGTTACAGAGGAGGTCTTGGGCTCAAATTATTGCTCTCGCTCTAACGATCGTGGCGATACCTCACATGTATGGTTTGAACACCGTTTACATATGTGGGCGGGACTTGCATATGCGTTTGCTTCTGCGCGCGAGCTAACGGGGACAGGGCGCTTTAATTTTTTTTTTTTTTCCTATTTATTTTATTTATTATTTTTTTATTTTTACACAGTTTAAAAAAAAAAAATGTTTTGATCATTTTTATTCCTATTACAAGGAATGTAAACATCCCTTGTAATAGAAATAGGCATGACAGGTCCTCTTTATTGTGAGATCTGGGGTCAAAAAGACCTCACACCTCACAACTACACTAAAAAAGCAAAAAAAAAAAAAAAAATTGTTGAAAGAGGAAAAAAAAAAAAGCAAAAAAAAAAAGCAAAAAAAAAAAGCGGCCCTTTAAACCGGTTGCTAGGCAACGTCTTTTGACGTAGCTCCGGTCCTCCAAGACCATAGAGTTGAGTGAGGGCCATCTTGCCCTCACTCGACTTCCTGTCTCTGAGGATCCGGGACCGGATAGTTTTCCCCGCTGCCGGCGGGTCCGGTAAGCTGGGAAAACGTCTGGGACGCGGCGGGAGGGGGGGGGGGCACCTCTTCCCCTGCACCGTAAGGGTAATTCCACGGCGAATCTGCCACTGGGACCACCCTTATCTGAAAGCCGACCGCCCGCCGTTTCAAAAAATACCGGGGTTATGGGGGCTATCTGCTGCCATAACCCCAGTATTTAGCTTTTACTGGCCGACGCATATAGTCGTTAGGCGCTCAGTAAGTGATTGCATGTATATGGCAAACAGGTGACGATGACTTATGGGGTGACAGGTGACGATGACTGATGGGGTGACAGGTGACGATGACTGATGGGGTGACAGGTGATGATGATTGATGAGGTGACAGGTGACGATGATTGATGAGGTGACAAGTGACGATGATTGATGGGGTGACAGATGACAATCACTGACGGGGTGACATGTGACGATGATTGATGGGGTGACAAGTGACGATCACTGATGGGGTGTCAAGTGACGATGATTGATAGGGTGACAGATGACGATGACTGATGGGGTGACAGGTGACGATGACTGATGGGGTGACAGGTGACGATGACTGATGGGGTGACAGGTGATGGTGATTGATGGGGTGACAGGTGACGGGCGATGGTCACGGATGGGTGACAGGTGACGGCGATGGTGCACGGCGGTACTGATGGCAGTCTCTGGTGACCGGTGAACTTTAGGCTATGTCCACATGTGAGCGTAGCGATCGCGGGCAGAATCACTGCGATTCTGCCCGTGATCCAGAAATCATTGCAAATCGCGGGACGCCTGTGCGTTGCCCGTGATTTGCAATAGCACCCCAAACGCTGTGCGATGTTGCAGCGATTTCCGCCTGCCGAATCGAGGTAACATCACGCAAACAACGCATGACGCCCCAAAGAAACTCTTGTACCTTTTTTGGGCGTCATGCGATGTTTGCGCGATGTTACCGTGATTCGGCAGGCGGAAATGGCGGCAACATCGCACAGCGTTTGGGGTGCTATTGCAAATCACGGGCAGCGCACAGGCGTCCCGCCAT
This sequence comes from Pelophylax lessonae, assembly GCF_965119305.1. Taxonomy (NCBI): domain Eukaryota; kingdom Metazoa; phylum Chordata; class Amphibia; order Anura; family Ranidae; genus Pelophylax; species Pelophylax lessonae. The sequence goes on along the minus strand of NC_138779.1, from coordinate 36,007,806 downwards.
TTGCAATGATTTCCGGATCGCGGGCAGAATCGCGGTTATTCTGCCTGCGATCGCTACGCTCACATGTGAACGTTATGGGTGTCAATTTCTGGGCACTGATGAGGTGACTGTTGGGTGACAGGTGACATTGGGGGGGGGCTGAGGACTGTGTGTGGGGACCTTTATTTGTGTGCTTTTTACTTTTTACAGGGGTACAGAGCAGTAACTCACTATTTCTAGCTCTTCTCCCCTCATACTGGAAACTGTATGAGGAGAGAAGAGCTAGTAACACTGAGTTACTGCTCTTTGTTTACATTTTGTGATCGGCTGTGAATGGATTCACAGCCGATCACATAGTAAACAGTCACTGTCAGTGACTGTTTACTACCGCCGGTGACAGCTGTGTTCCTGCGGAACACAGTGCCACCGACATGACCGCGCTGCGCGCTCCCGATCGCGCATGCGCGGTCATCTCCCGGGCGCCTCCATTGTGATCGGCTGTGTCATTGGAACACAGCCGATCACGTGGGAAACAGCCATGCCTATTGGCTGTTTCCCCCCTGCCGGTGATCGGCTGTGTCCCGGGGACACGCCGACATCGGCAGTGCACGGCGGCGCGCCCGCGATCGCGCGCCTGCCCTGCTTGAATGGGCGGACGTCATATGACGGCCGCCCAGGATAATAGCCGCACCGTCCCGCCGTCATATGACGGCGGGCGGGCGGTAAGTGGTTAAAATGCACACTGAATAAAGCTGCAGACGCCCCAGATGGAGGGTATTGCCAAAAAAGGGTGACAAAAAATGTCACAAAAGTACATATGCAGTGCTGGTGCACTGAGCTTGCATAAAATGCCCCCTACCGCCCACCTAACTAACAGATGGATAAAAGTAATTTTTCTCTGTCACTGGGCTCAGGGCAGGGTAAAAAGATTGTGCACTGCACCCACACAGCAAAATCTATGTAGATCGCATGCTGAGTTCAATTCAAGAATAAATAAAGAATAAAGCATCCAGGTGTCCGCTCAACTCTAAGGCTCCGTTCACATCTAGGCGTTTTGGGGCGTTTTTGGGGCGTTTTTCTGCTCTAGGATCAGCTCTCAAAATGCCCAACAAGACAAATCCTATTCATTTCAATTGCCCCTGTTCATATCTGAGCGTTTTGACGCTGTAAGCAAAACGCCCAACGCTCAAAAAAGTACACGAGCTTCTTTTTGGGCAGATTACAGGCGTTTTCTATTGGTTTCTATTCAATCTAAAAACGCCTGCACAAAAAACGCCTGTAAAAACGCCTGTAAATCGCGGTAAAAATCACTGTAAAATCGCGGTAAAAAACGCGCGCAAACGCTACGCTCAGGTGTGAATGTAGCCTTATTCTGTCCACTCCTATTCTTTCCCTCAAAGCAGCAGCCACAGCCTTTCCTATACTAGATAGAGGAGAGTGATGTGCGGCGCTACGTGACTCCAGCTTATATAGAGGCTGGGTCACATGCTGCACTGGCCAATCACAGCCATGCCATTAGTAGGCATGGCTGTGATGGCTTCTAAGGGCACACGAGTTAAAGGCTTGTTGATTGGCTGCCCTGCAGCTTTTTTTTAAACGCGCCATTAAATTGCCGAACTCGATCCCGAACATACAGTAAAATGTTCGGGTTCGGGTCCGGGTACCAAAAACCCTAAAGTCCAGTATGACTTTACAGTTTGGGTTTTCTCTATCCTAAAAGTAAGGCTTTTAAATATGGAGGGCAGCCAACACAGTCACTTTTTGTCTTGAGTAGATCCTGCACTATCTGCTCTTTTTTGCTTCTGGTATTGGTAGGTTCTTACTTCATGTCTGGAGATCCTGTCTCAAGCATTTCAATTTTTATCACTATTCACAAATATTCTGTTACAACATTGCTTTTTCTAAATGGCTAAAGCAATAATAGATCGAGAGAGGAGGAGCCGGAAGTTGCGAGTGATCCAAGCACACACACACACAGCGAGGAGCGCTGTGTGGAGCTGTACGGAGGAGGAGAGGAGGAGCCGCACGTGCGGGGGGGGGGGGGGGGGAGCGGGAAAAGCCGCACTAGGAAGCCTGGGGCCGGGTGCAGGAGCCGCGGACCAGGGAACCGCTGCGGGGGAAAGTGCGGGGAAGGAGCAGCAGCGGCATCAGTGCGGACCAGCAGGGAGCCAGTGCGGGGACAGAGCAGCTGCGGCGTCAGAGCGGGGACAGAACAGCAGTGGAGAAGACAAGGACCTGGACCTGACCGAGGGGCGTAAGTAGGAAGCAACTGATCTGCTGGTAGGGGGGTGGGCTGCTGGTGGGGGACTACAAGTACAGTAGCTACTATAGACTGAGAGGTGCTCTTGCGACTGGTGGGTATCTTGCGACTGGTGAGTATCTGCGACTGGTGACCATCTTGCAACTGGTGAGTATCTGTAACTGGTGAGTATCTGTAACTGGTGAGTATCTGTAACTGGTGAGTATCTGTGACTGGTGAGTATCTGTAACTGGTGAGTATCTGTGACTGGTGAGTATCTGTGACTGGTGAGTATCTGTGACTGGTGAGTATCTGTGACTGGTGAGTATCTCTGCGACTGGTGAGTATCTGCGACTGGTGAGTATCTGCGACTGGTGACCATCTTGCGACTGGTGACTATCTTGCGACTGGTGAGTATCTGCGACTGGTGACCATCTTGCGACTGGTGAGTATCTGCGACTGGTAGCATCTTGCGCCTGGTAAGTATCTTTGCGACTGGGGAGTATCCTTGCATCTGGTGAGTATCTTGCGACTGGTGGGTGAGTATCCTTGCGACTGGTGAGTATCTTGCGACTGGTGGGTGAGTATCCTTGCGACTGGTGAGGGTATCTTGCGACTGGTGAGTATCTTGCGACTGGTGAGTATCTTGCGACTGGTGGGTGAGTATCCTTGCGACTGGTGAGGGTATTAGCGACTGGTGAGTATCCTTGCGACTGGTGAGGATCCGTGCGACTGGTGAGTATCTAGTGACTGGTGAGGGTATTAGCGACTGGTGGGTACCCCAGGTTTAGTACCAGGGAAGTTAGAGGTAGTGTAGGTTAGGAAGAGCAGTTTGTTAATATATCCCCATAGAGTAGTGGGTAATAACGTCCGACAGGATTGCGGATGCCACTCAGTGCACTTCTTGCGGCATGTATGCGTTCCTTGATGAATCAATCGAGGACAAATACTGCTGTGCAAGATGTGAGCGACTTGTTGCTCTGGAAGCCCACATCGTGGATCTAGAGAACACAGTGACAACACTGCGTGGCATCTACAACCTGGAAAGGAGCTTGGACATTACCCATCAGGCGCTGGCAGGGGTCAGCATAGAGGAGGGGGGAGTAGAGGAGACGCAAGCAGCAGAGGTACGCAGCTGGGTGACCGTTAGGAATGTTAGGGGGAGGAGTGTCAGGGAGGCCAATCCTGAGTTGATAGACCCTAACATGTTTGCCGAGTTGCAGGTTGAGGGGGATATCAACTCAGGGGTGGCAGTGCTGGAGCATGCACCCTCCCCCAGCTGCCAGGGGAGGGACGGCTCCAGGAAGAAGGGGGGCCGTAACTCAGGTAAGGTTAGAAAGCTTGTGGTAGTTGGGGACTCAATTATCAAGAGGACAGAGAGGGCAATCTGTAAAAAAGATCTCGTGAACCGAACAGTTTGTTGTTTACCGGGCGCCCGAGTTCGGCACATCGCAGATCTGGCAGACAGATTATTGGGCGGGGCTGGGGATGACCCAGCGGTCATGGTGCATGTGGGCACTAATGACAAAGTTAAAGGTAGGTGGAGGATCCTTAAGAACGATTTCAGGGACTTAGGTAATAGATTGAGGAAAAGGACCTCCAAGGTGGTTTTCTCTGAAATACTGCCTGTACCTCGAGCCACACAGGAGAGGCAGAAGGAGATTAGGGAACTTAACAAGTGGCTGAGGAATTGGTGTAGGAAGGAGGGGTTTGGGTTCCTGGAGAACTGGGCTGACTTCTCAGTCGGCTACCAGCTCTTTAGTAAGGATGGGCTGCACCTTAATGGGGACGGTACAGCTCTTTTGGGGAGAAAGATGGCCACCAAGTTGGAGGGGCTTTTAAACTAGGAGACGGGGGGAGGGCTCAGAAGTAGAATCAGTCAGGAGAGAGCAGAGGACAGAAGGCAGTTGTAGGGTCAGCAGCGACAGTAGTTCCATAACGTCAATTGGCGGGTCTGTGCAGGAAAACCGCAGACCAAACAGGAATAAACATAACCACCAATCACGTTTAACTTCCGTAAAACTAAGAGGGGTATATGCTAATGCCAGGAGCCTAGCTAATAAGATGGATGAGTTGGAAATGTTAGTACATGAGGAGGACATAGACCTAGTGGGAATAACAGAGACTTGGTTTGACCCCTCACATGACTGGCTGGCCAATATCCAAGGGTATCCGGTGTACCGGAAGGACAGGGTAGGAAAAAGAGGGGGAGGGGTATGTCTCTATGTCAAGAACAATATAAAGGTGATAGAAAGGAGTGACATTACGGAAGGGATGAGCATGGATTTAGAATCTGTGTGGGTTGAACTCGATAGGGAAGAAGATAAGGGAAAAGTAGTTGTGGGGGTTTGCTATAGGCCACCTAACCAAGGGGAGGAAGTAGAGCTGGAATTTTTAGCACTAATGGGTAAAGTGGCAAAACTGAGATCAGTCATCATATTGGGGGACTTCAATTATCCCGACATTGACTGGGAAGAGGGGACTGCACACTCACATAAGGCCCGTCTATTCACGGAAACCTTACTGGATAATTACATGTCACAGTTGGTGGATTCCCCTACTAGAGAAAATGCAATCCTGGATCTATTGATCACTAATGACCCAGACATAATCTCGGAGGTAGGAGTCCAGGACAACCTGGGCTCTAGCGATCACAGGATGATCACATTTAGTATAAATAACAATATATAAAGGCAAGTGGGGAACATAAGAACCCTAAACTTCAGACGGGCAAACTTTTCAAAGTTGTACTCATTGATGGAAAGGGTAAACTGGGACCAAACCCTGGGATCCCTGACCACTGAGGAAAAATGGGAATGCTTTAGGAACATATTAGGCAAAGGCATCTTGCAGTGCATTCCTATGGGAAATAAATTTAGAAGAGACAAAGCCAAACCTGGCTGGCTAAACCGTAGCGTTAAAAAACTTATTAGGGGAAAAAAAATGGCCTTCAAGAAATATAAATCAGAGGGCTCAGTATCGGCCTTCCAGCAATACAAGGAGGCAAATAAGAAAAGTAAACAAGAAATCAAGATGGCTAAAATCAACTTTGAGAGACAAATAGCAGAGGATAGTAAAAAAAACCCAAAGAAATTCTTTAAATATATCAACAGCAAAAAAACTAGGGCAGAGCATATTGCACACATAATTAATGATGATGGGAGGATGGTTACAGAAGACACTGAAAAAGCAACTGTGCTGAACGCTTTTTTCTCGTCAGTGTTCACACAGGAAAAGGAGGGGTACACTGACCATGACTATATGGTTAGTAGTAATACACAGGACTTGCCACTATGGCTAACAGAGGGTGAAATCAGGGAAAGGCTGGATAAACTTAACACAAACAAATCACCAGGCCCGGATGGCGTACATCCGAGAGTACTCAAGGAACTCAGTAAGGTTATATCTAGACCACTGTTCCTGATCTTTGCTGACAGTATTAGGACAGGAGATGTACCAGGGGATTGGAGGAAGGCTAACGTGATTCCGATATTCAAAAAGGGCCAGAGGCATATCCCGGGAAATTATAGGCCTGTCAGGTTGACATCAATAATATGTAAACTTCTGGAGGGGATGATAAGGGACTATATTGTAGAATATGCTAAAGACAACAACATCATCAGTAATAATCAGCACGGGTTTACAAATGGGCGTTCTTGTCAAACCAATCTCCTAGCATTCTACGAGGAGGTGAGCTGTGAGCTAGATAGGGGCAGACCAGTGGATGTGGTGTACTTGGATTTCGCTAAGGCGTTTGATACAGTTCCACACAAGCGCTTAATTTATAAAATAAGGTCTGCAGGTATCGACAGCAGGGTTTGCTCTTGGATACGGAACTGGCTAAAAGGCCGTGTCCAAAGGGTGGTAATAAACAGCGCATACTCAGGCTGGTCTGAGGTAGTAAGCGGGGTGCCCCAGGGCTCAGTCCTGGGACCAACCTTGTTCAATTTATTCATAAACAGCATTGAGGACGGGATCAGTAGTTCGTTATCAGTTTTTGCAGATGACACAAAATTGGCCAGGGCAATAACTGCACAGCATGAAGCAGATATCCTACAGAATGACCTGGACAAAATTACGGAGTGGGCAACGACATGGCAAATGAGGTTTAACGTGGAGAAGTGTAAGGTTCTGCACTTGGGGACTAAAAACATAAAAACACAATACACGTTGGGAGGGGAACCCTTGGGGGAATCAAAAATGGAGAAAGATCTGGGAGTCTTGGTTGATGATAGATTAGGCAACAGCATGCAATGTCAAGCGGCAGCTGCCAAAGCCAACAGAATATTAGCATGCATAAAGAAAGGGATGTATTCCAGAGATAAGACTATAATCCTTCCACTTTATAAAACTCTGGTCCGACCGCATCTGGAGTATTCTGTCTAGTTCTGGTCGCCAGTCCTCAGGAGGGATGTGTTGGAGCTGGAGAAAGTCCAGAGAAGGGCAACCAAACTGATTAGGGGGTTAGAGGACCTTAACTATGAAGAGCGGCTGCAATCGCTCGATTTATTTTCCCTGGAGAAGAGACGTCTGAGAGGAGACATGATAGCAATTTATAAATATCTTAATGGGGATCTCAGCTTAGAAAAAATGCTGTTCATTCGAAGGAATTGCATAAGGACTCGAGGACATACAATGCGATTAGAGGAGAAGCGTTTTAACCTCAGGCAACGAGGAGGGTTCTTTACTGTTAGGGCTACAAGATTGTGGAATTGTCTACCACAAGAGGTGGTTTCCGCGGGTAGTATGGTGACTTTCAAAAGACTCTTAGACTTACATCTCAAGGATAAGGAGATAAAGGGCTATGTTAGATGATTACAGTCACACACACCAAAATACACAGGTTGAACTGGATGGACTGTTGTCTTTATTCAACCTCACCTACTATGCAACTATGTAACTATGTAACTATATATAAGTATTGAAGAAAATATGTAGAAGAGCATTTTAAACAGTAAAGATTAGACATGAACTTTATTTTGTTGCAGCTCTTTTCATCATTATTATTATCATTATCTCTCTAGGGATAAGATTTCCTCTCATTCACATTATTGGAGTTGAAGCTCAAGGGCAAGGTCTGCTCACTAGAGTTGGACCGAACACCCTCCCGATTCGGTTCACGCCAGAACTCTCGAACATCTAGAACATTTTGATTAGACATGAACATTGCTTTGTTGCGGCTCTTTTCATCATTATCTCTATAGCGATAAGAATTCCTCTCATTCAGAGGTAAAGATCAAGGGCAAGGTCTGCTCACTATCCCTCACTCTCTCATCGTAGTGCCAGTAGACACAGGTTACGTTCTCACAGACATAGCCGGCTGTCTGGGAAGCAATGCTGGGCATGCGGCAGCCTGGCTCTTCAAGGCAACTTTGTTTTTGTAAGCTGTCTGTCCAAAGTCTCAAGAGAAAGAGAGACTGATAACACACAAGTGATGGTTATGATACGTCATACAGTACAGGAATCAGTCAGGATTCGTTTGGAGATTGTCCCCTACAGCGTGTTTGGCTTTTTTTTTTGTTCCAAAAAATTCATTCATTTGAAAGCCAACAATTTCTGGTAAGCAGCCACTCCTTACATTCACTTCACTGGACATCTTTGGAGTCTTTAGGTCTGCGTGTCTTCTCTATTAGAAGCAATTTGGGAAGCATCACCTTCTCTGTTGCACATTTTTGGACTTGTTCATTATTTTTGTTTGTATACTTTTTTTTTTACTTATGGACTGTATTTCTATCACAATTTTTAAATACTGCTATGTACTTGTGTCTCATTCATTTATGATAAGCGCTGCACTTTGTTTTGTAAAGAAAAAAACTATCCATATCCCCAAACACCACAAACACCATAACACGGATAGGGAAGAACAAACACTGTGTAGCAAAGCACCCTGTAGGACCTTGCTCGTGCAAATTTACAGGCAGTGGATCTGTGATGAACAGATAATAAATATGGCCTGCTCACAAGGGCATGGAAGACATCAGACGTGACTAGGAGCAGCACTCACCGAGTGATGTCAGAAAAGTTATCCACGAGGTCCCTAGTGAACAAATATATAACAAAACATCAAAGTTTGTTTTTTGGAGGGTTCAGTCTGCAAGGTAATGTCAGCAAAAAAGTTGCCACAGCAGGTCACAGACATGATATCTCTCCCTCCTTTCAGGCCTGAGGTAACATCTTAATTGTACTTAAAAACCACTTAGGACATCCATGGATGTCCTTGAGTTGAAGTGGTTATACCGGGATGATGCCTGCAGCTGCAGGCATCATTCAGGCATCAAAACTTGCAGCCGGCGATTCTTTCTTAAGCAGAAGTGATTTGAGTGGCTGAGCGGCCACTGGATCACTTCTGCGGGCAGCTGAAGTGGGTCGCTGTGGCCAGCGAAGAAAGCTGCACTTAACCTTCCTAGCGGTATTCCCGAGTGTGACTCGGGGTAAGATTTTAGTGCCAAAAGCGGTAACCCCGAGTCACACTCGGGGTAGCGCTAGGAAGATCGCTGGATGCTGGAGGAGGTTTTACTTACCTTTTCTCCGGGATCCAGCGATGTCTGCGAGCGGTGTGCGGCGGCGGAGCTCTCTCCCGATCGTCTGCGAGCCCCGGCTTCCGTCTCCGGCGACGTGACGTCCGCCGGGGGGTGGAACCGGCGGCAAATTCGAATGTAAAATGCACCAAACACACTGATATCGTTCAAAATAAAATAAAATCACATTACATTGCCCCCCAGTGCCCTTTCCTGCAGTTTTACTGTACTTTTTATGTAAATATATGTATATATATATATATACATATATATACAGTATATATAATATATATACATATATATACAGTATATATATACGTATATATATACACATATACATATATATATATATATATATATATATATATATATATATATATATATATATATACACATATTATATATATATATATATATATATATACATATATATGTATATATATATATATATATATATATATATATATATATATATATATATATATACACACGTATATATATATATATATATATATATATACACACGTAATTCTTGTGAATGAGCAGCCCAAACCAACTGTATACATTATATATATATATATATATATATATATATATATATATATATATATATATACGTATATATATAATATATGTATACATAATATATGTATACATACATATATATATATATATATATATATATATATATATATATATATATAATATGTATAATAAATGTATACAGTTGGTTTGGGCTGCTCATTCACAAGAATTACATGCTTTCAGCACCTAAAATAATGGTACCGCTTTCAGCACCTAAAATCCAAAAGAATCATACCGCCAGGGAGGTTAACAGAGAAAGAGGAACTGCTGTTGTTCCTTCCTCTCTGTGAAGGATTTCATCACTTCTGGTTTTGGCTTTTCGTTTGCCTGTCCGTTAGTGGCCAGGAAAGCAGCCGATCAAGCTGATCTATGTCTGAACGGCTGCATTGGAGGCCTGAGGAGAGATTTGAGATCTAATAGACCCCAGATCTCTCCATAAAGGGGACCTGTCACGGCTCAAGCTGTCACAAGGGATGTTGTTCATCCCTTGTGATAGCAATGAAGGTAATAAAAAAAAAAAAAACATCCCCGTTTCCCTGTGCTTACATGCAAATATGAGCACATACATAGCTCCTGCCGCATATGTAAACGGTGATCACACCACACTTGTGAGGTATCATAGCAAATGTCAGCACAAGAGCAATAATTCTTGTTCCAGACCTGCTATGTAACGGGCGTATGCAAATTTGAAAGTGTGACATGTTAGGTATCTAGGAAAAGATAGCCCAGTCACCGCACACCTTACCCAGTCCAAGTGGTTAGCCTGTGCACTGAATAGCATATAAGTCTAAGCCCCTGAAATGCAACCACAGTCAAGAATGTCACGTGTAATGTAGCAATAATGAGAATTTATAGACATTTTGGAGGCATGCATACACAGGTTCAAAAAATAAATAGGGACTAAAATAAATAAGTGAAACAATAAAAAAAAAAATTAAATGTTGCATAAAACCTGACATCTCTGCAACATGGTGTGGATGAGGACTAAAGGCTAATGGTAGAAATGTTTTTAATCCTGATCTGATGAAATGTGTATGAAAGGATGGTGATACTCTCCTCAATACTGGTATAGACTATAATTCAAAAAACTGGTGGTCTCCAAACCGCGACCTGAGAGCCAGATGCAGGCCTTTGCCTGCTTTGGGTACTCTTGAACCCACTGATACCAAGAATGGGGCATAATTCCTCCCACTGACACCAATGAAGGGGGCACAATCGCTCCCAAAGGACACCAATGATGGGGCACAATTTCTCCCAATCACACCAACAGTGGGGCACAATTTCTCCCAATCACGCCGATAATGGGGCCTTATGACACCAACGATGGGGCCTGATTACAGCAACGATGGGGCACAACTCCTCCCACTGACATCAAAGATAGGGGCATTGTTTTTCCCACTGATGTCGGAACCATCTTTACTCCCAATGTCCACAGTCCTGCCCTCCTAAAGTCTGAAGGATAATAAACTGGCCCTAAAGTTTGGAGACCATTGGTCTATACCAACATGCAGAGGAATCACTACATTGGAGATTTTTAAGGCAGCAATATGGCCGTCTTATGCTACCTCCTTGACACATGACAGGGTCAGTCCTGCTGCCCTTGCCACCATAGACTTGGACATGGAGATCTGTGGTTCTCTCTTCTACTTTCAATATTAATAATTCAACTCTATAGGTTATTTTACCCTGTTTTTAGATTGTTATATCCTATCAGTATGATGCCATATATACTGTACGTGCTAAGAAAGGACAATGACCAAAGGTAAGTATACAGTTTTCTGATTTGTATGTGTCTTTCAATATTTTATATTTCAGTATCTACTTTGTACTTTCTAAAGCTAGCTACACATGGATCAAAATTATACCAATTTAGCAGGGACTGACAGAATTTCGACCTACGTATGGGCACTATGGTTGTACAGAAGTCGATCTACTGATTGACTTCTGTACAACCACCCTGTTGAATTCTCCACGCTCGATCAGTGCTGCAGGGAGACAACGACACAGCAGGGAGGATTCCTTCATCCACCTTGGGTGTGGATAGGAAGTCAGTTTTTTTTTAATTCAGCCAGCTCATCCATGGGCAGCCCAATACACCACTCTAATACCTACCAGTTACTCCAACAGACCTAGAAAGCACATCCACTAGTTTCTGATCTAATACAAATATATCTACTCATATACTATATCTACCAATTTTAGGATTTTTTTTTTTTTTTTTTTTTTTAAACAGAACTCCAGATACAAATAACAAGGGGAATAGCATGCTGAAAAGATAAATATAACCAGATTTTTCTGCAATATTCACCTTCAGTCTAGAGATATCCCCCATAGTACCATTTTTTCTACCACTTGATGTTCTCGGTCAGATGGCCAGATTTATTCAACTCATTTCCCCTAAGCCCAGGTTGTCCTGCACCCTCCCCCATCTGTGAATGGACAGTGATATGAGAAGCAGCACAATGATGGTCTCGTCTGTCTGTCACTCTGTTCTCTCCTTCTGTCAGCACATGAACTGATACATGTACTGCTTTTTCCTCTCACACTCCAGTTCTGTAGTACAGAGACTGCAAGAGGCTGATAACAGATCAGATTCCGGGTACTTACACTGCTTGCATTTAAAATGATTACAGAGCTCCATAAGGCCTAGTTCACACCCATGCATTTTTTAGTGCATTTTCAGTTTTGCAGAAACACACTATAGTCCATTTAACATGGATTTCTATGGGTCGCGTTCACATCTGTGCATTTTAATGAAAGGGCCAGGGATTTATTTGGGGGTTTTTGGTTCCATAGACTCAATGGATCAAAAATGTGTACTGAAAAATTCTAAATGCACCTGGGATATGCAAACTGCAACCTGCATCGGTGTGAACCAGGCCTTAATCTGAGTCTTTTAATCTGCATTGAATTCAGTTTTAATATATATATATATATATATATATATATATATATTTATATATATATATATATATATAATACATCTCGTTATAGAAAATTATCATTATCTTTCTCTTTTTATCTGCATATATATTCACCTTATTTTTTCTACATATATAGGTAATGTGGTTGAATAAAGGGGTTGTAAAGAGGGAACAGTGGTCTGCTGTTATAAACACAGCAGAGCGTTGTTCTCTCAGGAATCAGTACAGAGCGCCTATGATCCTCCTATTTAGGATCACAGGTATCTGTGTTGATTCCTCAAGCCCACCCCCCTCACAGTTAGAAAACACCCCCTATGCATACATTTAACCCTTTGATCACCCCTTGGTTAACCCCTTCCCTGCCAGTGTCATTATTACAGTAACAGTGCATATTTTTAGCACTGATTACTGTAGTAATGTCACTGGTCCCCCCAAAAAAGTAAAAAATGTCAGTTAGAGGTCCGATCTGTCCGCTGGAATGTTGAAGTCCCTCTAAAAATCACTGATCGCCGCCATTACTAGTAAATAAATAAATAAAAATGACATAAATCTTTCCCCTAGTTTGTAGACGCGATAACTTTTGCGCAAACCAATCAAAATACACTTATTGGGGGTTTTTTATACCAAAAATATGCAGCAGAATACAAATTGGCCTAAAGTGATGAAAAAAATAGATTTTTACTTTTTTTTTATTGGGAATGTTATATAGCGGAATGTGAAAAATATATATATATATATTTTTTTTTTTTTTCAAAATTGTCGCTCTTTTTTTTGTTTATAGCACAAAAAATAAAAAAATTGCACAGGTGAATAAATACCACTAAAAGCGAGATCTAATTGTGGGGAAAAAAAGGACATCAATTTCTTTAGGCACAGCGTCGCACAACCACGCAATTGTCCATTAAAATAACGCAGTGCAGAATCGCAAAAAAAATGGCGTGGTCATTAAGGGGGTAAAACCTTCCAGCCCAGAAGTGGTTAAACAATGTGAATTGGCTTTTTCAGCACAGTAGATAAGGAGAGCCTGAATAAAAACAATTATAAAGAGCTGAGAGCTCCATCGGCTGGATGGAAACATATATTTGAACTTTTCAAGTACAATATTTCAAAGTTACTAAAAACATGAAAAAAGTTTGTATTTAACCACTTCCCGACCAGTCGCCGGCAGGTCGGCTCTGTCCCGTGAAACGACGCACATGTACGTCGTTTCGTGGGAACGCTAGTAGGGGGGCGCCAATTGGCCACAGAAAGAGCCAATCAGCGGGTCCAGAGGCCGCGATTGCCGCCGGGAACCCGTGATCGCTCCCCGCGGAATGGCGGTCTGCCGTTGTAAACAGTGGTGGCTTGTGCATAGGGGGCGCCAGGGCGCCGCCCCCCCCCCCCTACCCCTAAAAAAAGAAAGAAAAAAAAATTACAAAACGAACAAATAAAGTTTTGAAAAAAAAATTACAAAACAAACAAATAAAGTTTTGAAAAAAAAAATTGTGTTCGCCGCTACATCGGCCTATGTGGTGGCTATGGGGGGGTGGGGTTTATGACCCAGAAGAGGCGCCAATTGGCTGCCTTCTGGGGGCGTAACCTGGGCGCAAGTCATTGCGCTTGGACACCCCCACTTTCCTGATATCCTGGCTGTGATTGGTCCAGTCTACAGCCTGGACCAATCATCATCCAGGACATCCCATGGCCCCATGCTGACCCAGCTGACGTCGCGTGCGTCAGTCACGCTGCCGCACCGACTGGAGTGGACACTGGACGCGGTGGACCGGCATTGCAGAGAGCGGAGCGGAGAGGAGACCGGAGAAGAGGAGAGGGAGAAGCCGCCGTGACTCACAGGGCTCCAGCATCCAGGTAAGTGCACTGCTCTGTCGGGCACGCACGCATAGCTCTGCATTGGGGGACATGTATACTGGTGGTCACTGGAGGCACGCACGCATAGCTCTGCATTGGGGGACGTATACTGGTGGTCACTGGCTGCACTGGAGGCACTCACGCATAGCTCTGCATTGGGGGACGTATACTGGTGGTCACTGGCTGCACTGGAGGCACGCACGCATAGCTCTGCATTGGGGGACGTATACTGGTGGTCACTGGCTGCACTGGAGGAACGCACGCATAGCTCTGCATTGGGGGACGTATACTGGTGGTCACTGGCTGCACTGGAGGCACGCACGCATAGCTCGGCATTGGGGGACGTATACTGGTGGTCACTGGCTGCACTGGAGGCACGCACGCATAGCTCTGCATTGGGGGACGTATACTGGTGGTCACTGGCTGCACTGGAGGCACGCACGCATAGCACTGCATTGGGGGACGTATACTGTTGGTCACTGGCTGCACTGGAGGCACGCACGCATAGCACTGCATTGGGGGACGTATACTGGTGGTCACTGGCTGCACTGGAGGCACGCACGCATAGCTCTGCATTGGGGGACGTATACTGGTGGTCACTGGCTGCACTGGAGGCACTCACGCATAGCTCTGCATTGGGGGACGTATACTGGTGGTCACTGGCTGCACTGGAGGAACTATTTAGGAACACAGGTCTCTGTGTTCATGCAGCAAGCCCACCCCCCACACAGTTAGAAAGAGCATTTAACCCTTTGATCACACCTGGTGTTAACTCCTTCCCTGCCAGTGTTATTAGTACAGTAACAGTGCAAAAGTGTCAAAAATGTCAGTTAGGTGTCTGGTCTGTCTCCCGCAATGTCGCAGTCCCGCTAAAAATCGCTGATCACCGTCATTACTAGTAAAAAAATAAATAAAAATAACATAAATCTTTCCCCTAGTTTGTAGACGCGATAACTTTTGCGCAAACCAATCAAAATACGCTTATTGCAATTTTTTTTTTAACAAAAATTTGTAGCAGAATACAAATTGGTCTAAAATTATGAAATTTTAATTTTTTTATTTCATTGGGAATGTTATATAGCAAAAAGTAAAAAATATTGTTTTTTTTTCTTTTTCAGAATTGTCGCTCTTTTTTGTTTATAGCGCAAAAAAATTTAAATTGCAGAGGTGATCAAATACCACCAAAAGAAAGCTCTGTTTGTGGGGAAAAAGGACATCAATTTTATTTGGGTACAGCGTCGCACGACCGCGCAATTATCAGTTAAAGTAACGCAGTGCCAAATCACAAAAAATGGCCTGCTTATTAAGTGGGAAATTCTTCCAGTCCAGAAGTGGTTAAACAACTTAATAAATGAAATATACTCAAAACCAATAAAAGTGTCTTTTAAAGAAACAATCTTCTGCAACCTCAAATGTAAAAATCAGAAAGTGAGGAATGATTATGGGACAAGTCACCTCGTTCCTTCTAACTCAGCTGCGGCTGATGATGTATGCGACCAATCATATGCTCCGGTACGGTCATGTAGCCATTTTGTCAGTTCCATGATACATTTCTCTTGGAATTTTAATATAACTATTTTTTTGAAGAAACCGGAGCAGGCATAAAGATGGTGAATGAAGGAACCAACGCTGATGTCAATCATAAATGTACCCTTAACATGACCTGCAGGGATAATACAGATTCAGATGTTATTTTCCCGGAACATTTTACTGCCAATAAAGAGATTTCATAACAATTGGCATTTAATGACACTGCTAGGTGAATATAGCTTTAAAAACTTGTTCCCCACCAATATTTGATATGGTCATGCCCTGCTAAGCCCAGCCACCATTATATGTCACATTATCTTCCATATGTGTCACATTATCTTCCGTTACATGTCACATTATCTTTCATTATATGTCACATTATCTTCCATTACATGTCACATTATCTTTCATTATATGTCACATTATCTTCCATTATATGTCACATTATCTTTCATTATATGTCACATTATCTTCCATTATATGTCACATTATCTTCCATTATATGTCACATTATCTTCCGTTATATGTCACATTATCTTCCATTATATGTCACATTATCTTCCATATATATCACATTACCTTGCCAGATGAGCAAGGTGCTGAGATGTAGTGCAGGTAAGGGGAGTATAAAGAGGTCAGGGGACACAGTCACTTTGCTCTACATTTGTTATGATCTTTTGTTATGCTCCATTCACACTTGCGCGATTTCAAAATTGTGCAATTTCCATTGTGACTTTACAGTGTGACTTAATGGGACTTTGATGCCACTTTGGGCAAGTGCGACTTTGGCTTTGACCATGTGACTGTGTGTGCTCTACAAAGTCACACATACATATATATATATATAAAATTCAGGTGCGGCTTTCATGTGACTTTTAAGGTTTACATTGAAGTTTATGGCCCTCATGTCGCATGAAAGTCAGATCAAAGTAGTGCAGGAACTACTTTAATGTCGCTGTGACTTTAAGGACGTTAAAAAAAAAAACAAGCTGCAAAACCAGTACTGACACCAGGAAAAAGCAGCTGTAAAAACAAGCTTTTAGTAGCATTTTGCATTGGTTCTAATGCACATTTTGCCGCATTTAATTACGTTAGCGTTTAGCAGTGTTTTTCTGCCCTCTTCTATTTCCTAAAAGCAGCCGGAAAAAATGCCCTGTATGCACGAGGCTTAAATCACACAAATATGAACGGTACTCTTTGAAAAAACATGGGGTGCAACTTGTCATGTGACTTTGGGGTGCATAGTTGCATGACAACTCGTACAAGTGTAAACTGGGCCTTAAAGTTAAAAAACAAGTATGATAATGTTTGTAAATTAACCCTTTGCAAGCAAATACATAAAAAGTGATAATATAATGACTAGGAGTGACACATTCACCAAAGAAAAAAAAAAAAAAACAGTCATAGAATTTGGACTCCATCGTCGGCAATCTTCTTTTCTTTCCCCTCACCCCCCCCCCCTTCTACCTTCTACTTTCTACTGTCCTCCTCTTTCCCCCCCCCCCTAACTACTGTTCTCTTCTACTGTATCGCTTTCCGTGTTTCAATAAATTTATATTTGTAAAAAAAAAAACTGTCATAGGAAATACATTATTATTTGTTATTGTCTCATCATGATGTGGTACCAGTTTATATGGAAGAGCCTGGGGCCATGATCAATTCTGAGATTAAAAGTCAGAATTCTGAGTTTGAAAGTCAGAATTCTGAGATTAAAAGTCAGAATTCTGACTTTAAACTCAGAATTCTAACTTTTTAAACTCAGAATTCTGACTTTTAATCTCAGAATTCTGACTTTCTGACTTTTAATCTCAGAATTGTGTTTAATAAATCAGAATTCTGACTTGCAAAGTCAGAATTCTGACTTTTAATCTCAGAATTCTGACTTTCAAACTCAGAATTCTGTAAAAAAAAAAAAATATATATATATTTTTAAACTCAGAAATCTTTGAAATTTTTTTATGATGGTCCCAGGGCTCTTCCATAAGTTTATGATCCTCTTTAAAATATTTTTTTTTAGACCAGCCTGCCACTGTTGACCTCTCCACCTCACAATGGAGTTCTCCATTCCTTCATTGTGCCATTGGATGGAATAAATGGCACAGAGGATTCATCTTGAAGTTGTTGGTTGCCTCCCAAGACAGCTTTTCACAATTAAAAATGTTGAAAAGCCCACTGGAGAAGTTTTTAAAAATAATTTCTAGAACCCAACCTTGATTGGTACTTGTCTAAATCCTTATCCTGGACTTGCTTACACTAGGAACATTAATTACCCAAAAGTAGATTTCTTTCAACCAATTATACAACATCAGAGGACGATTGTTTGCTCCAGAGGAAGCCCCATTTTTTGTGTTAATTGTTGTTATTTAATTACAAATTGAATTTAATTTTATATAATTATGTATACATTAATTTTAATATACATCATATATATAAAATCTCAATCAAATCTATATAAATTGCAACTTGTAACACAACAAAATGTGGAAGAGTTCAAAGTGAGGTGAATAACTTTTTCTATAGAAATAGCTTGATTTTTGAGCCAGAAATAAAGCATTCTCCTGCTACCAGCAATGGGAAACTATGAAGACAGAGCTATGGGAACCCCCACCCCTGTGAGTTATATGCTTAGATTTATTACCAAAATTAGTCTTTTTTGTTAAATATATCAATATATTCTGTACATACCGCTGCTGAGCTGATTGTAAATATTCGCCATTGGAAATTTTAAAGTATCATCTGCAAAGACCATGTCCTCCTTATTAGAGAAATATGAATCCAGATGATTTCTGGTATCCATTCCATGTACATGATAGAGTTTATGTGTTGTGGAATCCATTGTCCTGCAATGCTGAACTTCACCTTATTGATTTCTGCTTTCAACTAAACTTTAATGTTGGAGTTCTATTTATATTCAGTTGAAAGAAGGTTGGTATATTTTAATTCAATATAATTGTAAGTATATTTACAAAGCAGCCATGGTAACAGAGCTGACTGAGCTTTGATTGCCACCCGAGTTTGCAAATGTTTAACCACTTTAGGACCGGGCCTTTTTCTGACACATGTTGTTTACAAGTGAAAACCCGTATTTTTTGCTAGAAAATTACTCAGAACCCCCAAACATTTTATATATATATATATTTTTTTTTAGCATAGACACCAGAGGATAAAATGGCAGTCATTGCAATATTTTATGTCAAACTGTATTTGCGCAGCGGTCTTTCAAATGCAATTTTTTAAAAAAAAAAATAAATAAACTTTAATGAGTTCAAAAAAACTAATAAAAACAGTAAATTTATCCCAATTTTTTTTTGTATAATGTGAAAAATGATGTTATGCCGAGTAAATAGATACATAACCTGTCATGCTGTAAAATTTCACACGCTCGTGGAATGCGGACAAACTGTGGCACTTGAAAATCTCTATAGGCAATGCTTTCAAAATTTTTACAGGTTACCTGTTTAGAGTTACAAAGGAAGCTCTGTGCTAAAATGATTGCTCTCACTCTAACAATCGAGGCAATACCTCCCATGGTGTGAACAGCGCTTACATATGCTGGCGCAACTAACATATGTGTTTCCTTCTGCGCGCGAGCACGGAGGGATGGGGCACCTACATTTTTTTTTTCCTATTTTACTTTTTATTTTTTATTTTTGTACTGTCCCTTTATTTATTTTATTTTTTTTATCTCTTTTATTCCTATTACAGGGAATGTAAACATTCCTTGTAATAGAAATAAGCATGACAGGTCCTCTTTATTAAGAGATCTGGGGTCAAAAAGAATCAAGATCTTTAATTTACCTTTAAAAGCAAAAGAAGAAAAACATTTTTGACACTTTGACTTAAAAAAAAAATGCAGAGGGATTAGAATGCTTGGCAGTTTTTATTGTAGTCTGTGCCAACCTTAAAAAGTTTTGCCTATAAGTCTACTTTAAGCCTGAGAACTGGAAGTGACGTCGGAAGGTCGCTCCAAGGGCATTGAGTAGAGTGGGGGGATACCTATGCTTAGCTATGGACCGCATTAGATTGGTTCCGGGCTTACTGACGGCTCTGGTAAAGGGGCACCTCTCTCGTCACCTATAAAAGTGATCAAGTGGCGAATTCACTGCCAGGAGTAAATTTATCTGAAAACCAGCCACCTAAGGGAAAAAATGATACCGGGGTTATGGCAGCAACTAGCAGGTATTTAACATCAAATTAATGACGTACATTCCCAGTTATGTGCTGGGCAAGAGGAAGTACAGCCAAAGCTTGTTCGGCTGTACTTCTTCTATGGATCACAGGAGGAGTGCAGTTCGTTCAGCACTCCTGTGACCCTCTTTCAGCAGACAGCAGACTGAAGCCCGCTGTTGGCTGACGTCATAGAGCCGGTCCAGGCTCAGGCAAGATCGTGACAATGAAGTCAAGATCTGCGTACATGCCTGGACAGGCACCCGGCTTAGCCTCCCAGTGAACTGCTGAAAACCTAGCTGGCTGGTCCCCTCCCCTTCACAGCCCAGCACTCCACTGAGCGAGGTAAAAGCAGAGAAGAGAGCGGTGACCAACAGTCAGCCGCTCTCTGCTCTGAGAGCCCTGAGAACCGAGTGATCGGCAGTGTTTGATCGCTTGGTTCTCAGTGTTAGAGCTGGCGGGGGACAAATGCTGCATCCACCTAGGTAAGTATTATTTCGGGTAATAAAAAACTCTTACTTCTCTTTTAAAGTGGAGGAAGAAGTTATTTCAGAAAAGAAAAGAAAAGAAAGGAAAAGAAAACCTGGTAAGGTTTGTGGTGCTTACCTGTATCTTTGCACTGTTTATACAGTCTCAGCACTCTGTCTCCCTACAGGTCTGAAACCTGCGCAGACATTTAAAGTGGAAGTTCATGTTAAAAATATAAAATGGGCAAACTGTCAGGATTATTAATGCTGAAGAGACATACTGTGTCTCTTCTGCATTAAAGTTACTTACTTGCCAGTTCCACCCAGCCAGTGAAAGTGGCCAGCGATCGATAACTGAAACCTGGCCACCCAAGGATGTTAGCAGCCGGCGAGAAGCTCTGGGATGTCACATCACTGGACTGAAGGAGAGTGTAGTTCCACTTTAAGAAAAAATGTCATCAACAGCCAGATTCTTCTTTATTATTCTATGCTGGCTGACTGATAGAGTTGGGCAAACAGTCGAGCTGAGCAAAAGTTCAGGGAAAACCCATTTTGCAGGGTGGTTGGTGGGATGTTCACCTGCCGAGCACCCTACAGTTGCTGCGTGCTGCACAGTGCATTCTAAGCCCTGACTGGACAAAGCTTTGCTCAATCAGAGCACAGTGAATAGCTGGTTGTTAAGGAGCAGGCCAGGAAGCCGGCCGTGGCGTCCTTAACAACTGATGAGTGATCAGCTGTCAATGGGCTTCCCCACCGACAGCAAAAAAAAAAAACATCGCCGGCAATAGAAAAATGTTTATAAAAATGGTGTTGAGCCCCCCCCAATCCATACCAGGCCTGTTGGATCTGTTATGGACTTAAGGGGATCCCCACGCCAAAAATAAAAAAACAATTAGCGTGGGGCCCCCCAAAATCCAAACCAGACCCTAATCTGAGCATGCAGCCTGGCAAGGCAGGAAAGGGGTGGGACAAGCAAACGCCCCCCTTAACCATATCAGGATACATGCCCTCACAATATGGGGGGTGCTTTGGGGCAGGGGGGCTGTGCCCCTCACACCCCAAAGAACCTTGTCCCCATGTTGATGAAGACAAGGGCCTCTTCCCCATATACCTGGGCTGTTGTTGTGGGGATCTGCGGGCAGGGGGCTTATCAGAATCTGGAAGCCCCATTTAACAAAATGAAATTATAACATTTTTCATGTTCCACTTTACAGACAGACTAAGGGTCCCCCCCCCCCCGGCACTATATTTAAAGGAATTTTTCATATCCTTGCTCCTGTAAAAACTATATTTAAAAAAAAACAAACATTTTTGCATTGATACATGTCCTCCAGGGCGGTACCAGGGACACCATTTCCTTTTTATGGCCAATAACTTGCATATAAGTCTTCAAAACCTTGGATTTTTCAAGTACGGGTCCCATAGACTTTAATACGGTTTGCGATTCTGGTCCAAGCTATTTACATGTTCGGGGGTTCTGGTATGTACCAAACTGGGGGCTGTTTGGCCTAACTCTACTTACTGATGAGGTTTGGGTTTCATCTCTTGCACGCTCCGTACTACATTACACTGTTGGAAATAGAAACCTCCCACCCCCCACAATATTTTGTGAAATCTCAGAAAATTTTTTTTTTCCCAATAAATGGATGTAATGGTGTACGCTACATGAGCGAGATGAGGCTTAAACATCATCTGCCCGATCTTGCATATATGCAATACATAATTATACATAATTACACTCATCTGCTCATAAAAAAAGGAATCTCCTACCTTCCCAAGATCATACGAGATCTAAATGTTTAGAAGTAAGATCTCCCTGCAAGGCACTGCTGACAGTCTTCCCAGGGGATACCTGTGAGGCCCTGGCTTTCTCACCAATACCTCTGAAGACCTGGAAATAGAAAACATCAAAATGTAAGTACACATTCCACAATTCCCCCCTGGGCAACATCTGCAACACATGGTCACTTGGTGGATCAACAAGCGCCTTTACAGGATAGCTCATATTATAGATCATAGAGGAATTAGAAAATACTCTTATTTTCTGGAGACTTTACAAATGCCCCAGTCGGAGACATTTAGACTGTGTCGAGATCAGGGTGATATTACCACACAGGCTTTTTATGAAAATAAATGTTTGAGTGGCCCGGGGAAGAGCGGGAGTATATCAGAGTTGTACACTCTGTTTGTGGATCAGAGTTCTAAATTCTCTTACCAACTAGCTGGGTGGCAGATCTGGGGGAGACTATAGACGAGGACATCTGGTTCCAGTGGTGCACAAGGGAATTTTAAATTCTTCCCTGGTGGAGGCGAATTACCCACACGATTAGCAAAAATCTACCCGGATGCATCACCTCTCTGTTTCAGGGGCTGCGGCCAGGAAGGAAGCATGCTCCACATTTGGTGGACATGCCCAAAAGTAAAATTACCCCATCAGTACTTTTTTTTGATCTATCGAGTGAGTTACCAAAAAATCTTAGGACTCTCATCTTCTTTATCTTCCTAGCAGCTAAGATCACCATAGCGAGAGTATGGAAAACTCCTCCGTTAAACCTAGCAATAGTGAAAAACAAAATCTCTTTGATCTTATTAAATGAAAAATTGGCTAGCATCCTTCGTGACCAACATCTCTTTGAAAAGGTCTGGAATCCCTGAATCAGATACCTTCAGTCCCCGTAGGGGGGGGGGGGGGAGGAATAGGTGGTCTGGAGCGTGGGGATTGGTGGTAAATCTTCTTTCTTCTTTTCTTTCTTTTATCTTCTTATATACAGTATCTCACAAAAGTGAGTACACCCCTCACATTTTTGTAAATGTTTTATTATATCTTTCCATGTGACAACACTGAAGAAATGTCACTTTGCTACAATGTAAAGTAGTGAGTGTACAGCTTGTATAACAGTGTCAATTTGCTGTCCCCTGGAAATAACTCAACACACAGCCATTAATGTCTAAACCGCTGGCAACAAAAGTGAGTATATCCCTAAGTAAAAATGTTCAAATTGGGCCCAATTAGCCATTTTCCCTCCTCTGTGTCACATGACTCGTTAGTGTTACAAGGTCTAAGGTGTAAATGGGGAGCAGGTGTGGTAAATTTGGTGTTATCGCTCTCACTCTCTCATACTGGTCACTGAAAGTTCAACATGGCATCTCATGGCAATAAACTCTCTAAGTATCTGAAAAAAAGAATTGTTGCTCTACATAAAGATGGCCTAGGCTATAAAATGATTGCCATGACCCTGAAACTGAGCTGCAGCATGGTGGCCAAGACCATACAGCGGTTTAACAGGACAGGTTCCACTCAGAACAGACCTCGCCATGGTCGACCAAAGAGGTTGAGTGCACGTTATCAGCCTCATATCCAGAGGTTGTCTTTGGGAAATAGACGTATGAATGCTGCCAGCATTGCTGCAGAGGTTGAATGGGTGGGGGGTCAGCCTGTCAGTGCTTAGACCATACGCCGCACACTGCAACAAATTAGTCTGCATGGCTGTCATCCCAGAAGGAAGCCTCTTCTAAAGATGATGCACAAGAAAGCCGGCAAACAGTTTGCTAAAGACAAGCAGACTAAGGACATGGATTACTGGAACCTGGGTGGCGTGTCCAAGATGGCCACCGGAGCGGCTGCTAAGTGAGGGAGCTCCGTGAGGATCGCCGCTATTTACCCGGTCCCTGCACTTATTAACCCTGCTAACCTGCTCTGCTGCCCCGGGGGGAGGTCATGATGGTGATGCGCCGCAGTTCCCGGTCTTCTCACTCCTCCAAGCTCGGTAAAAAGTCCTCCTCTTCTGGCGCGCACAAGGCCCTTCCCCCCACACTCTCCAGCATGGCGTCCCAGATGGATGGCGCGGACCCAGCCCAGCAGGAGACGGACAACTTTGCCGCACTCCTGCTGGCGATTACCACCTGCCAAGCTACCCTGACGGGTAAGATCGATTCCCTGCAATCCGACATTGGCCTCCTGCGGAGGGACATGGACAAGTTCCGCACCCGCATGTCGGAGGTGGAGCGCAGGGTTGGGGAGTCGGAGGACATCCTGCATGACCACGCTGCCACCCTCCACACCCTTACGACCAAGGTGAAGGCCCTGGAATCGAGGGTGGAAGATGCTGAAAATCGAAACAGGAGGAACAACCTCCGGGTCATGGGCCTTCCCGAGGGCGCCGAGGCCCCAGACCCGACGTCCTTTACAGAATGTTTCCTGCGTGCCCTCCTCCCGCAGGCCCAGTTTTCACCCTTTTTCATGGTGGAGAGAGTCCACAGAATGCCTGCAGCCCGTGGACCTCCGGGCTCCCCACTGCGCACGTTCATTTTCCGGCTTCTCAACTTCAGGGACAGGGATCTGGTCTTGAGGGAGGCTAGGAAATTGGATGCTCTCCACTTTGAGGCTGCCAAGATCATGATCTTCCCTGACTACTCGGTGGTCACGCAGCGGCTCCGGCGCTCCTTTGACCATGTTAAACTGGATCTGAGGAACAGGAAGATAAAATATAGTATGCTCTTCCCTGCCTGCTTGCGGGTGCAAGATGGGGAATCTGTACAGTTTTTCACCTTGCCGGAAGACGCCTCGCACTGGATTGAAACCTACCTAGGACCTGACATCTCTACTGCTGCCTTCTCCTGTGATCTGTTGCCCGGCCTGTTGCTCTTGGACCCCAGGCCGGTTTCTTCCTTTTGGTGAGTGGAGGCCTGCTCCACAGGCCTTGCTGACGGTACTTTCCAGTATGGTTCCTTTGCATCCCTTCGGTTCTGCTTCGGCTCTCTTACATCTGGATTTACCTAGCATTGTTCCTACCTGTTTGTAACTGCACCCAAGATTTGTGCGCCCGGAATACTTCGGGAGAAACACTTTCCTACAGGGACCACTTACCCAGTGTTTCCCATCCTACATGGCGATCCACATGTGGGCCTTGACTCTAGAACTTGGCCTTCCATCACCCTTCGGGGTGCCACTGTTCACTCCTCCGTATGGCAGTTGCCAATCTGTTTTGGGGATGTAAGGCGCACCCAGGTTTCTGGGATTGCGTGGGGTGGGGGGTTGGGGGGGGGTTTGTTTTCTATGTTTTTTTCTGCTGATGTTTATTATGTTCTTTTGGCTATATTATGCATCACTGGGGCAACAGATGGCTTCTGGGACGCTCTCGTGTGCTGCAAGCTGCCCTCTCTTGCCGCTACTGATCTCTGGTGCTGTTGGCTACGATTGTGTGTTGCTCTGGGGACCTGGGTGGAGATCCGGGCCCTTTCGTTATTTTCATTCTTGTTGTCATGGCTCCTCTAACCATTGTCTCCTGGAATGTCCGGGGTCTTAACTCCAAATTTAAAAGGTCTCTCATGTTTGACTTTCTTAAAAAATACCACCCGCATATTTGCATCCTACAGGAAACCCACCTCGTGGATAGTAAATTGCTTGCACTTAAGAAACCCTAGGTGGGCTCCCATTACCACTCCACTCACTCCTCCTACTCGAGATGTGTTAGTATCCTCATTCACAAGTCCCTGCAGTTTACTCTCCTGGATCTCCACCTGGACCCCAGGGGTAGATATGTTGTTCTTCATGCTATGTGTGATAGGCTTGAATTTGTTATTGTGGGTGTATACAATCCCCCCGGCCAGTATGACTCTTCTTCATGTGCTGACCCCACTCCTGGCCAAATACCCTGCCGCTCAGCTGCTACTGGCTGGCGATTTTAATATGCCCCCGATACCAAGTGAAGACAGGATGGGGGTGGACCCGGCGGTGGACTCCCCCCTCTCTCGTTGGGCTGATGTGTACGGCCTTTGGGACGTATGGAGGTGGAAGCACCCTCAAGAGAGGCAGTTCACCTGCCACTCCGCCACCCATGCCACCCTCTCCCGCATAGATCTTATATGGGTCAGCAATCCCCTTCTAGCACTCACCCTTGAGGCCTCCATCTTACCTAGGGGCATATCGGATCATGCACCTGTGCTCCTGAAGTTTGGAACGGACGTGCCCTCTGGGCCTTGCCTATGGCGGCTGTCCTGGTTCTGGGTGACGGATGAGAGGGTGGCCCCGAGGGTGACATCTGATCTCCTAGACTTTTGGATCCATAATAAGGGCATGGCAGACTCGGCTACGACCTGGGATGCCTTCAAGGCCTATGCTAGGGGTCAGTACCAACTGGCTATAGGGAGGACCCGGAAGGAGTCTTCTCTGGCGCTGGAGGAATTGGAGTCTACAGCGAAACATCAGGAGGCAGATTATGTGGCCACCGGCGATAATGGGATTTATAGTGCCCTGACTGCTACCTATAAAGAAATCACCCTTCTCCGCACAATCTCCTGTAAAAAATTAGTCTTGTCGCAGTCCCACCGTATCTTCTAACAAGTCGAGCGGGCGGGTAGACTCTTGGCGTGGTTGTCTAGGGAACGCACATATACCCCATTTTAGAGATCTAGGGGGCTCTTTATTTTCTGACCCTGCTCAGATTAATACCTGCTTACCGAATTCTATGCCAGCCTCTACTCCTCCCGGGTGGACTATACCTCGGATGATCTAACCTCCTATCTATCCCTCATTGATTTCCCTGAACTTTTCCTCCAGAGCTGTGAAATGTTTAGAGACCCCTTTTACATGCAAAGAAATTCAACAGGTGATAGGCTCCCTACAAACATCCAAAACTACTGGCCCAGGCGGACTCCTATCTGAGTTCTTTAAGCCAACGAGGGCGTTCTCCTCTCCCACTTTCATGGCCTGGTGAATGAGGTGGCCGATCTGGGCTCTCTTCCCCAGTCCATGTCCGAGGCGGTGATTGTACTTGTGCCTAAGCCCGGTAAGGACCCTGCATTGTGTGGCTCCTACAGACCGATTTCTTTAATCAACGTGAATGCCAAGATATTTGCCTGAACTCGGTGATTCTCTCTCTGGTTCATGGCGACCAAACTGGATTTATGCCGGGCAAGGGCACGGACATTAATCTCCGCCGTCTCTTTACCAACCTAGCACATGCTAGTGCCTCTGATTCTGGGGGGTTGGTGGCCTCGCTGGACACGGAGAAGACCTTTGACTCTGTGGAGTGGGGCTTTCTCTGGCAGGCACTACGCTGTTTTGGTGTGGGCTCCAAATTAATTTTGTGGATCCAGCTCCTCTACAGCAACCCTACTGCCAGGGTGCGGACAAATGGTGTCCTCTCCCCTCCCTTTGCACTGGGGAGAGGGACCAGGCAGGGGTGTCCACTTTCCCCTGCCCTCTTCGCCTTGGCCCTAGAGCCCCTTGCCATTCTAATTAGAGCTCTCCCCTCGATTGCGGGAATCCCGGTAGGTCCCCTCCTTGAAAAAATTTCCCTTTATGCAGACGATACTCTACTCTACCTTCCGGATGCGGAGAACTCCCTCAAAACTGCACTGGAGACTATAGATCAGTTTAGTAGATTCTCTGGGGTTAGGATTAACTGGAATAAGTCGCTGCTGTTCTCGCTGTCGCCAAGGCTGCCACCCTCTTTACCTTCCCTTCCATTGTCCTGGGTCCCGAAATTTAGGTATCTGGGGATTGAAGTGTCACAGGACCTCTCTTCCTACCTGACGGACAATTTATATCCCATACTTCACCAACTTACACTCTGATGTCAGGCTTGGAAGACCCTCCCGATCTCCCCTGTGGGTAGAATCGTTCTTTTTAAAATGACCTTCCTCCTGTAGTTTTTATACGTCTTTCGCAATACCCCAGTCCCCATTCCCTTGTCCTTCTTCTGCAAGTTGGACACAGTGGTGATGTCCTTTTTGTAGGGTTCCGTCCCCCGTATTGCAAAAATTGCTCTTCAACTACCATTATCCCAAGGGGGTCTGGCATTGCCATCGTTCCGACACTACTACTGGGTGGCGGTCTTGGTGACGGTGAGATGGTGGTTTGCCCAAACCCGCTCTAACCCTTGAGGCAGCCATACTGGGCTCCTACTCAGCACTGAGTAACCTGGTATTTAGAGGTCCGAAGGCCCACCCTGACATGACGACGCCGATGCGCACCACGGTTATGGTTTGGAGACAGGTGTCGGAGGCGTTCTCTGATTGCGGTGACATCTCTCCCAACACTCCACTCTGGGGTAACCCCCGTCTGCCCCACTTCCATTCCATGCCTGATCCGGCTCTTTGGGCCAGGTATGGAATCAAGAAGCTTGACCATATCATGCCTGACGGTAGACTAAGTTCTTTTGAGGAACTCAAAATAGCTTTTGATCTACCCCCCTCAATGTTCTTTCACTTTCTGCAGCTCTGCCACGCTTATTCCAAGCAATTCCCGACTCCCCCGCAGGTTACTACGCATACGGTAGAACGCTTTCTCATCTCTAAGAATGCAGATAGATTGCTCTCTCCCCTCTACCTTAGGATCTCGACCTCTGATCCGACAACCTTGACCCGACTCCTCAGCGCTTGGCAGGAGGATGTTCCTTCTCTAACGTTGGAGGACTGGGAGGAAAGCCTGAAGTTCTACATTCCGCTGGTCATATTGGCTAGAGATCAATATACCCAACTCCGATTCCTCCACAGGGTCTACTACACCTCGCAAAAATTGGCCCGAATTTATCCAACTAGGTCTGACAGGTTCCCCAAATGCCAGTCTGCTCTAGGTTCCTTTATTCATGTGGTCTGGGCGTGCCCTCTGATCCAGGACTTCTGGAGGGCGGTTGCAGGAGAGTTGTCCTCCATTATGAATCTAGTTGTCCCTCTAGACACTAAAGTCCTTCTCCTAGGTATCGATGAAGCTCTCCCCACCGATAAATATGCTAAACTTCTTACATTTTATGCTACATTTTATGCTCGGAAAGTTATGCTTACCCATTGGAAGACAGACGATCCACCTACTGTATCCCACTGGAAAAAGTTGGTTGACTCAGTTCTACCACTCTATAAGCTTACCTATATGTCTAGAAAATGTCCCAAAAATGTTGACAAAATCTGGGAGCCCTGGGTGACTGGCTGATCCTTTTCCGGGCTCACTTGTTTTCACCCTCCCGTCTCTATACTTTTGTCTTACCTGCCCCCCCTCCATCCCTCTCTCCCCCCCCCCTCTGGTTTTCCTGTTTCTTTCTTTTGTGCCATGACCTTCACTGTCACGATGATTGTCTATACTTAGGTTATGATGTTCCCATGAGATCGCTTGCTGACTGTTCCTACGTGATTATGTTGTTCTTATAACCCCACACGGGGTGTAACTACAGGGGTTGCAGGAGTTGCAATTGCAACCGGGCCCCATGCTCCAGGGGGCCCATGCAGCTCCCCTGTACACCTGGATAGGAGGGGGCCAAGACGCAGCATGTAGAGAAATCACTGTCCTCCTTTTACCTCCTGTAGCTGCAGGAGGAAAATGGAGGAGATTGGTTCCTCTGTATGCTGCCCCTGCCCCCCCCTACTGTGCTGCCCCCCCTTCCCTCTCCTGCCGGCTGCTGCAGGGGATGTGTCACAATAGAGAACCAGGAAGGGGTCAGTAAATATGTTATTTACCAGCTCCTTCCTTTTCTGAATGGACAGAGTCATAGTCAGTCACATTGTAAAAAAAATAAAATAAAATGATAAAAATAGTACAATTAAAATACCAAAAAAACTACTGACACCAGTGGGTGAACTTCTAGGATCGCAAAAGTCACAGTTGCGACTGGGCCCTGGCATTCCACCACCGTGGGGAGGCCCCAAGATGGCAGGAAGGGGGCCCACTGCAGAACTTGTGAAAGGGTCCTGCAACGAGAGTAAAGGGCCCCAGGATCAGTGGGAAGAGCCCCAGACTTGAAGGGAAGGGCCCGGGCTAGGGGTCCGGGGGTGCCCTTAATGGTTTCTTGCACCCGGGGCCCTGAAGGTTCTAGTTACGCCTCTGACCCCACAGTTTGTTATGTTGTTTTCTGTTCTGGATGTATCCAGTTTGTATGTCCCTTGTTTTGAAAATCAATAAAAACGTTTCTGTTAAAAAAAAACAAATTGGAGTTTAGAGAAAAACTACAACAAAGTGCAAGGTAAAAGGCACACTATGTAATAGTGACTCTCTAAAATACACATCAGTTCAAAATATTAAAGTCCAAAACTATCTATAAGATGCAGCTTACACACATAAATGTTCTACTTTTAGATTGTATAATAATTTTCAGAAAATCCCACCTTTACGGCATTCTCTCCTTCCAAGCTGAGTTCTCCGCCTCTGAGTACCACAGAGATTCAGTAGATTGGAAGAAGAGGATACTGTAAAAAAACTGGATTTTTGTCCTACCGTAAAATCCTTATCTGAGGTTCACTGACAGACACAGTTTCAAGTCTTCAGACCAGTGGGATGTCCCAAAGTAGTGTCAACATGAGGGGTGGGAAAAAACATAGCAAGCACAGAATTCCCAACAATGGCTAAATTAATAAATAAATAAGTTAATTAAAAAATGCAGGCAAAGATCATCATGGCTCACTAAGGGGCCTTTCAAAAAAATCAGATTTTATTTTAAAAAATAAAATTTTTATTCAGTAAAAACTTAGATAAATATGTACACATAATAGAAACAGCTCAACAGCAGGTTGCGTTAACATTATGTTCATAACACATATTTAAAGGCAGGACATTGTATTTTTATAGCTCCTCACATGTGTTAATAAGGAATTTAAAAAAAGAAAATGCTTTAAAAACAATAAAGACCTATAGCCTATAATTTTTTGCTTTCTGTGCTTTCCTGTCTCAACTTAGTAATTGCAAATACTCTTTCTGAAAGAGTATTTGCAATTACTTGAGACAGGGGAAGCCCAGAAAGCAAGATATTATTTACACTGAGTCTGACTGACCTGGCGCCGCGACCTGTGGCTTCAGGGCCTCCCTCAGCTCTAAGCTGAGCCCGCGCTGCCGCACGGAGAAGAGGGAGGTGGCTGGTGGGTGGAGTAAATTCTAGGCGCGTAGGAGGAATTTGAAATCCTCCTCCGCTCTGAACGTTGCCCGCGCTCTCCTGCTGACATCCACGCTGACGTCAAGTAACATCACTGGTTGCTAGGCGCCAAGCGCCAGGTCAGCACAGAAAGGAGGATCATGGACTCTGGGCTATTAATGATTTACACATAGCAGGAGACCGGGGGCTTTTTGGGGGACCACTCGGGGCTATAGCCCAGGTCAGCCCCCCCGACGCCACTGCTTTGGGCCCAATTTGGACCGGGGAGGTAAAATGGCTAATTAGGCCAAATTCTGACATTTTTAACTTAGGGGCTTGCTCTTAACCTGGTCCACACTTGGAAATGTGGTGTTCTTTAGATTGGCATGAATTTGGTCCAACTATGTAGAGTTTACTCTGCGGGACCCCCCTCTCTTTTTTCTTCTCTCCTGCTTAGGAACCAAATATAAATAGTGTTTCTGAATTGCCATTAATGTTGATACTTAAGTTACTATGTCTATAGTGTACAGATTATCTTGACCGGTGCATTTTATATGTCTTCACCTAGCCCCCTCGGACGAAGATGGCTATGGACAGCAACTATGATATGGTATAGTTCTATTACAACTAGAATATGTTGATTTTGATCATTTCCGTTGTAACACCATTGTTTAATATATACTTGTACAATTTCGAACCCCATCGTTTGCCTAAAACTCTTTTTAATAAAAACCATTGGAAAAGAAAATATAAGTACACAAATAAAGCATTCATTTTGAAGACCACTTAACCACTTTACTACCGCTTACGGGAATACTACTGCGGCAGAGTGGCTCGTTCCCGTCCAGTCACGTAGTATTAACGTGACTGGACTCCTCCCCTTCTGGGCGGCGCTTGCGCGCCGCCGGAGGCTCGCTCCCGCTGTTTTCATTCACAGCGGGAGTCGGGCCAGGGGAGGAGCAGCGGCGATCGCCGCTGCTCTTACCCGATCGTCGGGGATCGAGTCTGGAGATCCGCCCGCTGTGTGTAAACACAGCGGGCGGATCTCCATAGTGACAGGGAGTGACAGATCGGACTGTTCAGCATAGCTGGACATCCGATCTGTCCATGAATCACTCAGTCACCTCCCCCCCTACACGTCAGTAAGCACCAGGCATACATTAACCCCTCCCTCTCCAATAAAATTAACCCCTTCCCTGCCAGTGTCATTTTTACAGTAACAGTGCATATATATAGCACTGATTACTGCAGTAATGTCACTGGTACCCCCAAAAGTGTCAAAAATGTCAGTCAGGGGTCCGGTCTGTCCGCCGCAATGTCGCAGTCCCGCAAAAAAAATCGCAGATCGCCGCCATTACGCGTTAAAAAAAAACACCAAAAATGACAGAAATCTTTCCCTTTGTTAGTAAACGCAATAACTTTTGCGCAAACCAATCAAAATACGCTTATTGCGATTTTTTTTACCAAACATAGGTAGCATAAAACAAATTGGCAAAAAACTTTTAAAAAAATTGGTTTTTACATCTTTTTTGGGGGGAATTTCATATAAAAAAATGTGAAAAATATTGTTATTTTTTCAAAATAAACGCTCTTTTTTTGTTTATAGCGCAAAAAGTAAAAATCGCACAGGTGATCAAATACCACCAAAAGAAAGCTCTGTTTGTGGGAGAAAAAGGACGTAAATTTCGTTTGGGTACGGCGTCGCACGACCGCGCAATTGTCAGTTGAAGTCGCACAGCGCCGAATCGCAAAAAGTGGCCTGGACGGAAGACAGCAAAATCCTCCGGTTGTAAAGTGGTTAAGGATGTTTATTGTTTAACATGCAGAGCTGCATACACCTAGGATTTTTAGAGTTAAGGGTTAAAGGTCCACGTTAAAGTAAGGTGACCATATTTTTAAAATGAAATCTGGAGACACCTAACCACACCCACAATACCACATCCTCCTTAGTAGTCATATCCACAAAACCAGACACACACACCCATGTTAACCTAAAACCCTGAAAAAAATGGTCACAAACTTTTGGAATAGGAGGCAGACATTCAAGGTATAAAGAAAAAAATAAATACATTTCAAACAAGAGGCACCAAGATGTGAATACATGGTCAGGAGGAACGCCTTGAAGGTATAAAGAATAAAAAGGCAGTACACTGATTTTCAAACATCTGGAGACATTGCTAATATTGTAATTTTTGCTTACTGGTGCACGGCTTGCAGGGATTTGACTATGGTTCAAAAAGACACAAATGTAGAGACAACTAGAGATGTACCGAACTGCTCGCCGGCGGACAGTTCCCGGCGAACTTAGCATGTTCGCGTTCGCTGCTGCGGGCGAACATATGCGATGTTCGGTCCGCCCCCTATAATACATCATTGAGGCAAACTTTGACCCTGAACTTCACAGTCAGCAGGCACATTTCCAGCCAATCAGCATACCTCCCTCCCACACCCTCCCACCTCATATAAATAAGCAAGGGCAGCATCCATCTTAGATCATTCTGAAGCAGTGTGTTAGTGAGAGCCAGGAGAGTGTTGCTGCTGCTGCTGCTGCTGTTAATAGCCAGGGACAGTTGTTAGTCAGTGTTCCTGGTCTTGCTAGTCAGTGTTCTTGGTCCACTACTGCTGTAAGGACAGCATCCTGACAGCATCCCAAAAAGCCCTTCTAAGGGCTGGTATTTGGGTAATTTATATATATATATATATATATATATATATATATATATATATATATCTAGTGTCCCCAAAAGCCCTTTTTAGGGCTGGCAATTGAGTATTTTTTATATATATATATATATATATATATATATCTATTGTACACTGCAGTTGCCTGCCCGCTGTGTGTGAGAGGCCACAGACCCACCACAGACTGTACTGTGTGCACACCACACTCATTTCGGGTGGCACAGGCACAGTACCTTGCATTTTAAAAAATCTTTTTTTTTTCCTCTGTCATAATTGCAGTGAGTGCTGTGTCAGGTCCACAGAGTACACTGTACCCACTGCAGTGCACTGCCCACCACTGATATATATATACGGTGGCACAGCATCTTGTTGCAAATTGAAAAAAATATATATTTTTTATTATTGCAGTTGCCTGGGCTGCCAGTGACTGTCAGGTCCACAGAGTGTACTGTGCCCACTGTAGTGCCACTGCGTGCCCACCCACCACTGATATATATACAGTGGCAGGCATGACTTTTTTTGGATTAGTGTCTGGGGGGGTCTAAAAAGCGTACCTGTGAAGTTTCAGCTCTGTAGCATGTCCAGAACCAGAAAAAAAGATCATATAGGTGTAAAAGGGGTTCCCACCATCCCTGCTCTACTGAAAAATGATCTTTTTTTCTGGTTCTGGACATGCTACAGAGCTGAAACTTCACAGGTACACTTTTTAGACCCCCTAGACACTAAATCACACAAAAAAGTTCTTAAAAAATTGTCATTTTTGATAGACAGCCAATTATTGGAAAACTTAAAAAAAAAAAAAAAAAAAACTTAAAAAAAAAAAATTTCTTTGGATTTATTGTCTGGGGGGTCTAAAAAGTGTACCTTTGGAGTTCAAGCTCTGTAGCATGTCCACAACCAGAAAAAAAAATAGAATTAGGGTTAGGGCTAGGGTTAGGGTTAGGGTTAGGGCTAGGGTTAGGGTTAGGGTCAGGGCTAAGGTTAGGGTTATTTTTAGTGCTTAGGGTTAGAGGGTTAGAGTTAGAGGGGTAGGGGTAGGGCTACTAACTCTAACCCTAAGTATCTCACCGTAACCCTAACCCTAGCCCCTAACACTAAACCGAACCCTAACCCTCTAACCTTAACCCTAACCCTCTAAGCCTAGCCATAAAAAACCCTAACCCTAACCATAACTCTAGCCCTAACCCTAACCATAACCCTAGCCCTAACCCTAACCCTAGCCCTAAGCCTAACCCTAGCCCTAACCCTAATTCGTAATTTTTTCTGGTTCCGGACATGCTACAGAGCTGAAACTTCACAGGTACACTTTTTAGACCCCCCCCCAGATGCTAAATCCAAAGAAATTTTTTTATTTTTATTTATTTTTTTAAATTTTTCCAATCATTGGCTCTCTATCAAAAAGGACAATTTTTAATAACTTTTTTTTGTGTGATTTAGTGTCTGGGGGGGTCTAAAAAGTGTACCTGTGAAGTTTCAGCTCTGTAGCATGTCCAGAACCAGAAAAAAAATAGAATTAGGGTTAGGGTTAGGGTTAGGGCTAGGGTTAGGGTCAGGGCTAAGGTTAGGGTTATTTTTAGTGCTTAGGGTTAGAGGGTTAGAGTTAGAGGGGTAGGGGTAGGGCTACTAACTCTAACCCTAAGTATCTCACCGTAACCCTAACCATAGCCCCTAACACTAAACCTAACCCTAACCCTCTAACCATAACCCTAACCCTCTAACCGTAACCCTAACCCTCTAAGCCTAGCCATAAAAATAACCCTAACCCTAAACCTAACCCTAGCCCTAGCCCTAACCCTAACCCTAACCCTAGCCCTAACCCTAGCCCTAAGCCTAACCCTAGCCCTAACCCTAACCCTAATTCGTATTTTTTTCTTGTTCTGGACATGCTACAGAGCTGAAACTTCACAGGTACACTTTTTAGATCCCCCAGATGCTAAATCCAAAGAAATTATTTATTTTTATTTTTTTTTAATTTTTCCAATAATTGGCTCTCTAACGAAAAATTAAAATTTTTAAGAACTTTTTTTGTGTGATTCAGTGTCTGGGGGTCTAAAAAGTGTACCTGTGAAGTTTCAGCTCTGTAGCATGTCCAGAACCAGAAAAAAAATAGAATTAGGGTTAGGGCTAGGGTTAGGGTTAGGGTTATTTTTAGTGCTTAGGGTTAGACGGTTAGGGTTAGAGGCGTAGGGGTAGGGTTTCTAACTCTAACCCTAAGTATCTCACCATAACCCTAACCCTAGCCCCTAACACTAAACCTAACCCTAACCCTTAAAGACCAGTTCCTGTCCCATTTTGGTCGGTTCTGGTCTGTTTGCGGTTGTTTGCGGTGCGTTAAACGGGGAGTTTGGTCTGTCACTGTGAAGCGGGCGTAACCCTTATACTACCTGATCGATACAACATCATACCTGATCGTATACACACACTGGATGTTTTAAAGCACGTTATTCCAAACAATTTAGGAATGTTAGGTGATTTATGCCCTTTGTGGAATAAAACCCGACTCTGCGTCAACTACGTAATTTTCCATGGGAGTTTTGCCATGGATCCCCCTCCGGCATGCCACAGTCCAGGTGTTTGTCCCCTTGAAACAACTTTTCCATTACTATTGTGGCCAGAAAGAGTCCCTGTGGGTTTTAAAATTTGCCTGCCTATTAAAGTCTATGGCGGGTTTGCAGCGTTCGCCGTTCGCGAACGGCAAATTTTATGTTCGCGACATCAATAGAGACAACCAGAAGACTCATAAGCATCTGTAAGCATCTGTTTTTGTGCATATTTGATGTTTAGTTTGTAACATGCCATACTGACCCCTTGCAAAATAAAGTAAACGGCAACAACTGTCTATACTCCCCACTATACAAAGCCACCAATAGAAATCATGGGGCCCTGTACATTATACCTGACAGGGTATCCAGTAGTCTCAGTAGTTGGATGTAGGTTAAATGAGTCAGGCTGTAAAAATGTGAGCATACTGTTTTCCTTTTCCTGTATCTGTTTATCTACACAGGGCATGAATATAAGATAACAAAATAATTTTGCTGGGTACCATGAGCTTTGGTAAACCTGCTTCTGGTTTTGCCACACAGCACTCACACACATAGGCACGGGGGGGGGGGGGTGGGCTTAAATTTGTCAAGATCATTCTAGAGAAGGGGGGTAATCATGAGCATGGGTCTAACTGGTCTAGTCTCAGTTGGGGGAATCCTAGGGAATGCTAGACACATGAGTAATCTTGAGCTATGCAGGCCAGAAGAAATGTGGCATCTTCTCCACTTCCTGGTCCTTGCTCCCACTTGGAAGTTTGCACAAACCGGGAGAGACCAGGTGGATCACATGATATCCACACGTGACCCAGGAGCTAATACTTGCAGATACACCCCTTCCCACCATCAAAGAAAGAGGACTTCAGGCACAGGCAGCCAATACCAGAACAGGGTGTAACAAAAAAGTCACCCAGTTGGCAAGCTGGATTAGCTGCTGATTTCCACCAAGCTTGCCAGGGGCTCCACTCAGCTTCTTCTTCAGATGAAGTATGGAAATACCTGTCCTGGAGGGGTTAGTCCACTATTTTGTTTCTCACTTACTTCCGGTCTGAAACCTGATCCCATCACCACACTCACAACTGTTTTCAGGAACAAAGCCCACCTTATTAAATAAAGAATGTCCACACAGAGCGCTGCTTTAACTATTTACTGTAGAACTTTAGGTTAATGCCTTGGCACATAACTTCACAACCTTCACACAGTTACGACGTTGAACAGTTCAGAGCCACCAACCCAAACTCTAATGGCGCTTTTCCACTGCATTGAACCGAACGGTTCGGCTCGCTTTTGTGCTTTTCCACTGCTGGTACCGTATGGTATGGTGTAGGAACGGTTCGGTACGGTACGGCGGCACTTTTCCACTACATGGAACCGAATGGTACGGCTCTCTAAAACAGCACCACCTCGATTGTGGTTCCAAGAGGTACCATACCGGTACCATATCCCACAATCCTTTGTATGTAGTCACTACTAGCCACTGATTGGTCAGAGAATCGTTGTTATCCCACCCACTTAACTTTAGTACTACTTTAGTGGAAAAGCAAACCATACCAAACCGTACCGAACCGTTCCAACACTGTACCATGTGGTACCAGCAGTGGAAAAGCAAACCGGGCCAAGCAGGGCCGAGTAGAGCCGAGCCGGTACTTGCAGTGGAAAAGTGCCATAAGGTCCATTCATCTTCCCAAATGCTCTTTCATGAATACACAGCAATGGGTCCTCACACAGTGTGTCTTTGCTTGGCCTACCACCTTTCCTGGCTACAAACCTACACTTAGATTAATTCAGTGATAGCCGTGTCCCATCCATCTTATGCCCAATGCCTCTCCCACATCAGAAAATAAAGGGGTACAACACTCCACCCACTACATAATCAGGGGAGTGTTCTCTCTAAAAAGGGGTATTACACCTGCTTACAAGCCACCCCATGGCTGGGAACACTATTATTGAAACTAGATAGTGATTGCAGATGCTTTCTTTAAAACAGGGATGAAATTGAGGACACTTTATCTGGGGACAGCCTCCTAAATCACTAAACAAGAGACATCTGGTAACCCAACTTTAAACATCCTGCAAGTAGCGAAAAATGTCTGCTGATCTTCAAAAAATGAACTCAGTTCCTAAGTCCTGTTGTGGGCTAACAGCTCATGAATGTTTGTGGACTGAGTAGTTTCAAGCCTCCCGTTTTTTGCTAAATGAATCAACCAGTGTCCAGGGTGAAAATGCCAAACTGCACATCCCCAGAGTAAAGAAGTGGGGAGACTAAATGCCATGCACAGGACCATTTCTAATGGTTGTGTCAGGTGCTAAAATAGTGTCACACTGCAGCAAACTGAACAGTTTATTAGTGGTGCAAATTCTGTCATGCAGAAACATATGGAACTAACAGTGGCAAAAGGAAGCAATTCCCTGGAATTGGTATGAGGAAAATGTCAGTAGTGTCACTGGAAGGAAACAATTCCTTGTTGCTGGTGTCACAATAAGGAAAAATCATCCCTGCGTTGGCGGTGTGACCATAAGGGAAAAAATGTCCCCGTGTCAGTAATGTCAATCGAAGGAAAAAAAGTTTCGGTTTTAATGATGTCACTGGAAGTGAAAAATGTCCCTGTGACAGCGATGTCACTGGAAGTAAAAAAATGTCCCTGTGTCAGTGGTGTCACTGGAAGTGAAAAATGTCCCTGTGTCAGTGGTGTCATTGGAAGTAAAAAATGTCCCTGTGTCAGTGGTGTCACTGAAAGAAAAAAAAAATAATTGCCTCTCTGTCTTTGGTTTCAATCTGAAGATAACGAGTATGGCATTTGCCGACAACCTTCTCCCTCACTTCTAGAGGTCATTCCACATTTAACAGATAAATGCTACCGACAGGCTGCTGTAAAACTTCTATTACCCTAGGTAACCACTTGTGTCTTCACACTGTTCTACTCCAGTCCACACCAATGTGTTTAAGACCCACTCAGTAGACTTTGTTTGCCAGTTACTTGCATTACATCTCTTTTAGTACCCTCAGACCAAGCAAGGACAACATTTTTTAAATGTTTTACTTAGGAAAGTGAAAAAGGGCAATTACAAAGTCCAAAATTCAAAAGCATAATTCTTCCCTAATTCCCCAACTCTAGATTCAGGCTGTAACACAGAGTCCATCAGAGGCATTCATCCAGTGGCTGGGGTCTTCAGGACAAACCCTGAGTTCCAATGACATTACATCCAGGTAGTAGTAGGCGACATTCTTCTGCTCCTCGAAGGTGTCATTCTTTGTCTCACTCCCTTACAGGCATCGGTCTTAGCTCTCTACTAGGGTTTTTTCAGGAACATACTGTTAGAGAGAACCAAATCCCGAACCGCACCGACCCTTCCACAGTTCCGGACCACTTTGCCTTATTTATATCATGGGATTAGTAGGCTGGGCCCAGAAAGAACCCAACAAAAGACCAAAGAACCAGGAAAGGCATTAACTCCTACCCTCTCTTCTGGGACAGCACCTGACTGGCTATTTTTCAACCTGCTTACATGTTGCAAAAAGGAAAGGGGGACCAGTTAAAGGGGGCAGGTCCAAGGTGATACAGTGTGGCATGGCTCTGTAGGAGTGCGGCTGGTGGAGTAGCTGTATCAGCAAGTGAGGCACCTGTACTGAAGAGGTGTGTTCTCAGAGTTCAGGAATGTGCTGCATACAGAGTTCAAGGTTCAGGAGTGTGCTATATACAGAGTACAGAGATCAAGAGTGTGCTACACGGAGTGTGCAGAGTTCAGAAGTGCACTATTTACAGATTGAAGGTCTCCAGATTGCGTTATTTATAGAGTGCAGGAGTGTGCTATGTATAAAGTGCAGGGTTCAGAAGTGTGCTATGTACAGAGTGCAGAGATCAGGAGTTAGCTGTATACATACCTCCTAACTTTCAAACCTAAGAATGAGGGACATTTGAGGGCGGCAAATAGTTGGAATGGCTGAACTTCACAGTGGGAGGGGCTTAAAGGGCACAGTTAAACCAACCCCAGAGTGGGGGTATTTTGGGAGGGGAGAACCTGTGCGGATATATTCTGGGGGTGCCTTAGCTGGGGTGTGTTTTTGAAAAGTGGATGGCTGCGCTGGACTGGCCTGCTCGATAGAGGGTCTGTGAGTGGCTGGTAAGTGAGAGAGGGCAACTTGGGGAAATTAACTCCCAATTAATCTTGCCCTACTGGATGAAAAAAGGCAGTGGACCTTTGTTAAGGGGTCTGGGCTGCTACCTTAA
The DNA here is from genome assembly GCF_965119305.1 of Pelophylax lessonae. Classification (NCBI taxonomy): domain Eukaryota; kingdom Metazoa; phylum Chordata; class Amphibia; order Anura; family Ranidae; genus Pelophylax; species Pelophylax lessonae. The sequence continues at coordinate 35,967,260 of NC_138779.1, read as the reverse complement.
GGTACAGCCTAGTGGTCGTTTCCAAAGTTTCTAGTGGTAGTCGGTTAAAGGAGCGCCCAAAATCAGCAATAAGAATCCCACTTAGATCAAAAGATCATTGTTTTATTGGTAGCAGAACATGTTAAAGCCAACGCGTTTCGGGGGAACAGAGACTCCCCCTTCTTCAGGGAGTAAATGTTGCCATTTAGCTGGGATGTGGACTTGTGCTAGATAGAAGGTGGGGGAGAGGGAATATGTGAGGAGTGGGCACTTTGGGAGGGCAGTGGACTTGTGCTAGGAGGTAGAATGGAAATGTAATGGAGGACTTGTGCTAGAATGTGAGGTGAAGGGGACAGATATGTGCTGGCAGGGGGGGGGGGGCGCTTTTTGAGGGAAATAGACTTGTGCTAGAAGGTGGGGGGTGGGCAGATATGTGAGGATGGCTCTTTGAGAGGGAAGAGGATTTGTGCTAGAAGGTGGGGGTGGGTGTAGATTTCAAGGAGTGGTGACATTATTGACCATCCCTAGTTGGCTGACTACAACTGGATTTGAACGGTGATCCATTCATCCATCCCAGAAGGGATTTCTCCCTAAAGAGATGTCAGACCTTCTGTTACAGAGGTCTATGCTTCCGGCAAGAACCTTTGATATCCTCCTTTGGTGGCGTGCACAACATTGAGGGTTGGAGGCACATGATTGCTGTGATTGTTGCTAGAATGCTAGGTGCACAATTAGAGCATGTTTGTTTCATGCAGCACTGCACTTGGTTGTTCTTTCATCATCTATGAATTTTCATGAACTTCTTTAACCACCCACAGTATTTACATTTATTTATATTTTATGAACTTTCCAAATCACTTATTTATTATTATATTACACTTAACTTTATATAAATATTGTACTTTATATTTATTTTTTGGTTGTGGTAGTAGTTATATTATATGTTTTATTGAATTTATAGTTGGTTCACATTATTAATTTGGCAGCGCAACACATACAGAAAGACACACAGGCATTCTCTTACACACACTCCCATGCACGCGCGCACACACGCTCTCCCATACACACATGCACACACACTCCCATGCACGCACGCACACACGCTCTCCCATACACACATGCACATACACTCCCATGCACGCGCGCACACACGCTCTCCCATACACACATACACACACACTCCCATGCACGCGCGCACACACGCTCTCCCATACACACATGCACACACGCTCCCATGCACGCACGCACACACGCTCTCCCATACACACATGCACACACACTACCATGCATGCGTGCACACACACACACACACACACACACACACACTACAATGCACACACTACAATACACACACACACACACACTACCATGCACACACACACACACATTGGAAATTCAATAAGACACGGGGGCACTCACTAAAACTAGAATAAAAATGGTTTAACCTTAAACTGTGTAAGGGCTTCTTTACTGTCAGAGCAGTAAGGATGTGGAATTCTCCTCCACAAGAAGTGGTATCAGGAGGAAGCATCGATAGTTTCAAAAAACTTTTAGATGGGCACCTTAAAGACTGCAACATTTAGGGGTATACAATGTACGGTTAACGGCAAACACACACACATCATAGGTTGAACTGGATAGACTGATGTCTTTTTTCAACCTCACTAACTATGTAACACACACTACCATGCACACACCACACACACACACTACCACACACACACATGCACACACACACACATGCACACACACACACACACACTACAATGCACACATACACCCTACCATGCATGTACACACACACACTACCATGCATACACTACAATGCACAGACACACACTAACATACACACACACGCACACTACCATGCACACACACACACACACACACACACACACTACCATGCACACACAGACTACCAAACACACACACACACACACACACTACCGTGCACAAACACACAACACCATGCACACACACACTACCATACACACATTACCATACACACACTACCATACACACACACTACCATGCACACACACACACACACACACTACAATGCACACATACACCCTACCATGCATACACTACAATTCACAGACACACACTAACATACACACACACGCACACTACCATGCACACACACACACACACACACTACCATGCACACACAGACTACCAAACACACACACACACACACACACACTACCGTGCACAAACACACAACACCATGCACACACACACTACCATACACACATTACCATACACACACTACCATACACACACACTACCATGCACACACTACCATGCACACTAATACTTAGACACTTCCTCTGCTTAAAGGTTGTTGAATGAGACATCCTCACCCCCAGTCCTCTTCTCTTCCAGTCAGTGGCAAGTAGCTGAAATTCCAAAAATCGTCTCCAATGACCATTATTTTTTTGTCAGAGAAGAATTCAAAGTAACTTTTAACATTAAATCCATGGATGTGGTAGAATTTTTGGCACAGAATCAATCTTGTGATGTTGACAGGGTGAGTTTCGCTTCTTTTGTTTAAACTTTACTAAGTACTTATCTTTCAGTATATATTTATTTTTGATCAGCTAGGTAAACTCATTTTAATGTTGTTATCAAATTCACAGGCCGGTCACAGGGAATTCAGCTGACAGAGCTGTGAGCTGTGATTACCAAGTCCTTTTTTTTTTTTTAATAAAAAAATCTTTGCAATTCAACTCACTATTCATTATTATCTATTTTATTCTAGACTATGTGAAGGTAACTTGTATTATTATTTAGTCTATGTTATGTAAATTGTTCAACATGTTCAAAATTTCAGAACAAAAGACAGTACCTCAGTAAAGCAATAAAAAAAACTTACTGGAGACCGGTGTCCTTCTTTATCATCATGCTACAGATAGAGTTAGTAATAACTAATTATACAGTAATAAAATATATGAAAATATGAAAAAAACGTTTTTAAGTTTGGATAGATTATGGAAGGGTAAGACCCTTTGTGAAGTTTTTATTGCTGTCTGTGCCCCTGCTGGTAATATTTATAAATAGGGGGTTATTGGTCCCGGTGACCGTTGTCCCTGAGACAGCCAATGGATGAAGGAAAATCCTTCAAAAGGGGAAACCTGGTCCTATAACAACTCTTTAAGATTCGGGAAGATTTCCTTTTCTTGTTACATCAGGAAGTGAAGAAAAACCTCTCCAGCTAGACCCAGACAGTAAAAATACTTTGATAAGGGTTTTACCCATCTCTATCCAAAAAAAGTCTTGGCTTTTCATACTCTTTACCTATAAAAGAATTTTAAAATTGAAAAAAATATAAGTATATAATAACACAAGAGATCCAAGTCACCTCTCATGGTAATATTTACTTGCAGCCATTGTCAAAGTGTGTGTAGACAGGAAGTGGCTTTAAATGGGCTACAGGAGATCAGCAGCACCATGTAAGCAGGAGTTCCATTTTACTGTGTGACCACTCTCCTCAGAAGATGTGTCCTCTGTGTTTGCCCAGCCCTGTCCCTTCATATAGTGGGAAGGGGAGCTAATGTGGTTTCCCGTCTGACACAGGAGGAGTCTTTCATTTGGAGGAGGGAAGGAGGGGCTTTCTCAGTTTAGCACATCCTCCTGCCTGCATGCCTGAGCTAAGAGCAGATGAAATCCAAGAAGTAAATGCTACATGAATCATCTGCCCTTACTCAAGATGGCCATGACTAGAATTGCTAGGGGAGTGTTTTTCAAAAGGATTTCTCAACAAAATAAAGCATGAAGGCATGGATAGATGGGTGGGTTTGCTTTGCTTTTGGTGTGAGGCCAGGTAGCCGGAGCGCTGTGTGTGAGGGCAGGCAGTGGGAGATGAGCGGTGGTAAATGGGAGCAAGAGGAGTTAGAGCGGAGGCTGTGTGTGGCTATGGGAGAGGATCACTGGAGCTGGGACTATGAGTGTGTTGGGGGCTCTACTGGCATTGTGAATAATGTGGACTGTGAGTTTCTGGGAGCACTGTGAGTAGCTGGGAGCACTGTGCATAACAAGTGCTGTGAGTAACTGGAAGCATTGTGAATTGCTGGAAGCATTCAGAGTACTAAGGGTTGTTTGAACCTGGTTGCATTGAAATGACTGAGGTCTGTGAGTATGTGGGGCATTGGGAGTAACTGGGAGAACTGGAGTACTGATGGCTGTAACTTGGAGTATTGTGAGTAACTTGAAGCTTTGCAGGTAACTTGCAGAACTGTGAGTACTTTGGAATATAGTGAGTCAATTATAACATTGCAAGTAACTTTGAGTACTGTGGGTAATAATACTGGGGAGTAACTTGGAGCATTGTGAGTGCTTGGAGTACTGTGAGCAAATGTGGTAATCTGCAATATTATAAGTATAGAGAGTATTCTGTATATAGTGGGGACATTGCCAGTAACTTGGAGTATAGAGACTAACTTGGGTCACTGTAACCTGAGAAAGCAATTTGGGCACACGAGTTGGTGCAAGTAACTTGGAGCACTGTGTGTAAATGGGAAATTGTGAGTAACTTGGAGCACTGTGTGTAACTGGGCCATTGTGAGTAATTTGCAGCACTGTGTGAAACTGGGCCATTGTGAGTAACTGGGGGCACTGAGAGTAACTGGAGTATTGTGAGTACCTGAGGAATTGTAAGTACCCGGAGCCCTGCAAGTACAGAGGCATTGTGACTGGGGCATTGTGTGTACTCAAAGCACTAGGAATACTCAGGCAGTGTGTGTAATCTGGGGGCACTATGAAAACTGAGGCTTTGAAGGTATCATTGAGTACTGGGGCATTGTTGGTACTGAGGTACTGGTTGTATAAAGGCACCACAAGCGAGAGCAGGAGGAGGGGAAAACGGGGACTACATGATACTGAACAGGAGGAGAAGACGCAGTGTAACCAGGGAGCCCCTTATCCTGAAGGAGGAAGACCTATCTCCTTTCACAGTTAGAAATGGTGGCATGGTAGAGCAATGTTACTATCACAGGGGAATATAATTATCCAGATATTGACAAGGCAGATGGAACTGCTTCTAAATGTCTTTTGGGAAAATTTTATGTTTCAGTTGGTGGATGGCCCAACTAAAAACAAGGCCCCGCTTGACCTACTGATAGCGGATGTGGAAGTAAGGGATACCTTAGGAAACAGAGATCACAAGGCAATTACGTTCACTGTAAATCATAGGAAAAGCAGACATGAGAGTAGGACATGTACATCAAATTTAAAGAGAGCCAGCTTTACCAAGCTGTGCTCCACACTCCATGACGTTAAATGGGAGAATTTTCTAAAAACAAAAAAACATGGAGGAAAAATGGGAATACTTTAAGAACATTTGAATTAATTCCATTAGCCAGTGTAATCCATTGGGTAACAAATCTAAAAGAACTAAGGTTAAACCTGGGTGGCTAAATTGTAGTGTGAAAAGGCACATTAAAGAAAAAAAAAACCTGTGTGGTTAATTCTCACGTAAAAAGTCTCATTAAATATATAGCAGGAAGGACATTGCCAGTGTTCCAACACTTCAAAGTATGTAACAAGAAATGTAAGATCAGGGCAGCAAAAATAGACCACGAGAGACACATAGTAGCTAAAGGGAGTGAAAAGAATCCCAAACGTTTTTCACACCTGAGAGTCCTTAAAAAACTTAGCCAGGTCATTGCCAGACCATTATTCTTAATCTTTAAGGACAGCTTATTGATCACAATGCTACCAGCAGACTGGCAGAAAGCTAATGTGGTGCTAATATTCAAGAATGAGCCAAGATACATACCAGGAAACTACAGTCCAGTCAGCCTTACATCAATAGTTTGTACATTTTTGGAGGCATTGATATAGGACCATTTCCAAGAATTTGCTAATGAAACTAGTATCATAAGTGGTAACCAGCATGGGTTTATGAAAGATTGTTGTTGCCAGACTATCCTTTTAATGTAATGGAAGTGAGATATAATCTGGATAAAGGAAAGGACTTCTTGCTTATTAACTAAGGCGGCTACCACTGGGCTTGGTGCAATCATGTTTCCTGATTTGCTGGGATTTTGGGTTATTTGACCCAAGGTTGTCCCTCTGCCCCGGGCGACAGTAGTTTAAGGACGGCCTGGAGGGGTTCCTGAATCCAGACCCCCTACAGTACTTAGATATATGTCAATAGCGGTTACACCAGCATGTTCAACCCTCTTCATGGTCCCTGCGAAGTGGGTTCTTGCTCCTCTGGGGTTGGGGTAAGTCCTTTTTAGAGTCTTGGAGAAAATTATAACATCTTCCTGGTAAACTAGTACAGTCTCAAAATTAAAGTCTACCAAGCATAATTTCATTAAGCGTTGAAAAGTGCTGGAGGCATTGCTTGGCCTAAAGGACATGTGGTTGAACTAAGACAGTCCCACAATCCTGATATCTTACTGGGACTTTCCACTAGCCAATTGCCAAATCAAGGGTAGAAAAGCACTTGGTATGCCTCAATGACATTAGTGATCCTTCCACCCAGGGTAATGGGTAGGCATCCTGGTGGGTACAGACACTTAACTTGCCATAGTCCACCCAGAATCACAGGCTTCCTCCTTTCCTCCTTTCTTCCCCACCAGAACCACCAGAGCAGCCCAGGAGCTGAAACTCTCCAGGATTACACCATTTCATAGCAGGCTGTGGAGCAAGTCCCTGACCTCCTGGCACAGAGCTGGGTCAGATAAGTGTTTGTGGAAGACATCAGGGTCCCAGCTGGGCTCAGCTGGGGGCCTGCTAAAGAGAGAGGATGCCTGAGCTAGAGTCTGAGTAGAGGCAAGAGATCTGGGGTCAAGAAGCTTCTCCTACAGTATGAGTGAGTACTTAATCCAGCCATACTTTCAAGAGAGGTGACTGTGGAGTGGAATACCCCACCAGTCAGGTCCAGGTGCAGTCAGAAGCGAGTGCAAAACAACCAATGGTACACCAACTCCCAGTGACTGAACTAGAGCAGTCAGGTGCAGTGCAAGAAAGCCACACATTGTATTACTAACTTCTACTACTACTATTTTTCACCAGTACTACTTTCTATAAGTGCTTTACAGAACATTGCAACATACTGCTGTGCAATACAGCTTGCAACCTGTTTCAGAGTAGCCAAGGACTTAGCAGTCCTCAGTTTTTGTGTATAAAGTTCTGAAAGTGTCTTCAGTTCAGGGTATCCCATGCTCCTATTTCCCATCAAAGTTAACAGTTCTCAAAAACACATAAAACAAGAAACAAAACCCCTAGTCTGTTTTTTGAGTCATGTGGCTTTGGGCAGCACTACACTTAGCTAGCACAGGTGCCTGAAAATAATCGGATCATTCAGAGACATCTAATCAGCCTCTAGTGTTAATAGCCAGCTTTAGAGCTGCCCTGTTAGCATCTTGACTTTTGCCCACACTGTTGGTTTGGTGGTGAGAGTCCTAGCTGGGTTTTTACCCCCCTGTGCAATCCCCATAGTTAATAGACAATAAGGACTGTAGCTATCACTTTCAGTGCCATACCTATATTTTAATATGGAGCTAGATGTAGCACCTTAAGCAGGACCATCTCCATAAGGAAGAGAATACTCTAATCCTTTGTCTCTGTAATTCCATTGGCCCAAGGCACAGTATTGCCAAATACATAAAATTAAATGCAAACCCAGTCAAATAGTATCCAGGGTTTCTGTCATCATTTATATTCCACTATTGTGCTTTACTTGTAAGACTCCATGTATGTGGCCTCAATCATCCTGGCCAGAGAGTGCCATTACTAACTGCTTTACAGTATCTCGCTGGAGCAACTGCAGATCCTATTTTGGAAATACTTTGGCCACCCTCATCCTTTCTCTCTTTGATTTCTTAGTAAATCCAGGAAAAACCTACCAGTGTCCTTCTATATCATCATTCTACAGATAGAAATACTTTAAAATAAAAATGGATCAACCCAATTTTACTTGATATCAGGTCCTCATCCCTAGTAATTTGAGAGAAGAAATTGTGAAAAACCCCCACTAGTCCTAGATCAAAGTGGGGGTGTGAGAAATGGGACTATGGCGGATCTGATATCAACAGTAGGAAGGTAAGCAACAAAGGTTGATTACAAAAATAGAAAAGAGTTTATTATACATCTCTTAAAAATAATATTAACAATAGATCAGCAGCACAATGTTGCGGCATGTTGACAATAGTGTGACATATCAAGGATGAACATTGATAGTTGAAGTTGCCATTTCAATGCATTTCGCAAGTTAATTCAAGATTCATCAGGAATAAAGACAAATACAGGCAATGATTTATACAAGCCCTGATGCATCACATAAGGGGAAAGAAAGGGAGAAAAAAAGAAATACATATAGTGATATGTCAGCCAAACATTGAAATTTTGGTAGATAACTAGCCTTTATGGCATAAAACACATACATATCTATGCTTACCACACTTCATTATTTTGAATGGTTTAATCATTCGCTTGACCACAGGCACCGCACAAACCAACATCCGATACCCCACAACCAAAACCCCCCCGGGGGGCCATATTTGGTCCTCCCATAGGGATGGTCGTGTTATGCAGGTTGGACCAATCTTAAGGGGACCCCACCACAGCAGGCAATAGGTGGATGAATCGTTCTCTAAAAGAAATTATACAATATCAACATAAATATCAGGGTGATGCGAGTCTTGAGGTAAAAGTTACCGTAACTCCAAAATCTCTCTAATTGGGCTACTGCCCCCCATCTTCACATATCAGCCAAAATCTCCCTATAAACGTCATATTTACCCTAAATATCAAGTGTTCTACTCCACAGTGGATAGGTTAATATGTGGGGCAAGGGAGCCCGGGTTATCAATGTTTCACTGTTAACTATAATATCTAAGGACGATATTAGGGGATAAGCAAGATTAGAAGATATATAATGACAGGGAAAGGGATGTACACACAGTAGAATCCCATATGGCAGAACATTTGGCAGTGAATTAGGTCATAGTCATCCAACAGGGGAGAGAGTATTGGGGCAAATCTAAATGATGTTCGGTAAGGCTCACCAAAAATATATCAAAAATATTAAGTGATATAAATATTTCATAAGGTATTGAAGATCGTCCCCATAACTTACCCAGATCACAGGTCCCACATGTAGAGAATTGGGAGGAGCCGGGGGGTTTTTTGGTTGTGGGGTATAGGATGTTGGTTTGTGCAGTACCTGTGGTCAAGCGAATGATTAAACCATTCAAAATAATGAAGTGTGGTAAGCATAGATATGTATGTGTTTTATGCCATAAAGGCTAGTTATCTACCAAAATTTCAATGTTTGACTGACATATCACTGTATGTATTTCTTTTTTTTCTCCCTTTCGTTTCCCTTATGTGATGCATCAGGGCTTGTATAAATCATAGCCTGTATTTAGGTGAACAAAGTTGTCTTTATTCCTGACGAAGCTTGAATTAACTTTCGAAATGCATTGAAATGGCAACTTCAACTATCAATGTTCATCCTTGATATGTCACACTATTGTCAACATGCCATAACATTGTGCTGCTGATCTATTGTTAATATTATTTTTAAGAGATGTATAATAAACTTTTTTATATTTTTGTAATCAACCTTTGTTGCTTACCTTCCTACTGTTGATATCAGATCCAACATAGTCCCATTTCTCACACCCTTACTTTTATCTAGGACTAGTGGGGGTTTTTCACAATTTCCTCTCTCAGATAGAAATACTTTGTAGTAATAACAATTATATACTGTAGTATTCGAATATATGAAAAGGTTTACTTTTTATTTTGGATAGGGTAGGGATGGGTTAATCCCTTTGTCAGGTTGTTTTTGATTTCTGTGCCCCTGCTGGGAAGATTTATAAAGATTTCTACCTGTCCTGGTGGCCATTGTCCCTAAGACAGCACAAAAGAGTGAGAGGAACTTCAAGAGAAGCTGAAACTTAAAGCAATTGTTTAGTCTCTCTCTTTTTTTTTTTTTTTTTAAACATCAAACATGTTATACTTACCTGCCCTGCGTAGTTGGTTTTGCACAGGGCAGCCTGGATCTTGAAAGCGGAGTTCCACCCAAAAGTTGAACTTCCGCTCCTCTGCTTCCTCCCCCCTCCGGTGCCACATTTAGCACCTTTTAGGGGGGAAGGGGAAACGGGTACCTGTTTTTGACAGGTATCCTTCCCCACTTCTGGGAGACAGCACTGCGGCACCGTCCCTCAGAAGTTCCGTCCCTTTTCTCCTTCCTCCACCCCCGAGGCAATGAGAATGTGCAGCGCACTTCATGTATGCGCAGTAGGGAACCAGCTGTGAAGCCGAAAGACTTCATTGCCATTGCCAGTTTCCCTTAGAATGAATGCCGTCGACAGCACCTGGAAGCACCCGGCAGCCGGCAGCCGATCCAAAAATCGGCTGGGGTGCTGATATCGCAGGCTCTTTGGACAGGTAAGTGTCTATATATTAAAAGTCAGCAGCTACAGTATTTGTAGCTGCTGACTTTTAATTTTTTTTTCCACAGCTGGACCACCGATTTAAGTTATGACATACAAAAAAAAGTCGTCCCCAAAGAAAAAAAAAAAAAGGTCACACACTCCAATATTTCATTGGACCGCCTTTAGCTTTGATTACGGCATGCATTTGCAGCTGTGGCTTTGTTTCGATAAGCTTCTGCAAAGATTTTTTTCCATCCAGTGTTGCAATCATTTTTCAACAAGATCTTGTATTGATGATGGGAGAGTCGGACCACTGCACAAAGCCTTCTCCAGCACATCCCAAAGATTCTCAATGGGATTAAGTTCTGGACACTGTAGTGGCCAATCCATGTGTGAAAATGATGTCTCATGCTCCCTGAACCACTCTTTCACAGTTTGAGCCCAATGAATCCTGGCATTGTCATTTTGGAATATGCCCATGCCATCAGGGAAGAAAAAATCCATTGCTGGAATAACCTGGTAATTCAATATATTCAGGTAGTCAGCTGACCTCATTCTTTGGGCACATGCAGTAACTATCCTAAAGGATAGTTACTGCATGCTTATTTTAGTTAGTTGCTTAGTTAATTCCAGGTGGCAACTTTTTTTGGTCAAGCAGCATATATTCATATTCAGCTTGTGAGCCTAAAATGTCTTATTATAATTTTGATAAATGAGTGATAGACCAGTATAGGGAGTTTCCCCACTATTAATGATTCCACATCAGAAATTTTAAAGAATCACCTCAAAAGGCCATTGTTTGATTGTCAGAGAAATAGAATTCAGAGAAACTTCTAGTGTAAAGTCAAAAAATGTGGTAGAATTTCTTTGGAATAGAATCTGCCTTGCAGTGTTGAAGGTTTAAAGCGTTTGTTACCCAAAAATAAAAAAAAAAAAAAAAAAAAAGGATCCTGCTTCCTTAAAGCATGGTATACAGCACAGCGCTTGCGCTGTGTAATTTGGCCCCCCGTATCACCTAAAAAACCTGGCTGATCCTGCCAGTTTCTACACTCCCCCTTTACACTGACCACGGTGTATCAAGGCTGCTGAGCCCTGACACAGTGGTCAGTGTACATGCCTCCGTCATCCACAGCTCTCTGCAGCTCTCCTCTGTCTCCCTCTGTCCTCCTCCTCCCCTCCCTGCCTGTCAGCTCACTAGCGCCGCTCTGCTCCCCTCCCAGCTGCTATAAAACTATGTGATCTTTACATCATCCCCTCTGTTAGATTACAAACTGTATCCTGGTGCCTGTGTTTTATAAAAAAAAAAGGCCATTTCTACCTGTTTTCACAGGGCCACTCGGCCATCACGTGACTCCCGGCTCTCTCCTCCTTTCCTCCCCACCTGCCCAGCTGACGTCAGAGGAAGTTCTTGGCCCCGCCCCCCTGGAGATGTCAGACAGGAAGAGAAGAGAGGCGGGAGTCCAGTGATCGCCGATAGGAGCTGTGAAAACATGTAGAAATCTGCTTTTTTTTTATAAAGCACAGGCACTAGGATACAGTTTGTAATCTAACAGAGGGGATGATGTAAAGATCACATATTGGCTTAAAGCGTAACTCCACTTTTGTTGAGAAAAAAACATTCCCCTTTGGGGGATCTCTGTATATTAGAAGGATTATAACAACCTTTGTTGCAGATTCCTACCTTTTGTTATTCTGAAGAAATCATTGTTTGTTCCTCTGTGCTTAGTGGGTAAAATGGGAGTGGTTTCATAATTATCAATCAGCTGTGACAGCTGCAGGGCTCTAATGAGGCAATCTGCTGGGCCTGCATCTCTTTAGATGTGTTACTATTGGGAGTTTCTCACCAAAATTGACATTTTTGTTGCAGAAATCCGTCCCGGAAGGATTTGCCCCCTTTCTGACCAGGCCCTACTTTGCAAATCGGCACTGCGTTTTTTTAATGGACAATTGCGCTGTAATGCGACGCTGTACCCAAACGACTGCGACATTGCGGCGGACAGATAGGACCCCTAACTGACATTTTTGACACTTTGGGGGGGGACCAGTGACATTACTACAGTAATCAGTGCTAAAAATATGCACTGTTACTGTAATAATGACACCGGCAGAGAAGGGGTTAACCCTGTGGGTGATCAATGGATTAAATGTATGCCTCATGCTTACTGACGTGTGTGGGGGGAGGGGGTTCTGTCACAGAAATAGAGATCGCAGGTTCAGCTATGCTGAATCCTGTGATCTCTCCCTTTCTGTCAATGAGAAGATCCGCCAGCTTAGTTTTCATAAGCAGGCGGGTCTTCTCACAGTTTCCCTGACGATTGGGGAAGGGAGGCAGCAATCGCCGCCTCTCCTCCTCCGGCCCGACTCCCGCTGTGTCTAAACACAGCAGGAGCTAGACTCTGGTGACGCGTGAGCGCCACCGGAATCACTAGGAGTCCAACGACGTAGGTCTACATCACTGGACCCAGGGGAGCTGCACTGCCGCAGTAGGATTACTGTGAGCAGTCGGCAATTGGTTAAGCAGGCTTCTGTGAAAATTGCCTAGCCAATCACACAAGCAGGAAATGATGTTTCTGGGTGTGGTCAGTACACATTCTGGGTACAGAACAACTCCAGGTATATTGCATTGCAAATTCTGAAAATTACAGCAGTTGCAGATTGAAAAGGAAAGGTCATTTTTAATAACATTTAATTACAATATGATTTTGTATATGCTATATTGTTTTTTCTTTATTTGCTGTTTTTTTTCCCCACAAAAGTGGAGTTACCCTTTAACAACCACTTCAAGTTTCACTTCTTTAGTTTTACCTTTCCCATTTTGTTGACTTATCCCAGGGTTCTGTTTTTATTTATCTGGTAAATCCAGTTCCTTGTTGCCAGTTTTTGTTTGTTAAATTCTCATGACAGTCATGGGGAATGTATCTAACAAAGATCTGAATACTGCCTTTATTTTTGTAAAATAAACCTTCAGAATTCTATATATTATTCATTATTTTCTAATCTCTTTTGGCTTACTTTTAGGTAATTTAACTTTTTCTTTTTTAAGTAAAAACAGGAAAAAGTCCACAACTCCCTGTCACCTGAACAAAGAGATGGCATACTTACTTATCCCATCGTTATTTTATCACCAGCAGGTTCCAGGTATCAGGCTACAAAATCCTGACAAGATGGAATAAAAAACCCCACAGTTCTCATTAAATTCTATGCATGCACTTCCCTATGAACCTGCTGGAGATATGGTGTGCCAATATTGGGAGTTGATTTAAAATTTAATAGAGTTAAAGCAATAGTTAAAGTAATTCTAAAAAAAATAAAAATATAACAAACATGTTATACTAACCTGCTCTGTGTAAAGGTTTTGCAGCCCCGATCCTCTTCTTTTTGGGTCCCTGTCGGCAGTCCTGGCTCCTCCACACTGCTAAGTGCCCCCAATAGCTAGCCTTTAGAACTACTTTACTTATTTTAATAAACCTCCCAATTTTGGCTGATATTGTGAGTGTGACGTTTTATGATTTTGTAATATTTTACATGTACAGTATGTTAAATCTGATGATGCATTTTGGTATACTCATTATCCAAAGGGGGACACTGTAATTGTCCTGAAACATATTGACTTTCTATAGATAGATAAATAAGACACACAGTGGTGTTTAATAGATACATATTTAACAATATTATTTCAATATTGATCTCTATTAGGATTAAAGACATGCCTGGAGCTTGAAGGAAATTATAAGCAAAGGGCATACATGACAGGGTGGCAGGAAAACCAGGCAGTAGGGGTTAAATTGATTGTTGGGATATGAGAGGTCAGGACTCTTACCTTATTGGCAGAGCAGACGAGGTGATGGAGAGGAGCAGGGGAGAGAGTAGTTGGAGGGGAGGAGACTCACGGCCGATCCTGGGCAGGTGCACGGGGTGCACCGCACCCAGGCGCCGCGAGGTGAGGCGGAGGAGGGGCTCTGAAGCTCCAGTGACAGGGCCGGTGTTCTAAAATTTAATACACAGCTGACAGAGAGGAGGCAGTAGGACTGGTTGCTTAGCTGAGAGGAGGCGGGACAGAGAGAAGACATCCTCGGGTCTGAGAGGAGGCGGAAGGATTGCTTAGCTGGGAGGAGATGGGACTGAGGTAGAGAAAAAATTTAATCAGCAAGCTCTGCATTATTACAATTATGCTCGACCTCTGTCCCGCCTCCTCCCAGCTAAGCAGTTCGGCCCGCCTCCTCCCCGCCTCCGCCCTGCCTCCTCTCAGACCCGAGGATGTCTTCTCTCCATCCCGCCTCCTCCCAGCTAAGCACTTCGTCCCACCTCCGCCCCGCCTCCACTCCATCCTGTCTCCTCTCAGCTAAGTAATTGGTCCTTCCTCCTCTCTGTCAGCAGTGACGTATTGGCGCCGGCGGGGCGCCATTTTTAAATCTAAAGTAAAAAACTGAAGTGGCCCAGCAGTGGCGCGCGCCTCTCATCACGGCCAGATAAGACCCCTCCACAGCCTCTGACCACCTCCCCCTGTACCATGTCCGCAGCCTCAGACATCTCCCCCCGGTACCATGTCTGCAGCGTCAGACATCTCCCCCCTGTACCATGTCCGCAGCCTCAGACATCTCCCCCCTGTACCCAGTCCGCAGCCTCAGACATCTCCCCCCTGTACCATGTCCGCAGCCTTAGACATCTCCCCCCTGTACCATGTCCCCAGCCTCAGACACCTCCCCCCTGTACCATATCTGCAGCCTCTAACCATCTCCCCCCTGTACCATGTCTGCAGCCTCTAACCATCTCCCCCCTGTACCATGTCTGCAGCCTCAGACATCTCCCCCCTGTACCATGTCTGTAGCCTCAGACAACTCCCCCCTGTACCATGTCCGCAGCCTCAGACATCTCCCCCCTGTACCATGTCCGCAGCCTCTAACCATCTCCCCCTGTACCATGTCCGCAGCCTCTAACCATCTCTCCCTGTACCATGTCTGCAGCCTCTAACCACCTCCCCCTGTACCATGTCTGCAGCCTCTAACCATCTCCCCCTGTACCATGTCCGCAGCCTCCAACCATCTCTCCCTGTACCATGTCCACAGCCTCTGAACATCTCCCCCTGTACCATGTCCGGAGCCTCTAACCATCTCCCCCCTGTACCATGTCCACAGCCTCTAACCATCTCCCCCTGTACCATGTCCACAGCCTCTAATCATCTCCCCCTGTACCATGTCCGCAACCTCTAACCATCTCTCCCCTGTACCATGTCCACAGCCTCAGACATCTCCCCCCTGTACCATGTCCACCGCCTCAGACATCTCCCCCCTGTACCATGTCCACAGCCTCTAACCATCTCCCCCTGTACCATGTCTGGAGCCTCTGACATTCCCTGTACCATGTCCACAGCCTCTAACCATCTCCCCCTGTACCATGTCCACAGCCTCTAACCATCTCCCCCTGTACCATGTCCATTTGGTGGGCACTGGTAGGCTGCATTTGGTGGGCACTAGTAAGCTGCATTTGGTGGGCACTGGTAATCAGCATTTGGTGGGCACTTGTAGGCTGAATTTGGTGGGCACTGGTAAGCTGCATTTGGTGGGCTCTGGTAAGCTGCATTTGGTGGGCACTGGTAGGCTGCATTTGGTGGGCTCTGGTAAGCTGCATTTGGTGGGCTCTGGTAAGCTGCATTTGGTGGGCACTGGAAGGCTGCATTTGGTGGGCACTGGTAGGCTGCATTTGGTGGGCACTGATGAGGCTGCATTTGGTGGGCACTGATGAGGCTGCATTAATGCATTGATCTCTTGTATCATATCCGCAGTCTCTGACCATCTCTTGTATCAAGTCTGCATTCTCTTACCATCTCCTGTCTGGGGGCTCTGTCTAACAGACTCTCTAACAGATGCCCTCTCTGTGTCCATTAGAGAGACCCCCTTCCAGTTCCCATTAGAGTACTCTGCTTCTCTTACTGTGATTTGTTTATTGTTAAGAGATCGTGGGAGGGTCCCGGGGTAAGGAAGACTTCTTAGGGGAGCATCTCTGTGTTTGAGCCATTGCCATAAAAACATTTGTAAGGGGGAGGAGTTAGTAAGATGACCACGCCCATGTGGGGGCGCCAGGAAAATTTCTGCACCCAGGCGCCTGTGACCCTAGGATCGGCCCTGGCCGAGGAGTGAAGGGGCTTCACTTGCAGACTGGAGATGATAGGATAAACGTCTCTCCTGCCTGCCCTGGTGATGCCGTTTTCTGTCGTTCTGCTAAGGAGGTCGGACGTTGGCAGTTGGGGTCCTTGACAAAGGTCCAAACCATGGTGTCAAACGATAAAATGGTGGGACCCATCTCAGGTATTAAGTCCTATGGTTGTTCCGATTCAGTCTAGACTGACCGGGTAGTGTAAGGTGGTAGGGGTCTGTGGTCAGTTAGGATAGTCCTCGAGGCGGTGTTTTGGTGGCTGGGGACAGAGCCTAACTTAATGGTACGACAGACTCCAAAATTGTGAGAGATGGCATCGTCAAGGATCTGCAACCATTCTTTGATCTGGATTGGTTTGACTGTTTTAAGTTGTTTTGTTATTTGTGGTTTTGTTTACTAAAAGGCTGAACCGGCCATTTAATCCCAATGCTGAGTTAGGGTTGCCATTTAAAGGTAAAGGGGGTGGTGTTGGGTTCTGATCCAGGTAATATGGTTAAACAGGTGGGATCTGAACTACCCTAGTCATGCAAACTAACATTTCTGACTTCACAGCTGCAGTGCTTTCTGACTACCACTTATTGCCTGCAGATACTTTGTAACATTTGCACTCTGAGATGAATGCTGTTAATTTCAATCATCTACTCTCCCTTATAACATTATAAGCTGTGATGAACATAATGGCTATATAATCGGTGAGAGCTCTAACATTTGGTCTTGTCTGTACTGCAAAGTAATCTATGGCCAACCCCAGCTTATCAAGGGCATTTTTCACAAAGTCCTCATTGTATTTCAAATGATGGATCTGTTCCTCTCTAACAACCATGAAAGCTGTGTCTAATAACCCCCCAAAAAAACAGCTTTAAGATCTTCCCTTGATTATTGATGTATTAATTTAAATTTTTCTTGATAAAATCAAGTATATCTATGCATTACCAATGCAGTCAGCAAGTGGCAACACCTCTGACGAGGTTATGTTTTCCTGTTCCGAATAACATTTAAAACCCTGCTTGATAAATTAATTTAGGTACATTTCTTTCTCCTGAATTTCCTCTCTAAATAAAATATTAAATGGGCATTTTAGGTAGTGTTTTCAGTATTCTGCAAGTGAAGAGCATACTTTTTGGTTCAGCACTGAATTTATCAGCAACATCTGCTAGTTATTTTCAGACTTAAGGCCCGTACACATGGGCCAAATGTCAGGACAGCATCAACTGGTTCAAAAGAAACCGGCCGACATTCGGCTAGTGTGTACAGCGGGTCTGGCTTCTGTTGAAGGGTCATGACTGAAAAAGGTCTGCCGATCAGTACCTGATCAGTGCTCTCAGCCAATGCCTGAAAGCGCTGACTGGCGTGTTCTCATGGAGGGGCCATCCAGTTGTCAGAACACAATAGCTCAGCAGTGGAGATCGCAGCACTAACATTGGATAGTTAATTCAGCGGCTCTTCCCAAGCTCTACAATTTTTTTTTATGTTCAGTCCGCCAGTAATGCTGTAAATTTATAGATATGTATACACTTTCCATTGGAGCATCTCAATGGTTAATACATACCACTTGGGTCTTCAATATACCGAGAGGAGCTGTGTGTAGCTAAAATCCAGTGGAACACACCAGAGGAAGAGAGGATGCCTGGTTTCAGGGCTACATGTGTTGTAGACAGGAGTACTTGAGAAATGTAGAAAGCAGGCCGTAGTATTGCAGATCAGTGGGCACCACAGTGATCAAAGCTGGTCCAGATAGAACCCCAAGAGGGGGATCGCCCAAGTAATTAATATGTAATAAAGTAAGGACCTGGGATATATAAAAAGTATACATCAATATAGCAATAAAAAGAAGAATTAAGAAGAAAAGGGAGGAGAAGAAAAGTAGGGCAGAATAATGATGTAATTCATAAATATCTTTACCTGTGATATATGGGTTGCCACATGGCGAGAGGTCATATAGGTCAGGATTTACGTAGTCAATGTCAACCCCATGTAGTAAGTATATATATGCTTTATAGTATGATCATCTAATATATGGGAATAGAGAAGCGGAGGGGTAGGGGAAGGGGAAAATGGTGATGTGATAAAAATTATATATGAAATACTGTAGTATTCAGTATGTGTATAATTGTTGAAAAATTAAATAATATCCCAGAAAGGGAGAGAGTGGTAAATACTGAAACAAGAGATTGTGATAACAGAATTAGAGTAAGAGTATACTGAATCCCCAAACCATAGTTTGTAGTGCCAGGGTATATAGGGAGTATAGATAAGATGAAAAAATGTACAAAGACCCCCAAATCTCATCAGTGTCTATATGGCCATGATGAAGTAAAAAGACCACGATAATATCATGTATTAATGAAGTCAGAATTCCCAAAATAGGGGGAGATTTTCAAGGCATCAATAAAAAAATAAAAAGGGATCTCTTGAAAGAGAACTGTATAAGAAGGAAGTGCCTAAATACAAAATATAGCAAAGAGAGAGACGGAATTTAAGTGGCCTGCAGTCAAGGCTGTAAGATGAGAGGGGTATATGCTCAAACATAACCAACCCGGTGCATAGATATATTCAGAGGAAAGGGAGAAGAAAATGTATCAGGCGGTGTAATAGTAAGTACCTGAGCAATGAAAATATAATGATAGACTTATTAGGAGTAATAGTCCAAAGTATAAGTTTGCTAAGCCCAGAGTCAGTTACCTGTGTGTCTGATAGCCACGGAGTCCTCTGCACTAACTGCAGGGGATTGCCGGAAGATAAGGCGTCTGAAAGACGCCGGCGCATGCGCAACGATGTATGTGTCACGGCGCCTGTGCATGCTAGGACCAATGCGATCACACGCCCGAGGAGCGCACGACGCGCCCCCACAGGAAGGGGAGGCCCGCCCTGTGCTCCACGGGCGCCGACGCAAGAAAGGCAAAACATTTTTTATTGTGTACCACGCTTTAGAGACAGAAAAATTAGAGGAAAGTTGGAAATGCTTGTCTGCTGAATTATTTAGTTCTGCAGTAAATTTCTGCTTGAGCTACTGAGCTATATAAAGGAGCTAAGAGCTCTAAATGTGGCTAGAAATGTTATTAGTAAATATTAAGTATGTGTATGAAATATTTCTGAAAAAAAAAAAACAATATTTTTCACCTTCTGCTATATGACATTCTCAAAAAAAAAAAAAAAAATAAAAATCTAAATTTTTTAACATTTTAGGCCAATTTGTTTTCTGCTACATATTTTTGGTAAAAAAAATTTCAATAAGCGTATTTTGATTGGTTTGCGCAAAAGTTATAGCGTCTATTAACTACGGGAAAAATTTATGTCATTTTTATTGTTTTTTTTTACTAGTAATGGCGGCGATCTGTGATTTTATGCGGGACTGCGACATTGCGGCAGACAGATCAGACCCCTGACTGACATTTTTGACACTTTTGGGGGTGCCAGTGACATTACTACAGTAATCACTGCTAAAAATATGCACTCTTACTGTAATAAATGACACTGGCAGGGAAGAGGTTAACCCTATGGGTTAAATGTGAGCCTAGGGGAGTGATTCTAACAGTGGGGGGGGGGCGTGGCTTTTGAAATGACCATAGAGACATGTGATTCTATATTGAGGGATCACATGAGCTCTGTGATCATTTCATGGAAAAGAGCGGTCAGCTGTGTTTACAACAGCCGACTGTCCTTCTCCCTCAGCGGGGAGCATTCGCGGGTGTCAGGCGGAAATTGGAGCCATCTGACTTCCACAGCCGATCACATGAGCGACTCCAGCGCGAGCCGCTCGTTCCTTCCTCAATGCGCGCCCCCCCGGGGGCGCAGCGCGGCGATCGGGGACGAGGCTCGTCCTTCGGACAGAGCCCATCCTCAATCTAGGTAAAGAGCCAATGAAATTGGCTCTTTACCACGTGACCGGCTGTGTCCAATCACAGCCGGTCACAAATGTGAACAGAGAACGGGTAACTAGATGTCACCGTGTTCTCCTCCTCACACACTGATCCTGTGTGAGGAGGAGATTGTGGTAACAGCTAGTTACCAAGTACAGTGCACCCCAAACACACTGATTGCCCCCCCAATAAAGAGCACCTGTCACTAGCCCATCAAAGTACCCGAGTACCTGTCACCAGCACATCAGGTACTCTGATGACAGGTATATATCATAGGTAAAAAGGCGCTGGTAATCTTAATATATCACGTGTTATAAAAATTAATAGGTGATTTAAAGTGTAATATATGTGATTAAAAATTGCTACAAATATATATATGATCTACTATTGGTGCAATTAGCAAAGAAAAGTGCATACCAGTGCAATTTCAATTCAGAAGTGTTTGTGCTTCTCAAAGTAAATTAATCCACAAAGGTGTGGATCAGTGAACCAATAAATAGATATATAAAGAATTCCATACAAAAATCACATAAGAATATATAAAAATATAAATGTGCTCCAAGTAGTGTTTAAATGTCCAGGCAATAGCATGCAATCAAAATTGTGCTTGGTGGATTCTTATTAATCCCTTCACAGTGCTCCAGGTGCTGGGATGTGACAACCGTCAATTAAGAAGTGCTTGTGCTTCTCAAAGTAAATTAATCCACAAAGGTGTGGATCAGTGAACCAATAAATAAATATATAAAGAATTCCATACAAAAATCACATAAGGATATATAAAAAAAATCACATAAGAATATATAAAAAAGTATAAATATATAAATGTGCTCCAAGTAGTGTTTAAAAGTCCAAGCAATAGCATGCAATCAAAATTGTGCTTGGTGAATTCTTATTAATCCATTCACAGTGCTCCAGGTGCTGGGATGTGACAACCGTGGCCTCTTACCAGCTAGCAGCAGGTCACAAGGACCCCCAACGCCTGTGATCCCTTTATTGGGTGGATCAGACCTCTCCTCGATTGCTTGGATCTCTGGCTCCTATATTACTCGAGTTGGACCATGTAGTCCCCCCATACACATAAAGATATAGAAGAACAAATAGCCTCCAATAGTGAAATACTGTTTTATTCTCCAAAAAACATACACTATAAGGTGACAATTAGCCTCTTACTATTTGTTGTGCCCTCCTGGCACTGGGCAATTAGGCAGTACAAAATCGTTTTTTTGGGTCTTAGGAAGATATTCTCCGGGGATCTGCAGCACCCTGTATCTCCTTTCCCCCTTTCTTTGTATTGCGGCGGTGGATGTGTATCCCAGCCTCTGTTCCGAATGCCTCTGTGTGTTACTTCCGGGTTAGCATTGACCACAATGCATTTCGCTTAACGAGCGTCCTCAGGCAGTCTATGCTGGCCCTGTCAGTCACATCTTAAGTATCGCTATCTCTATTATGATTGGCCGGTGTTTAATTTTGCTTTTGTAGCGCCATTCATTTATTTTTATTGACATTAAGTGCCGATCTGTATATTTAACAAGATGGTATCGATTTATTACGTGACCCTTTTATTTTATGTGTATTTGACATTTGCTGCAAATTGCCCGGGTATATTCCTATTCCCCGCATTATACAAACAGCAATTCACATCCAATAATTCTTAAAAACACATAATGTATTTCCCACAATTATAAAACTATTTATATCTAGTATTAAATCTTTATTAATAAAACATTATAAATTAAAATTGAAATTAGACATTATAAAATAAAAAAAATATATATCTTTAATTGACGCCATCTAGTGGTCATCTAATTTTTCCTACATTCTTTTTAGTGTAATTCGGGACTATAACTCCATCTAGTGGCCATATATAGGAACAATTATTTTTTATTTTATCATTCTTATGGACATAGATATTAATTTATAGGGACATATGCTTATTAAAAGGTACAGTGTACATTATAAATTTTTTTAAAATAATATTATCTATATAAAAATCCATAATTTGTATTAAAAAATATATATATAAAATGGATATATAAAATATAAATATGAGATATATTATCTAAAGGCAAGGGATATAATCAATTAAATTCCTAAAAATTATTTAAAAAGCAATTAAGGTCTATGTCTGCATTTAACCCCATGGGTTTTAATGTTTTTAGTCTATGGATCCATGCGGTTTCGTTCTGCGATATCATTTTTCGCATATCTGAGCCTCTCCAATGACTGAATATTTTGTCAATTCCACAGAACCAAAGGAGGGAGGGATCTTGGTTGTGGAAAATTCTGAAGTGATTGGACAGGCTGTGCTTTTTGAAGCCTTTCTTTATGTTATCGACATGTTCTCCTATCCTAATTGCTAAAGTGCGGGTCGTGCGTCCGATGTATTTTAATCCGCAAGGGCAAGTACACATGTATGTAACAAATCTAGTATCGCAGGTGATGAATTTTTTAATCTCAAATTCCCGATTATCCGCGGAGAAGAACTTGTGTTCAATCCTTTTCTTAAATCTGCTTGTCCTGCATGCTTTACATCTTCTGCACCTATAGAAGCCATTTTTTGCGAAAAACATTTGTGTTTTTTTTTGGTGGGTCTGGAACATTTTTTGATAGGATATTCCGTAGTCCCGGGGCTCTTTTATAAATAAATTTTGGATTCTTTGGGAGGAGTGTTTTTAAAGTGTCATCCCTTAATAGGATGTGCCAATTTTTCTTTATGCATTTTTCAACCTCTTTGTATTGGGTGTTGAATCCCGTAATAAAAGCTAGTTCAAAGTTTGGGTTTTCTTTCTTCTTTTTCTTCTTATTCTTTAGGAGGTCTTCTCTCTTCAATTCGGATATTTTCTTTTGTGTGATTCTCAGCTCAGGTCTTTCTCTTTGTATCCCTTTTCTCTGAATCTTTCTATTAATTTATCTGTCTGTGTATTGTAGTCTTTTAAATCTGTACAATTCCTTCTAATTCGGGTGAATTGCCCTTTTGGTATCGCTTGTATCCAAGCCGGGTGATGGCAACTCCTCTTAGAGATGTAGCCATTAGTATCCACCTTTTTAAAGAAGGTTCTGGTGTTTAAAGTGCCGTGGTGCTTAAAGATCTCCAAGTCGAGAAATTGCACTGTATTTTTGTCCATATTACCTGTAAATTTGATCTGATATTTGTTTTTATTCATTTTCTTGAAGAAATGTTCCAGGGATTCTTGCGATCCTTCCCACACAACCAAGATATCATCAAGATATCGGCGGTAATACTTCAGTTGTTGTGGAAGTTTTGAGTAGATATCCTCCTCTTCCCATTTGGCTAAAAATATATTTGCTACGCTGGGAGCATAACGTGCTCCCATAGCTACACCCTTTATTTGGTTATAGTACTCATTCTTATACCAAAAATGATGATTTGACATAGCCATATTCAGGCCTTCCAATAGGAAATCTCTTTGTGGTTCCTTTAAATTGGTGTATTTTTCTAAGGCCCGTTTGATAGCCCTTGATGCATCCTTCTGTCTGATGTTCGTATATAATGATTCCACATCGATTGATGCCAATATTGTGTTTTCGGTGATATTTATGTCCACTAGTGAGGTTAATGTTTCCTTGGTATACTTTAAAAAGGATTTTCCAATAGCAGCTATAGGCTGAAAAAATGTATCCAAATATTCACCCATCCTAGCATATAAAGATTCTATGCCACTGGTACTCGGGTACTCTGATGAGCTGGTGACAGGTACTCGGGTACTCTTATGACAGGTACTCGGGTACTCTGATGACAGGTACTCGGGTACTCTGATGACAGGTACTCAGGTACTCTGATGGGCTGGTGACAGGTACTCAGGTACTCTGATGACAGGTACTTGGGTACTCTGATGACAGGTACTCTGATGACGGGTACTCGGGTACTCTGATGACAGGTACTCGGGTACTCTGATGACAGGTACTTGGGTACTCTGATGACAGGTACTCGGGTACTCTGATGACGGGTACTCGGGTACTCTGATGACAGGTACTCAGGTACTCTGATGACAGGTACTCTGGTACTTTGAGTACCCATCACCGGAGTACCCGAGTACCCGTCATCGGAGTACCCAAGTACCTGTCACCTACCCATCAGAGTACCCGAGTACCTGTCACCTACCCATCAGAGTACCCGAGTACCTGTCACCTACCCATCAGAGTACCTGAGTACCTGTCACCTGCTCATCAGAGTACCTGACACCTGAAGTATTCGAGTACTTGCCACCTGCTCATCAGTACCCATCACTACTCATCAGTACTCATCAGTACCCATCAGTACCTATCACCTATCAGTATCAGTACTGATCATCCGTACCCATCAGTACAGTATCAGTATCACCTATCAGTATCAGTACTACTCATCAGTACCTATCACCTGCCTGTCACCTGCCCATAAGAGTCCCCGAGTACCTGTCACCTGCCTATCGGAGTACTCGAGTACCTGCCACTTGCTCATCAGTACCAGAGTACCTGTCACCTGCCCAGCAAAGTACCCGAGTACCTGTCACCCTTCATACAGCCACCATGTCTAAGTCCAAAAAGGTTTATATACGTCCTCCGTTTAAACCTAAATACCGGTGTTATGGCAGCAGATAGCTGCCATAACCCTGGTATTTTTTTAAACGGTGGACGGTTGGCTTTCCGATAAGAGTGGTCCTAGCGGCGGATTCGCCGCGGGATGACCCTTCCAGGGTGGCGGAAGAGGTGCCCCCCCTCCCGCCGCATTCTGGTCCTTTTCCCCGCTTACCGGACCCGCCAGCAGCGGGGAAAACTATCTGGTCGCGAATCCTAACAGACAGGATGTCGAGTGAGGGCAAGCTTGCCCTCACTCGACTCTATGGTCTTGGAGGACCGGAGCTACGGCAAACGTCGTTGCCTAGCAACCATTTTAAAGGTCCCTTTTTTTTTTCAGTTTGTTTAATTTTTTTTTTATTTTTTTTTTTATTTTTTCTATCTTTTAGTGTACTTGTGAGATCTGAGGACTTTTTGACCCCAGATCTCACAAAAAAGAGGTCCTGTCGTGCCTTTTTCTATTACAAGTAATGTTTACATTTATTGTAATAGAAATAAAAATGATCAATTTTTTTTTAAAAAAAACAGTGTAAAAATAAAAAATAATAAATAAAATAAATAGTAAAAAAAAAAAAAAATTAAAGCGCCCTGTCCCCGTGAGCTCGCGCGCAGAAGCGAACGCATACGGAAACCCCGCCCACATATGTAAACAGTGTTCAAACTACACATGTGAGGTATCGTCGCGATCGTTAGAGCAAGAGCTATAATTTGAGCCCTAGACCTCCTCTGTAACTCTAAGATAGCAACCTATAGACATTTTTAAAGTGTCACCTATGGGGATTTTTAAGTACCAAAGTTTGTCACCATTCTGTGAGCGTGCGCAATTTTGAAGCATGACATGTTGGGCATCTATTTACTCGGCGTAACATTATCTTTCACATTATGGAAAAAAATTGTGCTAACTTTACTGGTTTCTTATTTTTTTATTCAAAAAAGTGATTTTTTTCCCAAAAAATTGCGTTTGGAAGACCGCTGCGCAAATACGGTGTGATAAAAAATATTGCAATAATCTCCATTTTATTCTCTAGGATCTCTGCTAAAAAAAATATATAATGTTTTTGGGTTCTAAGTAGTTTTCTAGCAAAAACAACTGATTTTAGCTTGTAAACACCAAATGTCAAAAATAGGCCTAGGCAAGTGGCTAGGATGCATGATGATGCTCCTTGGATGTTGGGCCCCTCTATATGGCTAGGCTGTGAAAAAGTCTCACACATGTGGTATTGCCATACTCAGGAGGAGTGGCAGAATGTAATTTGGGGTGTCATTTTTGCTATGTACATGCTATGTGTTAGGAATATCCTATAAATTGACAACTTTGTGTAAAAAAAAAAAGTTTTTATTTTTTTCCCACATTTTCCAAAAACTTGTGGAAAAAAATGACATGTTCAAAGGACTCATAATGCCTCATAGAATATACGTTGGAGTGTTTGCTTTCCAAAATGGGGTCATTTTGTGGACTTTTCCGTTGTATTGGTGCTCTAGGGCCTTGAAAAGTGTGATAGGTAGTAAGAAAGTTTTATGTGTATTTATGCTCCTAAAACGCCTTATGGTGCTACTTGGACGTGGAGTCTCTTTTTGTGGCCAGGCTGTGTAAAAGTCTCACACATGTGGTATCACCATACTCAGAAGGAGAAGCAGAATGAATTTTGGGGTGTCATTTTTGCTGTGTACATGCTATGTGTTAGAAATAGCTTATAAATTGACAACGTTTTGGGAAAAAAAAGAAAAAACATTTTTTTTCTTCATTTTCCCAAGAATTGTGGGAAAAAATTATAACTTCAAAAAACCATGCCTCTTACTAAATACCTTGGACTATCTACTTTACAAAAAGGGGTAATTTGGTCGGTATTTGTACTGTCCTGACATTTCAGGGCCTCAAGAAAGGAGATAGGCCATCAGTACATCTGGTGTGATCAATTTTCAGTAATTGGTACCATAGCTTCTAGACTCAATAACTTTCACACAGACTAAATAATATACACTAATTTGGGTTAATTTTACCAGAGATATGTAGCAGTATAAATTTTGGCCCAAATGTATGAAGAAAAAATAATTTTTTGCAAAATTTTTTAATAGAAACTAAAAAAAAGTTTTTTTTTCAAAATTTTTGCTCTTTTTTTGCTTTATATCACAAAAAAAAAACCCCAGTTGTGATCAAACACCACCAAAAGAAAGCTCTATTTGTGTGAAAAAAATTATAAAAATTTTGTTTGGTTACAGTGTAGCATGACTGAGCAATTGTCATTCAAAGTGTGAGAGTGCTGAAAGCTGAAAATTGGTCTGGGCAGGAAGGGGGTCTAACTGCTCTGTATGGAAGCGGTTAAACAACATTTAAAACTCTCAGTAAATGCTGAGTCTTTCTGTATTAAAAGGTTTATCTGGAGGTTGTTCAGTATAATTCATTGAAAAGTTATATGTAATCATTTTTAATTCAGAGAGGCTCTGAAAAGTGAAAGCCAAAGAATTTAAGCATGGTTTTAAATTTTTTTTATAAAAAAAAGGAACTAGCTCACAGCACCCTAACACCCTTTCCTTAGTCCCTGCTGCACTTATACAGTATAATATGACCTCCCACACCAGCCAGTGTAACAGACCCCTCAATTGGAGTTTTCACTGCTCTCTGGGCTATGTACTTTCACAATGCATGTGATGAGGAGCTGTCAATGATCAGCATGGCCACATGACCAAGCTGACTAATGGCAATCTTTTCTGAGCCTTCTTTCTGCCAGGATGTCCCAGAAAAAATGAGAATCTCATTGGTCATCATGGTCACTTGGCCATGTTGACCAATGACAACTCTCCATTGTATGCATTGTAATGGTGCACAGCCTCCTAGGCTGTGTGCAGAAATGTTTAGTTGTGGGGGCTGTTATATCAGCTGGTGTAGGCTGTGGGAGAAGGTGCCCATAATACATAGGTGCAGAAGGGAAAAGGGGTGGGGAGGTTGCTGTGAGCTAGTTCACCTTTTAATTTGTTTATAAAAAGCTTTTAACTAATCCCAGAGTTCAGTTTATATGTATCTATGATCATCTCCTTTGACCACGCTGTTCGCATAGTAGTGCATTTCCTAGCTGACCTTTTTATCCTCCTGTACTTCACCATAGGTCATAGAAAATGAAGACTGGAGCTGTCAGTTTCAGTGCAATTTTTTTAAGATGATGCTGAATGCAAAACCTCAAACATGACAAACTCAATGAGGTAGAGAATACTTTGTTACTACTGATAAGACTAGGCCGGGACTATTGTATTTTATATTCACCTTTATTTCTGCTCCTTTACATACTGTAGTTATGCAGTTTAGAATATTGAAAATAATACACAGTCCATTCAGTTGAACTTATGTGGATTTTTATTCTCTAACAATCCCGAAAGCCTTGTATATTCTGCTTTGTGAAGAAGACATCTAAATGTTTTTTGAAGTATAGTTCTTAACTTGCATGGCTCCATCTACAATGCCTTGAAAAAATATTTATACCCCTTGATATTTTCCATATTTTGTCATGCTTACAACCAAAAACGTAAATTTATTTTATTGGGATTTTATGTAATAGACCAACACAAAGTGGCACATAATTGTGAAGTGGAAGGAAAATAATAAATGGTTTTCAATTTTTTTTACAAATAAATATTTGAAAAGTGTGGCGTGCATTAGTATTCAGCCCCCTTTACTCTGATACCCCTAACTAAAAATCTAGTGGAACCAATTGACTTCAGAAGTCCCCTAATTAGTAAATAGTCCACCTGTGTGTAATTTATTCTCAGTATATATACAGCTGTTCTGTGAAGCCCTCAGAGGTTTGTTAGGGAACCTTAGTGAACAAACAGCATCATTAAGGCCAAAGAACACACCAGAAAGGTCAGTGATAACGTTGTGGAGAAGTTTAAAGCAGAGTTAGGGTATAAAAAATATCCCAAGCTTTGAACATCTCACGGAGCACTGTTTAATACATCATCCAAAAATGGAAAGAGTATGACACAACTGCAAACCTACCAAGACATGGTTGTCTACCTAAACTGACAGACCAGGAAAGGAGAGCATTAATCAGAGAAGTCAGAGTACTGTCTTTAGGACCTGGAAACCAGATTTTCTTCCCTCCATATTGCTCCCCCTTTGGACTACCTTCTGGCATCCTTGGGGAGCTTCTGTGTTGGCGGGGCGCGGGACGTCACTCCACCATGCCAGCGTTATAATGTCGATCACGCATGTGCGATGTGGAGGCACTGCATGTGCATGGCCCGGAAGGCAATCCATGGACTGGGCTCTATCAGTCTCCCCTATCACACACAGCTGTAACCTATTGAGGTAGGTGGTGTAATGGGGAGAGAGACACATAAAACACAGAGACATTAGTCAGCTTATCAGTCTGCTGTATGCTCCTATGGAAGACAATTTGTTGTTTACACCATGCTGTTGGTAGCCAGGTAGGCATTTTTTCGGACATAACAGTTTTTAGTCGCTATTGATCAAATAGAATTTCCTGTGGATTACCCATATCATGCACTGAGATGATTTATTCTTAACGCAGTCTTTATGTGTCACTAGATCTGCCAAACCTCTTAGTTTAAGGTTTAAAATTGTGACCACAAGAAAATGTTTTTGATCCTGTTGATGATCATCCATTAGTACTGATGTTTTTAGATCCCATTCACAGTTTATATGTGGTGATGGGCATCGTGCTGGGGAAAGCATAATTACTCTTATAGCCCTCTGTAGGATGCATTCAGAGCTGGCCACGTTGAATGTATTTTTGACACCCACAGAAATATTATATTGTTTTCAGGCCAAATGCATATTATATCTATGTGTATGCCATTTGTGGCATGCATGCACATATGCACATATATATTCTTTTGCATATATAGATATATATATTGACATATATATACATACTTATTTTGCCTTTTAGCTTATATTAACACTACTAATATATGCTGTGAGGTTGTCCCCTATCGTAACGATTCCACTGATGCAGGTAGGCTGGACTATCTTTTAACATGTCTTTTATACACATGCTTCAGAATCTCTACATTATAATTATCACGTGATATCTCTTTGGATTATAGGACCTTGTCTGCTAGGCCTCAAAGTTTCCTGGTCTTCCAAGCTGAGTGCAGTATTTCCATTGATACTTCTCTTCAATATCGATCTGTATTCAGGATAACATGCGTTACCTCCAAGGTTGGGCAGAATAGGCAGGAGTTTTTGAGACTCTGTTTTTAATGATACATGCAATCTTTACTGTTGCATCATGTGAATATTTGTAATTTTGAGATTTAGTAATTCATATGTATTTACTGTTAATGTATGTACAGTATGTTT
Source organism: Pelophylax lessonae (assembly GCF_965119305.1). Lineage (NCBI taxonomy): Eukaryota > Metazoa > Chordata > Amphibia > Anura > Ranidae > Pelophylax > Pelophylax lessonae. The sequence continues at coordinate 35,936,976 of NC_138779.1, read as the reverse complement.
CTGGCCTATGTATTTACATTGTGGAAAAATTATACCTCCTATATTCCTGATGAAGGAGTTGCACAGCCTCTGAAATGCATCGGGGTACAATACATCAGTCTATAGTATCGTTGCACAATCTAGTTGGTGTAATTTCAGTTACTTATTCCATGTATATTTTGCAATTCTTGTTTTTAATTGATGAATTATTAATAAAGCCTGTATTTATTAATATACTCGTTTTATGATTTAAATGCCTACAAAGTTCCATAACAGGGGAATTTCCAAACCTACGGAGCACTGTTAAAACCATTATTCAAAAATGGAAAGAGTATGGCACAATTGCAAACCTACCAAGACATGGACGTCCACCTAAACTGTCAGGCCGGGCAAGGCGAGCATTAATAAGAGAAGCAGCCAAGAGGCCCATGGTAACTATGAAGGAGCCGCAGAGATCAACAGCTCAGTTGGGAGAATCTGTCCACAGTACAACTATTAGTCGTGCACTCCACAAATCTGACCTTTATGGAAGAGAAGAAGAAAGCCGAAAGAAAGTCATAAGAAGTCCTGTATGCAGTTTGCGAGAAGCCATGTGGGGGACTAAGCAAACATGTGGAAGAAGGTGCTCTGGTCAATTGAGACCAAAATTTTACATTTTGGCCTAAAAGCAAAACGCTATTTGTGGCGGAAAACTAACACTGCACACCACCCTGAACACAACATCCCCACCGTGAAACATGGTGACAGCATCATGTTGTGGAGATGCTTTTCTTCAGCATTGACAGGGAAGCTGGTCAGAGTTGATGGGAAGATGGATGGAGCCAAAAACAGGGAAAACTTAGAAGAAAACCTGTTAGAGTTTGCAAAAGACTTGAGACTGGGGCGGAGGTTCACCTTCCATCAGGACAACGACCCTAAACATACAGCCAGAGATACAATGGAATGGTTTAGATCAAAGCATATTCATGTGTTAGAATGGCCCAGTCAAAGCCCAGACCTAAATGCAATTGAGAATCTGTAGCAAGAATTGAAAATTGCTGTACACAGACACTCTCCATTCAATCTGACAGAGCTTGAGACATCCCCAAAAAGACTTGCAGCTGCAATTGCAGTGAAAGTTGGTTGTGCAAAGTATTGACTGAATACAAATGCATGCCACACTTTTCAGATATTTATTTGTAAAAAAATTTGAAAACCATTTATCATTTTCCTTCCACTTCACAATTATGTGCCACTTTGTGTTGGTCTATCACAAAAAATCCCAATAAAAAACATTTACGTTTTTTGTTTGTAACATGACAAAATGTTGAACATTTCAACGGCCACAAATACCCTGGTCAGCAAATCTTGTAATTGCCCCCCATGCAGTTTCTGTCCGTACCTACTGCAGGTACCTTGAAAAAGTAATTTGTTACTACTGTCCCTGGTGCTGGTTTAAAAGAAAAACCAAGCTAAAGCTTTAGCTAAATATAGTAGTAACAAATTATTGGTTATTATTATGTACAGTATATAAACACATACAGTGCCTTGCGAAAGTATTCAGCCCCCTTGAACTTTGTGACCTTTTGCCACATTTCAGGCTTCAAACATAAAGATATAAAACTGTAATTTTTTGTGAAGAATCAACAACAAGTGGGACACAATCATGAAGTGGAACGAAATTTATTGGATATTTCAAATTTTGTTAACAAATAAAAAACTGAAAAATTGGGCGTGCAAAATTATTCAGCCCCCTTAAGTTAATACTTTGTAGCGCCACCTTTTGCTGCGATTACAGCTGTAAGTCGCTTGGGGTATGTCTCTATCAGTTTTGTACATCGAGAGGCTGAAATGTTTGCCCATTCCTCCTTGCAAAACAGCTCGAGCTCAGTGAGGTTGGATGGAGAGCGTTTGTGAACAGCAGTTTTCAGTTCTTTCCACAGATTCTCGATTGGATTCAAGTCTGGACTTTGACTTGGCCATTCTAACACCTGGATATGTTTATTTGTGAACCATTCCAGTGTAGATTTTGCTTTATGTTTTGGATCATTGTCTTGTTGGAAGACAAATCTCCTTCCCAGTCTCAGGTCTTTTGCAGACTCCCTTCAGGTTTTCTTCACCAGATCACAAGCACCAGACATCAGAAGGAGGCATCTTTTCCCAGTGACCACTGGAGATCCCAATCTGTTAACCCGGGAGATGGGCTTCCGAACAGTATAACTTCACATGTGACCCGGTACCTGCTTCTTCTACTTTACAAGGGCATTTTCTCAGTGCTTAGTGAATGAGGTGATATTTCACTTTGCAAATAATACCCAATAAAGAAACCAGATTGATTATATTCTCTATAGCCAAAGATGGAGAAGCTCTATACAGTCAGTCAAAACAAGACCTGGAGCGGGCTGTGGCTCAGGCCATGAACTTTTTATGGCAAAATTCAGGCTTAAATTGAAGAAAGTGGGAAACAGCACTAGACATTTCAAATATGATCTAAATCAGATCCCTTGTGAATACTTAGTGGAGGTGACAAACAGATTTAAGGAATTACATCTGATAGACAGAGTGCCTGAGGAACTATGGAAGGAAGTGTGTAAAATCGTACAAGACGCAGCAATGAAAACCACTCCAAAGAAGAAGAAATGCAGGAAAGCAAAGTGGCTATCTGATGGGGCCACACAAATAGCTGAACAAAAAAGGAAGGCAAAAGGCAATGGAGAAAGGGGTAAATATACCCAACTGAAAAATAGGCAAGTGACCAATGCGCTACCAGTGAAGTAAATGAGAATAATAATAAGGTGAAATATGTAAGTGATAAAATCTATGAAACAACAATAAAAAAAAGCTGCCAATTTCTGTAGTGTCACCACATACCGATAAAAAATTCAAAATTTGTGTAAAAATTGGTGCTAATTCCAATAATAAATGTGAAAAATCCAATCACAAACAATATCAAACAGTATAACACTCTTAAAACAATAATTTATATCAATGGATTCCAAAGCATAAAGCCCTGTGAAAAGGGTAAACTGCACTTAATCGAAATATTCATAAAGTGACAATTAATATAAAAAATCAATAAAAAAAAGTCCATGTGAATGTGCAGAAAGTAAATGTTTATAAAGCAAAAAAAAATGGGGGATCCAAAACATGATGGGAACAATCAATTCAAACAGTGTCACCGATGTGAGTAGATCCCAACACAGAATCCAACATTGAGTGCAGTGGCCGCTCACCTCAATGATGGATAAATAAGGCGTTTTCATAGGTATAATAATCCTCTGTGGAACTCCAATGGTGGTACTGGCTCAGTTTATAGGGAGTTTTGGATAGATAGCTACACAAATTGGAGGTATATATCCCCTTGGCAGTTCACTCATGAGAAATAGATAAAGACTCCATTGTGTGGTATATAAGATAATTTTATTAAAGGACAATAGATAACTTACAATAAAATTCAGGTATCCAGTGGCGGCTGGTGCTCAAATTTTTTTTTGGGGGGGGGGGGGGCGCAAACAGAAAAATGTAATAGGCATTGCTTCGCGGCAAGAAATGCGGTAAAAAAATTGCATGACTTTGACTCACTGTAAAAAGAACTTCTTTTGGGCGACAGGAGTACCACAATTCTGTTTCCATGATTTTACTGTGATATGTCAGGTGACAATCCTGACAAAGTTGCGCCACAATCGGGGTACACTTAAAAGTGATGGGGATCACAACGGCATCCAGCGATTTGGGATTGCAGGCAGAATGGCGGCGATTACGCCTGTGATTCGGGACGCCTAGCTGTGAAAAAAGCCTTACAGATTACAGTACCCCTTATCACAAAGCCCCTTTATACATTACAGTGCCCCTTATCAAAGTGCACCAAACTGATGGAAATTGTTATTCAAAGTGTGACAGCGCTGAAAATTGGCCTGGGCAGGAGGGGGGCACAAGTGCCTGGTACTGATGTGGTTATAACAGAATAGATCCTAGTGGTCTCTTCTGTTATAAATGTCCCCCTGCCTGTCAGTGATAATGTGATTTGAGGATTTGAGTCACGCATGCGCAGCTCACATAACATTTAGAGAATGCTCTGTGTGTTACGGCTATGTTACCCCCGTGCACATGTGCAGGAGTGATGTTACTGCAGCCTGTCCATTCAAGCGGTCAAAGGTTGAGAACCCAGAAAGAAGACAGGGAGAAGAGAGATGTGCCAAGGACCAAGGGGTGGAATGAAAGACTCAGTTTGCAGGTACGTTTGTCATAATGTGCTAGTATGCTGTGCATACTAGCACATTTAGACAAACTGGCAGGGGAATCAGAGTTTTTATTTTATAAAATGACTTTACTACTGCTTTAGGCCTGGTTCACATGTATGCAGATTGGCAGCCCACATTTGCACAGGCACAGCAGCCTATTCATTTAAATGGGCTGTCATACCTGCGTTTCCTGCAGAAAAAAAAGTGCATGCATCATTCATTTATAAAATGTAGTGGCCATGAAATCGCTGCTTTTGCTCCATGCGACTTTCCTGTGGTTCCTGCATACGCAAATGCACTTTTTTTTAAAGTGTGGCCCACGCATCTAAAAATGCAGCATGTTTGCTGATGCAATAACTGTAGGGAAATCGCATGGTCCAAATGCAGTGATTTCAAGGCCACTTGCATTTTTTCTGCAGAAAACGCAGGCATGGCAGCCCATTCAAACGAATGGGCTTCTGTGCAAACCTGCATACATGTCAACCAGGCCTAAAATAAGCCTATCAAGCAGTGAAATAGCACTGTGTGTGTGGAAGATATCAGCACATGCTGTGTGCTCTCTAATCAATACAGCCACAACCAGGTTAGGTCACTACATAATATGGGGAGCCTGGGGAGGAGAAAGACCTACCTGAGAGGTGGGGGGGGGGAGGAGGACACTACTGGTACTGTGTGTGTGTGAGGGGAGGGCAGCATCGTATGAGGGGCCCTAAAAAAATGCTGATTCTCCCCCCAAATACAATACAAGAGCTCCTTTACTACTCTTACCTAGCTGCGAGCATAAACCATCCAGAGGGAGTGGGGGGCGTCATGTATTCTAAAAATAATGGGATCAGACAAGAGGCTATTTTCTGGCTGAAACACGAACGAAGTAGTCACTTACAGTACTGAAGACATAACAGTCAGGCTGAGGCTCACAGCAGGCAGCAGGGGTCGGGAGTCGGGATAGGAACGCTTAGGCTCTGGCTCCTCTCTCCTCCTCTCACACAGCGACGGCGTCCTCCTTCAGCAAGCTAGCTGAGATAAAAGACCATCGTCTGGGCCGGCTCAGGCGGGAAGGAGACGGTGACGCCCAAGCACCGCCCACCGCCACCACACCAATCACAGGACGGCAAGCAAGAGGTGGGAGTGTTCGGGGCACATTCTAAAGGGCCACCAATAAGCATCAGAAAAAAAAGCACATGAGGATAAAAACCCCACCCCCTCCATAGCAGCAGCATTGGCCGGTGCCCCGCTGCAATTAAAGGAACACCTTTTTTTTTTTTTTCTGGCCGGGGGGGTCGGGGGGTGGGGGGGATGATCCCCTGTCAGAACACAATATCTTAGCGGGGGGAGATCACTATACCAACGTGGAATAGTAAGTACAGCGGCTCCGCCCAAGCTCTTCAATTTTTTTTGTTCAGCACGCTGGGTTTTAGGAAAAAAAAAACCTGTTAGTGTGTACCAGGCTTTATATACAGAAAAATTAAAGGAAAGTTGGAAATGCTTGTCTTCTGACTCATACCGTTCTGCAACACATTTTTGCTTGAGCTACTGAGCTGTATAAAAGAGCTGAGAGCTCTATATGTGGCTAGAAATATTATTAGTAAATATTATGTATGTGTATGCAATATTTTATATTTATCTGACTTAAAGAGTATAGCCCACTTTTTTTTTTTTTTTGGGGGGGGGGGGATATGGGAAAAAGCAATCCTAAACAGGATATTGCACTAAACCACTTGGAAAATAAGAGAGCCAGAAACGTCGGTAAGTGAAAGAGTGAGTTTGATAATAAAGTTGGCAGTTCCTCCACCCAGGACAAGATAATGTGTATATCTTTAAGGAATATACTAGTGTATATGCCCCACGCCACGTGTTTATTTAATATTATAAATATGTGAATAAATAATAAAATTCCTGTGAATGACAATTAATTTTGTGCATAAAATATTTTAAAAATAGTGTGTATTCGTAGCAGCTGCTATAGAAGATAAAAGTTATTTACAGGTAAGTAGTCTGGATGACTACCTATAGCGCTTGCTTTAAAATAATTACAATATATATGAAAGTGAATAAATACATTTCATAAAATTAATAGTGACCAATATATGTGAAAATAGTCAAATCTTATTTCATATAGAATGTCCAAGGTAAAAAGTCCAATAAATATACATTATAAAATAAGTCCTTTGTGCGAACTTCCAAGCAAAAAAGTGCAATTATTATGCAGAATAAAGTGAGTCCTTTGTGCAAAACTTCCAAACGAAAAGGTACAAGTGCTCAGCGCGATGATTACTCAATTAGCTCCCTTTTTTTTCCATACTCCTTTTTTGGCACGAGGGGAGAGGAGACAGAGGGGGATCCCACCATCTCATCCACCTGGAGCAAGCCATCTTTAGCCTGGACGGCTATACAAGCTTGATTGGTCGTGGTGCTATAAGGCACACATGACCCCCAACATCTGGTAAGTGATTGAATCTTACCTCTGTCATGACGATATTTTAAATGTAAGGATTACCACTGAGTGGATTGAGTAATCATCGAACTGAGGACTTGCACCTTTTCGTCTGGAAGTTTTGCACAAAGGACTCACTTTATTCTGCATAATAATTGCACTTTTTTGCTTGGAAGTTTGCACAAAGGACTTATTTTATATTGTATATTTATTGGACTTTTTACCTTGGACATTCTATATGAAATAAGATTTGACTATTTTCACATATATTGATCACTATTAATTTTATGAAATGTATTTATTCACTTTAATATATATTGTAATTATTTTAAAGCAAGCGCTATAGGTAGTCATCCAGACTACTTACCTGTAAATGTGTATATCTAACTAATATTTAAAGTAATTTATTTGTTATGCGATTGGTTTACAAAAAGTAGTTTATAATATTGGAGTCAGAGATCATCAGCCAAGCAGGTTATTAAAAGCAAATAGTCCCTTTCACTGTCAAAAACAGGCCAATAGAAAAAAAATAGCTTGTCCTCTGGAAGCAAAAATTGTTGGTACAAAACATAAATGCTCAGCTCACTGCCAGACACACTTCTCCTTAAATAGAATGTTGGAAAACTCCTGGGTGCCTAACGGGTCCCCATAGGAAGGTCATTAGTGTTCAGCAACCTTCTTCAATTCTTCAATCTATGTATTTATGCCAATATCTACTATCAGGACATTGTTCCAATACCTTATAATATTGTTATGGTTCTACTATACCATTTATACCTACATGGTTATTATTCATGTTTACCCTAAATGTATTGGTTACATATTTTTATCTAGAGATATTGGCTTTACTATCATTAGTCTTCAGATGTATTAATAAACATACAATTTTTATTATATCTTTTTGTTTTCTTTGTTTATCAAATATGTTTATGTCCAATTTTCAAACTGGTCACTCCTCACACAAAGTCCCAAATTTTAATTTAGTTTTTTTGCCTTGTTGCATATAGGATTGGAGACTCAATATGGTCTCATTTAAAGTCCCAACATAACCCCCCTTTGGTTCAGCAACCTTTTCTCAGCCACACGCTAGCCCACATGGCTCATTTTGCTGTGTTCTTCTCTACTCCACTTCCCACACAGGTTCTGAGTGTTTCCTCCTCTTTTTTCTGGACTCTGATGCAAATGGGTGAACCCTTTAACGCATGAGGAGAGAAAAAGAGAGCCAATAACCGGCTTGTGGTAAAGGGACATCAGCACTAATAATCAGGGCACTGATTATCAGTGTTGTGATTATAAGTGCAGTCTGAACAGTGCCCACCAGTGCTGCCAATCAGTGCCCTATAGCAGGCCTGCTGATAAGGCAGTACAGCCAGCCCTCCCATACTGGACCCATGCCCCATAAGTTCAAAAGGGGGCCAGGGCACTTGCTAAGCAGCATGGCCGGCTGTACTTATTGCAGCCACTGTTCCTCTTCTGCCTCTCCTTGCAACGGTGCCAGCTTCTCTTCCTCTTTCTCCCTCCAGCTGCACTGCATGGGGATTGGTCCTACACACATGCCCCTTCCATCTGCTGTCCAGGCCCCCTGTTTGTCCCTTTCCCCCGCAGCACTTCTGGCTTCCCTCCTCTCCCCTCCCGCCGGAAGCTACTGCAATGTTTCAGGATAGAGAGTGAGGGAAGGGGCCAGTAGATATGTAATTTAGTGGCCCCTTCCTTTCTTGAATGAACACAGTAAGCGATCGGTAACCAATCACTCCTGTGTCCTTTCATCACCAAAGCATAGTAAACTGTGTTTATTATGCTTCAGTTTGCGAATGAGCAGGAAGCCTCAGAGCATTTCCTCTTCAATAATCTGTGCTGCTGAGGCTGCAGAGAAAGAGACTGATAAATGTATGTCCTCGGTCACTATTGGCAAGGAAGGGGGGGCTGGCTGTCAGGTAGGCTGTATGGGGCTGTATGGGGCCCCGTGATTTCTAACAGCAACTCTGCCCACCAGTGCTGCAAATCAGTGCCCATCAGTGCCTCCTCATTACTGCCACCTATCAGTGCTACTTACCAATGCCCATCAGTGCCTCCTACCAGTGCCCATCAGTGACCCCTATCAGTGCTGCCTATCAATGCCACCTATCAGTGCCCATCAGTGCCACCTCTCAGTGCAGCTAAATCAGTGCCTCCTCATCAGTGCCCACCAGTGCTGCCTCATCCGTGCCCATTAGTGCCACCTCATCAGTGCCCATTAATGCAGCCTATCTGTGCCTATCAGTGCAGCCTCATCAGCGCCTATCAGTGCAGGAGAAACATTATCTGTTTGCAAAATTTTATAACAAACTATGATTTTTTTTCCAAGTTTTTGGTCTTTTTCTTTGTTTAGCAAAAAAAAAAAAAACATGTGGTGATTATGCAGACATGTGGTGATTATGCAGACATGTTTCAGCTGCACTGAGAGGTGGCACTGATGGGCACCTATCAGTGCCCATCAGTGCCACCTCTCAGTGCAGCTAAATCAGTGCCTCCTCATCAGTGCCCACCAGTGCTGCCTCATCCGTGCCCATTAGTGCCACCTCATCAGTGCCCATTAATGCAGCCTATCTGTGCCTATCAGTGCAGCCTCATCAGCGCCTATCAGTGCAGGAGAAACATTATCTGTTTGCAAAATTTTATAACAAACTATGATTTTTTTTCCAAGTTTTTGGTCTTTTTCTTTGTTTAGCAAAAAAAAAAAAACATGTGGTGATTAAATACCACCAAAGGAAATCTCTATTTGTATGAAAACAATTATTAAAAAAAATTAATGTGGGTACAGTGTTGCATGACTGCGCAATTATCATTCAAAGTGTAACAGCGCTAAAAGCTGAAAGTTGGCCTGGGCAGGAAGGGGGTAAAGGTGCCCGGAAGGCAAGCAGTTTAGGGAAAACAACCCAAATAGTGGGGAAATGTAGCTGCCATCCAGGGCCCATCCCTGCCATCCTGTACAACACTTATTAATTGAATCTCTTCTATATTTTATCTCCTCATAAACTATTAATGTTTAGGTACTGAACCTGATAATGTTATTTTTTTCTGTTTTCTAATATATTATCCATACACTGCATCTGATATTGTATTTTTGTATAATCTTTATCCATATTCTGATGAGAGCATCACCGTAAAATGTCCTGAAATGCGTTGGTTACCAATAAATAGATAAAAAGATATGTTGTATACATAAAAGGTTTACAATATCGTTCCAAGACAACTCAACACACATTTATATTCTGAATGATCTTTATTAAGATAGTGACATTTGTTAACACAATTTAACACAGATTAATGCAAAATGACTTTTCTGACTTTAGCACAGCTGCTGTGATTTCTGACTGCTATTATTGGGTCAATGATTAATTCTATTTGTTGCCTGTAGATTCCTTGTAAGATTTCCACACTGACATTAATGCTATTGGCTCCAATCATCTATTCCCCTTTGCGTCCTACAATGAACATCACAGCTTTATAATCAGTGAGATCGCTGACATTGCTTCTCTTCTGCACTGCACAGTAATCAACGACCAAACCCACCTTACCAAAGGCATTTTTCACAAACTCCTCATTATATTTTAAACAATGGAACCGTTTTCCTGCAACAATCCAGTAAGTTGCATCTAATCCTGCAATAAGTATCAGCTGGCCTCCGGGCTGTAGCAGCTTTAATGTCTTCTCCAGATTCTTAATGTATTCATCTTCATTTTTACTGATGAATTCCAGTATCCAAGCACTGATAATGCAGTCAGCAAGTGGTAATAGCACCGGGGAGGTTATGTTGTCCTGTTCATAATTACATTTCAAAATCTGCGAGATGGATGACCTTAGGCGCATTTCTGTTTCCTGAATTTGATCTCTGAAAGAAAAGAAAAAAAACTTAAAGTAAAATTTAACTTCGGTCTATCTTCTTGCTCCGGGTCACCTGAAAAACGATTGGATAATCGCAATTTTTTTTTTCACTTACCTTGTTTAGAAGATAATATACTTACCTTACTTCCTCTTACTCCCTCGGCGTCCACGGCGAGTCGTCATTCCTGGCTTGCAATGATTCCTGGGAGCTGAAAGTCATCGCTCCCAGGAATCAATGCGCCTGCACCGACCCCGACGTCAGTTCCGGTGCAGGAACGTCATACCTTGCTAAACAGCTTCTGAGCATGCCCAGAAGCTGTGCAGGGATGACGCTGTAGCCCCCCGGAAGTGACGGCGGGGCCGGTGCAGTGCATCGTGGGACCGAAGAGGACGGAAAAGGACGCAGAAGAGGATCGCGCTGGCTTCAGCTGCCCACACCTGAGATGGCAGCGCTAGACAATACATTTTCAAGGTAAGTATTTCTTCTAAAAGGTAAGTGCAACCCAAGACAGTTCAGAGGCTATCCATTGTGGAATGCACTAGCTCTGACTGTCCCGGGGGTATTTTTATGTATTTTCTTTTGTTTTAGGTGGAACTCCGTTTTAATATACACAATACAGTAAAGATTTCAATATACAGTGATATGGCATGATGAGCGATGCTGCCAAAATTCGGTTAGACTGTAATTTGGTAAGTTAAAAATAAAATTGTCATACTAGTATAACACTTCCCCCATAGGAGTTGCTGATGTCAGGGTGTGCACAGCCAGTCACACAGCATTTCCTTCTTGTATCCAGACACAGTGATCAGAACTTTGGCTTGTTTTTTTTTGTTGTTGTTTTATTAGGGGATGATAACTTGGATGGGGTAAGGGATTACAGGATACCCAACTTAAAAAAGGCCAACAATCAAAACCAGGAACATCTTCCTCACTATTTAAAGATTCCACTTCTTCCTTCCATCTGCACAAACCTGGTTCCCTTATACAGCTCCTACTGGTTCACTCCTGGGGGAACTAACAGTCTCTAGTTAGTTCAGCAACAGCCCATTACAGGCTAGGAACTTGAAGTCCCTTGGTAAAGTAGCAATGTGGAGTGAACAGCATCTTACACATATCTTTTAAATAAATACCATACCATGTGAGATGTATTATAAAGTGCTAAGTGATGTAAAACTCATTATCATAGATACATAAATCCAAAACTTATCCAAAAAATATCCACGAATATAATGAATTATAAATAAATATTGATGCTATTAAACTCATTAGTGTAAACATATAGTTATTCCAATGTTAAAGTGTCCAGTGCTCGGTGACAATAAATATTAATAAATTAATTTTCCAAATTCATACAAAAAGTGCTCAGTGCTCAGTGCTTGTCTGCTGTCTTACACCAAATATTGGGATGATCAAAGTGCTCAGTGCTCATGCGTCCGGGTGCTCCCCTCTCAGTCTCCTACTCACCGGACTGTAAGAGAAATCAAGCCATATTAGCATAAACAACGGCCAGGAACCCAGGAAAGCACCAGGTTAGCAGCACCTCAGATCAATATCTCCTCACACTCAGATCGCAGCAGTTTCCAATTTGTACCATCCAGGAATAAATCCACCATAAAAGTCAAATGGAGAGAGACCTCATTGTGCAGTATTACTAACTTTATTAAAGATTAATTAAGATTGCACTTACAGCGTTACAAATCAAATATGCGGTATCGGCTCCTATCTCGGGGACACCAAACTTTCCTATGCGTTCCACTCGCTCGGACCGGAAGTGACGTGGTGCGTGAGAGTAACGGCTTGACGCGTTTCACTCTGCCAATCAGAGCATTCTCAAAAGCAATCAGAATCCTTTTGAGAATGCTCTGATTGGCAGAGCAAAATGCGTCAAGCCGTTACTCTCATGCACCACGTCACTTCCGGTCCGAGCGGGTGGAACTACTCACTGTTTCCCCTTGCTCTCTCCACTGCCTCTCTGGTTAGGGTGCCTCCAAATTCCTGCTGTGGTGGGATCCTTCCAGACCAGCCTCCCCAGCCCCTCCCTGGAAGCGGTCCCTCAAGGGCCACTGACAAACTCTCTTCAACACTGCTTCTCCATGTTCCACCCAGCTCCCCCGCTGGCATGGCTCATGTCTATTTATAGGCTTCTTAGTTCCCTGCCAGGCCCCCAACCTGGGGATTGGCTAAGGGCCCCTAAATAATCAAGGAAACCTCTCCTAGCTTCCACCCACTATCTTCATTCATTTTCCAACATTCTAGAAACATTTTTACGTTTAAGTTAGGTCCTCTGGAGGACTGCTGGACAAGCTATTGTCACTGAAATGTGTTTGCTTGTTGTTCCTTGAACTGGTAAGACAATAAGGGTTGGTTTACTAAAGGCAAATAGTCTGTTGGCTTTTCAAATGAAGTTGCACTTTGCAAGGGCATTTTCCCCAGGGCTTAGTGAATGAGGTGATATTTCAATTTGCAAAGAATACCCAATCACACACAAAGAAAATAAAAAAAAACATTTTTACTTGCATATGATTGGACGATGGAAGCCAGCAGACCTTAACTTTATTCATTAAGTGTGGGGTAAAATTCCCTTGCAAAGTACAACTTCCCTTGCAATGTCTGTTTGTCTTTAGGAAATTAACTCTAAAATATTAGCATTCTTAAAAAACAAAGAAGCAATACAATATGTGCTTTTATTTTAGTGTTATTTGATATTTCTTACCACTAGAGTACAATACATCCAAACACAGTAAATGGCCCTAGCTGTCTCTTTATCACACACAGTTTGTTTCTTTGGTCAGCACCTGTTAAGTTTAACCTGCCTAATAGTACTTTCCTGTGCATGGTATGGCAGCTTACTGAGGGCAATCCTTACAGGGCTACAAGACTGACTACTATATAAATGAAAAACTCTACCTAGCACCAGAATTCTTATTTTTTATCCCCAAGGTCAATAGGATGCAGCTACTGTCCCTATCAAGAAATTAATTACTAATGAAATACATTTTTGTACTATTTTTACCCTTACCTGTCTGCTTCCTTTGGTCTTTTTCAGGCAAGTTCTCTGAAACTCTCCTCCCTGAATTCCTCATACCACAGGTGCTAAAGGCGTCCCTCATGAGGAACCCTATTCTGGTGGTCTTGGGGGTAACAGAGTACTGTGGTGTTATATCATTGAAGCACAGGACACATGTTCCATGCTTTTATTTCCTCCTTCTCTGTCCCCAAGCCTCAATAATGGTTGGTGTTGTTGCGATAGTTCCACACGATTGGCTAAGCCCAGTCATCTAACACTGCTGTTTTGGCCAGATGAGGAGGTGGGCTATGGTCTGACAGGGGTTGGGGTTTTAAAGTAAGTAGAGTTGAGCGGACAACTGGATGTTCGACGGGTTCGGCCGAACGTCGCAAAAAAGTTCGAGTTCGGGACCCGAACTTAACCCGAACTTGACCCCGAACCCCAGTCAATGGGGACCCAAACTTTTGAGCACTAAAATGGCTCTAAAAAAGTCATGGAAAGGGCTAGAGGGCTGCAAATGGCAGCAAAATGTTTTTAAGAGCATGGCAAGGGCTCTGCAAACAAATGTGGATAGGGAAACAACTTAAAATAACATAAAATACATGAAAATAAAAAATAATAATCTTGATCTAGGAGGATGAGGTCCATATGGAGTAGGAGGTTGAGGTGGCGGTGGATGTGGTGGTGTAGGTGGAAGTGGCGGTGGAGGAGGACAAGGTAGCCAACACTGGTTTTTGTTTTTAATTTTATTTTTTTCTAAATGAAAGGAAAAGGGGCATCATTTTGTGCCCCCTTTTCCTCATGGGATGGGGACAGGGATTATAACTTGGTGTAGGCTAGTTATTAGCAGTCACAGGGTGAGGTAAAATTGTGGCTGGGAAAAGTTTAGTTGACCTTTATGACCTGGGGTTATTCAGCCGCTGTTCCCGCTCAAATTTCACCTTTGTGTTTTGCAAAGGGGAACAATGTATATATATATACTGTATATATATATATATACGATTTGTTCTGTGTATTAATGTTGTTCTGGATAATTTTATTAACCACTTTACCACTAAAGCATTTTGCTGTCTTACGTCTGGGCCACTTTTTGCGATTCGGCGCTGTGCGACTTTAACTGACAAATGCGCGGTCATGCGGCGCCGTACCCAAACGAAATTTACGTCCTTTTTTTCTCACAAACTGAGCTTTCTGTTGGTGGTATTCAATCACCTGTGCGATTTTTACTTTTTGCGCTATAAACAAAAAAAAGCGTTTATTTTGAAAAAATAACAATATTTTTAACATTCTTTTATATAAAATTCCCCCCAAAAAAGATGTAAAAACCAATTTTTTTTTAAATTTTTGGCCAATTTGTTTTCTGCTACCCATGTTTGGTAAAAAAAAATTGCAATAAGCATATTTTGATTGGTTTGCGCAAATGTTATTGCGTTTACTAACGAGTAATGGCGGCGATCTGCGATTTTTTTTTTTTTGCGGGACTGCGACATTGCGGCAAACAGATCGGACCCTTGACTGACATTTTTGACACTTTTGGGGGTACCAGTGACATTACTGCAGTAATCAGTGCTATAAATATGCACTGTTACTGTAAAAATGACACTGGCAGGGAAGGGGTTAATTTTATTGGAGAGGGAGGGGTTAATGTATGCCTGGTGCTTACTGACGTGTGTGGGGGGGGGGGGGGTTACTGTGTGAGACAGGGACAGATAGGATGTCCAGCTATGCTGAACACTCCGATCTGTCACTCCCTGTCACTGAGGAGATCCGCCCGCTCTGTTTACACAGGCGGGCGGATCTCCAAACTGGATTTCCCGACGATCGGGGCAGAGCAGCGGCGATCGCCGCTGCTCCTCCCCTGGCCCGACTCCCGCTGTGAATGAAAACAGCGGGAGCGCGCCTCCGGCGGCACGCGAGCGCCGCCTACAGGGGGAGGAGTCTGGCGACGTAGGTCTACGTCGTCAGACGGGATCGTGCCACTTTGCCGCAGTAGTACTACGGTACTCAGCGGTAAAGTGGTTAAGTTGAATTTGTTTATTCTTACAACCTGGGTCATAGTGACCAGGTTGTTTTCAGTGTTTTACAATATTGTTGAAAATCTTTTATCACGTTTGTTTAAATAAACAAATAAAAAAAGGGCCGCAGCCTTAAAAATTTTCCAACCACATGTTGTGTGGTGTCTCATTATTGTTAATTTATTATCTGTTATATATTAATAATCCAGGGAGTCCTGTCTACTATTCCATTAGGGTACACCCCAAAAGAGTGAGAAAGATCAAAAATACAACAATGGCTGGGTAAGACCGGTATACATGTTTATTCTGCACAAGGTACAGACAAGTCCTGTGGGATCCATGCCTGGTTAATTTTAATGAATGTGAGCTTGTCCACATAGGCTCTGGACAGGCGGCTGCGCTTGTCTGTGATAACGTCCCCCGCCGTGCTAAAAATACGTTCAGATAATACACTGGCTGCAGGCCAGCACCTCCAAGGCGTAAAGGGCAAGCTCAGGCCATGTGCCCAATTTGGAGACCCAGAAGTTGAAGGGGGCAGACCCGTCATTCAGTACGTCTAGGCGTGTGCACACATACTGCTCCACCATGTTGGTGAAATGCTGCCTCCTGCTAAGACGTTCCATATCAGCTGGTGGTGCTGGTTGTTGTGGCATGTTGACAAAGCTTTTCCACATTTCGGCCATGTTAGCCCTGCCTTCTGAGGTGCTGGCGGTGCCCCGGCTGCGTTGGCTACCTCTTCCTCCTTCTCTGCCTTTGCCTTGTGCTTCCAATGTGCCCCCGCTGTCAGGTGGGAATGCCACCAGCAGTACGTCTACCAGCGTACGCTTGTACTCGCGCATCTTACGATCACACTCCAGTGAGGGAATTAAGGACGGTACATTGTCCTTGTAACGAGGATCGAGCAGCGTGGCCACCCAGTAATCAGCACAAGTTATAATGTGGGAAACTCAGCGGTCATTAAGGAGAAACTGCAACATGCAATCGTTCATGTATGCCAGGCTGCCCAGAAGCAACGAAAAGCTGTCCTCTGTGGGAGGTGTATGGTCTGTGTCCTCTGTATCCCCCCAGCCACGCAACAGTGATGGCCATGAGATGGTCTGGGTGCCACCCTGCTGTGAACATGGTTCCTCCTCCTCCATCTCCTTCTCCTCATCCTCCAGAACTGTGCCCCTGCTGGACAATTGTGTCCCTGGCGTTTGTGTGTGCAGGAACCCACCCTCGGAGCCACTTGCGAATGACTGCCCTGAAAGCCTTGGAAATGTTATCTCTTCATACTCCTCCTCCTCCTCCTCATCCTGTGCCACATCCTCTTCCATCATCGCCTGAATCGTTTTTTGAAGGAGGCATAGAAGTGGGATAGTTAAGCTGACAACGGCGTCATCGGTACTGGCCATGTTGGTGGAGTACTCAAAACAGCACAACAAGGCACACAGGTCTCGCATGGAGGCCCAGTTATTGGTGGTGAAGTGGTGCTGTTCCGCAGAGCGACTCACGCGTGCGTGCTGCAGCTGAAACTCCACTATGGCCTGCTGCTGCTCGCACAGTCTTTCCAGCATGTGCAAGGTGGAGTTCCACCTTGTGGGCACGTCACATATGAGGCGGTGAGCGGGAAGGCCGAAAATACGCTGCAGCGCTGACAGGCGAGCAGCAGCAGGGTGAGAACTCCGAAAGTGCGCACAGACGGCCCGCACTTTCTGCAGCAGCTCTGACATATCGGGGGTAATTTTTAAGGAACCTCTGCACCACCAAATTCAGCACATGCGCCAGGCAAGGGATGTGCATCAAGCCGGCTAGGCCCAGAGCTGCTATGAGATTTCGCCTGTTATCGCACACCACCAGGCCGGGCTTGAGGCTCGCTGGCAGCAACCACTCATTTGTCTGCTGTTCCATGCTCCTCCACAAATCCTGCGCGGTGTGTGGTTTTTCTCCCAAACAGGCAAGTTTTAAAACTGCCTGCTGTCGTTTACCCCTGGCTGTGCTGACGTTGGTGGTGAAGGTGTTACACTGACCGGATGAGGAGGCTGTAGAGGATGAGGAAGCGGAGTAGGAGGAGTTAGGAACAGGAGGCAAACTGAAGCGCCCTGCAATCCTCAGTGGTGGAAGGACATGCGCCAAATTGCTATCCGCCTCAGGCCCATCCGCCACTGCATTTACCCAGCGTGCCGTTAGGGAGATATAACGCCCCTGACCGTGCTTACTGGTCCACGTATCGTAGTTAGGTGGACCTTGCCACAGATGGCGTTGCGCAGTGCACACCTGATTTTTTTCCCCCACTTGGTTGTGCAGGGAAGGGATGGCTTGCCTGGAAAAGTAGTGGCGGCTGGGCATGACGTACTGTGGGACAGCCACCGACATAAGGCTTTTAAAACTGTGCGTCTCCACCAGACGGAATGACAGCATTTCACAGGCCAAGAATTTTGAAATGCTGGCATTCAGGGCCAGGGATCGCGGGTGGGTAGGGGGGTACTTCCTCTCCCTCTGAAGTGTTTGGGAGATGGAAAGCTGAACGCTTCCACGGGACATTGTGGAGATGGTTGGTGACCCAGGTGGTGGTGTTGCTGACAGATCGTCTGTTTGCGGGGTGGCAGGTGCCGGTATCACTACAGAGGTGGATGAAGAGGCAGAGACTGCAGCAGAAGAGGAAGCAGGAGGAGCCAGAGACCTTTCTTGGTTTTGAAGGTGTCTACTCCACTGCAGCTCGTGCTTTGCACTTAGATGCCTGATCATGCAGGTTGTGCTCAGGTTGAGAAGGTTTATGCCTCGCTTCAGGCTCTGATTGCACAGGGTACAAACCACTCGTGTCCTGTCATCAGCACATTTTCTGAAGAACTTCCACGCTAGAGAACTCCTTTGAGCTGGCTTTGGTGCGCTCGGTCCCTTGCTGCGTTGGGCAGTAAGGATGATCGAACTTTTGAAAAGTTTGGTTCGGCCAGAACATCCGAACTTCCCGAAAGTTCGGCCCGAATTTCAGAACCCCAGTGAAATCAATGGGACCCGAACTTCGGTAATCAAAAAACACAATTTTTAAGCCCTAAAACCCAATAAACGCCCCTAAAAAGTGCCCAGGGTTCTGGGTCATGCCCCATTAACTATTAATCACACAAAAAAAAGTTCTTAAAAATTGTCATTTTTGATAAAAAAGCCAATTATTGAAAAAATTTAAAAAAAAAAGAAAAAAAAAAAAAAGAGATTTTTTGATTTTGACTTTGGATTTAGTATCTGGGGGGTTTAAAAGGTGTGCATGTGAAGTTTCAGCTCTGTAGCATGTCCAGAACCATGAAAAAAAAAAGATAATTTTTCAGTAGAACAGGGATGTGGGACCCTCCTTTAACACCTATATGATCTTTTTTTTCTGGTTCTGGACATGCTACAGAGCTGAAACTTCACAGGTACACCTTTTAGACCCCCCGGACACAAAATCACACAAAAAAAGTTCTTAAAAATTGTCATTTTTGATTAAAAAAAAGCCAATTATTGAAAAAAAAAAAAGAGATTTTTTGACTTTTACTTTGGATTTCGTATCTGGGGGGTCTAAAAGGTGTGCATGTGAAGTTTCAGCTCTGTAGCATGTCCAGAACCAGAAAAAAAGATTGTTTGTATTAGAACACTTTCTTTCAGGACAGGTAGTTTGCTTCTCTCCCGGTTTAATAGCAGGCATTTTTTGGGGTTCTTTGCAGTCAGGAAAAACATCTGAACTTGTGTATAGTGGTACTGTGCACAAGTTCTGATGTTTTGTCTGCCTCCAAAAACCCCCATAAAATGCCAGCAAAAACACACCTGGGCATTTTTTTTTGACGCTAGCGTTTTTTTGGCATTTTTTGGGGTTCTTTTGAGGCAAGCAAAACATCTGAACTTGTGTATAGTGGTATATATATATACACACATAATTATATGTATATAGACACCTAGCCATATATAGGTGTGATAGTAGCAGAAATATATTACTGTAAATGATTTCATTAGCGCAAGCATATATTTCTGCTACTATCACACCTATATATGTCTAGGTGTGTATATAAATATATGTATGTGTGTATATACACCACTATACACAAGTTCTGATGTTTTGCCTGCCTCCAAAACCCCCCAAAAAATGCCAGCAAAAACACACCTGGGCATTTTTTTTTTTTTTGACGCTAGCGTTTTTTTGGCATTTTTTTTGGTTCTTTTGAGGCAGGCAAAACATCTGAACTTGTGTATAGTGGTATATATACACACATACATATATTTATATACACACCTAGACATATATAGGTGTGATAGTAGCAGAAATATATCTGTGTAAATGATTTCATTAGCGCAAGCATTTATTTCTGCTACTATCACACCTATATATGTCTAGGGGTATATATACACATATATGTGTATATATATCCCCTATACACATGTTCAGATGTCATGTCTGACATCAAACATGTCCTCAAAAAAGCACTGACAGTGGCAGCCCCTGCAGCATAAAAAAATGCTTGGCTGGTGAGAAGCCATAAGGGTGTCCCGAAGCTATTCAGAGAAATGATCATTTCTCTATAGCGGTCACCCTGCTATGGAAGGGTTTGGTCACCCTGCCATAGCAGTCACTGTCAGTTAACCCTACACTACACTACGGTCCCCTGACACTTCATACTTTCCCTATAGAAACTGAATTTTTGAAGCTAACTTAAGTGTAAAGGAGCACTCTAACTACACTAGATATCCCTTTCCTCACACTAATAAATAGCTAAATGACACTTTTAAAGTAAAATTAACAGAACTGCTTCCACTCTCTTCCATGTCCAGTATAAGAATGCTAGGAATATGACGGGGGCGATCTTATATACTGGGGGGTGTATTCACTAATGATTGGTCTAGGGACCCCCTAGTCACTCCAATCACATTCCTAGCATTCTCCTGCCCCCTCAATTGGCTTTTGCTAATGGTTCTGGTCCAATCATGGGCTTTTAAAGCCCATTTCCTGAAGCATTGCATTTTGGGCGGTTCTGGTTGCCGAATTCCGAACTTTTCGGGCAAAAAGTTCTAAATTCGGCCGAACCTCGAACACCCAATGTTCGGGCCGAACCGATGGTCGACCCGAACCGTTCGATCATCCCTATTGGGCAGTAGCAGGCGTAGTGTCTAGGGCACGCCCGCTCCGCTTTTGCACCCTGCTCCCTCTTCTGCTGTGCTGGTGGCTCTGTGCGACCACCGCCTCTTCCTCCAAACTACTCAGGTCACCTGCATGACTTCCATTCCATGTGGGGTGGAGGACCTCATCGTCCTCCACATCATCTTCCACCCAGTCTTCACCCCTGCCCTCCTTGTCGGTCTCCACAATTCTGAGTGCCGCAGCAGTTGGCACCTGCGTTTCGTCATCATCGGAGACGTTCTGCGATAGTCCTTCCATGTACTCATCTTGAGAAATAAGTGGTTGGGCATCGCTGCACTCAATCTCTTCCACTTCTGGGGCAGGGCTAGGTGGATGGCCCTGGGAAACCCTGCTGACAGAGTCATCAAAAAGAAGAAGATACTGCTGCATGACTTGGGGCTCAGACTGCTTGCCTGATTTGCAAGGGGGTGAGGTGAAAGACGGTTGGACATTGGCTGCATGTGCCAACTCTGACCTTTCTGCAGTAGACTGGGTGGGAGACAATGTGAAGGAACTGGAGGCACTGTCAGCAACCCAATCTACTATCGCCTGTACTTCTTCTGGCCTCATCACTTCTAGAGGCGCATGATGCCCTACCAAATACTGCTGCAGTTTCTGTCGCCTACTCACACTTGAGGAAGGTGTTTCACTTGTGCGTGTAGCTGGCACAGATCGACCACGTCCTCTCCTTGTAACAGGAGCTCTACCAGCAGCACCACGACCCAGGCCACGGCCCCTATTTGACGGTCTCCTCATATTTCTGTAATTTATGATCTTGCCCTAGAAAGGTGTTTATTGAATAGCGGAACAAAACAACAACAGTATCGCACGGGTGTATCTCACAGTCAAATATGCAAACTATGCCGCAATTTAATTTTTTTTACCCCAAAAGGGTGTTTATTAAATAGCGGAATAGAAAAACAGTATACAAATACAACGGGTGTATCTCACAGTCAAATATGCAAAGTATGACGCAAATTTAATTTTTTTCACCCCAAAAGGGTGTATATTGAATAGCGGAATAGAAAAAAGGATATAAAACGGTGTATCTCACACGTACAAACACAGACTAGGCCCCAATTACAATTTTTTGTACCCTAAAGGGAGGATGAGGAAGAGGAGTAGGAGAAGTTCGGAACAGAAGGCAAACTGAAGCGCCCTGCAATCCTTGGCGGTGGAAGGAGATGCGCCAAACAAATTTAAAAGGTGTATCTCACACGTACCGATACAGACTATGCCGTAATTTAATTTTTTACACTCAAACAGGGTGTATAAACTAATAGCGGAATAGAAAAAATTTTATAAAACGGTGTATCTCACACGTACAAACACAGACTAGGCCCCGATTACAATTTTTTGTACCCTAAAGGCAGGATGAGGATGAGGAGTAGGAGGAGTTCGGAACAGGAGGCAAACTGAAGCGCCCTGCAATCCTCGGCGGTGTAAGGAGATGCGCCAAACAAATTTAAAAAGGTGTATCTCACATGTACCGATACAGACTATGCCGTAATTTCATTTTTTACACTCAAAAAGGGTGTATATTGAATAGCGGAATAGAAAAAATTGTATAAAACGGTGTATCTCAAACGTACAAACACAGACTAGGCCCCGATTACAATTTTTTGTACCCTAAAGGCAGGATGAGGATGAGGATGAGGAGTAGGAGGAGTTTCGGAACAGGAGGCAAACTGAAGCACCCTGCAATCCTCGTCGGTGGAAGATGCGCCCCAAAAGATTGGAAGGTGTATCTCACACGTACCGATACTGACTATGCCGCAATCTAATTCTTTTTACCCCAAGGGTGTAGATTGAATAGCGGAACAGAAAATATGATATCAAAAGGTGTATCTATCTCACACTGGCATGGTGGCCAATTTCCAATATGGCCGCACTCGCACAAATGCACGCACACGTATTGCGAACGCATGTTCACTACGGCAAAGACGTGTGTGTGCTGGCTCACACAATGCTTGTTAGATCTTGGCGCCCTCTGGCCTTTAAAAGAGGGACTGCAGCACATGGACATTGCTGACTGATCTTCAGCTTCCTGCTTCCTGTTCTTGTGTGTGTGCTTATGCTTCTGATCATCTGTTACCGACCCGGCCTGCCTTTGGATACCTCTTGTCATTCCCCCAGCTCTGACCTCGGATAGCCCATGGATCTGCTCTTGTCTCTTGTCCTGTGTATGAGTTCGGCTTGCCTGACTACGTCCCTGCTCTTCTGTCTGCTGACTACTGGCTTACTGACCTTGGCATCCATCTCTGACTACGTTTCCTGCTTCACCCTGTCTGCTGTGATCCACCTTGATGCCTACCTGCAGTACCCAGCCTGCTGTACCCACCTGCAGTACTTACCTGTTGCTCCAGCCTGCAATACCTATTTGCCATATCCAGCTTACTGGAGCCACTACAATCTGTTTCTTGCTGTGTGCAGTCTGCACCATCATCAGCTCCACTGGGTCCTACTGCTCACCTCATCTGGTATCCACCTGCGGAGAGATCTCCACACCTGCATCTCTCATCCGTGGCACAGCCGGAAATCCCTGCTTCTTTGGGCTTTGTGTTCCCTGTTTCCACCTTCAGGGACACCGAGCACCTAGCCGCAAGGAGAGCCCTCTCAGCATTTTGGCTTCAGGACCAGGTACGTGACAGTATCAGTCAGCCAAAAGATGTCTGAAGCCGACAGAGGTGCGTCTCCATTAGAAGCTCTGTGCCAACAAGTCGCAGCCATCACGCAAGCCATAACAAATCTGCAAGAAGACTATGATCAATTGGAAGGTCGTCTGCAGAGTCTATACACTACTCCTTTTCCTACCGACCAGAACCCGAAAAATACAGCCCCAGCCTCAGCTTCTGCTTCCTATAAACGCACAGCTGTCGCACCAACGATAGTGGTATCTCCACCTGAACCAAGGGTCCCCATACCTGAACGTTTCTCTGGGGACCGAAGAAAGTTCAGGGCTTTTAAAAACGCTTGCCAGTTGTATCTAGCTCTGCAACCACAGACTTTTTCTCTTGAAACCATTAAGGTTGGCTTTGTCATTTCTCTGCTCACAGATGAACCACAATCCTGGGCCCATTATCTTTTGGAGCAAAAGAACCCGGTCCTCAACTCAGTCTCGGCTTTCTTCGAAACTATGTCGCAACTTTACGACGACCCCCAGCGAATGGCCACGGCCGAGGCAGCCCTACACACACTTCAACAAGGGTGCCGGCCTGTTGAGGACTATACAGCTGAATTCTACAAATGGTCAGCAGACACTGGCTGGAATGAGGCCGCATTAAAGTACCAGTTTCGGCTCGGCCTATCTGAAGCACTTAAAGACGAGCTGGCTCGAGTCGACACCCCTGCCACTCTGGAACACCTTATCAAACTGTCCATCCAGCTTGATCGCCGACTGCGGGAGAGACGATCCGAACGAATTCAGTCCTCCAGACCTACCTGGATGCTACCCAGAGTTCCCCCAGCAATCCACTCTACGCCTATTACCTCTTCTTCCTCAACACCCCTAGAGGGAGAACCAATCCAGATTGGACTGATGCATTCTGCCCTAACTCCCGAAGAAAGGACATGCCGTCGGCAAGCCAACCTTTGCCTCTACTGTGGAGGGGCTGGACATTTTCTTTGTAATTGCCCTGTGAGACCCAGTAAGCCCCGGCTTCCTGGCCCTGCCTACTCTCCAGTCTCCGGGATTCACCCAGCTCACCTACTTCTACCCATCTCACTACAGGTGGCGGATAGGGAAATCAAGTTTCAGGCCATAATTGACTCCGGTGCTTGCAGTTGCTTCCTAGACCTTGCTCTAGCCAAGAAGTTTAGCATTCCGCTTAGACCTAAAAGACTTAGCCTTACTGTTCACCTGGCAGATGGCACCATCCCCACATCGGGGCCCGTCACCCAAGAGACTGAACCTGTTATGACTAGTGTTGAGCGAACACGGACTGTATTATTCGTGTTCGTACCGAATAATTGGATTTTTTGTACCCGAACACGGACACGGACACTTTACTGTATGTTCGGGTAAAAATCCGTGTTCGGTCGTTTTATTTCCGGGTTTTGCATGCTTTGGCGCTCTTTTCATGGCGGGCTTTCAACAGCCAATCAACAATCGTTTAACTGGTGTGCCTTAAGCCATCCCAGCCATGCCTGCAAATGTCTTAGTAGCTGTGATTGGCCGTCTGAAGCATGTGACCAAGTCTTTATAAGTTCGAGGCAGCCGCAGCGGCGTCATTATGCTGCTTATATCAGGGACAGAGCACACATCAACGTGCTGGCTGCTGATTAGGGAAAGATAGGCAGGAAAAAAACATTTGTGTCCGGATAGAATTGAGGGACAGGTCGGAGTGTTTAGGGAGGGCGAGTTGTAGGCATTTTAGGGATAGAGTCTGCTGAATTATAGGGTCAGTGTCTTCTACAAACTACAATCGATATTGCTGTGTGGGGGGTGGGGTGAATCTGCACTCAATCCTGATCTACGATCTCTTCTCAATCCTGTTAGGGACAGAGTCTGCTGAATTTTAGGGAAACTGTGTTCTACAAACTACAATCGATATTGCTGTGTGGTGTGGGATTGGAGATAGGCAGGTGTCAGTGATCCACATCCATTTTTCTGTGTGTGAGCTGCAGTGAACACAATCTTTTTGGGCTGCAGTGAACACAATCTTTTTGGGCTGCAGTGAACACAATCTTTTTGGGCTGCAGTGAACACAATCTTTTTGGGGTGCAGTGAACAAAATCTTTTTGGGGTGCAGTGAACACAATCCTTTTTGGTGTGCAGTGAACACAATCTTTGTGGGGTGCAGTGAACAAAATCCTTTGTGGGGTGCAGTGAACACAATCTTTTTGGGGTGCAGTGAACAAAATCCTTTTTGGGGTGCAGTGAACAACATCCTTTTTGGGGTGCAGTGAACACAATCTTTTTGGGGTGCAGTGAACAAAATCCTTTGTGGGGTGCAGTGAACACAATCTTTTTGGGGTGCAGTGAACACAATCTTTTTGGGGTGGAGTGAACAACATCCTTTTTGGGGTGCAGTGAACAAAATCCTTTTTGGGGTGCAGTGAACAAAATCATTTTTGGGGTGCAGTGAACACAATCTTTTTGGGGTGCAGTGAACACAATCTTTGTGGGGTGCAGTGAACACAATCTTTTTGGGGTGGAGTGAACAACATCCTTTTTGGGGTGCAGTGAACAACATCCTTTTTGGGGTGCAGTGAACACAATCTTTTTGGGGTGCAGTGAACACAATCTTTGTGGGGTACAGTGAACAGAATCTTTGTGGGGTGCAGTGAACACAATCTTTGGGGGGTACAGTGAACACAATCTTTTTGGGGTGCAGTGAACACAATCTTTGTGGGGTGCAGTGAACACAATCTTTTTGGGGTGGAGTGAACAAAATCATTTTTGGGGTGCAGTGAACAACATCCTTTTTGGGGTGCAGTGATCAAAATCCTTTTTGGGGTGCAGTGAACACAATCTTTTTGGGGTGCAGTGAACAAAATCCTTTGTGGGGTGCAGTGAACAGAATCTTTGTGGGGTGCAGTGAACACAATCTTTGGGGGGGTACAGTGAACACAATCTTTTTGGGGTGCAGTGAACACAATCTTTGTGGGGTACAGTGAACAGAATCTTTGTGGGGTGCAGTGAACACAATCTTTGGGGGGTACAGTGAACACAATCTTTTTGGGGTGCAGTGAACACAATCTTTGGGGGGTACAGTGAACACAATCTTTTTGGGGTGCAGTGAACACAATCTTTGTGGGGTGCAGTGAACACAATCTTTGGGGGGGTACAGTGAACACAATCTTTTTGGGGTGCAGTGAACAACATCCTTTTAGGGTGCAGTGAACACAATCTTTGTGGGGTGCAGTGAACAACATCCTTTTAGGGTGCAGTGAACACAATCTTTGTGGGGTACAGTGAACAGAATCTTTGTGGGGTGCAGTGAACACAATCTTTGGGGGGTACAGTGAACACAATCTTTGTGAGGTGCAGTGAACACAATCTTTGTGGGGTGCAGTGAACACAATCATTGTGGGGTGCAGTGAACTCAATCTTTGTGGGGTACAGTGAACACAATCTCATACTTCTGAAGATTTGAGGGTGCTGCCTGTTCCATACTCCCCCTACTCCTCATCTAGCCTTTTAGGGGTACAAACAATAGTAATTGGGGCCTAGTGTGGTTGTGTACGTGTGATATACATACACTTTTTTTGGATCATATTTTCTATTCCGCTATTTAATCAAAAACCTTTGGGGATCAGTTAAATTGGGGGATAGTCTGTGTTGGTACGTGTGAGAGAGATCCACCTTTCCAAGTTGTTGGGGTTCATCTCATACTTCTGAAGGTTTGAGGGTGCTGCCTGTTCCATACTCCCCCTACTCCTAGCCTTTTAGGGGTACAAACAATAGTAATTGGGGCCTAGTGTGGTTGTGTACGTGTGATATACATACACTTTTTTTGGATCATATTTTCTATTCCGCTATTTAATCAAAAACCTTTGGGGATCAGTTAAATTGGGGGATAGTCTGTGTTGGTACGTGTGAGAGAGATCCACCTTTCCAAGTTGTTGGGGTTCATCTCATACTTCTGAAGGTTTGAGGGTGCTGCCTGTTCCATACCCCCCCTACTCCTCATCTAGCCTTTTAGGGGTACAAACAATAGTAATTGGGGCCTAGTGTGGTTGTGTACGTGTGATATACATACACTTTTTTTGGATCATATTTTCTATTCCGCTATTTAATCAAAAACCTTTGGGGATCAGTTAAATTGGGGGATAGTCTGTGTTGGTACGTGTGAGAGAGATCCACCTTTCCAAGTTGTTGGGGTTCATCTCATACTTCTGAAGGTTTGAGGGTGCTGCCTGTTCCATACCCCCCCTACTCCTCATCTAGCCTTTTAGGGGTACAAACAATAGTAATTGGGGCCTAGTGTGGTTGTGTACGTGTGATATACATACACTTTTTTTGGATCATATTTTCTATTCCGCTATTTAATCAAAAACCTTTGGGGATCAGTTAAATTGGGGGATAGTCTGTGTTGGTACATGTGAGAGAGATCCACCTTTCCAAGTTGTTGGGGTTCATCTCATACTTCTGAAGGTTTGAGGGTGCTGCCTGTTCCATACCCCCCCTACTCCTCATCTAGCCTTTTAGGGGTACAAACAATAGTAATTGGGGCCTAGTGTGGTTGTGTACGTGTGATATACATACACTTTTTTTGGATCATATTTTCTATTCCGCTATTTAATCAAAAACCTTTGGGGATCAGTTAAATTGGGGGATAGTCTGTGTTGGTACGTGTGAGAGAGATCCACCTTTCCAAGTTGTTGGGGTTCATCTCATACTTCTGAAGGTTTGAGGGTGCTGCCTGTTCCATACTCCCCCTACTCCTCATCTAGCCTTTTAGGGGTACAAACAATAGTAATTGGGGCCCAGTGTGGTTGTGTACGTGTGATATACATACACTTTTTTTGGATCATATTTTCTATTCCGCTATTTAATCAAAAACCTTTGGGGATCAGTTAAATTGGGGGATAGTCTGTGTTGGTACGTGTGAGAGAGATCCACCTTTCCAAGTTGTTGGGGTTCATCTCATACTTCTGAAGGTTTGAGGGTGCTGCCTGTTCCATACCCCCCCTACTCCTCATCTAGCCTTTTAGGGGTACAAACAATAGTAATTGGGGCCTAGTGTGGTTGTGTACGTGTGATATACATACACTTTTTTTGGATCATATTTTCTATTCCGCTATTTAATCAAAAACCTTTGGGGATCAGTTAAATTGGGGGATAGTCTGTGTTGGTACGTGTGAGAGAGATCCACCTTTCCAAGTTGTTGGGGTTCATCTCATACTTCTGAAGGTTTGAGGGTGCTGCCTGTTCCATACTCCCCCTACTCCTCATCTAGCCTTTTAGGGGTACAAACAATAGTAATTGGGGCCTAGTGTGGTTGTGTACGTGTGATATACATACACTTTTTTTGGATCATATTTTCTATTCCGCTATTTAATCAAAAACCTTTGGGGATCAGTTAAATTGGGGGATAGTCTGTGTTGGTACGTGTGAGAGAGATCCACCTTTCCAAGTTGTTGGGGTTCATCTCATACTTCTGAAGGTTTGAGGGTGCTGCCTGTTCCATACTCCCCCTACTCCTCATCTAGCCTTTTAGGGGTACAAACAATAGTAATTGGGGCCTAGTGTGGTTGTGTACGTGTGATATACATACACTTTTTTTGGATCATATTTTCTATTCCGCTATTTAATCAAAAACCTTTGGGGATCAGTTAAATTGGGGGATAGTCTGTGTTGGTACGTGTGAGAGAGATCCACCTTTCCAAGTTGTTGGGGTTCATCTCATACTTCTGAAGGTTTGAGGGTGCTGCCTGTTCCATACTCCCCCTACTCCTCATCTAGCCTTTTAGGGGTACAAACAATAGTAATTGGGGCCCAGTGTGGTTGTGTACGTGTGATATACATACACTTTTTTTGGATCATATTTTCTATTCCGCTATTTAATCAAAAACCTTTGGGGATCAGTTAAATTGGGGGATAGTCTGTGTTGGTACGTGTGAGAGAGATCCACCTTTCCAAGTTGTTGGGGTTCATCTCATACTTCTGAAGGTTTGAGGGTGCTGCCTGTTCCATACCCCCCCTACTCCTCATCTAGCCTTTTAGGGGTACAAACAATAGTAATTGGGGCCTAGTGTGGTTGTGTACGTGTGATATACATACACTTTTTTTGGATCATATTTTCTATTCCGCTATTTAATCAAAAACCTTTGGGGATCAGTTAAATTGGGGGATAGTCTGTGTTGGTACGTGTGAGAGAGATCCACCTTTCCAAGTTGTTGGGGTTCATCTCATACTTCTGAAGGTTTGAGGGTGCTGCCTGTTCCATACTCCCCCTACTCCTCATCTAGCCTTTTAGGGGTACAAACAATAGTAATTGGGGCCTAGTGTGGTTGTGTACGTGTGATATACATACACTTTTTTTGGATCATATTTTCTATTCCGCTATTTAATCAAAAACCTTTGGGGATCAGTTAAATTGGGGGATAGTCTGTGTTGGTACGTGTGAGAGAGATCCACCTTTCCAAGTTGTTGGGGTTCATCTCATACTTCTGAAGGTTTGAGGGTGCTGCCTGTTCCATACTCCCCCTACTCCTAGCCTTTTAGGGGTACAAACAATAGTAATTGGGGCCTAGTGTGGTTGTGTACGTGTGATATACATACACTTTTTTTGGATCATATTTTCTATTCCGCTATTTAATCAAAAACCTTTGGGGATCAGTTAAATTGGGGGATAGTCTGTGTTGGTACGTGTGAGAGAGATCCACCTTTCCAAGTTGTTGGGGTTCATCTCATACTTCTGAAGGTTTGAGGGTGCTGCCTGTTCCATACCCCCCCTACTCCTCATCTAGCCTTTTAGGGGTACAAACAATAGTAATTGGGGCCTAGTGTGGTTGTGTACGTGTGATATACATACACTTTTTTTGGATCATATTTTCTATTCCGCTATTTAATCAAAAACCTTTGGGGATCAGTTAAATTGGGGGATAGTCTGTGTTGGTACGTGTGAGAGAGATCCACCTTTCCAAGTTGTTGGGGTTCATCTCATACTTCTGAAGGTTTGAGGGTGCTGCCTGTTCCATACTCCCCCTACTCCTAGCCTTTTAGGGGTACAAACAATAGTAATTGGGGCCTAGTGTGGTTGTGTACGTGTGATATACATACACTTTTTTTGGATCATATTTTCTATTCCGCTATTTAATCAAAAACCTTTGGGGATCAGTTAAATTGGGGGATAGTCTGTGTTGGTACGTGTGAGAGAGATCCACCTTTCCAAGTTGTTGGGGTTCATCTCATACTTCTGAAGGTTTGAGGGTGCTGCCTGTTCCATACCCCCCCTACTCCTCATCTAGCCTTTTAGGGGTACAAACAATAGTAATTGGGGCCTAGTGTGGTTGTGTACGTGTGATATACATACACTTTTTTTGGATCATATTTTCTATTCCGCTATTTAATCAAAAACCTTTGGGGATCAGTTAAATTGGGGGATAGTCTGTGTTGGTACGTGTGAGAGAGATCCACCTTTCCAAGTTTTTGGGGTTCATCTCATACTTCTGAAGATTTGAGGGTGCTGCCTGTTCCATACCCCCCCTACTCCTCATCTAGCCTTTTAGGGGTACAAACAATAGTAATTGGGGCCTAGTGTGGTTGTGTACGTGTGATATACATACACTTTTTTTGGATCATATTTTCTATTCCGCTATTTAATCAAAAACCTTTGGGGATCAGTTAAATTGGGGGATAGTCTGTGTTGGTACGTGTGAGAGAGATCCACCTTTCCAAGTTTTTGGGGTTCATCTCATACTTCTGAAGATTTGAGGGTGCTGCCTGTTCCATACCCCCCCTACTCCTCATCTAGCCTTTTAGGGGTACAAACAATAGTAATTGGGGCCTAGTGTGGTTGTGTACGTGTGATATACATACACTTTTTTTGGATCATATTTTCTATTCCGCTATTTAATCAAAAACCTTTGGGGATCAGTTAAATTGGGGGATAGTCTGTGTTGGTACGTGTGAGAGAGATCCACCTTTCCAAGTTTTTGGGGTTCATCTCATACTTCTGAAGATTTGAGGGTGCTGCCTGTTCCATACCCCCCCTACTCCTCATCTAGCCTTTTAGGGGTACAAACAATAGTAATTGGGGCCTAGTGTGGTTGTGTACGTGTGATATACATACACTTTTTTTGGATCATATTTTCTATTCCGCTATTTAATCAAAAACCTTTGGGGATCAGTTAAATTGGGGGATAGTCTGTGTTGGTACGTGTGAGAGAGATCCACCTTTCCAAGTTTTTGGGGTTCATCTCATACTTCTGAAGATTTGAGGGTGTTGCCTGTTCCATACTCCTGCTCCTACTGCTCAACCATCCTTTTAGGGGTACAAACAATAGTAATTGGGGCCTAGTGTGGTTGTGTACGTGCGAGATACATACACTTTTTTTGATCATATTTCCTATTCCGCTATTCAATAAAAACCTTTGAGGATCAATTGAATTGCGGGATAGTCTGTGTCGGTACGTGTGAGATCCACCTTTCCAAGTTTTTGGGGTTCATCTCATACTTCTGAAGATTTGAGGGTGCTGCCTGTTCCATACTCCTCCTCCTACTCCTCATCCATCCTTTTAGGGGTACAAACAATAGTAATTGGGGCCTAGTGTGGTTGTGTACGTGCGAGATACATACACTTTTTTTGATCATATTTCCTATTCCGCTATTCAATAAAAACCTTTGAGGATCAATTGAATTGCGGGATAGTCTGTGTCGGTACGTGTGAGATCCACCTTTCCAAGTTTTTGGGGTTCATCTCATACTTCTGAAGATTTGAGGGTGCTGCCTGTTCCATACTCCTCCTCCTACTCCTCATCCATCCTTTTAGGGGTACAAACAATAGTAATTGGGGCCTAGTGTGGTTGTGTACGTGCGAGATACATACACTTTTTTTGATCATATTTCCTATTCCGCTATTCAATAAAAACCTTTGAGGATCAATTGAATTGCGGGATAGTCTGTGTCGGTACGTGTGAGATCCACCTTTCCAAGTTTTTGGGGTTCATCTCATACTTCTGAAGATTTGAGGGTGCTGTCTGTTCCATACTCCTCCTACTCCTCATCCATCCTTTTAGGGGTAGAAACAATAGTAATTGGGGCCTAGTGTGGTTTTGTACGTGCGAGATACATACACTTTTTTGGATCATATTTCCTATTCCGCTATTCAATAAAAACCTTTCTAGGGCAAGATCTTAAATTACAGAAATATGAGGAGACCGTCAAATAAGGGCCGTGGCCTGGGTCGTGGTGCTGCTGGTAGAGCTCCTGTTGCAAGGAGAGGACGTGGTCGATCTGTGCCAGCTACACGCACAAGTGAAACACCTTCCTCAAGTGTGAGTAGGCGACAGAACCTGCATCAGTATTTGGTAGGGCATCAAACGCCCCTAGAAGTGATGAGGCCAGAACAAGTTGAGGCGATAGTAGATTGGTTTGCTGCTGACAGTGCCTCCAGTTCCTTCACATTGTCTCCCACCCAGTCTACTGCAGAAAGGTCAGAGTTGGCACCTGCAGCCAATGTCCAACCGTCTTTCACCTCACCCCCTTGCAAATCAGGCCAGCAGTCTGAGCCCCAAGCCATACAGCAGTCTCTTATTCTTTTTGAGGACTCTGTCAGCAGGGTTTCCCAGGGCCATCCACCTAGCCCTGCCCCAGAAGTGGAAGAGATTGAGTGCAGCGATGCCCAACCACTTATTTCTCAAGATGAGTACATGCAAGGATCATCGCAGCACGTCTCCGATGATGACGAAACGCAGGTGCCAACTGCTGCGGCGTTCAGCATTGTGGAGACCGACAAGGAGGGCAGGGGTGAAGACTGGGTGGAAGATGATGTGGAGGACGATGAGGTCCTCGACCCCACATGGAATGAACGTCATGCAGGTGACCTGAGTAGTTTGGAGGAAGAGGCGGTGGTCGCACAGAGCCACCAGCACAGCAGAAGAGGGAGCAGGGTGCAGAAGCGGAGCGGCCGTGCCCTAGACACTACGCCCGCTACTGCCCAACGCAGCAAGGGAACGAGCGCACCAAAGTCAGCTCAAAGGAGTTCTCTAGCGTGGAAGTTCTTTAGAAAATGTGCTGATGACAGGACACGAGTGGTTTGCACCCTGTGCAACCAGAGCTTGAAGCGAGGCATAAACCTTCTCAACCTGAGCACAACCTGCATGATCAGGCATCTAAGTGCAAAGCACGAGCTGCAGTGGAGTACACACCTTCAAAACCAAGAAACGTCTCTGGCTCATCCTGCTTCCTCTTCTGCTGCAGTCTCGGCCGCTCCAGCCACATCTGTAGTGATACCGGCACCTGCCACCCCGCAAACAGACGATCTGTCAGCAACACCACCACCTGGGTCACCAACAACCATCTCCACAATGTCCCGTGGAAGCGTTCAGCTTTCCATCTCCCAAACACTTGAGAGGAAGAGGAAGTACCCCCCTACCCACCCGCGATCCCTGGCCCTGAATGCCAGCATTTCAAAATTATTGGCCTTTGAAATGCTGTCATTCCGTCTGGTGGAGACGCACAGTTTTAAAAACCTTATGTCGGTGGCTGTCCCACAGTACGTCGTGCCCAGCCGCCACTACTTTTCCAGGCAAGCCATCCCTTCCCTGCACAACCAAGTGGGGGAAAATATCAGGTGTGCACTGCGCAACGCCATCTGTGCCAAGGTCCACCTAACTACGGATACGTGGACCAGTAAGCACGGTCAGGGGCGTTATATCTCCCTAACGGCACACTGGGTAAATGCAGTGGCGGATGGGCCTGAGGCGGATAGCAATTTGGCGCATGTCCTTCCACCACCGAGGATTGCAGGGCGCTTCAGTTTGCCTCCTGTTCCTAACTCCTCCTACTCCGCTTCCTCATCCTCTACCGCCTCCTCATCCGGACAGCGTAACACCTTCACCACCAACTTCAGCACGGCCAGGGGTAAACGACAGCAGGCAGTTTTACAACTTGCCTGTTTGGGGGACAAACCACACACCGCGCAGGAGTTGTGGAGGAGCATGGAACAGCAGACAAATGAGTGGTTGCTGCCAGCGAGCCTCAAGCCCGGCCTGGTGGTGTGCGATAACGGGCGAAATCTCATAGCAGCTCTGGGCCTAGCCGGTTTGACGCACATCCCTTGCCTGGCGCATGTGCTGAATTTGGTGGTGCAGAGGTTCCTTAAAAACTACCCCGATATGTCAGAGCTGCTGCAGAAAGTGCGGGCCGTTTGTGCGCACTTTCGGCGTTCTCACCCTGCTGCTGCTCGCCTGGCAGCGCTGCAGCGTAACTTCGGCCTTCCCGCTCACCGCCTCATATGTGACGTGCCCACAAGGTGGAACTCCACCTTGCACATGCTGGAAAGACTGTGCGAGCAGCAGCAGGCCATAGTGGAGTTTCAGCTGCAGCACGCACGCGTGAGTCGCTCTGCGGAACAGCACCACTTCACCACCAATAACTGGGCCTCCATGCGAGACCTGTGTGCCTTGTTGCGCTGTTTTGAGTACTCCACCAACATGGCCAGTGGCAATGACGCCGTTCTCAGCTTAACTATCCCACTTCTATGCCTCCTTGAAAAAACAATTCGGGCGATGATGGAAGAGGATGTGGCACAGGATGAGGAGGAGGAGGAGGATGAAGAGGTAACATTTCCAAGGCTTTCAGGGCAGTCATTCGCAAGGGGCTCCGAGGGTGGGTTCCTGCACACGCAAACGCCAGGGACGCAATTGTCCAGCAGGGGCACAGTTCTGGAGGATGAGGAGGATGAGGAGGAGGAGGAGCTGGAGGAGGAGATGGAACCATGTTCACAGCAGGGTGGCACCCAGGCCAGCTCATGGCCATCACTGGTGCGTGGCTGGGGGGATACAGAGGACACGGACGATACACCTCCCACAGAGGACAGCCTTTCGTCGCCTCTGGGCAGCCTGGCACACATGAGCGATTACATGCTGCAGTGTCTCCACAACGACCGCCGAGTTGCCCACATTCTAACTTGTGCTGATTACTGGGTGGCCACGCTGCTGGATCCCCGTTACAAGGACAACGTACCGTCCTTAATTCACTCACTGGAGCGCGATCGCAAGATGCGCGAGTACAAGCGCACGCTGGTAGACGCCATGCTGCTGGCATTCCCATCTGACAGCGGGGCCACAGTGGAAGCACAAGGCAGAGGAGGAGGAGGAGGAGGTCGCCAACGCAACCAGGGCACCGCCAGCACCTCAGAAGGCAGGGTTAGCATGGCCGAAATGTGGAAAAGCTTTGTCAGCACGCCACAACAAACAGCAGCACCAGCAGCTCAGATGGAACGTCTTAGCAGGAGGCAGCATTTTACCAACATGGTGGAGCAGTATGTGTGCACACGCCTACATGTAGTGAATGACGGGTCTGCCCCCTTCAACTTCTGGGTCTCCAAATTGGGCACATGGCCTGAGCTTGCCCTTTACGCCTTGGAGGTGCTGGCGTGCCCTGCAGCCAGTGTATTATCTGAACGGGTATTTAGCACGGCTGGGGGCGTTATAACAGACAAGCGCAGCCGCCTGTCCAGAGACAATGTGGACAAGCTCACGTTCATTAAAATGAACCAGGCATGGATCCCACGGGACTTTTCCGTACCTTATGCAGAATAGCAATGGATACCGACCTTACCCACCCATTGTTCCATTTTTGCTCTTTCTCACTCTTTTGGGGTGTACCCTCATTTAAAATTTTTGAAAAGAAGCAGTGTTGGCTACCTCGTCCTCCTCCTCAGGGCCAGATTAATGTAGGGGCTATTGGAGCTGCAGCTCCAGGCCCCTACCTTTTATATAGGCCCCGGGTTGGCCATATTCACTGTTACCGCTCTTCTGTCACTTGTAAACACAGAAGTCTGGCTTCTATGCTCGCTTCCCCAGGCAGCACCCTCAGAACCTCCCCACACAGCGTGAAGGCCGGACAAGGAGGGACAGTTGGCGATGCATGGATGTGTTTATGGGCTTCAGAGACAGCATCCCATGTTGAATTAGGCATGCATGGCTGCACCCTTCCTCCTCTGGGTGCATGGCAAGGCACGGCCCTTAAGGCCCTTCAAAATCCTCAGCACCAAGCCCATGATGCTGTTAATCCGGCCCTGGTCCTCCTCCACCGCCGCTTCCACCTACACCGCCCATAGGTGTGCGCAGCCTATTGCATTAAGGTGTGCACCCCAAAGTTGAAATACACATGCATGTGTTTGCCAGCAGGGAGAGTAATGTATCGGGGCCATGTACCTGTAGGCAAGGAGAAATAGAGCAGAGCAGGTCCCAGGGAGATCTTTCCCATCTCCTCACTGGCAATGCTATGTGCCCTAGGTGATTAGGGTGTGCCCAGGCACACCCAGCACACCCTGTGCGCACGCCTATGTCACCGCCACATCCACCACCACCTCAACCTCCCTCCTACTCCATATGGGCCTCGTCCTTCAGAGATGAAGAAGAACATTGTTTTATTTTTCTGTTTTTTTTTGTTGTTTTAAGTTATTTCCCTATCCACATTTGTTTGCAGAGCACTTGCCATGCTCTTAATTACGTTTTGCTGCCATTTGCAGCACTCTAGCCCTTTCCTTTGGTGTTTTAGAGCCATTTTAGTGCCTTAAAGTTCGGGTCCCCATTGACTTCAATGGGGTTCGGTGTCCGGGAAAAGTTCGGTAAAAGTCCGGGACACGGACCCGGACTTTTTTTTAAAGTTCGGCCGAACCCGTCGAACACGGACATCTAGGTGTCCGCTCAACCCTAGTTATGACTATAACTGACTCTGAACATCAGGAATTCCTGTGCTTCGATGACCTTCGCTCCCCCATATTTCCTGTGATATTGGGCATCCCCTGGCTGCGAGCCCATAACCCCAGGATTGACTGGTCTAAGGGGGAGATCATATTTTCCTCTGCCTACTGCCGCCAACATTGTTTTGTACCTGAGTCCCTGAGCTCTTCCAGTTGTATGACCATCCAATCAGTATCTGATAACAGCCAGCTTGTCCCATCCAGCTACC
Organism: Pelophylax lessonae; assembly: GCF_965119305.1. NCBI lineage: Eukaryota > Metazoa > Chordata > Amphibia > Anura > Ranidae > Pelophylax > Pelophylax lessonae. The sequence continues at coordinate 35,899,740 of NC_138779.1, read as the reverse complement.
ACAACTTTCTAGACGTGTTTGATAAGAGGAGAGCCGATGTCTTGCCACCGCATCGGCCCTATGATTGTCCCATAGAATTGCTGCCAGGTGCAGAAATTCCCTTTGGCCGGATATTCCCGTTATCCAAGGTGGAATTGGAAGCTCTACGTCTCTACATTGACGAAAATCTAAACAAAGGATTTATTCGTCCATCCTCTTCCCCAGCAGGCGCGGGGATCTTCTTTGTTGAAAAGAAGGACCACACACTTAGGCCCTGTGTGGACTACAGAGAATTAAATAAAATTACTATTAAAAATCGATATCCACTTCCCCTAGTACCAGAACTTTTTCAAAGATTTAGGACTGCCCAAGTTTTCACAAAACTAGATCTCCGGGGTGCTTATAATTTAGTCCGGATTAGAGAGGGGGATGAGTGGAAGACAGCTTTCCGAACCCGTTTCGGACAATTTGAGTATCTTGTCATGCCCTTTGGATTGTGTAATGCCCCGGCAACTTTCCAGCATTTTGTAAATGACATCTTTAGAGAATACCTGGATCACTTTCTGATTGTTTATCTTGACGATATTCTTATTTTCTCTGCATCACTCGAACTACACCGTGTACATGTGAAGAAAGTCTTATCTACACTTAGAAAACATGGACTCTATGCTAAAGCAGAGAAATGTGAGTTCGAGAAACAAGCCATCCAATTCCTGGGGTTGGTAATATCCACCAATGGAATCGCCATGGACCCCCAGAAGGTGTCTTCTATTCTTGAGTGGCCTGCTCCAGTGGATAAAAAAGGAATCCAAAGATTTGTAGGATTCGCTAATTTTTACAGAAGGTTCATCAGAGGGTTCTCAGCCATCATCGCCCCCATCACTCAATTGACACGACAACACTCTCGATTTCAGTGGTCTCAGGAGGCCCAGGAAGCCTTTGATAAACTTAAAGCCCTGTTCACTTCTGCTCCAGTATTACAGCACCCAGAACACACTCTACCCTACGTCCTGGAGGTAGACGCCTCGGAAGTAGCTACTGGAGCAATCTTATCACAGCGCCAAGGGCCTAAAGCTTTGCTCCACCCAGTAGCCTTCTTTTCAAGAAAATTAAGTCAAGCAGAAAAGAATTATGATGTCGGTGACCGGGAGCTGTTGGCCATCAAGGCGGCTTTAGAAGAGTGGCGATACCTGCTGAAGGGTGCAGCCCACCCTGTGATGATCTTTACCGATCACAAAAATTTGGAATACCTCAGGACTGCCAAACGGCTTAGACCCCGGCAAGCACGGTGGGCCCTGTTTTTCTCCCGTTTTAACTTTCACATTACTTATCGGCCGGGGTCCAAGAATAGCAAAGCTGACGCTCTCTCTCGAATGTTCCCGGAAACTCCTAAAGTAGCATCTTCCAGCACAATCCTGTCCTCCCAAAATTTTTTACTAATACTACCTAATCTAAAGTCAGCCATACAGCTAGCATCTGCCCAATGCCTGGTAACTGAAGTTTCAGCTTTAAGGAAGCAAGATGGATTCTTCTGGCATAACGATAAAATTTTTGTACCACAAGAGACCAGGACTTTAGTCCTTAAAGCATGCCATGATCATCAGCTAGCCGGTCATTTTGGGGTACACAAGACCATCAAACTTGTCCAATGTTCCTTCTGGTGGCCAGGCTTGAGCCAGGACTGCAAAGATTATGTTGGTTCCTGCACAACTTGTCTTCGCAGCAAAGGGAGTAACACTAAAGCCTGGGGCCTGTTAAGACCATTACCGGTCCCGGACTTTCCCTGCAAAATGCTGTCCATGGACTTCATTGTGGATCTACCCCCTTCTGAGGGATTCACTTCCATTTTTGTAATAGTAGACTGATTGTCTAAAATGTCACATTTTGTACCGATGGTGGGCACTCCCTCTGCCGCAGACACCGCCCATGCCTTTATAAAGGAAATAGTAAGGCTCCATGGTCTGCCCAGAAACATAGTCTCTGACAGAGGAGTACAATTTACCTCCAGATTCTGGAGAACTCTTTGTAGAGCCTTAGACATTGACGTCTGCCTATCCTCGGCCTACCACCCCCAAAGCAACAGCCAGACGGAAAGAACCAACCAAACCTTGGAACAGTACCTTCGATGCTTTTCCACTTTCTCACAAGATAATTGGGTATCTCTGTTACCCTGTGCCGAATTTTCCTATAATAACTCAGTTCATGCTGCCACCAACCAGACTCCATTCTGGGCCAACTATGGGTACCATCCATCCTTTCTACCTGACGTGTTGCCTGAAAGTCCTGTGCCCGCAGTTCAAGACAGATTAACCTCCATCGTAACCAACAATCAGGTTCTTCAGGAAGCCATTTCAAAAGCTCAGGAGGATTATAAAAGGTACTATGATAAGAAGAGGAGGGGGAATCCAGTTTTGAAAGTTGGAGACAGGGTCTGGCTATCTACGGCTAATTTGAAACTCCCTTGCCCTTCACGAAAGCTGGGTCCAAGGTTCATTGGGCCATTTGAGATAAGGAGAGTGATAAACCCTGTGGCCTTTGAACTGACACTTCCACAATCTTATAAAATCCACCCGATTTTTCATGTGTCTCTTCTGAAACCTGCCTCTTCAGACCGTTTTCCGGGAAGAGAAGACCCACCACCACCACCGGTTACAGTGGGCGAATATACTGAATTTGAGGTAGAAACAATTCTTGATTGCAGGAAGAGAGGAAGGCAAACTCAATATCTTGTCAGATAGAAAGGTTACCCCCCTGAAGAGAATTCTTGGGAGCCCGAAGGGAATATTCATGCTCCCAGATTGTTGCTGGAGTTCTTCAACAGAAACCCTGAAAAGGTATCGCGTTTGGGCATCCGGAGGCTGCCCGTAGGGGGGGGGGGGCACTGTCAGGAGACTAGCCAGAGGAGAGTTGCCGGAGGCCTGGCATGGTGGCCAATTTCCAATATGGCCGCACTCGCACAAATGCACGCACACGTATTGCGAACGCACGTTCACTACGGCAAAGACGTGTGTGTGCTGGCTCACACAATGCTTGTCAGATCTTGGCGCCCTCTGGCCTTTAAAAGAGGGACTGCAGCACATGGACATTGCTGACTGATCTTCAGCTTCCTGCTTCCTGTTCTTGTGTGTGTGCTTATGCTTCTGATCATCTGTTACCGACCCGGCCTGCCTTTGGATACCTCTTGTCATTCCCCCAGCTCTGACCTCGGATAGCCCACGGATCTGCTCTTGTCTCTTGTCCTGTGTATGAGTTCGGCTTGCCTGACTATGTCCCTGCTCTTCTGTCTGCTGACTACTGGCTTACTGACCTTGGCATCCATCTCTGACTACGTTTCCTGCTTCACCCTGTCTGCTGTGATCCACCTTGGTGCCTACCTGCAGTACCCAGCCTGCTGTACCCACCTGCAGTACTTACCTGTTGCTCCAGCCTGCAATACCTATTTGCCATATCCAGCTTACTGGAGCCACTACAATCTGTTTCCTGCTGTGTGCAGTCTGCACCATCATCAGCTCCACTGGGTCCTACTGCTCACCTCATCTGGTATCCACCTGCGGAGAGATCTCCACACCTGCATCTCTCATCCGTGGCACAGCCGGCAATCCCTGCTTCTTTAGGCTTTGTGTTCCCTGTTTTCACCTTCAGGGACACTGAGCACCTAGCCGCAAGGAGAGCCCTCTCAGCATTTCGGCTTCAGGACCAGGTACGTGACAATATCTCACACGTACAGACCCAGACTAGGCCCTGATTACTATTTTTTGTACCCTAAAGGCAGGATGAGGAGTAGGAGGAGTTCGGAACAGGCAGGAGGCAAACTGAAGCACCCTGCAATCCTCGGCGGTATAAGATGCGCCCTAAAAATTGGAAAGGTGTATCTCACACGTACCGATACAGACTATCCCGCAATTTAATTCTTTTTACCCCAAGGGTGTAGATTGAATAGCGGAATAGAAAATATGATATCAAAAGGTGTATCTATCTCACACGTACAGACTCAGACTAGGCCCTGATTACTATTTTTTGTACCCTAAAGGCAGGATGAGGAGTAGGAGGGGTTCGGAACAGGCAGGAGGCAAACTGAAGCACCCTGCAATCCTCGGCGGTATAAGATGCACCCTAAAAATTGGAAAGGTGTATCTCACACATACCGATACAGACTATCCCGCAATTTAATTATTTTTACCCCAAGGGTGTAGATTGAATAGCGGAATAGAAAATATGATATCAAAAGGTGTATCTATCTCGCACGTACGGACCCAGACTAGGCCCTGATTACTATTTTTTGTACCCCAAAGGCAGGATGAGGAGTAGGAGGAGTTCGGAACAGGCAGGAGGCAAACTGAAGCACCCTGCAATCCTCGGCGGTATAAGATGCGCCCCAAAAATTGGAAAGGTGTATCTCACACGTACCAATACAGACTATGCCGCAATTTAATTATTTTTACCCCAAGGGTGTAGATTGAATAGCGGAATAGAAAATATGATATCAAAAGGTGTATCTATCTCACACGTACAGACCCAGACTAGGCCCTGATTACTATTTTTTGTACCCTAAAGGCAGGATGAGGAGTAGGAGGAGTTTGGAAACGGCAGGAGGCAAACTGAAGCACCCTGCAATCCTCGGTGGTATAAGATGCGCCCCAAAAATTGGAAAGGTGTATCTCACACGTACCGATACAGACTATCCCGCAATTTAATTCTTTTTACCCCAAGGGTGTAGATTGAATAGCGGAATAGAAAATATGATATCAAAAGGTGTATCTATCTCACACGTACAGACCCAGACTAGGCCCTGATTACTATTTTTTGTACCCTAAAGGCAGGATGAGGAGTAGGAGGAGTTCGGAACAGGCAGGAGGCAAACTGAAGCACCCTGCAATCCTCGGCGGTATAAGATGCGCCCCAAAAATTGGAAAGCTGTATCTCACACGTACCGATACAGACTATCCCGCAATTTAATTCTTTTTACTCCAAGGGTGTAGATTGAATAGCGGAATAGAAAATATGATATCAAAAGGTGTATCTATCTCACACGTACAGACCCAGACTAGGCCCTGATTACTATTTTTTGTACCCTAAAGGCAGGATGAGGAGTAGGAGGAGTTCGAAACAGGCAGGAGGCAAACTGAAGCACCCTGAAATCCTCGGTGGTATAAGATGCGCCCCAAAAATTGGAAAGGTGTATCTCACACGTACCGATACAGACTATCCCGCAATTTAATTCTTTTTACCCCAAGGGTGTAGATTGAATAGCGGAATAGAAAATATGATATTAAAAGGTGTATCTATCTCACACGTACAGACCCAGACTAGGCCCTGATTACTATTTGTTGTACCCTAAAGGCAGGATGAGGAGTAGGAGGAGTTTGGAACAGGCAGGAGGCAAACTGAAGCACCCTGCAATCCTCGGCAGTATAAGATGTGCCCCAAAATTTGGAAAGGTGTATCTCACACGTACCGATACAGACTATCCCGCAATTTAATTATTTTTACCCCAAAGGGTGTAGATTGAATAGCGGAATAGAAAATATGATATAAAATTGGTGATTTTTCAATAGCACATGGGAACACAGCAGTGTCTTATGTCAGTCAGCTCTGCTGCAGACTATGAAGGGAAAAAAAAGGAAAATTCCCCTTTAAGTATTGTAATTTTTAAATAGCTTAGTACAGACTATGCCACAATTTTATTTTTTTTAACCCAAAAGGGTGTATATTGAATAGTGGAATAGAAAAAAGTGTATAATATTGAAAATCACTAGCACATGTGAACACAGCAGTGTCTTATGTCAGTCAGCTCTGCTGCAGGCTATGAAGGGGAAAAAAAAAGGAAATTCCCCTTTAAGTTTGAAATTTTAAAATAGATTAGTACAGACTATGCCACAATTTAATTTTTTTAACCCAAAACGGTGTATATTGAATAGTGGAATAGAAAAAAGTGTATAAAATTTAAAATCAGTCAATAATAGCACATGTGAACACAGCAGTGTCTTATCACAGTCAGCACTGAAGCAAAAACGCTGCACACAATTGACTGATAAAAATAGATTTTTTTCTCCCTCCTCCTCAGCGGGCAAAAAGATTGTGTTCACTGCACCACCCCACACACAGCAAAATCGATGTAGAACACTGACCCTGCCTATTATCCAGCCTCGCCCTAATATTGTCGATAAGATCGTTCACTGGCACTGCACAACCAACCCCCCACACAGCAAAATCGATGTAGCACACCGACCCTGCCTATTCTCCAGCCTCGCCCTAAAATGCCCTAATAACTCGCCCTGCCTGCACTCCGACCTGACCCTGCATTCTTTTCGGACACAATACAATTTTTCACTGTCTGTCCCTAATCAGCAGCCAGCACGTATGATGTGTGCTCTCTCCCTAATCTACAGCAGAATGACCGCAGCGCGCTGGGGCTCTCGAACTTATAAAAACATGGTCACATGCTTCAGATGGCCAATCACAGCTACTAATACATTAGTAGGCATGGCTGGGATGGCTTACGGCACACCAGTTAAACGCTTGTTGATTGGCTGTTGAAAGCCCTCCATTAAAAGCGCGCCATTACATACAAATACGGAAATAAAATGACCGAACACGGATTTTAAACCCGAACATACAGTAAAGTTTTCGGGTCCGTGTTCGGGTAACAAAAATCCAATTATTCGGTACGAACACGAATAATACAGTCCGTGTTCGCTCAACACTAGTATCGTCCGCATAGACATCATCAGAGGATATTGCTCGAGCAATATCCTCTGATGATGTCTATGCGGACGATACGTGTCAGGAGCTCACCATAAGAACTTCTATCTACATGTTTTATTGCCTGTTACCATGCGAACATTGTAAGTGCAAGTCTTTTTTTATTAAAAGGTTTTTTTAGCAATATTACGCTATATGCACTCTTCTTTCTGGCTTTTATGTAACCTGGCTATGAGAGATCTACATCCCTCTACAAACCACTTCATGAGCCTGAAATTACATCCATGGTCGTATCTTAGGAGGAATCTGGATCATCTTTAAAAGCCCATTTGGTCTGCTTGTTATATGGTAATGTAGACCCATTTGATCTGGTGAGCACCCAATTCATTTGGTTCTATCTGGTGATGGGATATCTTCTTTCATTTTAAAGATATATTGTGTTCAGCGTCAAGATTCATCACACTCATGGGACTATTTTTCTTTCTGTATGGAAATTTTTTTGACATGGGACTTATTTAAATCATTATTTGTTTTTTTTTCACCATGTTATCACAAGTTGGTATTATCATGTTAATGCCTTCCTCCAATTTTTTAGCGCTGCACTTATTTTCCTTTTTTGTTTTCCTGAGGTAACATCTTAATTGCACTTAAAAACCACTTTCCACCCTTAGGACATTCATGGATGTCCTTGAGTTGAAGTGGTTATACCAGGATGATGCCTGCAGCTACAGGCATCATCCTGGCATCAAAACTTGCAGCCGGCGATTCTTACTTAAGCAGAAGTGATTTAAGTGGCTGAGCGGCCAATGGATCACTTCTGAGGGCAGCTGGAGTGGGTCGCTGTGGCCAGTGATGAAAGCTGCACTTAACAGAGAAAGAGGAACTGCTGTTGTTACTCCCTCTCTGTGAAGGATTTCATCACTTCCGGTTTTGGCTTTTCGTTTGCCTGCCCGTTAGTGGCCAGGAAAGAGGCCAAGCTGATCTATGTCTGAATGGCTGCATTGGAGGCCTGAGGAGAGATTTGAGATCTAATAGACCCCAGATCTCTCCATAAAGGCGACCTGTTACGGCTCAAGCTGTCACGAGGTATGTTGTTCATCCCTTGTGATAGCAATGAAGGTAATAAAAAAAAATGTCCCTGTTCCCCCGTGCTTACATGCAAATACGAACACATACATAGCTCCTGCCGCATATGTAAACGATGATCACACCACACTTGTGAGGTATCATAGCAAATGTCAGCACAAGAGCAATAATTCTTGTTCCAGACCTCCTGTGTAACTCTAAACTTTGGAGAATTTTAAGTGCTGTAGTTAGGCGCCATTCCAAGCGCGTATGCAAATTTTAAAGTGTGACATGTTAGGTATCTAGGAAAAGATAGCCCAGTCACCGCACACCTTACCCAGCCCAAGTGGTTAGCCTGTGCACTGAATAGCATATGAGTCTAAGCCCCTGAAATGCAACCACAGTCAAGAATGTCACGTGTAATGTAGCAATAATGAGAATTTATAGACATTTTGGAGGCATGCATACACAGGTTAAAAAAATAAATAGGGACTAAAATAAATAAGTGAAACAATAAAAAAAAAAATGAAAATGTTGCATAAAACCTGACATCTCTGCACCATTGTGTGAATGAGGACTAAAGGCTAATGGTAGAAATGTTTTGAATCCTGATCTGATGAAATGTGTATGAAAGGTAGGTGATACTCTCCTCGATAGTCCTGAGGGCCAGATGCAGCCTTTTGCCTGCTTTGGGTACTCTTCCACCCACTGATACCAAGAATGGGGCATAATTCCTTCCACTGACACCAATGAGGGGGCACGATTGCTCCCAAAGGACACCAATGATGGGGCACAATTTCTCCCAATCACACCAACAGTGAGGCACAATTTCTCCCAATCACACCGATAATGGGGTCTTATGACACCAACGATGGGGGCCTGATTACAGCAACGATGGGGCACAACTCCTCCCACTGACATCAAAGATAGGGGCATTGTTTTTCCCACTGATGTCGGGACCATCTCTACTCCCAATGTCCACAGTCCTGCCCTCCTAAAGTCTGAAGGACAATAAACTGGCCCTTTGTTTATAAAAATTGGAGACCATTGGTCTATACCAACATGCAGAGGAATCACTACATTGGAGATTTTTAAGGCAGCAATATGGCCGTCTTACGCTACCTCCTTGACACATGACAGGGTCAGTCCTGCTGCCCTTACCACCATAGACTTGGACATGGAGATCTGTGGTTCTCTCTTCTACTTTCAATATTAAAAATTAAACTCTATAGGTTATTTTTACCCTGTTTTTAGATTGTTATATCCTTTCAGTATGATGCCATACATACTGTATGTGCTAAGAAAGGACAATGAGCAAAGGTAAGTATACAGTTTTCTGATTTGTATGTGTCTTTCAATATTTTATATTTCAGTATCTACTTTGTACTTTCTAAAGCTAGCTACATATTGATCAAAATTATACTAATTTAGCAGGGACTGACAGAATTTCGACCTACGTATGGACACTGTGGTTGTACAGAAGTCGATCTACCGATTGACTTCTGTACAACCACCCTGTTGAATTCTCCACGCTCTATCAGTGCTGCAGGAAGGCAATGACACAGCAGGGAGGATTCCTTCATCCACCTTGAATGTGTGGATAGGGAGTCAATTTTTTTTTAATTCAGCCAGCTCATCCATGGGCAGCCCAATACACCATATTATTATTTGGCTAATACACTAAATTAATCAATCTCTTTTCTATTCAGAATATTTTGTTTTGGATTTCTGTATGTGACGTAGTTCCTATTAAATCCATCACAGTGTTTACTGTATGTATTCGTGCTAGATTATATTCTCTGGCATCTATTTTGTATAGCTATTCCCCCTTAATATGTTGATTCTATCTCTCAGGGACCTTTTGTGCTGTTTGGAGGAATGGTTTTTCCTCTATTCAGCCTTTGCTCCTCCTTCTTCACTCTCTTGCTGACAGCTTTGAACATGGCGACCGGACCGGATGTTATTGTCCTCGACTTCCGGTTTCCGGTCTGACCATGTGACGCCGTCGCGTCTTATTGACGCACTTCCATATCGGGCTCCGATTGGCCGGCTGGGTGTGCTTCGCTCTCACTCCCTCGGTGACGTCAGACGCCGAGGGAGTGGAGGAGATGTATAAATGCCGGCGCAGATGGTCAGTATTCCACTAGACCACCGGGGAACATGACGTTCGTTTGGAGACACATGCGGTAATGGAATTTCTTTTTCTTTGGCCTCCTATCCATTTCTTGATGATTCCAACATGGCGATTCAAACCCTTCTCCTCTTTGCTTATTCTGTTTTGTTTCTCATGCAGCTTTGCATTGGAGCAGACCATCTAAAGATTCTTCTGAATTAAACAAATTCCTACAGGATTGTTACACAAAACTTTAGGATTTGGATGTGTACTAAACTGGACCACCAGGGTAAATGGCATTCCTATTTTATATTTTATCTTTATAGCAACCAATATTATGTTGGCAATTTCTCCTTATGGAATATATGCCCATAGAAATTCTCTTTACTGTTTTGAAGGAATCCTATTTCTCTTTCTTGAACTGATGGGATATCTTTTCCCTTATCATTGCAATTCAGTTTTAATATATATATATATATATATATATATAATACATCTCGTTATAGAAAATTATCATTATCTTTCCCTTTTTATCTGCTTATATATTCACCTTATTTTTTTTACATATATAGGTAATGTGGTTAAATAAAGGGGTTGTAAAGAGAGAACAGCGGTCTGCTGTTGTAAACACTGCAGATTGTTATTCTCTCAAGAATCAGTACAGAGCGCCTATGATCCTCCTATTTAGGATTACAGGTCTCTGTGTTGATTCCTCAAGCCCACCCCCTCACAGTTAGAAAACACCCCCTACGCATACATTTAACCCTTTGATCACCCCTGGGTTAACCCCTTCCCTGCCAGTGTCATTATTACAGTAACAGTGCATATTTTTAGCACTGATTACTGTAGTAATGTCACTGGTCCCCCCAAAAAAGTAAAAAATGTCAGTTAGAGGTCCGATCTTTCCGCTGCAATGCCGAAGTCCCACTAAAAATCACTGATAGCCGCCATTACTTGTAAATAAATAAATAAATAAATAAAACTGACATAAATCTTTCCCCTAGTTTGTAACATAGAAACATAGAAACATAGAATGTGTCGGCAGATAAGAACCATTTGGCCCATCTAGTCTGCCCAATATATCTGAATCCTATGAATAGTCCCTGGCCCTATCTTATATGAAGGATAGCCTTATGCCTATCCCAGGCATGCTTAAACTCCTTCACTGTATTTGCAGCTACCACTTCTGCAGGAAGGTTATTCCATGCATCCACTACTCTCTCAGTAAAGTAATACTTCCTCATATTACTTTTAAACCTTTGCCCCTCTAATTTAAAACTGTGTCCTCTTGTGGTAGTTTTTCTTCTTTTAAATATGCTCTCCTCCTTTACCGAGTTGATTCCCTTTATGTATTTAAAGCGGAGTTCCACCCAAAAGTGGAACTTCCGCTTTAGGGAGTCCTGACCCCCCGACATGCCACATTTGGCATGTCATTTTTTGGGGGGGGGGAGCGGGTACCTATTTTGACAGGTACCCGCTCCCACTTCTGCTCGGAGCGCCGCGGCGCCCTAAACGGAAGTTCTCCTCTTCCCCTCCCTCCCTGCAATCTTCTGGGACACGTCAGAGGTCCCAGAAGATTGCCGGCCAATCACGGCGCGCAGCGCGACTCGCGCATGCGCAGTGGGTACCCGGCTGTGAAGCCGCAAACTGTAACAGCCGGGTGCCCACAGCAGTGATGCCGGCGCCGAGGGAGAGGATCGAGGCTTCCGGCGGCCGCATCGCTGGACCGTTGGACAGGTGAGTAAATGGCTGGAACTACGCTTTAAAGTTTCTATCATATCCCCTCTGTCTCTTCTTTCTTCCAAGCTATACATGTTAAGGTCCTTTAACCTTTCCTGGTAAGTTTTTTCCTGCAATCCATGTACTAGTTTAGTAGCTCTTCTCTGAACTCTCTCTAGAGTATCTATATCCTTCTGGAGATATGGCCTCCAGTACTGCGCACAATACTCCAAGTGAAGTCTCACCAGTGTTCTGTACAGCGGCATAAGCACTTCTCTCTTTCTACTGCTTATACCTCTCCCTATACATCCAAGCATTCTGCTGGCATTTCGTGCTGCTCTATTACATTGTCCTCCCACCTTTAAGTCTTCTGAAATAATTACTCCTAAATCCCTTTCCTCAGATACTGAGGTCAGGACTGTGTCAAATATTCTATATTCTGCCCTTGGGTTTTTACGCCCCAGGTGCATTATCTTGCACTTATCCACATTAAATTTCAGTTGTCAGAGTTCTGACCATTCTTCTAGTTTTCCTAAATCCTTTTCCATTTGGCGTTTCCCTCCAGGAACATCAACCCTGTTACATATCTTTGTGTCATCAGCAAAAAGACAAACCTTACCATCGAGGCCTTTTGCAATATCACTTATGAAGATATTAAACAAAATTGGTCCCAGTACAGATCCCTGAGGTACCCCACTGGTAACATGACCTTGTTCTGAATGTTCTCCATTGACTACAACCCTCTGTTGTCTGTCACTTGTAGATGTGATAACTTTTGCGCAAACCAATCAAAATACACTTATTGGGGGTTTTTTTTACCAAAAATATGCAGCAGAATACAAATTGGCCTAAAATGATGAAAAAAATTGATTTTTAATTTTTTTATTTCATTGGGAATGTTATATAGCAAAATGTGAAAAATATTGCTTTTTTTTTTTCAGAATTGTCGCTCTTTTTTTGTTTATAGCACAAAAAATAAAAAATTGCACAGGTGAATAAATACCACCAAAAGCGAGATCTAATTGTAGGGAAAAAAAGGACATCAATTTCTTTAGGCACAGTGTCGCACAACCGCGCGATTGTCCATTAAAAAAACGCAGTGCAGAATTGCAAAAAAATGGCCTGGTCATTAAGGGGGTAAAACCTTCCAGCCCAGAAGTGGTTAAACAATGTGAATTTGCTTTTTCAGCACAGTAGATAAGGAGAGCTTGAATAAAAACAATTATAAAGAGCTGAGAGCTCCATCGGATGGATGGAAACAGATTTGAACTTTTCAAATACAATATTTCAAAGTTACCTGACTAAAAACATGAAAAAAGTTTGTATTTAACCACTTGCGGACCAGCCGCCGGCCGGTCTGCTCTGTCCCGTGAAACGACGCACATGTACGTCGTTTCCTGGGACCGCTAGTAGGGGGGCGCCAATTGGCCACAGAGAGAGCCAATCAGCGGGTCCAGATGCCGCGATTGCCGCCGGGAACCCGTGATCGCTCCCCGTGGAATGGCGGTCTGCCGTTGTAAATAACAACAAAGAGCAGAGCCGCTCAGGTGTCAGTTCAATGGCTGGTGCTGGTCAGATCCGCCGTCCAAGCAATAGAAAATCCAAGAAAGTAGACCGCACTCAGGAAATGTAAGGTGAAAACAATCAAAACTCCTTTATTCTTCTTCGGTACAGCAGACAGACAGTACAATGCACATAACAGACGTGTCAGGTTGACGCGTTTCACGATAAAGATCGCTTACTCATAACCACACACTGTGGAACCGTGGAAGCCGACATACATTTGTAGGTAAACCAAAAAAGAGGGAGGTGACCAAAGAATGTAATTGCTTGCACCTTGAATTGATTGATTGATAAGAAACAGATGTAGGTTCAGCAAGTCCACAGTTCCACAGTGAAAGACAATTAGATACAAAACTCCTTCACCACGTAGGGGAATGGAGATATACATACGAACAATATAAAACCATATGTGTGACTGATACAAAGATATAAAGATATAAAACAATGGCTGAAAAAATAGGAACCAATAAATGAATGAATCATGCATGAGTAAATAGAAAACCTCATAATTGAATGCTTTAGACTCTGGTGGCGAGGACATAATAAATAAAAGACAAATATATGTAGAAAGTGGTCGTCCAATGTATGGAAAGGATCTCTCAAATGTAGTTAGTGGCTATGTAAAAAATCGTGTATATAAAAAAGATAGTTTATTGGAATAACATACCAGATGTTGCACTGATATTAATCCTGAAAAAGAGAAGATAACTCCCATGCATATAAAGAATATTATGTGTGAAAAATGTGAAAATATAAGAAATTAAAAAAAAAAAAAAAAATTAAAAAAAAAAATAAATAAAAAAATGTGAAAAAAGAAAAAAGACTCGTGAAAAGAAAAACCACATTTTTGACAATAGTTGAAGAGACATAAAATCAATATGAATAAAAATAGATGGTGATAGTGAAAGATGTGGCAGTAAATATACTACCGGATGTAGAATGTGAGAGAAATAATAAAAATAGGAAAATAATTATTCTTCTTCCAAAAAAGTGTGAAGAAGGGTGATAAGGTGAAAAAATATATAATAATGAATGTGATATGATAAAAAGTAACAATCCGTCAAGTGTGTAGCATAATCAATGAACATTAATCAATATATAAAGAAAACGCAAAACACGGGATGAAACTGAAAGTAATGTGCAACTAGTGTGCGTGATGGTGAGATGTAGTAAAAGTATAGGTTAACATATCAATAAAGACGACTCATATAGAAAATATAAAACATGAATTGTCATGCCACCAGAGGATAAGCACCGAAAAAAGCCTATAGGTTCCCATTTTTACAGATGTATCTAGACTGACACCAAAGTCGCCATGTATAAATTCACTAATTAAGTATGTAAATGATTGATCGACCAAATACATGGTTCAAAGAAGACACTCAAAAACAGAAGCGCATGCATACAAAATATATAGAAAAACCATTTCATAGAAGCATATTCCATTTGTTTGAGTGTGTCCGTGAATGTAATGGGACATGTAAATATAGTGAAGAACCAGTAAACATTGATTTAACATAGAAAATCACTATATGTAGTGAATATAATAAGATATGAACTGGAATGGAGAAATATATGCGATATGGCGGTCATGGTGTCAAGGAAAAGGAAGACCCCCTCTTCCAATGGTGACTTTATTAATCAAAAAGTCATTGGAAAAATATAGAAATTTTAATTTTAACTAGTAACCATTGTTGACACTCAGACAGCTTGTTGACCTTAAATGAATGCATATTGATAGTAGCAAAATATGACAATAGAAATAAAGTGACTGGTGCATAGTATATATCAAGAAAAGAAGGGCTCGAAGAAGCTCGGAACGAGCCTCAAATGGAGCCTCAAGACAGGGAAATAGCCATGACCTGACATGAGACTAAGGGCCTAAAAACAGACCTTATTATTTAGAAAAAAGGGAAGTGAGGTAAAGAGAAGAAACAGAAAAAGAAAAATCTCAAAGCTATATGGAGCTACATAGCAGAATCCTTCAAACCATTACCGGATGGCGATCAAAAAACAGAAGCAAATGACTCCTGACATATAACCATGAATGACCACGGGGTTCGTGGCTGAAAGCCAAAACCAGCGAGATACATAAAAATTTAAATAAAAATCAAAAAGCCAAAAAATCAAAAAAATCAAAAAGCCAAATATATATATATATATATATATATATATATATATATATATATAAATAATAAAAGTTAATAAAAATTAAAAATTGAAAAACCAAAAACTGAAAACCAAAAACCAAAAAAACAAAAAAGGGGAAGGATGTGTAGAGCATGGCATTAAATGAAAAAAGAAAAGAAAAAAGAGGGGAGAGGAAAACTTACTCATAAAAATGAGTGATGTCCCACTCAAAATTCAATCCCTGTGGAATGCGAGTTTGAAGCCTAAAAATCCAAGAGACCTCTTTTTTGCATAATATATGGAAAATATCCCCGCCTCTAATTGGTTTAGTGATGCGCTCTATGACCTGAACCTGTACTAGGGACAAGTCACCTCCATGGTTGTGATTGAAGTGGCGTGCCACATTGGTTGATTTTGATAGTCTAATGTCACTTAGATGTTCCCTGAACCTATCCTTAAGCCTGCGAGTGGTTCTACCTACATATTGTATCAAACAGGCCTTGCAGGTTATAAGATATATGACATATTCTGAGTTACAGTTAAAAAACTTTTCCAGATGAAAAGCCTTTTCACTCACCGAAGACTTAAAGGTGTTTCCATGAAGGATGTGGGGGCAAGTGACACAATCAGTCATGCCACATTTGTAATTGCCTCTACAGTATAGCCAAGTAGGGGATTGTTTAGGTTTTTTAGAAAGATAAAGGCTAGGTGATAAGACGTTGCCCAGGGTAACAGCTCTTTTGGCAACTATATTGACTCCCACGTTTAGAATGTTAGCACATATGTCGTCAGTATTAAGAAGCGGTAGATGTTTCTGAATAATTGTTTTGACCTTGTGGAATTCTAAACTATACGGGAGAGACAACGTAATAGAGGGCATGGGTTTAGAGTTTTTCATGTGGGTAAGTGGAGTGCGGTTATGTCTATATTTATTGCTGGCTTTAGATTTTTGGTTAATAAATTTAGTTAGAGTGTTATTGGTGTTGGAACATCGTTGTTTATCCAGGAGATCAGTCCGATCTCTATTAAGGGCCAGGACATATGCTCTGTTGATCATCCATTGCGGATATCCTCTAGCAAGGAATCTAGATCGTAAAGAAAGTGATTCTTTTTTGAAATCCGCAATATTACTGCATATTCTGCGCAATCTCAAAAACTGCCCAATGGGTATACCTTTCAGTGTATGCATAGGGTGGCTAGATTCCGCATGTAACAGGCTGTTGCCTGACAGTGGTTTCCTATATAAATTGGAGACAACTTTGTCGCCCAAATGACTCAAGGTAACATCTAAAAATTCAATTCTATCTGGGCTCCTGTGTCCCGTGAATTTTAGATTAACCGAATTGTTGTTGAGGTACTCCAAGAATGCATTCAAATCAACATCATGGTGGCAAACAAAGATCAGATCGTCAATGTATCTAAAGAACAGAGCGATCTGATCTCTGAAGGGATTTCCACCTCCAAAGATGTGGGGTCTCTCCCACCAACCCATGTATAGGTTGGCGAGAGAGGGGGAGAACTTGGCTCCCATCGCTGCCCCACATCTTTGGAGGTAGAAATCCCCATCAAAGGTAAAGTAATTGTGTGTTAACAAAAATTGAAGGACTTCAAGAATATATAATTGTAGATCAGCAGGTAGGTTTGTGTTATGTAACAACATAGTTTTTATAGCTAATAGAGCCAGATCATGGGGTATTGAGGAATAGAGGCTAGTGACATCACAGGTGATCCATACATAGTGATCCTTCCAGACAAAATCTTCCATGATATTTAATAGGTGTGTGGTGTCTTTTAGGAAACCTGGAAGACTATGTACTAGACCTTGTAGTTGCCCATCCAACCACTCCCCAAGTCTCTCACAGAGGGACCCAATACCTGAAACAATAGGTCTTCCCAAAATTGGGTCTAAACCTTTGTGGACCTTGGGGAGATGGTGGAATATGGGCATGACGGGAGAAATGGGGACTAATTTTTCAGTATCTTTGGTAGAGAAAACCCCTAGGGCACACTCAAACAAATGGAATATGCTTCTATGAAATGGTTTTTCTATATATTTTGTATGCATGCGCTTCTGTTTTTGAGTGTCTTCTTTGAACCATGTATTTGGTCGATCAATCATTTATATACTTAATTAGTGAATTTATACATGGCGACTTTGGTGTCAGTCTAGATACATCTGTAAAAATGGGAACCTATAGGCTTTTTTCGGTGCTTATCCTCTGGTGGCATGACAATTCATGTTTTATATTTTCTATATGAGTCGTCTTTATTGATATGTTAACCTATACTTTTACTACATCTCACCATCACGCACACTAGTTGCACATTACTTTCAGTTTCATCCCGTGTTTTGCGTTTTCTTTATATATTGATTAATGTTCATTGATTATGCTACACACTTGACGGATTGTTACTTTTTATCATATCACATTCATTATTATATATTTTTTCACCTTATCACCCTTCTTCACACTTTTTTGGAAGAAGAATAATTATTTTCCTATTTTTATTATTTCTCTCACATTCTACATCCGGTAGTATATTTACTGCCACATCTTTCACTATCACCATCTATTTTTATTCATATTGATTTTATGTCTCTTCAACTATTGTCAAAAATGTGGTTTTTCTTTTCACAAGTCTTTTTTCTTTTTTCACATTTTTTTTTTTTTATTATTTTTTTTTTTTTTTATTTTTTTTTTTTTTAATTTCTTATATTTTCACATTTTTCACACATAATATTCTTTATATGCATGGGAGTTATCTTCTCTTTTTCCGGATTAATTTCAGTGCAACATCTGGTATGTTATTCCAATAAACTATCTTTTTTATATACACGATTTTTTACATAGCCACTAACTACATTTGAGAGATCCTTTCCGTACATTGGACGACCACTTTCTACATATATTTGTCTTTTATTTATTATGTCCTCGCCACCAGAGTCTAAAGCATTCAATGATGAGGTTTTCTATTTACTCATGCATGATTCATTCATTTATTGGTTCCTATTTTTTCAGCCATTGTTTTATATCTTTATATCTTTGTATCAGTCACACATATGGTTTTATATTGTTCGTATGTATATCTCCATTCCCCTACATGGTGAAGGAGTTTTGTATCTAATTGTCTTTCACTGTGGAACTGTGGACTTTCTGAACCTACATCTGTTTCTTATCAATCAATCAATTCAAGGTGCAAGCAATTACATTCTTTGGTCACCTCCCTCTTTTTTGGTTTACCTACAAATGTATGTCGGCTTTCACGGTTCCACAGTGTGTGGTTATGAGTAAGCGATCTTTATCGTGAAACGCGTCAACCCGACACGTCTGTTATGTGCATTGTACTGTCTGTCTGCTGTACCGAAGAAGAATAAAGGAGTTTTGATTGTTTTCACCTTACATTTCCTGAGTGCGGTCTGCCGTTGTAAACCTGGCAGACCGCTGTTCTGTCAGTTATGAACACGGGGGTCCTGTGTTCCTCCTATTTAGGAACACAGGTCTCTGTGTTCATGCAGCAAGCCCATCCCCCACACAGTTAGAAAGCACATTTAACCCTTTGATCACACCTGGTGTTAACTCCTTCCCTGCCAGTGTCATTAGTACAGTAACAGTGCAAAAGTGTCAAAAATGTCAGTTAGGTGTCTGGTCTGTCTGCCGCAATGTCGCAGTCCCGCTAAAAATCGCTGATCACCATCATTACTAGTAAAAAAATAAATAAAAATAACATAAATCTTTCCCCTAGTTTGTAGACGCGATAACTTTTGCGCAAACCAATCAAAATACGCTTATTGCAATTTTTTTTTAACAAAAATTTGTAGCAGAATACAAATTGGTCTAAAATTATGAAATTTTAATTTTTTTATTTCATTGGGAATGTTATATAGCAAAAAGTAAAAAATATTGTTTTTTTTTCTTTTTCAGAATTGTCGCTCTTTTTTGTTTATAGCGCAAAAAAATTTAAATTGCAGAGGTGATCAAATACCACCAAAAGAAAGCTCTGTTTGTGGGGAAAAAGGACATCAATTTTATTTGGGTACAGCGTCGCACGACCGCGCAATTATCAGTTAAAGTAACGCAGTGCCCAATCGCAAAAAATGGCCTGCTTATTAAGTGGGAAATTCTTCCAGTCCAGAAGTGGTTAAACAACTTAATAAATGAAATCTACTCAAAACCAATAAAAGTGTCTTTTAAAGAAACAATCTTCTGCAACCTAAAATGCAAAAATCAGAAAGTGAGGAATGATTATGGGACAAGCCACCTCGTTCCTTCTAACTCAGCTGCAGCTGCTGATGTATGCGACCAATCATATGCTCCGGTACGGTCATGTAGCCATCTTGTCAGTTCCATGATACATTTCTCTTGGAATTTTAATACAACTATTTTTTTGAAGAAACCGGAGCAGGCATAAAGATGGTGAATGATGGAACCAACGCTGATGTCAATCATAAATGTACCCTTAACATGACCTGCAGGGATAATACAGATTCAGATGTTATTTTCCCAAAACATTTTACTGCCAATAAAGAGATTTCATAACAATTGGCATTTAATGACACTGCTAGGTGAATATCGCTTTAAAAACTTGTTCCCCACCAATATTTGATATGGTCATGCCCTGCTAAGCCCAGCCACCATTATATGTCACATTATCTTCCATATGTGTCACATTATCTTCCGTTACATGTCACATTATCTTTCATTATATGTCACATTATCTTTCATTATATGTCACATTATCTTCCATAATATGTCACATTATCTTTCATTATATGTCACATTATCTTCTGTTACATGTCACATTATCTTCCATTATATGTCACATTATCTTTCATTATATGTCACATTATCTTTCATTATATGTCACATTATCTTCCATTATATGTCACACATTATCTTCCATTATATGTCACATTATCTTTCATTATATGTCACATTATCTTCCATTATATGTCACACATTATCTTCCATTATATGTCACATTATCTTTCATTATATGTCACATTATCTTTCATTATATGTCACATTATCTTCTGATACATGTCACATTATCTTTCATTATATGTCACATTATCTTCTGTTACATGTCACATTATCTTTCATTATATGTCACATTATCTTTCATTATATGTCACATTATCTTCCGTTACATGTCACATTATCTTCCATTATATGTCACATTATCTTTCATTATATGTCACATTATCTTCTGTTACATGTCACATTATCTTTCATTATATGTCAAATTATCTTCCATTATATGTCACATTATCTTTCATTATATGTCACATTATCTTCTGTTACATGTCACATTATCTTCCATTATATGTCACATTATCTTCCGTTATATGTCAAATTATCTTCCATATATATCACATTACCTTGCCAGATGAGCAAGGTGCTGAGATGTAGTGCAGGTAAGGGGAGTATAAAGAGGTCTGGGGACACAGTCACTTTGCTCTACATTTGTTATGATCTTTTGTTATGCTCCATTCACACTTTCAAAATTGTGCAATTTCCATTGTGACTTTACAGTGTGACTTAATGGGACTTTGATGCCACTTTGGGCAAGTGCGACTTTGGCTTTGACCATGTGACTGTGTGTGCTCTACAAAGTCACACATACATATATATATATATATATATATATATAAAATTCAGGTGCGGCTTTCATGCGACTTTTAAGGTTTACATTGAAGTTTATGGCCCTCATGTCGCATGAAAGTCAGATCAAAGTAGTGCAGGAACTACTTTAATGTCGCTGTGACTTTAAGGACGTTAAAAAAAAAAAAAAAAAAAAGCTGCAAAACCAGTACTGACACCAGGAAAAAGCAGCTGTAAAAACACGCTTTTAGTAGCGTTTTGCATTGGTGCTAATGCACATTTTGCCACATTTAATTACGTTAGCGTTTAGCAGTGTTTTTCTGCCCTCTTCTATTTCCTAAAAGCAGCCGGAAAAAACGCCCTGTATGCACGAGGCTTAAATCACACAAATATGAACGGTACTCATTGAAAAAACATGGGGTGCAACTTGTCATGTGACTTTGGGGTGCAAAGTTGCACTACAACTCGTACAAGTGTAAACTGGGCCTTAAAGTTAAAAAACAAGTATGATAATGTTTGTAAATTAACCTTTTGCAAGCAAATACATAAAAAGTGATAATATAATGACTAGGAGTGACACCTTCACCAAAAAAAAAAAAAAAAAAACAGTCATAGAATTTGGACTCCATCGTCGACAATCTTCTTTTCTTTCCCCCCACCCCCCCTTCTACCTTCTACCTTCTACTTTCTACTGTCCCTCTCTTCTCCCCCCCTTCCCCCCCCTCTACCTTCTACCTTCTACTTTCTACTGTCCCCCCCCCCCCCCCCATCTTACCCATCCTGTTCTAACTGCTGGAAAAGGGAAGGTACAGTGGGCAGAGAGAGATGTTCAGCACTTTACTTTCTTATGTTCAAGAGCCAAGTCAAACATGACTAGTTTCACAATGGGCCTCATATAGATACGGTAATTCTGTGCCTTTACTTGCTGTAAGCCTATAGGCCTTTTTTCTCTCTAGTTTTGCATATGGCTCTAACAACTATTTGTGGCCTTATTTTGTTCACCTGTGTTTTAGTTATATTTAAATGTAACTACTGTTCTGTTCTACTGTATCGCTTTCGGTGTTTCAATAAATTTATATTTGTTAAAAAAAAAAAAATGTCATAGGAAATACATTATCATTTGTTATTGTCTCATCATGATGTGGTACCAGTTTATATGGAAGAGCCCTGGGGCCATCATAAAAAAATGTCAAAGATTTCTGAGTTTGAAAATATATATATATTTTTTTTTTTACAGAATTCTGAGTTTGAAAATCAGAATCATGAGATTAAAAGTCATAATTCTGACTTTTTAAACTCAGAATTCTGACTTTTAATCTCAGAATTCTGACTTTTAATCTCAGAATTGTGGTTAATAAATTTTAGCATGGTCCAAACTTGTAATCTCAGAATTCTGACTTTTAATCTCAGAATTCTGACTTTCAAACTCAGAATTCTGTAAAAAAAAAAATATATTTTTAAAGTCAGAAATCTTTGAAATTTTTTTATGATGGTCCCAGGGTTCTTCCATAAGTTTATGATCCTCTTTTAAAATATATTTTTTAGATCAGCCTGCCACTGTTGACCTCTCCACCTCACGTTGGAGTTCTCCATTCCTTCATTGTGCCATTGGATGGAATAAATGGCACAGAGGATTCATCTTGAAGTTGTTGTTTGCCTCCCAAGACAGCTTTTCACAATTAAAATTTTTGAAAAGCCCACTGGAGAAGTTTTTAAAAATAATTTCTAGAACCCAACCTTGATTGGTACTTGTCTAAAACCTTATCCTGGACTTGCTTACACCAGGAACATTAATTACCCAAAAGTAGACCTCATTCAACCAATTATACAACATCAGAGGACGATTGTTTGCTCCAGAGGAAGCCCAATTTTTTGTGTTAATTGTTATTATTTAATTACAAATTGAATTTAATTTTATACAATTATGTATACATTCATTTTAATATACATCATATATATAAAATCTCAATAAAATCTATATAAATTGCAACTTGTAACACAACAAAATGTGGAAGAGTTCAAAGTGACGTGAATAACTTTTTCTATAGAAATAGCTTGATTTTTGAGCCAGAAATAAAGCATTCTCCTGCTACCAGCAATGGGAAACTGTGAAGACAGAGCTATGGGAACCCCCACCACTGTGAGTTATATGCTTAGATTTATTACCAAAATTAGTATTTTTTGTTAAATATATCAATATATTGTGTACATACCGCTGCTGAGCTGATTGTAAATATTCGCCATTGGAAATTTTAAAGAATCGTCTGCGAAGACCATGTCCTCCTTATTAGAGAAATATGAATCCAGATGATTTCTGGTATCCATTCCATGTACATGATAGAGTTTATGTGTTGTGGAATCCATTGTCCTGCAATGCTGAACTTCACCTTATTGATTTCTGCTTTCAACTAAACTTTAATGTTGGAGTTCTATTTATATTCAGTTGAAAGAAGGTTGGTATATTTTAATTCAATATAATTGTAAGTATATTTACAAAGCAGCCATGGTAACAGAGCTGACTGAGCTTTGATTGCCACCCGAGTTTGCAAATGTTTAACCATTTTAGGACCGGGCCTTTTTCTCACACAAGTTGTTTACAAGTGAAAACCCGTATTTTTTGCTAGAAAATTACTCAGAACCCCCAAACATTATATATATATATATATATATATATTTTTTTTTTTTTTTAGCACAGACACCAGAGGATAAAATGGCAGTCATTGCAATATTTTATATCAAACTGTATTTGCGCAGCGGTCTTTCAAATGCAATTTTTAAAAAAAAAAAAAAAAACTTTAATGAGTTCAAAAAAACAAATAAAAACAGTAAATTTATCCCATTTTTTTTTGTATAATGTGAAAAATGATGTTATGCCGAGTAAATAGATAAATAACATGTCACGCTGTAAAATTTCACACGCTCGTGGAATGCTGACAAACTGTGGCACTTGAAAATCTCTATAGGCAATGCTTTCAAAATGTTTACAGGTTACCTGTTTAGAGTTACAAAGGAAGCTCTGTGCTAAAATGATTGCTCTCACTCTAACAATCGAGGCGATACCTCACATGCGTGGTGTGAACAGCGCTTACATATGCTGGTGCAACTAACATATGTGTTTCCTTCTGCGCGCGAGCACGGAGGGATGGGGCACCTACATTTTTTTTTTTCCTATTTTACTTTTTATTTTTTATTTTTGCATTGTCCCTTTATTTATTTATTTTTTTTATCGCTTTTATTCCTATTACAGGGAATGTAAATATTCCTTGTAATAGAAATAAGCATGACAGGTCCTCTTTATTAAGAGATCAGGGGTCAAAAAGAATCAAGATCTTTCATTTACCTTTAAAAGCAAAAGAAAAAAAACATTTTTGACACTTTGACTTAAAAAAAAAATGCAGATGGATTAGAATGCTTGGCAGTTTTTATTGCAGTCTGTGCCGACCTTAAAGAGATTTACCCTCTCTATTTGTCCTGTTTACCATTATCATTGAAAGTGAAAGTAAAAGAAAAACCCCCATTTTGGGTTGTCAAGTAATAGAGGGGGAATTTTCTAATAGGGACACTAGTTCTGGTGACCTGGGGTTCCCCAAGGAATTCCCTTAAGGGATTTCTTCTCCCTTGATGTTTGGCTATGGGACAGGAAGTGAAGGGAAATATCCTCAATGGAACATAGATAGCAAAAAATAAATAAATTAGATGGGGTTATAACCCTCCCTTGTTCTAACTAAAATGAAAAAAAACGGAAAATTGTTTCATACTTACCGTAATTTTCCTTTCCTGGTGCCCATCCATGGCAGCATACTAGTGATAGAACCCCGCCTCTACTCCTCCCTCAGGACTAGTGAGTAGCATAAAAGAAAGGCCCAGCCCCCTGTCCCATCATTCTCTGTCATATAGAATACCAGGGGTGGGAGCATATGCTGCCATGGATGGGCACCAGGAAGGGAAAATTACGGTAAGTATGAAACAATTTTCCGTTTTCCTGGTGCCTCCATGGCAGCATACTAGTGATAAATAACTAGCAAGACAAATGGGTGGGTAATGCTAAATATGCAAATCTTTAATTGGGCAAAGACATGGCTGACTGAATAGTCCTTCTGCCGAACTCTACAGTTGTAAGCGACCCTGGGTCGATACGATAATGTTTGAAGAATGTATGACGTGATGACCATGAGGCGGCCCTGCAAACCATCTCTAAGGAAACGTTGGCCCTTGCCGCCCAGGAAGCCGAGACTGCCCTAGTAGAATGAGCTCTTACTTGTGAAGGTGGAGATAGCCCCTTGACTTTATAGGTTTTCTGGATGAGTTTGATGATCCATGATGATAGAGTCCTCTTGGTGGACTCTTTGCCCCTGTTTTTCCCAAAGGGGATGACAAACAAACTGTCAGATTGTCTGAATGAGCTTGTGATTTCCAGATAGGCTCGAAGAACTCTAGAGATGTCTAGGTCGTGCTGAGTTGCATCCGCGTTTTGGAAAACCGGAAGGGCCCAAGGTTCTAGAAGATGGGAAGAGGAGGAGACCTTGGGGATAAACCCCTGTCTAGGGCGAAGTTCAACCCTGTCCGGAAAAAAGGTGATGTGATCCTCACTTATTCCCAGGGCATGTAGCTCGGAGACTCGTCTGCCGGAGGTGATGGCCAAGAGGAAGGCAGTTTGTAATGACAAGTTCCAAAGAGAAGCCTGTTCCACTGGAGAAAATGGGGGGTTACAAAGAACTTCCAGGACCAGGGAGAGATCCCACTGTGGAAAAGAGCGTCTAACGGGAGGGCGAATTTTCAACACTCCTCTTAAAAAGGTAACCACTAGAGGATCTTCGGCCCATCTCTTGTTGGTCGCAGCCGAGATTGCCGCTACCTGTACTTTGAGGGAGCTTAGTCCCAATCCTAAATCCAGTCCTGTCTGTAAGAAGGCTAAGACTTGAGAGGTAGAGGGGAGGACGGGGTTGAAGTCCTGCCCCGCGGCAAACGCTAGGAATTTGTTCCACACTTTGAAATAGACCGCGTTGGTAGAGGGCTTCCTGGCTTTCAAAAGTGTCGTGATGACTTCAGGAGTACAGTAAATTAGGGAATTAACCGCGCTAAAGGAATAAAACAAACAAGCAGCAACTTCAAGTGTGACCACACCCTAAAGAATATATGTAAATCAAGTTGCGCTAATGTGATCTATGGAGGTATAAAGTCCACAAAGTCCCAATATTGATGACAGATGGAAAATATCTTGGGTAAGATCCTGAACTCGACTCTTTACCACCGGAGGATTTTCCTGCTAAAAGACCAGGGGTTATTTTGCGATTTTTTACTGCGTGACTTTAACGGACAATCGCGCGGTCGTGCGACGCTGTACCTAAACGAATTTCACGTCCTTTTTTTCCCACAAACAGAGCTTTCTTTTGGTGGTATTTGATCACCTGTGCGATTTTTTGATCACGCGCTATAAACAAAAAAAGAGCGTAATTTTTGCAAAAACAACAATATTTTTCACTTTTTTTTATATGAAATTCCCCCAAAAAAAAAATGTAAAAATCAAAATTTTTTAAAATTTTCGGCCAATTTGTTTTACGCTACCTATGTTTGGTAAAAAAAATCGCAAAAAGCGTATTTTGATTGGTTTGCGCAAAAGTTATCGCGTTTACTAACAAAGGGAAAGATTTTTGTCATTTTTGGTGTTTTTTTTTTTAACGAGTAATGGCGGCGATCTGCGATTTTTTTTGCGGTACTGCGACATTGCGGCGGACAGATCGGACCCTTGACTGACATTTTTGACACTTTTGTGGGTACCAGTGACATTACTGCAGTAATCAGTGCTATATATATGCACTGTTACTGCAAAAATGACACTGGCAGGGAAGGGGTTAACAGTATTGGACAGGGAGGGGTTAAGTGTGTCCTAGGGGCGTGATTCTAACTGTAGTGGGACAGGTCTACTAGTGTAAAAACAAAGATCAACAGTTCTACATAGTAGAACTGTTTGATCTTCACTTTTACACAGGGAGAACTGACAGGTGGCTTGTTTACACAAGCCGCTCTGTCTTTCTCCCGCTGTACCGGCGATCGTAGTGTGACCGGCGGACATCGGGTCCGCCAGTCACACTCCCGCACTCCTCCGTGAACGAGCCGAGGCGGTCGCGCGCCTCGGCGGGCGCGCGCCCGCCCGCTATTGGCTCTGGAAGGGTGACAGGCGAGCGACGTAGACCTACGTCACTCTGCCTGGCCGGGGCCGACTGCCGCAGTAAATATACTGTGCGCAGTCGGCAAGCGGTTAAGAGTGTACGCTTACCAGATTGAGGTAAGAATAAAGCGGATATGCTTAATCTTGTCACTTTGATAGATGATCCAGGCCCGTGTGAGCAGTGAACTCGGAGGTCATTTGATCATGTAAAAAATACAAACAAACGCAATAGCGTAAAACCCAACAAAAAAATATAATATCACCTTGAGTGTGACTTAAAATGGAGATTGGGAAACGTGTAAAAAGCTGCCACCAAGATAGCAGAGTGAAACAAAAAAAAAAAAATTTTATAAAAATTTAAAAAATTTTTGGGGTGAATAACCCTAACAAAACAGATGCAGGATAAGGTGCAAAAAATATTCCAGTTGGAGTTGCCTCTTACCAGACAAAATTAACTTATAAGCCCAAGTGAAAGATAAAGTGTTGAAGATATGTGTTTGGACCATCACCAACTAGATCAGCCTCTTACCAAAAACAAGTTTAAAGCAAGTGTGTAGAAATCAATCCAAGTGACACAGGATGCAATACCAGATAAGCACCAGTAGGGGTCGCCTCTTACCAGATGTTACACTCAGTCAAGCTTGTATGGAAATCAATAATCGGGGTCCAAACATGAATTCTGGGATCCTCGCTTCAGCATTCACTATCCACCCGCCATAACTGTTTGCGTTCCAAAAGCTGCGTTCCAATGCGACACTCTCTGTCTTCCGAACGCACCCTCTCCGCCTTCCTATTCTTAGGAAGGCGGAGAGGGTGCGTTCGGAAGACAGAGAGTGTCGCATTGGAACGCAGCTTTTGGAACGCAAACAGTTATGGCGGGTGGATAGTGAATGCTGAAGCGAGGATCCCAGAATTCATGTTTGGACCCCGATTATTGATTTCCATACAAGCTTGACTGAGTGTAACATCTGGTAAGAGGCGACCCCTACTGGTGCTTATCTGATATTGCATCCTGTGTCACTTGGATTGATTTCTACACACTTGCTTTAAACTTGTTTTTGGTAAGAGGCTGATCTAGTTGGTGATGGTCCAAACACATATCTTCAACACTTTATCTTTCACTTGGGCTTATAAGTTAATTTTGTCTGGTAAGAGGCAACTCCAACTGGAATATTTTTTGCACCTTATCCTGCATCTGTTTTGTTAGGGTTATTCACCCCAAAAATTTTTTAAATTTTTATAAAATTTTTTTTTTTTTGTTTCACTCTGCTATCTTGGTGGCAGCTTTTTACACGTTTCCCAATCTCCATTTTAAGTCACACTCAAGGTGATATTATATTTTTTTGTTGGGTTTTACGCTATTGCGTTTGTTTGTATTTTTTACATGATCAAATGACCTCCGAGTTCACTGCTCACACGGGCCTGGATCATCTATCAAAGTGACAAGATTAAGCATATCCGCTTTATTCTTACCTCAATCTGGTAAGCGTACACTCTTAAGGGAGTCGAGTTCAGGATCTTACCCAAGATATTTTCCATCTGTCATCAATATTGGGACTTTGTGGACTTTATACCTCCATAGATCACATTAGCGCAACTTGACTTCAGGAGTACACCCTAAGGCCTGAAACCTTTGCCTTTCAGTTTCCAAACCCGCAGATCTAATCTCTGCGGGTTCGGATGATATAGTCCCTGCTAGGACAGTAGGTTGGGAAAAAGTGGAATCCTGATGGGGGGTTCCACACTGAGATGGATGGCTAGAGGGAACCATGGTCTCTTCGGCCAAAAAGGGAGTATCGCCAGGACTTGTACTGATTCTGTGAGAAGTCTCCGGAGAAACTTCAGAATCAGTGGGCGGGGAGGAAATTCCACGGGCATGTCAGGGCATCGACTGCTTCCGACTGAGAGCAGGGGAGACGAGAGTAGAATCTGGGCAGTTTCGAGTTGTCCGGAGTGGCAAACATGTCCACTTGAGGAGGGTACCAGAGGTTGGTGATTTGGAGAAAAACTTGTGGATGTAGGGACCACTCGTTGTTGTCTGCGAACCTCCTGGATAAAGCGTCTGCCACTGTGTTCAGCCGGCCCGGAATGTAAACGGCCCTGAGATCTCGTAGGTTCCTCTCTGCCCACAGCATGATGGGTTCGACCTCTCGGAGGAGGGTCCTGCTGCGAGTACCTCCTTGTCTCAGCAGGTATGCCACTGCTGTCTTGTTGTCTAATCTCAGGAGGACTCTGTGGCCTTGGAGGAGGGGTGCCAAGGAAATCAGAGCTAGAAATGCCGCTCTTAGTTCCAGTACATTGGATACCACCCCTTTGGTTGAGTGGTACCATCTTCCCTGAAGCTTGACCTCCCCGCAATGGGCGCCCCATCCGTGCCCACTCGCATCGGACGTAAGGATGGTCCAGTTGAATGAGCCTAGGTGACGGGGGTTGGCAAGATTTTCCTTCTTCGTCCACCAAAACAAGCTTCTGCGCATTAAGGCGGTCACTTGGATTTTCTGGGAGAGGTGTTGTTTCCTCCATTGTGACAGAAAACCTGTTTGGAAAAACCTCAGGTGCCAGTGGGACCATGGCACCATGGGAATACAAGAGGACATTGTGCCGACTAGACTCAGACACTGAGAGGCCGTCAGATGAGTACTCTGAATTACAGTGAACATCCTCCGTATGATAATATCCATCTTCTGGCTGGGTAAGGACACTGTCCCCGCTTGGGTATTGAACATGGCTCCCAGGTAAACCATCTGTTGTGTCGGAGACAAGTTGCTTTTTTGAAAATTTATGAGCCAGCCGAACTCCTGTAAAGTCTGAAGGAGAATTTCCCTGTGGGATCTGAGTTGATCTGGATTGCTTGCCAACAGGAGAATGTCGTCTAGATAGTGCTACACTCTCAACCCCCTCTCCCTGAGGGGGGCTAGGACAGTTATCAAGGTCTTGGTGAACACTCGCGGAGACGTGCAGAGCCCGAATGGCAGGGCCTTGAACTGAAGGTGTATCTCGCCTACAGCGAACCTCAGAAATCTCTGATAAGTTGGGAAGATTGGGATGTGCAGGTAAGCATCTTGTAGATCGAGAGATATCAACCAATCTCCTGGCTGAATGACCTGAATGATAGTTTGCAGGGATTCCATTTTGAAGCTCTCGAGTTCTATATATCGGTTGAGCCTCTTGAGGTCTATCACCGGCCTCCAACCTCCCGTCCTTTTTGGCACTAAGAAGAGTGGAGAATAGAAACCGGTGTAACGCTCCGCCAATGGAACCGGTATGGCTGCACCTTGAAGCTGAAGATCTGTCAGGAATTGGGATAATGCCAATGCTTTTGATGGCGAGGCTGGTATTCTTGACTCCTGAAACGATGCATGAGGAGGAGGATGAGCAAACACCCACCGGTGACCCTGATGGATTGTTGACAGAACCCAGGGGTCCTGACAACGCGAAGCCCAAATTGGGAGAAAAGCCTGTAGCCTGGCTCCGACTGGGAGGGGTTGCGATCTTCTGGCGTCAAAAAGGCTTCGTTGCCTCCTGGGGAGCGGTGAAAGCCTTGGTTTTGCGTGTGTTCAAAAAAGAGGCCTGGGTGCCTCTCCAGGGTCTTCTGTTATCCCTGTTCTGTCTGGTTTGCCTAAAATCTCTGGAATTTGAGGGCCGGAATCTAGACGAATAGACTCTTGTTCTCTTGACTTTCCTGTCTTGTGGCAGGAGACCAGACTTGCCTCCAGTTACCCTGGAAATAGCCTTGTCCATTTTTTCTCCGAAGAGGGTTTTGCCGTCGAACGGAATCTTACACCAACTCTGTTTGGACGCAAGGTCAGCTGTCCATGGTTTTAGCCAGAGGGCCCTTTTGGCCATTACTGTGTGGAGCATTGATTGTGCGGAACAACGTATGGTATCGATGGCGGCCTCTCCGATGAAATCGGCCGAAATTTTCAGTTCCTCCAGTGCCTTGACAATGTCTTCTCTAGGGACATTTTGGCGTAGCGCTGTCTCAACATTTTCCGTCCAAGCCCTGATGGCATTGGAGACAGATGTAAGGGCAATAGCCGGTTTACAGGCTGCGCCCGAGGCCAGGTAGCTCCTTTTTAGGTCCAGATCTATTTTCCGATCTAGCGGATCTTTGAATGAAGCTGCATCTTCCATAGGTAGTGTCACGTTTTTGGCGAGCCGAATGACTGCAGCATCCACCACCGGCATGGAATTTAATGATTGCGCTTCAGCCTCGGCTAGAGGGTAGAGTTTATTAAGACGGCCCAATGAAAACTTTTTATCCGTCTTCTTCCATTCCTCTTCGATAATTTCTCTTATCTCGCCCATAAGAGGAAAGAATACTTGTTTCCTCTTAAGGAAGGGAAAATACGTTTTTGACTTAGGAGTGGGTTCTTCAGGATCCTCCCAGGCAATTGCTGTTTTAACTGCCTGAATAAAAGGTGGGATTAAGGCATAGTTAAAGCCTGACGGGTCCGACTCCTCTATGGATTCTTCTGAAAGGTGACCTGAAGATGCCTCTCCAAGTAATGGAGCCGCAGCGCGTGAAGGGTTTAGCCCAGAGGGGCCTGGAGCGCTATCATCCCTGTCTGGAACTTGAGCTGCAGAGGGAGCCGCCTGTGCGGGTACTAGAGTTGTCAACTCCGAAAGGGAATCTTTCATTGTCTGCTTTAGCAGATCCACCACTTGTTGGTTTTCCAACTCCCGGTTGGCTGCGTAGTCCCGAAAACAGTCCTGGCAGACTAGTTTTCTAGGTAAGGGTACTGCGCCACAAGCCCAGCACTTCTTCCTTGATGAATGTGATGGCGGAGAAGGAGAGCGACGGTATCTTGACCTAGATCTTTCTGAGGATCTATAGTGGGAAGATCTTGATCTGCGATCTGGACTGTCATGGTCGCGGTGCCTCGAAGACTTCCCGGATCTTTTGGAGTGTGTTGGGCTGGAACAAAGGACACTTGTTAGTCCATACAAGCACTCTTTTCCTTCTTACTTCAATACTTACAGAAAGGTGGTCCCATACCTATTGTGAGGATCTTGGTTACGTGATGAGTGGCTCATCGTAGGGCGTTGCAGAAGGACCGGCTGTGAGAAAAAAACGCAAGAAGGAAAACAGAAAAAGGGAGAAGAAAAGGGCAAAAAAAAAAAGAATGGGAGAAAAAAAAAAAAAGTTTTATTGAAGACAAATAACAACTGAATAAATGGGAATGATGACGGAGGAAAAAAAAAAAAAAAAAAAGTATTACAAAATGCTACCTACCAAGGGCTTTAACAAGTCGGTAGGAGCAGGGAAAGATGCTGTCTTTCGGGTGGACAGCAGGTGGAATGGCCCTTTAATAGGCAGAGCAGCCTAAGAGAGCACAAAACCCCTCCCCTTAGCTTCTGTGGGAACTCAGGGCAAAATTACACCTGGTTCCCACATCCAAGATGGCGCCCGAGCCTCAACCGCACTGCGCATGCGCCCGCGCATGCGCAGAGCGTTCCTCGTGCACGGCCCTACTCCCCGCCCTACGAGGTGGTCCGCAGAGACGCCGAGACTCTGTGGAGCAAGGGGCGGCCTCGATTTGCATGGCGCTGCAGGGGGAATCCCAGGACTGGGAGCCATGTACACAGGATCGGATGTTTTCATAGAAAACTTAAAGGAACAGGCTGAAAAGGTAAGACAAAAGGCAAGAAGGGAAAGAAAAAGAGGGAAAGAGAAGGGGAAGATGACAATGAAAACGAACACAAACAAACACGCAAATAAGTACTGGGAAACCTAAAGGGGAATCCAAGCTGAAAAGAGGGGGGGAAAAAAAAAAAAAAAAAGAAGACGGTCCTTGTGCAAAACCCTGCAAAGCCAAACATTTAAAGATTTTTAAAGAGACAGTAGCAGTATGCGTTCCTATGAGGAAACACTGCAATTTGTACCCCCAAAGATCCACAGAAGGGGGTTCCCGGCCTTATTAGTGCTTTGAGCGACCCAAGAACCGGGACTGCGCACAGGAGAGGCTGAACCCGGCGGAAAGCTGCCTGGAGGCAGAGGTATGGACATACTGCTTATTCTTCACCAGTCAGGAAGGTATGAGGAAAAAAAGGAGAATGATGGGACAGGGGGCTGGGCCTTTCTTTTGTGCTACTCACTAGTCCTGAGGGAGGAGTAGAGGCGGGGCTCTATCACTAGTATGCTGCACCAGGAAAAAGTTTTGCCTATAGGTCTACTTTAACCACTTGCCGACTGTCGCAAGTAAATTTACTGCGGCGGTCAGCCCCTCACAGGCAAAGTGACGTTAATTAACATCACTAGCCTGGGAGGGTCTGGGGAGCGAGCGCGCTGCCGGAGGCGCGCTCCCGCGTGGTCACGGACCCCCCCGCGCGTGTGACCGGCGGACCCGATGTCCGCCGGTCACTCGGCGATCGTCGGGGGAGAGGGAGAAAGTCAGGCAGCTTGTGTAAACAAGCCACCTGTCATTCTCCTCGGTGTAAAAACACTGATCACACGGTTCTACTATGTAGAACCGTTGATCAGTGTCCTTACACCTCAAGTCACAGCCAATCACAGTAAGAATCACACCCCTAGGGACACACACAGCCCCTCCCTCTCAAATAAAGTTAACCCCTTCGCTACCAGTGTATTTTTACAGTAACAGTGCATATTTATAGCACTGATTACTGTAGAAATGTCACTGGTAACCCCAAAAGTGTCAAAAATGTCAGTCAAGGGTCCGATCTGTCCGCCCCAATGTCACAGTACCACAAAAAAAATCGCAGATCGCCGCCATTACGCGTTAAAAAAAACCCAACAAAAATGACAAAAATCTTTCCCTTTGTTAGTAAACGCGATAACTTTTGCGCAAAGCAATAAAAATACGCTTTTTGCGATTTTTTTTACCAAACATATGTAGCATAAAACAAATTGGCCAAAAATGTTAAAAAATTTTGATTTTTACATTTTTTTGGGGGGAATTTCATATAAAAAAATGTGAAAAATATTGTTATTTTTGCAAAATTTACGCTCTTTTTTTGTTTATAGCGCAAAAAGTAAAAAGCGCACAGGTGATCAAATACCACCAAAAGAAAGCTCTGTTTGCGGGAAAATAAGGGCGTCAAATTTGTTTAGGTACAGTGTCGCATGACCGCGCAATTGTCCGTTAAAGTCACGCAGTGCCGAATCGCAAAATACCCCCTGGTCGTTTAGCAGCCAAATCCTCCGGGGCTTAAGTGGTTAAGCCTGAGAACTGGAAGTGACGTCGGAAGGTCACTCCAAGGGCATTGAGTAGAGTGGGGGGATACCTATGCCTAGCTATGGGCCGCATTAGATTGGTTCCGGGCTTACTGACGGCTCTGGTAAAGGGGCACCTCTCTCGTCACCTATAAAAGTGAGTAAGTGGCGAATTCACCGCCAGGAGTACTTTTATCTGAAAGCCGGCCACCTAAGGGAAAAAATGATACCGGGCTTATGGGAGCAACTAGCAGGTATTTAACATCAAATTAATGACGTACATTCCCAGTTAGGTGGTGGGCAAGGGGAAGTACAGCCAAAGCTCGTTCGTCTGTACTTCTTCTATGGATCACAGGAGGACTGCAGTTCGTTCAGCACTCCTGTGACCCTCTTACAGCAGACTGAAGCCCGCTGTTGGCTGACGTCATAGAGCCGGTCCAGGCTCAGGCAAGATTGTGACAATGAAGTCAAGATCTGCATACATGCCTGGACAGGCACCCGGCTTAGCCTCCTAGTGAACTGCTGAAAACCCAGCTGGACGGTCCCCTCCCCTTCACAGCCCAGCACTACACTGAGCGAGGTAAAAGCAGAGAAGAGAGCGGTGACCAACAGTCAGCCGCTCTCTGCTCCGAGAGCCCTGAGAACCGAGTGATCGTCAGTGTTTGATCGCTTGGTTCTCAGTGTTAGAGCCGGCGGGGGACAAATGCTGCATCCACCTAGGTAAGTATTATTTCGGGTAATAAAAAACTCTTACTTCTCTTTTAAAGTGGAGGAAGAAGTTATTTCAGAAAAGAAAAGAAAAGAAAACCTGATAAGGTTTGTGGTGCTAACCTGTCTCTTTGCACTGTTTATACAGTCTCAGCACTCTGACTCCCTACAGATCTGAAATCTGCGCAGACATTTAAAGTGGAACTTCATGTTAAAAATGTAAAATGGGCAAACTGTCAGGATTATTAATGCTGAAGAGACATACTTTGTCTCTTCTGCATTAAAGTTACTTACTTGCCAGTTCCACCCAGCCAGTGAAAGTGGCCAGCGATTGATAACTGAAACCTGGCCACCCAAAGATGTTAGCAGCCGGTGAGAAGCTCTGGGATGTCACATCACTGGACTGAAGGAGAGTATAGTTCCACTTTAAGAAAAAATGTCATCAACAGCCAGATTCTTCTTTATTATTCTATGCTGGCTGACTGATAGAGTTGGGCGAACAGTTGAGCTGAGCAAAAGTTCAGGGAAAACGCAATTTGCAGGGTGGTCGGTGGGATGTTCACCTGCCGAGCACCCTACAGTTGCTGCGTGCTGCACAGTGCATCCTAAGCCCTGACTGGGCAAAGCTTTGCTCAATCAGGGCACAGTGAATAGCTGGTTGTTAAGGAGCAGGCCAGAAAGCCGGCCGCGGCGTCCTTAACAACTGATGAGTGATCAGCTGTCAATGGGCTTCCCCACTGACAGCAAAAAAAAAAAAACATCGCTGGCAATAGAAAAATGTTTATAAAAATGGTGTTGAGCCCCCCCCCCCAATCAATACCAGGCCTGTTGGATCTGTTATGGACTTAAGGGGATCCCCCACGCCAAAAATAAAAAAATAAATAGCGTGGGCCCCCCCCCAAAATCCAAACCAGACCCTAATCTGAGCATGCAGCCTGGCAAGGCAGGAAAGGGGTGGGATGAGCAAACGCCCCCCCCCCCCCTTAACCATATCAGGATACATGCCCTCACAATATGGGAGGGTGCTTTGGGGCAGGGGGCACTGACCCTCACACCCCAAAGCACCTTGTCCCCATATGGATGAAGACAAGGGCCTCTTCCCCACATACCTGGGCTGTGGTTGTGGGGATCTGCGGGCAGGGGGATTATCAGAATCTGGAAGCCCCATTTAACAAAATGAAATTTTGCGTTTTAAGCGTTTAAAATCCTCGCTCCTGTAAAAACTATATTTTAAAAAAACAAACATTTTTGCATTGATACATGTCCTCCAGGGCGGTACCTGGGCCGCCATTTCCTTTTTATGGCTAATAACTTGCACATGCCAAGCTGTGACCAGGCTGAGGAGAAAAGAGGAAGCCAGGCACAGAGCTGTGACACTGAGATAAAGCATATACCTGGAACCTGCAGCAAACATAACAGAATTAAATACATATATTGGAGATGTCCTATTTGCTGAAGGATTTTTATTTCTGTCCATCCAATCCTGGAATTTACACAGCTTTCCTAGACTGCCAGTGA
This sequence comes from Pelophylax lessonae, assembly GCF_965119305.1. NCBI lineage: Eukaryota > Metazoa > Chordata > Amphibia > Anura > Ranidae > Pelophylax > Pelophylax lessonae. The sequence continues at coordinate 35,863,294 of NC_138779.1, read as the reverse complement.
ATGGAATATTGTCTGAAGGCTACTAAATGTCATAAGGAATTTGGATCCAAAGAGCTTGGAGACATATCATCCGAGGATCGGTTTATTGTCTAAAGGAGAGTTTTGATCTAGTATTTGGTCAGTGTCCAGAGAGAGGGGGGAGCACCGGTGGTTGGTGGAGACTTAGTGGATGATTGAGAGATGCTTCACACCCTTCCCTATGTTTGGACTAAGCATTACTGGATTTTGATTAAACCAGAGACTCTATTTCATTCCTTCCTTGCAGGACTGACATTTAGTGATGTATAAGCATAGTATTGTGTATGCTTATTAGCACTGCTAGTGTTGTGGGCTTATCTATACGTTGAGATTTTTCTATTACAACGTCGTTATTTACATAATTATACATAATTACCCTCATCTGCTCATAAAAAAAGGAATCTCCTACCTTTCCAAGATCATACGAGATCTAAATGTTTAGAAGTAAGATCTCCCTGCAAGGCACTGGTGACAGTCTTCCCAGGGGATACCTGTGAGGCCCTGGCTTTCTCACCAATACCTCTGAAGACCTGGAAATAGAAAACATCAAAATGTAAGTACACATTCCGCAATTCCTCCCTGGCCAACATCCGCAAAACATGGTCACTTGGTGGATCAACAAGGGCTTTACATATTATATCATATTATAGATCATAGAGGAATTAGAAAATACTCTTATTTTCTGGAGACTTTACAAATGCCCCAGTCGGAGACATTTAGACTGTGTCGAGATCAGGGTGATATTACCACACAGACTTTTTATGAAAATAAATGTTTGAGTGGCCCGAGGGAAGAGCGGGAGTATATCAGAGTTGTACACTCTGTTTGTGGATCAGAGTTCTAAATTCTCTTACCAACTAGCTTGGGAGGCAGATCTGGGGGAGACTATAGACGAGGACATCTGGTTCCAGTGGTGCACAAGGGAATTTTAAATTCTTCCCTGGTGGAGGCGAATTACCCACACGATTAGCAAAAATCTACTCGGATGCATCACCTCTCTGTTTCAGGGGCTGCGGCCAGGAAGGAAGCATGCTCCACATTTGGTGGACATGCCCAAAAGTAAAATTAACCCATGAGTACTTTTTTTTGATCTATCGAGTGAGTTACCAAAAAATCTTAGGACTCTCATCTTCTTTATCTTCCTGGCAGCTAAGATCATCATAGCGAGAGTATGGAAAACTCCTCCGTTAAACCTAGCAATAGTGAAAAACAAAATCTCTTTGATCTTATTAAATGAAAAATTGGCTAGCATCCTTTGTGACCAACATCTCTTTGAAAAGGTCTGGAATCCCTGAATCAGATACCTTCAGTCCCCGTAGGGGGGGGGGGGATAGGTGGTCTGGAGCGTGGGGATTGGTGGTAAATCTTCTTTTCTTTCTTTTATCTTCTTATATACAGTATCTCACAAAAGTGAGTACACCCCTCACATTTTTGTAAATGTTTTATTATATCTTTCCATGTGACAACACTGATGAAATGTCACTTTGCTACAAAGTAAAGTAGTGACTGTACAGCTTTTAATATAGTGTCAATTTGCTGTCCCCTGGAAATAACTCAACACGCAGCCATTAATGTCTAAACCGCTGGCAACAAAAGTTAGTACACCCCTAAGTAAAAATGTCCGAATTGGGCCCAATTAGCCATTTTCCCTCCTCTGTGTCATGTGACTCGTTAGTGTTAAAAGGTCTCAGGTGTAGATGGGGAGCAGGTGTGTTAAATTTGGTGTTATCGCTCTCACTCTCTCATACTGCTCACTAAAAGTTCAACATGGCATCTCATGGCAATGAACTCTCTAAGTATCTGAAAAAAAGAATTGTTGCTCTACATAAAGATGGCCTAGGCTATAAAAAGATTGCCATGACCCTGAAACTGAGCTGCAGCATGGTGACCAAGACCATACAGCGGTTTAACAGGACAGGTTCCACTCAGAACAGACCTCGCGATGGTCGACCAAAGAGGTTGAGTGTACGTTATCAGCCTCATATCCAGAGGTTGTCTTTGTGAAATAGACGTATGAATGCTGTCAGCATTGCTGCAGAGGTTGAATGGGTGGGGGGTCAGCCTGTCAGTGCTTAGACCATACCCCGCACACTGCATCAAATTAGTCTGCATGGCTGTCATCCCAGAAGGAAGCCTCTTCTAAAGACGATGCACAAGAAAGACGGCAAACAGTTTGCTAAAGACAAGCAGACTAAGGACATGAATTACTGGAACCATGTCCTGTGGTCTGAAGAGACCAAGATAAACTTATTTGGTTGAGATGGTGTCAAGCGTGTGTGGTGGCAACCAGGTGAGGAGTACAAAGACAAGTGTATCTTGCCTACAGTCAAGCATGGTGGTGGGAGTGTCATGGTCTGGGGCTACATGAGTACTGCTGGCACTGGGGAGCTACGGTTGAGGGAACCATGAATTCCAATATGTACTGTGACATACTGAAGTAGAGCGTGATATCCTCCCTTCAGCTGGGCACCAGGGCAGTATTCCAACATGATAATGACCCCAAACACACCTCTAAAATGACCACTGCCTTGCTAAAAAAGCTGAGGGTAAAGGTAATGGACTGCCCAAGAATTTCTTGGTCAAAGGTGGAGGAGCGCAAGGTCTCTAACATCCACCAGTTTCGGGATGTCGTCATGAAGGAATGGAAGAGGAATCTGGTGGCAACCTGTGAAGCTCTGGTGTACGGGTGAACTCCATGCCCAAGAGAGTTAAGGCAGTGCTGGAAAATAATGGTGACCACACAAAATATTGACTCTTTGGGCCAAGGGCGTTGCTAGGTGGGAAAAAGACTAGGGGCTTCAACCCGAAGGTAAATTTGATAACCCCTCTCACATTTTAAAGTAAGTCCCACCCAAGCTCCTTCCACATTTAAAAGTAGGTACTGCCCAAGCTCCACCCAATGCTCCCCTCACCCCTGCCCAATACCCCACCATAAAATGGCCCCACCATTAAAATCTATATTTAAGACGGCAGTAATCTAATGCAGGGAGCAGGAAAGAATATATATCTTGCGCACACACACACCCCTTTGTGCACACATCAAAACACACTGGCAGAAGAGAAAAGCCAGACTCAAGTAAAAAAATATGCATACACAAATTTTTAAACAGCTGTATGTTTATTATACTTAACACAAAGTAATCAACAGCCAATACTCATATTAGCATCAAACCAAAGAGGAATTTGGTAATAATTATATTTTAGAAAATCCACACTCTGTCAGCCTGTCAGGCAATATTTAAGACACTTTTTATAACACTTGTTTAATAACACGTAACAGGGGTTTATTCTCTAAACACCAATTTAAAGCAAAAAAGATTCAAAATGCGCAATGAGGCAAAAATAGTCAATATGGAGAAATTCTCCAACTCACCTGTAGCCGTAGCTTGGCAATTTTAGCTTTATCTTTGCCATTTGGAATTTGCTTCACTACAAATTGGAGTTTAGGGGCGTGTCCAAGATGGCCACCGGAGCGGCTGCTAAGTGATGGAGCTCCGTGAGGATCGCCGCTATTTACCCGGTCCCTGCACTTATTAACCCTGCTAACCTGCTCTGCTGCCCCAGGGGGAAGTTGTGATGGTGATGCGCCGCAGTTCCCGGTCTTCTCACTCCTCCAAGCCCGGTAAAAAGTCCTCCTCTTCTGGCGCGCACAAGGCCCTTCCCCCCCACACTCTCCAGCATGGCGTCCCAGATGGATGGTGCGGACCCAGCCCAGCAGGAGATGGACAACTTTGCTGCACTCATGCTGGCGATTACCACCTGCCAAGCTACCCTGACGGGTAAGATCGATTCCCTGCAATCTGACATTGGCCTCCTGCGGAGGGACATGGACAAGTTCCGCACCCGCATGTCGGACGTGGAGCGCAGGGTTGGGGAGTCGGAGGACATCCTGCATGACCACACTGCCACCCTCCACACCATTACAACCAAGGTGAAGGCCCTGGAATCGAGAGCGGAAGATGCTGAAAATCGAAACAGGAGGAACAACCTCTGGGCCGTGGGTCTTCCTGAGGGTGCCAAGGCCCCGGACCCGACGTCCTTTACAGAACGTTTCCTGCGTGCCCTCCTCCTGCAGGCCCAGTTTTCACCCTTCTTCGGAATACCTGCAGCCCGTGGACCTCCGGGCTCCCCACCGTGCACGTTCATTTTCCGGCTTCTCAACTTCAGGGACAGGGATCTGGTCTTGAGGGAGGCTAGGAAATTGGATGCTCTCCACTTTGAGGCTGCCAAGATCATGATCTTCCCCGACTACTCGGTGGACACGCAGCGGCTCTGGCGCTCCTTTGATCATGTTAAACTGGATCTGAGGAACAGGAAGATAAAATATAGTATGCTCTTCCCTGCCCGCTTGCGGGTGCAAGATGGGGAATCTGTACTGTTTTTCACCTCGCCGGAAGACGCCTCGCACTGGATTGAAACCCTCCCTAGGACCTGACATCTCTACTGCGGCCTTCTCCTGTGATCTGTTGCCCGGCCTGTTGCTCTTGGACCCCAGGCCGGTTTCTTTCTTTTGGTGAGCGGAGGCCTGCTCCACAGGCCCTGCTGACGGTACTTTCCAGTATGGTTCCTTTGCATCCCTTCGGTTATGCTTCGGCTCTCTTACATCTGGATTTACCTAGCATTGTTCCTACCTGTTTGTAACTGCACCCAAGATTTGTGCGCCCGGAATACTTCAGGAGAAACGCTTTCCTGCAGGGTCCACTTACCTGGTGTTTCCCATCCTACATGGCGATCCACATGTGGGCCTTGACTCTAGAACTTGGCCTTCCATCACCCTTAGGGGTGCCACTGTTCACTCCTCTGTATGGCAGATGCCAACCTGTTTTGGGGATGTAAGGCGCACCCAGGTTTGGGGGGTTGCGTGGGGTGGGGTTTGGGGGGGCTTTGTTTTCTATGTTTTTTTCTGCTGGGGTTTATTATGTTCTTTTGGCTATATTATGCATCACTGGGGCAACAGATGGCTTCTGGGACGCTCTCGTGTGCTACAAGCTGCCCTCTCTTGCCGCCACCGATCTCTGGTGCTGTTGGCTACGATTGTGTGTTGCTCTGGGGACCTGGGTGGAGATCCGGGACCTTTCGTTATTTTCATTCTTGTTGTCATGGCTTCTCTAACCATTGTCTCCTGGAATGTCCAGGGTCTTAATTCCAAATTTAAAAGGTCTCTCATGTTTGACTTTCTTAAAAGATACCACCCGCATATTTGCATCCTACAGGAAACCCACCTCGTGGGTAGTAAATTGCTCGCACTTAAGAAACCCTAGGTGGGCTCCCATTACCACTCCACTTACTTCTCCTACTCGAGGGGTGTTAGTATCCTCATTCACAAGTCCCTGCAGTTTACTCTCCTGGATCTCCACCTGGGCCCCAGGGGTAGATATGTTGTTCTTCATGCTATGTGTGATAGGCTTGAATTGGTTATTGCGGGTGTATACAATCCCCCCCCGGCCAGTATGACTCTTCTTCATGTGCTGACCCCACTCCTGGCCAAATACCCTGCCGCTCAGCTGCTACTGGCTGGCGATTTTAATATGCCCCCGATACCAAGTGAAGACAGGATGGGGGTGGACCCAGCGGCGGACTCCCCCCTCTCTCGTTGGGCTGATGTGTACGGCCTTTGGGACGTGTGGAGGTGGAAGCACCCTCGAGAGAGGCAGTTCACCTGCCACTCCGCCACCCATGCCACCCTCTCCCGCATATATCTTATATGGGTCAGCAATCCCCTTCTAGCACTCACCCTTGAGGCCTCCATCTTACCTAGGGGCATCTCGGATCATGCACCTGTGCTCCTAAAGTTTGGAACGGACGCGCCCTCTGGGCCTTGCCTATGGCGGCTGTCCCGGTTCTGGGTGACGGATGAGAGGGTGGCCCCGAGGGTGACATCTGATCTCCTAGACTTTTGGATCCATAATAAGGGCATGGCCGACTCGGCCTTCAAGGCCTATGCTAGGGGTCAGTACCAACAGGCTATAGGGAGGACCCGGAAGGAGTCTTCTCTGGCGCTGGAGGAATTGGAGTCTACAGCGAAACGTCAGGAGGCAGATTATGTGGCCACCGGCGATAAAGGGATTTATAGTGCCCTGACTGTTACCTATAAAGAAATCACCCTTCTCCGCACGATCTCCTGTAAAAAATTAGTCTTGTCGCAGTCCCACTGTATCTTCGAACAAGGCGAGCGGGCGGGTAGACTCTTGGCGTGGTTGTCTAGGGAATGCTCGACTACAGCCCATATAACCCATGTTAGAGATCTAGGGGGCTCTTTATGTTCTGACCCTGCTCAGATTAATACCTGCTTTACCGAATTCTATGCCAGCCTCTACTCCACCTCGGATGATCTAACCTCCTATCTATCCCTCATTGATTTCCCTGAACTTTCCTCCGGAGCTGCGAGACGTTTAGAGACCCCTTTTACACGCAAAGAAATTCAACAGGTGATAGGCTCCCTATAAACATCCAAAACTCCTGGCCCAGACGGACTCCCATCTGAGTTCTTTAATGCCAACGAGGACGTTCTCCTCTCCCACTTTCATGGCCTGGTGAATGAGGTGGCCGATCTGGGCTCTCTTCCCCAGTCCATGTCCGAGGCGGTGATTGTGGTTTTGCCTAAGCCCGGTAAGGACCCTGCATTGTGTGGCTCCTACAGACCGATTTCTTTAATCAACGTGGATGCCAAGATATTTGCCAAACTCCTAGCTAATCGCCTGAACTCGGTGATTCTCTCTCTGGTTCATGGCGACCAAACTGGATTTATGCCAGGCAAGGGCACGGACATTAATCTCCGCCGTCTCTTTACCAACCTAGCACATGCTAGTGCCTCTGATTCTGGGGGGTTGGTGGCCTCGCTGGACACGGAGAAGGCCTTTGACTCCGTGGAGTGGGGCTTTCTCTGGCAGGCACTACACTGTTTTGGTGTGGGCTCCAAATTCATTTAGTGGATCCAGCTCCTCTACAGCAACCCTACTGCCAGGGTGCAGAAAAATGGTGTCCTCTCCCCTCCCTTTGCACTGGGGAGAGGGACCAGGCAGGGGTGTCCACTCTACCCTGCCCTCTTCACCTTGGCCCTAGAGCCCCTTGCCATTCTAATTAGAGCTCTCCCCTCGATTGCGGCAATCCCAGTAGGTCCCCTCCTTGAAAAAATGTCCCTTTATGCAGACAATACTCTACTCTACCTTCCGGATGCGGAGAACTCCCTCAAAACTGCACTGGAGACTATAGATCAGTTTGGTAGATTCTCTGGGGTTAGGATTAACTGGAATAAGTCGCTGCTGTTCTCGCTGTCGCCAAGGCTGCCGCCCTCTTTACCTTCCCTTCCATTGTCCTGGGTCCCGAAATTTAGGTATCTGGGGATTGAAGTCTCACGGGACCTCTCTTCCTACCTGACGGACAATTTATATCCCATACTTCACCAACTTACACTCCGATGTCAGGCTTGGAACACACTCCCGATCTCCCCTGTGGGTAGAATCAATCTTATTAAAATGACCTTCCTCCCGAAGTTTTTATACGTCTTTCGCAATACCCCAGTCTCCATTCCCTTGTCCTTCTTCCGCAAGTTGGACACAGTGGTGATGTCCTTTATTTTGTCGGGTTCCGCCCCCCGTATTGCAAAAATTACTCTTCATCTACCATTATCCCAAGGGGGTCTGGCATTGCCATCGTTCCGACACTACTACTGGGTGGCGGTCTTGGTGACAGTGAGATGGTGGTTTGCCCAAACCCACTCTAACCCTGCAGTTACTCTTGAGGCAGCCATACTGGGCTCCTACTCAGCACTGAGTAACCTGGTATTTAGAGGGCCGAATGCCCCCCCTGACATGACGACGCCGATGCGCACCACGGTTATGGTTTGGAGACAGGTGTCGGAGATGTTCTCTGATCGCGGTGACATCTCGTCCCACACTCCACTCTGGGGTAACCCCCGTCTGCCCCACTTCCCTTCCATGCCTGATCTGGCTCTTTGGGCCAGGTATGGAATCAAGAAGCTTGACCATATCATGCCTGACGGTAGACTAAGTTCTTTCGATGAACTCAAAATAGCTTTTGATCTACCCCCCTCAATGTTCTTTCGCTTTCTGCAGCTCCGCCACGCTTATTCCAAGCAATTCCCGACTCCCCCGCAGGTTACTACGCATACGGTAGAACGCTTTCTCATCTCTAAGAATGCAGATAGATTGCTCTCTCCCCTCTACCTTAGGATCTCGACCTCTGATCCGACAACCTTGACCCGACTCCTCAGCGCCTGGCAGGAGGATGTTCCTTCTCTAACGTTGGAGGACTGGGAGGAAGGCCTGAAGTCCTACATTCCGCTGGTCATATCGGCTAGAGATCGCTATACCTAACTCCGATTCCTCCACAGGGTCTACTACACCCCGCAAAAATTGGCCCAGATTTATCCAACTAGGTCTGATAGGTTCCCCAAATGCCAGTCTGCTCTAGGTTCCTTTTTTAATCATGTGGTCTGGGCGTGCCCTCTGATCCAGGACTTCTGGAGGGCGGTTGCAGGAGAGTTGTCCTCCATTACGAATCTAGTTGTCCCTCTAGACCCTAAAGTCCTTCTCCTAGGTATCGATGAAGCTCTCCCCGCCGGTAAATATGCTAAACTTCTTACATTTTATGCTACCTTTTATGCTCGGAAAGTTATACTTACCCATTGAAAGACAGCCGATCCACCTACTGTATCCCACTGGAAAAAGTTGGTTAACTCAGTTCTACCGCTCTATAAGCTTACCTATATGTCTAGAAAATGTCCCAAAAATGTTGACAAAATCTGGGAGCCCTGGGTGACTGGCTGATCCTTTTCCGGGCTCGCTCGTTTTCGCCCTCCCGGCTCTATACCTTTGTCTTACCCGCCCCCCCCCCCTTGGTTTTCCTGTTTCTTTCTTTTGTGCCATGACCTTCACTGTCACGATGATTGTCTATACTTAGGTTATGATGTTCCCATGAGATCGCTTGCTGACTGTTCCTACGTGATTATGTGGTTCTAATAACCCCACAGTTTGTTATGTTGTTTTCTGTTCTGGATGTACCCAGTTTGTATGTCCCTTGTTTTGAAAATCAATAAAAACATTTCTGTTAAAAAAAACAAATTGGAGTTTATAGAAAAACTACAGCAAAGTGCAAGGTAAAAGGCACACTATGTAATAGTGACTCTCTAAAATACACATCATCTCAAAATATTAAAGTCCAAAACTATCCATAAGATGCAGCTTACACACATAAATGTTTTATATTGTATAATAATTTTCAGAAAATCCCACCTTTACGGCATTCTCTCCTTGCAAGCTGAGTTCTCCACCTCTGAGTACCACAGAGATTCAGTAGATTGGAAGAAGAGGATACTGTAAAAAAACTGGATTTTTGTCCTACCGTAAAATCCTTTTCTCTGAGGTTCACTGACAGACACAGTTTCAAGTCTTCAGACCAGTGGGATGTCCCAAAGTAGTGTCAACATGAGGGGTGGGAAAAAACATAGCAAACACAGAATTCCCAACAACGGCTAAATGAATAAATAAATAAATGAATAAAAGAATGCAAGCAAAGATCCTCATGGCTTACTAAGGGGCCTTTCAAAAAAATCTGATTTTATTTTAAAAAATACAATTTTTATTCAGTAAAAACTTAGATAAATATGTACACATAATAGAAACAGCTCAACAGCAGGTTGCGTTAACATTATGTTAATAACACATATTTAAAGGCAGGACATTGTATTTTTATAGCTCCTCACATGTGTTAATAAGGAATTTCAAAAAAGAAAATGCTTTAAAAACAATAAAGACCTATAGCCTATAATTTTTTGCTTTCTGTGCTTTACTGTCTCAACTTAGTAATTGCAAATACTCTTTCTGAAAGAGTATTTGCAATTACTTGAGACAGGGGAAGCCCAGAAAGCAAAATATTATTTACACTGAGTCTGACTGACCTGGCGCCACAACCTGTGGCTTCAGGGCCTCCCTCAGCTCTAAGCTGAGCCTGCGCTGCCGCCCGGAGAAGAGGGAGGTGGCCGGTGGGTGGAGTAAATTCTAGGCGCGGAGGAGGAATTTGAAGTCCTCCTCCGCTCTGAACATTGCCCAAGCTCTCCTGCTGACGTCCGCGCTGACGTCACGTAACATCACTGGTTGCTAGACGCCAAGCGGCAGGCCATGCTAGCAACCAGGAGGCCGCAGCATGCAGGCCAGGCAGTAGAGCCAGGCTGAGGCCAGGTCAGCACAGAAAGGAAGAACATGGACTCTGGGCTATTAATGATTTACACATAGCAGGAGACCGGGGGCGTTTTGGGGGACCACTCGGAGCTATAACCCAGGTCAGCCCCCCCCCACCGCCACTGTTTTGGGCCCAATTTGGACCGGGGAGGTAAAATGGCTAATTAGGCCCAATTCTGACATTTTTAACTTAGGGGCTTGCTCTTAAACTGGTCCACACTTGGAAATGTGGTGTTCTTTAGATTGGCATAAATTTGGTCCAACTATGCAGAATTTACTTTGCGGGACCCCCGCCCCCCCCCTCTTTTTTTTCTTCTCTCCTGCTTAGGAACCAAATATAAATAGTGTTTCTGAATTGCCTTTAATGTTAATACTTAAGTTACTATGTCTATAGTGTACAGATTATCTTGACCGGTGCATTTTATATGTCTTCACCTAGCCCCCTCGGACGAAGATGGCTATGGACAGCAACTATGATATGGTATAGTTCTATTACAACTAGAATATGTTGATTTTGATCATTTCCATTGTAACACCATTGTTTAATATATACTTGTACAATTTTGAACCCCATCGTTTGCCTAAAACTCTTTTTAATAAAAATCATTGGAAAAGAAAATACACAAGTACACAAATAAAGCATTCATTTTGAAGACCACTTAAGGATGTTTATTGTTCAACATGCAGAGCTGCATACACCTAGGATTTTTAGAGGTAAGGGTTAAAGGTCCACGTTAAAGTAAGGTGACCATATTTTTAAAATGAAATTTGGGGACACTTAACCACACCCACAATGCCACATCCTCCTTAGTAGTTATATCCACAAAACCAGACACACACACCCATGTTAACCTAAAACCCTGAAAAAAATGGTCACAAACTTTTGGAATAGGAGGCAGACATTCAAGGTATAAAGAAAAAAATAAATACATTGCAAACAAGAGGCACCAAGATCTGAATACATGGTCAGGAGGAACGCCTTGAAGGTATAAAGAATAAAAAGGCAGTACACTGATTTTCAAACATCTGGAGACATTGCTAATATTGTAATTTTTGCTTCCTGGTGCACGGCTTGCAGGGATTTGACTATGGTTCAAAAACACACAAATGTAGAGACAACCAGAAGACTCATAAGCATCTGTAAGCATCTGTTTTTGTGCATATTTGATGTTTAGTTTGTAACATGCCATACTGACCCCTTGCAAAATAAAGTAAACGGCAAACAACTGTCTATACTCCCCACTATACAGGGCCACCATTAGAAATCATGGGGCCCCGTACATTATACCTGACAGGGTATCCAGTAGTCTCAGTTGGATGTAGGTTAAATGAGTCAGGCTGTGAAAATGTGAGCATACTGTTTTCCTTTTCCACCATACACTTTTACATTTATTTATCACAAAATCCTATTGCATTATACTGTATCTGTTTATCTACACAGGGCATGAATACAAGATAACAAAAGCATTTTGCTGGATACCATGAGCTTGGGTAAACCTGCTTTTGGTTTTGCCACACAGCAATCACACACATGGGCACGGGGGGGGGGGGGAGGGTGGGCGGCAATTTGTAAAGATCATTCTAGAGAATGAGGGTAATAATGAGCATGGGTCTAACTGGTCTAGTCTCAGTTGGGGGAATCCTAGGGAATACTAGACACATGAGTAATCTTGAGCTATGCAGGCCAGAAGAAATGTGGCATCTTCTCCACTTCCTGGCCCTTGCTCCCACTTGGAAGTTTGCACAAACCGGGAGAGACCAGGTGGATCACATGATATCCACACGTGACCCAGGAGCTAATACTTGCAGATACACCCCTTCCCACCATCAAAGAAAGAGGACTTCAGGCACAGGCAGCCAATACCAGAACAGGGTTTAACAAAAAAGTCACCCAGTTGGCAAGCTGGATTAGCTGCTGATTTCCACCAAGCTTGCCAGGGGCTCCACTCAGCTTCTTCTTCAGAAGAAGTATGCAAATACCTGTCCTGGAGGGGTTAGTCCACTATTTTGTTTCTCACTTACTTCCGGTCTGAAACCTGATCCCATCACCACACTCACAACTGTTTTCAGAAACAAAGCCCACCTTATTAAATAAAGAATGTCCACACAGAGCGCTGCTTTAACTATTTACTGTAAAGCTTCAGGTTAATGCCTTGGCACATAACTTCACAACCTTCACACAGTTACGACGTTGAACAGTTCAGAGCCACCAACCCAAACTCTAATGGCGCTTTTCCACTGCATGGAACCGAACGGTTCGGCTCGCTTTTGTGCTTTTCCACTGCTGGTACCGTATGGTATGGTGTAGGAACGGTTCGGTACGGTACGGCGGCACTTTTCCACTACATGTAACCGAATGGTACGGCTCTCTAAAACAGTACCACCTCGATTGTGGTTCCAAGAGGTACCATACCGGTACCATATCCCACAATCCTTTGCATGTAGTCACTACTAGCCACTGATTGGTCAGAGAATCGTTGTTATCCCACGCACTTAACTTTAGTACTACTTTAGTGGAAAAGCAAACCATACCAAACCGTACCGAACCGTTCCAACACCGTACCATGTGGTGCCAGCAGTGGAAAAGCAAACCGGGCCAAGCAGGGCCGAGTAGAGCCGAGCAGGTACTTGCAGTGGAAAAGTGCCATAAGGTCCATTCATCTTCCCAAATGCTCTTTCATGAATACCCAGCAATGGGTCCTCACACAGTGTGTCTTTGCTTGGCCTACCACCTTTCCTGGCTACAAACCTACACTTAGATTAATTCAGTGATAGCCGTGTCCCATCCATCTTATGCCCAATGCCTCTCCCACATCAGAAAATAAAGGGGTACAACACTCCACCCACTACATAATCAGGGGAATTTTCTCTCTAAAAAGGGGTATTACACCTGCTTACAAGCCACCCCATGGCTGGGAACACTATTATTGAAACTAGATAGTGATTGCAGATGCTTTCTTTAAAACAGGGATGAAATTGAGGACACTTTTCTGGGGACAGCCTCCTAAATCTGGGAACTGTCACTAAACCAGAGACATCTGGTAACCCAACTTTAAACATCCTGCAAGTAGCGAAAAATGTCTGCTGATCTTCAAAAAATGAACTCAGTTCCTAAGTCCTGTTGTGGGCTAACAGCGCATGGATGTTTGTGGACTGAGTAGTTTCAAGCCTCCCGTTTTTTGCTAAATGAATCAACCACTCAGTGCCAGGACAAGGTCATCCAGTGTCCAGGGCGAAAATGCCAAACTGCACTTCCCCAGAGTAAAGAAGTGGGGAGACTAAATGCCATGCACAGGACCATTTCTAATGGTTGTGTCAGGTGCTAAAATAGTGTCACACTACAGCAAACTGAACAGTTTATTAGTGGTGCAAATTCTGTCATGCAGAAACATATGGAGCTAACAGTGGCAAAAGGAAGCAATTCCCTGGAATTGGTATGAGGAAAAATGTCAGTAGTGTCACTGGAAGGAAACAATTCCTTGTTGCTGGTGTCACAATAAGGAAAAATCATCCCTGCATTGGCGGTGTGACCATAAGGGAAAAAATGTCCCCGTGTCAGTAATGTCAATCGAAGGAAAAAAAGTTTTGGTTTTACTGATGTCACTGGAAGTGAAAAATGTCCCTGTGACAGCGATGTCACTGGAAGTAAAAAAATGTCCCTGTGTCTGTGGTGTCACTGGAAGTGAAAAATGTCCCTGTGTCAGTGGTGTCATTGGAAGTGAAAAATGTCCCTGTGTCAGTGGTGTCACTGAAAGAAAAAAAAATAATTGCCTCTCTGTCTTTGGTTTCAATCTGAAGATAACGAGTATGGCATTTGCCGACAACCTTCTCCCTCACTGCTAGAGGTCATTCCACATTTAACAGATAAATGCTAACGACAGGCTGCTGTAAAACTTCTATTACCCTAGGTAACCACTTGTGTCTTCACACTCCAGTCCACACCAATGTCTTCATACCCCAATGCATTTCAGACCCACTCAGTAGACTTTGTTTGCCAGTTACTTGCATTACATCTCTTTGAGTACCCTCGGACCAAGCAAGGACAACATTTTTTAAATGTTTTACTTAGGAAAATGAAAAAGGGCAATTACAAAGGCATAATTCTTCCCTAATTCCCCAACTCTAGATTCAGGCTGTAACACAGAGTCCATCAGAGGCATTCATCCAGTGGCTGGGGTCTTCAGGACAAACCCTGAGTTCCAATGACATTACATCCAGGTAGTAGTAGGCAACATTCTTCTGCTCCTCGAAGGTGTCATTCTTTGTCTCACTCCCTTACAGGCATCGGTCTTAGCTCTCTACTAGGGTTTTTTCAGGAACATACTGTTAGAGAGAACCAAATCCCGAACCGCACCGACCCATCCCCAGTTCCGGACCACGTTGCCTTATTTATATCATAGGATTAGTAGGCTGGGCCCAGAAAGAACCCAACAAAAGCAGGAAAGGCATTAATTCCTACCCTCTCGTCTGGGACAGCACCTGACTGGCTATTTTTCAACCTGCTTACATGTTGTAAAAAGGAAAGGGGGGCCAGTTAAAGGGGGCAGGTCCAAGGTGATACAGTGTGGCATGGCTCTGTAGGAGTGCGGCTGGTGGAGTAGTTGTATCAGCAAGTGAGGCACTTGTACTGAAGAGGTGTGTTCTCAGAGTTCAGGAATGTGCTGCATGCAGAGTTCAAGGTTCAGGAGTGTACTATATACAGAGTACAGAGATCAAGAGTGTGCTACACGGAGTGTGCAGAGTTCAGAAGTGCACTATGTAAAGAGTGAAGGTCTCCGGAGTGCGCTACTTATAGAGTGCAGGAGTGTGCTATGTATAAAGTGCAGGGTTCAGAAGTGTGCTATGTACAGAGTGCAGAGATCAGGAGTTAGCTGCATGCATACCTCCCAACTTTCAAACCTAAGAATGAGGGACATTTGAGGGCGGCAAATAGTTGGAATGGCTGAACTTCACAGTGGGAGTGGCTTAAAGGGCACAGTTAAACCAACCCCAGAGTGGGGGTATTTTGGGAGGGGAGAACCTGTGCGGATATATTCTGGGGGTTCCTTAGCTGGGGTGTGTTTTTGAAAAGTGGATGGCTGCGCTGGACTGGCCTGCTCGATAGAGGGTCTGTGAGTGGCTGGTAGGTGAGAGAGGGCAACTTGGGGAAATTAACTCCCAATTAATCTGGCCCGACTGGATGAAAAAAGGCAGTGGACCTTTGTTAAGGGGTCTGGGCTGCTACCTTAAGGTACAGCCTAGTGGTCGTTTCCAAAGTTTCTAGTGGTAGTCGGTTAAAGGAGTGCCCAAAATCAGCAATAATAATCCCACTTAGATCAAAAGATCATTGTTTTATTGGTAGCAGAACATGTTAAATACAACGCGTTTCGGGATAACAGAGACTCCCCCTTCTTCAGGGAGTAAATGTTGCCATTTAGCTGGGATGTGGACTTGTGCTAGATAGAAGGTGGGGGAGAGGGAATATGTGAGGAGTGGGCACTTTGGGAGGGCAGTGGACTTGTGCTAGGAGGTAGGATGGAAATGTAATGGGGGGTTGCTTTGAGAGGAAAGAGGACTTGTGCTAGAATGTGAGGTGAAGGGGACAGATATGTGCTGGCAGGGGGGGGGGGGGGTGCTTTTTGAGGGAAATAGACTTGTGCTAGGAGGTGGGGGTGGGCAGATATGTGAGGATGGCTCTTTTAGAGGGAAGAGGATTTGTGCTAGAAGGTGGGGTGGGTGTAGATTTCAAGGAGTGGTGACATTATTGACCATCCTTAGTTGGCTGACTACAACTGGATTTGAACGGTGATCCATTCATCCATCCCAGAAGGGATTTCTCCCTAAAGAGATGTCAGACCTTCTGTTACAGAGGTCTATGCTTCCGGTAAGAACCTTTGATATCCTCATTTGGTGGTGTGCACAACATTGAGGGTTGGAGGCACATGATCGCTGTGATTGTTGCTTGGTGCACAATTAGAGCATGTTTGTTTCATGCAGCACTGCACTTGGATGTTCTTTCATCATCTATGAATTTTCATGAACTTCTTTAACCACCCACAGTATTTACATTTATTTATATTTTATGAACTTTCCAAATCACTTATTTATTATTATATTACACTTAACTTTATATGAATGTTGTACTTTATATTTATTATTTGGTTGTGGTAGTAGTTATATTATATGTTTTATTGAATTTATAGTTGGTTCACATTATTAATTTGGCAGCGCAACACATACAGAAAGACACACAGGCATTCTCTTACACACACTACCATGCACGTGCGCACACACGCTCTCCCATACACACATGCACACACACTCCCATGCATGCGCGCACACACACACACACTCTACAATGCACACACTACAATACACACACACACTACCATGCACACACACACACATTGGAAATTCAATAAGACACGGGGGCACTCACTAAAACTAGAATAAAAATGGTTTAACCTTAAACTGTGTAAGGGCTTCTTTACTGTCAGAGCAGTAAGGATGTGGAATTCTCTTCCACAAGAAGTGGTATCAGCAGGGAGCATCGATAGTTTCAAAAAACTTTTAGATGGGCACCTTAAAGACTGCAACATTTAGGGGTATACAATGTACGGTTAACGGCAAACACACACACACACACACACATCATAGGTTGAACTGGATAGACTGATGTCTTTTTTCAACATCACTAACTATGTAACACACACTACCATGCACACACACATACACACACACTACCACACACACACACACATGCACACACACACACTACAATGCACACATACACCGTACCATGCATGTACACACACACACACACACACACACACACTACCATGCACACATTACAATGCACAGACACACACTAACATACACACACACACACACTACCATGCACACACACACACACACTACCATGCACACACAGACTACCAAACACACACACACACACACACACTACCATGCACACACACACTACAGTGCACAAACACAAAACACCATGCACACACATTACCATACACACATTACCATACACACACACTACCATGCACACACACACACACTACCATGCACACACAGACTACCAAACACACATACACACACACACTACCATGCACACACACACTACCGTGCACAAACACACAACACCATGCACACACACACTACCATACACACATTACCATACACACACTACCATGCACACACTACCATGCACACTAATACTTACACACTTCCTCTGCTTAAAGGTTGTTGAATGAGACATCCTCACCCCCAGTCCTCTTCTCTTCCAGTCAGTGGCAAGTAGCTGAAATTCCAAAAATCGTCTCCAAAGACCATTATTTTTTTGTCAGAGAAGAATTCAAAGTAACTTTTAACATCAAATCCATGGATGTGGTAGAATTTTTGGCACAGAATCAATCTTGTGATGTTGACAGGGTGAGTTTCACTTCTTTTGTTTAAACATTACTAAGTACTTATCTTTCAGTATATATTTATTTTTGATCAGCTAGGTAAACTCATTTTAACGTTGTTATTAAATTCACAGGCCGGTCACAGGGAATTCAGCTGACAGAGCTGTGAGCTGTGATTACCAAGTCCTTTTTTTTTTAATAAAAAAACCTTTGCAATTCAACTCACTATTCATTATTATCTATTTTATTCTAGACTATGTGAAGGTAACTTGTATTATTATTTAGTCTATGTTATGTAAATTGTTCAACATGTTCAAAATTTCAGAACAAAAGACAGTACCTCAGTAAAGCAATAAAAAAACTTACTGGAGACCGGTGTCCTTCTTTATCATCACACTACAGATAGAGTTAGTAATAACTAATTATACAGTAATAAAATATATGAAAATATGAAAAAAAAACGTTTTTAAGTTTGGATAGTGTAAGGAAGGGTTAGGCCCTTTGTGAAGTTTTTATTGCTGTCTGTGCCCCTGCTGGGAATATTTATAAATAGGGGGCTATTCGTCCTGGTGACCGTTGTCCCTGAGACAGCCAATGGATGAAGGAAAATCCTTCAAAAGGGGAAACCTGGTCCTATGACAACTCTTTAAGATTCGGGAAGATTTCCTTTTCTTGTTACATCAGGAAGTGAAGAAAAACCTCTCCAGCTAGACCCAGACAGTAAAAATACTTTGATAAGGGTTTTACCCATCTCTATCCAAAAAAAGTCTTGGCTTTCCATGCTCTTTACCTATAAAAGAATTTTAAAATTTTAAAAATATAAGTATATAATAACACAAGAGATCCAAGTCACCTCTTATGGTATTATTTACTTGTAGCCATTGCCAAAGTGTGTGTAGACAGGAAGTGGCTTTAAATGGGCTGCAGGAGATCAGCAGCACCATGTAAGCAGGAGTTCCCTTTTACTGTGTGACCACTCTCCTCAGAAGATGTGTCCTCTGTGTTTGCCCAGCCCTGTCCCTTCATATAGTGGGAAGGGGAGCTAATGTGGTTTCCCATCTGACACAGGAGGAGTCTTTCATCTGGAGGAGGGAAGGAGGGGCTTTCTCAGTTTAGCACATCCTCCTGCCTGCATGCCTGAGCTAAGAGCAGATGAAATCCAAGAAGTAAATGCTACATGAATCATCTGCTCTTACTCAAGATGGAAAACAACAAACAAACACAGGGGCGCACGGGCCTAGTGCATTATCCTTTGATTGGTTTATTTAAAAGAAGAAAGATTAAAAATACTCACAAACGAGTTCTTGGTCAAAAGCATATCACATAAGGAACGCAGTCCTCAGTCGTGTGATCCGAGGGTAAGTTGTCCCTTGAATTCGTAATGGCTAACGCGTTTCGAGGCTTAGCCTCTTCCTCAGAGCCTAGAGAGGCATATCTAAGCACTTGCTTAAATACTAAAACAATGACATTTGAAACAAAGACACATATTGAGGTCAGACCCTCCTCCTGTACAAAAAGCGCCCGCCCACCTCGTCAATGGGCAGTGTGGAAATTGTCTTTGTTTCAAATGTCATTGTTTTAGTATTTAAGCAAGGGCTTAGATATGCCTCTCTAGGCTCTGAGGAAGAGGCTAAGCCTCGAAACGCATTAGCCATTAAGAATTCAAGGGACAACTTACCCTCGGATCACACGACTGAGGACTGCGTTCCTTATGTGATATGCTTTTGACCAAGAACTCGTTTGTGAGTATTTTTTATCTTTCTTCTTTTAAATAAACCAATCAAAGGATAATGCACTAGGTCCGTGCGCCCCTGTGTTTGTTTGTTGTTTGCAGTATTTCCAGACTTCCATGGTCGTATAAAGGGCAGCAAGGTCGCAGCATTATCCTGGGTTGCCGAGTCCACAGCTCCAGAAACAGTAGAAAGACCCTAATAAGGTGGACTAGTAACTACACCTCTCTGAGCGCAGGGAACTGGTGCTTTGCACCAAAAAACTCTTCTTACTCAAGATGGCTATGACTAGAATTGCTAGGCGAGTTTTTTTCAAAAGGATTTCTCAACAAAATAAAGCATGAAGGTATGGATAGATGGGTGGGTTTGCTTTGCTTTTGGTGTGAGGCCAGGTAGCCGGAGCGCTGTGTGTGAGGGCAAGCAGTGGGAGATGAGCAGTGGTAAATTGGAGCAAGAGGAGTTAGAGCGGAGGCTGTGTGTGGCTATGGGAGAGGATCACTGGAGCTGGGACTGTGAGTGTTTTGGGGGCTCTACTGGCATTGTGAATAATGTGGACTGTGAGATTCTGGGAGCACTGTGAGTAGCTGGGAGCACTGTGCATAACGAGTGCTGTGAGTAACTGGAAGCATTGTGAATTGCTGGAAGCTTTCCGAGTACTAAGGGTTGTTTGAACCTGGTTGCATTGAAAGGACTGAGGTCTGTGAGTATGTGGGGCATTGGGAGTAACTGGGAGAACTGGAGTACTGATGGCTGTAACTTGGAGTATTGTGAGTAACTTGAAGCTTTGCAGGTAACTTAAAGAACTGTGAGTACTTTGGAGTATAGTGAGTCAATTAAAACATTGCAAGTAACTTTGAGTACTGTGGGTAATAATACTGGGGAGTAACTTGGAGCATTGTGAGTACTCTGAATATTGTAAGTATAGAGAGTATTCTGTATATAGTGGGGATATTGCCAGTAACTTGGAGTATTGAGACTAACTTGGGTCACTGTAACCTGAGACAGCAATTTGGGGCACATGAGTCAGTGCTAGTAACTTGGAGCACTGTGTGTAAATGGGAAATTGTGAGTAACTTGAAGCACTGTGTGTAACTGGGCCATTGTGAGTAATTTGCAGCACTGTGTGAAACTGGGCCATTGTGAGTAACTGGGGGCACTGAGAGTAACTGGAGTATTGTGAGTACCTGAGGAATTGTAAGTACCCGGAGCCCTGCAAGTACAGAGGCATTGTGACTGGGGCATTGTGTGTACTCAAAGCACTAGGAATACTCAGGCAGTGTGTGTAATCTGGGGGCACTATGAAAACTGAGGCTTTGAAGGTATCATTGAGTACTGGGGCACTGTTGGTACTGAGGCACTGGTTGTAAAAAGGCACCACAAGCGAGAGCAGGAGGAGGGGAAAACGGGGACTACATGATACTGAACAGGTGGAGAAGACGCAGTGTAACCAGGGAGCCCCTTATCCTGAAGGATGAAGACCTATCTCCTTTCACAGTTAGAAATGGTGGCATGGTAGAGCAATGTTACTATCACAGAGGAATATAATTATCCAGATATTGACAAGGCAGATGGAACTGCATACTCTTCTAAATGTCTTTTGGGACAATTTTATGTTTCAGTTGGTGGATGGCCCAACTAAAAACAAGGCCCGCTTGACCTACTGACAGCGGATGTGGAAGTAAGGGATACCTTAGGAAACAGCGATCACAAGGCAATTACGTTCACTGTAAATCATAGGAAAAGCAGACATGAGAGTAGGACATGTACATCAAATTTAAAGAGAGCCACCTTTACCAAGCTGTGCTCCACACTCCATGACGTTAAATGGGAGAAATTTCTAAAAACAAAAAAACATGGAGGAAAAATGGGAATACTTTAAGAACATTTGAATTAATTCCATTAGCCAGTGTACTCCATTGGGTAACAAATATAAAATAACTAAGGTTAAACCTGGATGGCTAAATTGTAGTGTAAAAAGGCACATTAAAGAAAAAAAAGCCTGTGTGATCAATTCTAACGTAAAAAGTCACATTAAAGAAAAAAACTGTCCTTTAAAAAATATATGGCAGGAAGGACATTGCCAGTGTTCCAACAAAAAGTAAAGTATGTAACAAGAAATGTAAGATCAGGGCAGCAAGAATAGACCACGAGAGACACATAGTAGCTAAAGGGAGTGAAAAGAATCCCAAACGTTTTTCACACCTGAGAGTCCTTAAAGAACTTAGCCAGGTCATTGCCAGACCATTATTCTTAATCTTTAAGAACAGCTTATTGATCACAATGGTACCAGCAGACTGGCAGAAAGCTAATGTGGTGCTAATATTCAAGAATGAGCCAAGATACATACCAGGAAACTACAGTCCAGTCAGCCTTACATCAATAGTTTGTAAATTTTTGGAGGCATTGATATAGGGCCATATCCAAGAATTTGCTAATGAAACTAGTATCATAAGTGGTAACCAGCATGGGTTTATGAAAGACTGTTCTTGCCAGGCTATCCGGTAATGTAATGGAAGTGAGATATAATCTGGATAAAGGAAAAGACTTCTTGCTTATTAACTAAGGCAGCTACCACTGGGCTTGGTGCAATCATGTTTCCTGATTTGCTGGGATTTTGGGTTATTTGACCCAAGGTTGTCCCTCTGCCCCGGGTGACAGTAGTTTAAGGATGGCCTGGAGGATTTCCTGAATCCAGACCCCCTACAGTACTTAGATATATGTCAATAGCGGTTACACCACCAGCATGTTCAACCCTCTTCAGGGTCCCTGCGAAGTGGGTTCTTGCTCCTCTGGGGTTGGGCTAAGTCCTTTTTTGAGTCTTGGAGAAAATTATAATATCTTCCCGGTAAACTAGTACAGTCTCAAAATTAAAGTCTACCAAGCATAATTTCATTAAGCGTTGAAAAGTGCTGGAGGCATTGCTTGGCCTAAAGGACATGTGGTTGAACTCAGACAGTCCCAAGGGCTTGATAAAGCCAGTCTTTTCACAATCCTGATCTCTTACTGGGACTTTCCACTAGCCAATTCAAGGATAGAGAAGCACTTTGTATGCCACAATGACATTAGTGATCCTTCCACCCAGGGAAATGGGTAGGCATCCTGGTGGGTACAGACACTTAACTTGCCATAGTCCACCCAGAATCACAGGCTTCCTCCTTTCTTCCCCACCAGAACCACCAGAGCAGCCCAGGAGCTGAAACTCTCCAGGATTACACCATTTCATAGCAGGCTGTGGAGCAAGGCCCTGACCTCCTGGCACAGAGCTGGGTCAGAGAAGTGTTTTGGAAGACATCAGGGTCCCAGCTGGGCTCAGCTGGGGGCCTGCTGAAGAGAGAGGATGCCTGAGCTAGAGTCTGAGTAGAGGCAAGAGATCTGGGGTTGAGAAGCTTCCCATACAGTATGAGTGAGTACTTAATTCAGCCATACTTTCAAGAGAGGTGACTGTGGAGTGGAATACTCCACCAGTCAGGTCCAGGTGCAGTCAGAAGTGAGTGCAAAACAACCAATGGTACACCAACTCCCAGTGACTGAACTAGAGCAGTCAGGTGCAGTGCAAGAAAGCCACACATTATATTCCTAACTTCTACCACTACTATTTTTCACCAGTACTACTTTCTATAAGTGCTCTACAGAACATTGCAACATACTGCTGTGCAATACAGCTTGCAACCTGTTTCAGAGTAGCCAAGGACTTAGCAGTCCTCAGTTTTTGTGTATAAAATTCTAAAATGTCTTCAGTTCAGGGTATCCCATGCTCCTATTTCCCATCAAAGTTAACAGTTCTCAAAAACACATAAAACAAGAAACAAAACCCCTAGTCTGTTTTTTGAGTCGTGTGGCTGTGGGCAGCACTACACTTAGCTAGCACAGGTGCCTGAAGATAATTGGATCATTCAGAGACATCTAATCAGCCTCTAGTGTTAATAGCCAGCTTTAGAGCTGGACTGTTGGCATCTTGACTGGTTTGGTAAAATCTACCTTTATTTTCAGTGCTCAATACTTATAACATCACAGCTCACCTATGAGACTATTAGCCCACTAGCAGATGATCATTTGCATATCTGAATCTTGGTGTTTGCAAGCCTTAGTTAGGCAGCACTTCCCTCTGCTACAACATGGTCAGGTTTTTTTTTTTTATCCAAAATATTTTTATTAAATATCACGTTTTTTACTAAACACCTCTTTTGCCCACACTGTTGGCTTGGTGGTGAAAGTCCTAGCTGGGTTTTTACCCCCCTGTGCAATCCCCATTGTTAATAGACAATAAGGACTGTAGCTATCACTTTCAGCGCCATACCTATATTTTAATATGGAGCTAGATGTAGCACCTTAAGCAGAACCATCTCCATAAGGAAGAGAATACTCTAATCCTTTGTCTCTGTAATTCTATTGGCCCAAGGCACAGTATCGACAAATACATAAAATGAAATGCAAACCCAGTCAAAGAGTATCCTGGGTTTCTGTCATCATTTTTGTTCCACTATTGTGCTTTACTTGTAAGACGTCATGTATGTGGCCTCAATCATCCTGGCCAGAGAGTGCCATTATTAACTGCTTTACAGCAGCTGGCTGGAGCAACTGCGGATTCTATTTTGGAGATACCTTGGCCACCCTCACTCTTTCTCTCTTTGATTTCTTAGTAAAGCCAGGAAAACCTACCAGTGTCCTTCTATAGCATAGTGATAACAATTATATAGTATTAGAATATATGAAAAGGCTTACTTTTAATTTTGGATAGGGTAGGGATGGGTTAATCCCTTTGTCAGGTTGTTTTTTATTTCTGTGCCCCTGCTGGGAAGATTTATAAATAGAGGCTACCTGTCCTGGTGGCCATTGTCCCTAAGAGAGCACAAAAGAGTGAGAGGAACTTCAAGAGAAGCTAATACTTAAAGTATAGTCTTTTTTTTTTTTTTTAACATTAAACATGTTATACTTACCTGCTCTGTGCAGTTGGTTTTGCACAGGGCAGCCTGGATCCTCCTCTTCCCGGGTCCCTCTTCGGCTCTCCTGGCCCCTCCCTCTTGTTGAGTGCCCCCAAAGCAAGCAACTTGGTATTATGGCACTTTAGTCGAGTCACAGCTCCCTGTGTCCATTCATTCCCTCCCAGCTGCTACAAAACTATGTAAACTTTACATCATCCCTGCTGTTAGATTACAAACTGTATCCTGGTGCCTGTGCTTTATTTTTAAAAAGAGCCAATTTATACCCATTTTCACAGCGCCGCTCGGCCGTCATGTGACTCCTGGCTCTCTCCTCCTTTCCTCTCCGCCTCCCCAACTGACGTCAGTGAAAGTTCTTGGCCCCACCCCCTGGAGATGTCAGACGGGGAGAGAAGAGAGCCGGGAGTCCCGTGATCGCCGATAGGAGCTCTGAAAACATGTACAAATCGGCTTTTTTTCATAAAAGTTGGTACAAAACATAAATGCTCGGTTCACTGCCAGCCACGCTTCTCCTTAAATAGAATGTTTGAAAACTCCTGGATGCCTAACAGGTCTCCAAGTGAAGGTTATTAGGGTTCAGCAGCTTTCTTCAATTCTTCAATCTATGTATTTATGCCAATATCTACCATCAGGACATTGTTCCAATACCTTATAATATTGTTATGGTTCTACTATACCATTTATACCTACATGGTTATTATTCATGTTTACCCTAAATGTATTGGTCACATATTTTTATCTAGAGATATTGGCTTTACTATCATTAGTCTTCAGGTGTATTAATAAACATACAATTTGTATTGAAGGGGATGAACCTATGCGCTACCAGTAGGTATAAGAAGCAAATAGCCAGAGAGATGTGTGCAATGGAACACCAGAAATAAGCAGCTAATTCAGTAGTGTCACCACATACCACAGTAATATAAGAATAGAGAGAATCAGCGCTCAATTTCTTGGGAATGGTGGACCACCCAATAAAGGATCAATAAATATGTAAAAACACGTCATAAAAGATGATGATGCAGCAATATAATCAATATCAATATAATCAAAGAACAATAAATATACTTGGTGAAGTTGATAAAAATGAAGTGATCAGTGAACGATCATACATAAATTAATAATGAAAAAAAGGTAATAAAAAGTAAACCATAAATAAGGTAAAGTGATAAGTGCTGACTGCTGAGTGGGTGCACACTGATGATAAGCAACTAAGCACAAGTTGCTGAAGAGGTGACAGTGATCCAACTAATGTTGAATAAGTGCAGGTGAAGAAATGCACAATGTGCAAACAAAGTGCAGAGTGTAGTGAAAGATACTAAAAAGATATTTAAGATAATAAATATAGATCACAAAGTTCCATAAAATATATATAAGAAATAAACATAATATTTGAGTGCTGATCTTTTCATGTGCTGGTATATTCAAGTGCTAGTACATTAAAGTGAATAAATATAGTGCCAAAAAGTCCATATAAAATCCGGTGACTATAAAAGGATGATTTCGGTGACAGCCAGGTGCAATAGTATGTGAGCTAAAACATCCAGCATTAGATGTAATGGCCGCTCACCTCCATTACCACTCAAATGAGCGTTTTGGTGCAACCATTCACCATATAGGACCTCTCGATCTTCTCCAATAAATATAATGCTTCTATGTGCCGACAATCACCATGCAGGACCTTTTAATATCCTCCAAACATTATACAATGCTTCTGGGTGTGTATATATAAGGGTCTCAGCAATGTAAACTGGATAATCCTTTCCCTTTTATCGATATCCTCCTTAACCACGGTATATCATAGTTACATAGTTACATAGTAGGTGAGGTTGAATAAAGACAATAGTCCATCCAGTTCAACCTGTGTAGGTGTGTATCATCAATTCCTGGGACAGTCGCTCATTGAGATACAAGAGAAAACTCTCATGGTGCAGTAAATCAGGGTAATGTTTAATAAAAAGTGCAGAAAACTTACAGTTTAGAACAGGAAGATGCGTGTAACAAACACAAAGCCACCAATGCGGTATGCTCCGATGCTCGGCCGTAGACCGGAAGTGACTACACCACGGCTTCTAACGACGCGCTGCGTCAAAAACCACGTGACTTTCTCAAGGGGTCAAGGGGGTGAGAAAGTCACGTGGTTTGTGACGCAACGCGTTGGAAAAAGCCGTGGTGACGTCACTTCCGGCTTCTCTTCCTCTTTCTCCCTCCAGCTGCACTGCATGGGGATTGGTCCTAGCACATGTCCCCCTTCCATCTGCTGTCCGGTCCCCCCGTTTGTTCCTTTCTCCCGCAGCACTTCTGGCTTCCCTCCTCTCCCCTCCCGCCGGCAGCTACTGCGATATTGCAGGATAGAGTGAGGGAAGGGGCCAGTAAATATGTAATTTACTGGCCCCTTTCTCTCCTGAATGAACACAGTGAGTGATCTGTAACCAATCCCTCCTGTGTCCTTTTATGCTTCAGATTGTGAATGAGCAGGAAGCCTCAGAGCGTTTCCTGTTTATTAATCTGTTGAGGCTGCAGAGAAAGGGACTGATAAATCTGTGTCCTCTGTCACTTTTGGTCAGGAGTAGGGATGATCGAACTTTTGAAAAGTTCGGTTCGGCCAGAACATCCGAACTTCCCGAAAGTTCGGCCCGGATTTCAGAACCCCATTGAAATCAATGGGACCCGAACTTCGGTAATCAAAAAACTTTTTAAGCCCTAAAACCCAATAAATGCCCCTAAAAAGTCCCTAGGGTTCTGGGTCATGCCCCATTAACTATTAATCACACAAAAAAAGTTCTTAAAAATTGTTATTTTTGATAAAAAAAGCCAATTATTGAAAAAAAAAAAAGAGATTTTTTGATTTTGATGTCTGACATCAAACATGTCCTCAAAAAAGCACTGGCAGTGGCAACCCCTGCAGCATGAAAAATGCTTGCTGGTGAGAAGCCATATTCCTGTCCCGAAGCAACTCAGAGAAATGATCATTTCTCTATAGCGGTCACCCTGCTATGGAAGGGTTTTGTCACCCTTCCATAGCAGTCACTGTCAGTTAACCCTACACTACACTACGGTCCCCTTACACTTAACACTTTCCCTAGAGAAACTAAATTTTTGAAGCTAACTTAAGTGTAAAGGAGCACTCTAACTACACTAGATATCCCTTTCCTCACACTAATAAATGCTAAATGACACTTTTAAAGTAAAATTAACAGAACTGCTTCCACTCTCTTCCATGTCCAGTATAACAATGCTAGGAATATGGCGGGGGCTATCTTATATACTAATGATTGGTCTAGGGACCCCCTAGTAACTCCAATCACATTCCTAGCATTCTCCTGCCCCCTCAATTGGCTTTTGCTAATGGTTCTGGTCCAATCACGGGCTTTTAAAGCCCATTTCCTGAAGCATTGCATTTTGGTCGGTTCTGGTTGCCGAATTCCGAACTTTTTGGGCAAAAAGTTCTAAATTCGGCCGAACCTCGAACCTCGAACACCCAATGTTCGGGCCGAACCGATGGTGGACCCGAACCGTTCGATCATCCCTAGTCAGGAGGGGGGGGGGGTCTGTCAGGTAGGATGTATGGGGCCCCGTGATTTATAACAGGAACTCTGCCCACCAATGCTGCCAATCAGTGCCTATCAGTGCTGCCAATCAGTGTCCATCAGTGCCTCCTCATTACTTCCACCTATCAATGCTACCTACCAGTGCCCATCAGTGCCTCCTACCAGTGCCCATCAGTGATGTCTATCAGTGCTGCCTATCAATGCCATCTATCAGTGCCCATCAGTGCAGCTATATTAGTGCCTTCTCATCAGTGCCCACCAGTGCTGCCTCATCAGTGCCCATTACTGCCACCTCATCAGTGCCCCTCAATGCAGCCTATCCATGCCTATCAGTGCAGCCTCATCTAAAAAGGTGTAATGGATATCAGTATTTAAGTATCAAAAAATATTGTGGCTGCAATATCAAAGCGGTGAATCACTACACATAAAATCAATAAATATATAAAGTGATTTAGCGCTACAATAAAGTGCTCAAAACAAAAAATTGCTGTTCTATTCGAACATCAAAAAATACTGTGCAGTGCAAATAACAAAAGTTGCTGTGCTGTGCTGTGCAAAGGTGCAATAATTAAAAGGGTTAAAGAAATTAACAAATCAATCAACAGAAAACATATGTGTCCATATGACTCCTTAGCATGAACACTAAAATAACATGTCAAAATCAGCTTAATCGTATCAATTGAAAAAGATAAATCAAAGGTGCAAGGTGCTAGTCCATTAAAGTGGTTTCAAGTGAATAAACAGTCTCTAAAGTGCCAAAGTAAGTGCAGCTGCCGCAATGGATCATTCAGGTGCTCACGATCCCACCACCAGTGATGGATGGCTTCTCACCTTATAATTTGACCAGTGTTTCACCACTAGGTCAAAAACAGCTTGATGGTATCCCCAGACAAATGGGTAGACTCGATCCTCTCATTAGGTCCTGAGTGCTCCCTGGTTGCTGCACAGATAATTAGGGTAGCTCTATCCTCTCTGTTGTAGGAACCCCTACTGAGGAAGTCACATGCTCATCAGCACCTGACGATACGCGTCTAGGGGGCGGAGACACCACCGGCGAGATCCAGCTACAGGACACAACTTCTCCTGCGCCTCCTAAACCGATTCAATGCCTACCCATCGTCGGGGATCGAGTGTGGAGATCCGCCCGCTTGTGTAAACAAAGCGGGCGGATCTCCTAAGTGACAGGCAGGGTCAGATTGTAGGATTCAGCATAGCTGAACCTGTGATCTGTCCCTGTGTCACTCAGTCACCTCCCCCCACACACGTTAGTAAGCACCAGGCATACATTAAACCCTTGATCACCAATAAAAATTAACCCCTTCCCTGCCAGTGTCATTTTTACAGTAACAGTGCATATATATTGCACTGATTACTGTAGTAATGTCACTGGTACCCCAAAAAATATGTCAAAAATGTCAGTCAAGGGTCCAATATGTCTGCCGCAATGTCGCAGTCCCTCAAAAAAAATCGCAGATCGCCGCCATTACTAGTTAAAAAGAAAACAACAAAAATGACATACATTTCCCGTAGTTAGTAGCTGCGATAACTTTTGCGCAAACCAATCAACATACACTTATTGCGATTTTTTTTTTACCAAAAATATGTAGCAGAAAACAAATTGGCCTAAAATGTTAAAAAAATTTGATTTTTTACTTTTTTTGGGGGGGAATTTCAAATAAAAAAATTTGAAAAATATTGTTATTTAATGGACTAGCACCTTGCACCTTTGATTTATCTTTTTCAATTGATGCGATTAAGCTGATTTTGACATGTTATTTTAGTGTTCATGCTAAGGAGTCATATGGACACATATGTTTTCTGTTGATTGATTTGTTCATTTCTTTAACCCTTTTAATTATTGAACCTTTGCAAAGCACAGCAACTTTTGTTGCACTGCACAGTATTTTTTGCTGTTCGAATAGAACAGCAATTTTTTTGTTTTGAGCACTTTATTGTAGTGCAGCCTCATCAGCACACATCAGTGAAGGAGAAAAATTACCTGTTTGCAAAATTTTATAGCCTGCTATGATTTTTTTTCCAAGTTTTTGGTCGTTTTCTTTGTTTAGCAAAAAATAAAAAAAAACCCAGCGGTGATCGAATACCACCAAAGGAAAACTCTATTTGTATGAAAAAAATTATAGAAAAAATTCATAAGGGTACAGTGTTGCTGAAAACTGGCCTTGGCAGGAAGGGGGTAAAAGTGCCCAGTAGGCAAGCTGTTAAGGAACCACAACCCAAATAGTGGGGAAATGTAGCGGCCATCGAGGACCCATTTCTACCATTCTGTACAACGCTTATTAATTTCATCTCTTCTATATTTTATCTCCTCATAAACTATTAACCACTTCCTGACTAGGGATGATCGAACTTTTCAAAAGTTCAGTTCGACCAGAACACCAGAACTTCCAGAAAGTTTGGCCCGGATTTCAGAACCCCATTGAAATCAATGGGACCCGAACTTCGGTAATCAAAAAACCCCATTTTGAAGCCCTAAAACCCAATAAATGCCCCTAAAAAGTGCCTAGGGTTCTGGGTCATGACCCAGAGACTATTAATCACACAAAAAAAGTTCTTAAAAATTTTCATTTTTGATAGAGAGCCAATTATTGAAAAAATTATTGAAAAAAAATTGCTCTGTAGCATGTCCAGAACCAGAAAAAAAAAGATTGTTTCTCTTAGGTCACTTATAGAACAGGGATATGGCTCCGCTATTTTCACACCTTGCCGGTTTTGTAGCAAGCATTTTTTTGGGCATTTTCGGGGGGTTAATGGAGGCAGGCATAACATAAGAACTTCTGTGTAGGGGTATATATACACACACACTTATATGTATATATACACATACACATATATAGGTGTAAAAGTAGCAGAACACTATACTTGCGCTAATGAAATAATTAACACCCATATGGCTTCTCTCCTTTCACACCTATATGTGTATGTGTATAAATACATATAAGTGTGTGTGTATATATATATATACCCCTATACAG
Organism: Pelophylax lessonae; assembly: GCF_965119305.1. Classification (NCBI taxonomy): domain Eukaryota; kingdom Metazoa; phylum Chordata; class Amphibia; order Anura; family Ranidae; genus Pelophylax; species Pelophylax lessonae. Next base: position 35,832,469 of record NC_138779.1, on the reverse strand, counting down.
AAGTTCAGATGTTTTGCCTGCCTCCAAAGACCCACAAAAAATGCCCCAAAGAAACGCCTGCAATAACACACCTGGGCGTTTTTTTTTTGGTGCAGGCGTTTTTTTTGGGCATTTTTTGTGGGTCTTTGGAGGCAGGCAAAACATCTGAACTTCTGTATAGGGGTATATATATATACACACACTTATATGTATTTATACACATATATAGGTGTGATAGGAGTGGAGCCATATGCCTGTTAATTATTTCATTAGCGCAAGCATAGTGTTCTGCTATTTTCACACCTATATATGTGTATGTGTATATAAACATACATGTGTGTGTATATATACCCCTATACAGAAGTTCAGATGTTTTGCCTGCCTCCAAAGACCCCAAAAAAATGCCCAAAAAAACACCTGCGCCAAAAAAAAAATGCCCAGGTGTGTTATTGCAGGCTTTTGTTTGGGCATTTTTTTGGGGTCTTTGGAGGCAGGCAAAACATCTGAACTTCTGTATAGGGGTATATATACACACACACTTATTATACACATACACATATATAGGTGTGATAGGAGCGGAGCCATATGCCTGTTAATTATTTCATTAGCGCAAGAATAGTGTTCTGCTATTTTCACACCTATATATGTGTAGGTGTATATATACATACATGTGTGTGTGTATATACCCCTATACAGAAGTTCAGATGTCATGCCTGTCCTCAAAAAAGCCCTATAAACGCCTATAGTAAAAAGCAGGCTGACAGGCGAGAAGCCATATCGCTGTTCTATAAGTCACCTAAGAGAAACGATCTTTTCTCTATAGCGGTCACCCTGAAATGGAAGGGTTTGATGACCCTGCCATAGCAGTCAGAGTCAGTTCACCCTACACTACACTACGGTCACCCTGGCACTTAACACTTTCCCTACAGAAACTATTTTTTTGAAGCTAACTTCAACTAGATTTTTGAAGCTAACTAAAGTGGAAAATAGCACCCTAACTACACTAGCTATCCCTTTCCTCACACTAATAATTGCTAAATGACACTTTTGAAGCTGAAGTAACAGAACTGCTTCCACTCTCTTCCACAGCCCTGTATTAAAATGGTAGAGATTTGGCGGGGCTATCTTATATACTGCGGGGCGTATTCACTAATGATTGGCCTCTGGACCCCCTAGTCACTCCAATCACATTCCTAGCATTCTCCTGCCCCCTCAATTGGCTTTTACTGATGGTTCTGATCCAATCACTGGCTTTTAAAGCCCAGTTTCTGTCCCATTGCATTTTGGTCGGTTCTGGTTGTCGAATTCTGAACTTTTTCAGCAAAAAGTTCGGAATTCGGCCGAATTTCGAACAGTCAATGTTCGGGTCGAACCGATGGTCGACCCGAACCGTTCGATCATCCCTATTCCTGACCACGAGAACAGAAAAGATTGTGGAAGGGGAGTTATGGGCCTATTGATACAAAGGATATAGTGGCACCTTCCCCCATATGTAGAAAGTGTGCAAAAAATGAAAAAGGCACAGATAAGCCCACCAAAGTCAGCAGAGCTGTGCCCTTCAAAGGGGGATTTGAGTGTGCCTCTAGAAAATAACTATATATGCATATACCTGTAGGTATCACACACAGAAATTGTAAAAAATGATATAAATTTTATTTAAACATATAATGTAAAAAAGATACACATCAATACATCTACAAAAATCAACAGGGTAGACAGATTTGTACAAAATTATCAAATACGAAAGGTTGCTGGAGCTACGCGTTTCGCAATGGGCGCTTCCTCAGGGTCCAGCATTTGATGTATATAATTTAGAAAATGTATCAATTTTGATTATCTAAGGATACATAATGCATTTATTAATTATATGAACATTGTACTTTTCAACAATAAAAATATCTTTAATATAATCAATCAAACATAGTATTTTTACTCTATGTCAATGTCAGTCAATGTTCGGGTCGAACCGATGGTCGACCCGAACCGTTCGATCATCCCTATTCCTGACCACCCGACGCAGTTTTACTGCGGAAGGTGGCTCTCCTGCGCAAAGCGACGTAGACCGGCAGCGGCAGCGGGGAAGCCGATGCATGGGTCAGGCAGCTCCGATTGCCGCCTGACACCCATGACCATTCCCCACTGAGAGAGAAGGGCGGTCGGCTGTTGTAAACACAGCCAACCGTTCTTCTCCCTGAAATGATCACAGAGCTCATGTGATCCTTCTATATAGGATCACATGTCTCTATGGTCATTTCACAAGCCACACACCCCCACAGTTAGAATCACTCCCCTAGGCTCACATTGAACCCATTGATCACCCATAGGGTTAACCCTTTCCCTGCCAGCGTCATTATTACAGTAACAGTGCATCTTTTAAGCTCTGATTACTGTAGTAATGTCACTGGTCCCCCCAAAAGTGTTGAAAATGTCAGTTAGGGGTCCGATCTGTCCATAAAAATGACATAAATCTTTCCCATAGTTAGTAGACACAATAAATTTTGCCCAAACCAATCAAAATACGCTTATTGTGATTTTTTTTTTACCAAAAATACGTAGCAGAAAACAAATTGGCCTAAAATGTTAAAAATTTTGATTTTAACATTTTTTTTGAGAATGTCATATAGCAGAATGTGAAAAATATTGTTTCTTTTTTTTCAGATTTGTCGCTATTTTTTTGTGTATAACGCAAAATATAAAAATCGCACAGGTGATCAAATACCACCATAAGAAAGCTCTGTTTGTGGTAAAAAAAAGGATATCAATTTTATTTGGGTACAGTGTCGCACGACCGCGCAATTGTTCGTTAAAATAACGCAGTGCCGAATCGCAAAATAGGGCCTGGTCATTAAGGGGGCAAATCCTTCCGGTCTTAAAATGGTTAATAATGTTTAGGTACTGAACCTGATTATTTTCTTTTGTTTTCTAATATATTATCCATACACTGTATCTGATTAGTATTTTTGTATAATCTTTATCCATATTCTGATGAGAGCAACACCGTAAATATCCATTTTTATCTATTTATTGATGGTTATCAATAAATAGATAAAAAGATATGTTGTATACATAAAAGGTTTACAATATCGATCCAAGACAAGTCAACACACATTTATATTCTGAATGATCTTTATTAAGATAGCGACATTTGTTAACACAATTTAACACAGATTAATGCAAAATGACTTTTCTGACTTTAGCACAGCTGCTGTGATTTCTGACTGCTATTATTAGGTCAATGATTAATTCTATTTGTTGCCTGTAGATTCCTTGTAAGATTTCCACACTGACATTAATGCTATTGGCTCCAATTATCTATTCCCCTTTGCGTCCTACAATGAACATAACAGCTTTATAATCAGTGAGATCGCTGACATTGCTTCTCTTCTGCACTGCACAGTAATCAACGACCAAACCCACCTTACCAAAGGCATTTTTCACAAACTCCTCATTATATTTTAAACAATGGAGCCGTTTTCCTGCAACAATCCAGTAAGTTGTATCTAAGGACGCAATAAGTATAAGCTTGCCTCCAGGTTTTAGCAGCTTTAATGTCTTCTCCAGATTCTTAATGTATTCATCTTCATTTTTACTGATGATTTCCAGTATCCAAACACTCATAATGCAGTCAGCAAGCGGTAATAGCACCGGGGAGGTTATGTTTTCCTGTTCATAATCACATTTCAAAATCTGCGAGACGGATGACCTGAGGCGCATTTCTTTTTCCTGAATTTGATCTCTAAAAAAAAAAAAAAAAAAAAAAACATAATATGCACATTACAGTAAAGATTTCAATATACAGTGATATGGCATGATGAGTGATGCTGCCAAAATTTGGTTAGACTGTAATTTGGCAAGTTAAAATAAAATTGTCATACTAGTGTAACACTACCCCCCTAGGAGTTGCTGATGTCAGGGTGTGCACAGCCAGTCACACAGCATTTCCTTCTTGTATCCAGACACAGTGATCAGAACTTTGGCTTGTTTTTTTTGTTTTTTGTTTTTTTAGGGGATAATAACTTGGATGGGGTAGCGGATTACAGGATACCCAACTTCCTAGCACATTATGTGACACTTACCTCCAATAAAGCCCGCAATGTCCCTACTGCTGGCCGCATCCATGTCTTCTTCCGGGTCTGCGGACTCCGGCAGTATTACATGGGCGGCCGTTTCTTCAGAGCGCATGCGCCAATGACGTCATCGGCTGCATGCACTGCAAATATCTCCTAAACTATGTGCTTAACCCCTTCAGCACTGGCATAAAGTGACAAAAGATCAGGCTGACATTCTCCCCAGAGCAAAAAGACAATTAGGTTCTTCCCCACATCCCACCCCCCCATTACCACCGCTGGCACTCATCCCACCCCCCATTACCACCACTGCCACTCATCCCACGCCCCATTACCACTGCTGCCACTCATCCCACCCCCACTGCCACTCATCCCACCCCCCATTACCACCACTGCCACTCATCCCGCCCCCCATTACCACCGCTGCCACTCATCCCACCCCCCATCACCACCGCTGCCACTTATCCCACCCCTCATCACCGCTGCTGCCACTCATCCCACCCCCCATCACCACTGCTACCACAGTACCACTCATCCCACCCCCCATCACCACGGCTGCCACTGATCACCCCCCATCCCCACGGCTGCCACTGATCCCACCCCCCCCATCACCACCACTGCCACTGATCCCACCCCCCCATCACCACCGCTGCCACAATATGCAGTTCATTTTAATATCGCCTGCTTTTTTATTTCTTTTATCGTGCATGGGGGGGCCACTTATTTGATTTTCGCCTAAGGCCTCAAAAAGTCTAGAGCCGCCTCTGCCCATCAGTAAAGCAGGAAGGCAACCTCGACCGCGGGAGGTCACTGAGATGTCCGGCATTGGAGCGGTCACTGTAGTTGAAGAAGCAGCAGCAGCTTCAGCAGGTAGAGCAACAGTAGTAGTGACCACTGGAGCTGGTCCAGAATCAACGGTTGCAACACAATTGAGCCAGTCCACTTGCAGCACCCGGGGTGATAAGGCCGGTGAGACTACCTCCAGCAGCGATTCCTCACAGCTTTGGCAGGTGATCCAGGGCCGAATATTAGTAGCCAGTCCTGAACACTTAACACATGTCAGCCTGATAGCTTCGTAGCCTCCCGCCGTGTACAGCACCAGGTTCCCTTTAGGAGTGCACCGCTCCCTGGTGTCAGTGATGACTTCTTTCAGCCCAGCCGGGCTGGAGCCGATACCCGGTACAAAAATTCTTAAGTCAGGAGTAGGAACTCCAAAATGCGCCATCTTCTCACTCTCTCAGCACATGTAGCAAGGATGACCGCGCACACAGCCGCGGTTTAATCTTCTCTGCGCTGGAGCAGTAACCCCTCCCCCTGCCTAGGGATTGGTCCGTCTGCTCGGCGGGAACTTCAGCACCCGCTTCTTTCTCTCTGCAGCGCGCCAAAACTTTTCTGGAGTCTGCCTTAACCCCTTCAGCACTGGCGTAAAGTGACAAAAGATCAGGTTGACACTCTCCCCAGAGCAAAAAGACAATTAGGTTCTTCCCCACATGGTTGATGAGGACAAAAACAGAGTCTCTGAGGCACAAAGGATGTTACTCTCCCACGGAGACAAACGGTGATTCCTGTGTAGTTGCAGTCCATTGCTAGAGGCGACCACCACAAAAAATACTGTCGAGCCCCACGTTGGGCGCCAGATGTAACTGACCCCCTAAACCTCCTAGGGCCTGGTGGTGACCCGCAGAGAGGGCCTACATACCTCCTTTGGGTGTGGATTGTTAGGCATGATGGGTAATGAACAAGTAAAGAAACGATGGGCGCCAGTCACTTTTATGCTTGAACAACAGAAGAACTTTATTTCGTCTCAACAGGACAAAAATAAGATAAGGGAGAAAGGGGTAGGGCCCAGGACACCTTTAATGAACAGTCAAATTGGCAGACACCGTTTACAAAAAATGACAGGCACTTAGACAGCGGTACAGAAAAACAGATATTGAGGTTCAGACTTACCTGGGAGGCAACTCCTCTCCCCTGGATTCAGTCCCTTCAAATAATCTGTGAAGCTTCAGATTGACCTGGGAGGCAACTCCTCTCCCCTGGTTCCAATCTCTTTCAGCAATCTGTACTGGCTAGACAGCTGTCTTCTATATCAAAAAGGCAGGTAACTCACAAAAGGATGTTGAAGCTCTGTGGATGCTCAATTCCATGCAGAACACTGGCTCTCCTCTGAAAAATCTCAGACATGTGGCTAGGCCCCAGGTTTCAGGCCTACCCAGCAGCAGCATAGTGGCACACACCCACCCCAGAGGGGTACGGGTGGCAAGAGAGCGAGTATTGGACTTCCCCCAGATAAATAGTCTCTCCCAGCATGCACCAGTTGCAATGTAATTGGCTAAGAGAGACATAAATATTCATAGCCTGTTTAACTGTATTTCTCACTCTAATGTCAGAGGCAACAGTGCCACCTACTGACAGAAGGGAGAACTACAGCCAAACCCAGATTAAGAGGAAGTCCAATATACCACAGTGCTATAAATCAGCCAAGCTAGTTACTGCCCAGCAAACTAAATTTTACTAGCAACCCCGCTTAAGGCAAGGGTGCTACATATGCAAGTTTAGGAGATATTTACAGCACCTATAGGTAAGCCTTAATATAGGTTTAACTATAGGTAAAAGTAATTAAAGTGGGTTTACACCCACTTTAAAGATTCCTCTTCTTCCTTCCACCTGCACAAACTTGGTTCCCTTGTATAGCTCCTATTGGTTCACTCCTGGGGGAATTAACAGTCTCTAGTTAGTTCAGCAACAGCCCATTACAGGCTAGGAACTTGCAGTCCCTTGGTAAAGTAGCAATGTGGAGTGAACAGCATCTTACACAACCTTCTGACTCTTCGTAGACACTGATTCCAATTCTACTGCTTGCAGAAATTCTAGCCCACCTGGCTGTCATCAACCCACCTGCCTGCTTTCTCTTCCCAGTCCTCCTGACTGACATACACATGAGACTCCCAGGGGAAAGGTTGGATGAACGCTTGGCACCAGTGGCGGCCGGTGCGTTGGGGGCACAGGGGCGCCGCCCCCCCCCCCCCCAATCCATGCGCCCGGCCCCCTAATCTGCATGCGGGGCGCCGGATGCATGGAGTTCAATGGGGCTTTTTTTTTTTTAGTCACCTGATTAGAGCCAGAGGCTCTAATAGGCTTCAGAAAAGGGTGGACCCGGGGCGCAGAGCAGTGCGCCCCGAGCCCACCCATTGTGTGACAATAGCTAATGAAAATTCGCTATTGTCACACGGATCCTCCTCCTGGCCAATCAGGTAGCGGGTCCGATACGCGCTTCCTGATTGGCCGAAAGGCAAACCCCATGCCATTGGCCGAGGAGGAGGCGGGAGGACTGAGGACTCGAGGAGACGCTGGGGGATTGAAGAGAATCCGCCGCTACAGGTAAGTGCATTGGTCTCAGGGGGGGGGCTTTGCACGCTGTTCACTCTGCATTGAAAGGGGGCACGCTGGCATCTCTGCATTGAAAGGGGGCACGCTGGCATCTCTGCATTGAATGGGGGCACGCTGGCATCTGTGTATTGAAAGGGAGCATGCTGGCATCTGTGAATTGAAAGGGGGCATGCTGGCATCTCTGCATTGAATGGGGGCATGCTGGCATCTGTGCATTGAAAGGGGGCACACTGGCATCTGTGGATTGAAAGGGGGCACGCTGGCATCTCTGCATTGAAAGGGGGCACAATGATCTCTGCATTGAAGGGGGCACGCTGGTATCTCTGCATTGAAAGGGGGCACGCTGGCATCTCTGCATTGAAAAGGGGCACGCTGGCATCTCTGCATTGAAAGGGGGCACGCTGGTCTCTGTGCATTGAAAGGGGGCACACTGGCATCTGTGCATTGAATGGGGGCACGCTGGCACCTGTGCATTGAAAGGGGGCACGCTGGCATCTCTGCATTGAAAGGGGGCACGCTGGCATCTCTACATTGAAAGGGGCACGATGATCTCTGCATTGAAGGGGGCACGCTGGTATCTCTGCATTGAAAGGGGGCACGCTGGCATCTCTGCATTGAAAGGGGGCACGCTGGCATCTCTGCATTGAAAGGGGGCACGCTGGTCTCTGTGCATTGAAAGGGGAACGCTGGTCTCTGTGCATTGAAAGGGGGCACGCAGGTCCCTGTGCATTGAAAGGGGGCATGCTGGTCTCTGTGCATTGAAAGGGGGCACGCTGGTCTCTGTGCATTGAAAGGGGGCATGCTATGCCTTAATTACTGAAGGCCCCTTTCACACTTTTGTGACCTCAAAGTCACGCAATTTTTTACAGCGTTTTTTGCCGCAAAGCAATGACTATTACATTTTTCTGATTGTGCCCCCCCCAAAAAAATTTTGAGCACCAGCCGCCACTGCTTGGCACACTGCTGTCTTTAACCGCTTAAGCCCAAGGCCTATTTTTGACACTTTTTGTTTACAAGTTAAAATACTATTTTTTGCTAGAAAACTACTTAGAACCCCCAAACATTATATATATATATATTTTTTAGCAAAGACTCTTGAGAATAAAAAGACGGTCATTGCAATATTTTTTGTCATGCGATATTTGCAGCGGTCTTTCAAACGCGATTTTTTGGGAAAAATTACGAAAAATCACATTTCACTGCATTTAAAAAAAACTAAACAGTAAAGTTAGCCCATGTTTTTCTATATTGTGAAAGATGATGTCATGCCAAGTAAATAGATACCCAACATGTTATGGTTTAAAATTGCGCACACCCGTGGAATGGCGACAAACTACGGTCAATAAACATCTCCATAGGCAACGCCTTACAATTTTTTACCGGTTACCAGTTTAGAGTTGGAGTATAGCTCTTTTTTTTAAATTATTGCTCACACTCTGGCGATCGCAGCAATACCTCACATGTGTGGTTTGAACAGTGATTTCATTTGCGGTGGGACTTATACATATACGTTTTCTTTCGTGCGCGAGCTCACGGCGAAGGGGAAGGCTAAAAATTTTTTTTTCCTTTTTATTTTATTTTTTTTAATTTTAACACAGGTTTTAAAAAAAAAAATCTGATCACTTTTATTGCTGTCACAAGCAATGTAAACATCCCTTGTGACCCCTCCACTACACTTACATGTATTCAAAACTTCTAAAACGGCATTTTTTAATACATTCACTTTTTGAAACTGCCGCCTTTAGCAGCCGAGTAACCTGGATGTGACGTCATGGATGCCGCCTCCGGGTTATGTCAACATCCGGCTTAGATCGGGACTCCATCCAGCTGGCGGATGTGCCACCAAGGTTGCTCGGGTCTCCCGGTGGGACGGGAGACCCAGGCAAAGCCGCGGAAGGCGGTGGGAGGGGGGATGTCCCATCCCACTCGCCGGGGTAACGATTGAGCGGCTCCTGAGCTGCATCGGTCATTACCGCCGGAAAGCCGACCGCCGGCTCTAAACAACCACTTAAAGTGAGCTGACATAGGTCTACGTCAGTTTGCGTGAAGTGGTTAAGAGTAGAGTTGATCGAACACCTGGATGTCCGGGTTCGGCGGGTCCGGCCAAACTTGAAAAAAAAGTCCGGGTTCGTGACCCGGACATAACCTGAACTTTACCCCAATCCCGAACCCCATCGAAGTCAATGGTGACCCAAACTTTTGAGCACTAAAATGGCTCTAAAAAACACTTGGAAAGGGCTAGAGGGCTGTAAATGGCAGCAAAATCTTCTTAAGAGCATAGCAAGTGCTCTGCAAACAAATGTGGATAGGGAAATAACTTAAAATAACATAAAAAACATAAAAGTAAAAAAGAATCCTCTTTAATGATGTAGGAGGAGGACTAGGCCCACATGGAGTAGGAGGTTGAGGTGGCGGTGGATATAGCGGTGTAGGTGGAAGCGGCGGCGGTGGAGGAGGAGGACGAGGTAGCCAACACTGGTTATGGTTTTTAATTAATTTTTTTTTTTAAATTAGGGTACACCCCAAAAGAGTAAGAAAGATCAAATACAACAATGACAAAAAGAAAACCCACCACGCCTATCAAATTAGGAGAAATGAGTATCCCCAAGCGCTTAGGAGAAATTCTAAAAGTATGCAGCTACTTAAATAAACCATATACTTAATCAAGGGATCCTCCTAACAAAATGTAGAAAAATCCAGTAGCGCAATATAGTGATGCAATAATGGTGGCACCCTCCTACCACATCTCAGTCATATGCTCACTAAGCACAAATATAAGAAATCTGAACAAAAGGAATTGCAAAGAAATCAATAATGCAATCGTACAATGATGGTGGCAACCCCCTGCTAAACCTCAAACATATGCTGCTGACATGAAATATGCTGACATAGAATAATAAATAGACATAATCAAAATAATAAAGTGAAGGATGTAATGACATAAAGTCAAAAATTCAAGTCCATGTGATGAACAAATACACCACATAATCCAAGGAGTGTATATTGTGTTGAAGATGTGCAGAAACGGACACTATCTCCAGGCTCCATGCCGTGGAAGACGGAACAGCCGGATGTCCCAACACTCCTACTCACGATTGTGTTGAGCGTCGCCTGGTCATGCCCCTGAGATAGTGTCCGAGATAGTGTCCGTGACGGATGTCACCTACTTCATAAGGATGATTTTATATGTGCTTTTTTAATGAGAACCAAGTGAGTTTACCTATATTGTTTGGCTGAATAAACTCAACTATAAAAATGTTATTGCACTAGTGGGATTCCACTTTTTTCTCCACATGGCTGAATACATGACCAGGATCTTGCCTATGGAAGTGTGATTTTGTGGTCTGATACCTCTTGCATTTCTAGCCTGGTTACGAGAGTAATTAAGCAACAACATTTGGTGAGTGTGTCTTTCAGCTATTTCCCCAGGCACGGTGAATGTGGAGATTGGTGACCCATACGTTTCTGCACTATCTTCAACACAATATACACTCCTTGTATTATGTGGTGTATTTGTTCATCACATGGACTTGAATTTTAGACTTAATGTCATTACATCCTTCACTTTATTATTTTGATTACGTCTATTTATTATTCTATGTCAGCATATTTCATGTCAGCATATGTTTGATGTGTAGCAGGGGGTTGCCACCATCATTGTACGATTGCATTATTGATTTCTTTGTAATTCCTTTTGTTCAGATTTTATATATGTGTGCTTAGTGAAGTGAGCATATGACTGAGATGTGGTAGGAGGGTGCCACCATTACTGCATCACTATACTGCGCTACTGGATTTTTCTACATTTTGTTAGGAGGATCCCTTGATTTAGCAAATACAACGATAGCTGGGTAAGGCCGGTATACATGTCTATTCTGCACAAGGTACGGACAAGTCTTGTGGGATCCATGCCTGGTTAATTTTAATGAACGTGAGCTTGTCCACATTGGCTCTGGACAGGCGGCTGCTCTTGTCTGTGATAACGCCCCCAGCCATGCTAAATACCCGTTCAGATAATATACTGGCTGCAGGGCAGGCCAGCACCTCCAAGGCATAAAGGGCAAGCTCAGGCCATGTGCCCAACTTGGAGACCCAGAAGTTGAAGGGGGCAGACCCGTCATTCAGTACGTCTAGGCGTGTGCACACATACTGCTCCACCATGTTAGTGAAATGCTGCCTCCTGCTAACACGTTCCGTATCAGCTGGTGGTGCTGCTGCTTGTTGTGGCGTGCTGACAAAGCTTTTCCACATTTCAGCTATGCTAACCCTGCCTTCTGAGGTGCTGGCGGTGCCCTGGTTGCGTTGGCGACCTCTTCCTCCTCTTCTGCCTGGGATCGCAGGTGGGTAGGGGGGTACTTCCTCTTCCGCTCCAGTGTTTGGGAGATAGAAAGCTGAACGCTTCCACGGGACATTGTGTAGATGGTTGCTGGTGACCCAGGTAGTGGTGTTGCTGGCTGATCCTCTGTTTTCAGGGTGGCAGGTGCCACTGTCAAGACAGAGGTGGATGAAGAGGCCGAGACTGCAGCAGAAGAGGAAGCAGGAGGAGCCAGAGACCTTTCTTGGTTTTTGAGGTGTCTACCCAACTGCAGCTCGTGCTTTGCCCTTAGATGCCTGTTCATGCAGGTTGTGCTCAGGTTGAGAAGGTTTATGCCTCGCTTTAGGCTCTGATTGCACAGCGTGCAAACCACTCGTGTCCTGTCATCATCACATTGTCTGAAGAACTGCCACGCTAGGGAACTCCTTTGAGCTGGCTTTGGTGTGCTCGGTCCCTTGCTGCGTTGGGCAGTAGCAGGCGTAGTGTCTAGGGCACGGCCGCTCCACTTTTGCACCCTGCTCCTCTTCTGCTGTGCTGGTGGCTCTGTGCGACCACCGCCTCTTCCTCCAAACCACTCAGATCACCTGCATGACGTTGATTCCATGTGGGGTCGAGGACCTCATCCTCCTCCACATCATCTTCCACCCAGTCTTCACCCCTGCCCTCCTTGTCAGTCTCCACAATTCGTAATTCCGCAGCAGTTGGCACCTGTGTTTCGTCATCATCCGAGATGTGCTGCGATGGTCCTCCCATGTACTCATATTCAAACATAAGTGGTTGGGCATCGGTGAACTCAATCTCTTCCACTTCTGGGTCAGGGCTAGGTCGATGGCCCTGGGAAACCATGCTAACAGAGTTATCAAAAAGAAAAAGAGACTGCTGCATGACTTGGGGCTCAGACTGCTTGGCTGATTTGCAAGGGGGTGAGGCTTAAAGATTGATGGACATTGGCTGCAGGTGCCAACTCTGACCTTTCAGCAGTAGACTGGGTGGGAGACAATGTGAAGGAACTGGAGGCACTGTCAGCAACCCAATCTACTATCGCCTGTACTTGTTCTGGCCTCAACATATGTAGAGGCACATTAGGCCCTGCCAAATACTGCTGCAGGTTCTGTCGCCTACTCACACCTTTAGGAAGGTGTTTCACTTGTGCGTGTAGCTGGCACAGATCGACCATGTCCTCTCCTTGCAATAGGAGCTCCACCAGCAGCACTACGACCCAGGCCACGTCCCTTTTTTGACCTTCTCCTCATATTTCTCTAATTTAGGATCTTCCCCTAAATGGGTTTTTATTAAAAAGCGGAATAGAACAACAGTATCCAATGGGTGCATCTCACAGTAAAATATGCAGACTAGGCCGCAAGTTAATTTTTTCCCCCTAAATGGGTTTTTATTGGAAAGCGGAATACAACAACAGTATCCAATGGGTGTATCTCACTGTAACATATGCAGACTAGGCCGCAATTTTATTTTTTCCACTAAATGGGTTTTAATTGAAAAGCGGAATACAACAACAGTATCCAATGGGTGTATCTCACTGTAACATATGCAGACTAGGCTGCAATTTAATTTTTTTCCCCTAAATGGGTTTTTATTGACAAGCGGAATACAACAACAGTATCCAATGGGTGTATCTCACTGTAACATATGCAGACTAGGCTGCAATTTAATTTTTTTCCCCTAAATGGGTTTTTATTGAAAAGCAGAATACAACAACAGTATCCAATGGGTGTATCTCACTGTAACATATGCTGACTATGCCGCAATTTAAATTTTTCCCCTAAATGGGTTTTTATTGAAAAGCGGAATACAACAGTATCCAATGGGTGTATCTCACTGTAACATATGCAGACTAGGCTGCAATTAAATTTTTTGCCCCTAAATGGGTTTTTATTGAAAAGCGGAATACAACAACAGTATCCAATGGGTGTATCTCACTGTAACATATGCAGACTAGGCTGCAATTAAATTTTTTGCCCCTAAATGGGTTTTTATTGAAAAGCGGAATACAACAACAGTATCCAATGGGTGTATATCACTGTAACATATGCAGACTAGGCTGCAATTTAATTTTTTTGCCCCTAAATGGGTTTTTATTGAAAAGCGGAATACAACAACAGTATCCAATGGGTGTATCTCACTGTAACATATGCAGACTAGGCTGCAATTTAATTTTTTGCCCCTAAATGGGTTTTATTGAAAAGCGGAATACAACAACAGTATCCAATGGGTGTATCTCACTGTAACATATGCATTGCAGACTATGCCGCAATTTTATTTTTTTCCACTAAATGGGTTTTAATTGAAAAGCAGAATACAACAACAGTATCCAATGGGTGTATATCACTGTAACATATGCAGACTAGGCTGCAATTTAATTTTTTTCCCCTAAATGGGTTTTTATTGACAAGCGGAATACAACAACAGTATCCAATGGGTGTATCTCACTGTAACATATGCTGACTATGCCGCAATTTAAAATTTTCCCCTAAATGGGTTTTTATTGAAAAGCGGAATACAACAGTATCCAATGGGTGTATCTCACTGTAACATATGCAGACTAGGCTGCAATTAAATTTTTTGCCCCTAAATGGGTCTTATTGAAAAGCGGAATACAACAACAGTATCCAATGGGTGTATCTCACTGTAACATATGCAGACTAGGCCGCAATTTTATTTTTTCCACTAAATGGGTTTTAATTGAAAAGCGGAATACAACAACAGTATCCAATGGGTGTATCTCACTGTAACATATGCAGACTAGGCTGCAATTTAATTTTTTTCCCCTAAATGGGTTTTTATTGACAAGCGGAATACAACAACAGTATCCAATGGGTGTATCTCACTGTAACATATGCAGACTAGGCTGCAATTTAATTTTTTCCCCTAAATGGGTTTTTATTGAAAAGCAGAATACAACAACAGTATCCAATGGGTGTATCTCACTGTAACATATGCTGACTATGCCGCAATTTAAATTTTTCCCCTAAATGGGTTTTTATTGAAAAGCGGAATACAACAGTATCCAATGGGTGTATCTCACTGTAACATATGCAGACTAGGCTGCAATTAAATTTTTTGCCCCTAAATGGGTTTTTATTGAAAAGCGGAATACAACAACAGTATCCAATGGGTGTATCTCACTGTAACATATGCAGACTAGGCTGCAATTAAATTTTTTGCCCCTAAATGGGTTTTTATTGAAAAGCGGAATACAACAACAGTATCCAATGGGTGTATATCACTGTAACATATGCAGACTAGGCTGCAATTTAATTTTTTTGCCCCTAAATGGGTTTTTATTGAAAAGCGGAATACAACAACAGTATCCAATGGGTGTATCTCACTGTAACATATGCAGACTAGGCTGCAATTTAATTTTTTGCCCCTAAATGGGTTTTATTGAAAAGCGGAATACAACAACAGTATCCAATGGGTGTATCTCACTGTAACATATGCATTGCAGACTATGCCGCAATTTTATTTTTTTCCACTAAATGGGTTTTAATTGAAAAGCAGAATACAACAACAGTATCCAATGGGTGTATATCACTGTAACATATGCAGACTAGGCTGCAATTTAATTTTTTTCCCCTAAATGGGTTTTTATTGACAAGCGGAATACAACAACAGTATCCAATGGGTGTATCTCACTGTAACATATGCTGACTATGCCGCAATTTAAAATTTTCCCCTAAATGGGTTTTTATTGAAAAGCGGAATACAACAGTATCCAATGGGTGTATCTCACTGTAACATATGCAGACTAGGCTGCAATTAAATTTTTTGCCCCTAAATGGGTCTTATTGAAAAGCGGAATACAACAACAGTATCCAATGGGTGTATCTCACTGTAACATATGCAGACTAGGCCGCAATTTTATTTTTTCCACTAAATGGGTTTTAATTGAAAAGCGGAATACAACAACAGTATCCAATGGGTGTATCTCACTGTAACATATGCAGACTAGGCTGCAATTTAATTTTTTTCCCCTAAATGGGTTTTTATTGACAAGCGGAATACAACAACAGTATCCAATGGGTGTATCTCACTGTAACATATGCAGACTAGGCTGCAATTTAATTTTTTCCCCTAAATGGGTTTTTATTGAAAAGCAGAATACAACAACAGTATCCAATGGGTGTATCTCACTGTAACATATGCTGACTATGCCGCAATTTAAATTTTTCCCCTAAATGGGTTTTTATTGAAAAGCGGAATACAACAGTATCCAATGGGTGTATCTCACTGTAACATATGCAGACTAGGCTGCAATTAAATTTTTTGCCCCTAAATGGGTTTTTATTGAAAAGCGGAATACAACAACAGTATCCAATGGGTGTATCTCACTGTAACATATGCAGACTAGGCTGCAATTAAATTTTTTGCCCCTAAATGGGTTTTTATTGAAAAGCGGAATACAACAACAGTATCCAATGGGTGTATCTCACTGTAACATATGCAGACTAGGCTGCAATTTAATTTTTTTGCCCCTAAATGGGTTTTTATTGAAAAGCGGAATACAACAACAGTATCCAATGGGTGTATCTCACTGTAACATATGCAGACTATGCCGCAATTTAAATTTTTCCCCTAAATGGGTTTTTATTGAAAAGCGGAATACAACAGTATCCAATGGGTGTATCTCACTGTAACATATGCAGACTAGGCTGCAATTAAATTTTTTGCCCCTAAATGGGTTTTTATTGAAAAGCGGAATACAACAACAGTATCCAATGGGTGTATCTCACTGTAACATATGCAGACTAGGCTGCAATTAAATTTTTTGCCCCTAAATGGGTTT
Source organism: Pelophylax lessonae (assembly GCF_965119305.1). Classification (NCBI taxonomy): domain Eukaryota; kingdom Metazoa; phylum Chordata; class Amphibia; order Anura; family Ranidae; genus Pelophylax; species Pelophylax lessonae. Next base: position 35,815,914 of record NC_138779.1, on the reverse strand, counting down.
TTATTGAAAAGCGGAATACAACAACAGTATCCAATGGGTGTATCTCACTGTAACATATGCAGACTAGGCTGCAATTTAATTTTTTTGCCCCTAAATGGGTTTTTATTGAAAAGCGGAATACAACAGTATCCAATGGGTGTATCTCACTGTAACATATGCAGACTAGGCTGCAATTTAATTTTTTTGCCCCTAAATGGGTTTTTATTGAAAAGCGGAATACAACAACAGTATCCAATGGGTGTATCTCACTGTAACATATGCAGACTAGGCTGCAATTTAATTTTTTGCCCCTAAATGGGTTTTATTGAAAAGCGGAATACAACAACAGTATCCAATGGGTGTATCTCACTGTAACATATGCATTGCAGACTATGCCGCAATTTTATTTTTTTCCACTAAATGGGTTTTAATTGAAAAGCAGAATACAACAACAGTATCCAATGGGTGTATCTCACTGTAACATATGCAGACTAGGCTGCAATTTAATTTTTTTCCCCTAAATGGGTTTTTATTGACAAGCGGAATACAACAACAGTATCCAATGGGTGTATCTCACTGTAACATATGCTGACTATGCCGCAATTTAAAATTTTCCCCTAAATGGGTTTTTATTGAAAAGCGGAATACAACAGTATCCAATGGGTGTATCTCACTGTAACATATGCAGACTAGGCTGCAATTAAATTTTTTGCCCCTAAATGGGTCTTATTGAAAAGCGGAATACAACAACAGTATCCAATGGGTGTATCTCACTGTAACATATGCATTGCAGACTATGCCGCAATTTAATTTTTTTCCCCTAAATGGGTTTTTATTGAAAAGCGGAATACAACAACAGTATCCAATGGGTGTATCTCACTGTAACATATGCAGACTAGGCTGCAATTTAATTTTTTTCTCCTAAATGGGTTTTTATTGACAAGCGGAATAGAACAACAGTATCCAACGGGTGTATCTCACAGTAACGTATGAATGAAAACTTTTTATTTTTCCCTTCAATTGGTGCTTTTTGAATAGCAGATTAGAACTGCAGTGTCTAAATGCTGTATGACAGTGTCACAGTAAAGTATGAATGAAAAACTGAAAAATAATTGTCCCCTTAAATCGGTGCTTTTTGAATAGCAGATCAGAACTGCAGTGTCTAAATGCTGTAAGTCACAGTAAAGTATGAATGAAAAAACGTTTTTTTTTTTTTAAATCCAGATTAAGCAGACACATATGCACTGAGCTTGCATTACATGGCTGCTACACGCCGCACGCCGCCCACCTAACAGACTGATAAAAGTTTTTTTTTCTCCCTCCTCCTCACTGGGCTCAGGTCAGGGCAAAAAGATTGTGCACTGCACCCCCACACAATAAAATCAATGTAGATCGCTGTCTGATTTAAGAAGATTCTTCCTATTCTTTCCATGAAAGCAATCTCCAGCCTGCCCCTACAATAATCTCCTATCTCTCCCTCAGCAGCAGCAGGAACCTTTCCCTACAGTAGTTAGAGCAGAGTGACGTGCGGTGCTATAATTTGACTCAAGCTTATATAGAGGCTGGGTCACATGCTGCACTGGCCAATCACAGCCATGCCATTAGTAGGCATGACTGTGATGGCTTCTAAGGGCACACTAGTTAAACAATTGCTGATTGGCTGCCTTGCAGCTTTGAAACCACGCTAAAACATGAAATAAAATAACGAACAACGGACTGTATCCCAAACATACAGTGAAATGTTCGGGTCCGTGTCTGAACACCAAAAAGTCCGGTACGATCCCCGAACAATACAGTCCGTGTTCGCTCAACCCTTGTTAAAGCGGAGTTCCGGGCACAAAAACAGTTTTTCAATAAACATACCCCCGGAACAGACAGGGCTAGTACATTCCACAATGGATAGCCTCTGATCTGTCCCGGTTCACACTTACCTGCAAGAAGAAATACTTACTTATAAAATTTCTTCTACAGCGTTGCCATCTCTGTTGTGGGCAGCTGAAGCCGGCGCGATCCTCTTCTGCGTCCTCTTCCGTGTCTTCTTCTCCCAAAATGCGCCTGCACCGGCCCCTCTCGTCACTTCCGGTGCGGTGCCGCATTCCTACACAGCTTCTGGGCATGCCCAGAAGCTGTTTAGCAGGGAATGCGGCGTCGCCCCGGAAGTGACGAGCGGGGCCAGTGCCGCCGCATTGATTCCTGGGAGCGATGACGTTCAGCTCCCAGGAATCATCGCAAAGAGGAAGTGACGGCGGAGCCGCGGCACAGAGGGAGGAAGTGGAGAATAGGTGAGTATTTTCTATCTACAATTACAAGGTGAGTAAAAAAAAATATATACCTAACTATCCAATTCCTTTTCAGGTGAAGAAGAGCCAGCGGATGGGCACAAAATCGATTAGGTCGATTTTGTGCCCGGAACTCCTCTTTAAGAGAGTGTTGCTACAGCTGGCAGTCTCTCCCCTTGTCTGTCCTTGCACTGTGCTGATCTACTCACTGTCTCTCCCTGTTCTCTCCACTGCCTCTCTGGTCCCTCCAAATGCCTGCTGTGGTGGCCAGGTAAAGCCCCTCCCTGGAAGGGGTCCCTCAAGGGCAACCGACAAACTCTCTTCAACACTGCTTCTCCATCTTCCACCCAACTCCCCTGCTGGTATGGCTCATGTCTATGTATAGGCTTCTTAGTTCCCTGCCAGGCCCCCAACCTGGGGATTGGCTAAGGGCCCCTAAATATTCAAGGAAACCCCTCATAGTTTCAGCCCACTATCTTCCAGAATATTCTCCAACATTCTAGAAACGGGGAGGGGCATCAGATAGCTGCTAGGATGAGTCAATCAGCACTGGCCTCTAATAACCTTGACCCAGATTTCAGTGACTCAGTAACTCTCTTTAACCCTGCTTCTCTATATTTCAACCGACTTCCCTGCTGGCATGGCTCATGTCTTTTTATAGGCTCCTTAGTTCCTTGCCAGGCCCCCAACCTGGGGATTTGCTAAGGGCCCCTAAAAATACAGGGAAACCTCTCCTAGCTTCCACCCACTATCTTTCAGAACATTCTAGAAACAGGGGGGGGGGGGCCTCAGAGAGCTTCTAGGATGAGTCATCCAACCCTAGCCTCTAATAACCCTGACCAAGATTCAGTGACTCAGGTTTATCTCTGGGCTACACTATAATTCTTACTTCAAAGTAGCACACACTAGTGGGTGCTACAGTAGGATTTTTAAACTGAATTGCATTGCAGTCAAAATGAGGTCATATGTTATGTTTAAGTTAGGTCCTCTGGAGGGCTGCTGGACAAGCTATTGTCACTGAAATGACATGTTTGTCTTTGCTTGTTGTTCCTTAAACTGGTAAGATAAGGGAGTTGGTTTACTAAAGGCAAATAGTCTGTTGACTTTGAAAGTGAAGTTTCACTTTGCAAAGGCATTTTCCCCAGAGTTTATTGAATGAGGTGATATATTTAACTTTACAAAGAATACCAAATCAAACACAAAGAACATTTTAAAAAAGCGTTTTCCATTAAAAAGTACAACTTCCCTTGCAATGTCTGTTTGTCTTTAGGACATTAACTCTAAAAGGTGTGATACTAGCATTCTAAAAAAACAAAAAAGCAATACAATATGTACATTTATTTTAATGTTATTTGATATTTCTTACCACTAGAGTACAATACAGCCAAACACAGTAAATGGCTCTTGCTGTCCCTTTATCACACACAGTTTGTTTCTTTGGTCAGCACCTGTTAAGTTCAACCTGCCTAATAGTACTTTCATGTGCATGGTATGGCAGCATACTGATGGGTCAAACCTTACAGGGCTACCAGACTGACTACTATATAAATAAAAAACTCAACCTAGCACCATAATTCTTATTTTTATCCTCAGGGCAATAGGATGCAGCTACTGTCCCTAGTAATGAATTACGAATTAAATACATTTTTGTACTATTTTTACCCTTACCTGACTGCTTCCTTTCAAGCAAGTTTTCTGAAACTCTCCTCCCTGAATTCCTCATATCACAGGTGTTAAAGAGGTCCCTTGTGAGGAGCCCTATTTTGGTATTGTTTAGTAAGCAGGTAACTGTGGTGTTCTATCAATGAAGCACAGGACACATGTTCCATGCTTTTATTTGCTCTTTCTCTGTCCCCAAGCCTCAATAATGGTTGGTGTGGTTTCAATTGTCCCATACGATTGGCTGAAGCCCCGGTCATCTAACACTGCTGTTTTGGCCAGATGAGGAGATGGGCTATGGTCTGACAGGGGGTGGGGTTTTAAAGTAATGGACTTAAATATGGAGGGCAGCAAAGGGCAGTCACTTTTTGTCTTGAGTAGATCCTGCACTATCTGCTCTTTTTTCTTCTGGTATTGGTAGGTTCTTACTTCATGTCTGGAGATTCTGTTTCAAGCATTTTAATTCTATCCCTATTCACACATATTCTGCTACAGCTACAACATTGCTTTTTCTAAATGAATAAAGCAATAATAGATCCTTCACACAATAATAGGTAGGGGTTGATAAGTATTGAAGAAGATATGTAGAAGAGCATTTAAACTGTTAACCACTTCCATACAGAGCAGTTACACCCCCTTCCTGCCCAGACCAATTTTCAGCTTTCAGCGCTCTCACATTTTGAATGATAATTACTCAGTCATACAACACTGTACCCAATCAAATTTTTTATCATTTTTTCAAACAAATAGAGCTTACTTTTAATAGTATTTAATCACTGCTGGGTTTTTTATTTTTTGTGATATAAGTGAAAAAAGAGCGAACATTTTGAAAAAAAAAAAAAAACATTTTGTTTTAGTTTCTATTATACAATTTTGCAAATAAGTAATTTTTTTCATAAATTTGGGCCAAAATGTATACTACTACATACCTTTGGTAAAAATAACCCAAATTAGTGGATATTATTTAGTCTATGTGAAGGTTATAAAGTCTACAAGCTATGGTGCCAATCATTGAAAATTAATCATACATGATGTACCGATCTCATTTCTTGAGGCCCTGAAATGTCAGGACAGTACATATACCCCCCAAATGACCCCTTTTTGGAAAGTAAACATTCCAGGGTATTAAGTAAGAGGCATGGTGAGTTTTTTGAAGTTCTAATTTTTTCCCACAATTCTTGGGAAAATGAAGAAATATATATATATATATATATATATATATATATTTTACACATAATTGTCATAATAACAAGTTATTTCTCACACACAGTATATGCATACTTGCAATTACACCCCAAAATACATTCTGCTACTCCTCCTGAGTATGGTGATACCACATGTGTGAGACTTTTACACAGCCTGGCCACATACAGAGGCCCAACATGCAAGGAGCACCGTCAGGTGTTCTAGGAGCATAAATTACACATATAATTTCCTGACGACCTATCACACTTTTGAAGGCCCTGGAGCACCAGGACAATGGAATTACCCACAAAATGACCCCATTTTGGAAAGCAAACACCCCAACGTATATTCTATGAGGCATAATGAGTCTTTTGAACATGTCATTTTTTTCCACAAGTTTTTGCAAAATGTGGAAAGAAAATGAAAACGCATTTTTTTTTTACACAAAGTTGTCAATTTATAAGATATTTCACTCTGGACTGGAGACAGGTACCCGGGTACTCTGGGCTGGAGACAGGTACTCCGGTACTCTGGGCTGGAGACAGGTACTTGGGTACTCTGGGCTGGAGACAGGTACTGGGGGCTGGAGACAGGTACTTGGGTACTCTGGTCTAGAGACAGGTACTCGGGTACTCTAATGGGCTACAGAGAGGTATTTGGGTACTATGATGGGCTGCAGAGAGGTATTCGGGTACTCTAATGGGCTGGAGACTGGTACCCGGATACTTTGATGGGCAGAAGACAGGTACTCAGGTACTCTATTGGGCTGCAGATAGGTACTCAGATACCCTGATGGGCTGGAGAAAGGTACTCAGGTATTCTAATGGGCTGCAGATAGGTACTCTGAAGGGCTGGAGACAGGTACAGGTTTTATTTAGGTGCAGTGTCGCACAACCGCGCAATTGTCTGTTAAATTAACGCAGTGCCACATCACAAAAAATGGCCTGGTCATTAAGGAGGTAAAACCTTCCGGTCCAGAATTGGTTAAACAATGTGAATTGGCTTTTTCAGCACAGTAGATAAGGAGAGCTAAAAAAAAAAAACATTATAAAGAGCTGAGAGCTCCATTGGCTGGATGGAAACAGATTTGAACTTTTCAAATACAATATTTCAAAGTTACCTGACTAAAAATAAGAAAAAAGTTTGTATGTAACCACTTGCCGAGCAGCTGCCGTAGTTTTACTGCGGCACAACGGCTCTGTCTCGTGAGGAAGCCAATCAGCGGGTCCAGAGGCCACGATTGCCGCCGGGCACCCACGATCGATCCCCGTGGAAACAGAACAGTGGTCTGCCGTTGTAAATACAGCAGACTGCTGTTCTGTCAGTTATGAACACAGGGATCCTGTCTTCCTCCTATTTAGGAACACAGGTCTCTGTGTTAATGCAGCAAGCCCATCCCCCTCACAGTTAGAAAGCACCCCCTAGGGACACATTTAACCCTTTGATCACCCCTAGTGTTAACCCCTTCCCTGTCAGTGTCATTAGTATAGTAACAATGCATATTTTTAGCACTGATTACTGTAGTAATGTCATTAATCCCCCCAAAAGAGTAAAAAATGTCAGATAGGTGTCCGATCGGTCTGCCGCAATGTTGTCGTCCCGCTAAAAATCGCTGATCGCCGTCATTACTAGTAATAAAATAAATAAATAAAAATGACAAATCTATCCTCTAGTTTGTAGACGCAATAGCTTTTGCGCAAACTCACCAAATTTTGGTAATTTTGTTTACCAAAAATATGTAGCAGAATACAAAATGCCCAAAAATTATGAAAAAAATTGATTTTCCCTTTTTTTTTTTTTAATTGGGAATGTTATATAGCAGAAAGTAAAAAATATAGTTTTTTCTTCTTTTTCAAAATTGTCACTCTTTTTTTGTTTATAGCGCAAAAAATAAAAATCGCACAGGTGATCAAAAACCACCAAAAGAAAAGCTCTATTGTTGGGGAAGAGGACATCAATTTTATTTGGGTACAGCATCGCACGACCGCTCAATTGTTAGTTAAAGTAATGCAGTGCCAAATCACAAAAAAATGGCCTGCTTATTAATTGGGAAATTCTTCCAGTCCAGAAGTGGTTAAACAACTTAATAAATGAAATATACTCAAAACCAATAAAAGTGTATTTTAAAGAAACAATCTTCTGCAACCTAAAATGCAAAAATCAGAAAGTGAGGAATGATTATGGGACAAGTCACCTCGTTCCTTCTAACGCAGCTGCAGCTGCTGATGTATGCGACCAATCATATGCTCCGGTACGGTCATGTAGCCATCTTGTCAGTTCCATGATACATTTCTCTTGGAATTTTAATATAACTATTTTTTTGAAGAAACCGGAGCCGGCATAAAGATGGTGAATGATGGAACCAACGCTGATGTCAATCATAAATGTACCCTTAACATGACCTGCAGGGATAATACAGATTCAGATGTTATTTTCCCGAAACATTTTACTGCCAATAAAGAGATTTCATAACAATTGGCATTTTATGACACTGCTAGGTGAATATAGCTTTAAAAAATTGTTCCCCACCAATATTTGATATGGTCATGGGATTCCCTGCTAGGCCCAGCCACCATTATATGTCACACTATCTTCCATATGTGTCACATTATCTTCCATTATATGTCACATTATCTTCCATTATATGTCACATTATCTTCCATATATGTCACATTATCTTCCATTATATGTCACATTATCTTCCATATGTGTCACATTATCTTCCGTTATATGTCACATTATCTTCCATTATATGTCACATTATCTTCCATATATGTCACATTATCTTCCATTATATGTCACATTATCTTCCATTATATGTCAAATTATCTTCCATTATATGTCACATTATCTTGCCAGATGAGCAAGGTGCTGAGATGTAGTGCAGGTAAGGGGAGTATAAAGAGGTCAAGGGGCACAGTCACTTTGCTTTACATTTGTTATGATCTTTTGTTATGCTCTATTCATACTTGTGCGACTTCAAAAATGTGCAATTTCCATTGTTACTTTACAGTGTGACTTAATGGGACTTTGATGCCACTTTGGGCATGCTACTTTGGGCAAGTGCAAATTTGGCTTTGACCATGTGACTGTGTGTGCTCTACAAAGTCACACACACACACACACACACACACACACACACACACACACACACACACACACATATATATATAATTCAGGTGTGACTTTCATGCGACATTTAAGGTTTACATGGAAGTCTATGGTCCTCATGTCGCATGAAAGTCGGACCAAAGTAGTGCAGGAACTACTTTAATGTCCCTGTGACTTTAAGGCCTCATGCCCACAGGACATTAAAACAACAAAAAAACAAACTGCAAAGCCAGTACTGACACCAGGAAAAAGCAGCTGTAAAAACACGCTTTTAGTAGCGTTTTGCATTGGTGTTAATGAACATTTCGCTGCGTTTAATTATGTTAGCGTTTAGCAGTGTTTCTCTGCCCTCTTCTATTTTCCACTCCCAAATCCAATTGCTACAGCTTAAAAATGCTTGACACAGGCTAACGCTGTATATAGTGCTAACCCGCGTTTAGCCACGTTTAGCCGCATTAGGCGTTTTTTACAGCTGTAACACTGCTGCTCCAGAACGCGCTTGCCCTGGGTTTTTTTTTGCAGCTTGAAAATGCCTATGCCACTAAAAGCTCCTAAAACCAATGTGTGCATGGACACATAGAATAACATGGAGAGGCGTTTTTAAGCTGTAAAAAATGCCTTGTATGCGCGAAAGTTGCATGACAACTCGTACAAGTGTAAACTGGGCCTTAAAGTTAAAAAACAAGTATGATAATGTTTGGGAATTAACCTTTTGCAAGCAAATACATAAAAAGTGATAATATAATGACTAGGAGTGACACCTTCACCAAAAAAAAAACAGTCATAGACTTTGGACTCCATCGTCAGCAATCTTCTTTTCTTTCCCCTCACCCCCCACCCTCTAATGCCCTCCCCTTCTCACCCCCCCCCTCCCCCCCCTTTTTTCCCCCCTTTCTTACCCATCCTGTTCTAACTGCTGGAAAAGGGAAGGTACAGTGGGCAGAAAGGGATGTTCAGCACTTTACTTTCTTATGTTCGAGAGCCAAGTCACACATGACTAGTTTCACAATGGGCCTCATATAGATAATTCTGTGCCTTTACTTACTGTAAGCCTATAGGCCTTTTTTCTCTCTAGTTTTGCATATGGCTCTAACAAGTATGTGTGGCCTTATTTTGTTCACCTGTGTTTTAGTTATATTTACATGTAACTACTGTTCTGTTCTGCTGTATCGCTTTCTGTGTTATATTTGCAAAAAAAAAAAAAAAAAACACTGTCATAGGAAATACATTGTCACATTTGTTATTGTCTCATCATGATGTGGTACCAGTTTATGATCCTCTTTTAAAATAATTTTCTCTGGATCAGCCTGCCCCCGTTGACCTCTTCACCCCAAGCTGGAGTTCTCCATTGTTTTATTGTGCCATTGGATGGAATAAATAGCACAGAGAATTCATCTTGAAGTTTTTGTTTTCCTCCCACGGAGGTGACACCCAAGACAGCTTTTCACAATAAAATGTTTTTAAATGCCCACTGGAGAAGTTTTTAATAATCATTTCTAGAACCCAACCTTGATTGGTACTTGTCTAAAACCTTATCCTGGATTTGCTTACACCAGGAATATTATTACCCAAAAGTAGACTTTATTCAACCAATTATACAACATCAGAGGGCGATTGTTTGCTCCAGAGGAAGCCCCATTTATTGTGTTGATTGTTGTTATTTAATTTACAAATTTAATACAATTTTATATAATTATTCATACAATAATTTTAATATACATCATATATATATAAAATCTCAATCAAATCTATTTAAATTGGAACTTGTAACAACAAAACGTGGAAGAGTTCAAAGTGAGGTGAATATCTTTTTCTATAGAAATTGCTTGATTTTTGAGCCAGAAATAAAGCATTCTCCTGCTACCAGCAATGGGAAGCTGTGAAGACAGAGCTATGGGAACCCCCACCACTGTGAGTGATATCCTTAGATTTGTTACCAAAATTAGTCTTCTTTTGTTGAATATATCATTATATTCTGTACATACCGCTGCTGAGTTGATTGTAAATATTCGCCATTGGAAATTTTAAAGTATCATCTGCAAAGACCATGTCCTCCTTATTAGAGAAATATGAATCCAGATAATTTCTGGTATCCATTCCATGTACATGATAGAGTTCATGTGTTGTGGAATCCATTGTCCTGCAATGCTGAACTTCACCTTATTTCTGCTTTCAACTAAACTTTAATGTTGGAGTTCTATTTATATTCAGTTGAAAGAAGGTTGGTATATTTTAATTCAATAGAATTGTAAATATATTTACAAAGCAGCCATGGGAACAGAGCTGACTGAGCTTTGATTGCCACCCGAGTTTGCAAATATTTAACCACTTTAGGACCAGGCCTTTTTCTGACACATGTTTACAAGTGAAAATACGTATTTTTTGCTAGAAAATTACTCAGAACCCCCAAACATTTTATGTATACAGTATATATATATATATATATATATATATATATATATATATATATATATAATATATATATATATATATATAATATATAATATATATATATATATATATATATATATATATATATATATATATATTGTACAGGATGCCAAGGTTGGGTCCTGGACAGTTGCTATATATCTCCTGTATTCGGGTTGTGGTCTTTTTTAGGGAAGTTAGGAAATGCTCAGGGGGTCACCCAAGATGGGTGAGAAATTCCTGGGAATAGGTAAAATCAGGATGACTGACTTGCAGTTCTCTCTGTATTGAATAGAGAGATATTTGGGACCCGGAATTTGGGGGGCTCTGTAGTGATACTCGGGTGGGAAAGAGCCCCCACCCCTGACTATAAGGGATTCCAGCGCACATAGGGTTAAGACTAGGGATGATCGAACAGTTCAGGTCGACCATCGGTTCGACCAGAACATTGGCTGTTCGAGGTTCGGCCGAATTCTGAACTTTTTGCTGAAAAAGTTCGGAATTCGGCAACCAGAACCTACCAAAATGCAATGGGACAGGAAATGGGCTTTAATAGCCCGTGATTGGACCAGAACCATTAGTAAAAGCCAATTGAGGGGGCAGGAGAATGCTAGCAATGTGATTGGAGTGACTAGGGGGTCCAGAGGCCAATCATTAGTGAATACGCCCCCCAGTATATAAGATAGCCCCGCCAAATTCCTAGCATTGTAATACAGCGAAATGGAAGAGAGTGGAAGCAGTTCTGTTACTTCTGCTTCAAAAGTGTCATTTAGCATTTATTAGTGTGAGGAAAGAGATATCTAGTGTAGTTAGGCTGCTATTTTCCACTTTAGTTAGATTCAAAAATCTAGTTTCTGTAGGGAAAGTGTTAAGTGCCAGGGTGACCGTAGTGTAGTGTAGGGTAAACTGACTCTGACTGCTATGGCAGGGTGACCAAACCCTTCCATGTCATTGTGACTGCTATAGAGAAAAAATCGTTTCTCTTAGGTCACTTATAGAACAGCGATATGGCTTCTCGCCGGTCAGCCTGCTTTTTGCTGCAGGCGTTTATAGGGCATTTTTGAGGACATGTTTGGAGTCAGGCATGACATCTGAACTTCTGTATAGGGGTATATATACACACACATGTATGTATATATACACCTGCACATATATAGGTGTGAAAGTAGCAGAACACTATGCTTGCGCTAATGAAATAATTAACAGGCATATGTCTCCGCTCCTATCACACCTATATGTGTGTATGTGTATATATACATATAAGTGTGTGTGTGTGTATATATACCCCTATACAGAAGTTCAGATGTTTTTCCTGCCTCCAAAGACCCCAAAAAAATGCCCAAAAAAACGCCCGCGCCAAAAAAAAAAAAAACGCCCAGGTGTATTTTTGCAGCAGGCGTTTTTTTGGGCATTTTCTTGGGGTCTTTGGAGGCAGGCAAAACATCTGAACTTCTGTATAGGGGTATATATACACACACTTATATGTATTATACACATACACATATATAGGTGTTATAGGAGCGGAGCCCTATGCCTGTTAATTATTTTATTAGCGCAAGCATAGTGTTCTTCTACTTTCACACCTATATATGTGTAGGTGTATATATACATACATGTGTGTGTATATATACCCCTATACAGAAGTTCAGATGTTTTGCCTGCCTCCAAAGACCCCAAAAAAATGCTCAAAAAAACGCCTGCGCCAAAAAAAAAAAACGCCCAGGTGTGTTATTGCAGGCGTTTTTTTGGGGCATTTTTTTGGGGTCTTTGGAGGCAGGCATGACATCTGGACTTCTGTATAGGGGTATATATACACACACACATGTATGTATATATACACCTACACATATATAGGTGTGAAAGTAGCAGAACACTATACTTGCGCTAATGAAATAATTAACACCAATATGTCTCAGCTCCTATCACACCTATATATGTGTATGTGTAAAATACATATACGTGTGTGTGTATATATACCCCTATACAGAAGTTCAGATGTTTTGCATGCCTCCAAAGACCCCTAAAAAAATGCCCAAAAAATGCCCAAAAAAACGCCCGCGCCAAAAAAAAAATGCCCAGGTGTGTTATTGCAGGGGTATTTTTGGGCATTTTTTTGGGGTCTTTGGAGGCAGGCAAAACATATGAACTTCTGTATAGGGGTATATACACACACACACTTATATGTATTTTACACATATATAGGTGTGATAGGAGCGGAGACATATTGGTGTTTACATACATGTTTACATACATGTATACATACATGTGAACTTCTGTATAGGGGTATATATACACACACACTTATATGTATATATACACATACACATATATAGGTGTGAAAGTAGCAGAACACTATACTTGCGCTAATTAAATAATTAACACCGATATGTCTCCGCTCCTATCACACCTATATATGTGTATGTGTAAAATACATATAAGTGTGTGTGTATATATACCCCTTTACAGAAGTTCATATGTTTTGCCTGCCTCCAAAGACCCCAAAAAAATGCCCAAAAAAACCCCTGCAATAACACACCTGGGCATTTTTTTTTTGGCGCGGGCGTTTTTTTGGGGTCTTTGGAGGCATGCAAAACATCTGAACTTCTGTATAGGGGTATATATACACACACACTTATATGTATTTTACACATACACATATAAACATATGAACTTCTGTATAGGGGTATATACACACACACACTTATATGTATTTTACACATACACATATATAGATGTGATAGGAGCGGAGACATATTGGTGTTTACATACATGTTTACATACATGTATACATACATGTGTGTGTATATATACCCCTATACAGAAGTCCAGATGTCATGCCTGCCTCCAAAGACCCCAAAAAAAATGCCCCAAAAAACGCCTGCAATAACACACCTGGGCGTTTTTTTTTTTGGCGCAGGCGTTTTTTGGGCATTTTTTTGGGGTCTTTGGAGGCAGGCAAAACATCTGAACTTCTGTATAGGGGTATATATACACACACACTTATATGTATATATACACATACACATATATAGGTGTGAAAGTAGCAGAACACTATACTTGCGCTAATTAAATAATTAACACCAATATGTCTCCGCTCCTATCACACCTATATATGTGTATGTGTAAAATACATATAAGTGTGTGTGTATATATACCCCTATACAGAAGTTCATATGTTTTGCCTGCCTCCAAAGACCCCAAAAAATGCCCAAAAAAACCCCTGCAATAGCACACCTGGGCGTTTTTTTTGGCGCGGGCGTTTTTTTTGGGGTCTTTGGAGGCATGCAAAACATCTGAACTTCTGTATAGGGGTATATATACACACACACTTATATGTATTTTACACATACACATATATAGGTGTGATAGGAGTGGAGACATATTGGTGTTAATTATTTCATTAGCGCAAGTATAGTGTTCTGCTACTTTCACACCTATATATGTGTATGGGTATATATACATATAAGTGTGTGTGTATATATACCCCTACACAGAAGTTCTGATGTTATGCCTGCCTCCAATAACCCCCAAAAAATGCCCAAAAAAACGCTTGCTACAAAACCGGCAAGGTGTGAAAATAGCGGAGCCATATACCTGTTCTATATTAATTCTAATACAAATGACCTTTTTTTTCTGGTTCTGGACATGCTACAGAGCTGAAACATCACAGGTACACTTTTTAGACCCCCCAGACACTAAATCCAAAGAAATCTCTTCTTTTTTTTTTTCAATAATTGGCTCTCTATCAAAAATGACAATTTTTAAGAACTTTTTTTTTGTGTGATTAATAGTCCCTGGGGCATGACCCAGAACCCTAGGCGCTTTTTAGGGGCATTTATTGGGTTTTAGGGCTTCAAAATTGTGTTTTTTGATTACCGAAGTTCGGGTCCCATTGATTTCAATGGGGTTCTGAAATCGTTCGATCATCCCTAGTTAAGACCCATGAGAAGCAGAACTTAAGAGATAGGAAGCAGCAATAGGTGGGTGGAGAGGAGGAGTTGGTGGTTGCACCAGTCTGGGAGAGCTGTAAGTTTGCTGGAGTCTGCCAAAAGCTGCTGAGAGGTCTATTAAGGACTGTTACAAACCTTGGGGTAAAGACCCGTCTACAAAAACTGTATGTGCCTTTTTTCTTACTTTGTCCCATTGTGCTGAAGATAAGCAGACTTTATTTTGTGTTTGATTTGTGCGCTGCTGGAAGCCTTGTTTGAGTTTTGCTGAAATAAAGCCTTTTTTAAATATTTTAAATGGTTGTGCACTCAATCCGGTGGAGCTAGAATCCCCAAACTTTACAATATATATATTTTTTTTAAGTAGAGACACCAGAGACACCAGAAGATTGCGGTCATTGCAATATTTTATGTCAAACTATATTTGCGCAGCGGTCTTTCAAATGCAATTCTTTCGAAAAAAATAAACAGTTCATAAAAACAGTAAATTTATCCCAATTTGTTTTGTATAATGTGAAAGATGATGTTATGCCGAGTAAATAGATACATAACCTGTCATGCTGTAAAATTGCGCACGCTCGTGGAATGGTGACAAACTGTGGCACTTAAAAATCTCCATAGGCAATGCTTTCAAAATTTTTACAGGTGACCTGTTTAGAGTTACAGAGGAAGCTCTGTGCTAAAATGATTGCTCTCACTCTAACGATCGAGGCGATACCTCATATGTGTGGTGTGAACAGCGCTTACATATGCGGGCGCAACTGTGTTTGCTTCTGCATGCGAGCACATAGGGATGGGGCACCTTAAAACTTTGTTTTTTCTTATTTATTTTATTTTTACTTTTTATTTTTACACTGTCCCTTTATTTATTTATCACTTTTATTCCTATTAAAAGGAATGTAAACATTCCTTGTAATAGAAATAAGCATGACAGGTCCACTTTATTAAGAGATCAGGGGTCAAAAAGAATCAAGATCTCTCATTTACCCTTAAAAGTACCTTAAAGAGATTTAAACTCTCTATTTGTCCTGTTTACCATTATCACTGATAGTGAAAGTAAAAGAAAATCCCAAATTTTGGGTTGTCAAGTAATAGAGGAGAAACTTTCTAAAAGGGACACTAGTTCTGGTGACCTAGGGTTCCCCATAGAAATTCCCTTAATTTGCAGGGATTTCCTCTCTCATTTCCTGCTTGGCTATGGGACAGGAAGTGAAAGGAAATCTCCTAAATGGAACACAGATGCCAAAAAAAAATTAAAAAAAAATCAGACTAGGGTTATAACCCTCCCTTGCTCTATCCAAAATGAAAAAAATAGTTTTGCCTCTAAGTCTACTTTAAGCCTAAGAACCAGAAGTGATGTCGGAAGGTCGCTCCGGTCCTCCAAGGGCATAGAGTGGAGTGCGGGGCTACCTCTGCCTAGCCATCGGCTGCACTGGATTGGTTCCGGGCTTACCAATGGCTCTGGTAAGGGGCACCTTTCTCGCCACCTATAAAAGTGATCCCTTGGGGAATCCACCGCCAGGATTACTTTTATCTGAAAGCCTGCTGCCTAAGGGAAAAAACAATACGGGGTTATGGCAGCTGGCTGCTGCCATAAGCCAGGTATTTAACATCAAATTATTGAGGTACTTTCCCAGTTAGGTGGTGGGCAAGAGGAAGTACAGCCAAAGCTCATTCGACTGTACTTCTTCTATGGATCACAGGAGTGCAGCTCATTCTGCACTCCTGTGACCCTCTTTCAGCAGACAGCAGGCTGAAGCCCACTGTTGGCTGACGTCGTAGAGCATGTCCAGGCTCAGGCTCAGGCAAGATCGTGACAATGAAGTCAGGATCTGCCTACATGCCTGGACAGGCACCCGGCTTAGCCATCCAGTGAACTGCTGAAAACCTAGCTGGCTGCTCCCGTCCCCTTCACAGCCCAGCACTCCATTGAGAGAGGTAGGAGCAGAGAAGAGAGCGGTAACCAACAGTCAGCAGCTCACTGCTCAGGGAGCCCTGAGAAGCCGTGTTTGATCGCTTGGTTCTCAGTGTTAGAGCCGGCGGGGGACAGATGCTGCATCCACCTAAATAAGTATTGTTTGGGGTAATAAAAAACTCTTACTTCTCTTTTAAAGTGGAGGTAGAAGTTATTTCAGTAAAGAAAAGAAAAGAAAACCTGATAAGGTTTGTGGTGCTAACCTGTCTCTTTGCACTGTCTATACAGTCTCAGCACTCTGTCTCCCTAAATGTCTGAAATTTGCGCAGACATTTAAAGTGGAACTTCATGTTAAAAATGTAAAATGAGCGAACGGGCAGGATTATTAATGCTGAAGAGACATACTTTGTCTCTTCTGCATTAAATTTACTTACTTGCCTGTTCCACCCATCCAGTGTAAGTGGCCAGCTATTGATAACTGAAACCTGGCCACCCAAAGATGATAGCAGCCAGTGAGAAGCTCTGGGATGTCACATCACTGGACTGAAGGAAAGTATAGTTCCAATTTAAGAAAAAATGTCATCAACAGCCAGATTTTTCTTTAATATTCTATGCTGGCTCACTGATAGATTTGGGCGAACAGTCAAGCTGAGCAAAAGTTTGGAGAAAACCTGAATTTGCAGGGTGGTCGGTGGAATGTTCACCTGCCAAGCACCCTACAATGCGCTGCATACTGCACAGTTCATTTTAAGCCCTGACTGGGCAAAGCTTTGCCCAATCAGGGCGCAGTGAATATCTGGTTATTAAGGAGCGGGCCAGGAAGCCGGCCGCGGCGTCCTTAACAACTGATGAGTTATAAGCTGTCAATGGGCTTCCCCGCTGACAGCTGAATGAAAAAAAAAAAACATTGCCGGCAATAGAAAAATGTTTATAAAAATGGTGTTTGGGCCCCCCCAATCTATACCAGGCCAGCCAACGCCAAAAAAACAAAACAAAAACAAATGGTGTGGGGTTCCCCCCAAAATCCAAACCAGACCCTAATCCTAGCATGCAGCATGGCAAGCCAGGAAAGGGGTGGGATGAGCAAACGCCCCCCCCCCCTCCTGAACCATATCAGGACACATGTCCTCAAAATATGGGGGTTGCTTTGGGGCAGGGGGGCTCTGCCCACACCCCAAAGCATCTTGCCCCCATGTTGATGGGGACAAGGGCCTCTTCCCCACATCTCTGGGCTGTGGTTGTGGGGATCTGTGGGTAGGGGGCTTATCTGAATCTTGATGCCTCATTTAACAAGGTAGCCCCCAGATCTCACCCCCCCCCTCTATGTGAATGAGTATTCGGTACATTGTACCCCTACCCATTTATCAAAAAAAAAGTGTCAAAAAGAAATAAAAACACAGACACAGTTTCTTGACAATTCCTTTTTTAAATCTAAAAAAAACACTGTCCCCCAATGTAGATCTCTCATCAATCACGATGCCCGGCCGGTGATGTCACATGGGGCGGTGCCATCAAGTGACGTTGCTAGATGGCCCTGCCCCTTACCTATACAAGAACTGGAAAACAGCAGGGTCTTCAGTCAGCGGTTAGTCTTTGTTGCGGGCGGAGCTTTTTTTTTTGCTTTTTTCCTGTTCAGTGGTGGCGGCAGGCATCTAGATTCATGATGGCTCTACATCAGGGGACAAAACTGTGTGTGTGTGTTTTTTTTTTCTTTTTGACACTTTTTTTGGTGACTAGGTAGGGAGTACTGCTCGCTCGCCCCCCCCCCCCCCTTTCCTGGCCCGCCATGCTGTATGCTCAGATAAGAGTCTGGTATGGATCTTGGGGGAACCCCATGCCGTTTTTTTTAAATACAATTTTAACATTTTCCATGTGCCATTTTACAGGCAGACTAAGGGTCCCCCCTGCCAGGCTGTAAAAAATATATTTTTTAAAAAACATTTTTGCGTTGATACATGTGCCCCAGTGAAGTACCTGGGCCGCCATTTCCTTTTTATGACCAATAACTTGCATACAAGCCTTCAAAGCCTTGGATATTTCAAGTACGGGTCCCATAGACTTTAATGGGGTTCGCAATTAGAGATGTCGCGAACATAAAATTTTCCATTCGCGAACGGCGAACGCGAATTTCTGCAAATGTTCGCGAACGGGCGAACTGCCATAGGCTTCAATAGGCAGGCGAATTTTAAAACCCACAGGGACTCTTTCTGGCCACAATAGTGATGGAAAAGTTATTTCAAGGGGACTAACACCTGGACTGTGGCATGCCGGAGGGGGATCCATGGCAAAACTCCCATGGAAAATTACGTAGTTGACAAAGAGTCTGGTTTTAATCCATAAAGGACATAAATCACCTAACATTCCTAAATTGTTTGGAATAACGTGCTTTAAAACATCCAGTGTGTGTATACGATCAGGTATGATGTTGTATCGATCAGGTAGTGTAAGGGTTACGCCCGCTTCACAGTGACAGACCAAACTCTGACAGACCAAACTCCCTGTTTAACGCACCGCAAACAACCGCAAACAGTCCATTTGCACAACCGCAAACTCCCCATTTGCACAAGGTTGGATACCAAGCTAGCCATGTCCATTCCTTGTCCTCACTGACGTCATTGAAGGTCTCTTCCTCCACCCAGCCACGTACAACACCAAGGGTCCCCGAAAGGTGACAACAAGCCCCCTGGGACGCCTGCTGTGGTTGGTCTTCCACTTCCTCAAACCCACCTTCCTCCTCTGAATCTGACACCTCTCTCTCTGCGTTGCCGCAGGTCCAGCAATCGACGACGACAAGGCTGCTTCTGGTGGTGATGGTGACCACAACTCTTCCTCTTCATGCTCTTCTACGGCCTGATTCAGCACTCTTCGCAGGGCACGCTCCAGAAAAAACGCATATAGGATGAGGTCGGTGATGTTGCCTTGGGTTTGACTGACCAGGTTTGTCACCTCCACAAAAGGACGCATGAGCCTACAGCCATTGTGCATGAGCGTTCAGAAATGCGGCCAAAAAATACCCAGCTCCGCAGAGGCTGTCCTCTTTTTTTAAATTAAAAAAAATCTGTTCTTACCAGTTTAATCTCTGTTTTGTCCCCTATCAGGGGCCGGTGTATGGAATAGATTTTAGGAACCGGGAGATTGAAAAAGATGGTTGGCCGGTCCTCTTACTTCCAATTTGGGGCACTGCACGTGCGCCGTGCAATATGCTGTGCCACCCTATATGAGTGGTGTGTTAAGTAGTACTACTCTTATCAGTTTAATCCCTGTTACGTCCCATATCAGGAGCCGGTGTATGGAATAGATTTTAGGAATCAAGAGATGTAAAAAGATGGTTGGTCGGTCTCCTTACTTCCAATTTGGGGCACTGCGCGTGCGCCGTGCAATGTACTGTGCCACCCTATATGAGTGGTGTGTTAAGTAGTACTATTCTTATCAATTTAATCCCTGTTACATCCCCTATCAGTGGCCGGTGTATGGAATAGATTTTAGGAACCAGGAGATGGAAAAAGATGGTTGGTCGGTCCTCTTACTTCCAATTTGGGGCACGGCGCGTGCGCCGTGCAATGTACTGTGCCACTCTATATGAGTGGTGTGCACACAGTACAGTCTGTGGGCCTGTGGCCTCTCACACACAGGCAGGCAACTGCAATATATATATATATATATATATATATATATATATATATATATATATATATATATAAAATCAAAAGCAGACTGATGTACCAGCCCTAAAAGGGGCTTTTTGGGGTGCTGTCAGGATGCTGTCCTTACAGCAGATGAGTCTTTGAGGACTGGAGTGGACACAGAACACTGGCCTAGCTATTAGCTATTAATTCAGCAGCAGCGGCACTCTCCCTGCTCTAACTAACACTGCAGCTTCAGAATATTAGTGATACTATGCGTGCAAGGTGCTGTGCCACCCTATATGAGTGGTGTGCACACAGTACAGTCTGTGGGCCTGTGGCCTCTCACACACGGGCAGGCAACTGCAATATATATATATATATATATATAGAGAGAGAGAGAGAGAGAGAAAAGCAGACTGATGTACCAGCCCTAAAAAGGGCTTTTTGGGGTGCTGTCAGGACGTTGTCCTTACAGCAGATGGGTCTTTGAGGACTGGAGTGGACACAGAACACTGGCCTAGCTATTAATTCAGCAGTAGCAGCAGCACTCTCCCTGCTCTAACTAATACTGCAGCTTCAGAATGAATCTAAAATGGATGCTGTCCTTGCTTTTTTATAGGAGGTCGGAGGGTCTGGGAGGGAGGGTATGCTGATTGGCTGGAATGTGTCTGCTGACTGTGAGGTACAGGGTCAAAGTTTGCTCAATGATGACGTATAGGGTGCGGACCAAACATCGCATATGTTCGCCCGCCGCGGCGAACGCGAACAAGCGATGTTCGCCGGCAAATAGTTCGGGACATCTCTACACGTGAGTAATCTTGAGCTATGCAGCCCGAAGAAATGTGGCATCTTCTCCACTTCCTGGTCCTTGCTCCCGCTTGGAAGTTTGCACAAATCGTGAGAGACCAGGTGGATCACATGATATCCACACGGGAGCCAGGAGCTAATACTTGTTGATACACCCCTTACCACCATCAAAGAAAGAGGACTTTAGGCAAGGGCAGCCAATACAAGAACAGGGTGTAACAAAAAAGTCACCCAGTTGGCAAGCTGGATTAGCTGCTGATTCCCACCAAGCTTGCCAGGGGCTCCACTCAGCTTCTTCTTCAGATGAAGTATGCAAATACTTGTTCTGGAGGGTTTAGTCCACTATTTTGTTTCTCACTTACTTCAGGTCTGAAACCTGATCCCATCACCACACTCACAACTGTTTTCAGGAACAAAGCCCACCTTATTAAATAAAGAATGTTCACACAGAGTGCTGTTTTAACTATTTACTGTAGAACTTCAGGTTAATGCCTTGGCACATAACTTCACAACCTTCACATAGTTACAGTGTTGAACAGTTCAGAGCCACCAACCCAAACTCTTAAGGTCCATTCATCCTCCCAAATGCTCTTTCATGAATCCCCAGCAATGGGTCCTCACACAGTGTGTCTTCTCTTGGCCTACCACCTTTCCTGGCTACAAACCTACACCTACATGAATTCAGTGATAGCCATGTCCCATCCATCTTATGCCCAATGCCTCTCCCACACCAGAAAATAAAGGGGTACAACACTCCACCCACTACATCATCAGGGGAGTGTTCTCTGTAAAAAGATTTATTACACCTGCTTACAAGCAACCCCTGGCTGGGAACACTATTATTGAAACTAGATAGTGATTGCAGATGCTTTCTTTAAAACAGGGATGAAATTGAGGACACTTTTTATCTGGGGACTGCCTCTTAAATCTGGGAACTGTCACTAAACCGGGGACATCTGGTAACCCAACTTTAAACATCCTGCAAGTAGAGAAAAATATCTGCTGATCTTGTGGGCTAACAGTGCATAGATGTTTGTGGACTCAACTAGGGATCGACTGATTATCGGCAATGCCGATATTTCGGGGGCCGATATGCACTTTCCCTGATATTTTGGAATTGGCCCCTGAGGTTATCGATGTGGGCGATATTCCAGGAAAGTGCTGTACCGGAGTGATGCCTGCAGCTAGAGGCATCACCCTGGTACCAGCGTCCATAGCTGACGGTCGGCTGTCTTGTAATGACAACCGATGCAGTTGAGAAGCCGCTCGGCTGTCATTACAAGGAGCAGGAGGGGACGCCCCCCCTCCCGCCGCCTTGCGTGGCTCGTCTGGGTCTCCTACCTCCAGCAACATACCTCCACGGCCGCCGAAGAGAAGACCCGATCAAAGC
Organism: Pelophylax lessonae; assembly: GCF_965119305.1. Lineage (NCBI taxonomy): Eukaryota > Metazoa > Chordata > Amphibia > Anura > Ranidae > Pelophylax > Pelophylax lessonae. The sequence continues at coordinate 35,793,586 of NC_138779.1, read as the reverse complement.
CGCATTCGGCTCTGATCGGGTCTCCATGTAAAAACCTGACATCATGACATCACTTCCGGGTATTCGTCGCCAGATTCAAAAAATGACAGCATTCAAAACAGTCAAACTCGACTGTTTTGAATGCTTTTAAGTGCAGAGGAGGGGTTTGGGGGTCTTTTAGACCCCCAAATCCCTCCACAACTGTACCTGTGAAAAAAAAAAAAAAAAAAAATGTAAATGTCCGAACATATCGGCCAATACCGATATCCGATGAGCAAAATATTGGTATCAGTATCGGCACTAAAAAAAAGATATTGGTCAATCACTAGTTTCAACCCTCCCGTTTTTTGCTAAACTAATCAACCGCTCAGTACCAGGACAAGGTCACCCAGTGCCTAGGGCGAAAATGCCAAACTGCACTTCCCAAGAGTAAAGAAGTGGGGAGACTTAACGCCATGCACAGGACCATTTGTAATGGTTGTGTCATGTGCTAAAATAGTGTCCCACTACAGCAAACTGAACAGTTTATTAGTGGTGCAAATTCTGTCCTGCAGAAACATATAGGGCTAACAGTAGCAATAGAAAGCAATTCCCTGGAATTGGTGAGGAAAAATGTCAGTATTGTCACTGGAAGGAAACAATTCCAATGTTGCTGGTGTCACAATAAGGAAAAATCATCCCTGTGTTGGCAGTGTGCCCATAAGGAAAAAAATATTGCAGTGTCAGTAATGTCAATCGAATGAAAAAAAGTCTTGGTTTTAATGATGTCACTGGAAGTGAAAAATGTCCCTGTGACAGCGATGTCGCTGGAAGTAAAAAATGTCCCTGTGTCAGTGGTGTCACTGAAGGGAAAAAATAATTGCTTCCGTGTCTTTGGTTTCAATCTGATATTGCATTTGCTGGCAGAAGGAGTGCTGACAACATCTCCCTCTCTGCTAGAGGTCATTCCATATTTAACAGATAAATGCTACCGACAGGCTGCTGTAAAACTTCTGTTACCCTAGGTAACCACTTGTATCTTCACAGTACTCTACTCCAGTCCACACCAATGTCTTCATACCCCAAAGTGTTTAAGACCCACTCATTAGACTTTGTTTGCCATTTACTTTCATTACACCTCATTCAGTAACCTCAGACCAAGCAAGGACAACATTTTTTAAATGTTTTACTTAGAAAAGTGAAAAAGGGCAATTACAGAGTCGAAAATTCAAAGGCATAACTCTTCTCTAATTTCCCAATTCTAGCTTCAGGCTGTGTGCTGTCTCGGCATACCTGCAAAGGTAGTGTCCCTGTAACACAGAGTCCATCAGAGGCATTCATCCAGTGGCTTGGGTCTTCGGGGCGAACCCCAGGTTCCAATGACATTACATCCAGGTAGTAGTAAGCGACATTCTTCTGCTCCTCGAAGGTGTCATTCTTTGTCTCACTCCCTTACAGGCATCGGTCTTAGCTCTCTACTAGGCTTTTTTCAGGAACATACTGTTAGAGGGAACCAAATCCCAAACCGCACCGACCCATCCCCAGTTCCGGACCACTTTGCCTTATTTATATCACTGGATTAGTAGGCTGGACCCAGAAAGAACCCCCCAAAAGACCAAAGAACCAGGAAAGGCATTAACTCCTACCCTCTCGTTTGGGACAGCACCTGACTCGCTATTTTTCAACCTGCTTACATGTTGCAACAAGGAAAAGGGGGGCCAGTTAAAGGGGGCAGGTCCAAGATGATAAAGTGGGGCATGGCTCTGTAGGAGTGTGGCTGGTGGAATAGTTGTATCAGCAAGTAAGGCACCTGCACTGAGGAGGTGTGTTCTCAGTGTTCAGGAATGCACTACATGCAGAGTTCAAGGTTCAGGAGTGTGCTATATACAGAGTACAGAGATCAAGAGTGTGCTACACGGAGTGTGCAGAGTTCAAAAGTGCACTATGTACAGAGTGAAGGTCTCCGGAGTGCGCTACTTATAGAGTGCAGGAGTGTGTTATGTATAAAGTGCAGGGTTCAGAAGTGTGCTATGTACAGAGTGCAGAGATCAGGAGTTAGCTACATACATACCTTCCAACTTTCAAACCTAAGAATGAGGGACATTTGAGGGCGGTAGAGACCTGCGGCAAATAGTTGGAGTGGCTGAACTTCACAGTGGGAGGGGCTTAAAGGGCACGGGTTAAACAAACCCCAGGCTTGGATATGTGCTGGGGGGAGCTTTGGGAAGAGAGAAGACTTGAGCTAGAAGATGGGGTGGGGAGTGGGGGTATTTTGGGAGGGGAGAACCTGTGCGGATATATTCTGGGGGTGCCTTAGCTGGGGTGTTTTTTTGAAAAGTGGATGGCTGCGCTGGACTGACCTGCTCGATAGAGGGTCTGTGGGTGGGTGGTAGGTGAGAGAGGGCCACTTTGGGAAATTAACTCCCAATCAATCTGGCCAAACTGGATGAAAAAAGGCAGTGGACCCTTGTTAAGGGGTCTGGGCTGCTACCTTAACATACGGCCTAGTGGTCAATTCCAAAGTTTCTAGTGGTAGTCGGTTAAAGGAGCGCCCAAAATCAGCAATAAGAATCCCACTTAGGGGGGGCGCATGCGCGGCGCGGAGCTGGAAGGTCACTAGTTTCTCGGCTCCGTCGGAGGGGAGAGAGACAGGCTGCTTTCCCGGGGCTAATTTAACAATTTTTGCAGAAAATCTTACCAGCACCCCCGTGGGAACATCCCGTGCATGCCGTCAGCTAAGAAAAGTAATCGGGGACGTCCTCCGAAACACTCCATCTCCTCCGCACTAAGGAGATCACCAAGATGACTAAAGATGGCGCCCAGGCCTGTCCTTCGCAGCATGCAGAGACCTCTTCACCGCCATCCTCCTCCACAAACCCCGCAGCAGATCGTGAGTACTCTAATGGCATTTCTAAAGCGGATCTTGATGCTAGTCTCACATCGATGTATAACAAATTGGCAGACAAGTTTCAAACTGAGATCCATAAATCGACCAACACTCTGTCACAGGAGATAGCTGCTTTGGGGGGTCGCACAGATTTATTGGAGGCAAAACATGATGAACTGGCCATTGCACATAATGATCTCAGGAAGGATTTTGAGCTCTTGTCTGACAATTACGGTTTACTACAATCTCAAGTTGAAGACTTGGACAATAGAAATCGAAGGAATAACCTGCGCCTCAGGGGTATTCCAGAAACAGTGACAGAGCTGACCCCCGCAGTGTCCAAACTTTTCAGTGAACTACTTCCAGATAAACCTGCTTCTGCCTTCCTGTGTGATAGAGTCCAAAGAGCCTTGCGCCCTAAGCCTCCCCCTGATAAGCCCCCAAGAGACGTGGTGTTATGTCTTAAAGATTTCCTGGTTAAGGAGGACATCCTGCGTGTTTCCAGGAACACTCCAAACATCATGTTAGAAGGTTCCAGGATTCAAATCTTCCCAGATATATCACAAGCCACTCTTGAGAAACGTCGCAGAATAAAGGAGGTCACCACCATTTTGCAGACAGCAAGGATTCGTTACAGATGGGGCTTTCCCTTCAAACTCACAGTACCACACAACGGTTCTGTCTATGTGGTCTATAATTTAGCTGAAGGAAAGGAACTGCTCATTAAACTGGGCCTGCTGGATGCAGCCCCTGAAGCCAGACCACAAGCCACTCCGAGACCCTCACCTGTGTGGTCCACCCCAGCAACGAGAAGGGATCAGCGCAGATGGCAAAACCCCTTCAGGGACGGTTCCTTTTAACCCTACACTTACAAAATAAGCTCTCTTATTCTATTTTTTTTTTTTTTTGTAATGGAGGCTTTGCTCTGCTATGCTAATGAGATTCAGCATGGGCCCTCTTCGCAACAGGGCAGCTTATCACTTGATGGTGAGGTCATGTTGTGTCAGTGGTGCCCTTCAATGCTCTATACTTTTGAATTATACTGCTGATGGTTTGAAATCAATAGAATTTTATGACTAAGGTTCACAGTGGCCTTTCTCTCCCCCCCCCAGCTGGTTTGTCCCCTATGTGCTATTTCGTGGGTGCCTGTGCCCTTAATGGGAGCAGTTTGGGGTCTTACCCCAGGTCCCTGGGGTTCCAGGGCGCTGGCCCCTACGAATGGCGTTTGGACTTAATTGTCCTCCGTTTGGTTGTATTTTTGATGGGTTTATATGCAATGCCCATCTCCCTGAGATATTTTTTTATCTCTAAGAGTCTATAGGACTCCTGCTTGTATTGTTTATTTTTTGGTACTACAAAATAGTTGTTTTTTGAAAAATAGAAAGTCATCCACTCAGATCGTTACAACAATTTTATCGGTTTTTCCGTCAATTGGCCTGTCTGTGGTCTCTTGTCCGAAGATTGCAATACTTCTCATATTTATGATATCTGTACAATGCTATGATCAGATGGTTGCACACGAGTTGTTTCATACTCTTTTTTTTTACAGGCACACTTAATGTCTTCCTTAGATTATTGGGTTCAAGTTCAAATTTCATTCCCACTAATCGTCCAGTCTGGTATATGCCTTCTCTTTATCAAAAATGGGTCTTAAAATAATTTCACACAACGTCCAGAGATTCAATTCCCCAAACAAAAGACACAAAGCATTTAGACACTACAAGAGACTGGGCGCTGATATTATCCTCTTGCAATAAACACACTTTGCCACAGACAAACACCCAAAATTTTTTGACAAGTCATTTAGACAATTTCAGTATTTCACTTTTCGTAGTAAAGCTAGAGGGGTTGCTATTTTCATCCGTAACAATATAATTTTTGATATCTCATCTACATATTGTGATCCAGAAAGTAGGTTCCTGATCCTCAAAGGTACCATAGCAGGTAAATTGATTACAGTTCCTTCTCTTTATGCCCCTAATGAAGCTCAGGCCACATTTTTTAAGCACTTCTTTGAGATACTTGGCAGATTTGATTCACCTCACATGGTGGTTGGGGGAGACTTCAACCTCTCTGCTCACCCATCACTGGACAGGAGTAGAGTTACGCCCTCCTCCAAGGCTTTTCCTAAAACTCTTACTCGAGTCCTTAGTGACTTTCAGTTAATTGACGCATGGCGAGCCCATAATGTTGGTATTAAGGAGTTCACTTTTTATTCCCACCCTCACGACAGCGCGGCTAGACTAGACTATGTGTTCTGCACCCCGGTCTTGATGGCTAATTCTTCAGATGCCAGGATACACATCTGTCCCTGGTCAGATCATAAAATCGTGTCATTCGAAGCATGTGGGGTGGGTATGAAAAACTCAACATTTAATTGGAGACTTAATGACTCCTTATTGAACGACCCTTCATTTACAGCTCAGATCTCTTCCTCATTGGATGAGTACTTTAACATTAATGAGAATGATGGCACTCCCACAACAACAGTTTGGATAGCACACAAGGCAGTGATTAGGGGTAAGATTATCGCCCTAGCATCAGCTAAAAATAAAACCAGACTAACCGATATAAAATCCCTTACTAAAGACTTACTAAAGACTTAGATAGATTATATAATTTGCATAATCATGCTCCCTCCTCTGACCTGATGGAACAGTTCTCCGCCAAAAGGCGTGCTCTAGATGAAATTCTATCCAATGACACAGAAAAGGCTCTTAGGTGGTCCAAAGCCAAATTTATGCTTAATAGTTATTCCATGTCCACAATGTTTTGCCAAAAAACTTACACACGATTCGAAGCCCACCCATGTTTATAAACTCAGAAGACCTGATGGAAAAATGGTTTCTCACCCCAAGGAGGTACTGGAGGTTTTTACTAATTTCTATAAGGATCTACTATCAGTGTCCTTTGATGTATCTCTGGCTGAGTTTGACTCTTGGATTGGGAAATTACAGATCCCCTCCCTCTCAGTTTCCCAGAGGGAGGAATTGGAGATACTGTGCACGGATGATGAGATTTTGCACCTGATAAAATCCTTGAAGTCATCCACAGCCCCGGGTCCAGACGGTTTCTCCTCCTCTTACTATAAATGCTTTGCCCCAATTCTGACCCCTAAATTAACCAAATTATTTAACCATGTCTTACAAGGCGGTAGCTTCCCAGAGGAGATGCTATATGCAAATATGTCCCTCATCCCTAAACCCGATAAAGACCATTCTCTCCCACACAACTTTAGGCCTATCTCGGTTATGAATAATGACCTGAAACTGTTTGGCCGCTTACTTGCCAATAGATTAGCTAAACACATCTCCCAATTGATTAGACCAGATCAAACCGGATTTATTCCAGGTAGGCAACTAACAGACAATATTAGGTTAGTCTCTAATATAATTCTGGACGCCAACATAAGCAAATCTCCCACTTGCCTAGTCAGTCTGGATATCCATAAGGCGTTTGATAGCGTCAGCTGGGCTTATTTAGATCATTTGCTTCCGAGATATGGTCTGGGCGATGGATTCATCCATGGCTTCAGAGCCCTGTATGAATCCCCACAGACGAGGGTCCGCCTTCCGGGATGCAATTCAGACTTCTTTCACCTGAAACGGGGTACTAGACAGGGATGCCCCCTTTCCCCTCTTCTGTTCGCCTTGGCAATTGAACCCCTAGCAACTTCCATTAGAAACAATACTAAGATTAGTGGCTATTGTAAAGAGGGGAAGGAGTTCAAACTCAGTCTTTATGCGGATGATGTTCTTCTTTTTTTATCCCACCCCCATATATCCATACCTCAACTATTAGTGGAGTTGCATCAATTTAGCTCTATCTCAGGACTGGGGGTCAATCTCTCTAAGTGTTCTCTCATGCCGATCAACCTACCAAATTGGATGCAGATCTCCATTAGAGAGAGTTTCTCATTTACATGGTGTTTGAGATCATTTAAATATTTGGGAGTGCATATCACTCCTCACTATGATTCCCTATTTTTGCAAAATTTCCCTAATATGTTTAAAAAAATAAAATTATTGCTAAAAACTTGGTCTACATACCATATCTCACTCCTGGGTAGAATCTTAGCAGTGAAGGTGATTATACTCCCCAAGTTGTTATTTCTTTTCCGTGCCCTCCCCATCAATGTTCCAAAAACACATATTACGTCTTTTCAAAGAGATATATCGAAGTTTGTCTGGTGTGGGAAAAAATCCAGATATAATAAACATGTTTTGCATGCCCCTCAGTCTCTTGGTGGTCTAGGTCTCCTGGACTTTTGGCTTTATTACCTCTCTGCTAAATTTCAACAACTAGCTCAATGGAGTTCCAGGGACGATGATATCCCTTGGCTAGGTTTTGAACGAGCCACGGTTGCCCCTTGCTCTCTGCAAGCCATACTCTGGGACAATCCGTGACCGCCTAGATACAATACATTTCCCAATAAAATTATCAATCATTTACTTCAACTTTGGTCCAGATTGAAATCCCCTCTTGAAATGATATCCCGGGTCTCTCCTCTGACTTCCTTCATGAATCATATTGACTCTCCCTCTTTCCCACTAGTTGAAACAGACTTGGATCTCTAGAGACCTAGTTTCCCTTAAGGCCATTTCAGTCTGCAACACACTCTGTTCCTTTGATCAACTTATCCAATTGCACAAGATTCCCAGATCAGAGTTGGACCACTATTTACTCATAAAGGAGTTTTATCGATCACAGGGCTCCACATCACTGAACCCACCATTCACTGTATTTGAAAACATTTGCACCTCTTCTCCCAGAGGAAAGGGTATTATATCCACATTATATTCCCATCTGGTTGGCGTCTCTCTTCCAGAGAAGCAGGCTTATATGATTAAATGGGAAAAGGACCTTAACTGTACTTTTTCAACTCTAGAATGGAATAATATGTTAAGTAATCTACGCAAATGTTCGCGTTCTAGTGCATGCAGGGAATCTCCACTTAAACTCTTTACCAGATGGTATCTAACCCCTTCCCTAATACACTCTTTTTATGATTCAGTTTCACCCTCTTGTTTCAGAGGATGTTCAGAGGAGGGTACTCTGCTTCATCTCTTTTGGAACTGCAAATATCTGCGGCCCATCTGGGATCAGGCTCAAAAACTTGTATCGAAAATAGCTGGTTCAAGCATTTCCCTCTCCCCAAACATTTGTCTACTATTTATGAAAGCTCCTGGTGTCCCATGCCAGACAGGGAGACTGATCCATACATTGATGTGCTCCATTCACTGGATGATAGCCCTTAACTGGAGATCAGACACTTTGGTGTGGTCTCAGATACTCTCCCGTATGGAAAGTATAAAGCTATCAGAAAAAGTTTTTCATTCTGTACAAAACTCGATGCCAGTAATTCAGGCCAAATGGACTGATTGGGATTCTAACGGTTGATATGATTATAGCCTAGGTTATGGGCACTACGTTCATGTAACTGAGTCATACAGCATCCCTTATCCTCTCCTGTTATATTATATTTTGGCTTAACAGATTTGTTATTGCTTTTAGGCCAACCTCGTTTTGTAATACCTTTCTTATATGGTTGTAACCACTGTATATCTCTGTTTTGATATCTGTTGAAAATGATCTGTAATGCTTTATATGACTTTCTAATAAAAATCTTCTGAAAACAAAAAAAGAATCCCACTTAGGTCAAAAGATCGTCGTTTTATTGGTAGCAGAACGTGTTAAAGCCAACGCGTTTTGGCGAAACAGAGACTCCCCCTTCTTCAGCGCGTAAATGTTGCCGTTTAGCTGGGATGTGGACTTTTGCTAGAAGGTGGGGGAGAGGGAATATGTGATGAGTGGGCACTTTGGGAGGACAGTGGACTTGTGCTAAGAGATAGGGTGGAAATGTAATGGGGGGTTGCTTTGAGAGAAAAGAGGACTTGTGCTAGAATGTGAGGTGAAGGGGTCAGATATGTGCTGGCTGGGGGGGGGGTTCTTTTTGAGGAAAATAGACTTGTGCTAGAAGGTGGGAGGTGGGCAGCTATGTGAGGAGAGCTCTTTGGGAGGGAAGAGGATTTGTGCTAGAAGGTGGGGTGGGTGTGGATTTCAAGGAGTGGTGAAATTATTGACCATCCTTAGTTGGCTGACTACAACTGGATTAGAACGATGATCCATTCATCCATCCATCCCAGAAGGGATTTCTCCCTAAAGCACTGTCAGACCTTCTGTTATAGAGGTCTATGTTTCCGGTAAGAGCCTTTGATATCCTCCTTTGGTGGTGTGCACAACATTGAGGGTTGGAGGCACATGATCGCTGTGATTGTTGCTAGGTGCACAATTAGAGCATGTTTGTTTCATGCATTTGGTTGTTCTTTCATCATCTTTGAATTTTCATGAACTTCTTCAATCACCCACAGTATTTACATTTATTTATATTTTATGAACTTTCCAAATCACTTATTTATTAATATATTACACTCAATTTTATATCAATGTTGTACTTTATATTTAATTTTTGGTTGTGGTAGTAGTTATATTATATGTTTGTAGCACCCTGCAGGTAGGTGCTAGGTAAATGTATAGTGGGCCTTGTCTGCTTAACAGCAAGGCTGTGATTTATTTGGTTAGGGTGTCATGGTTTCCAGGTGTGTTCGCTGAGGGGGAAGTCTCCCCACTGGCTCCTGTGAGAGGCTTCTCATAGGGCAGTGTGGGAAGCCCAATCAGGGGACACATCCCAGCTTGTAACTACCCCAGAAGGCAGATTAGGCTGCAAGGGATTCTGGGAGTGGGTATAAGTTAGGAGGGAAGTGGGTGGCACGGTGTCTTTGGCAGGAGCAGAGTCCCAGGAGGGAGAGTACGGCTGTCTCTCCTCCTGTCTGAGGAAGCGGATATCTCGGGGTATCACCTGAGTATCCAGAGAGTGCTGAGAGAGTGCTGAGGGGGATCCGGTGTGCTGAGAACCTGCGGAGAGCAAGAGGGGTCCAGTCCTAGGAAAGCTTACACAGGTCGTGAGTACTGAGGATTGCCCCTGGGGGGTCTGCCTAGAGATGGAAAGGGACCGCTCCGGAAGAGGTCCTGGGATCCAGAGTCAGCAAGTTACAAAGGGGGTACATAGTCAGTGGACCCTGAAGAGTTCAAGTTATAAAGGGGGTACATATTCAGTGGACCCTGAACAGTTCAAGTTACAAAGGGGGCACCTGCAGCTGGGCCTTGGATTTATTGAGTGTGTCAGTGCAAGGACAGCTATACAGAGTTCTACTTCATGCTACCTAAAGCTGGTCAAAGCGGGGGACAGTATTCAGTGATTTATACAGCACAACAGTGTCAGGAGTTCTACAGTTTTCAGTCCTGAATCTTCTGGATTAAAAGTCAAGGATTCAGCACTTCTGTGTTCTACAAAGTTTCTTAGCGATAGTGGGTGCCAGGTGGCGTCAAGGAAGAGCCAACGGCCATTTTCAGGAGTAAAAGTACCAAGTGTAATTAGTTCAAGCCTCAAGGAGTATCCCACTCATTCCCTTCTCCCATCCCATTTAAATCAAATAAAAAACAACAAACAAAGATGCCGGAGTTGTCGCTGATTCAGTTATCACACGAGATTTACTTGTAATCCCTAGACAGTCCCGGAAAATCCGGGACGGTTGGGGGGTATGTGCATACAGAGTGTAGGGATCTGGAGTGCGCTACATACAGAATACAGGTTTCAAAAACTGCTGTAACTGACTATAAAGTACGAGCTGAAATTAGGCTTCGACTTGTTATGGATTTAAATTTGCTAGTACAAGAAACACTCCCTTCCCCCCAGACTGACAATGCTGCTGTTCAAATGAGCCCCCTGAGCACCATCATCCAGAGTGGGGGGAACTTTAATACAGGAGGTGTGTTATTGGCCAGATCACTAGGTGAAAACAGAGGGAAAATGCCTAAAAAATAAGAAAACAAATGCAGCCATAACATCTAAGGATTGGTAATCTGCAATATATTACATTTTTGATTTTGGGTTTATTACCGCTTTAATTAATTCATACATACAACTGCTGGATATAAAGTATAGTGAGGATTCATCATTTGAAGCTTCAAAAAATTGTCTCCAAAGACCATTATTATTTAGCATCAAATCCATGGATGAGGTAGAATTTTTGGCACAGAATCAATCTTGTGATGTTGACAGGGTGAGTTTTGCTTCTTTTGTTTAAACATTACTAAGTACTTATCATTCAGTATATATTTATTTTTGATCAGCTAGGTAAATTCATTTTAATGTTGTTATTAAACTCACAGGCCGGTCACAAGGAATTCAGCTGACAGAGCTGTGAGCTGTGATTACCAAGTCTTTTTTTTTTTTAATAAAAAAACCTTTGCAATTCAACTAACTATTCATTATTATCTATTTTATTCTAGACTATATGAAGGTAACTTGTATTATTATTTAGTCTATGTAAATTGTTCAAGATGTTCAAAATTTCAGAACAAAAGACAGTACCTCAGTAAAGCAATAAAAAAACTTACTGGAGACCGGTGTCCTTCTCACGCTACAGATAGAGTTAGTAATAACTAATTATACAGTAAAAACATTTATGAAAATACTTTTTTTTAAGTTTGGATAGAGTAAGGAAGGGTTAGACCCTTTGTGAAGTTTTTATTGCTGTCTGTGCCCCTGCTGGGAATATTTATAAGTAGGGGGCTATTGGTCCCGGTGACCGTTGTCCCTGAGACATCCAATGGGGAAACCTGGTCCTATGACAACTCTTTAAGATTCAGGAAGATTTTCTTTTATTGTTACATCTGCAGGACAGGAAGTGAAGGAAAACCTCTCCAGCTAGACCCAAACAGTAAATATACTTTGATATGAGTTTTACCCATCTCTATCCAAAAAAAGTCTTTGCTTTCCATACTCTTTACCTATAAAAGAATTTTAAAATTGAAAAAACATAAGTATATAATAACACAAGAGATCCAAGTCACCTCTCATGGTAATATTTACTTGCAGCCATTGCCAAAGTGTGTGTAGACAGGAAGTGGCTTTATATGGGCTGCAGGAGATCAGCAGCACCATGTAAGCAGGAGTTCCATTTTACTGTGTGACCACTGTCCTCAGAAGATGTGTCCTCTGTGCTTGCCCACCCCTGTCCCTTCATATAGTGGGAAGGGGATCTAATGTGGTTTCCCGTCTGACACAGGAGGAGTCTTTCATCTGGAGGAGGGAAGGAGGGACTTTCTCAGTTTAGCACATCATCCTGCCTGCATGCCTGAGCTAAGAGCTGATGAAATCCAAGAAGTAAATGTTACATGAATCATCTGCCCTTACTCAAGATGGCCATGACTAGAATTGCTAGGGGAGTGTTTTTCAAAAGGATTTCTCAATAAAATAAAGCATGAAGGTATGGATAGTTGGGGTTTGCTTTGCTTTTGGTGTGAGGCCAGGTAGCCGGAGCGCTGTGTGTGAGGGCAGGCAGTGGGAGATGAGCGCTGGTAAATGGGAGCAAGAGGAGTTAGAGCTGTGTGTGGCTATGGGAGAGGATCACTGGAGCTGGGACTGTGAGTGTATTGGGGGCTCTACTGGCATTGTGAATAATGTGAACTGTGAGTTTCTGGGAGCACTGTGAGTAGCTGGGAGCACTGTGCATAACGAGTGCTGTGAGTAACTGGAAACATTGTGAATTGATGGAAGCATTCCGAGTACTAAGGGTTGTTTGAACCTGGTTGCATTGAAAGGACTGAGGTCTGTGAGTATGTGGGGCATTGGGAGTAACTGGGAGAACTGGAGTACTGATGGCTGTAACTCAGAGCATTGCAGGTAACTTGGAGCATTGCAGGTAACTTGGAGAACTGTGAGTACTTTGGAGTATAGTGAGTCAATTATAACATTGCAAGTAACTTTGAGTACTGTGGGTAATAATACTGGGGAGTAACTTGGAGCATTGTGAGTACTTGGAGTACTGTGAGCAATATGGAGTAGTGTTGAGCGAACACGGACTGTATTATTGGGGTCCGTACCGGATAATTGTATTTTTGTTACCCGGACACGGACCTGAAAATTTTACTGTATATTCGGGTTTAAAATCCGTGTTCGGTAATTTTATTTCCTGTTTTGTATGTAAAGGCGGGCTTTTAATGGCGCGGTTTCAACAGCCAATCAACAAGCGTTTAACTGGTGTGCCATAGAAGCCAACACAGCCATGCTTACTAATGGCATGGCTGTGATTGGCCAGCTGAAGCATGTGACCCAGGTCTTTATACGCTAGAGACAGAGCGCGCTGTGCGCTAGTCTGTTCTAGTGTAGAGAGAGAGCACACACAACAGTGCTGGCTGCTGCTGATTAGGGACAGAGAGGAAACAAAAAACATTGTGGCTGAAAAGAATGTAGGGACAGGTCGGAGTGTAGGCAGGGAAAGATAAAAAAGCATTTTAGGGACAGGCTGGAGAGAGTAGGCAGGGAGAGATTAGGAGACACAGGACAGAACAATCCTCCATTAGCGATCTACATTGATTTTGCTGTGTGGGGGGTGGTGCAGTGAACAATCTTTTTGCCCTCACTTGAGCCCACTGAGGAGGTCTGTTGTGTGCAGCGTTTAGCTATATTTTACTACACAGTGCTGTTCTAATCTGCTATTTTTTTTAAATCAGGCACAAACTTTATTAAAGATGTCAAACAAAACATCAACACACAAAAAAAAAAGAACAGAAATACAGAGTCCAGAACACGAACAGTACTCAAGTGCATGAAAAAGCTTGCAGTAATAGCATACATGTTTACCAACATAAATCCCCATATGCGACAGGAAAATATACAATAGTCCGACCCAGCTGCCCCGCACCCCCACCAGATACAACAACCACAAGCAGAGCAGACATCGATCTCTCGTGTAACAATGGTCCCCGGGCCTCACCTCACCCCCGCCAGAAGATTGTTCAGGACCAACTCCACCGGGGCAAGCCCCGGCACAGCCAGCCAAGGAGCCCACAGGCGGTCAAATGTACCCACGCTGCCCCTATGTTGATATATATACTTCTCTAATCTAAGTGTGTCACCCATAGCCGCAACCCATTCCTTAACCAGTGGGGCCCTTGGTGAAATCCATCGCCTCAGTATCAATTTCCTTGCCTGAAACAGAGCTCGCCCGATGGCCTGCAGGGCCAGCTCTGGGGCCTGAACTCCACCAAGAACACCCAACAGACAAACCTTAGGGTCCTCCGGTATCGTAACCCCGAAGGCCCCCGAGAGCGTCGAGAGTACTCCCTTCCAATAGACATGAAGTTTGGGGCAGCGCCAAAGAAGATGCATTAAGTCTCCGTGGTCCCGCATACATCGACCACAGGTGGGAGAATCTCTCCTCCCCATCCTGATCAGCCGGGCTGGTGTGTAATGAGTCCTGTACAAAATGTATAGTTGAGACAATCTCTGAGCCACATTCAGAGAGCTCAGCTGCACAGCCTGTAGAGCCTCCTCCCATTGTTCATCCTCAAATACCCCCACATCCGCCTCCCACCGGGGAACCACTCGAAGAGGGTGCCGATCCATGAAGGAGCTCATTTCTAATCTGCTATTTAAAAATTACAAATTTAAAGGGGAATTTTTTTTTTTCCCTTCATAGCCTGCTGCTGACCGTGACATAAAACATAAGACACTGCTGTGTTCACATCTGCTATTGATTGAAAAATCACCAATTAAAGTGAAAAATAATTATTCATTTTTTCATTCATACGTTACTGTGACATACAGCCTTTACACACAGTGCTTTTCTCATCTGCTATTTAAAAATTACAAATTTAAAGGGGAGTCTGTGTTTGTACGTGTGAGATACACCATTTTGTATACTTTTTTCTATTCCGCTATTCAATATACACCCTTTTGGGGTGAAAAAAATTAAATTGCGGCATAGTCTGTATCGGTACGTGTGAGATACACTTTTAAATTTGTTTGGCACATCTCCTTCCACCGCAGAGGATTGCAGGGCGCTTCAGTTTGCCTCCTGTTCCGAACTCCTCCTACTCCACTTCCTCATCCTCATCCTCCCTTTAGGGTACAAAAGATTGTAATCGGGGCCTAGTCTGTGTTTGTACGAGTGAGATACACCGTTTTATATACTTTTTTCTATTCCGCTATTCAATATACACCCTTTTGGGGTGAAAAATATGAAATTGCGGCATAGTCTGTATCGGTACGTGTGAGATACACCTTTTAAATTTGTTTGACGCATCTCCTTCCACCGCAGAGGATTGCAGGGCGCTTCAGTTTGCCTCCTGTTCCGAACTCCTCCTACTACTCTTCCTCATCCTCCCTTTAGGGTACAAAAAATTGTAATCGGGGCCTAGTCTGTGTTTGTACGTGTGAGCTACACCGTTTTATATACTTTTTTCTATTCCGCTATTCAATATACACCCTTTTGGGTGAAAAAAATGAAATTGCGGCATAGTCTGTTTCGGTACGTGTGAGATACACCTTTTAAATTTGTTTGACGCATCTCCTTCCACCGCAGAGGATTGCAGGGCACTTCAGTTTGCCTCCTGTTCCGAACTCCTCCTACTCCTCTTCCTCATCCTCATCCTCCCTTTAGGGTACAAAAAATTGTAATCGGGGCCTAGTCTGTGTTTTTAAGTGTGAGATACACCGTTTTATATACTTTTTTATATTCCGCTATTCAATATACACCCTTTGGGGTGAAAAAAATTAAATTGCCGCATAGTCTGTATCGGTACGTGTGAGATACACCTTTTAAATTTGTTTGACGCATCTCCTTCCACCGCAGAGGATTGCAGAGCACTTCAGTTTGCCTCCTGTTCCGAACTCCTCCTACTTCTCTTCCTCATCCTCCCTTTAGGGTACAAAAAATTATAATTGGGGCCTAGTCTGTGTTTGTACGTGTGAGATACACCGTTTTATATACTTTTTTTATTCCGCTATTCAATATACACCATTTTGGGGTGAAAAAAATGAAATTGCGGCATAGTCTGTATCGGTACGTGTGAGATACACCTTTTAAATTTGTTTGGCGCATCTCCTTCCACCGCAGAGGATTGCAGGGCGCTTCAGTTTGCCTCCTGTTCCGAACTCCTCCTACTCCTCTTCCTCGTCCTCATCCTCCCTTTAGGGTACAAAAAATTGTAATCGGGGCCTAGTCTGTGTTTGTAAGTGTGAGATACACCGTTTTATATACACATTTTATATTCCGCTATTCAATATACACCCTTTGGGGTGAAAAAAATTTAATTGCGGCATAGTCTGTATCGGTACGTGTGAGATACACCTTTTAAATTTGTTTGGCACATCTCCTTCCACCGCCGAGGATTGCAGGGTGCTTCAGTTTGCCTCCTTTTCCGAACTCCTCCTACTCCTCTTTCTCATCCTCCCTTTAGGGTACAAAAAATTGTAATCGGGGCCTAGTCTGTGTTTGCACGTGTGAGATACACCATTTTATATAGTTTTTTCTATTCCGCTATTCAATATACACCCTTTTGGGGTGAAAAAAATTAAATCGCGGCATAGTCTGTATCGGTACGTGTGAGATAAACCTTTTAAATTTGTTTGGCGCATTTCCTTCCACCGCCAAGGATTGTGGGCGCTTCAGTTTACCTCCTGTTCCGAACTCCTCCTACTCCTACTCCTCTTCCTCATCCTCCCTTTAGGGTACAAAAAATTGTAATCGGGGCCTAGTCTGTGTTTGTACGTGTGAGATACACCATTATCTATACTTTTTTCTATTCCGCTATTCAATATACACCCTTTTGGGGTGAAAAAAATGAAATTGCGGCATAGTCTGTATCGGTACGTGTGAGATACACCTTTTAAATTTGTTTGGCGCATCTCCTTCCACCGCAGAGGATTGGAGGGTGCTTCAGTTTGCCTCCTGTTCCGAACTCCTCCTACTCCTCTTCCTCATCCTCCCTTTAGGGTACAAAAAATTGTAATCGGGGCCTAGTCTGTGTTTGTACGTGTGATATACACCGTTTTATATACTTTTTTCTATTCTGCTTTTCAATATACACCCTTTTGGGTGAAAAAAATTAAATTGCGGCATAGTCTGTATCGGTACGTGTGAGATACACCTTTTAAATTTGTTTGGCGCATCTCCTTCCACCGCAGAGAATTGCAGGGCGCTTCAGTTTGCCTCCTGTTCCGAACTCCTCCTACTCCTCTTCCTCATCCTCCCTTTAGGGTACAAAAAATTGTAATCGGGGCCTAGTCTGTGTTTGTACGTGTGAGATACACCATTTTATATACTTTTTTCTATTCCGCTATTCAATATACACCCTTTTGGGGGTGAAAAAAATTAAATTGTGGCATAGTCTGTATCAGTACGTGTGAGATACACTTTTAAATTTGTTTGGTGCATCTCCTTCCACCGCAGAGGATTGCAGGGCGCTTCAGTTTGCCTCCTGTTCCGAACTCCTCCTACTCCTCTTCCTCATCCTCATCCTCCCTTTAGGGTACAAAAAATTGTAATCGGGGCCTAGTCTGTGTTTGTAAGTGTGAGATACACCGTTTTATATACACATTTTATATTCCGCTATTCAATATACACCCTTTGGGGTGAAAAAAATTTAATTGCGGCATAGTCTGTATCGGTACGTGTGAGATACACCTTTTAAATTTGTTTGGCACATCTCCTTCCACCGCCGAGGATTGCAGGGTGCTTCAGTTTGCCTCCTTTTCCGAACTCCTCCTACTCCTCTTTCTCATCCTCCCTTTAGGGTACAAAAAATTGTAATCGGGGCCTAGTCTGTGTTTGCACGTGTGAGATACACCATTTTATATAGTTTTTTCTATTCCGCTATTCAATATACACCCTTTTGGGGTGAAAAAAATTAAATTGCGGCATAGTCTGTATCGGTACGTGTGAGATAAACCTTTTAAATTTGTTTGGCGCATTTCCTTCCACCGCCAAGGATTGTGGGCGCTTCAGTTTACCTCCTGTTCCGAACTCCTCCTACTCCTACTCCTCTTCCTCATCCTCCCTTTAGGGTACAAAAAATTGTAATCGGGGCCTAGTCTGTGTTTGTACGTGTGAGATACACCATTATCTATACTTTTTTCTATTCCGCTATTCAATATACACCCTTTTGGGGTGAAAAAAATTAAATTGCGGCATAGTCTGTATCGGTACGTGTGAGATACACCTTTTAAATTTGTTTGGCGCATCTCCTTCCACCGCAGAGGATTGGAGGGTGCTTCAGTTTGCCTCCTGTTCCGAACTCCTCCTACTCCTCTTCCTCATCCTCCCTTTAGGGTACAAAAAATTGTAATCGGGGCCTAGTCTGTGTTTGTACGTGTGATATACACCGTTTTATATACTTTTTTCTATTCTGCTTTTCAATATACACCCTTTTGGGTGAAAAAAATTAAATTGCGGCATAGTCTGTATCGGTACGTGTGAGATACACCTTTTAAATTTGTTTGGCGCATCTCCTTCCACCGCAGAGAATTGCAGGGCGCTTCAGTTTGCCTCCTGTTCCGAACTCCTCCTACTCCTCTTCCTCATCCTCCCTTTAGGGTACAAAAAATTGTAATCGGGGCCTAGTCTGTGTTTGTACGTGTGAGATACACCATTTTATATACTTTTTTCTATTCCGCTATTCAATATACACCCTTTTGGGGGTGAAAAAAATTAAATTGTGGCATAGTCTGTATCAGTACGTGTGAGATACACTTTTAAATTTGTTTGGTGCATCTCCTTCCACCGCAGAGGATTGCAGGGCGCTTCAGTTTGCCTCCTGTTCCGAACTCCTCCTACTCCTCTTCCTCATCCTCATCCTCCCTTTAGGGTACAAAAAAATTGTAATCGGGGCCTAGTCTGTGTTTGTACGTGTGAGATACACCCTTTTATATACTTTTTTTTATTCCGCTATTCAATATACACCCTTTTGGGGTGAAAAAAATTAAATTGTGGCATAGTCTTTATCGGTACGTGTGAGATACACCTTTTAAATTTGTTTGGTGCATCTCCTTCCACGGAATGGAATGAAGATCATGCAGGTGACCTGAGTAGTTTGGAGGAAGAGGCAGTGGTCGCACAGAGCCACCAGCACAGCAGAAGAGGGAGCTGGGTGCAGAAGCGGAGCGGCCGTGCCCTAGACACTATGCCTGCTACTGCCCAACGCAGCAAGGGACCGAGCGCACCAAAGCCAGGTCAAAGAAGTTCTCTAGCATGGAAGTTCTTCAGACAATGTGCTGATGACAGGACACGAGTGGTTTGCACGCTGTGCAATCAGAGCCTAAAGCGAGGCATAAACCTTCTCAACCTGAGCACAACCTGCATGATCAGGCATCTAAGTGCAAAGCACGAGCTGCAGTGGAGTATACACCTTTAAAACCAAGAAAGGTCTCTGGCTCCTCCTGCTTCCTCTTCTGCTGCAGTCTCGGCCTCTTCATCCACCTCTGTAGTGATACTGGCACCTGCCACCCCGCAAACAGACGATCTGTCAGCAACACCACCACCTGGGTCACCAACCATCTGCACAATGTCCCGTGGAAGCATTCAGCTTTCCATCTCCCAAACACTTCAGAGGAAGAGGAAGTACAGCCCTACCCACCCGCGATCCCTGGCCCTGAATGCCAGCATTTCAAAATTCTTGGCCTTTGAAATGCTTTCATTCCGTCTGGTGGAGACGCACAGTTTTAAAAGCCTTATGTAGGTGGCTGTCCCACAGTACGTCGTGCCCAGCCGCCACTACTTTTCCAGGCAAGCCATCCCTTCCCTGCACAACCAAGTGGGGGAAAAAATCAGGTGTGCACTGCGCAACGCCATCTGTGGCAAGGTCCACCTAACTACCAATACGTGGACCAGTAAGCATGGTCAGGGGCGTTATATCTCCCTAACGGCACACTGGGTAAATGCAGTGGCGGCTGGGCCCGAGGCGGATAGCAATTTGGCGCATGTCCTTCCACCACCGAGGATTGCAGGGCGCTTCAGTTTGCCTCCTGTTCCTAACTCCTCCTACTCCGCTTCCTCATCCTCTACCACCTCCTCATCCGGTCAGCGTAACACCTTCACCACCAACTTCAGCACAGCCAGGGGTAAACGACAGCAAGCAGTTTTAAAACTTGCCTGTTTGGGGGAAAAACCACACACCGCGCAGGAGTTGTGGAGGAGCATGAAACAGCAGACCAATGAGTGGTTGCTGCCAGCGAGCCTCAAGCCCGGCCTGGTGGTGTGCGATAACGGGCGACATCTCATAGCAGCTCTGGGCCTAGCCGGTTTAATGCACATCCCTTGCCTGGCGCATGTCCTGAATTTGGTAAATTACCCCGATATGTCAGAGCTCCTGCAGAAAGTGCGGGCCGTCTGTGCGCACTTTCGGCATTCTCACCCTGCTGCTGCTCGCCTGTCAGCGCTGCAGCGTAACTTTGGCCTTCCCGCTCACCACCTCATATGTGAGGTGCCCACAAGGTGGAACTCCACCTTGCACATTCTGGAAAGACTGTGCGAGCAGCAGCAGGCCATAGTGGAGATTCAGCTGCAGCACGCACGCGAGTCGCTCTGCGGAACAGCACCACTTTACCACCAATAACTGGGCCTCCATGCGAGACCTGTGTGCCTTGTTGCGCTGTTTTGAGTACTCCACCAACATGGCCAGTGCCGATGACGCCGTTATCAGCTTAACTATCCCACTTCTATGCCTCCTTCAAAAAACGATTCGGGTGATGATGGAAGAGGATGTGGCACAGGAGGAGGAGGAGGAAGAGGGATCATTTCCAAGGCTTTCAGGGCAGTCATTCACAAGTGGCTCCGAGGGTGGGTTCCTGCCCCCACAAATGCCAGGGACACAATTGTCCAGCAGGGGCACAGTTCTGGAGGATGAGGAGGAGGAGATGGAGGAGGAGATGGAACCATGTTCACAGCAGGGTGGCACCTAGGCCAGCTCATGGCCATCACTGGTGCGTTGCTGGGGGGATACAGAGGACACAGACGATACACCTCCCACAGAGGACAGCCTTTCCTTGCCTCTGGGCAGCCTGGCACACATGAGCGATTACATGCTGCAGTATCTCTACAACAACCGCCGAGTTGCCCACATTCTAACTTGTGCTGATTACTGGGTGGCCACGCTGCTGGATCCCCGTTACAAGGACAACGTACCGCCCTTAATTCACTCACTGGAGCGTGATCGCAAGATGCGTGAGTACAAGCGTACGCTGGTAGACGCGATGCTGCTGGCATTCCCACCTAACAGCCGGGCCACAGTGGAAGCACAAGGCCAAGGCAGAGGAGGAGGAGGAGGAAGAGGTCGCCAACGCAACCAGGGCACCGCCAGCACCTCAGAAGGCAGGGTTAGCATGGCCAAAATGTGGAAAAGCTTTGTCAGCACACCACAACAAACAGCAGCACCAGCAGCTCATATGGAACGTCTTAGCAGGAGGTAGCATTTTACCAACATGGTGGAGCAGTATGTGTGCACTCGCCTACATGTAGTGAATGACGGGTCTGCCCCCTTCAACTTCTGGTTCTCCAAATTGGGCACATGGCCTGAGCTTGCCCTTTACGACTTGGAGGTGCTGGCGTGCCCTGCAGCCAGTGTATTATCTGAATGTGTATTTAGCACGGCCGGGGGCGTTATCACAGACAAGCGCAGCCGCCTGTCCAGAGACAATGTGGACAAGCTCATATTCATTAAAATGAACCAGGCATGGATCCCACAGGACTTTTCCGTACCTTGTGCAGAATAGAGATGGATACCGGCCTTACCCAGCCATTGTTATATTTTTGATCTTTCTCACTCTTTTGGGGTGTACCCTAATTTAAATTGACTAAAAAAAAAGCAGTGTTGGCTACCTCGTCCCCCTCGACCGTCGCTTCCACCTACCCCGCCACATCCACCGCCACCTCAACCTCCCTCCTACTCCATATGGGCCTCGTCCTTCACAGATGAAGAAAATTGTTTTATTTTTCTTTTTTTGTTGTAGCTTTAAGTTATTTCCCTATCCACATTTGTTTGCAGAGCACTTGCCATGCTCTTAACTACATTTTGCTGCCATTTGCAGCACTCTAGCCCTTTCCATTGGTTTTTTAGAGCCATTTTAGTGCCTGAAAGTTCGGGTCCCCATTGACTTCAATGGGGTTCGGTGTCCCGGTTAAGTTCGGAAAAAGTCCGGGTCACGGACCCGGACTTTTTTTTCAAGTTCAGCCGAACCCACCGAACACGGACATCCAGGTGTCCGCTCAACTCTAATTTGGAGTAATCTGCAATATTGTAAGTATAGAGAGTATTCTGTATATAGTGGGGACATTGCCAGTAACTTGCAGTATTGAGACTAACTTGGGTCACTGTAACCTGAGACAGCAATTTGGGGCACACGAGTCGGTGCAAGTAACTTGGAGCACTGTGTGTAAATGGGAAATTGTGTGTAACTTGGAGAACTATGTGTAACTGGGCCATTGTGAGTAATTTGGAGCACTGTGTGAAACTGGGCCATTGTGAGTAACTGGGGCACTGAGAGTAACTGGAGTATTGTGAGTACCTGAGGAATTGTAAGTACTCGGAGCAATGCAAGTACAGAGGCATTGTGACTGGGGCATTGTGTGTACTCAAAGCACTAGGAATACTCAGGCAGTGTGTGTAATCTGGGGGCACTATGAAAACTGAGTATTTTAAGGTATCATTGAGTACTGGGGCACTGTTGGTACTGAGGCTCTGGTTGTATAAAGGCACCCCAAGTGAGAGCAGGAGGAGGGGACAACGGGGACTACATGATACTGAACAGGAGGAGAAGAAGCAGTGTAACCAGGGAGCCACTTATCCTGAAGGATGAAGACATATCTCCTTTCACAGTTAGAAATGGTGGCATTGTAGAGCAATGTTACTATCATAGGGGAATATAATTATCCAGATGGAACTGCTCACTCTTCTAAATGTCTTTTGGGACAATTTTATGTTTCAGTTGGTGGATAGCCCAGCTAAAAACAAGGCTCTGCTTGACCTACTGATAGCGGATGTGGAAGTAAGGGATACCTTAGGAAACAGCGATCACAAGGCAATTACGTTCACTGTAAATCATAGGAAAAGCAGACATGAGAGTAGGACATGTACATCAAATTTAAAGAGAGCCAGCTTTACCAAGCTGTGCTCCACACTCCAGGACGTTAAATGGGAGAATTTTCTAAAAACAAAAAAACATGGAGGAAAAATGGGAATACTTTAAGAACATTTGAATTAATTCCATTAGCCAGTGTACTCCATTGGATAACAAATATAAAAGAACTAAGGTTAAACCTGGGTGGCTAAATTGTAGTGTGAAAAGGCACATTAAAGAAAAAAAAAACCTGTGTGGTTAATTCTAACGTAAAAAGTCACATTAAAGAAAAAAACTGTCCTTTAAAAAATATATGGCAGGGAGGACATTGCCAGTGTTCCAACACTTCAAAGTATGTAACAAGAAATGTAAGATCAGGGCAGCAAAAATAGATCACGAGAGACACATAGTAGCTAAAGGGAGTGAAAAGAATCCCAAATATTTTTCAAATATATAAATAATAAAAATGCAAAGTAAGAGCATATTAGCTCCATAAAGGATGGTCAGAATAAGGTTGCTTTAAGTGATAGGGAGAAAGCAAATGTAATAAATACATTCTTTTCCTCAGTATTCACTGAGGAAAAGAAGGGGTATAATAGACAAGATGATATTGTTAGCAAAAAAGCAAGGAGTGTACCATGGTGGCTAACAGAAGCCAGTGTTCTTAAAAGACTTGAAAAACCTAATGTGAACAAATCACCAGGGCCAGGTGGATTACATCTGAGAGTCCTTAAAGAATTTAGCCAGGTCATTGCCAGACCTTTATTCTTAATCTTTAAGGACAGCTTATGGATCACAATGGTACCAGCAGACTGGCAGAAAGCTAATGTGGTGCGAATATTCAAGAATGAGCCAAGATACATACCAGGAAACTACAGTCCAGTCAGCCTTACATCTATTGTTTGTAAATTTTTGGAGGCATTGATATAGGGCCATATCCAAGAATTTGCTAATGAAACTAGTATCATAAGTGGTAACCAGCATGGGTTTATGAAAGATTGTTCTTGCCAGACTATCCTTTTAATGTAATGGAAGTGAGATATAATCTGGATAAAGGAAAGGACTTCTTGCTTATTAACTATGGCAGCTACCACTGGGCTTGGTGCAATCATGTTTCCTGATTTGCTGTGATTTTGGGCTATTTGACCCAAGGTTGTCCCTCTGCCCCGGGCGACAGTAGTTTAAGGATGGCCTGGAGGGGTTCCTGAATCCAGACCCCCTACAGTACTTAGATATATGTCAATACACCACCAGCATGTTCAACCCTCTTCAGGGTCCCTGCAAAGTGGGTTCTTGCTCCTCTGGGGTTGGGGTAAGTCCTTTTTAGAGTCTTGGAGAAAATTATAACATCTTCCCGGTAAACTAGTACAGTCTCAAAATTAAAGTCTACCAAGCATAATTTCATTAAGCGTTGAAAAGTGCTGGAGGCATTGCTTGGCCTAAAGGACATGTGGTTGAACTCAGACAGTCCCAAGGGCCTGATAAGCCAGTCTTTTCACAATCCTGATCTCTTACTGCCACTTTCCACTAGCCAATTGCCAAATCAAGGATAGAGAAGCACTTGGTATGCCACAATGACATTAGTGATCCTTCCACCCAGGGTAATGGGTAGGCATCCTGGTGGGTACAGACACTTAACTTGCCATAGTCCACACAGAATCACAGGCTTCCTTCTTTCTTCCCCACCAGAACCACCAGAGCAGCCCAGGAGCTGAAACTCTCCAGGATTACACCATTTCATAGCAGGCTGTGGAGCAAGTCCCTGGCCTCCTGGCACAGAGCTGGGTCAGAGAAGTGTTTGTGGAAGACATCAGGATCCCAGCTGGGCTCAGCTGGGGGCCTGCTGAAGAGAGAGGATGCCTGAGCTAGAGGCAAGAGATCTGGGGTCAAGAAGCTTCTCATACAGTATGAGTGAGTACTTAATTCAGCCATACGTTCAAGAGAGGTGACTGTGGAGTGGAATACCCCACCAGTCAGGTCCAGGTGCAGTCAGAAGTGAGTGCAAAACAACCAATGGTACACCAACTCCCAGTGACTGATCTAGAGCAGTCAGGTGCAGTGCAAGAAAGCCACACATTGTATTACTAACTTCTACCACTACTATTTTTCACCAGTACTACTTTCTATAAGTGCTTTACAGAACATTGCAACATACTGCTGTGCAATAAAGCTTGCAACCTGTTTCAGAGTAGCCAAGGACTTAGCAGTCCTCAGTTTTTGTGTATAAAGTTCTAAAAATGTCTTCAGTTCAGGATATCCCATCCTCCTATTTCCCATCAAAGTTAACAGTTCTCAAAAACACATAAAACAAGAAACAAAACCCCTAGTCTGTTTTTTGAGTCATGTGGCTGTGGGCAGCACTACACTTAGCTAGCACAGGTGCCTGAAGATAATTGGATCATTCAGAGATATCTAATCAGCCTCCAGTGTTAATAGCCAGCTTTAGAGCTGGACTGTTGGCATCTTGACTGGTTTGGTAAAATCTACCTTTATTTTCAGTGCTCAATACTTATAACATCACAGCTCAGCTATGAGACTATTAGCCCACTAGCAGGTGATCATTTGCATATCTGAATCTTGGTGTTTGCAAGTCTTAGTTAGGCAGCACTTCTCTCTGCTACAACTCAGGTTTTTTTTTTTTATCCAAAATATTTTTTATTAAATATCACGTTTTTTACTAAACACCATCTTTTGCCCACACTGTTGGCTTGGTGGTGAAAGTCCTAGCTGGGTTTTTACCCCCCTGTGCAATCCCCATAGTTAATAGACAATAAGGACTGTAGCTATCACTTTCAGTGCCATACCTATATTTTAATATGGAGCTAGATGTAGCACCTTAAGCAGGACCATCTCCATAAGGAAGAGAATACTCTAATCCTTTGTCTCTGTAATTCCATTGGCCCAAAGCACAGTATCGACAAATACATAAAATGAAATGCAAACCCAGTCAAAGAGTATCCTGGGTTTCTGTCATCATTTATGTTCCACTATTGTGCTTTACTTGTAAGACTCCATGTATGTGACCTCAATCATCCTGGCCAGAGAGTGCCATTACTAACTGCTTTACAGCATCTCGCCGAAGCAACTGCAGATCCTATTTTGGAGATACCTTGGCCAACCTCATTCTTTCTCTCTTTGATTTCTTAGTAAAGCCAGGAAAAACCTACCAGTGTCCTTCTATATCATCATTCTACAGATAGAAATACTTTAAAATAATAATGGATCAACCAAATTTTACTTGATATCAGGTCCTCATACCTAGTAATTTGAGAGAGGAAATTGTGAAAAACCCCCACTAGTCCTAGATCAAAGTGGGGGTGTGAGAAATGGGACTATGGCGGATCTGATATCAACAGTAGGAAGGTAAGCAACAAAGGTTGATTACAAAAATAGAAAAAAGTTTATTATACATCTCTTAAAAATAATATTAACAATAGATCAGCAGCACAATGTTGCGGCATGTTGACAATAGTGTGACATATCAAGAATGAACATTGATAGTTGAAGTTGCCATTTCAATGCATTTCACAAGTTAATTCAAGCTTCGTCAGGAATAAAGACAACTTTGTTCACCTAAATACAGGCTATGATTTATACAAGCCCTGCCCCTGATGCATCACACAAGGGAAAAGAAAGGGAGAAAAAAAAAGAAATACATATAGTGATATGTCAGTCAAACATTGAAATTTTGGTAGATAACTAGCCTTTATGGCATAAAACACATACATATCTATGCTTACCACACTTCATTATTTTGAATGGTTTAATCATTTACTTGACCACAGGTACCGCACAAACCAACATCCAATACCCCACAACCAAAAAAACCCCACGGGGGGCCATATTTTGTCCTCCCATAGGGATGGACCAATCTTAAGGGGACCCCACCACAGCAGGCAATAGGTGGATAAATCGTTCTCTAAAAGAAATGATACAATATCAACATAAATATCGGGTGATGCGAGTCTTGAGGTAAAAGTTAACTCCAAAATCTCTCTAAATGGGCTACTGCCCCCCATCTTCACATATCAGCCAAAATCTCCCTATAAACGTCATATTTACCCTAAATATCAAGTGGTCTACTCCACAGTGGATAGGTTAATATGTGGGGCAAGGGAGCCCGGGTTATCAATGTTTCATTGTTTACTATAATATCTAAGGATGATATTAGGGGATAAGCAAGATTAGAAGATATATAATGACAGGGAAAGGGATGTACACACAGTAGAATCCCATATGGCAGAAAATTTGGCAGTAAATTAAGTCATAGTCATCCAAAAGGACGGAGAGAATATTTGGGGCAAATCTAAATGATGTTCGGAAAGGCTCACTAAAAATGTATCAAAAATATTAAGTGATATAAATATTCCATAAGGTATTGAAGAACCTCCCCATAACTTACCCAGATCACAGGTCCCACATGTAGAGAGTCGAAAGGAGTCGGGGGGTTTTTGGTTGTGGGGTATCGGATGTTGGTTTGTGTGGTACCTGTGGTGAATCGAATGATTAAACCATTCAAAATAATGAAGTGTGGTAAGCATAGATATGTATGTGTTTTATGCCTTAAAGGCTAGTTATCTGCCAAAATTTCAATGTTTGACTGACATATCACTATATGTATTTCTTTTTTTTCTCCCTTTCTTTTCCCTTATGTGATGCATCAGGGCTTGTATAAATCATAGCCTGTATTTAGGTGAACAAAGTTGTCTTTATTCCTGACGAAGCTTGAATTAACTTGCGAAATGCATTGAAATGGCAACTTCAACTATCAATGTTCATCCTTGATATGTCACACTATTGTCAACATGCCACAACATTGTGCTGCTGATCTATTGTTAATATTATTTTTAAGAGATGTATAATAAACTTTTTTCTATTTTTTTTTAATCAACCTTTGTTGCTTAGCAAAGTTAGCTCATTGGATTGATATATTAGATCCTAAGGTACCTCATCCCTAGTCAGAATAGAGAGAGTATCGAACATTGGGCCACAAGTTGGGATTTTAAAGGGTACCGTTCTATAACCAATACAACACAAAATATGTATATGAGATTTGTCTAAAAAAAAGTTTTACTTTATTGTTCACATAGATTTCCCAACAACGGGACAGACAAAATAGACAATAGTGTTACAAGACAGTTTGAAAACATAACCATAGTAACAAACATATATTGATAAAATATCATAATAAGGTCAAATCCTTGAATATGTGGGCGGACTCATCAGAGGCCACAGCCGGCCTGGGTGTACCAGAGCCAGTGTGTATCTCTCTAATGGATCCAAACTCCACTACCCGACATGTTTCGCGGTATGTACCGCTTCCTCAGGGGCACAAGGGATAGAGCTTAATGATAAGCAACTAAAAAGATGACAAGAAAAATACAGAATTATTATACTTAAATATCAAGGTTATACTTTATCTTCGTGCCATTTTATTATTTTGAATATCAGTGTGTGTCAAGTATGGAGCGTTCGGCCGCAGCCCCTCCAACTTGTGACACATATACGTCATGTATTCGATCACACTTTAAAAAAATTACTTACATGAATACAAGCAATTTTTTTAAAGTATGATCGAATACATGACGTATATGTGTCACAAGTTGGAGGGGCTACGGCCGAACGCTCCATACTTGACACACACTGATATTCGAAATAATAAAATGGCACGAAGATAAAGTATAACCTTGATATTTAAGTATAATAATTCTGTATTTTTCTTGTCATCTTTTTAGTTGCTTATCATAAAGCTCTATCCCTTGTGCCCCTGAGGAAGCGGTACATACCGCGAAACATGTCGGGTATTGGAGTTTGGATCCATTAGAGAGATACACACTGGCTCTGGTACACCCAGG
This sequence comes from Pelophylax lessonae, assembly GCF_965119305.1. Taxonomy (NCBI): domain Eukaryota; kingdom Metazoa; phylum Chordata; class Amphibia; order Anura; family Ranidae; genus Pelophylax; species Pelophylax lessonae. The sequence continues at coordinate 35,764,926 of NC_138779.1, read as the reverse complement.
CCGGCTGTGGCCTCTGATGAGTCCGCCCACATATTCAAGGATTTGACCTTATTATGATATTTTATCAATATATGTTTATTACTATGGTTATGTTTTCAAACTGTCTTGTAACACTATTGTCTATTTTGTCTGTCCCGTTGTTGGGAAATCTATGTGAGCAATAAAGTAAAACTTTTTTTAGCTAAATCTCATATACATATTTTGTGTTGTATTGGTTATAGAACGGTACCCTTTAAAATCCCAACTTATGCCCCAATGTTCGATACTCTCTCTAACCTTTGTTGCTTACCTTCCTACTGTTGATATCAGATCCGCCATAGTCCCATTTCTCACACCCTTACTTTGATCTAGGACTAGTGGGGTTTTTTCACAATTTCCTCTCTCAGACAGAAATAATTTGTAGTAATAACAATTATATACTGTAGTATTCGAATATCTGAAAAGACTTACTTTTTATTTTGGATAGGGTAGGGATGGGTTAATCCCTTTGTCAGGTTGTTTTTGATTTCTGTGCCCCTGCTGGGAAGATTTATAAATAGGGGCTACCTGTCCTGGTGTCCATTGTCCCTAAGACAGCACAAAAGAGTGAGAGGAACTTCAAGAGAAGCTGATACTTAAAGCGATTGTGTTACTGTAATAATGACACTGGCAGGGAGGGGGTTAACCCTGTGGTGATCAATGGATTAAATGTATGCCTCATGCTTACTGACGTGTGTGGGGGGAGGGGGTTCTGTCACAGAAATAGAGATCGCAGGTTCAGCTATGCTGAATCCTGTGATCTCTCCCTGTCTGTCAATGTGAAGATCTGCCAGCTTAGTTTTCATAAGCAGGTGGGTCTTCTCATAGTTTCCCTGACGATTGGGGAAGGGAGGCAGCAATCACCGCCTCTCCTCCTCCTCCGGCCCGACTCCCGCGGTGTCTAAACACAGCAAGAGCTAGCCTCTGGTGACGCGTGAGCGCCACCGGAATCACTAGGAGTCCAACGACGTAGGTCTACATCACTGGACCCAGGGGAGCTGCACTGCCGCAGTAGGATTACTGTGAGCAGTCAGCAAGTGGTTAAGCAGGCTTCTGTGAAAATTGGGAGCCAATCACACAAGCAGGAAATTTGTTTCTGGGGGGTGTGGTCAGTATACATTCTGGGTACAGAATAACTCCAGGTAGCCATTTTGCATTGCAAATTCTGAAAATGACAGCAGCTGCAGATAAAAAAGGAAAGGTCATTTTTAATAACATTTAATTACAATATGATTTGTGTCGCAATTGTATATGCTATATTGTTTTTTCTTTATTTGCTGTTTTTTTTCCCCACAAAAGTGGAGTTACCCTTTAACAACCACTTCAAGTTTCACTTATTTAGTTTTACCTTTCCCATGTTGTTGACTAATCCCAGGGTTCTGTTTTTATTTATCTGGTAAATCCAGTTCCTTGTTGCCAGTTTTTGTTTGTTAAATTCTCATGACAGTCATGGGAAATTTATCTAACAAAGATCTGAATACTGCCTTTATTTTTGTAAAATAAACCTTCAGAATTCTATATATTATTCATTATTTTCTAATCTCTTTTGGCTTACTTTTAGGTAATTTAACTTTTTCTTTTTTAAGTAAAAACAGGAAAAAGTCCACAACTCCCTCTCAACTGAACAAAGAGATGGCATACTTACTTATCCCATCGTTTTTTTATCACCAGCAGGTTCCAGGTATCAGGCTACAAAATCCTGACAAGATGGAATAAAAACCCCCACAGTTCTCATTAAATTCTATGCATGCACTCCCCTATGAACCTGCTGGAGATATGGTGTGCCAATATTTGGAGTTGATTTAAAATTTAATAGAGTTAAAGCAATAGTTAAAGTAATTCTAAAAAAAAAAAAAAAAAAAAATATAACAAACATGTTATACTTACCTGCTCTGTGTAAAGGTTTTGCAGCCCCGATCCTCTTCTTTTTGGGTCCCCGCCGGCAATCCTGGCTCCTCCCCAGTGCTAAGTGTCCCCAATAGCAAGCCTTTAGAACTACTTTACTTATTTTAATAAACCTCCCAATTTTGGCTGATATTGTGACCTTTTATGATTTTGTAATATTTTACATGTACAGTATGTTAAATCTGATGATGCATTTTGGTATACTCATTATCCAAAGGTGGACACTGTAATTGTCCTGAAACATATTGACTTTCTATAGATAGATAAATAAGACACACAGTGGTGTTTAATAGATACATATTTAACAATATTATTTCAATATTGATCTCTATTAGGATTAAAGACATGCCTGGAGCTTGAAGGAAATTATAAGCAAAGGGCATACATGACAGGGTGGCAGGAAAACCAGGCAGTAGGGGTTAAATTGGTTGTTGGGATATGAGAGGTCAGGACTCTTACCTTATTGGCAGAGCAGACGAGGCGATGGAGAGGAGCAGGAGAGAGAGTAGTTGGAGGGGAGGAGTCAGGGCCGATCCTGGGCAGGTGCACGGGGTGCACCGCACCTAGGCGCCGCAAGCTGAGGTGGAGGAGGGGCGCCGAAGCTCCAGTGACAGGGCCGATGTTCTAAAATTTAATACACAGCTGACAGAGAGGAGGCAGCAGGACTGGTTGCTTAGCTGAGAGGAGGGGGGGCGGAGAGAAGACATCCTCGGGTCTGAGAGGAGGCGGGATGGATTGCTTAGCTGGGAGGAGACGGGACGGAGGTAGAGAAAAAATGTAATCAGCAAGCTCTGCATTATTACAATTATGCTCAACCTCCGTCCCGCCTCCTCCCAGCTAAGCAGTTCGTCCCGCCTCCACCACGCCTCCGCCTCGCCTCCTCTCAGACCCGAGGATGTCTTCTCTCCGTGCCGCCTCCTCCCAGCTAAGCACTTCGTCCCGCCTCCACCCCGCCTCCTCTCCATCCTGTCTCCTCTCAGCTAAGTAATCAGTCCCGCCTCCTCTCTGTCAGCAGTGACGTATTGGCACCGGCGGGGCGCCATTTTTAAATCTAAAGTAAAAAACTGCAGTGGCCCAGCAGTGGCACGCGCCTCTCATCACGGCCAGGCAAGACCCCTCCACAGCCTCAGACATCTCCCCCCCTGTACCATGTCCGCAGCCTCAGACATTTCCCCCCTGTTCCATGTCCGCAGCCTCAGACATCTCCCCTCTGTACCATGTCCGCAGCCTCAGACATCTCCCCCCTGTACCATGTCCGCAGCCTCAGACATCTCCCCCCTGTACCCAGTCCACAGCCTCAGACATCTCCAACCCTGTACCATGTCCCCAGCCTCAGACACCTCCCCCCTGTACCATGTCTGCAGCCTCTAACCATCTCCCCCCTGTACCATGTCTGCAGCCTCAGACATCTCCATCCTGTACCATGTCTGCAGCCTCAGAAACTCCCCCCTGTACCATGTCCGCAGCCTCAGACATCTCCCCCCTTTACCATGTCCGCAGCCTTTAACTATCTCCCCCTGTACCATGTCCGGAAGCCTCAGACATCTCCCCCCTGTCCCATGTCTGCAGCCTCAGATATCTCCCCCCTGTACCATGTCTGCAGCCTCAGACAACTGCCCCCTGTACCATGTCCGCAGCCTCAGACATCTCCCCCCTGTACCATGTCCACAGCCTCTAACCATCTCCCCCTGTACCATATCTGGAGCCTCTGACATCCCCTGTACCATGTCTGCAGCCTCTAACCATCTCCCCTGGTACCATGTCCGCAGCCTCTAACCATCTCTCCCTGTACCATGTTTGCAGCCTCTAACCACCTCCCCGTGTACCATGTCCGCAGCCTCTAACCATCTCCCCCTGTACCATGTCTGCAGCCTCCAACCATCTCTCCCTGTACCATGTTCACAGCCTCTAACCATCTCCCACTGTACCATGTCCGCAGCCTCTAACCATCTCCCCCCTGTACCATGTCCACAGCCTCTAACCATCTCCCCCTGTACCATGTCCACAGCCTCTAACCATCTCCCCCTGTACCATGTCCGCAGCCTCTAACCATCTCCCCCCTGTACCATGTCCACAGCCTCAGACATCTCCCCCCTGTACCATGTCCACAGCCTCTAACCATCTCCCCCTGTACCATGTCCACAGCCTCTAACCATCTCCCCCTGTACCATGTCATTTGGTGGGCACTGGTAGGCTGCATTTGGTGGGCACTAGTAAGCTGCATTTGGTGGGCATTGGTATTCTGCATTTGGTGGGCACTGGTAGGCTGAATTTGGTGGGCACTGGTAAGCTGCATTTGGTGGACTCTGGTAAGCTGCATTTGGTGGGCACTGGTAGGCTGCATTTGGTGGGCTCTGGTAAGCAACATTTGGTGGGCTCTGGTAAGCTGCATTTGGTGGGCACTGGTAGGCTGCATTTGGTGGGCACTGGTAGGCTGCATTTGGTGGGCACTGATGAGGCTGCATTTGGTGGGCACTGATGAGGCTGCATTTGGTGGGCTCTGGTGAGGCTGCATCAATGCATTGATCTCTCTCCTGCCTGCCCTGGTGATGCCGTTTTCTGTCGTTCTGCTAAGGAGGTTGGACGTTGGCAGTTGGGGTCCTTGACAAGGGTCCAAAACATGGTGTCAAACGATAAAGTGGTGGGACCCATCTCAGGAATTAAGTCCTATGGTTGTTCCGATTCAGTCTAGACTGACCGGGTAGTGTAAGGTGGTAGGGGTCTGTGGTCAGTTAGGATAGTCCTCGAGGCGATGTTTTGGTGGCTGGGGACAGAGCCTAACTTAATGGTACGACAGACTCCAAAATTGTGAGAGATGGCATCGTCAAGGATCTGCAACCATTCTTTGATCTGGATTGGTTTGACTGTTTTATGTTTTTTTGTTATTTGTGGTTTTGATTACTAAAAGGCTGAACCGGCCATTTAATCCCAATGCTGAGTTAGGGTTGCCATTTAAAGCTAAAGGGGGTGGTGGTGGGCACTGATCCAGGTAATATGGTTAAACAGGTGGTATCTGAACTACCCTAGTCATGCAAACTAACATTTCTGACTTCACAGCTGCAGTGCTTTCTGACTACCACTTATTGCCTGCAGATACTTTGTAACATTTGCACTCTGAGATGAATGCTGTTAATTTCAATCTACTCTCCCTTAGGGCTCTTTCACGCGGTCCGCCTCCGTAGGCGGATCCGTGTTGCTCAGCGGGGATCGATCCGCGATCCCCGCTGAGCCGGCGGGTGACAGCTCCGTCTCCGCTTGCAGAGCGGAGAGGGAGGTGTCTCAGCACCCGCTGCCCTCTATGGGGGATCGGATGAGAGCGGACCGCTTGTCCGCTCTCATCAGATCCGCTCCGCTCCGATTACTGAACGGATGGAAAAATAGGGTTTCACGCACAGGATCGGATGCGGATGGCAGCGGGTGTCAGCAGAGGTGTCTCCGCTGACATCCGCTGCCCCATAGAGCTGCATGGAGGATCCGATCAGATCTGCCTAAAAAACTGACAGGCGGATCTGATCGGATCGCCCGTGTGAAAGAGCCCTTATAACATTATAAGCTGTAATGAACATAATGGCTATATAATCGGTGAGATCTCTAACATTTGGTCTCGTCTGTACTGCAAAGTAATCTCTGGCCAACCCCAGCTTATCAAGGGCATTTTTCACAAAGTCCTCATTGTAGTTCAAATGATGGATCTCTTCCTCTCTAATAACCCAAAAAAAAAAGCAGCTTTAAGATCTTCCCTGGATTATTGATGTATTAATTTTCATTTTTCTTGATAAAATCCAGTATATCTATATGCATTACCAATGCAGTCAGCAATTGGCAACACCTCTGGCGAGGTTATGTTTTCCTGTTCCAAATAACATTTAATACCCTGCTTGATAAATTAATTTAGGTACATTTCTTTCTCCTGAATTTCCTCTCTAAATAAATTATTAAATGGACATTTTAGGTAGTGTTTTCAGTATTCTGCAAGTGAAGAGCATACTTTTTGGTTCAGCACTGAATTTATCAGCAACATCTGCAAGTTATTTTCAGACTTAACCACTTAAGCCCTGGAAGATTTTACCCCCTTCCTGACCAGGGGTTTTTTTGCGATATTTTACTGCGTGAATTTAACGGACAATTGCGCGGTCGTGCGACACTGTACCTAAACGAATTTCACGTCCTTTTTTCCCCACAAACAGAGCTTTCTTTTGGTGGTATTTGATCACCTGTGCGATTTTTTGATCATGCGCTATAAACAAAAAAAGATCGTAAATTTTGCAAAAATAACAATATTTTTCACTTTTTTTTATATGAAATTCCCCCCCCAAAAAATGTAAAAATCAAAATTTTTTAACATTTTCGGCCAATTTGTTTTATGCTACATATGTTTGGTAAAAAAAATCGCAAAAAGCGTATTTTGATTGGTTTGCACAAAAGTTATCGTGTTTACTAACAAAGGGAAAGATTTTTGTCATTTTTGGTGTTTTTTTTTTAACGAGTAATGGCGGCGATCTGCGATTTTTTTTGCGGTACTGCGACATTGCGGTGGACAGATCGAACCCTTGACTGACATTTTTGACACTTTTGGGGGTACCAGTGACATTACTGCAGTAATCGGTGCTATACATATGCACTGTTACTGTAAAAATGACACTGGCAGGGAAGGGGTTAACTGTATTGGACAGGGAGGGGTTAAGTGTGTCCTAGGGGCATGTTTCTAACTGTAAAGGGACATGGCTACTAGTGTAAAAACAGAGATCAATGGTTCTACATAGTAAAACCGTCTGATCTCCATTTTTACACAGGGGAGAATGACAGGCGGCTTGTTTACATAAGCCGCTCCGCCTTTCTCCCGCTCTACCGACGATTGGGTCCGCCGGTCACACGCCCGCACTCCTCCGTGAACGAGCCGAACCGGGCGCGCGCCTCAGCGGGCGCGCGCTCGCCCGCTATTGGCTCAAAGCCAAAACCCGACGACAGGCGAGCGACGTAGACCTACGTCACTCTGCCTGGCCGGGGCTGACTGCCGCAGTAAATATACTGTGCGCAGTCGGCAACCGGTTAAGGCCCGCACAGATGGGCCAAATGTCAGGACAGCATCAACTGGTTCAAAAGAAACCAGCTGACATTCGGCTAGTGTGTACAGCCGGGCTGGCTTCTGTTGAAGGGTCATGACTGAAAAAGGTCTGCCGATCAGTACCTGATCAGTGCTCTCAGCCAATGCCTGAAAGCGCTGACTGGCGTTTTCTCATGGGGGGGCCATCCAGTTGTCAGAACGCAATAGCTCAGCAGTGGAGAACAGAGCACTAACATTATCCCCTCTTCAATCCATAATGAATGCTGCTGCAAGACTTATCCACCTTACCAACCGTTCAGTGTCCTCCAACCCTCTCTGCCAATCCCTTCATTGGCTTCCACTCACCCAACGAATAAAATTCAAAGTGCTAACAATAGTTTACAAAGCCATCCACAACTCTGCCCCCAGCTACATCACTAACCTGATCTCAAAATATCAACCTAGCCGCTCTCTTCGGTCCTCCCAAGACCTCCTGCTCTCTAGCTCCCTTGTCACCTCTTCCCGTGCTCGCCTCCAGGATTTCTCCAGAGCTTCTCCCATTCTTTGGAACTCTCTACCCCAATCTGTCCGACTGTCCCCTAATCTATCTATCTTTAGATGATCCCTGAAAACCCTTCTCTTTAAAGAAGCCTACCCGGCTACTAACTAATAACACTGTTTCACCTGCTCCATCAGCTCATCCCCCATAGCTATTGCCTTTTGTATCAATTGACCCTCCCTTTTAGATTGTAAGCTCTAACGAGCAGGGCCCTCTGATTCCTTTTGTTCCAAATTGTAGTGTAACTGTACTGTCTGCCCTCATTTTGTTAAGCGCTGCGCAAACTGTTGGCGCTATATAAATCCTGTATAATAATAATAATAATAATAATTAATTCAGCGGCTCCTCCCAAGTTCTACAATTTTTTTTATGTTCAGTCCGCTGGGTTGAAAGAATTTTTTTTTTATTGTGTACCATGCTTTATAGACAGAATGAAAAAAGGAAACCCCCAGGTTTGTGGGACTATGAATGCGAATGATCACTTGGAAAAATACTGACATGTATATAAAAGAATATCAAATACTTTATTGTTTGTACATAAAAGATAACAAATGAGACAAAAACAATAACAATCACAAACTGTTTCTAAAAAGTTGCATGCAAGTACAGCGCATACATGGTATAGAAGATTCCGGGGTACATATGGTGCAGAAAAAAACGACCCTACGCGTTTCGGGTAAGAACCCTTCTTCAGGGGGTCAAACAAAATTCGGACCATGTAGTATCACCTATATAGGCAAAGAAGTAATGCTGTAAATTTATAGATATGTATACACTTTCCATTGGAGCATCTCAATGGTTAATACATACCACTTGGGTCTTCAATATACCGAGAGGAGCTGTGTGTAGCTAAAATCCGGTGGAACACAACAGAGGAAGAGAGGATGCCTGGTTTCAGGGCTACATGTGTTGTAGACAGGAGTACTTGAGAAATGTAGAAAGCAGGCTGTAGTATTGCAGATCAGTGGGCACCACAGTGATCAAAGCTGGTCCAGATAGAACCCCAAGAGGGGGATCGCCCAAGTAATTAATATGTAATAAAGTAAGGACCTGGGATATATAAAAAGTATACATCAATATAGCAATAAAAAAAAGAATTAAGAAGAAAAGGGAGGAGAAGAAAAGAAGGGCAGAATAATGATGTAATTCAAAAATATCTTTACCTGTGATATATGGGTTGCCGCACGGCGAGAGGTCATATAGGTCAGGATTTACGTAGTCAATGTCAACCCCATGTAGTAAGTATATGTATGCTTTATAGTATGATTATCTAATATATGGGAATAGAGAAGCGGAGGGGTAGGGGGAAGGGGAAAATGGTGATGTGATAAAAATTATATATGAAATACTGTAGTATTCAGTATGTGTATAATTGTTGAAATAATTGTTGAAATTGTTGAATAATATCCCAGAAAGGGAGAGAGTGGTAAATACTGAAACAAGAGATTGTGATCCCACAATTAGAGTAAGAGTATACTGAATACCCAAACCATAGTTTGTATTGCCAGGGTATATAGGGAGTACAGCTAAGATGAAAAAAATGTACAAAGACCTCCAAATCTCATCAGTGTCTATATGGCCATGATGTAGAAAAAAGACCAAGATAATATCATGTATTAATGAAGTCAGAATTCCCAAAATAGGGGGAGATTTTCAAGGCATCAATAAAAAATAAATAGGTATCTCTTGAAAGAGAACTGTATAAGAAGGAAGTGCCTAAATACAAAATATAGCAAAGAGAGAGACTGAATTTAAGTGGCCTGCAGTCAAGGCTGTAAGATGAGAGGGGTATATGCTCAAACATAACCAACCCGGTGCATAGATATATTCAGAGGAAAGGGAGAAGAAAATGTATCAGACGGTGTAATAGTAAGTACCTGAACAATGAAAATATAATGATAGACTTATTAGGAGTAATAGTCCAAAGTATAAGTTTGCTAAACCATGAGTCAGTTACCTGTGTGTCTGGCGTCCTCTGCACTAACTGCAGGGGATTGCCGGAAGATAAGGCGTCTGACAGACACCGGCGCATGAGCACCGATGTATGTGTCACGGCGCCTGCGCATGCTAGGACCAATGTGATCACTCGCCCGAGGAGCGCACGAAGTGCCCCCACAGGAAGGGGAGGCCCGCCCTGTGCTCCACGGGCGCCGACGCATGAAAGGCAAAACATTTTTTATTGTGTACCACGCTTTATAGACAGAAACATTTGAGGAAAGTTGGAAATGCTTGTCTGCTGAATTATTTAGTTCTTCAGTAAATTTCTGCTTGAGCTACTGAGCTATTTAAAGGAGCTCTAAATGTGGCTAGAAATCTTATTAGTAAATATTAAGTATGTGTATGAAATATTTCATATTTACCTGACTAAAAGTTGTACATCCCACTTTGGGGGAGGGAGGGGGGTTTGGGAAATAGCAATCCTAAAAAGCATATTGCACTAAACCCCTTGGAAAATAAGAGAACTAGAACTGTCAGTAAGTGAAAGAGTGAGTTTGAGAAATAGCTTGCCCAAACAAGGTATTGCACTAAACCCCAAGGAAAATAAGAGAACCAGAACCGTTGGTAAGTGGAACAGTGAGTTTTGATAATATAGTTGGCAGTTCCTCCACCCAGGACAGGGCCTCTTGGATAGAAAGGAAGTACTCCCTTCCTCAGAAACTATTCAGAAGACTAAACAAAGTAATTGGGAGCAGAGGAACTACTGCAATCAGCATATACCATTAGCTCTACGTATAAAGATGCACACCCATATGGAAATAATACAAATTTTATATAAGAAAAGGTTATTTACAGTACATACATCCAATGAACAAACAGGTATTATCAGCAAAAGACCCAACAATCCTGGTTGAATTTTGCACATATACCTGGGTATATAGTTATTAATAAAGATACTTCCAGATGAATGTTACAGCAAGTCCAGTTACAGGGGCCGCTGAGGAGGATTAGGATGCAGTGTCCATCCTGGTGTTGGAGACTTAACCACTTTAAGACCGGAAGGATTTGCCCCTTTAATGACCAGTCCCTTTTTTGCGATTCAGCACTGCGTAACTTTAACGGAAAATTGCGCGGTCGTGCGACGCTGTACCCAAATAAAATTGATGTCCTTTTTTTCCCCACAAATATAGCTTTCTTTTGGTGGTATTTGATGACCTGTGCGATTTTTATTTTTTTTACATAGTTGGTGAGGTTGAAAAAAGACATCAGTCCATCCAGTTCAACCTATGATGTGTGTGTGTGTTTGCTTTTAACCGTACATTGTATACCCCTGTATGTTGTGGTCTTTAAGGTGCCCATCTAATAGTTTTTTGAAACTATCAATGCTCCCTGCTGATACGACTGCTTGTGGAAGAGAATTCCACATCCTTACCGCTCTTACAGTGAAGAACCCCTTACGCATTTTAAGGTTAAACCGCCTTTCCTCTAGTTTTAGTGAGTGGCCACGTGTCTTGTTGTATTTCCTTACTCTGAATAGTTTGTTCCTTATGCTAGGGTCGTCAGTACAGTATTTGTACATTGATATCATATCCCCCCTCAAACGTCTCTTCCCTAGAGAGAATAATTTCAGTGCTTGTAGTCTTTCCTCATAGCTGATGTCCTCCATTCCCCTAATTATTTTTGTTGCCCTTCTCTGGACTCTTTCCAATTCCAGCACATCCTTCCTGAGGACCGGTGCCCAGAACTGGACAGCATACTCCAGATGTGGCCGGACCAGAGTCTTGTAGAGCGGGAGAATAATCTCCTTATTTCTGGAGTGAATCCCCTTTTTTATACATCCCAGTATTCTGTTGGCTTTGCTTGCAGCTGCTTGGCATTGCGTGCCACTGCCAAGCCTGTTGTCTACCAGTACCCCCAAGTCTTTTTCCATCCTAGACTCCCCCAGAGGTTCCCCCCCTAGTGAGTAGCTTGCTTTCTGGTTTCTGGCCCCCAAGTACATTACTTTACATTTTTCAACATTAAACCTCATCTGCCATGTAGTTGCCCACCCCGTTATTTTGTTCAGGTCCGCTTGTAAAGTTTCCACATCCAGCATTGAAGATATGGGCATGCTTAGTTTAGTATCATCTGCAAATACTGAGATTGTACTAGATATCCCCTCCTCTAGATCATTTATGAATAAATTAAACAGGATTGGTCCCAGGACCGAACCCTGGGGGACCCCACTTTCCACACCCGCCCAATCTGAGTACTCCCCATTAATCATCACCCTCTGGACTCTCCCCTGGAGCCAGTTCTCTATCCAGGTACTCACCTTATGGTCCATACCTACCTTCCTTAGTTTGTACAGTAAGCGTTTGTGGGGAACGGTGTCAAAGGCCTTTGCAAAGTCCAGATACACCACATCCACAGGCTTACCTTTAGACCACATCCACAGGCTTACCTTTTTGCGCTATAAATGAAAAACGAGCGGCAATTCTGAAAAAAAAAATTAAAAAAACAATATTTTTCACCTTCTGCTATATGACATTCTCAAAAAAAAAATTTTCAAATCTAAATTTTTAACATTTTAGGCCAATTTGTTTTCTGCTACATATTTTTTGTATAAAAATTTCAATAAGCGTATTTTGATTGGTTTGCGCGAAAGTTATCGCGTCTATTAACTACGGGAAAAATTTATGTAATTTTTATTGTTTTTTTTTTTTACTAGTAATGGCGGCGATCTGTGATTTTTTGCGGGACTGCGACATTGCGGCAGACAGATCGGACCCCTGACTGACATTTTTGACACTTTTGGGGGTGCCAGTGACATTACTACAGTAATCAGTGCTAAAAATATGCACTCTTACTGTAATAATGACACTGGCAGGGAAGAGGTTAACCCTATGGGTTAAATGTGAGCCTAGGGGAGTGATTCTAACAGTGGGGGGGCGTGGCTTTTGAAATGACCATAGAGACATGTGATTCTATATAGAAGGATCACATGAGCTCTGTGATCATTTCAGGGAAAAGAGCGGTCAGCTGTGTTTACAACAGCCGACTGTCCTTCTCCCTCAGCAGGAAGCATTCGCGGGTGTCAGACGGCAATTGGAGCCATCTGACCCGTGCATCGGAGTCCCCGCTGCCGAGTGGGGGAAGGAGCGCGCCGCTGGCGGCGCGCACTCACCCCCTAGCTTCCCGCGTGCGACTGACGGGTCCCGGCGGGTGGTCGGGAAGTAAAGACAAGTAAAGACAAGAACAACAGTGATAGGGAGATCCTTCAACTGTCATCCAAACAGCCTAAAACGCAGCTTCTCTGCAGCACAAACACATAGAGAGTTTCTAGAATATTGGCTTTTAGTTAAAGGTTTATCAAGATGTCCTTTAATTGTTGGAAGCTCTCATTAAAGTGGAAGTAAATGCATCACTTTAACAGTTTCAAAAAACAGTTACGTGCCAGAAATGTTACTGTCACATTGGATATGCTTTCAACCAAACTGTCAAACCATGCAATGGCTGGTGTCATAACTGATCACATGTGCAGCATCATAGCAGTTGAAGATTAAACAGAAGCCAAGATGGCCGCTTCATTGTCTGAAAATGATAGCTAGGTTTACTTCCACTTAAAGTTTAACAATAAAGGAAATTGTCATTGAATTTAGTATACAGGAGTGTTGGCTCTTGGTCAGTTAAATAGACGGGTTTAGGTTTGTTTTTCCCTATCTTGGGTCATTAGAAAGTTATAAACTCTGTCTCTTCCCAGCAGTAACACTTATGCTGGCCATACATGTTCAATTTTATTGTACAATGTTCTGTTAGAGTTACCAAAATCCATATAATATGAGGTCAAAACTAAACAACACTTTCAATTGTATCCTATAAGGCAGGTCTTTGTACTACCGTGTTTCCACGAAAATAAGACCGGGTCTTATATTAATTTTGGCAACAAAAAACACACTAGGGCTTATTTTCAGGGGATGGCTTATTTATTTTTGGTATGTAAAAAGACGATCTTAAAGGGATTGTTACCCTAAAATAAATAAATATCCTGATCCTAAAGCATGGTAGACAGCACAGTGCTTGTGTTGTGTCATTTAGCCCTCTTTATGTTCTAAAAAACCTGGAATAAAATAATAAAAAAAAGTTCTCTCCCCCTCTCTCTCTGTCAGCTCAGGAGTCAGCATTATGACATTCTGTAATCCCAAAAATAAACCTTGAATAAAGGCATTGTAAAAATATGTAATTGATTTAGTAATAAGATTATGTAATGTGCAGTGTGTCTCCTTTTGTAACTTTACTGTGGAAAATACCTTATTTATAGCGCTGCTGGGCACTCACGTGACCCTCCGGAGCTCTACTTTCCCTCTCCGAATACTTCAGAAGGAGGGGCTGAGATCAAGGATTTTACTAGGGCTTATTTTTGGGGTAGGGCTTATATTGCAGCCATCCCTGAAAATCATGCTAGGTCTTATTTTTGGGTTAGGGCTTATTTTCAGGGAAACAGGGTACATAGTAGAAGGTAATTCTAAAGAAAATTGTGCAGAAAACTGTAAGAAAATTGTAAAATGTATGGCCAGCCTTATATGTTCTGAAAGCCTTGTAAATATAAAACAGTTTCAGTTTAAACAAAAAGTTGAGTTCTGTCTGGGTCCAGGTCATACCAATACAACCCATTGTTCTGAAGCTCAAACAACATTTAAAACTCTCAGTAAATGCTGAGTCTTTCTGTATTAAAAGGTTTATCTGGAGGTTGTTCAGTATAATTCATTGAAAAGTTATATGTAATAATTTCAGGCTCTGAAAAGTGAAAACCAAAGAATTTAAGCATGGTTTTTAATTTTTTATAAAAAAAAAAAAAAGGAACTAGCTCACAGCACCCTAACACCCTTTCCTTAGTCCCTGCTGCACTTATACAGTATAATATGACCTCCCACACCAGCCAGTGTAACAGACCCCACAATTGGAGTTTTCACTGCACAGCTCTTGGGGCTATGTACTTTCACAATGCATGCAATGGGGAGCTGTCAATGGTTAGCATGGCCACATGACCAAGCTGACTAATGGCAGTCTCTTCTGAGCCTTCTGTCTGCCAGGATGTCCCAGAAAAAATGAGATTCTCATTGGTCATCATGGTCACTTGACCAATGTTGGCCAACTCTCCATTGCATGCATTGTAATGGTGCCCATAATACATAGGTGCAGCAGGGACAAGGGGTGGGAGGTTGCTGTGAGCTAGTTCACCTTTTAATTTATTTATAAAAAGCTTTTAACTAATCCCAGAGTTCAGTTTATTTGTATCTATGATCAGCTCCTTTGACCATGCTGTTCGCATAGTGGTGCATTTCCTAGCTGACCTTTTTATCCTCCTGTATATCACCATAGGTCATAGAAAATGAAGACTGTAGCTGCTGTCAATTTCAGTGCTATTTTTAAGATGACGCTGAATGCAGAACCTCAAACATGACAAACTGAATGAGGTAGAGAATACTTTGTTATTCCTGATAAGACTAGGCTGGGGACTATTGCATTTTGTATTCACCTTTATTTCTGCTCCTTTACATACTGTAGTTATGCGGTTTAGGATATTGAAAATAATACACAGTTTATCCAGTTGAATTTATTTGGTGTGATTTTTATTCTCTAACAATCCTAAAAGCCTTGTATATTCTGCTATGTGAAGAAGACATCTAAAAGTATTTTGAAGTATAATTCTTTACTTGCATGGCTCCAGCTACAATGCCTGCCTTGAAAAAATATTTATACCCCTTGATATTTTCCATATTTTGTCATGCTTACAACCAAAAACGTAAATGTATTTTATTGGGATTTTATGTAATAGACCAACACAAAGTGGCACATAATTGTGAAGTGGAAGGAAAATAATAAATGGTTTTCAATTTTTTTTACAAATAAATATTTGAAAAGTGTGGTGTGCATTAGTATTCAGCCCCCTTTACTCTGATACCCCTAACTAAAAATCTAGTGGAACCAATTGCCTGCAGAAGCCCCCTAATTAGTAAATAGAGTCCACCTGTGTGTAATTTATTCTCAGTATAAATACAGCTGTTCTGTGAAGCCCTCAGAGGTTTGTTAGAGAACCTTAGTATTTAAACAGCATCGTGAAGGCCAAGGAACACACTAGACAGGTCAGAGATAAAGTTGTGGAGAAGTTTAAAGCAGGGTTAGGGTATAAAAAAATATCCCAAGCTTTGAACATCTCACCGGCACTGTTCAATTCTTCATCCAAAAATGGAAAGAGTATGGCACAACTGCAAACCTACCAAGACATGGTTGTAAACCTAAACTGACAGGCCAGACAAGAAGAGCATTCATCAGAGAAGATGGAGTACTGTCTTTAGGACCTGGAAGCCAGCTCTCCTTCCCTCCATATTGCTCCCCCTTTGGACTACCTTTGGGTGTCTTTGGAGAGCTTCTGTATTGGTGGGACGCGGGAAGTCCCTCCACCATGCTGGCGCGATGATGTCTGTAGCAAATATGCGGTGTGGAGGCGCTGCACGCGCACGGTCCGGGAGGCCACCCATGGACTGAGCTCTATCAGTCTCCCCTATCACACACAGCTGCAACCTATTGAGGTGGGTGGTGTAACGGGGAGGGAGACACATAAAACACAGAGGCTTTATTCAGCTTATCAGTCTGCTGTATGCTCTTATGGAGGACACTTTGTTTACACCATGCTGTTGGTAGCCAGGTAGGCATTTGTGGGACATAACAGTTTTTAGTCGCTATTGATCAAATAGAATTTCCTGTGGATTACCCATATCATGCACTGAGATGATTTATTCTTAACACAGTCTTTATGTGTCTCTAGATCTGCCAGACTTCTTAGTTTTAAGTTTACAATTGTGACCACAGGAAAAACTTTTTGATTCTATTGATGATCATCCATTAGTACTGATGTATTTAGATCCCATTACAGAATGTCCAATCACAGTTTATATGTGGTGATGGGCATCGTGCTGGGGAAGGCATAATTACTCTACTAGCCCCCTGCAGGATGCATTCAGAACTGGCCACGTTGAATGTACAGTATTTTTGACACCCACAGAACTATTATATTGGTTTCAGGCCAAATATATTGACATATACATACATACTTATTTTGCCTTTTAGCTTATATTAACACTACTAATATTTATTGTGAGGTCCCCCCCTATCATAACTGGTCCACTGATGCAGGTAGGCTGGACACTCTTTTAACATGTCTTTATACACATGCTTCAGAATCTCTAAGTTATAATTATCACATGATATCTCTTTGGAATGTAGGACCTTGTCTGCTAGGCCTCAATGTTTCCTGGTTTTCCAAGCTGAGTGCAGTATTTCCATTGATACTTCTCTTCAATATTGATCTGTATTCAGGATAACATGTGTTTCCTCCAAAGTTGGGCAGAATAGGCAGGCGTTTTTGAGACTCTGTTTTTAGTGATTCATGGAATCTTTATTGTTGCACCTTGTGAATATTTGTAAGTTTGAGATTTAGTAATTGATATGTGTACTGTTAATGTATGTATGTTTCTGACCTATGTATGTACATTGTGGAAAATTCTACCTCCTAAAGCCCTGATGAAGGAGTTGCACAGCCTCTGAAACACATCGGGTACAATACATCAGTCTATAGTATTGTTGCACACTCTAGTTCGTGTAATTTCAGTTACTTATTCCATGTATATTTTGCAATTCTTGTTTTTAATTGATAAATTATTAATAAAGCCTGTTTTTATTAATATACTCGTTGTATGATTTAAGTGCCTACAAAGTTCCATAGCAGGGGAATTTCCAAACCTACGGAGCACTGTTCAATTCATTATTCAAAAATGGAAAGAGTATGGCACAACTGCAAACCTACCAAGATATGTGCATCCACCTAAACTGTCAGGCCGGGCAAGGAGAGCATTAATCAGAGAAGAAGCCAAGAGGCCCATGGTAACTCTGGAGGAGCTCCAGAGTTCCACAGCTCAGTTGGGAGAATCTGTCCACAGTACAACTATTAGTCGTGCACTCCAAAAATCTGACCTTTATGGAAAAGTGCCAAAAAGAAAGCCATTGTTGAAAGTCATAAGGCGTTCTGTATGCAGTCTGCAAGAAGCCATGTGGGGGACACAGCAAACATGTGGAAGAATGTGCTCTGGTCAGATGGGTGGCTGTGGATGTAGTATACTTGGATCTTGCAAAAATGTTTGCCACCGTTCCCCACACACGGCTAATGTGTAAGGTAAAGTCTACAGGCTTGGAAAGATCAGTTTGCAAATGGATAGAAAATTGGCTAAAAGATAGTATTCAGAGAGTAGTGGTTAATGATTCTTACTCTGAATGGTCTAAGGTTATCAGTGGTGTACCCCAAGGTTCAGTGTCGGGACCCTTACTTTTTAATATCTTTATAAATTATATAGGGTCTGGGATTAAAAGTACCATTTCAGTCTTTGCAGATGACACCAAGCTTTGCAGTGGAATAACTTCTTTACAGGATGTCTCCAACTTACAATCTGACCTCAATGCACTGTTTCATTGGGCAACTATGTGGCAAATGAGATTTAATGTTGATAAATGTAAAGTTATGCACTTGGGGGGCTAAGAATATGCATGCATCATACATACAAGGGGAGTAGAACTGGGGGAATCGCGGGAATAGCGGAGAAGGATCTGGGTGTTCTGGTAGATCTTAAGCTTAATAATAGCATGCAATGCCAAGCTGCAGTTTCCAAAGCAAGCAAAGTTCTTTCTTGTATTAAGAGAGGCATGGACTCCAGGGAGCGAGATATAATTTTTCCCCTGTACAAATCATTAGTAAGATCTCATCTGGAATATGCAGTTCAGTTTTGGGCACCAGTTCTTAAAAAGGATATCGGGGAACTGGAGAAAGTGCAGAGAAGGGCAACCAAACTGATAAGAGGCCTAGAGGACCTCAGCTATGAGAAAAGATTAGAGGAACTGAATTTATTCTCTCTTGAGAAGAGGAGATTGAGGGGGATATGATCAACATGTATAAATACATAAAGGGTCCATATAGTGAACATGGTGTTGAGTTGTTCACTTTAAGGTCAACACAGAGGACAAGGGGGCACTCTTTATGTCTAGAGGAAAACAGATTTCGTCCCAAATATGGAAAGGTTTCTTCACCGTAAGAGCTGTGAAAATGTGGAATAGACTCCCTCCAGAGGTGGATCTGGCTAGCACACTAGACTGCTTTAAAAAAGGCCTGGATTCTTTCCTGGGTGTACTTAATATAAGTGGGTACCAATATTTATAGGTAAAGTTGATCCAGGGACAATCAGATTGCCTCTCGGGGGATAAGGATTTTTTTTCCCCTGCTGTAGCAAATTGGATCATGCTTTGCTGGGTTTTTTTGCCTTCCTCTGGATCAACTGCGATATAGGATTGTGTATATGGGATTGTATGGTTGGGTTTTCATTACTTTTTTTTTTTTATTGGTTGAGCCAGATGGACTTGTTAAGTGTCCCCATCGGAGTGCCTCCTTACATCAGTGTCCCCATCAGAGTGCCTCCTTACATAAGTGTCCCCATCGGAGTGCTCCCTTACATTAGTGTCCCCATCGGAGTGCCTCCTTACATCAGTGTCCCCATTGGAGTGCCTCCTTACATCAGTGTCCCCACTGGAGAGTGCTCCCTTACATCAGTGTCCCCACTGGAGAGTGCTCCCTTACATCAGTGTCCCCATCGGAGTGCCTCCTTACATCAGTGTCCCCATCGGAGTGCCTCCTTACATCAGTGTCCCCATCGGAGTGCTCTCTTACATTAGTGTCCCCATCGGAGTGCCTCCTTACATCAGTGTCCCTTTATGTGTCTGGGTCAGAGTTCCCCTGTATGAGCCCCGGTTAAAGTGCCCCTGGTCAGAGTCCCCCTTTAATAATGCGGTCAGAGTCCCCCTTAATAATGCGGTCCGAGTCCCCTTTAATAATGTGGTCAGAGTCCCCCTTTAATAATGCGGTCAGAGTCCCCCTTTAATAATGCGGTCAGAGTCCCCCTTAATAATGTGGTCAGAGTCCCCTTTAATAACGTGGTCAGAGTTCCCCTTAATAATGCGGTCAGAATCCCCCTTAATAATGTGGTCAGAGTCCCCCTTAATAATGTGGTCAGAGTCCCCCTTTAATAATGCGGTCCGAGTCCCCTTTAATAATGCGGTCAGAGTGCCCATTTAATAATGCGGTCGGAGTCCCCCTTTAATAATGCAGTCAGAGTCCCCCTTAATAATGCGGTCAGAGTCCCCCCTTAATAATGCCGTCAGAGTCCCCCTTAATAATGCCGTCAGAGTCCCCCTTAATAATGCCGTCAGAGTCCTCCTTAATAATGTGGTCAGAGTCCTCCTTAATAATGTGGTCAGAGTCCCCTTTAATATTGCAGTCCGAGTCCCCCTTAATAATGTGGTCAGAGTCCCCCTTAATAATGCGGTCAGAGACCCCCTTAACCACTTTACCACCGGAGGATTTTGCTGTCTTCCGTCCAGGCCACTTTTTGCGATTCGGCGCTGTGCGACTTCAACTGACAATTGCACGGTCGTGCAACGCCGTACCCAAACGAAATTTACGTCCTTTTTTTCCCACAAACAGAGCTTTCTTTTGGTGGTATTTGATCACCTGTGCGATTTTTACTTTTTGCGCTATAAACAAAAAAAGAGCGTTTATTTTAAAAAAATAACATTATTTTTAACATTTTTTATATGAAATTCCCCCCAAAAAAGATGTAAAAACCAATTTTTTTAAAAAATTTTGGCCAATTTGTTTTCTGCTACCTATGTTTGGTAAAAAAAATCGCAATAAGCGTATTTTGATTGGTTTGCGCAAAAGTTATTGCGTTTACTAACAAAGGGAAAGATTTCTGTCATTTTTGGTGTTTTTTTTCTTAACGCGTAATGGCGGCGATCTGCGATTTTTTTGCGGGACTGCGACATTGCGGCGGACAGATCGGACCCTTGACTGACATTTTTGACACTTTTGGGGGTACCAGTGACATTACTGCAGTAATCAGTGCTATATATATGCACTGTTACTGTAAAAATTACACTGGCAGGGAAGGGGTTAATTTTATTGGAGAGGGAGGGGTTAATGTATGCCTGGTGCTTACTGACGTGTAGGGGGGGGGAGGTGACTGAGTGAGTCATGGACAGATCGGATGTCCAGCTATGCTGAACACTGCGATCTGTCACTCCCTGTCACTATGGAGATCCGCCCGCTTGTGATTACACAGGCGAGCGGATCTCCACACTAGATCCCCGGCGATCGGGGCAGAGCAGCGGCGATCGCCGCTGCTCCTCCCCTGGCCCGACTCCCGCTGTGAATGAAAACAGCGGGAGCGAGCCTCCGGCGGCGCGCAAGCGCCGCCCAGAAGGGGGAGTGTCTGATGACGTAGTACTACGTCGTCAGACGATAACGAGCCACTCTGCCGCAGTAATATTACTGTGGGCGGTGGTAAAGCGGTTAATAATGCGGTAAGAGTCCCCCTTAATAATGCGGTCAGAGTCCCCTTTAATAATGTGGTTAGAGTCCCCTTTAATGTGCCCCGATAAAAGCTGTGTTTGTGTTCTCTAATTTTACAATATTACCATATATATATATATATATACAGTAATACCTTGGTTTGCGAGTATAATTCGTTCCAGCAGCTTGCTTGTAATCCAAAACACTTGTATATCAAAGCAAGTTTTCCCATAAGAAAGCATTGAAACCCAGATGATTCGTTCCACAACCATTTAATTGTATAAATAAAGATATGCTGTTATTATATATAAAGTACATTACTGTACAATATAAGTATGCCATCTCCTCTGTTAAATAACATTATGTGTCCCTGTGTCCGTACTATATATAACAGATGCCGATTTATACTGTATTAGAGCGTCTCTGGCACTGTGTGACTCCTCAGCCCTCTGCTTCTCTCCTCCCCTCGTCCTCAGATGATGTCAGCAGGAGTGATCGGCCCCTCCCGCTGGGGAGAGCAGAGAGACGAGGCGAGAGAGTGAGAGACAGAGAGACGAGGAGTCATATACAGTAAGCGCAGGGAGACACTCTGAAACTGTATAAATCAGCATCTTTATATACAGTACAAGCACTGGGACACATAATGATATGTAACAGAGGGCATTAACAGAGGGGATGGCATGCTTATACTGTACTAAACTGCTCGTATATCAAGACAGTGCTCGCATATTAAGACAGAGTTTAAAAAAAAATGTTGCTCGTCTTTCAAAACGCTCGTAAACAAAGTTACTCGCAAACCAAGGTTTTACTGTATATATGTGACGGAAGTGTAGGTAAGACAGAACGCACATGGAGAGCAGGAGTGCCAACAAAGCCTTTTATTGAACGGTAGCGGGTATGTTCACAAAGAAAGGGCCAAACAAAGGTGCCCAGGGTCAGACCCAACGTGGGTAGGACAGAGTTGCAGATAAACGGGTTAGTCCATAACAAGGGGCTCCCAATAGAATGGGCAAAGTCCTGGCCAGCGAGGGATTGGGCCACACACAGATCAGGGCAAACAATGAGGTGACAAAGTTCAGGCAGAGTTCTGGTAGGCCCAGTGTTAATCCACTCACCAGCAGGCAGATACAGGATGAATCCAAAATCCAGGTTGTAGGAAGGGACAGGGTAAATCCAAAATCCAGGTTGTAGGAAGGGACAGGGTAAATCCAAAATCCAGGTTGTAGGAAGGGACAGGGTAAATCCAAAATCCAGGTTGTAGGAAGGGACAGGGTAAATCCAAAATCCAGGTTGTAGGAAGGGACAGGGTAAATCCAAAATTCAGGTTGTAGGAAGGTTTGAAGAGGCCCACAGGAACCAATAGGGGATTCTGTGTTCTCTGGCCGCAGCTCAGAGCCACACAGTCTTCCAAACAGCAGAGATGAACTACACACAGGAGAGACTCTCACTCAGCTAAATATATTAGGACTTGTGTCCCAGCAGGTGGGCCAGGCAACTCCCAGCCTGGCGTCCAGTTGCCCCAGCAACCAGCCCCGCCCCCCTCTTTTTGAGCCCACACAAGGAATGTGTTCATTGTCCACAGTGAGCATGAAGGCGGAGAAGCAGACATTCAGGCACCTTGCTGGGGAGGGGAGAGGGACAGCACAGTGGGGGGGCAGGCAAAGGAGTGAGCAGCCAGGGGGGAGAAAAGAATCCCATGCTGGGGAAGATAGTAAAGTACTGGGGGTGCAGAAGAGAGGAAAAGAAGGGGGGGGAAGTAGGGTCCGTGACAACCCCTCCCCCTTTTATTTTACAAGTGCCGACAGGGGGACCTCGGCAGGTCTCCTTGGAGGCACTTGTGGTAATAGGCTCACCTACTGAAGGTCCTGCTGCCGGGTATGGTGGGACAAGGGGATAAACACTGTAGACTCCCTGAGGAGGATTGGGCGCCATGGTGGTCAGCCAGTCACTGGGAGGTTGGGGTAGAGGTCCTTCCGCTGGGGCCAACTCTGGGTAGTTGACTGGGCGACTGTGGCTGGCGGATGTGGTGCGACGGTTCTGAGGGCAGCTGGCCTGAAGATGCCCAGGTTGGTTACACCTATAGCACCGGAATTTGCTCAATGTGGGGTCAGAGTCTAGTTCCTGTTTAAATTTCTCACGGTCCCAGGTCAGGGTGGTATTCTGGTCAGGGTTGGTAACACTCACCGGATCCAGGGCAGAAGGGGAGTCCCGTTGGGTTTTCTCGGCAGGCAGGCCGTGGCTGGCTTGGCTCCTGGTCACAGCTCCGACGTATTGGCACTGTAGCTCTCCTAAATCATTTCCAAGCAGAATGTCCGCAGGTAGTCCAGCCATGATTCCAATTTGGCAGCGCTTTTCCCCAAACCCATAGTCAAGGCGAACCAACGCCTTGGGGATGTGTTTCGTAGTACCACCTGCCATTTCAATAAAGAACCCGGGGCCTGGCTTGATGGCTTCTGGTTTTACCACGCGGGGATCAGCAATGGTGAGGAAGGCCCCAGTGTCCCGAAATCCCGTAGTTCTCTCTCCATCAATCAGGACCTCCTGCAGGTGGCGCTGCCTCTGCTCTGGGTAGGATGGGACAAGGGGATGAACACTGTAGACTCCCCGAGGAGGATTGGCAACAGTGGGGGTCAGCCAGTCACTGGGAGGTGGGGGTAGTGGTTCTTCCTCTGGGTTCAACTTTAGATAGTTGACTGGGCGACTGTGGCTGGCAGACATGGTGCGACGGTACTGAGGGCAGCTGGCCTGAAGATGCCCGGGCTGGTTGCACCCATAGCACCGGCGGTCCAGAAATGGCCCAGAAGTACGAGGTCGGTAGGAAGGGGCTGTGGATGGTGTTGGGGCGACAGGGCGCTGGAGGAGTGGCAGGGGGTTGCTGGGAAGTGGTCTGCCTGTGTTCTGGGCTTTGGGCGGCTCGACTACCAGTCTCTTCCAATGGGGTTTAATGGCAAGGGCCTCATCTGCCAGTGCAGCAGCCCGCTCAAGGGTGCCAGGGTCCCTCTCCTTCACCCACTCCCGCACCTCTGCTGGGCATTTGGCAAAGAATTGTTCCTTTAGAAAGGCCTGGACAACTTGTTCAATAGTAAAGGCCTGCTCCCCCTCCAGCCAGCGTCTGCAGGCCTGCGAGATTTTGTGCGCATACATCTTGAAGGAAGGCTCAGAATGACAGGAGAGGTCCCGGAATTTGATCCGGTGGGTTTCTGAAGTTACCGCGTAGTGTTCTAGTATAGTCTGTTTGATCCTACTGTAATCTCGATTCCACTGTGCGTTCATTGTCCGGTAGGCAGCAGCCGCACCCCCTTCCAGCAGGCCCACTAGGTGGCGTACCCAGTCTCCACGGGGCACCTCCAGCAGCTGACATAAGTGTTCGAAGTCCTGGAAGAACCCTTCCACATCCCCTGTAGCTTCACAAAATGGCTTGAAGTCTTTACGAGTCACCCTTGGCCGATCAGGCCCACCGACTCGTGGGCTGGGGAGAGGGTCATATCCCCTGAGGCCTCTCATGGTTTCTCGCTCATGAGCCCTTCGGATAGCCTCCCGTTTGTCATCCAAGGTGGCCCCGGGCCCCAGGATAGCCATCTCCTCTTCGTACCATGTGATCCAAGGGCTCCTGGGACTTGAGACGGTGGATGCACTCTGTTCATTCTCTGACGGCGGAGCATTCAAGCTTTCAGTTCTCTGAAGGCCGGCTTCCTCAATGGCGGTGACCAGCTCTTCTTTGGACAGGCCCCTGTAGGTAAGGCTTAACTCCCGAGCCTTTTCTTGCAAACTTGCCACAGTCCAATTTCTGTACTCCCCACCCTGCGTTGGGTCCAGTGTGAGGGGGCTGCTCTCCATCCTCTTCAGCGTTCTGATCCCGCCGCTGCCAACCAGTGTGACGGAAGTGTAGGTAAGACAGAACGCACATGGAGAGCAGGAGTGCCAACAAAGCCTTTTATTGAACGGTAGCGGGTATGTTCACAAAGAAAGGGCCAAACAAAGGTGCCCAGGGTCAGACCCAACGTGGGTAGGACAGAGTTGCAGATAAACGGGTTAGTCCATAACAAGGGGCTCCCAATAGAATGGGCAAAGTCCTGGCCAGCGAGGGATTGGGCCACACACAGATCAGGGCAAACAATGAGGTGACAAAGTTCAGGCAGAGTTCTGGTAGGCCCAGTGTTAATCCACTCACCAGCAGGCAGATACAGGATGAATCCAAAATCCAGGTTGTAGGAAGGGACAGGGTAAATCCAAAATCCAGGTTGTAGGAAGGGACAGGGTAAATCCAAAATCCAGGTTGTAGGAAGGGACAGGGTAAATCCAAAATCCAGGTTGTAGGAAGGGACAGGGTAAATCCAAAATCCAGGTTGTAGGAAGGGACAGGGTAAATCCAAAATTCAGGTTGTAGGAAGGTTTGAAGAGGCCCACAGGAACCAATAGGGGATTCTGTGTTCTCTGGCCGCAGCTCAGAGCCACACAGTCTTCCAAACAGCAGAGATGAACTACACACAGGAGAGACTCTCACTCAGCTAAATATATTAGGACTTGTGTCCCAGCAGGTGGGCCAGGCAACTCCCAGCCTGGCGTCCAGTTGCCCCAGCAACCAGCCCCGCCCCCCTCTTTTTGAGCCCACACAAGGAATGTGTTCATTGTCCACAGTGAGCATGAAGGCGGAGAAGCAGACATTCAGGCACCTTGCTGGGGAGGGGAGAGGGACAGCACAGTGGGGGGGCAGGCAAAGGAGTGAGCAGCCAGGGGGGAGAAAAGAATCCCATGCTGGGGAAGATAGTAAAGTAC
Organism: Pelophylax lessonae; assembly: GCF_965119305.1. NCBI lineage: Eukaryota > Metazoa > Chordata > Amphibia > Anura > Ranidae > Pelophylax > Pelophylax lessonae. The sequence continues at coordinate 35,739,255 of NC_138779.1, read as the reverse complement.
TGGGGGTACAGAAGAGAGGAAAAGAAGGGGGGGGAAGTAGGGTCCGTGACAATATATAATATACACAGTACAAAATGTCAGCTTCACAGAGTAATGAGATGCCTCCTACTCTCTCTCCCTCTACTTATCTGCTATGTAACCCCGATGGTGTACACAGAGCCTATGTGTGCTGCTGAGCAGATAACTTCTACTGTCTGATTGGTAGGTGGGAGTGGTTTATGCAAATTACCCACAGAACTGCAGAGCTGATCACATGCTGAAGTGCCATGCTGTATTTATTCTTTTCTAATATATATATATATATATATATATATATATATATATATATATATATATATATATATATATATTGTGCAGAATGAAATGTAAAGTCTTTAATATATATGTGCATTATGAAGTTCATTGAATACAACATTTAAATGGCTTTTATTGTTCATGACAGAATTCATCACCGTCATGTGAAAAGGCAGTTGTTATGGGCTGGCAGCAGTGACTGCCGGCGATTCACTCAGATGTGGCTGTGGGTTGTGACCCACAATTTGGGAAGTCCTGCCCTAACAGACTGAAGTAGGGTGGGCCGAAGTCTCTGCGCTCCCAACGGCTCTCCGTGGGGCACATGTGCAGTAGCGCAATCCCACGGACACAGGGACTGGACGCAGAGACACTTGGATTTTATTATTATAGATTTACTGTGATATGGAAACCCAAGATCATCAGCCAAGCATATTGGAAAAAGCAAGCAGTCCTTTTTACTCTCAAAAACACGGCAACAGAAAAAGCACCTTATCCCCTGGAAGCAAAAATAGCCTAAAAATAGCAAAAATAGCCTATCAATTGCTGGTGCAAAAATAAATACTTGGCTCACTGCCAGTCACATTTGTCCCCTTTCAGGGTTTTTGAAAGCTCTCGGATGTCTAAGAGGTTTCCAAAGAGTATGTCTTTAGAGTTCAGCAACTTTGTCTCAACCACGCGGTAGCCCACATTGCTCATTTAGCGGTGTTCTCCTCTACTTCATTTCAAAGACAGGTACTGAGCATTTCCTCTTCCTTTTCCGAACTCGGGTTAACCCTTTCAGGGAAAAAATCCCTTTGATCAGGGTTGGAGGTTCTTTCCCACCCAAATATCTCTCCTGAATCTCCCAATTTTGCCAATCACCGTAAGGGAACCGTAAGTCAATCCTTTCCATTCTTATTGGACTACCCAGAAGCTCTTTACCCTGCATGGGTGAGAACTGAAAAATGTCTCTCCCTTCAAGTAATCTCAACCCAAATAGCAAAGAGATATACCTGCCATACAGGACCCATCCCTGCCATCCTATACAAAACGTATTAATTTATTCTCCCCATATTTTATGTCCTTATAAACAATTAAAAATGTTTAGGTATTGAACCCGATAGTGTTAATTATTTTATGTTTTTTTATATACAAACCCGATTACAAAAAAGTTGGGACACTGTAAAAATTGTGAATAAAAACAGAATGCAATGATGTGAAATTTTCAAATTTCAATATTTTATTCAGAATACAACATAGATGACATATCAAATGTTTAAACTGAGAAAATGTATCATTTTAAGGGAAAATATGTTAATTTTAAATTTCATGCCATCAACACCTCAAAAAAGTTGGGAAAAGGCCATGTTTACCACTGTGTGGTATCCCCTCTTCTCTTTATAACAGTCTGCACACGTCTGGGGACTGAGGAGACAAGTTGCTCAAGGTTAGAAACAGGAATGTTGTCCCATTCTTGTCTGATACAGGCCTCTAGTTGCCCAACTGTCTTAGGTCTACTTTGTCACATCTTCCTCTTTATGATGCGCCAAATGTTTTCTATGGGTAAAAAATCTGGACTGCAGGCTGGCCATTTCAGTATCCTTCTACGCAGCGAGGATGTTGTAATTGATGCATGTGGTCTGGAATTGTCATGTTGGAAAATGCAAGGTCTTGCCTGAAAGAGACGACATCTGGATGGGAGCATATGTTGTTCTAGAACTTGGATATACCTTTCAGCATTGATGGTGCCTTTCCAGATGTGTAAGCTGCCCATGCCACATGCACTTATGCAACCCCATACCATCAGAAATGCAAGCTTCTGAACTGAGTGCTGATAACAACTTGGGTTGTCCTTGTCCTCTTTAGTCCGGATGACATGGCATCCCAGTTTTCCAAAAATAGCTTAAAATTTGGATTCGTCTGACCACAGACAAGTTTTCCACTTTGCCACAGTCCATTTTAAATGAGCCTTGGCCCAGAGAAAATGCCTGCGCTTCTGGATCATGTTTAGATATGGCTTCTTTTTTGACCTATAGTGTTTTAGCTGGCAACAGTGAATGGCACGGTGGATTGTGTTCACTGACAATGTTTTCTGGAAGTATTCCTGAGCCCATGCTGTGATTTCCAGTATGGTTTTCCGGCCTTGACCCTTACGCACAGAGATTGTTCCAGATTCACTGAATCTTTGGATGATATTATGCACTGTAGATGATGATGATAAACTCCTTTCTGATATTGCTCCACTATTTTTCGCCGCAGAATTGGGGGAATTGGTGATCCTCTGCCCATCTTGACTTCTGGGAGACACTGCCACTCTGAGAGGCTCTTTTTATACCCAATCATGTTGCCAATTGACCTAATAAAATAAGTTGCAAATTGGTCCTCCAGCTGTTCCTTATATGTACATTTAACTTTTTCGGCCTCTTATTGCTACCTGTCCCAACTTTTTTGGAATGTGTAGCTCTCATGAAATCCAAAATGAGCCAATATTTGGCATGACATTTCAAAATGTCTCACTTTCAACATTTGATATGTTAACTATATTATATTGTGAATAGAATAAAAGTTTATGAGATTTGTAAATTAGTTCATTCCTTTTTTACTCTCAATTTGTACAGTGTCCCAACTTTTTTGGAATTGGGTTGTATTATCTATAGATTATATCTGATATTGTACATTTATGAAATCTTAATCCATATTCTTGTGAAAGGGACACTGTAAACGTCCTGAAATGCATTGCTTCTCAAGATAAAAAGATATTTTGTATACATAAAAGGTTTACAATATTGTTTCAAGACAAGTAAATCCACATTAACAGTATATTCTGAATGATCTTTATTAAGATAGCGACATTTGTTAACACAATTTAACAAAGAATAATAAAAACAAAACATTGTTGACTTTAGCACAGCTGCTGTGATTTCTGACTGCCATTAGTAGGTCATTAAATAATTCTATTTGCTGCCTGTAGATTGTGTGTAACATTTACACACTGAGATGAATTCCATTGGCTCCAATCATCTACTCCCCTTTGCGTGCTACAACGAATATAATAGCGCTATAATCAGTGAGATCGCTGTCATTGCATCTCCTCTGCACTGAAAAGTAATCAATGCCTAAACCCAGCTTATCAAGGGTGTTTTTCACAAAGTCCTCATTATATTTTAAAAAATTGATCCGTTCCTCTCCAACAACCCCAAAAGTTATATCTAACATCCCAATGATGATCAGCTGGCCTCCTGGTTTTATCAGCTTTAGGATCTTTTCCAGGTTCCTCGTGTATTCATCTTCATTTTTACTAATAGCTTCCAGTAACCATGCACTCATAATGCAATCAGCAAGTGGTAATAACACCGGTAAGGTTATGTTTTCCTGTTCAAAATCACATTTCAAAATCTGTTTGATTGATGATTTTAGGTGCATTTCTTTCTCCTGATCGCTGTAAAAATAAAACAAAAAAAAATAAAACCATAATATGGACATTACAGGAAAGTTTCCAATATAAGTAAGGCCACTTTCACACTTGGAGTCCGTTCAGGTTTTTCAGGCGGATCTGAAGGGATGCCCCATGCATCTCTATGGGGCATCGGATGTCAGCGGAGACATGTCCGCTGACATCTGATCCGATCTGTCAAAACCGGATGGATGGAAGCCCTATTTTCCATCCGTCTGGCGGATTGGAACGGATGAGAACGGACAGACGGTCCATTCTCATCTGATTCCCCCATAGAGATGCATGGGGACCTGACAGCACACAGAGCGGAGACAGAGCTGCCATCCTCCTGCTAGGCAGGGGATCGGCGGATCGATCCCTCGCTAAGAAAAACTTAAAACTGACAGACTCCCTGTTTGAAAGGGGCCTAAGAGTTTATTTCTGAAGTGTGATGATCAATTCTGCCAAAATTCAGTTAGGCTGTAATTTGGCAAATTAAAAAAAGTTGTCGAACTAGGATTTTGAACTTGAATTGCAATTAAGTCAATATAAGATCATATTTTATATTTAACTTAGATCCTGTGGATGACTACTAGACAAGCTTTTGTCACTGAAATGTCATGCTTGTGTTTGCTTGTTGTTTCTTGAACTGGTAAGAGAATTGGGTTGATTTACTAAAGGCAAATAGGCTGTTGAGTAAAGTTGCACTTTACAAGGGCATTTTCTCAGTGCTTAGTCAATGAGGTGACATTTCACTTTGCAAAGAATACCCAATAATGTGCAAGGAAGCCAGCACACCACGGATCTTCAAGTTAAATCCAAACAATTTTGTCAGGCTTGTGACGTCATCAGGATTCCATCCAGGATTGTGTTCAATGGGAATATGGATCTTCACCTACAGCAGCTCCCTTTACCATAAGGCAAGCAAGCCTACCGGTACTTGGTTGCCCCCACAAATTATACACAATGCTTTAGAGCCTGGCTACCACCCCGGGGCAGGCACGAACTGAGAAGAGCAAACAGGTACTTGCGGTTGGCCATCAGGCAGTGTGATTCAATGATAGTCTAGGTAAAAGGTGGGCAACGTTCAGAATAGTCAGAGTCAAATCTGTAGTCAAAAGGCAGGCGGAGTTCTGAGCATATTCAATATCCAATTCAAGGTCATCCACAAAGGAGTCCAAACTAGCAGACAAGGCAGACAAACAGAGAGCTTAGAGCATATGTTAAATGCAAACATGAGACTGCAGGCTTGGCTGGCTTAAATCAGGTTTGGTCTCCACCCAGAGACTGGCTAAATAAATTACCTTGCAGGTGAATAAGCAGACAGGGAGAATGTATCACAACCAAAACCAGGATGCTGATATGACACCAGCAGCTGTAATGGAGCAGAAGCGCAACACGCAACTGTTGTCTGTGATTGCATTTCAATATATATATATATATATATATATATATATATATATATATATATATATATATATAGTTTTTTTTTTTTTTCAAAATATGCCTTTGACTAAATACATTTGTCCTGTCTTCAGACAGATTCTTTTCTTTGTTTCTTTCTCTTTTTGGTTCTTTTAGGTATAATTATTTACATTTTTTTCTGTATTGGCATTATTGGCACATTTTATTTACAATTGTTTTTATTTTTCTTTGTATAATACTTGTGTTTGCTTTTTGTACCCAAATGAATGGTTATAGATAATTGTTTCCAAATGATCAGCAGGAGAGTGTCTAACATCAATAAGTAGCTACAGGTGTGTGGTCAATTGACTACCTATAATGGCTACAGTTCCGATACTTCACCAGTTATGAATAAGCACATGATCCGAGTGTGTTCAGGGTGCCAGGAAACCAGACCACACGGGCAGTTGCGTCGGCAGGGGGCCTGACCCAGGCTACAGCCCCGAGTGGGTCCCCAAAAAGCCCCGTGTCATGCCAAGTCCCGCCTCTTGGACCAGCTCCTATGATGGATGTTTTACTGGTCCAATGCCAGGACATGTAATGTGCATCATAGGAGCTGATCCAGGAGGCGGGACTTAGTGTGGCAACAGCCACATGGCACCGTGTAAGCAGAATATCCCTGCTTAGTGTAAACTGGCTGCTCTCCTCTCCCCTCCCAATGCACTGGCAAGGCTGCGCTGATAGGCACTGGCACGGCTGAGTTAATGGGCACTGGCAAGGCTGCATTGATGGGCACTGGCAAGGCTGCATTGATGGGCACTGTCTGACCAGGCTGCATTGATGGGCACAGGTAAGGCTGAGCTGACGGGCACTGGCATGGCTGCGTTGATGGGCACTGGCAAGGCTGCGCTGATGGGCATGGGTGAGGCTAAGCTGATGCACACTGTGATCAGGCTGTGTTGATGGGCACTGGTAAGGGTGCGTTGATGGGTACTGGCAAGGCTGTGCTGATGGGCACGGGTGAGGCTGAGCTGATGGGCACTGTCTGATCAGGCAGCATTGATTGGCACAGGTGAGGCTGAGCTGATGGGCACTGATCTGGCTGCATTGATGGGCACTGATCAGGCTTCATTTATGGGCACTGATGAGGCTGCATTGATGGTTTGATGGGCACTGGTGAGGCTGCATTGATGGTCATTAGTGAGGCTGAGCTGATGGGCACTGATAACGCTGCATTGATGGGCACTGGTGAGGCTAAGCTGATGGGCACTGATGAGGCTGCATTGATGGGCACTGATGAGGCTGCATTGATGGGCATTGGTGAGGCAGAGCTGATGGGCACTGGTGGGGATGCATTGATGGGCACTTGCGAGGCTAAGGTGATGGACATTGTTCAGGCTGCATTGATGGGCACAGGTAAGGCTGCACTGATGGCCACTGATGAGGCTGTATTGATGGGCACAGGTGAGGCTGAGCTTATGGGCACAGGTGAGGCTGAGCTAATGGGCAATGGTGAGGCTGCAATAATGGGCACTGGTGAGGCTGCATTGATGGGCACCGGTGAGGCTGCATTAATGGGCACTGGTGAAGCTGCATTGATGGGCACAGATGAGGCTGCATTGATGGCACTGGTGAGGCTGCATTGATGAGCATTGGTGAGGCTGAGCTGATGGGCACTGATGAGGCTGCATTGATGGGCACAGATGAGGCTGCACTGATGAGCACTGATGAGACTGAGCTGATGGGCATCGGTGAGGCTGCATTGGGCACTGGGCATTGTGCATGGTGGGACATTGGGCAGGGGTGAGGAGGGAATTGGGTGACGTGTGGGCTGGACCTACTTTAAAATTTGAGAGGGGGTTACAAATTTACCTTCGGGCTAAAGCCCCTGGTCTTTTTCCCACCTAGCAACACCCCTGCACACGGGGACGCAGGGAAAATAAAGCAGTTTAATGGAGCAAACAACAATAAATGCACAGCAAGAGTGAAGCAGCGAGATCAGGAACAAGCCTGGGTCAAGTCCAGAAGTGGGTAGACATCCAGGCCAGGGTTGAGTCCAGAAGCAGGTAGTCTGCTAATGTGGGGTTGTTTGCTGATGCAGTGGTTGTCTGCAGATGCAGGGTCGAGAGCCAGGAGAGTCATCAGCCAAACAAGGTCATACACAGTGGAGCACAGAGAACAGAAGACTGCTAGCAGAGATGTACCTTGGAGCACAAACGCAAGGGCAAGGACTGCAACCCATCAGGTGATAAGGTGATAAATATAGTCAGGTGTCCAGCATCATCACTGTGTGACACCCAGGCAGCAGGCAAGTGATGATGCAATCAGTTTATAAGGAGGCAGCAGTCTGCACATGTCCAAGATGGCTGCCAACAGGAAGGCAAGGCAAGACCTTGACAGAGCGTAAAACGCATTAACAGTTTGTCCTGCTTTGCCTCTCTGCCTGTGATGACAAACAAATTTATTTGTATTACTCCTGTGGTGGTGTACGACCAATTTTCTCTTCATTTTGGGTGGCGAGCTGGGGCGAACACCCACGCTGGTCTGCAATCATATGCTCACCTAAGCGGTATAAACACGCTCTTTGAACAATTCAGCTCTTGCTTCTATACCTGCACAATGAGTTTGGATTCACATACATCTAACAATCAAGATTTTGGAGAGCAAGATTCAGGACACCAGCTGAACGTTAAGACACCTGAGAGACAATCCCTTCAGAGCCAATGCACACGACACTTTCATCAATAATTTGGATGGAAACACTGGCTCAATCTTTCTTTTCTTTACTCTTTCAGGAATTGGAAAAATCCATGAGCAAAGAAATCAGGGCTTATTGAAACTCTAACACACTATCTGAATATCTAGCATTGGAACGTGTACCTAGGGGCTTACATATAAAGAAATTCCCCACAATTTAATTAAATGACTATAAACAAAAGAAAAAATGAACCAATACATTATTCACCTACTCCTCTGCCCTAATGAATATTATTATAATGTCTGAAATGAAGGAGATTGAAAATCTACAAAATAAAATCTCTGTTGTGCAAGCTGATATCTGACCACTGCAAAACATGGCTGGGTTTGCTTGGATAAACAATTAAATGAAAAACTGAATCAGTTTGAAAAATAAATAATTGAAACTAAAAAGAGAAGATGATGAGAGATACATTAGATTACAATACAAATTCCTTGTACATATGAAAACGCTGGCGGGCTTGGAGCCACTCAACTGGTAAACATGTCAGTTTCTCGGATACTGAGACAGAGTACATGGAGGACTCAATGGTGATTTCAGACTCAGATCAATTGTCTATGCAACCAACTAGACCAAGACATTATAATGGAGCATAAAGTACACCGATTGCCCCAAAAAAATGGGACAAGGAAACCAAAAGCACACAGAAGAGCTTGCAATCGGGATACAGGACATGGAGGGGGTGTAAACAGGGCAATTTTGAGGCTGATATAGACAGGCATGGGGAGACTGCTCTATCAGTCAGAAGGGACTGCTCCCCTTCCTGAGTAGATCTTGCGCCATGTGCTCTTATTGGTTGTGTTATTGGTAGGTTCTTGCTTCATGTCTGGAGACTTTATCTCAAACTTTAACATTTAATAGAAAACAATTTGTTACCCCAGCTCTACTGCCAATGTGGAAGTTCATGAACTGTAATCCAGTGCTCTAGTCAGGGCGTTCAGGTCCCATAGGTAAGATTCTTGAATCAGGAAGGCTGGCAACTGGAATGCTCTTACATAAAAGTACTTTATTTGTTACATGGGTACACAGGTACAGGTTATACGCGTACATGGGTACACAGGTACAGGCAGACGTGTTTCGGCTATGGAGCCTTCATCAAAGCACACATATTTGATCTAAAAACTGTTATTTATGGCAAAACAAGCCCTCAAGAGGGGCGGGTATGTCCTAATTAGAAACAACCAAGTCAATTTAAAATACATGGAGAAAGGGAAGAGACACAGCAGACATATGAGAGACACAGCAGACATATGAGAGGCATATCATAGACATTTATAACATGTTTTCATATTATTCTAAGTAATGTAGAAAAACAATAAGATTCATGTTAAAAAGATTGTCATTTTTAGATTTTTGATTTTCCTTTCCCAATACTGTTCCCCAGTCAGTGACCAAAGCTCTCTTTTCGGCTCGTCTTAGAACTTTGTGCGAATAGCCACTTTCTCTAAAACTTTTTTACATTTCTGTGGCTTCTTTTTGGAATTGTTCGATGTCAGAGCAGTTTCTTCTGATTCTCAGAAACTGACTTATCAGGATGCCATTTTTAAAGGGTTTAGATGGTGACTTTCTGCATGTAACAATGTATTGGCTGCTGTATCATCCTGAATGTACCTGTGGATAGACGGTTTCCTACAATAGAGATGTTTAGGTCTAGAAAGGGAATCTCCTTAGAATCAAAGTTAAATATCAATTTGATATTTTTCTCATTAGCATTAAGGCTCTCAATGAAGTCCTTTAACTGAGTTTCTGTTCCATTCCAAAGTATCAAAATATCGTCAATGTACCTTAACCACTGTAAAAAATGGCCAAGGTACATTGGCGATTGATAAACATCCTCCTCGCAAAGCCCCATATGAAAACATGCATATGCTGGGGCCCATGGGACTCCTATAGAGGTTCCACGTATCTTTTGATAGCTTACTCGCATAAATTGGAAATAGTTGTTATTATGGAAAATTCCAACAGTTTGTGGATAAATTAATTTTGGGCTCCCATCTCTGGAGAGTGGAATTCCAGGAAATGGGCTACTGCCTGCAAACCCCAATTGTTCAGAATTTGGACGTGAATAATGATTCCACATCCATGACAACCAAAAGTATTCACTCTGGTATCACTATGTTTTCAATCCTAGAAAGAACATCTCGTGTATCTTGTATAAAGGATGGTAAAGTACTCACCATATCCTTTATCATATCATCAAGGTGTTTACTGATACGTTCTAACGGACCATTGACTGCTGATACAATGGGTCTTCCAGGTGGTTCAGTTGGATTTTTATAATTTTGGGTATTATATAGAAGGTTGGGATGTTAAATGTATCAACCTTCAAGAATTCATATTCATATTTGGAGAGTAAGTTTTCTTCGAAAGCCCATAGTAATTGACGGTTCAATTTAACAACTAATTCCGGAAAAGGATTTCCATGCAGTTTTAAATATGTTTCCTAGTCATTCGGTAGTCTTTTCATCCCATTTTTGTAATTCTAATGATTCATTAGGACTACATTACCCCCTTTGTCATTTCTCTTTATAATGACATTGTTTGCTTTGCGTAATTGGCTGAGGCCTTCTGTTCATTCTTGCTGAGGTTGTCTTGAGTATTCAACTCCCAGTTAATTGATTTAAGATCAATTTGGACTAAATCCAAAAATAAACTTACCCATTTATTCTTACTGAGATTGTGATTTCATTTAGATCTAATTCCTAATTTTGCTTTTCTCTTTCAGGAGTTATTTGCTACTTAATTTTCCACTTCTTCAATTTCCTAATTTTCCTCAAGTAATTCTATCAATTCCCTCAATGCCTGTGTTTCTCTGTCACTCTGAGCTGGATGTACTGTATATTTATTTGATGCTGATCATACATCATTTTCAGAAGCACTTTTCTATGAAAGAGGTTGAGGTCTTTAAAGATCGTTTTTAAAGGAGCAGTTATTTACTGATTTTAATGAGGCTTAAAGTGAAACTATAAAAATGAAAAATTCTTTCAAATATTGTGCCTGGAGGTGTCCCATGAATGTGCCTGTAAAGTAGTGCATCTCTATGATGTATGTAGCCTGCTGCAGCAATACTGACATTTCTAAAGGAAAAAATGTAATTTACAAATATACATATAGTACAAATTTCAAATGGCATGTACTTACATACAGGTGCATAAAAATTGGGCCTTGGTTGTTGGTGGTGCCTGAACACCGTAACCCCTCACAGTTACTCTTGCTGGCCGCAGGAACGAGACCTGCTGGCAAGAATTCCATACAAATTTGAAATTGCATGTACTTGTCATGGTGTTCAAGAAGATCAACGAAAGGTCCCAGAGATTGAATCCGTATTACACTTTATGAAGATAGTGGAGACACCGACGTACAGATCACCAGATACAAAACAAATGGCTGCTTACCAGAGCAAGTTGGTCCCTCAACCTAATGAGTCGACCAATTAAGCTTATATGTAGTACCAAGGTTGGCCACCGGATGTCTCCTTACAGACCCAAACTCGACCTCTACCTCGTATGAAACTTATGTGTAATACCACAGTGGGCCACAGGGTGTCTCCTTAAGGGCTCATACACGATATCCACATCACGATGTTAAAAAGAAAGAAATGTATACAGGGACATAGCGTAACTCCATATGAGATTTAGGTTTATTCAAATAAAAGCAGGTAGTGCACTCACGTTTTAATAGAACATCAAGGCATATACTGTAGAAAACCAGGCTAAGAGTGAGCAAACATCTCTTGCGGTTTCGGAATTGTCGGTAGCCGGCTGTAGGGGGCGTGGTTGCGTGACGACTGACTCACCCGACCAGTTTCGTCACACGTATGACGTCATCAGGGGTGTAAGAGCCAGCCGTGACTACCACGCCTATATACCCCCAAAATTCGCGGCAGGTGGGGCCGCATAAACCTCGTAATTGTGAGTGTAAGTAGGGTGGAAGTAGGGCACCGGATGTGGTCCCAGTAAGGGCGCAAGTGATTCGAGGTGGCGTGGGGACCTCCGGCGACGGGCGGGGCCGTGCAGATCTCGCAGAACACGAGTATTTGCAGGGCGGGGCCGAGCGCCGGAAGTAATCCGATGTGGTGTGGGGAACTTCCGGCGGCGGGCGGGGCCGCGCAGATCTCGTAGGATACGAGTATGTGCAGGGCGAGGCCGAGCGCCGGAAGTGATCCAACTGAGGCGTTTAAGTCGAATGGCGCGTAAGTTTTAAGACAATATATCCTACGTGTATCAGCCCGTGAGATTTCTCTTTTTGCGTTGGAACCCCTCCAATGAGGAGTGTGTTTATCAATTGCTGTAAAGAATGTATGTTTGGGGTTTTTGTGATGGCACAAACTATAGTGTTTAGACACACTATGTCGAGGGAACCCTTTTTTTATGTTCCCCACATGTTCGCCGAGGCGTACCTGTAGGGCCCTGGTGGTGCGGCCAACATACTGTTTCCCGCACTTACATAGAATCATGTAGACTACATTTTTAGTGCTGCGGGTGATGAAAGAATTGATGGTATATTCTTTACCAGTTTGGGTTGAAAGAAATTTTTCAATCTTTCTTCCCTTGAAGCTGTTGATGGCGCAAATATTACATCTGCGGCACGGATAGTAGCCTTTTAGATCGGCAAAAAAGGTCGGTTTCCTAGGTATTTCTATAACATTACGGGCTATTTGGTGTCTAAGGGAAGGTACACCTCTATATACCACTACAGGCTGGTCGGGGAGAGTGGGGCCAAGGATGCGGTCGTTTTTTAGTACAGGCCAATGTTTTCTAAAAATATTTTTAATAAGATAATGTTGTGTGGAGAAGGTTGTTACGAAAGTATCTTTGAATCTATTCTGTTCATGGCCATCGCGCCTTCTGGGGACTAATAGAGTATTACGATCTATATTGGCCACCTCCTTTAGAGTATTGTCTAAAGATTGCCTATCGTATCCCTTGTCCAAAAATTTATCTCTCAGATCCCCAGCCTGTTTAAGAAATTAGTTGTGGTGGGTGCAATTCCATTTCAAACGTATAAATTGACTCTTTGGCACGCCCGTGAGCCATGCCTGGTGATGGCAGCTATCTTTTGGAATAAAACTATTCCTGTCTGTTTTCTTAAAATGGGTCCTCGTGACAAGTGCATTATTTTGTACCTCTAAAATGAGGTCTAGGAAAGTAGAGGAACTACTGGTATATTCAAGTCTGATACCTTTATCATTAAGATTGAGGTTTACCAGGTCGAAAAAGAAGGCGGGTGTAGTGGACATGGGTATCTTTAATTTATCGAAAAAGGTGTTTTCCGAGGAGGAGAAACTGGTCCTTAATAAGGGCCTTAAGTTTGCACATCCTAAGACATTGAATAAATTCAACACCTTTATAGATATACAAAAATATATAAGAAAAATGAATGTAAAAAGATACCTAATCACTAATCCCACCCGTTCAACCTTGATCAATAATGACAATGGATATGTGCATTCTACATTGTCAAACGCCTCTCTATTCACCCCCCCCCCCCCCGGGGGAGCCTTTTCTTCGGTCCAAGTCTTCAGAGATTTAGTAATTAAAGATGTAGAGAAAATCTGCATCAAAAAACCACCAGCTAATGATGCATTACAGGTGGGACTACAACACCTCTGTAATGACAAAAACATTGTTATCCGCCCCGCCGACAAGGGCGGGGGGGTAGTTGTTATGGACAAACACGATTATGTTTTGGAAATGAAAAGAATTTTAGATGACAGGGACACATATAAAGTTCTGAAAAATAACTCACAAATTTAAAGGGGAACTCCAAACCCTTATTGACAAAGCACACAATGCAGGTATTCTTAGTAAAAAGGAGAAAGCTTTTCTCATCCGTTCCGCACCAAGATTAGCGGTCATATATTTTCTACCGAAGGTTCACAAAGACCCTGTAAAACCCCCAGGGCGTCCCATTATTAGTGGGATAGATTCTTTGTGCTCCAGAATTGGAAAATATATTGACGAATTTCTCCAGCCATTAGTTTTAAAAATGCCTTCGTACCTAAAAGATACGACTCACGTTTTAAATCTTGTACAAAACCTTACTTGGAGGGAGGGATATATACTAGCAACAGCGGATGTTAATTCGCTTTACACAATTATATCCCACCACCATGGCCTAGAGGCAGCTAAATACTACCTTGAAATGGATGGCTCAGTACCCATAGAACAGAGAAAATTTGTTCTACAACTACTTAAGTTTGCCATGACGCATAATTTCTTTTGGTTTGACCACACTTTTTATTGCAGGATCGCGGAGTCGCCATGGGCGCGAAATTCACGCCCAGTCTTACGAATTTGTTCATGGCGAAATGGGAGGAGGACGTCGTCTTTGGTAATCGCCCCCCCCCCCCAATTGGTCCTATGGCGGCGATACATCGACGACGTCCTCCTCCTGTGGGTTGGTGTAAGATTCTGGTACCTCTGGTACCCTTAATTTCCATTTCCTTTCAATATGCGTTCCACCTTTCTAATTAGGTGGTACGCATACACCTTTAAGACGGATGACGTCATCGCCGAGCGCCGCAGAGCGGCTATTTCAACCGCCGGCATTCTCTCTCACGTTGTTCGCTCAATCCTGCCTGTGTGTCTACATGCTTACAAGCTTGTCTTGCTGCCGGAACCTCCAGCTATTTGCTTTTACCTGGAACAGACCGGAACCTCGCTACTGATCCCCGTATCTCGCTACCGGATCACTCCCTCACTACTGGACCCCTCTACTACTAAACCTTACTAGTGATAAGTACCCCACAGGGGAATCCTCCATAACCTTACTTACACTATCTACCTCTGCACATTAAGGACTGTTACTATCTATGCATACTAATTCTATCATCTGCACTGTTACATAGATTGCTAGCTCTTGAGTCTACTACCATCTATCCTTGCACTGGATTAGTCTATCCTGTATTTGTCATCTGCTGTCCTTACCACCTGTTACCATACTCGATTACTAACCTATCTGCATTCTACCTGATACCATCTAATACTCTCCTGAACATTTCTATCAAGTGCTTACCATCTCTGTCACTGTTCACACCTGTCCCTTCAGCACATCATCTTCATACTATCATATACATCCTATCACTCCAGGAACATCTTATTGAGTGTGTATATCTGTATGCTGAAGCTGACAGGCCCACAGTGATGAGTCTGGAGAGTTGGATCTGGTTATTCAACACATCTCTACATGACTACTGAGTGGAGATTCTGCAGCTGCAAATCCAGCCTACTACAAAAACGCAGGAGCGTTACAGTTGGCGACTCCGCCTCCTTAGAAAATTTCATGGTAAACCTCAATCTTAATGATAAAGGTATCAGTCTTGAATATACCAGTAGTTCCTCTAATATTACTTTCCTAGACCTCAATTTAGGGATGTTCATGAGTGATGAGTCAGATTGTTGGCTTACATATCTGGTCAATCGTCACAATCTCACTTCCCAAATACCAAAAGGTGTGTTTCAATTGTTTCCCTAAATATATATTTCTCTCTCTCTCGCTCTCTCATGTAATTGTATATATATGTATGTATTCCTGTATCTAAACATTCTAAATAATGACTAGCAAACTTGAAGAGAGAATTTTATCAATTCACATATATACACACCTACATACATACATACATGGATTTGGGCTGTTTAGGTCTCTCTCCTCCTCCTCATTTCTATTTCCCTTGTTTTGGCAACTGAGCATGCTCCAAAACACACAGGACACACACAGTTAATTTTTTGACTGGGCGTTACCATTCTGGGTGTGTGTTTGCTTTGATTATATATAGCTCACTCAGACATCAGGAAAGATTTGACCTACGAAGAGGTCCAATATATTTGTGTGTCACATGCTTTATGGTTAACATTTGTGGGCCTTTGTTATTTATGGAGGTGAGATTTGGCTGTGTTGTGTGTTGACTCTCTGTAAGTATTTATTGCTGTTAACATAATAGTGTATTGTTCTGTCAATCTGCACATGCATCTGTTGATTATGGGCTCTTTGTCGATGTATATGGTCTAAATGTTGTACAAAGGTTGTTTTTGTTTGAAAAATACAAATCAGTGGCTTCAATGGGATACTGTGGAGACTGTGCCAAAAATATGTCATGTGAAATGTTTGAGCTGTGTATTTGTGTAATAAACAGCATGTTTCCAATCTTTTTTTCAAATGTCTTCATGTGTCTAAATAAAGTTTTCTGGTGTCCACAAATGTATGTATTTGTATTTCTTTTTGTAAGTTAAATATGCTTAATGGTTGTGTATGTTGGCTATTGTTCGCGAATTCGCTAATATATAGGGTTGAGCGAACACCTAGATGTCCGTGTTCGACGGGTTCGGCCGAACTTTAAAAAAAAGTCCGGGTCCGTGTCCCGGACTTTTACCGAACTTTTCCCGGACACCGAACCCCATTGAAGTCAATGGGGACCCGAACTTTAAGGCACTAAAATGGCTCTAAAACACCAAAGGAAAGGGCTAGAGTGCTGCAAATGGCAGCAAAACGTAATTAAGAGCATGGCAAGTGCTCTGCAAACAAATGTGGATAGGGAAATAACTTAAAACAACAAAAAAAAAACAGAAAAATAAAACAATGTTCTTCTTCATCTCTGAAGGACGAGGCCCATATGGAGTAAGAGGGAGGTTGAGGTGGTGGTGGATGT
This sequence comes from Pelophylax lessonae, assembly GCF_965119305.1. Lineage (NCBI taxonomy): Eukaryota > Metazoa > Chordata > Amphibia > Anura > Ranidae > Pelophylax > Pelophylax lessonae. The sequence continues at coordinate 35,722,740 of NC_138779.1, read as the reverse complement.
GGCGGTGACATAGGCGTGCGCACAGGGTGTGCTGGGTGTGCCTGGGCACACCCTAATCACCTAGGGCACATAGCATTGCCAGTGAGGAGATGGGAAAGATCTCCCTGGGACCTGCTCTGCTCTATTTCTCCTTGCCTACAGGTACATGGCCCCGATACATTACTCTCCCTGCTGGCAAACACATGCATGTGTATTTCAACTTTGGGGTGCACACCTTAATGCAATAGGCTGCGCACACCTATGGGCGGTGTAGGTGGAAGCGGCGGTGGAGGAGGACCAGGGCCGGATTAACAGCATCATGGGCTTGGTGCTGAGGATTTTGAAGGGCCTTAAGGGCCGTGCCTTGCCATGCACCCAGAGGAGGAAGGGTGCAGCCATGCATGCCTAATTCAACATGGGATGCTGTCTCTGAAGCCCATAAACACATCCATGCATCGCCAACTGTCCCTCCTTGTCCGGCCTTCACGCTGTGTGGGGAGGTTCTGAGGGTGCTGCCTGGGGAAGCGAGCATAGAAGCCAGACTTCTGTGTTTACAAGTGACAGAAGAGCGGTAACAGTGAATATGGCCAACCCGGGGCCTATATAAAAGGTAGGGGCCTGGAGCTGCAGCTCCAATAGCCCCTACATTAATCTGGCCCTGAGGAGGAGGACGAGGTAGCCAACACTGCTTCTTTTCAAAAATTTTAAATGAGGGTACACCCCAAAAGAGTGAGAAAGAGCAAAAATGGAACAATGGGTGGGTAAGGTCGGTATCCATTGCTATTCTGCATAAGGTACGGAAAAGTCCCGTGGGATCCATGCCTTGTTCATTTTAATGAACGTGAGCTTGTCCACATTGTCTCTGGACAGGCGGCTGCGCTTGTCTGTTATAACGCCCCCAGCCGTGCTAAATACCCGTTCAGATAATACACTGGCTGCAGGGCACGCCAGCACCTCCAAGGCGTAAAGGGCAAGCTCAGGCCATGTGCCCAATTTGGAGACCCAGAAGTTGAAGGGGGCAGACCCGTCATTCACTACATGTAGGCGTGTGCACACATACTGCTCCACCATGTTGGTAAAATGCTGCCTCCTGCTAAGACGTTCCATCTGAGCTGCTGGTGCTGCTGTTTGTTGTGGCGTGCTGACAAAGCTTTTCCACATTTCGGCCATGCTAACCCTGCCTTCTGAGGTGCTGGCGGTGCCCTGGTTGCGTTGGCGACCTCCTCCTCCTCCTCCTCTGCCTTGTGCTTCCACTGTGGCCCCGCTGTCAGATGGGAATGCCAGCAGCATGGCGTCTACCAGCGTGCGCTTGTACTCGCGCATCTTGCGATCGCGCTCCAGTGAGTGAATTAAGGACGGTACGTTGTCCTTGTAACGGGGATCCAGCAGCGTGGCCACCCAGTAATCAGCACAAGTTAGAATGTGGGCAACTCGGCGGTCGTTGTGGAGACACTGCAGCATGTAATCGCTCATGTGTGCCAGGCTGCCCAGAGGCGACGAAAGGCTGTCCTCTGTGGGAGGTGTATCGTCCGTGTCCTCTGTATCCCCCCAGCCACGCACCAGTGATGGCCATGAGCTGGCCTGGGTGCCACCCTGCTGTGAACATGGTTCCATCTCCTCCTCCAGCTCCTCCTCCTCCTCATCCTCCTCATCCTCCAGAACTGTGCCCCTGCTGGACAATTGCGTCCCTGGCGTTTGCGTGTGCAGGAACCCACCCTCGGAGCCCCTTGCGAATGACTGCCCTGAAAGCCTTGGAAATGTTACCTCTTCATCCTCCTCCTCCTCCTCATCCTGTGCCACATCCTCTTCCATCATCGCCCGAATTGTTTTTTCAAGGAGGCATAGAAGTGGGATAGTTAAGCTGAGAACGGCGTCATTGCCACTGGCCATGTTGGTGGAGTACTCAAAACAGCGCAACAAGGCACACAGGTCTCGCATGGAGGCCCAGTTATTGGTGGTGAAGTGGTGCTGTTCCGCAGAGCGACTCACGCGTGCGTGCTGCAGCTGAAACTCCACTATGGCCTGCTGCTGCTCGCACAGTCTTTCCAGCATGTGCAAGGTGGAGTTCCACCTTGTGGGCACGTCACATATGAGGCGGTGAGCGGGAAGGCCGAAGTTACGCTGCAGCGCTGCCAGGCGAGCAGCAGCAGGGTGAGAACGCCGAAAGTGCGCACAAACGGCCCGCACTTTCTGCAGCAGCTCTGACATATCGGGGTAGTTTTTAAGGAACCTCTGCACCACCAAATTCAGCACATGCGCCAGGCAAGGGATGTGCGTCAAACCGGCTAGGCCCAGAGCTGCTATGAGATTTCGCCCGTTATCACACACCACCAGGCCGGGCTTGAGGCTCGCTGGCAGCAACCACTCATTTGTCTGCTGTTCCATGCTCCTCCACAACTCCTGCGCGGTGTGTGGTTTGTCCCCCAAACAGGCAAGTTGTAAAACTGCCTGCTGTTGTTTACCCCTGGCCGTGCTGAAGTTGGTGGTGAAGGTGTTACGCTGTCCGGATGAGGAGGCGGTAGAGGATGAGGAAGCGGAGTAGGAGGAGTTACGAACAGGAGGCAAACTGAAGCGCCCTGCAATCCTCGGTGGTGGAAGGACATGCGCCAAATTGCTATCCGCCTCAGGCCCATCCGCCACTGCATTTACCCAGTGTGCCGTTAGGGAGATATAACGCCCCTGACCGTGCTTACTGGTCCACGTATCCGTAGTTAGGTGGACCTTGGCACAGATGGCGTTGCGCAGTGCACACCTGATATTTTCCCCCACTTGGTTGTGCAGGGAAGGGATGGCTTGCCTGGAAAAGTAGTGGCGGCTGGGCACGACGTACTGTGGGACAGCCACCGACATAAGGTTTTTAAAACTGTGCGTCTCCACCAGACGGAATGACAGCATTTCAAAGGCCAATAATTTTGAAATGCTGGCATTCAGGGCCAGGGATCGCGGGTGGGTAGGGGGGTACTTCCTCTTCCTCTCAAGTGTTTGGGAGATGGAAAGCTGAACGCTTCCACGGGACATTGTGGAGATGGTTGTTGGTGACCCAGGTGGTGGTGTTGCTGACAGATCGTCTGTTTGCGGGGTGGCAGGTGCCGGTATCACTACAGATGTGGCTGGAGCGGCCGAGACTGCAGCAGAAGAGGAAGCAGGATGAGCCAGAGACGTTTCTTGGTTTTGAAGGTGTGTACTCCACTGCAGCTCGTGCTTTGCACTTAGATGCCTGATCATGCAGGTTGTGCTCAGGTTGAGAAGGTTCATGCCTCGCTTCAAGCTCTGATTGCACAGGGTGCAAACCACTCGTGTCCTGTCATCAGCACATTTTCTAAAGAACTTCCACGCTAGAGAACTCCTTTGAGCTGACTTTGGTGCGCTCGTTCCCTTGCTGCGTTGGGCAGTAGCGGGCGTAGTGTCTAGGGCACGGCCGCTCCGCTTCTGCACCCTGCTCCCTCTTCTGCTGTGCTGGTGGCTCTGTGCGACCACCGCCTCTTCCTCCAAACTACTCAGGTCACCTGCATGACGTTCATTCCATGTGGGGTCGAGGACCTCATCGTCCTCCACATCATCTTCCACCCAGTCTTCACCCCTGCCCTCCTTGTCGGTCTCCACAATGCTGAACGCCGCAGCAGTTGGCACCTGCGTTTCGTCATCATCGGAGACGTGCTGCGATGATCCTTGCATGTACTCATCTTGAGAAATAAGTGGTTGGGCATCGCTGCACTCAATCTCTTCCACTTCTGGGGCAGGGCTAGGTGGATGGCCCTGGGAAACCCTGCTGACAGAGTCCTCAAAAAGAATAAGAGACTGCTGTATGGCTTGGGGCTCAGACTGCTGGCCTGATTTGCAAGGGGGTGAGGTGAAAGACGGTTGGACATTGGCTGCAGGTGCCAACTCTGACCTTTCTGCAGTAGACTGGGTGGGAGACAATGTGAAGGAACTGGAGGCACTGTCAGCAGCAAACCAATCTACTATCGCCTCAACTTGTTCTGGCCTCATCACTTCTAGGGGCGTTTGATGCCCTACCAAATACTGATGCAGGTTCTGTCGCCTACTCACACTTGAGGAAGGTGTTTCACTTGTGCGTGTAGCTGGCACAGATCGACCATGTCCTCTCCTTGCAACAGGAGCTCTACCAGCAGCACCACGACCCAGGCCACGGCCCTTATTTGACGGTCTCCTCATATTTCTGTAATTTAAGATCTTGCCCTAGAAAGGTTTTTATTGAATAGCGGAATAGAAAATATGATCCAAAAAAAGTGTATGTATATCACACGTACACAACCACACTAGGCCCCAATTACTATTGTTTGTACCCCTAAAAGGCTAGATGAGGAGTAGGGGGAGTATGGAACAGGCAGCACCCTCAAACCTTCAGAAGTATGAGATGAACCCCAACAACTTGGAAAGGTGGATCTCTCTCACACGTACCGACACAGACTATCCCGCAATTCAATTGATCCTCAAAGGTTTTTATTGAATAGCGGAATAGGAAATATGATCAAAAAAAGTGTATGTATCTCGCACGTACACAACCACACTAGGCCCCAATTACTATTGTTTGTACCCCTAAAAGGCTAGATGAGGAGTAGGGGGGGTATGGAACAGGCAGCACCCTCAAACCTTCAGAAGTATGAGATGAACCCCAACAACTTGGAAAGGTGGATCTCTCTCACACGTACCGACACAGACTATCCCGCAATTCAATTGATCCTCAAAGGTTTTTATTGAATAGCGGAATAGGAAATATGATCAAAAAAAGTGTATGTATCTCGCACGTACACAACCACACTAGGCCCCAATTACTATTGTTTGTACCCCTAAAAGGCTAGATGAGGAGTAGGGGGGGTATGGAACAGGCAGCACCCTCAAACCTTCAGAAGTATGAGATGAACCCCAACAACTTGGAAAGGTGGATCTCTCTCACACGTACCGACACAGACTATCCCGCAATTCAATTGATCCTCAAAGGTTTTTATTGAATAGCGGAATAGGAAATATGATCAAAAAAAGTGTATGTATCTCGCACGTACACAACCACACTAGGCCCCAATTACTATTGTTTGTACCCCTAAAAGGCTAGATGAGGAGTAGGGGGAGTATGGAACAGGCAGCACCCTCAAACCTTCAGAAGTATGAGATGAACCCCAACAACTTGGAAAGGTGGATCTCTCTCACACGTACCAACACAGACTATCCCCCAATTTAACTGATCCCCAAAGGTTTTTGATTAAATAGCGGAATAGAAAATATGATCCAAAAAAAGTGTATGTATATCACACGTACACAACCACACTAGGCCCCAATTACTATTGTTTGTACCCCTAAAAGGCTAGATGAGGAGTAGGGGGAGTATGGAACAGGCAGCACCCTCAAACCTTCAGAAGTATGAGATGAACCCCAACAACTTGGAAAGGTGGATCTCTCTCACACGTACCGACACAGACTATCCCGCAATTCAATTGATCCTCAAAGGTTTTTATTGAATAGCGGAATAGGAAATATGATCAAAAAAAGTGTATGTATCTCGCACGTACACAACCACACTAGGCCCCAATTACTATTGTTTGTACCCCTAAAAGGCTAGATGAGGAGTAGGGGGAGTATGGAACAGGCAGCACCCTCAAACCTTCAGAAGTATGAGATGAACCCCAACAACTTGGAAAGGTGGATCTCTCTCACACGTACCAACACAGACTATCCCCCAATTTAACTGATCCCCAAAGGTTTTTGATTAAATAGCGGAATAGAAAATATGATCCCAAAAAAGTGTATGTATATCACACGTACACAACCACACTAGGCCCCAATTACTATTGTTTGTACCCCTAAAAGGCTAGGAGTAGGGGGAGTATGGAACAGGCAGCACCCTCAAACCTTCAGAAGTATGAGATGAACCCCAACAACTTGGAAAGGTGGATCTCTCTCACACGTACCAACACAGACTATCCCCCAATTTAACTGATCCCCAGAGGTTTTTGATTAAATAGCGGAATAGAAAATATGATCCCAAAAAAGTGTATGTATATCACACGTACACAACCACACTAGGCCCCAATTACTATTGTTTGTACCCCTAAAAGGCTAGGAGTAGGGGGAGTATGGAACAGGCAGCACCCTCAAACCTTCAGAAGTATGAGATGAACCCCAACAACTTGGAAAGGTGGATCTCTCTCACACGTACCAACACAGACTATCCCCCAATTTAACTGATCCCCAAAGGTTTTTGATTAAATAGCGGAATAGAAAATATGATCCCAAAAAAGTGTATGTATATCACACGTACACAACCACACTAGGCCCCAATTACTATTGTTTGTACCCCTAAAAGGCTAGGAGTAGGGGGAGTATGGAACAGGCAGCACCCTCAAACCTTCAGAAGTATGAGATGAACCCCAACAACTTGGAAAGGTGGATCTCTCTCACACGTACCAACACAGACTATCCCCCAATTTAACTGATCCCCAAAGGTTTTTGATTAAATAGCGGAATAGAAAATATGATCCCAAAAAAGTGTATGTATATCACACGTACACAACCACACTAGGCCCCAATTACTATTGTTTGTACCCCTAAAAGGCTAGGAGTAGGGGGAGTATGGAACAGGCAGCACCCTCAAACCTTCAGAAGTATGAGATGAACCCCAACAACTTGGAAAGGTGGATCTCTCTCACACGTACCAACACAGACTATCCCCCAATTTAACTGATCCCCAAAGGTTTTTGATTAAATAGCGGAATAGAAAATATGATCCCAAAAAAGTGTATGTATATCACACGTACACAACCACACTAGGCCCCAATTACTATTGTTTGTACCCCTAAAAGGCTAGGAGTAGGGGGAGTATGGAACAGGCAGCACCCTCAAACCTTCAGAAGTATGAGATGAACCCCAACAACTTGGAAAGGTGGATCTCTCTCACACGTACCAACACAGACTATCCCCCAATTTAACTGATCCCCAAAGGTTTTTGATTAAATAGCGGAATAGAAAATATGATCCCAAAAAAGTGTATGTATATCACACGTACACAACCACACTAGGCCCCAATTACTATTGTTTGTACCCCTAAAAGGCTAGGAGTAGGGGGAGTATGGAACAGGCAGCACCCTCAAACCTTCAGAAGTATGAGATGAACCCCAACAACTTGGAAAGGTGGATCTCTCTCACACGTACCAACACAGACTATCCCCCAATTTAACTGATCCCCAGAGGTTTTTGATTAAATAGCGGAATAGAAAATATGATCCCAAAAAAGTGTATGTATATCACACGTACACAACCACACTAGGCCCCAATTACTATTGTTTGTACCCCTAAAAGGCTAGGAGTAGGGGGAGTATGGAACAGGCAGCACCCTCAAACCTTCAGAAGTATGAGATGAACCCCAACAACTTGGAAAGGTGGATCTCTCTCACACGTACCAACACAGACTATCCCCCAATTTAACTGATCCCCAAAGGTTTTTGATTAAATAGCGGAATAGAAAATATGATCCCAAAAAAGTGTATGTATATCACACGTACACAACCACACTAGGCCCCAATTACTATTGTTTGTACCCCTAAAAGGCTAGGAGTAGGGGGAGTATGGAACAGGCAGCACCCTCAAACCTTCAGAAGTATGAGATGAACCCCAACAACTTGGAAAGGTGGATCTCTCTCACACGTACCAACACAGACTATCCCCCAATTTAACTGATCCCCAAAGGTTTTTGATTAAATAGCGGAATAGAAAATATGATCCCAAAAAAGTGTATGTATATCACACGTACACAACCACACTAGGCCCCAATTACTATTGTTTGTACCCCTAAAAGGCTAGGAGTAGGGGGAGTATGGAACAGGCAGCACCCTCAAACCTTCAGAAGTATGAGATGAACCCCAACAACTTGGAAAGGTGGATCTCTCTCACACGTACCAACACAGACTATCCCCCAATTTAACTGATCCCCAAAGGTTTTTGATTAAATAGCGGAATAGAAAATATGATCCCAAAAAAGTGTATGTATATCACACGTACACAACCACACTAGGCCCCAATTACTATTGTTTGTACCCCTAAAAGGCTAGGAGTAGGGGGAGTATGGAACAGGCAGCACCCTCAAACCTTCAGAAGTATGAGATGAACCCCAACAACTTGGAAAGGTGGATCTCTCTCACACGTACCAACACAGACTATCCCCCAATTTAACTGATCCCCAAAGGTTTTTGATTAAATAGCGGAATAGAAAATATGATCCCAAAAAAGTGTATGTATATCACACGTACACAACCACACTAGGCCCCAATTACTATTGTTTGTACCCCTAAAAGGCTAGGAGTAGGGGGAGTATGGAACAGGCAGCACCCTCAAACCTTCAGAAGTATGAGATGAACCCCAACAACTTGGAAAGGTGGATCTCTCTCACACGTACCAACACAGACTATCCCCCAATTTAACTGATCCCCAAAGGTTTTTGATTAAATAGCGGAAAAGAAAATATGATCCCAAAAAAGTGTATGTATATCACACGTACACAACCACACTAGGCCCCAATTACTATTGTTTGTACCCCTAAAAGGCTAGATGAGGAGTAGGGGGAGTATGGAACAGGCAGCACCCTCAAACCTTCAGAAGTATGAGATTGTGTTCACTGTACCCCACAAAGATTGAGTTCACTGCACCCCACAATGATTGTGTTCACTGCACCCCACAAAGATTGTGTTCACTGCACCTCACAAAGATTGTGTTCACTGTACCCCCCAAAGATTGTGTTCACTGCACCCCACAAAGATTCTGTTCACTGTACCCCACAAAGATTGTGTTCACTGCACCCCAAAAAGATTGTGTTCACTGCACCCCAAAAAGGATGTTGTTCACTGCACCCCAAAAAGGATGTTGTTCACTCCACCCCAAAAAGATTGTGTTCACTGCACCCCACAAAGATTGTGTTCACTGCACCCCAAAAAGATTGTGTTCACTGCACCCCAAAAATGATTTTGTTCACTGCACCCCAAAAAGGATTTTGTTCACTGCACCCCAAAAAGGATGTTGTTCACTCCACCCCAAAAAGATTGTGTTCACTGCACCCCAAAAAGATTGTGTTCACTGCACCCCACAAAGGATTTTGTTCACTGCACCCCAAAAAGATTGTGTTCACTGCACCCCAAAAAGGATGTTGTTCACTGCACCCCAAAAAGGATTTTGTTCACTGCACCCCAAAAAGATTGTGTTCACTGCACCCCACAAAGGATTTTGTTCACTGCACCCCACAAAGATTGTGTTCACTGCACACCAAAAAGGATTGTGTTCACTGCACCCCAAAAAGATTTTGTTCACTGCACCCCAAAAAGATTGTGTTCACTGCAGCCCAAAAAGATTGTGTTCACTGCAGCCCAAAAAGATTGTGTTCACTGCAGCTCACACACAGAAAAATGGATGTGGATCACTGACACCTGCCTATCTCCAATCCCACACCACACAGCAATATCGATTGTAGTTTGTAGAACACAGTTTCCCTAAAATTCAGCAGACTCTGTCCCTAACAGGATTGAGAAGAGATCGTAGATCAGGATTGAGTGCAGACCCCACCCCCCACACAGCAATATCGATTGTAGTTTGTAGAAGACACTGACCCTATAATTCAGCAGACTCTATCCCTAAAATGCCTACAACTCGCCCTGCCTAAACACTCCGACATGTCCCTCAATTCTATCCGGACACAAATGGTTTTTTCCTGCCTATCTTTCCCTAATCAGCAGCCAGCACGTTGATGTGTGCTCTGTCCCTGAATCTAAGCAGCATAATGACGCCGCTGCGGCTGCCTCGAACTTATAAAGACTTGGTCACATGCTTCAGACGGCCAATCACAGCTACTGAGACATTTGCAGGCATGGCTGGGATGGCTTAAGGCACACCAGTTAAACGATTGTTGATTGGCTGTTGAAAGCCCGCCATGAAAAGAGCGCCAAAGCATGCAAAACCCGGAAATAAAACGACCGAACACGGATTTTTACCCGAACATACAGTAAAGTGTCCGTGTCCGTGTTCGGGTACAAAAAATCCAATTATTCGGTACGAACACGAATAATACAGTCCGTGTTCGCTCAACACTACTAATATACAAACCCGCGTTCTCACATTTATACATTATACATTGAAACCGGAAACAAAACTTTTGGTGCGTGCACACGTTTCCGGAAATTGTCTAGGCCCTCTCGCAAGTGTGTGCATCATTGCTCCTGCGCTCTATACTGCCGAAATAGTGGCATTTGTGTGTAAGGTAAGGAGGGGGTGTGAATGTGCGGGGTGCGGGATGGGGGATGGTGGCTGGGGGGATGGGTGGGTCGCTCGCTTATCTAGCGGGTGTGCAATAAACTTTTGGTCTGCTGATCTGCGCATGCACTTTCTGCCTATTAGACGTGATCTAGAAGCTTCCTGTTATAGAAACTTCCTAGATGTGAACCTGTTCCCTACACATGTATATATGTGTATATGTGTATATGTGTATATGTGTATATGTGTATATATGTATATATGTATATACACACACACACAAAATATATATTATAGAAAATATATATATTAGAGACAATATATATATTAGAGACAATATATATATATATATATATATATATATATATATATATATATATACTATGTATATATTATATACAATATATACATTATATACAATATATATACATTATAGAATATGTTATATACCATATATTAGTGTATATAATAGGGAACAGGTTCACATCTCTGAACTTTCTATATAGATATAGATAGGCATACCCTGCTTTAAGTACACTCACTTTATATACACTCGTGAGTAAGGACACAGCTTGTTCAGCTTGGCATGACACTGCTCACAAACCATAAGTGACAGGGATAACAAACTTAGGGAGCAACGAGAGGGTACCCAGGACTGCAACATATCCATTTTGTGGCTGGCCAGCTTGCCTAGGTAATCTATCATGTCATAGTCCTGGATCCCCTTAACATGCTCCCACATGGTTTGGGAGCAAGGCCATGTCAATGTGGCCAAAATTTACAATGGAGCTGGTGTATTTTCATGCATTGAGAAAAGAAAAAAGGGATTGCTTCACTTTAAGTACATTTTCAGTTTACATACATGCCCTGGTCCCATTGTGTACTTAAAGTGGGCTATGCCTGTATATAGATAGATTTGATTAGTTTCAACTTTTACACAAAATGAAACACAATTATCTGTGACAGATTGCTCTAACGCTTTGGAATCTGTCTAGATAAAGACAAATGTATTGACCCTTTTCATATATGCAAGATTAGAAACATTATATTCCCTAAATACATAATGCCAAAAATTATTGCCTTACATACATCCATACACACTGCAAGCTCTGCACCGTTTGTCTTGTCTGACACTCTTACCATCATAAGCTGGATCTGCACACAGCAGCTAATTGGTTCACCTGAGATGGAATCAGTGATCACAAAAATCTGGAATGGTCATGTCTTCAAAGGATTGCCTTGAACAAATCACCTCTAAAAGAAACACATGAGTGTATAATCACTTGTCTTAATGGATCACATTCCCAACACACCCATCTCACACTGCCATATGATAATGAATGGGGGTGTCCATTGCAAGTTAAATACACCCCCAGATCCCATTGCTTTGTTAATTGACATATCTAACTGGAATCTGATGGCACTGCTGTGAACCACTATGCCATCAAATTCTGCTGGGGACCTTTAAAAAGGATTATGTGTGATTGTGTGGATAATTATGCCACCTTAAATTCGCATCTCCCACATACCATGTGCAACTCTTGCAGGAATTGCGAATCAAGGATAATTCAGCACAGCATAATGAACAGACACATTGAGGAGTGTAGGAACACACCGTCAGATTCCCCGATCACACTCTGGGGTTTTAACTCCTCCATAATTTTGCCACTTTGGAAACCAAGTGCTTACTTGATGTATACTTTTTAGACGGAACTCCAATTTCTAATAGGGTGATATCATTGCATGAGATTTCCCCTCACTTCCTGTCTTAGTGTCACCAAGACAGGAAGTGAGGGGAATATCACTGTGGGGAAATAGCTTGCAATTGTTGCCTTATAATGTCCATAGTATATATAAAAGGAAAGAATTGCTGGCTATATCCCCACGGGAGATTCCCTCACTTCCTGTCCTGGTGACACCAAGACAGGAAGTGAGGGGAAATCTCCTGCAATGATATAACACTGTTACATGTTCTAGTTATGTAGCAAACTTAAGAATATACAAAGCAAACATCTTTTTTTTCCCATTTTGGCAAAATCATGGATTAATTAAAAAACTATCTTTGTTTGTCCCGTGGCTTGCAGGAAAAACATTTTGCCTTGATTCCACCATCAACACAGACAGGGGAAACCCTCCTGCGGAGCCATTGTGTTCTCCCGGTGCTGCCCCTGCCAGGAAAACACAGTGATTATTGCTAGTGGCTACAAGAGATGCTAGCGATAAGTGTGTGAAAATCTGACAGACTGGTTGTACGTTGTCCTCAAGGTGAACGATCAATCAACTTAGGTACCTTCAGCCTGGCTATACATAGTTTAAATCTGCATCTCAAATGAAGCAATCCCATTTACATATAACACTCCATAAAGGAGAATGGAGGGGCTTATCAGGTCTGCGTCAAAAATTAACAGCCACACCCAATCAGACAGCTCATGTTAAAAGGGACCTGAAAAGCAATCTGCATGGCTTGCTTTTCCAAGCATTGGCTAGTTGAGTGAGCCTGGACTAATAACAGTCACTGTAATGCTACCCATACTGCTGTCCTTTTAACATGGTGACAAAAGTTGATACCTATGCTACACGTGTGTAAAGTTACTTTCACCCTGCTAAATGGACAGCAATAAGGTTGTAAATACAGTGACTGCCTGTCCCCCCCTGATGGCGGCCCTGGGTGTGTCATGAAAGGCCAATTGAGAAAATGGCTATATCATGTAGAGGAAATCACCAGTGTGGGGCAACCTATGTCATGGAGGTAGATTTGGACATCGATGTATATGTATCACCAGAAATGGAATTCTTTGTTCTACAATATCTCAAAGACGACCTAGCATGTTATTTGAAGACTGTACTATTTTGGACATACTTGGACTCAAACATACACTGCTCTTTCCACAGCTCCTCCTCCTCTGGGGGTATGATAACATAAATATGCATCTTCACCAAAAGCACAAGATGATGTGTCGTGTCCGGATGAGGCTGCAGCGGAGATTCCAGTTCCAGGCTGAGATGGTGGATCTGCAGCGGGCCTGGAGTGATGCCAAAAGGCGCTCACCCAGGCTCCTGCTAAAGACTGTGGAGCAAATCTCCGGTAAGTAAAAATATACATTACATGTGACCAGATAGGTTACAATTTTTTGGGTAGGTGGACATGTGTTTAGCTATGCAACAACACTAATACCAACACCCCCCCCCCCCCTCCCTCTCGCTCCTACCTTTCCTACCTCCATCAAGTTTCTCTTCACAACCTTTAATACTACTATGTACATTCGTATTTTTTATGTTTCTTTTTTTTCTTCTGCTTCTAGCCAAAGCGGACGGCCGGCACCCTCTTGTGCTTTTGGTGAAGAAGGGGAGGAGGAGGACGGCCACACTCCAATATGCCTTACGAGACAGCGAGCCATTTGAGCAGCTGAAAATTGTGGATCGTAAGTAGAAAATAAAAATGGTAGAAATTTCAAACCTCTAATCACATTTTACAGAGCCCCCTTTACATCGGAGTCTCCAGACTTACTATACTGTAAGAGGGAAGTGTGAAGACTCTGATGTAAGGAGAGTTCTGGGAACCATTATTTGAGGGGGGAAGCTGGGGACTCTGGTGTAAAAGGGAATTCTGTGGTCCCCAAAGCTCCCCCATACATCTGAGCTTACAGAGACCCTCTTACACTTCCCTTCCTCAGTCCACCACAGTCAAGGGCACAACAAGTCCCACTGCAGAAGGCTACCTGCTTGGACTTGTAATGCTCTCTGTAGGGGAATGAGGAACTACTGCCTGCTATGCTAAGACTTGTAGTGCCCTCTGTTAGGGACTAAGGATTCCTCAGTCCTCAACATTCTAGGGCACTATAAGTCTCAGCATAGTGGGCTGTCATACCTCAGTCCCTCACAGCTCGGGTCAAAAACAACACAGTTAAACATCTAAAGGACAACTCCAAACAAAACTACCAATAATGGACAGAGTCCATATGCTCTATAATGTCAAAGACCCGCTACCACTCACCTTCCACCTCCGGTGCTGTCATTGTGTAGGGCAAAGGGCTCCATCTACACCATGTTTGGCTTTCAGGTCAGATAGGCAGGACTTGCTCAGCTCCACTCTCTTCCCTGGCAATTGACTCTGGCGTCATTGTGGATCTTTCCTCCTCTAGAAAACACCCAGGGGCCCTCTCCTTGTCCCCCAGCCACCCAGGGCCTTCTTCTCCTCCTCCTCCACCAACCATTTTCAGACTCTTCCAACTTCCCTGGGGCTACTCAACCCCTTTGCATAGTGGACACCACAAATCTATGACCAGCCTGCAAAATATCAAGTCTGGGCCTGGTTACCTGTATGTTCCGGGTCCAGGGCGGAGCTCTCCTCCCAGAGCAACAACTGATGATAGCAGAGTGAGTTGACCGGCCAGTCACTTCCTACTGGTGCAGGTACACACCTACCAATTCCTCCACATCTTAGGATAACATGATCAGACGGCCAATCCCCAGTCAGAGAAGGAGGAGTAAGTGTCAGCGGACAACAGACACCTGGCAGACGCAGTGAAGGGACTGCAGCACACTGCTGCAAATTTTAGATCCGAGGATTGAAAGCAATCTTTTACTTGGGAGATTTCCCTGACTGCGCCCTTCGAAATGTTGGTGCTCCGCCACTGGCCGCAAGGCCCCTGTAGGTGCGAGGCCTTAGGCGCCCGCTTAATTTGCATGGTGCCCTCCTGTTTTAAAACATGGTCAATGCATCTCATTGGTGTAAGTGCACTTCTATGTTCTGAATTGTAGGGGCATTGAGTATGGTGCTAGCATGATGAGAGGTTACTGCCTATTTGTGTCCATAAATAATATATAATGTTTTTCTTTTATTTTAGAAACCAGTGATGAGGATGTGGAGGCTCAGCCTTCTCAGGCCCACTGTAAGTAATGTGGATGTGCTGGTGTGTTGTGTATTAGGTCTAACTTGGAGGAATGATTGTTTGTTTTGTTTTCTTTTGTGGTTGATGTCGCTTCAGCAACAGAGGAGCCTCAGGCAGGGCCAAGTCGCCTGGATCCGGGCCAGGAAAAATCTGTTGGCCAAGAAGAGGCCAATTGGTCGGACTCAGATGAGGACCTGGGCTCTCCTCAAATGGGAAGTAAGTATTCTACATGTGTTTGTGTGTTCAATGTGTCCTGGGAAATATAAGGGCTGTAATATATATATTTTGCCATTGGGGTTATGTAGCAGCTGACATTGAGGATGTTTGTTGTGGAGGACTGGGGAAGAGGGGCCGCTGCTTACCCAGTCCAATGTAACTACTACCTTCAATGTTTCCCAACTACTTTCTGTGTGCCTTTATCAAATAGCTTTGGTTCAAGGATTGTATTTGTGTCTTTGTGTTTCTAGGAGATACGACGCCATCCCCCCATGAAGGGACACCATCCCCCCATGTAGGGTCTCCCCCATCCTCCCCCACTCCAGGCTCCCCTGAACTAGTCTGTAAGTACCTAAAATTAGATTCTCACATGAATTGTCTGTGCTAGGATGATGTGTATCTAGGATAATCTAAGTTGGAGTCAAAGCAAGTGTAGTTTTGCTATATGTGACAGGAAGGTTGGTCATGAAACACTCTTGCTTAACCTTCATGTTTGAAAGGTGGTTTTGGGGAGCATTACAGGACATGTTATCTTTTGTAAGTTATCTCAAGCCACCCTATTCTAAATTGGTGTTAGTTTCTCTACATTGGAAATGGTGTGCTTTGTACTTGTAAATTTTTTGGGGACATTGTAATTTAATCATGTCCTGATTTAGTCAACACTGAAAATGTGTGTTTATCAATCTTTCATAAATACTCTTCCTCTGTAATGTACCACATTCCAGTTCACAATTTGTGTTCTTTTTGTGCAGTTTCTCCAGAGCCAGCAACGCCATCCACTTCGGGGGCCCAAAAAAAACCTGATGATGGTAAGTTGTGTGCTTTTCCAGTAATGTGTCTACTTAGTAAGTGGAGAAATGCTAACTGTGTATGTCCCCGATCAGGCTTCAAGTTGTTCTAAAGGCAGCAGGTTCTTTATGTGAATGCATTCTATGCATTAGTATTCCAAGTGATAGGTGTGCATATTCCCCCTAAGACTTACTGGGACCATTTTCTTACTGTCCAAAATTTTGCACAAATACTTGTCTGGAACAGACTCCCCCTCCTCCTTAACTGAGGTGACAGCATGCCAATATTGCCTCCTGATGCTGTCACTCCTAATCATTGAGACCATCGGAAGGGAGGGGGGCAAGGCTGGCTCACAGCCTAGTGCCTGAACAGGCACAGGGTGCTTGGCTTCATCTCATGTGCCTCCATAGCAAGCTGCCTGCTGTGGGGTCAACCAACAGGAGGGAGGTGCCTAGAGGTGTGTACAGGGGCCATGTAAAAAGGAGGATTGTTATTTCTCTCGTCCCCAAAAACCTAGAGAGTGTAAGTCTAACCTGATTCGTTTTCCGCAGCCCTCCAAAAATGATATGTTTCCAACACTTAGAACAGGCAGGGCTGAGGCACAAAAAACATCCGAAAAACACAATCAGCACAAAAGCAGGGAGTACGTATCCTTAACGCTACAAGCTTCACCCAGTAGAATGACGCTTGCACTGTACAAATCTGCATCACCACCATATCAAAGTCTAAATAAAACTTTCAGGGAAATGTGGAGGGGTAATGAGTGGGTGTTAGAGCGTTTTCATGACTGCGTAACCTACAGTTAGCGTGATTCGATTTTTAGATAAATTTTTTCTTTTCTCTTAACACAGCTGGGATGGCGGAAAAACAAAAAGGGGAGCAGACATATCTACTCCGGCCACAACTGGCCCTCCGAATTCCAAAGGGTAAGTCTCTACTATGTGTCAGGTTCAATCTATAGACAGTAAGAGGGAGAGAGAACGCTCCACAAACTCCAATGGTGATAGAGATAAATGTGTGCACATGTATCGTGTTGACCAATTGAACCCAAAACACCTTACATTCTTCTAAATGATTGCTTGTGTTGACATGAAGAAAAGCCTTTTACTTAGCTTTGGTGGAACTGCTACTAACATTCCAAGCCATCTTATGTAACCTTTTGAACAATTTGCTGTGAAAGTTTGAGTTTAAGGTTTACACCAGCAATTTAGCATATTTGCTTCAGAGTGTTGATAAAAGCCAACCAATAGACTCCTAAGCATATTTGTTGAGGCACATTAATTACAATCGTTGTTTGGATCATTTTGCCTAAAACTAATTGTCATGTCTTTTTCTACCCAGGGCACACCCACCTCACCTATGAGGTCCTTTTAGATTATGTCACATGGTGCATCGACAGAATTTTAGTTTTGGAAAACATTTATGGGGCGGATCCAGACCCTGAGGAGCCATTTGTGAGGAATGTCACCCCGTTAAAAAGATCGTAGTTTTTTTTAATTGGTTTTGTTAATTGTACACAGCAATGTCACATTTCTCCCTTAAAAAAAAAAAACAAAAAAAAAAAATATATAAAAAACCCTTTTTTTTGGGACCAAAAAAAATATAAAAAATCAAAAAACCCTTGTTTTTGGGACCAAAAAAAATATAAAAAAACAAAAAACCCTTTTTTTTGGGACCAAAAAAAATATAAAAAATTAAAAAACCCTTTTTTTTGGGACCAAAAAAAATATAAAAAAACAAAAAACCCTTTTTTTTGGGACCAAAAAAATTATAAAAAAACAAAAAACCCTTGTTTTTGGGACCAAAAAAAATATAAAAAAACAAAAAACCCTTGTTTTTGGGACCAAAAAAAATATAAAAAAAGAAAAAACCCTTGTTTTTGGGACCAAAAAAAACAAAAATGTTTACAAAAAAGCCTTGTTGTTTTTGTCAACCAAAAAAAACAAAAAGGTTTACAAAAAAGCCTTGTTGTTTTTGTCAACCAAAAAAACCAAAAAGGTTTACAAAAAAGCCTTGTTGTTTTTGTCAACCAAAAAAACCAAAAAGGTTTACAAAAAAGCCTTGTTGTTTTTGGCAACCAAAAAAAACAAAAATGTTTACAAAAAAGCCTTGTTGTTTTTGGCAACCAAAAAAGCCAAAAAGGTTTACAAAAAAGCCTTGTTTTTGGCAACCAAAAAAACAAAAAATGTTTACAAAAAAGCCTTGTTGTTTTTGGCAACCAAAAAAACCAAAAATGTTTACAAAAAAGCCTTGTTGTTTTTGGCAACCAAAAAAACCAAAAAGGTTTACAAAAAAGCCTTGTTGTTTTTGTCAACCAAAAAAAACAAAAATGTTTACAAAAAAGCCTTGTTGTTTTTGGCAACCAAAAAAACCAAAAAGGTTTACAAAAAAGCCTTGTTGTTTTTGTCAACCAAAAAAAACAAAAATGTTTACAAAAAAGCCTTGTTGTTTTTGGCAACCAAAAAAACCAAAAAGGTTTACAAAAAAGCCTTGTTGTTTTTGGCAACCAAAAAAAACAAAAATGTTTACTAAAAAGCCTTGTTGTTTTTGGCAACAAAAAAAACCAAAAATGTTTACTAAAAAGCCTTGTTTTTGTGAAACTACAAAAAAATTGTAAAACCAAAAAAAATGTTTATATAAATAAAATAAAAGTATGTTGCTCGTTGCAACACAAATGTTACATTGGCAATTTAGTTCATTCTATTATATATTTTAACCACTTAAGCCCCGGAGGATTTGGCTGCTAAAGGACCAGGGGTTTTTTTGCGATTTTTTACTGCGTGACTTTAACGGACAATTGCGCGGTCGTGCGACGCTGTACCTAAACGAATTTGGCGTCCTTTTTTTCCCACAAACAGAGCTTTCTTTTGGTGGTATTTGATCACCTGTGCGATTTTTTGATCACGCGCTATAAACAAAAAAAGAGCGTAAATTTTGCAAAAATAACAATATTTTTCACATTTTTTTATATGAAATTCCCCAAAAAAAAAAGTAAAAATCAAAATTTTTTAACATTTTTCGGCCAATTTGTTTTATGCTACCTATGTTTGGTAAAAAAAATCGCAAAAAGCGTATTTTGATTGGTTTGCGCAAAAGTTATCGCGTTTACTAACAAAGAGAAAGATTTTTGTCATTTTTGGTGTTTTTTTTTTTAACGCGTAATGGCGGCGATCTGCGATTTTTTTTTCGGTACTGCGACATTGCGGCGGACAGATCGGACCCTTGACTGACATTTTTGACACTTTTGGGGTTACCAGTGACATTACTGCAGTAATCAGTGCTATACATATGCACTGTTACTGCAAAAATGACACTGGCAGGGAAGGGGTTAACTTTATTGGGAAGGGAGGGGTTAAGTGTGTCCTAGGGGCGTGCTTTCTACTGTGTAGGGACATTGCTATTGGTGTAAAAGCAAAGATCAACCGTTCTACATAGTAGAACGGTCAGATCTTTACTTTTACACAGGGAGAACTGACAGGCAGCTTGTTTACACAAGCTGCTCTGTCTTTCTCCCTTCACAGGAGCGATCGTAGTGTGGCCGGCGGACATCGAGTCCGCCGGTCACACGCACTGACTTGCCTGTGAACGAGCCGCGGCGGGCGCGCGCCTCGGCGGGCGCGCGCCCGCTCGCTATAGGCTCGCAAGTCAGTGACAGGCGAGTGACGTACCGATACGTCACTCTGCCTGGCCGGGGCTGACCGCCGCAGTATATAGTCGTGCGGCGGTCGGCAACCGGTTAATATATTTTTTGTACGCTACAGTTGGTAGACACCCACATGTGTTATTAAAACGTTTATTTTATTACCAAAGTTTTCTTTTTGGTGTACACATCGAATGTCTTTTGTGTTGTATTTGTTTAGTCGAGTGGTGTGGTCTGTAATTGTTAGTATGCTGGCTTTGGTTTATGTTAGCCTTGAGACTTGTTTTGAAGCTACATTTGAAAGGAGACCTTTTCTTGGGGCATTATGTGAACATTGAGTTTTCAAAATTTACATGAAATCATATGTTTGGAGATAGAGAAGCACGTGTGTATAAATGCCTACATTAACCAGGGCCATTACTTGGCCACCAACACTCCTAAAAAACCAAAGATTAAAAACAAACTAATCATTTTGCATAAAATTTAATTTCATCCCCAAAAAAAACACTATAATAAATCATATTGTGCCACCCTCAAATTAAACAAATAAATGGGCCAACAAATTGGCCAATGTAACAATCATTAACAAAACTAACCAAAATAAAATAATAAAAAAAAAAAAATTAAGTTGGTGGTGGTGGTGGTGGTGGTGACTGAAGCAGTGTGGTGAGCACTGTTAAGGTTCCTGCCATCAAATGGTGGGACAATAGTCCCATCTGGTCTGGGGTTAGCCGTAGAGTTCTGGTCAAGTGGCCCATTAGGATCAGATCTTGTGTCTGAGGCTGCTGATGATGCAGGGTGTTGAACCCTGGAAATGTCCCAGACTGAAGATCTTGTGCCAATAGTCTAATCTGCTCTGTGCTCAGCCGAAGAATTTGGGGAACGTGTGCCATTACCATGAGATGGGATAGTTGCTGCCCCGAGGCTATTTGATGCTGCTGGTGGTGCAAGGGTTGTGAAGATGTGTGGGGAGTGGTGGTTGATTGGTTGTTGTGGTCCACGGTGCGGGGGGAAACGACATGTCGCATTGGTGAGAAAAAAGGAGGACGGCCTAGAGAGGAGTGAAGTGATAAAGGTGTGTAGGGAATGTAGTCAGGTGGAAGGGGTATTGTGGAACCAGTGCGCATTGAGGTTGTGCAGGAGGATTGCTCATTGAGGGGTGTGGGAGTCCGAACGGAGTGTGAAGTGCTAGGAGTGGCTACAGGAGGAATTGTCCCATCCCCAGCTGCCTGACAAGTGGCCAACACTGGCATTACCCTCCCACTACCACAACCTGCAGTGGCAGGTGAGTGAGATGTTTGGGAGGGCTCTGCCAATGGGGCATCTTCAGATCCAAACAGGCATTGGCGTGTGGCCAGCACCTGAGTGTCAACACTTTGCCGATCCCGTTGATGCTGGTCTGCTAAACTTACCAAGCTGTTACGCATATCCTGTTGAACCTGTACCATTGTTGCTACAGATTCCTGTATGAGCCCGAGCAGATGTACTACCTCAGTAGATTGCTGAGTACGCCTCCTTAACTCATTTTGGATCCGATACTCATCAAGCAGCCTCTCGGCTACATCCAGCATAGATGGACGAGTTTGGGTAGGTGACAATCCCTCTGCATCTAAGGCTACCTGAAAGCAGAAGAAATAGACCAAATCATTATCAAACATCATGACTAAATATTTCAGATTAGTTTGACAAATTAACACCCCAAGCAGAACATTGAAAAGTTTGATGTGCTTCTAATAAGTACTTGTTCATTGTAAGATTATCCAAGCTAGCAACACTTCTGATAATGGGTACATATTATATTGGTATGACTAATATGACAAAGGCAAAAAAGATTCAACATGAAGGTGTTCCCAATTAACCCTGGTGTGGTAGGTTGTTTATCCTTTTGGTAAATCGGTTACTAAACCAATGACTTTATACATCTACGTATGTTGTCTAAAATCTTGCCATCAATCGGCTACAGGACAACCCAACCAAACGATACCCATGAATTTGGACCTGGAAAATCAAAGACTGGCCGGACTTTAAAGATCCTGGATGTTTTTGGAAAATTAGTGCCACGCCAAATTATAACATAATTCCCTGATGTTCAAGATAGAACTCTTGTTGTGCTGGTGCATCGTCAGAATGTCATAGCACTAATTTAACACACACAATGTAAGCCACATCTAGCCCAAAATCATTACTACCATTGAAATGTTACATGTGCACCTTGTTCCCTTATATCACATACCACAGCACTGGATGCAGAATCGTCGCCAGCTCCTGATCCAACTCCAGCTGCTACGTCAAGAGGGGCCTGATGTTCTTTTAAAAAAAAAAAAAAAAAAACATGTTTAGTACATAACCTTAGGCAGTAATGATTATGGCCAGATTGCCCTCCTAGCTTCAGGAATGAAGCATTGAGGCCAAACATTCAAAAGTGCTTTCCTGGGCTCATAGGACACTTGCTAAACCCTCCCAAAGGTTAAGAAGGCTTGGTCTGCCTACTAATGACGGCACCCATTAATGCTGTCAACTGTGTTTTGCAGGGTAAACATCTAAAAGGCAACACTCTTTCATAAGAAAAAACATGTGTGTTAATGGGGTTAATAAGATTGCAAAAAACATTATTTGGCTAGACATACCAACACCTTCCTCCAGGCCTTGCTGCACTGGGTGTGTTCCCTGCTGCGGATCTTCTGTAAAGGACATAGCAATATGAGCTATCTTGGCAAAAAAAAAAACATCTACATTGTTTGGCACAGTATGATATTGGACCTACCAGGAGGAGGGTCAGCACTGATGTCAACACCTGTGAGTCCATCTGGTTCGCCAAGCTGCATGGGCTGTGGAGGGGCTGAGATCCGTGCTACAGATGAACAAATTGCAGGTTGGGGAAAACAAAAAAAGGACAATTGGAAGGGCAAGTATCAAATTCTATTCATGTCACACATAGGATAGTAGTTAATCTTTTCCAAACAACTCACACAATTGACATCCAAGATAATATCCTACCTCGGTGCAAAGCATCCGAATCTAAGTCCTCTCTGGGAAAGATGGTATCGGGTCCTATGATCTTCAAGAAAGGTAATTGATAATCCCAGAGAGAACTTCGTGCACGTTCATCCAGCCGACCTTGTCGGTCATAAAGACCCTCCGCAGCCCATGCAATTAGCTTCTTCCGAACGGACCCACAGATGTCGTTGACCTTCTTCCGCAAACTGTCACGGTGGCGAGGTGCTTCACCCAGTGCATTTACAGCATCCCGGATTTCATCCCACAATCTGTTCTTCTCTGTTACTGAGTAAGACGCGGCCCTGGTCCCATGTATCGCCTGATATCTGGCCATATAGGCGTGGACCAGGGCACAGCACTGATTGTGGGTGAAACGGGGAAGCCGGGGTAATGTGGACAAGCTGACTCTGGTAGACAGACCCTCTCCAGGACTACTGTCAGAAGAGCCAGCTTGTCCACTTGGTGTGTTACCACCTCCCCCGGCTTCCTCCTCCGGGATGGGGATGGTGGACTCCCTCATGGATACAGCTGGAGCCTCCCTCACACCAGAGCCAGACGATCTGCCCACCCTGCCCCCCCTGCCCCCCCTGGCCACCCTGCCCCTTCTCATGCTTCCAGTGGGTGGGGCCATGGGAGCACGAGGTGGGCAGAGAATCTGGCTGTCCAGCAGCAGCAAAGAGCCCCAAACTCCTAAATCTGAAATGACAAAAGAGAAAACAGAAAAAACATGATTTGCAGATTGCTCTTCATATACAGTATAATTAGTGAACAGTTACAGAACACACTTACCTAATGGCACAAACAGACTTGGTGGTGGTGGTGGTGGTAGTAGTGGGCAAAGAGCAGAAGAGGCTGCAAAGAAAAGGAAAAACACCACATAAGAAAACGCATATGGGTAGAAATCACACGAGGCCCTCCAAAAACTTACCTAATGGCACAAAGACGGTGGTGGTGGTGGTGGTGGCAAAGAGCAGAAGAGGCTGCAAAGAAATGGAAAAAAAAACACATAAGAAAACGCATATGGGTACAAATCACACGAGGCCCTCCAAACACTTACCTAATGGCACAAAGACGGTGGTGGTGGTGGCAAAGAGCAGAAGAGGCTGCAAAGAAATGGAAAAAAAAAACACATAAGAAAACGCATATGGGTACAAATCACACGAGGCCCTCCAAACACTTACCTAATGGCACAAAGACGGTGGTGGCGGTGGTGGTGGCAAAGAGCAGAAGAGGCTGCAGAGAAATGGAAAAAAAAACACATAAGAAAACGCATATGGGTACAAATCACACGAGGCCCTCCAAACACTTACCTAATGGCACAAAGACGGTGGTGGTGGTGGTGGTGGCAAAGAGCAGAAGAGGCTGCAAAGAAATGGAAAAAAAAACACATAAGAAAACGCATATGGGTACAAATCACACGAGGCCCTCCAAACACTTACCTAATGGCACAAAGACGGTGGTGGTGGTGGTAGTGGTGGTGGCAAAGAGCAGAAGAGGCTGCAAAGAAATGGAAAAAAAACACATAAGAAAACGCATATGGGTACAAATCACACGAGGCCCTCCAAAAACTTACCTAATGGCACAAAGACGGTGGTGGTGGTGGTGGTGGTGGTGGTGGTGGTGTTGGCAAAGAGCAGAAGAGGCTGCAAAGAAATGGAAAAAAAAACACATAAGAAAACGCATATGGGTACAAATCACACGAGGCCCTCCAAAAACTTACCTAATGGCACAAAGACGGTGGTGGTGGTGGTGTTGGCAAAGAGCAGAAGAGGCTGCAAAGAAATGGAAAAAAAACACATAAGAAAACGCATATGGGTACAAATCACACGAGGCCCTCCAAAAACTTACCTAATGGCACAAACAGACTTGGTGGAGGGGGGGTGGTGTAATCCTTTATAGGCAAAAGGAGGCTGCAAACATTAAACATACATGAGAAATCGCATGACCTACATACGTGCACATAATAAATTACAGTTATCAGGAAAGCAAAAATGGTGTCTTTGGAAGCTGGGAAGGTAAGGGGGCAGGTTTAGATGCCAAATCTAGACTGCACACCTTTAACAAACATGAGAAAACACATGTCCAAACCACATGCACATGGGGCCAACTGCCAATGATTAAAAGACACTTGAGGGGTTCCCAAGCTATTGTGGGTTGGAGGGGATTCACCATAGACAACTTAAGCACACCCAAGATAAGTACAAATTCTCTCCTTCCTTTTTTTTGGGAGAGAGAGATACAATTGTCTTACCTCCAGATAATGTAGGTTGTGGGTCACAGGGTCTTGCTAGCACATAAGAAACATCGATCTATAACATCCAGCAGCCATATTGGCCATGTGCTCCTTTTATAGCTGGCTCACAGGTGTGATAATTAGCGGCCGTTTCTATATATATCTGCACATTCGCGAATTTGCGCGTTCAAAATGGAGGACGATATCCCAGACGCATTAGATGGTGCAATGTTGGCATTTATCGGTGCCTTGTTTGAGGAGGCCCTAGCACAGGAGGCAGCAGAAGGTGGGGAAGCTGCAGCAGAAGGTGGGGAAGCTGCAGCAGCAGCAGCAGCACCTCCAGCAGCAGCACCTCCAGCAGCACCTCCAGTCCGTGTGCCCTTACCTCGCCAGCCACGCATTTTTGCTCCAAGGATCTATTTGGACAAGCTGCGGGATTCTGATGTCAGGAGGAAATTCCGGCTCGAGCGAGGAACTATTCTCCACCTCTACCAGCTCATAGCAGACAAAATTGACCCGGACACACAGCGCGGCCATGCGGTGCCGGGCATGGCCAGATTGCTGGCCACTTTGTATATTTTAGGGCGTGGCAGCTTCCAAGCCACTTCGGGAAGTATCATGGGCATTAGCCAGCCCACAGTTTCAAGGGTGTTCATGTTGGTCATTAATGCCATAGTCGATATAGTGCCCAATTTTATCCACTGGCCACAGAATGAAAATGAGTGGAATGAAGTCAAGTTGGGTTTCTACCTGCGGGCACACATGCCGCAAATCCTAGGGGCAATCGATGGCACCCACATAGCCATTAGGCCACCAAGGAGCCACGAAAGTGAGTACCGGAACCGCAAGCAGTACCACTCCGTGAACGTCCAATTAGTGTGTGACGCCAAACAGCGCATCATGAGTGTCAACACTGGTCACCCAGGGTCGTGCCATGATTCCAGTATGTTAAGAACCAGTACTCTGTACGAGGTGTTTGAAAGTGGACAAATGCCCCAAGGGTGGCTTATTGGTAAAGTATTTTGTCTTAACAACATAAACTGTAAGATTACATAGACATAGGAATAAGCTACATCGGTGTACACCCTGATTTAAGCAAAGCCTACCTAAAATGGATGTGTTAGGAGTTGTCAGGCTGTTCACACACAACCAGATCAGCAGCTTAGCAGCTCACAAAAGAAAGATTTGCAAAGTTGTCTTTGAGTCCAATGAAGGTGGTTAACCAATGTGTAAATGGTGTCCTCTAGCCACCCAAAGAAAACCTACAAATGATTCCAATGGTATTGCCATATCCCCAAAGTACTTTGCATAAGTGAGTCAATATTGGTTTCCTCACTCTAGTTGCAGATATATTCCAGAAGTAATACCTAGGCTAATGTAATAGGAACAAAATAGGGGCCAAGTTGGAACTTGCAAGAGAAACCCACCACTTTGTGTGTCCTTTTTCCCATTTGTATTAGTGATTTAGGCAGTTAGACAGAGTTGAGATGTTTCATATGAGTTTTTGCAAACAGACGAGCAGGTTGTTTAGTAAAATGCCTAATTGTCTCCCATTTTGAGGAGTCATCTAAAGTCACATGATATGAAGAACTAATGTATATTTTTCTTATTTTTCAGGGGATGCTGGTTACCCGCAGCTGACGTGGCTGATGGCTCCAATCAGGTACCCCCAGGGCCGAGCAGAAATGAATTACAACAGGGCCTTGCGGAGAAGCCGGAGTATCATTGAGTTGACCATAGGTCTTCTCAAATCCCGGTTTCTCTGCTTGGCCCGGCCTGGGGGTGAACTCCTGTACTCTCCTACAAAGGCTTCCAAGATCATCCTGGCGTGCTGCGTGTTGCACAACATGTGCGTTGCCCGGGATGAATCTTGGGAGCTGACGGAGGAGAGGGAGCCAGAGGTCCGTCAGCCGGCGGCCCCCAGGCGGCGGAGCACCGCTGCAGGTTTTGCCACCCGGAATACCCTGGTTGCTAGCCACTTTACATGTAAGTACTGTAACCGGTCAAGATAGGGCATGTGTATTAATTAGATAGTTAGCAGAGGTGCCACTCACAGGGAGACAGAGGGTCATTATCATCTGCCAATGATACTTGCCATTGTAGATAAAGTGTAGTCAACATTGGTAAAATTGTGTTACTTGAGCAAAAACATGCACCTCTAACCATAAACATGTTGGTATTGTGAATAGTGTAAAGGGCTGAGAAGAGCTGGCAGGTGTTTATTTGTGTCTATGGCACCTGTGTAGTTATTGATAACATGAACAGCTGCTTGGTATCTTATGGTGTTCTAATTTTCCAGAACGTCAACATCTTGGAATCATGGCATGTACCATGAGAAGCCTGTGGTGATGGGCTGTCTGGCGTCACAGGTGTGTATTCAAATGTTTACATTAATGATTTCTGGTTTGTGTAAGTTGGCATAAAATGTGTTATTTCACTCGTGATGTCGAAATTAAATGAAGTTCAGAATGAAGCAAACAGGCATTAAGATGTGATTTTCATAATGAAATGTCTTATCCTTTGTTTTATTTTTCCAGGAGTGGTACTGCTTGCGGGTGTAGGTGGTAGAAACCCACCTTGATGGACTCCACTCATCTTCTTTTGTGGTCAGTGGATATTTGGTAAGGCACATGGCCAATGACCAACATGAACACCCTGGAACTTCCAAAGTGGCTTGGAAGCTGACCAGCAACCTTGCCATGCCTGTCCCCTATGAGCTGGTAGAGGTGCAGAATGGATTCTGAACTCTGCCTGAAGTTGTGGAAGACATCAGAATCCCGTAGCCATGGAGCAAAGATCGTGGTCTGGCGCTGTAAAGGCACACGGACTGGAGAGTGACAATATTATTTTGCTGCATCCCTCCTTATGCTGTCATTCTCAAATAAATAAAGACTTTAGAATTGAACATGTGTTTTTTTGTTTTGTGTGGGTGCCTACAGACAAAAGGGCCATCCACACTGTAAGATTTAGAGAAGACTTTATCCTTCAGATTGACATTTTCTATGTAGTGCAAGGGCCTGCCTGATTGCATCCAAATTGAAAGTGTTGAGGTTTTGGGGGGGGCGTGGCCAGCGCGGGATAGTGATGGACGCTTGAGCTCTAGCTCCGCCAGCCGATGACTCCATCCAGCGCCATCCCCAGCGACGTGAACAGGATTTTCACCCTCATCTGACTCCGGCTGCTTGTGGCTACATACCGCGATGTCCCGCAAGAGGAAGGATGTAAAGGGACCGAAGAAACTGACGGCGTTCTTCCCGATGCCGGCCCGAGGCGGTCGACAAGATGGCGCCGGCGCTCCGGGCCTTGCCGCCTCGGGGAAGCAAAGGGTCCATTATACCGACCTGCCGGAAGATACAGCCCCTTCTGGCACCCAGCAACCAGGTACCCTTTCTCCTTTCGCCTCTGCACCATCCAGCCCTGCATGTACAAGCCCGGCCAAATCTAAAATACGGCTGGATCCCGCAGACAAGGCCTCACAGCCTGGGAGCTCGAGTAACCCACTACTGCCCATCTCCCTGGGGTCCTCTCCCTTCGCTGCCTTCCCCACAGCTGGCCAACCTATCATGGACACGGCATTAAAGGACATGATGTATGCCCTCCACACCTCCCTCCAGGCAGATATAGTCTCCCTTGCTACTAAGTTTTCTGCTGAAGTTCTCTCATTAGGGGAAAGGGTTCACACTGTGGAATCCTCTGTATCTGAGATTGTGACTACAGTAAATGATTTGGTGGAAGCGCATGAAGAAAATTTGGATGAGCGACAATGGCTGAAAGCTAAAATCGCAGATCTGGAGGACCGCTCCAGAAGGAACAATCTTAAGATCCGTGGCATTCCTGAGACTGTACTTCCTGCTGAGCTACACAAATTTGCCACTGATGCGTTTTTAGCGATTTTACCTGGAGCGACTCCCCTGGAGCTGACGATTGACCGTATCCACAGGGTTCCTAAACCCCCTTTTCTCCCGCAACATGTGCCACGCGACACGTTGCTCCGTGTGCACTTCTACCAAACCAAAGAAGCTATCCTGAACAAGGCTAGGTCCTTGGGCAATCTACCTGATCCCTACTCCGCTATACAAATTTTTGCAGACCTGTCTAAGCATACTCTGGACACACGTAGACAACTTTCTACTATCACCAAGGCTCTGCGAAACCACAACCTGCCGTACAAATGGAAACACCCCTCCAAGATTTCGGTGGAGAGGAATGGAGAATCATACATGATCACCACGCTAGATAGGGGCATATCCCTGCTCCACTCATGGGGCATCATCCCCGACCCAGTACCCCCCCCGGGAGCGAAAAAATCCCAGAGCAGAGTTCCCCCACAATGGCAATCCATGCCGCAACGCACCTCGAGAGACACTTGATTGACTGGGCTCGCAATCCTGTTTTTTTGTTTTCTCTCTCCGGACTTTTTTCTGGAATCCTGTTCCACTCCCAGCTTGTCGTCTAGAGGCGTTTAGCCCGTTTGGCTGTTGAACTGTTCTCACCCCCGACTGGAGACGGCTACCCCAGCCTATGGTTTCCTTCTGCTTTTGTGTTCTATGTCTGTATTGTCTGGTCTTGTGTTGTTCCTTTTCTCCCTCTTCTGCAGGTGTAACAGACTCTGATCTGCCTCGAGAAGATGTGTCTGTCCCCGGAATCGCCGGGAAACCCCTCAAGATCCGCATTTCTGCAAGATTCCTCTACATGACTACAGGAGACTACACTGTCAACTCCCGACTCTCCACTCATCCATCTAACTACACTATGTCTATCGATGGTTCCGTGAGTACTGATCCCTCGCACTCACCTCCACGCACACATGACGGTTAAAATTCTATCTGTCAATGCCAACGGCCTCAACCACCCAGCTAAGCGCACTTCTTTGTGGCGCACTGCCATTAAGAACAGAGCTGCCATTGTTAGTGTACAAGAGACTCACTTCTTAGACCAACATGCTCCCCTCTGCTCCCATAGAGAATACCCCTCGGTTTTCACAGCCTCTTGCTCTAAGAAACGGAAGGGTGTACTAATGGCCATACACAAGGACTTGGATTTCGAATTAATCACCTCAGTCACGGACGCCAACGGCAGATACTTGATCATAGTCTGCTCCATTGATGGATTTACAGTAACTTTGGTCTCTATATATGCTCCCAACGTTCACCAACTCCGGTTCCTGAATAGAACCATGACTAAAATCCGTTCGGTCCAAAAAGGCCCCTTGGTGCTGTGTGGTGACTTCAACCTCCCCCCAGACAGATCTGTGGACACTTCAGCTGCCACCACCAGATGCCTTCCGTCTTTGCAAAATTTCATCCACAAGCATGACCTATATGACATCTGGAGGTGCCATCATCCCTCCGATAGGGAATTCTCCCACCACTCTGTGGTGCACAACACGTATTCGCGTATTGATGTCATCTTGTCTGATTTGACTTTACTCCAAAGGGCAGTGGACTCAGAGATAACCCCGATCACATGGTCCGATCACGCCCCAGTGAGTGTTGAACTCTCACTGTCACAAAAACCCAAAGCGACAAAACCCTGGAGAGCTAATGCTGCTCTGCTCAAACGCCCGGACAATGTCGATTTTCTGAAAAACTCCCTAATCGAATTTTTTGAGACCAATCAGGGGTCGGTATCTGAGTCCGCGACTCTTTGGAACGCCCACAAGGCATTCAGTAGAGGGGTACTCATTCAATTGCAGCGTAGGACTAATAGGAGACGCTCCCAATTGGTAGATAAACTCACGAAAGATATTGCCACTCTGGAAACCCAGAACCAGACCAAACCCTCCACTGACTTAAAATCCAGACTCTTGACGCTCAGGCGAGAACTCCGCTCTCATCTCCTAGACACTTACGAACGTAACCTCCAAAGAGCCAAGGCGACGTACTACGCCACCAGCAACAAAGCTGGCAAGCTTTTGGCTGCCAAGCTTAAGGGACAACGTACTAAAACTAAAATCAAATCCATCGTCCACCCCCATACGAACGAACGACTGCACGACCCTAGGGACATAGCTAACGCTTTCAGCAGCTACTATGAATCCCTCTATAACTTGAAGGATTCTGTACCCTCCCCCCCCACCTCTGACCATATAAAGCAGTTTCTAGATAGTATTTCACTACCTTCCCTCTCGCCCGTACAAACCACACAACTTAACGCCCCCTTCACAGTGGAAGAAGTTCAGGCAGCCATAGGGTCCTTGCCAACTGGGAAATCCCCTGGCCCAGATGGTCTAGTAAACGACTACTACAAGAGCATGACAGACATACTGGCGCCCCATCTGTGTGCGGTGTTCAATGCTGCCGCAGATACCTCAGCTTTCCCGACGGAGATGCTTGAAGCTACCATCGTGACCCTACCCAAACCAGGCAAAGACCCGTCAACCCCACAAAATTTCCGTCCCATCTCCTTGCTCAGTTCTGATATTAAAATTTATGCCAAGGTAGTCGCTAATAGACTGATGCCACTGATGCCAAGCCTAATACACGAAGACCAATCGGGTTTCACGTTAGGTAGACAATCTGTTGACGCGACCAGAAGACTTATAGATGTTATCCACGCTGCACACTCCAATAGAATGCCTTCTCTGCTCCTATCTTTGGATGCAGAGAAGGCATTCGATAGAGTCCACTGGGGATATCTCCAGGAGGTTCTCCGCAGATTTGGTATAGATGGCAGAATGCATGCTGCTATCCTGGCGCTATACTCCCACCCGACGGCTCGAGTCCTGGTCGACACATCCCTCTCCTCACCTTTCCAAATCACAAACGGCACACGGCAAGGGTGCCCCCTATCGCCCCTGGTTTTTAACTTAGCCATTGAGCCCCTGGCCCAAAAAATGCGTACAGACCCCTGCATCACCGGGATTCATGTGGGACCTCAGGAACACCGCATCAGCTTATTTGCTGATGATGTTATCCTGATGGTATCGAACCCAACATCCTCCCTTCCACGAATCAAATCTATTCTTGCAGAATCCGGGGAAGTCTCATTGTACAAAGTGAACGAGGCTAAATCGACTATGTTAGACCTTGGTATCGACGGAGTAACTAGAAACCTTCTCACTAGATCGTTTCCATACAAATGGGCGGACGACGGGGTTACTTACCTAGGCATAACCCTCACCAGATCCACCAACCTCCTGTTCCAGGCAAATTTCCTCCCCTTCAAACTCCAACTATCGAAAGAACTTAAGAACCTAGCGAAATTTGAGTTGACATGGTCGGGGCGACTAGCCGCCTTTAAGATGTGTACACTACCCAAACTGCTGTACCTTTTCAGGTCAATTCCCATCCCCATCCCCAAATCGTTCCTACTGGCTTTGCAGTCGATGGTGTCCCGCCATTTATGGCAGGGAAAGCGTGCCCGTTGTGCGAGGGGGATATTAATGAAGTCTAGGGAAGCAGGGGGAGCCTCTGTGCCCAATCTGGAAGAGTACTACCTGGCATCCGTCCTTTCGCAACTTCGCCCATGGTTCCAGAGCTACCAGACACTGTCTGGGGGAAACTGGAACAACATCTAGCTCCTCGCGGAGACCTCGTCTCATGGCTCTGTAGTAGGCAAACTAGGGACAAGGTCCCGGCGTACTTGCCTCCGACCGTCAGAGCTTTGATCGCGGCATGGCTGCAACTGACACACTCGCGATGGAAATGCACCCCGCTCACGACTATTTCTCTACCTCTACTTAGCCTCCTCCAGGTAGTCCCAGATATGAATCTGGGTCACTGGACAGACCATGGAATCACCACTCTAGACGCCCTCTATACTGGTGGTATCCTTAAATCTTTCCCACAACTGTCTTCGGAGTTCCATATCCCCAAGACCGAATGGTATAGACATGTCCAAATCAAGTCCTGCCTGAAGCGCAATCCCCAATTCAGGGCCAACATCCCGAAGAGAATTTGGGAGTTCCTCACGTCTTCTTCTCAGAGGGCGAAGGGTATCTCCACTATCTATCCTATTTTAAGCGAAAAAGGCGTTTTCTCCAAGTCTCCTCCCCTGCTCAAATGGGAACGAGATTTGGGGGAGTCCTTCTCCCCTCAACAGTGGTCCAAGGCCCTATCCCTGAGTAGTAAAGCCTCCTTGAGTGCCTCCATTAGAGAAATGCACCTTAAAATTCCACTTAGATGGTACCTCACACCTGACATAATAGCGAAGTTCCATAACGACACTCCTCCGACATGCTGGCGTTCCTGCGGCAAAATAGGCACCATTAAACATCTGTTGTGGGACTGCCCACCAATCCGCGCCCTCTGGTCTGAAGTTTTCCAGCTGCTAACCTCCATTACACAGCTACCCCTGAACCCGACACCGGAACTGGGACTTTTGAACTTGACCATAGAGACTATCCCAAGACCGCTCCGTAAACTAGTTCTGAACGTCCTATTCGCAACTAGACTGAGTATTACTAGAAAATGGAAGAATAGCCAACCCCCTTCCCTCCAGGACATCGTCCACACCACCCAACTGCACCACACGTACGAGTTGCTTGTAACCCCCAATTGTGAGTCTTACCGTAAGGAAAAGGACTTATGGTCCAACTGGGACCACTGGTATAATCTGAATATTTGTGTGTAATTTAATTGATGGCCGCTAGATGGCGCACTCCCACTGTTATGTGATTTCCAATGGAATAGAGTGAAGTAGTCATGCTCCAACCCCCCATTTGGTACCTGTTATGGATGATGTAAGCTTTTCAGTTTAAGGGATCCTGTTTTACGATTATTACTTGATTGCTGTTTCACAAAAGCTGTTACACGTATTATTATTATACATACCTGCTTATTGTTATACCCTGTTGTTTGAAAAATTTTCAATAAAAAAGATTTGAAATGAAAGTGTTGAGGTTTGAGCTTATATTATATGGTTTGGTTAAGTCTACAGGAAAAAGTCTAGACAAATTGTTAGTGTATGGCCCATTAAGCTGCCAAGGCTGGAGTTTTGCACTTTGCATGCTGCTTGTACTGGTGATGTGAGGGGTTGTAATGTAGAGTAGGGATGTGACAGTGTTGTGTTGAGGTGTGAGGCAAATGTAGTGTTGGACTATGAGGGTCTGTGTTGTTGAAATATGGAGAGAGTCCAATATCAGACACCTATGTTTATTGGTCAAGAAATTGTAAGAACCATGGTAAATATGTAAAGAATTGCATCTCGATAAAACTAGGACCACACTCATAAAATCAAAATTGTGTTGTTTCCATTGATGTGCTTGAAATTTGGGTAGGACACCCCCCCCCCCCCCCCCAATTCAAGATAGTTTAAAAAAACTGTTAAAAAAATGAGAGTGAAAAGAGATCCCAAGTGTAGTGATGTGATTTGAACCCATGACGTTGTTAACTGCAGTGAAGTTGCAAAGTACTTAGCTATTGTGCAGAATAAAGCTGTATGGTGGAAAAAAAGGAGTGTGTTAAGGCTAAAAAGCACATATAGCTAAAGAACTAAACATTGTATGGAATGTGGGAAGAAGACCATGGTAAAATTGTGAGGTTTCATCTTGCCCTGAAGTAGGGTAGGGGTTTGGTCACTTGCCTTTGGTACTTTCAATCATAAGATCGATTTGACACACAGACAAGATCAAAAAACCACTTAAAATGGTGTAAGCTTGCAAGCGCTTCTGAGTGTAACATTATTTAGCAATATATATGATGTAATCCGTTACATTTTAGCAATATAAACAAAAAAAGAAAATAAAAAAGGTAGGTGGAGATGGTAAGCCTCGAACCTACAGCAGAGGGAGATGAATTACAGACGTGTGATGTGTGCACTAATCCACTAGCCCACATCGCTATGTGAAACTGCTATAAGCACGAAGACATAAGTTTGCGAATTGGCGAAGCCGCGATCGTAAGTGAATCCCGCTGACGGCGGAATTCATTATTGCTGTTTCACTAGCCAATTCGCCGCAGCGCCAGTTAATTGATTTGAACGCGGCGAAACTGAAACACGTCATAGATGTTTGAAGCTGCAGTTTCTTTAAATCCGGCCCCCCGTGTCTAAACACTATAGTTTGTGCCATCACAAAAACCCCAAACATACATTCTTTACAGCAATTGATAAACACACTCCTCATTGGAGGGGTTCCAACGCAAAAAGAGAAATCTCACGGGCTGAGACACGTTGGATATATTGTCTTAAAACTTACATGCCATTCGGCTTAAACATCGAGTGGGACGTCAATAGTTTTATTAATAACAGTTAATTGACTCTTCTGGCGCTGTACATACAAGTCTATGTATAATAATAATTTTTTTATGAACATTTTTTATCTATATTTTAATGCATTTTATGTTATTTACTGTAACCTTTTAATAATGTGTTTTTATACCAACATAAGGAAGTGGTAATATATTGCTGTCGGTGGTGATTATTAGAGGGAACAAACATCTCTAGGTTTTAATTTATTTATATAATATCGGGATTAAGCACCTTGATTGAAATTTACATGTGTTAATTTTTATCACTAAAAAAATTTTTTTTACCATTTGTAGTTTTGCATTTGACCACAAGATGGCATTGTTTTTTTATAAAAAAATATTTTTTCACTATAATATATATTTATATAGACACTATTAATTTTAGCCATGCACTTAAAAAGTTTTGCATTTTAAACAATCCCATAATTATATGATTATTAGTTAAACACCACTCTTTCATAGTCATAACAAATGGCATTGGATAAACTAGTCCTGCTGGAGTCCCCTCCCGCTACTGATGACTACTTCCGCCCTCAGTTGGATCACTTCCGGCGCTCGGCCTCGCCCTGCACATACTCGTATCCTACGAGATATGCGCGGCCCCGCCCACCGCCGGAAGTTCCCCACACCACATCGGATTACTTCCGGTGTTTTAAAATTTTCTCGAACCCGTGAAAAAATCGGACCTCGTCACTTCCGGTTATGGGAGTCTCAAGTGCGCATGCGCACAAGACATTATCTTGGTTTGGTAAACTTATAACACAGAGCGGCCAGTTGAATGAGAGGAGGCGGGGCTGAGGTGGGACGGAAGACACCGCCGCGTCATCTGCAGAGCTGAATAGAGGAGGCGGGACGGAGGTGCGGCCGTGTAATAAATGCAGGACTTTAGCGACTCCTTCTGTTTTATTATCTTTACTAATTATCGTATTATTTATCCTTAGGATTTCATTACATTTAGTATTTCTTATTTTGTATTATAGAAATACTAAATGTAATGAAATCCGAAGGATAAATAATACGATAATTACTAAAGATAATAAAACAAGGAGTCACTTAAGCCCTGCATATATTACACGGCCGCACCTCCGTCCCACCTCCTCCGCCAGCTCTGCATATGTGCCTCCCTCCCTGATGTCTCGATGACGCGGCGGTGTCCTCCGTCGCACCTCAGCCCCGCCTTCTCTCAATCAGCTGTCCGCTCTCTGTTATAATTTTTCCAAACCTCGAAAAATGTCTCCTGCGCATGCGCACGGACGACTCCTATCAGCTGTTTTGTGATGCTCTGTCACCGGAAGTGACGAGGTCCGATTTTTTCATGGGTCCGACAAAATTTTACAACACCGGCGCTTGGCCCCGTCCTGCAAATACTCGTGTTCTGCGAGATCTGCACGGC
This sequence comes from Pelophylax lessonae, assembly GCF_965119305.1. Classification (NCBI taxonomy): domain Eukaryota; kingdom Metazoa; phylum Chordata; class Amphibia; order Anura; family Ranidae; genus Pelophylax; species Pelophylax lessonae. The sequence goes on along the minus strand of NC_138779.1, from coordinate 35,686,163 downwards.
CCCGCCCGTCGCCGGAGGTCCCCACGCCACCTCGGATCACTTCCGCCCTAACTGTGACCACATCCGGTGCCCTACTTCCGCCCTACTTACACTCACAATTACGAGGTTTATGCGGCCCCACCTGCCGCAAATTTTGGGGGTATATAGGCATGGTAGTCACGGCTGGCTCTTACACCGCTGATGATGTCATACGTGTGACGAAACCGGTTGGGTGAGTCAGTCGTGACGCAACCACGCCCCCTACAGCCGGCTACCGACGATTCCGAAACCGCAAGAGATGTTTGCTCACTCTTAGCCTGGTTTTCTACAGTATATGCCTTGATGTTCTATTAAAACGTGAGTGCACTACCTGCTTTTATTTGAATAAACCTAAATCTCATATGGAGTTACGCTATGTCCCTGTATACATTTCTTTCTTTTTAACATCGTGATGTGGATATCGTGTATGAGCCCTTAAGGAGACACCCTGTGGCCCACTGTGGTATTACACATAAGTTTCATACGAGGTAGAGGTCGAGTTTGGGTCTGTAAGGAGACATCCGGTGGCCAACCTTGGTACTACATATAAGCTTAATTGGTCGACTCATTAGGTTGAGGGACCAACTTGCTCTGGTAAGCAGTCATTTGTTTTGTATCTGGTGATCTGCACGTCGGTGTCTCCACTATCTTCATAAAGTGTCATACGGATTCAATCTCTGGGACCTTTCGTTGATCTTCTTGAACACCATCTTATGTACTTTAATTGCTATGGACTTCATTGGGATTTAAAACACCCTTTTCACATTTCGTGCACCTTTTGTTCTTGCTTTGTTATTATATGCACATATGTTATTGGATTATCTAAACGTCATTATCAGAATAACACATTTTTTTTTATTTGGGTAATTTATTTGCAGCGCAGCACATTTTTTGACTTTATATCACGTTGGTTTCTCTATGTTTCCTTTGTGCAGCAGCTCACTTTTGTAGTTTTGTTCACCAGTCATTTCTTTGATTAGCGCAGAAAATCACACCATTTCACATGTACTTGTCATACAGGTGCCAAAAATTGGGCCTTTGGTATTGGTGGTGCCTGAATACCATAACCAACCCCTCACAGTTACTCTTGCTGGGCGCAGGAATGGGACCTGCTGGTAAGAATTCCATACAAATTTGAAATTGGGTGTACTAAACAGGTGCCAAAAATTGGGCCTTTGCTGTTGGTGGTGCCCGAACACCGTAACCCCTCTCAGTTACTCTTGCTGGGTGCAGGGCATAGGCACAGGGCCTGCTGTTAAAAATTACATACAACATTTAAATTGTATGCACCTATCATACAAGTGCAGAAAAATTAGGCCTTGGGGGTTGGTGATGACCTAAACCAAAAACATTGTTCGAAGCTAGCAGAATCAAGGTAGAGGAATAGGATAGGCCGCAAATACTATCAGTTACATCAGTATCAGGGGCTTGATAGCTCTTGTTGATCCAAGACTAGTTCATTTTGATAAAAAGTCAGGTGGTCAACAGAGTCTGTATATATTTTTTTCTTTCTCTTATTATTATTTTTATTTTTATTTATAATTATATTTTTTCATTTACTATTTTATATCAGGTAGAGTATATATATGTATATATGTTTTTAGTTGTATATCTATGTATTATTATATTCAATATATTGGCTGTATAATATATAAAGTTAAGTATTGTATGGATTTATATACCCATGATGGCTAGTTCTTATTAGTATATTGTATTTTTTAGTTATTTTTAAGGTAGCCTTTTAAAATGTGTACAAGCAGCTTTATAGTGTGTCAATAGCCCCATGTTCCTGGTGGAGATTCGCTCAACATCGGTGTTTTACCTCCTTTCGGACACTGAGTGAAGCATCTCTCCTCTTTCCATATATACCCGGCAGTATGATCTTGTAACGTTCATGCGTTTTTGTTAATGGATGGATTTTCAGCTGCAGAATTATCACACTCAGTAGCCTTGTAGAGATACTGTTGAATAAACCTATCCAACTCTCAGGACTTCATCACGGTGTACAGCCTGTTATGCAATATACATATACTCAATCAGATGTTTTAGTGGAGGGATAGAACATATGAGAATGTATAGATGAGAGACAGGTTGTATGGTGATTACTAGGAGTAATATTAGGAGAGTTGCAGGTGATGGTAAGCAGATAGGTTCTGATGTCTAGTATAGTGCAGATGGTAAGAGGACACAGATGGAGTATACTTAGACAGAGTAACCTAGTGCAAGGATAGTTGAAGGTAGTCCCAAGAGCTAACAGTCTATGCAGATGGTATGGAATAGATAGATAGGTAGTCCTGGTAGTTGCAGTAGATGACAGTAGGAGATTGGTTAGTAAGGAATCCCCTGTGGGGTACTTATCACTTAGATAGGTTAGTAGTAACAATGTCCATAGATAGAGAGGTGATCCCGTAGCGAGATACGGATCAGCGGCGAGGTTCCGGCATCAGTTCAGCAAAGGAAATGTCAGCAGCTCCGACTTCACAGGAGGAGGTGCGGTGAACATGTGGTTTGAACGAGCGATGAGTGAGAAAAAGCCGGCGATTGAAATAGCCGCTCATAGCGGCGCTCGGCAATGATGTCATCCGGTCTTAAAGGTATATGCGTCTCTTGTTACACAAGATGGGACGCAATTAGCAAAGGAGAAATATGGAACAAGGGTACCAGAGGTACCAGAACATTACAGTACCCCCCCCTTAAGGCCGGCTCCGGAAGGCCTCTAGAACTGGCTTTTCTGGATATTTCGAGTGGAATTTGCGAATCAGTCTAGGGGCATGTATATCGGAGGTATCCAGCCAGGTGTCATCTTGGGGCCCATAGTTCTTCCATCGTACAAGATACTGGAGTCTTCTTCTATTGAAACGGGAATCCAAAATTTCTTTTATCTCAAATTCTTCTCCACCTTCCACTTGTACAGGAGGTGGAGGTGAGATAGTAGGCCTTATTCCTTGGTTAGGAACATGGGGCTTCAGTAGAGACACATGGAAGACAGGATGTATCTTAAGGTCTGCTGGTAATGTGAGTTGTACTGCAGCTTTTCCAATAAGCTTCTCTATTGGGAAAGGTCCCAGAAATAGAGGTCCAAGTTTTTTACTAGGGATTTTTAATCTCGGATTTTTTGTAGAAAGCCAAACAAGATCCCCAATGGCATATTGGGGAGAGGGTTTCCTACGGAGGTCGTAGTACCTCTTTTGTTGGCTATGAGCATGTGATATGGTATTGTTGAGTAATCCCAGAGAATCCTTTATCTGGGCAAGATAATCAGATGCCACTGGATTACTTGATGGCAAGATACGTGGTGGAAGGAGTGTGGGATGAAACCCGTAATTTAGGTAAAATGGACTTTGTTTAGTAGTGCTATGAGTCGCGTTGTTATAGGCGAATTCCGCCAGCGGGAGGAGATCTGCCCAATCGTCCTGTAGATACGAAGTATAGCAACGCAGATACTGTTCAATGCACTGGTTAACTCTCTCTGTCTGTCCGTTGGTCTCAGGGTGGTATGGAGAAGTAAGTTTACGCTCTATTCGTAGTATCTGACATAGAGCTAGCCAAAACTTTGAGATGAATTGTGAACCACGGTCAGACAGCAATGTTTTTGGAATACCATGTAACTTAAAGACACGTTTCACAAGTAATTCCGCTGTTTGTTTGGACGAAGGTAGTCTTCGGATAGGAGTAAAATGTGCCATCTTGGTCAGATGGTCCACTGATACCAAGATGGTGTTGAATCCTTTGGAAGGTGGTAGTTCCACTATGAAGTCTAAGGATACCACTTCCCACGGAACCTGGGGTATCGGTAAACTACAAAGTAACCCCGATGGTTTCGTGTTGTCGATTTTAGACCTTGCACAGATATCACAAGATGAAACAAACTTTTTTACGGTTGTCTTCATGTCTGGTCACCAAAACTGCCTAGTAAGTAGATTTAAAGTTTTAGTCATACCCATATGTCCTGCCATAGGTACGTCATGCGACAATTCCAAGATTTTGGTTCACATAGTAGGGGGTATGTATAATTTTTCGTTGTAATAGAGGAAGCCTTCTGCGTCAGTAGTTAGTTGTGGTGGAGGTGAGTCCAGTCCTATGCTGTGCAAAATCTCCTCCTTCAGGGAGCGAATGACACCGATAATACGTTCAAGTGGTATTATAGGAACTGAGGGAACCTCGGTAGAATCTTTCTCGGCTAGTCGTGAAAGTGCATCCGCTTTTTTATTTTTGTCTGCGGGCGTATAAGTCACTAAAAAATTAAATCTCAGAAAGAATAACGACCACCGAACCTGTCGGTGGGAAAGAGTTCTATTAGTCTGAAGGTATTGAAGGTTTTTGTGATCAGTATATATCAGGATTGGCAATTGAGTGCCCTCAAGTAGATGTCGCCAATTCTCTAATGCCAGTTTTATGGCTAATAACTCCTTCTCTCCTACTGGGTAGTTCACCTCGGGGCTGCTTAATGACTTTGAGAAGAAAGCAACTGGGTGAAGAGGTGAGGTGTTTGTTGGTCGTTGTGAGAGAACTGCTCCTACTGCCATATTTGATGCATGTACCTCCAAGATGTATTGAAGGGATGGGTCTGGATGGCATAGTATGAGGGCAGTAGTGAAGCTTGATTTCAGCAGACAGAATGCTCCATCTGCTTCTTTTGACCAATTAAATGGTTTCTTCGTGCTTGTGAGTTGTGTGAGAGGTTTCACAATCGCAGAGAAGTTCTTAATGAATTTCCTATAGTAGTTAGAGAATCCTAGGAACCTTTGCAATGCTTTGCGAGCGGTTGGCACAGGCCAATCTAGAATGCAGGATATTTTGCTCATGTCCATCTTGATTCCATCTTTTGATATAATATATCCTAGGAATAGTACTTCTTCTTTATGAAACAAACATTTTATTGATTTAACATATAAGTTATGTGCAAGTAGTCTTGACAACACAAGTCTCACATGTTTTATGTGCTCAGGTAAGGAATGAGAATAGATGAGTATATCGTCCAAATATACTACAACACAAACGTCAAGCAAGTCTCTGAATATCTCATTTATAAACCGTTGGAAGGCTGCGGGAGCATTACATAGCCCAAATGGCATTACAAGGTACTCAAACAGTCCGTATCTGGTTCTGAATGCCGTCTTCCATTCATCCCCTTTACGGATTCGAATTAAATTGTATGCCCCTTTTAGGTCTAATTTTGAAAAGAGAGAAGCTCCACGCACCTGTTCGATAAGTTCAGGAATAAGAGGTAAAGGATAACGATCCTTTATTGTAATGGCATTTAATTGTCTGAAATCAATGATAGGCCTAAGGCTAGAATCCTTATTGCGGACAAAGAAGAGTCCAGCAGCAGTGGAGGAAGTAGAAGGTCGAATGAATCCTTTTGCCAAGTTCTCATCCAGATACTCCTTAAGATGAGAGAGTTCATCCTGTGAGAGAGGATAAACATGTCCGAAGGGCAACTTGCTATTAGGGAGTAGATCGATACAACAATCATAGTCCCTATGAGGAGGTAGCATTTGAGCGTTTTTTTCAAGGAAAACCTCCGATAAGTCCTGATAACACTTGGGTATAATGTCATCCGGCACTACAGACAGGATCCTATCATATGTGGGGAGATTACACGTCGTTTCACAATAGTGAGAAGAGAACGCTAGCGTTCTTGTTTTCCAATCGATGATTGGTTGATGTATGTGTAACCAGGGAAGTCCCAAAATGATTGGGAAATGTGGTGATGTTAACACATCAAAGGTGGTGGTCTCCACATGAGACTCATCAGCAGTTACAAGGAGTGCCTGTGTCTGACTGGTGATAGGACCAGAGGATAGGGGGGTACCGTTAATAAAACTAACGGAGACAGGTTTGGGTTTTGAAACAATAGGTATTTTATTAAGGGAGACAAAACAAATGTCAATGTAGTTTCCACAAGATCCTGTGTCGATCATAGCCTGGGTGGTGATCCTAGTTTGGTCCCACTGCAATGTTAAATGAACAAAAAGATAAGGATTAGAAAAGGAAGTTGTGAGTCCGCCTAGCAAGACATTTGAACACTCACCCTCTTTTCTGCGGACAAGGGGACATCCGCTTATCAAATGATTCGGGGATGCGCAGTACATGCAGAGATGTTCGGTCTTCCTTCTGGCACGTTCAGAAAGGGTCAGAGGTGGGCGTATCATTCCTACCTCCATAGGAGTAGGGTCAGCAGGCAACATCCGAGAAGGACTGGAAAATGGTGAGCCCATCTTCTCAGCCTTTCTTTCTCGTAGTCGTCTGTCAATATTGATACTGGTCTGTATCAGTCCCTCCAGAGTGCCAGGTAAATCCGCTCGGGCGAGCTCGTCTTTAACGGCCTCAGATAGGCCGAGTCTAAACTGCGTTCTCAAAGATGTGTCGTTCCACCCTGAATCAGGGGACCATCTTTTAAAATTTGCCACGAAATCTTCAACGGGTCTCCTTCCTTGTTTCAAGGCCCGTAACTGGGTATCAGCGGTACTCTGCTTATTGGGGTCTTCATATAAACTAGCGAGTTGTGCTAGGAATAGAGGGTAAGAATTAAGGAGTGGATCATCCTTTTCAAAGAGAGCGTCTGCCCAGGCCCGGGGTTCACCCGTTAAATAGGAGATGATGGTACAAACTTTAATTTGGTCAGTGGTGTAGGTTAGAGGTTTTAACAAAAAAAATAAACGACATGCGTTTTTAAATTCACGAAATTTGCTCCGATCACCAGAAAACACTAGAGGAGGGTTTATTTTAGGTTCATGGGGCTGAGTAGCAGAAAGCTGTGTGAGACGGCCAACCTGCTGTCTCAAGGTCTGATTTTCGTTTTGTACCTCTGTAAGCGCAAGGATCAATGCATCTACTTGCTGTTTTAATTGTAGTACATGAGTTAGTAATTCTGCTGAATCCATATTTTTTTAAGGCTCGTTCAATCTGTAACGTTCATGCGTTTTTGTTAATGGATGGATTTTCAGCTGCAGAATTATCACACTCAGTAGCCTTGTAGAGATACTGTTGAATAAACCTATCCAACTCTCAGGACTTCATCACGGTGTACAGCCTGTTATGCAATATACATATACTCAATCAGATGTTTTAGTGGAGGGATAGAACATATGAGAATGTATAGATGAGAGACAGGTTGTATGGTGATTACTAGGAGTAATATTAGGAGAGTTGCAGGTGATGGTAAGCAGATAGGTTCTGATGTCTAGTATAGTGCAGATGGTAAGAGGACACAGATGGAGTATACTTAGACAGAGTAACCTAGTGCAAGGATAGTTGAAGGTAGTCCCAAGAGCTAACAGTCTATGCAGATGGTATGGAATAGATAGATAGGTAGTCCTGGTAGTTGCAGTAGATGACAGTAGGAGATTGGTTAGTAAGGAATCCCCTGTGGGGTACTTATCACTTAGATAGGTTAGTAGTAACAATGTCCATAGATAGAGAGGTGATCCCATAGCGAGATACGGATCAGCGGCGAGGTTCCGGCGTCAGTTCAGCAAAGGAAATGTCAGCAGCTCCGACTTCACAGGAGGAGGTGCGGTGAACATGTGGTTTGAACGAGCGATGAGTGAGAGAAAGCTGGCGATTGAAATACCTGCTCATAGCGGCGCTCGGCAATGATGTCATCCGGTCTTAAAGGTATATGCGTCCCTTGTTACACAAGATGGGACGCAATTAGCAAAGGAGAAATATGGAACAAGGGTACCAGAGGTACCAGAACATTACAGATCTCCCTGTAGCACCTGAAGAAAGAGTGCGTATGTCCGTTGCGGACCTAGCGCATGCTCAGAAACGCATCATGCCTTCCGGGCCCCGGGACACCAGCGAGCATCACGGACGTGACCTGTCCTCCCTCCTCTGCAGCGTTAGCCTGTGCCAGATGACCGGGACACATCGGGACTAAGGTTGGCCACCTTTTCTCCTGCTCCCCAAGTGTTAGGCATACCGCGCTTTCAACAGAGGGATGGCACCACCTGGTGGATCTTTTTACACACTTGTCCATGACCTGATGTTTGTGAGTTGCTGCTTATCTTTTACTTCTATTTACTTTTATTAAAGCAGTCTGCACCCCGAGCGCTTTTCCTGTTTTTGTTTTTCAACCTCTGCAGCAATGCTGGCAGCACGCATACATCTATTTCCAAAAGACAACCTCTGGATATGACGCTGAGCATGTGCACTCAACTTCTTTGGTCGACCATGGCAAGGCCTGTTCTGAGTGGAACCTGTCCTGCTAAACCGCTGTATGGTCTTGGTCACCGTGCTGCAGCTCAGTTTCAGGGTCTTGGCAATCTTCTTATAGCCTAGGCCATTTTTATGTAGAGGAACAATTCTTTTTTTCAGATCCTCAGAGAGTCCTTTGCCATGAGGTGCCACATTGAACTCCCAGTGACCATTATGAGAGAGTGAGAGCGATAACACCACATTTAAAACACCTGCTCCCCAATTCACACCTGAGACCTTGTAACACTAACGAGTCACATGACACCGGGTCGGAAAATGGCTGATTGGGCCCAATTTAGACATTTTCACTTAGGGGTGTACTCACTTTTGTTGCCAGTAGTTTATACATTAATGGCTGTGTTAGATTCTGTCTCTTCATGTAATCCCAGACAGAGGTAATGATATTGAGATCAGGGCTTTGGGGGGACCAAACCGTTACTTCCAGGACTCCTTGTCCTTATTTACACTGAAGATAGTTCTTAATGACATTGGCTGCATATTTCAGGTATCTGCTTGTATTGTTTAGCATTAGGACACCAATGACCCTGACCAAATCTCCATCTCTATTTGCAGAAATGCAGCCCCAAACTTGCAAAGAACCCCTATCATGTTTCACTGTTGCCTGCAAACACTCATTATTGTACCGCTCTCCAGCCCTGCTGGACCAGCTACAGCCACATATTTTAAATTTTGACTCACAAGTCCAGAGTCCTATGTTTTCATACAATGGACATGGAAACAAGACTAAGCAACGCAACTATGCAAGAAAACATAGGAACTGGAGAACCTAAATTAACCTTTTAAAACTTCAGATACAAATAACAAGATCTATATTTACCTTCAGTCCAGCAATATCCCCCATAGTACTCTTTTTTCTGCCACTTGATGTCCTCGATCTGTAGCCAAGATCATTCACCCCACTTCCTCTAAGCCTAGGTTGTCCTGGACAGCCTTGTGACTGGACAGTAATATGAGAAGCATCAAAGTGACGGCCTTGTCTCTCTGTTACTCTGCTGTCTCCTTGTATCAGTATGCTATTTGTCAACACATGAAATGATTGTGCTGCTTTTTCCTCTTGCACTCCAGCCCTGCTGTACAGAGACTACACGAGGCTGATACCAGGTCAGTTTCAGCTACTTACACTGCTTGCATTTAAAAATACATTTACATTCACACTTGTGTGACTTGTCATGCAACTTTGGACCCCAACGTGGCATGACAAGTCGCACCCTATCTTTCCCAATGAGTAACGTTCATATCTGCACAGCGACTTTAAAGTCGTTTCTGCACTACTTTGGTCTGACTTTCATGCTTGAGGGTCATAGACTTCAATGTAAACCCTCAAAAGTTGCATGAAAGTGGCACCTATATAATATACATGCGACTTGTGTGCGACTAGTGAAAAGAATGCCGGCAATGAAAAATAAATTTAAAAAACAGTGCCCCCCTATACCTGAAGGGTCTGGTTTAGATTTTAAGGGGAACCCCAAGCCAAAATGTAAAAAACAAACAGCGTGGGGTCCCCCCAAAATCCATATTAAACCCTTCTCTGAGCATGTAGCCCGGCAGGTCAGGGAATTGAGGTGGACAAGCAAGCGCCCCCCCCGTCCTGATCCATACCAGGCCACATGCCCTCAACATGAGGGGGTGCTTTGGGGCATGTTGAGGGGGACAAGGGCCTTTTCCCCACAACCCTGGCTGGTGGTTGTGGGGGTCAGTGGGCAGGGGTCTATCATAATCTGGAAGCCCCTTTAAACAAGGGGGCTCCTGATCCCACCCCTCCCTCATGTGAATAAGTATGGGCGTGCAGAGCAGTAATCGGGGACGAGGCTCGTCCCTCTGACAGAGCCAATCCCCGATCTAGGTAAAGAGCCAATGAAATTGGCTTTTTACCACGTGACCGGCTGTGTCCAATCACAGCCGGTCACAAATGTCAACAAAGATGAGGGTAACTCACTGTTACCAGGCTCTTCTCCTCACACACCGATCCAGTGTGATGAGATCTGCAGTGAGTTACCAGAGTATTACCAGAGTATTGTGGAATTACTTTGCCCTGATTGCCCCCACCAAATAAAGAGGACCTGTCACCTGCCCATCTGAGTACCTGTCACCTGCCCATCAGAGTATCCGAGTACCTGTCCCCTGCCCATCAGAGTACCCAAGTACCTGTCACCTACCCATCAGAGTACCCGAGTACCTGTCACCTACCCATCAGAGTACCTGAGTACCTGTCACCTACCCATCAGAGTACCCGAGTATCTTTCACCTGCTCATCAGAGTACCTGCTGCCTGAAGTACCCGAGTACTTGCCGCCTGCTCATCGGTACCCACTCATCAGTACCCATCCGTACCTATCAGTATCAGTACTGATCATCAGTACCCATCAGTACCCATCAGTATCAGTATCAGTATCAGTACTACTCATCAGTACCTATCACCTGCCCATCAGAGTAACCGAGTACTTGTCACCTGCCTATCGGAGTACCCGAGTACCTGCCACTTGCTCATCAGTACAAGAGTACCTGTCACCTGCCCAGCAAAGTACCCAAGTACCTGTCACCCTTCATACAGCTACCATGTCCAAGTCCAAAAAGGTTTTCACTGCCGAAGAGGCCTGTCAATTATTATCCCTGACAGATGAGAGCAGCGGGGAGCTCTCACTTTCCGATGCCGAAACCCTTTCTGAATCTGGTTCAGAATTTGAGCCCTTTGAAGGCTTTACATCCAGCACTGAATCGGAGGAGGAAGAAGTTCGGCCTAAAAGACGCCGCACTGAAAACCATGCAGACACCAGCAGCGCCAATGGCCAATCGGCAAACGCCAACGGTGCTGGACCCCAGGAGAAGATGCCCAGTACAAGCACTGGAATTTCACACCAGCCCCAAAGAAGCAGAGCCCAAATGCAGCTTCCGGGTCAGCTACAATCCCCCCTTCACAGCACAGCCAGGTTTGCAGGTCAACACCCAAAATTTTGTTCTAATTGATTTTTTTAATTTATTTTTCCCTATGGAGTTCCTTCAAAGCATCTTCGACCAAACAAATCTTTTTGCCCAACAGTTCATAGAGAACAACCCCACCTCATATCATGCCCGCCCTTTTGAATGGAGACCCCCTAACAGTAGAAGAGTTCAAAGTGTTTTTCGGCCTTACCATCAATATGGGGGTTACAAAAAAAAAAAAACGAGCTGCATTCTTATTTGTCCACCAAACCCATCCACCATATGCCAATTTATTCATCAGTCATCACCCCCCCAGAAATCATTCGTTCGGATTGTGTCAGCAGACTTCATGAGCACCATTTCCCTTTCCATATCCCACCATCAGAAACCGGAAGACGACGCCAAAAAAAGTGTCGGGTGTGTAGCAAAAGAGGAATTAGGAAAGACACCAGTTTTCATTGTACTGATTGTCCCTCCCAACCTAGCCTATATGCATTGGAGAATGCTTCAAAATCTATCACACTGCCCTAAACTTTTAGTCCATATTTCAATCAGACTACCATTTTCCCTTTTTCAATTTTTGTGCCTGGACAATCCTTTCACTGTCGCTGTCTAGGTTCCTGCCTGCTGCCTGGACCACTGCACTGCTAAAACCACTGGTAATTTTTTGTTTGTCCTTTGCTCAGCAGAATGTATTTTGGTATGTATTATGCTATGAGTTAGGGGCCTTCAACAATGTGATAGGTTGTCAGGAATTTATGTGTGTGATTTATGTCCCTAGCCACTTGCCAACCGGCCAATGTACATATACGTCCTCCGTTTAAACCTAAATACCGGTGTTATGGCAGCAGATAGCTGCCATAACCCTGGTATTTTTTTAAGCGGTGGACGGTTGGCTTTCCGATAAGGGTTGTCCCAGCGGCGGATTCGCCACGGGATCCCCCTTCCCCCCCCTCCCGCTGCATCCCGGTCCTTTTCCCCGCTTCCCGGACCTGCCGGCAGCGGGGAAAACGATCCGTTCCCGGATCCTCACAGACAGGATGTCGAGTGAGGGCAAGCTTGCCCTCACTCGACTCTATGGTCTTGGAGGACCGGAGCTACGGCAAACGTCGTTGCCTAGCAACCGGTTTAAAGGTCCCTTTTTTTTTCATTTTATTTTAGTTTTTTATTATTTTTTTTTCTATCTTTTAGTGTACTTGTGAGATCTGAGGACCTTTTGACCCCAGATCTCACAAAAAAGAGGTCCTGTCGTGCCTCTTTCTATGCAATAGAAATAAAAATGATCAATTTTTTTTTTTATAAAATAAAAAATAATAAATAAAATAAATAGTAAAAAAAAAAAAAAATTAAAGCACCCTGTCCCCGTTAGCTCGCGTGCAGAAGCGAACGCATACGGAAACCCCGCCCACATATGTAAATAGTGTTCAAACCACACATGTGAGGTATCACCGCGATCGTTAGAGCAAGAGCAATAATTTGAGCCCTAGACCTTCTCTGTAACTCTAAGATGGCAACCTGTAGAATTTTTTAAAATGTTGCCTATGGGGATTTTTAAGTACCAAAGTTTGTCGCCATTCAGTGAGCGTGTGCAATTTTGAGGCATGACATGTTGGGTATATATTTACTCGCGTAACATTATCTTTCACATTATGGAAAAAAATTGGGCTAACTTTACTGGTTTCTTATTTTTTACGGTGTGATAAAAAATCTTGCAATAATCTCCATTTTATTCTCTAGGGTCTCTGCTAAAAAAATATATATATATATATATATAATGTGTGGGGATTCTAAGTAGTTTTCTAGCAAAAACAACTGATTTTAGCTTGTAAACACCAAATGTCAAAAATAGGCCTAGGCAAGGGGCTAGGATGCATGATGGTGCTCCTTGGATGTTGGGCCCCTCTATATGGCTAGGTTGTGAAAAAGTCTCACACATATGGTATCGCCATACTCAGTAGGAGTAGCAGAATGTATTTTGGGGTGTCACTTTTGCTTTTTACATGCTATGTGTTAGAAATATCCTATAAATTGACAACTTTGTGTAAAAAAAAAAGGTTTTAATTTTTTTCCCACATTTTCCAAAAACTTGTGGAAAAAAAAGACCCATAATGCCTCATAGAATATACGTTGGAGTGTTTGCTTTCCAAAATGGGGTAATTTTTGGGGCTTTTCCATTGTCTTGGTGCTCTAGGGCCTTCAGAAGTGTGATAGGTAGTCCGAAAATGATGTGTGTAATTTATGCTCCAAGAACGCCTGAAGGTGCTACTTGGATGTGGAGTCTCTTTATGTGGCCAGGCTGTGTAAAAGTCTCACACATATGGTATCGCCATACTCGGGAGGAGTAGCAGAATGTATTTTGGGGTGTCATTTTTGCTATGTACATGCTATGTGTTAGAAATATCCTATAAATTGACAACTTTGTGTAAAAAAAAAAAATAGGTTTTCATTTTTTCCCACATTTTCCAAAAACTTGTGGAAAAAAATGGCATGTTCAAACCAGCCATAATGCCTCATAGAATATACGTTGGAGTGTTTTCTTTCCAAAATAGGGTAATTTTGTGGGCTTTTCCATTGTATTGGTGCTCTAGGGCCTTCAAAAGTGTGATAGGTAGTAAGAAAGTTTTATGTGCTAGAACGCCTGAAGGTGCTACTTGGATGTGGAGTCTCTTTTTGTGGCCAGGCTGTGTAAAAGTCTCACACATGTGGTATCACCATACTCAGAAGGAGTAGCAGAATGTATTTTGGGGTGTCATTTTTGCTATGTACATGCTATGTGTTAGAAATGGCTTATAAATTGACAACTTTGTGGAAAAAAAAAAGAAAAAAAATGTTTTTCCTAATTTTCCCAAGAATTGTGGGAAAAAATTATAACTTCAAAAAACTCACCATGCCTCTTACTAAATACTTTGGACTGTCTACTTTACAAAAAGGGGTCATTTGGGGGGTATTTGTACTGTCCTGACATTTCAGGGCCTCAAGAAAGGAGATAGGCCGTCAGTACATTTGGTGTGATCAATTTTCAGTAATTGGTACCATAGCTTCTAGACTCAATAACTTTCACACAGACTAAATAATATACACAAATTTAGGTTAATTTTACCAGAGATATGTAGCAGTATAAATTTTGGCCCAAATGTATGAAGAAAAATAATTTTTTTGCAAAATTTTATAATAGAAACTAAAAAAAAGTGGTTTTTTTTTCAAAAATTTTGCTCTTTTTTTGCTTATATCACGAAAAAAAAAAAAAAAAAACCCAGTTGTGATCAAATACCACCAAAAGAAAGCTTGATTTGTGTGAAAAGAAATTATAAAAATTTTGTTTGGTTACAGTGTAGCAGGACTGAGCAATTGTCATTCAAAGTTTGAACGTGCTGAAAGCTGAAAATTGGTCTGGGTAGGAAGGGGGTCTAACTGCTCTGTATGGAAGTGGTTAAATACGGTAACTAAGGGACGGGGCCACCCGGTGACATCACCGGGGGGCACCACTGCCTTGTGACCTCACTGACCCAGCATGGCCTCGGTCGATGACATCACAAGGGGGTGGTGCCACACAGTGATGTCACCAGGTGGCCCCGCCCCTTAGTTATTTAAGAGCTTTCAGATGGTGGCGCTGGCAGATGGCGGTAACCTTCATCTGTACTGGAGTTTTTTTCTTTTTTTTAGGTCAGCAGTGGCGACGGGTGTCATGATTGATGATGGATCTACACCGGGTGCATTGTCAAAAACTTGTGTTGTGTTTTTATTTTATTATTTTCTTTTTTTTTTTCACATGGGGAACTGGGATCTGGGGTCCCCCTTGTTGAAGGAAGCTTCTAGATTACAATAAGCCCCCATGCCTGCAGAACCCCACAACCACTGGCCAGGGTTGTGGGGAAGAGGCCCTTGTCCCCATCAACAAAGGGAAAGGATGCTTTGTGGGGGACCTGCTAGGCTGCATGCTTGGATAAGGGTGGGTCAGGTATGGATTTTGGGGGGATTTTGGGGGGAACACCACAATGTTTTTTTTTATTTTTTTTATTTTGGCATGGGGTTCCCCTTAAAATCCATACCATACCATACCATACCATGCCATACCATAAGGGCCTGGTATTGATTGGGGGGGGCTCTTTTTTAATGTACTTTAACATTTCCAGCATTCTTTTGTTTACATTTAGCTGTTAGTGGGGAAACCCGCTGACAGCTGATGAGTCATTGGTTGTTAAGGATGCAGCCGTCTTCCCTGCCGTTCCTTAGCTACCAGCTATTCTTCATACAGAATTCAAATCATTCAGAAAATTTGGAATTCGTTATAAAAATATTGTTCGTTAAAAACCAGGAGCAGTGCCATGTCAAGCTGAACAAGATTTCCCATAGAGCTAGTGTATTGACATGCATTGAGACGTGAAAAAAGGTATTGCTTCACTTTAAGCACATTTTCGTTTTACATACACGCTCTGGTCCCATTGTGTACTTAGAAGTGGGGTATGCCTGTATATAAATGACAGATTTGGCTTTTAAAGTAGAAGTCCAGTGGAATAATAAATAATTAAACCTGCTCCCACCCCCATTCTCAGCTCTATATTGTCTATACTTACCTATTCTGAAGGCACTCTGGTCCAGTCACGTGTTCTCCCAAGCAGCCAGCTTCACTGAAGAGCAGCAGGGGCTGGTGTATGCAGGGCGCAGGGGCGCCGCCCACCTATCCATGCATCCGGCCCCCTTATCTGCATGCAGAGGGGCCGGATGCATGAAGTACAATGGTATTTTTTTTTTACTTGGCATCACCTGATTAGAGCCAGAGGCTCTAATAGGGCGATGCAAAGGGTGGACCCGGGGCGCAGAGCAGTGCGTCCCGAGCCCATCCATTGTGTGACAATAGCGAATGAAAATTCGCTATTGTCACACCGATCCTCCTCCTGGGCAATCAGGAAGCACGTCCGATACGCGCTTCCTGATTGGCAAACCCCTTGCCATTGGCCGAGGAGGAGGCGGGACCAGAAGGACTCGTGGAGTCGCGCCGCCGGTCACCCCTGACTCAGAAGAAGCCACCCGCCGCTGCTGCTGGAAGGACTTGCGCCGCCCGCCGCCGCTGCTGGAAGGACTCGCGGAGACCCGCCGCCCTCCGCCGCTGCTGCTCCAGGTAGGTAAGGGGGCACGCACACTGATCTCTGCATTGGGGGCATGTACTCTGCATTGGGGGCATGTATGCTGGTCACTACATTGGGGGCACGCACGCTGATCTCTGCATTGGGGGCATGTACTCTGCATTGGGGGCATTCACTCTGTATTGGGGGCATGTACTCTGCATTGGGGGCATGCACTCTGTATGCTGGTCACTGCATTGAAGGGGGCATGTACGCTGGTCACTGCATTGAAGGGGGCATGTACGCTTGTCACTGCATTGAAGGGGGCATGTACACTGGTCACTGTATTGAAAGGGGGCACGCTGGTCACTATGCATTCAATAGGGGGCACGCTGGTCACTGTGCATTGAAAGGGGGCACGCTGGTCACTGTGCATTGAAAGGAGACATGCTGGTCACTGTGCATTGAAAGGGGGTATGCTGGTCACTCTGCATTGAAAGGGGGTACGCTGGTCTCTCTGCATTGAAAGGGGGCACGCTGGTCACTGTGAATTGAAAGGGGGCATGCTGGTCTCTCTGCATTGAAAGGGGGAACACTATACCTTAATTATTGAAGGCCCCTTTCACACTTTTGTGACCTCAAAGTCATGCAATTTTTTACAGCGTTTTTTGCCGCAAAGCAATGCCTATTACATTTTTCTGTTTGCGCCCCCCACCCCCCAAAAAAAAATTTTGAGCACCAGCCGCCACTGCTGAAGAGTAGAGTTTGCCAACAATAGCTGCAGTGCCTGGGTGGTGGCATCCATAGTCGACTGTCCCTCCTCTACACTAAAGAAAGTGCTGAGAGATGATCATGTGACTGGACTGGAGTGTCCTCAGAATAGTTAAAGTAGAATTATAGGCAAAACTTTTTTTTTTTTTCATTTTGGATAGCGCAAGGGAAGAGTATAACCCCTGTCAGATTTTTTGTTACCATCTGTGTCCCATTGCAGAATTTTACCTTCACTTCCTGTCCTACAGCCAAACAGGAAGTGAGAAGAAATCCCTGCAAATTTGGGGAATTACTTCGGGGCCCCCCAGGTCAACAGAACTAGTGTTCTCGTTGGAAGAGTTCCCCTGCATTACTTTGCCTGGGACAACCCAAAGTTTGGGGTTTTTCTTTAACTTTAACTTTCAATGATATTGGTAAACAGGACAGATAGAGATGGAAAATCTCCCTAACAGGGGCACAGACTGCAATAAAAACTGACAAGTATTCTAATCTCTCTCCATTCTATTCAAACCTTAAAAAAGTTTTGACATTAGTTACACTTTAAAGGGGTTGTAAAGTCCCATGCGTTAAGGTGAAAACCCTTAATGCAGACCTCCCCTCCCTTTTCTTACCTGAACCCGATTATTCCATCGACGAGCACAAGCCTGCTGTCTTCGGTTCTCATTGGATAGATTGTTTGCAGCAGGAGCCATTGGCTCCCGCTGCTGTCAATCAAATCCATGAAATGGGAGCTGGGGCCGGGCTGAGTCATGCTGTCTGTGTCAATGGACACAGCAATGGGACTCGTAAGCGTGCCCGCACGGGTGCCCCGAATGGAATGCGGCTTTCCTTGGGGGCACCCAATAAGGAGGAGGAGCCGGGAGCACCATCAAAGCACCCCAAAAAAGGAGGATCAAGGCTGCTCTGTGCAAAACCCTTGCACAAAGCAGGTAAGTATAACATGTTTGTTATTTAAAACAAAACAAAAAAAACCTTTACAATCACTTGAAGTATAGATATCTTTGCTTACAGGGTAGTTAGTAAAGAGCTTACAATGGGGGTGGGAGCGGGGTTAAGTTTAGATAGGATTTGACTGGACTTGATGTGAACTTTTCAAATACAATAGTTCAAAGTTAACTGACTAAAAACTTTAAAAAATTGTTTCAATATAAAAAAAAAATATTAAATGAAATATAGTAAAAAACAATTGAAGTTGCCTTTAAAGAAACAATCTTCTGCAATCTAAAATACAAAAGTCAAAAAGTGAGGACTCATTATGGGACAAGTCACCTCGTTCCATCGAACTCAGCTGTGGCTGATGATGTATGCGACCAATCATATGCTCCGGTACGGTCATGTAGCCATCTGGTCAGTTCCATGATACACTTCTCTTGGAATTTTAATATGACTATTTTTATGAAGGTATTAGAGGCAGAAAAGAGATGGTGAATGATAGAACCAAGGCTGATGTCAATCAAAAATGTACCCTTAAGTCGACCTGCAGGGATAATACAGATTCAGGTGTTATTTTCCTCAAACCTAATATTACTGCCGAAAAAGAGATTTCATCTTTTCATTAAATATGGCATCTAATGGCACTTCTAGATGAATATAGCTTTAAAAAAGTGTTAGTGGAAAGTCCACAATGGGACAATTGTGGGGGAATTGGGACAATGCGATACCAAAAAGTAAAGGTAATGAAGAAATTATGAATTTTATTAACCATTTCCTGACTGCCGCACGACTATTTACGTCGGCAGTCAGCCCCTCACAGGCAGAGTGACGTAGATCTACGTCGCTAGCCTGTGAGGGTCTAGGGAGCGAGCGCGCGCCCCCGGAGGCACGCTCCCGCGTGGTCACGGACCCCCCCGATATCCGCCGGTCACTCGGCGATCGTCGCTGCAGAGGGAGAAAGGCAGGCGGCTGATGTTAACAAGCCGCCTGTCATTCTCCCCTGTGTAGAAACAGTGATCATACGGTTCTACTATGTACGACCGTTGATCACTGTTTCTACAGCTCAAGCCACAGCCAATCACAGTTAGACTCACGCCCCTAGGGACACACACCACCCCTCCCTCTCAAATAAAGTTAACCCCTTCACTACCAGTGTCATTTTGCAGTAACAGTGCATATGTATAGCACTGATTACTGCAGTAATGTCACTGGTAACCCCAAAAGTGTCAGAAATGTCAGTCAAGGGCCCGGTTTGTCCGCCGCAAAGTCGCAGTACCGCAAAAAAAATCGCAGATCGCCGCCATTACTCGTTAAAAAACAAAAATGACAAAAATCTTTCCCTTTGTTAGGAAACGCAATAAATTTTGCGCAAACCAATCAAAATACGCTTTTTGTGATTTTTTTTATCAAACATATGTGGCATAAAACAAATTGGTCGAAAATGTTAAAAAATTTTGATTTTTACATTTTTTTTGGGGGGGGGGGGGATTTCATATAAAAAATTTTTTAAAATATTGCTATTTTTGCAAAATTGACGCTCTTTTTTTGTTTATAGCGCATGATCAAAAAATCGCACAGGTGATCAAATATCACCAAAAGAAAGCTCTGTTTGTGGGAAAAAAAGGACGTCAAATTCGTTTAGGTACAGTGTCGCACGACCGCGCAATTGTCCATTAAAGTCAAGCAGTGCCGAATCGCAAAATAGGCCCTGATCACGAAGGGGGTAAAATCTTCCGGGGCTTAAGTGGTTAATTGTAAAAAAAAAAAAAAATCATATTTTAGAGTATTACTTTTTCATCTTTAAGTGTAATTAATTCATTACCTTTACTTTTTGGTATCTCATAGTGCCAATTCCCCCACAATTGTCCCATTGTGGATTTTCCCAGGGATAGATGCCTCCTTTATTACCACTTTTAGATTTTTAGATTTTGGAACCTAGCTGCTTTGAATTTAAAAAATTGTTCCGTACCAATATATCATATTGCTGTGGGATTGGCTGCTAAGCCCAGCCACCATTATATGTCACATGATTCTCCATACAGTACATGAAAGTGCCAAATTAGCAAAGAGCTGAGATGTAGTGCAGGTAGGGTGATTATAAAGGGGTCAGGGGGCCATTTGCAGAGACACAGTCACTTTGCTCTATATTTGATCTGATTATTTAAAGATAGAAAACAAGTATGATAATGTTTGTGAAATGACCCTTACAAGCAAATACATAAAAAATGATATTATAATGACAAAGAGTGACACATGCACCAGATAAATGAGAAACAAACCATTATTTGCTTTTATTTCATCAAGAAGTGGTTCCATTTTTTTAAGTAGAGAGGGACCTTGGGATGAGAGCAGAGAGGGACTCCGAGGATGAGAGCAGAGAGGGGGTCCTGGAATGAGAGCAGAGAGGGGACCGGGGGATGAGAGCAGAGAGGGGAACAGGGGGATGAGAGCATAGAGGGGGTCCTGGGATGAGAGCAGAGAGGGGACCCTGGGATGAGAGTAAAAAGGGGACCCTGGGATGAGAGCAGAAAGGAGACCACTGGGATGAGAGCAGAGAGGGACCCCTGGGATGAGAGCAGAGAGGACCCTTAGGATGAGAGCTGAGAGGGGGTCCTGGGATGAGAGCAGCGATGAGGTCCTGGGATGAGAGCAGAGAGGGACCCTGAGATGAGAGCAGAGAGGGGGCCTTGGGATGGGGACAGAGGGGGGGGGCCTGGGATTAGAGCAGAGGGGGGTCCAGGGATGAGGACAGAGAGTGGGGTCCTGGGATGAGGACAGAGAGGGGGTCCTGGGATGAGGATAGAGAGGGCATCCTGGGATGAGGACAGAGAGAGGGCCCTGGGATGAGGAAGGAGAGAGGGCCCTGGGATGAGGACAGAGAGAGGGCCCTGGGATGAGAGTAGAGAGGGACCCTGGAATGAGGACATAGAGGGGGTCCTGGGATGAGGACAGAGAGGGGGTCCTGGGATGAGGACAGAGAGGGGGTTCTAGGATGAAAGCAGAGAGGGGGCCCTGAGATGAGAGCAGTGAGGGATCCTGGGATGAGAGCAGAAAGGGGACCCTGGGATGAGAGCAGAGAGGGACCCCTGGGATGAGAGCAGAGAGCGACCCCTGGGATGAGAGCAGAGAGAGGACCCTGGGATGAGAGCAGAGAGGGTGTCCTGGGATGAGAGCAGCGAGGAGGTCCTGCAATGAGGACAGCGAGGGGTTCCTGGGATGAGAGCAGAGAGGGACCTTGAGATGAGAGCAGAGAGGGGGCCTTGGGATGGGGACAGAGAGGGGGCCCTGAGATTAGAGCAGAGGTGGGGGGGGTCCAGGGATGAGGACAGAGAGTGGGGTCCTGGGATGAGGACAGAGAGGGGGTCCTGGGATGAGGACAGAGAGAGGGCCCTGGGATGAGGAAGGAGAGAGGGCCCTGGGATGAGGACAGAGAGAGGGCCCTGGGATGAGGACAAAGAGAGGGCCCTGGGATGAGAGCAGAGAGGGACCCTGGAATGAGGACATAGAGGGGGTCCTTGGATGAGGACAGAGAGGGGGTCCTGGGATGAGGACAGAGAGGGGGTCTTGTGATAAGGGCAGACAGGTGGTCGAGGGATGAGAGCAGAAATGGGGTCCTCAGATGGGGGAACAGAGGGGGTCCTGGGATGAGGACAGAGAGTAGCAGGTAGCATTTCTTTGATTTGGGGACAGGGGATCAAGAGGATATGTGCTAGGGGCAGGGGGTTATTTTGGAGTAGAGAGGACCTGTGCTAGTATGTGGGGGGGTCAGGTTTGAAACCCCCCCCCCCCCAACTTGCACAAGTACTCTCCCCTTCAAAAGCATTCCCCCAGCCCATATCCTCTTGCACCCCCTCTCCCATCACTTCTGCATGTGTGCATCCTAGTTACCTGTCCACCTCACCCTCCCCTCCTTTATCCATAAATTATGCACAAAACTCAGAATATCACAGCCCCATACACAACAAACTGCAATGCACATTTTTTTCTGCTTTTACCACATCAACTTCATGGACAATGTGTTCACTTGCTGCCTAATATATCCCACCAATTTTCAGATGCCATTGTAATGAGATATTTTATTTTACCTGTCAATGGTCATAATGTTATGGCTGATCGGTGTATTGGCCTACATTAATGAGAAATTTGATTTTTATTTTTTTTTTATTTTTTCATTGAATATGTTTTATAGCAGAAAGTAAAAAACCACAGAGGTGATCAAATACCATCAAAAGAAAGCTCTATTTGTTGGAAAAGAAAGGATATAAATTTTATTTGGGTACAGAGACTCACGACTGCGCAATTGTCAGTTAAAATAACGCAGTGCCGTATCGCAAGAAATGGCTTGGTCATGAAGGAGGGTAAAACTTCTGGAGATCAAGTGGTTAAAATATTTTTCTTTGGATCAGGCTGCCACTATTAACCTCTCCACCTCAAGTTAGAGTTGGTACTTTCTCCAAAAGCGTATCCTGGACTTGCTTACACCAGGAACATTAATTGCCCAATAGCAGACTTTATTAATGTAATAATACAACCTCAAGGGGCCATTGGTTGCTCCAGAGGAAGCCCAAACTTTTTATTGTGATAATAATATAATGATGTTGATCTTTGTTATTTAAATACAGGCTATTTTAGGTACATCAGTGATATAAAATCTCAATCAAATCCATTTATTGCAGATTCTAATGCCCCGTACACATGTGCAGATTATCTGCAGACTTTTGTCTGCAGACTTACCAAAACCATATAATACGAGGTCAAACCTAAACACTTTCAATTTGTATGCAATCCGGCAGGCCCTTGCACTACATAGAAAAGGTAAATCTGCAGACAAAAGTCTGCAGATAATCTGCACGTGTGTACGGGGCATAACACAAAAAAATGTGGAAAAGCCCAAAGTGAATAATTTTTTCCTTAGAAATAGCTTGATTTTTGAGCAAGAAGTAAAGCCTTCCCCCCGCTAGCAGCAATAGGAATCTCTAAGGACAGCGCAATGGGGGCTCCCACTCCTGACTGGCACCTCCTCTTACTTCAATTAACAAACACAAGTAGGAGCTTTCAGAGTGATACTTTAAAACTTTTTTTTTAACAAAATCTGTATTTGTATCTTGTTAAAAATATCAATATATGCTGTACATACCGGTGCTGATCTGATAGTAAAGATTTGCCATTGGAAATTTTAAAGAATCGTTTGCAAAGACCATGTCCTCCTTATTAGAGAAATACAAATCCAGATGACTTCTGGAATCCATTCCATGTATGTGATAGAATTTATGTGTTGTGGAATCCATCGTTCCTGCAATGCTGAACAAGCCACTCTTCACCTTTTTGACTTCTGCTTTCCACTAAACATTACAAATGTTGGAGCTCAATTTCTATTCAATTGAAATAAGGTTCTCACATTTTAATTCAATATTTTCATAATTATATTTATGAAGCAGTCATGTGGATACAGCAGACTGAGGTATGATTGCCATTTGAGTTTGCATATGTTAAATAGTGAAGAAAGAAGTTATTTCAGGAAAGAAAGAAAGGAAGAAAGAAAGAAAGAAAGAAAGAAAGAGTAGCGCTGCCCCTTTAGAGGTCGCTGAGTATACAGTAGCTCTACCTTGGGTCTCCTTCTCATTATGCTGTTGCCAGATACCGGCATTTTTACACACAACCAGGTGCGCACACACTCTTCCGCTTGTTGTCTCCAAAGACCAGACTAAGGGATTTGTTTTTGGTAGTTTATTTGGAGAACTTGGATAGGAGAAGGGATTAGTGGGATACTCCAAATTCAGTTTTTTACACATGAGGACAACTTTCACTTGGCCTCACTTCCTGAAACTGAACAGCAGATATTCTGCTAAACCATACAGCACTTGTATGGGAGGAATAAGTCCTTTGCTTGAGTTAGCAGCAGACTCAGTTAACTCTGTGTCCTCAGGACACTATTAAGTACCGTATTTATCGGCGTATAAAACGCGCTGGCGTATAACACGCACCTCAATATTTGGAGAGAAATTTCAGGAAAAAAGCTTCAATTTAAAAAAAAAAGGCTTTGAACTCAGAACATTTATTTTTTTTAATCAAATGACATCTCACCAGTGCCCATGAATGCAGCTTCATCAGCAGTGTCCAGCAATGCATCCTCATCAGCAGTGTCCATATATGCATCCTCATCAGCAGTGTCTGTCCATTATTATGCAGCCTCATCAGCAGTGTCTGTCCATTATTATGCAGCCTCATCAGCAGTGTCTGTCCATTATTATGCAGCCTCATCAGCAGTGAACTATCTGAATCTGTTTTTAAAAAAAGCCGGGAAGCAGCGCCGAGAGCAGAAGGGGCGGGCCGGCCGAGGAGAAGGAAGGACGAGCTGTCATAAGAGCAGAAGGGGGCGGGCCGGGCCGAGGAGAAGGGAGAACGAGCGAGCACAGTCATCGGAAGTCCCGCCTCCTCTGCCGAGACGTGTGACGTCTGTCATAGGCGGGACTTCCTATGACTGCGCTCGCTTCTCGTTCTCCCTTCTCCTCGGCCCAGCCCGCCCCCTTCTCCTCTTATGACAGCTCGTCCTTCCTTCTCCTCGCCCGGCCCGCCCCTTCTGCTCTCGGCGCTGCTTCCTGGACTTTTTTTTTTCATATCGGCGTATAACACGCACTGCTGCTTTTTCCTCCATTTTTAGGAGGAAAAAGTGCTTGTTATACACAGATAAATACGGTATCCCCTTTAGCTTACACCCAGCCTGCTGACTGTCTGGCACCAAGAGGGGGATTTTAACAGCAACACTCTCTAGGATCCCTGTGGGAAGTCTTTACTCACAAGGCCCTGGTTGCAGGTCACCTTCCTCCATGATACCAGACAAGATCCATGGACATCCTCCCTCAGTCAGCTCTCAAAATAATCCCTGGGTTTCAGTTTCTCTGTTTCTGGCCCTCGGATCGACCACCTGAGGTCGCATGGCAGCCGTTGCTGGGGAGAGGCATCCGCCCCCCTCCACCCCTTGAACCCTGCTCTCCAACCAAAGACCAAGAGCCCCATGTGCCCCATATATAAGTACAGTCACTCAGCATGCACTGGGGCACCTTCCATGCCTATTGCCCAGGGCTGTACAGATATCTCCTGCTCTCATCTGCATGGTTTCCTCCCACAGTCCAATACACTCTCTCAGTATTGGATCAGTGTGGAACATCAAGCCAGGATGAGCAGCATCAGAGCACACTGGGCAGCTTCTATCTAACAATCACAGCTCTCTGTTACACAGACCGCTCCTAGATTTACATGGCTGTGTCCCTGTAAAGCAGAAAAACCAAAGACTATATACACCTACACTAGCACCTATCTAGGAGGGTGCTACAAAAAAAAAAGAAAAAAAGAAAGAAAGAAAGAAAAAAGAAAAAAACCTATATCTCTTTAGTTATTCAAGTCAAAACAAAAACAAGGCTGGCATATTTGTACAAGCGATAAAATCAACAACATTTGATATATGGCCACAATACCACATCACAAACCACTTTTATATTTTTGAACTACAATAAATTCAAACTAATGCAAACAAGGACATCTAAAATAATGGAGGCCTACAAAGAACACTTTAAGACATAACCTAAAAAATGTAAAACAAAACACAACAAAAAAAAAGAAGAGAAAAATGTTGTACAATTATAAAAAATGTAAACAATCGCGTGAGATACAATATTCCTGTTAAGGGCCCCTACTTGATTCTTGTTACATATACCTAACTGTACAGGAAGGCCATTATCCAATTGCATCAGGTCCTGATATGAAGCAGAACGGCTATAAGCTGTTCAAGGGAACCAAATATTGTCAAATGTACCCTCTCTATTATGGATAATAACTGTCAATTGCCCCACCTTATACATTTCCTCAACTAATACATTTTAATTTATTATAAAATAACTAGTAATTAACAAAATACATTTTCCTATACCGCATTTGAATAGATGGTGGTGTCGTTGATTTTTAATTGCGCAACCAAAGAAAATGTGTAATGTTTTAAATGGCAAAAGTTAACAAATGGGGTTATTTCCTAGAATCACTGAAGTAAGGTGACATATCGTTTTACAAAATTCCTCCCAAAACGGACGGAGTAGTGGACAGTCCCAAAAAAATATGAGATAAGGACCCCGTGCCTTGCCAGCAACACCGGCAAAAACTGAAAACCTGAGGGGGAATATTTGTTAAGTGCAGGAACACGATACCAACATGTAGGAAGTTTACAGCTATATTCCGGAAACCTAATAGACAATGAGGCCCGAAGTAAAATTGCCCTCCTGATCTGAAATTTATAAACAGAATTTGTAACTCAGATTTTCACTTATGAATTAATGGAGGGACATAGTCATCCCAATCAGCAATTTGCCAACTATCGAGAGCAGGTGAGAACCAATTGACAAACTCTGACACTTAGGGCCTAATTCACTATAACGCCACTAGTTTTAGTTTCTACGGCGGAAGTGCGGGATTTACTCCTAAAATAAATTCAGTATATCGTGTGGGAAAACGTAATCACGAATGCAAATTCACTATAGGCAATATACGGCAGCGAGGGAGTAAATAAGTAGTCGTGCTAAAAGTACCACTATTGCACATAGAAATAATGTTTTGAGCATGATAGCATAGCTGAAATGTTTCTTAATGATGTGGTATATTGTTTGAACATGATCTGCTTTGAAGCAGTTTTAAAAAGTGATGTCTAAAAATAAATTTCAAGGAAAGTTTGAGATGAAAAAAATTCTCCCACAGTCTACGAATATGAAGCAGCACATGTGTGCATGCCCAGACCATAAAAATAGTTTCAATCCTACTCCTTGGGAATCTTAAGCAGCCGTTATAGTGAATTTGGGAATTTGTGAATGGTAAAAACACGTAAGCAACTGCAAAAATAGGCGTAAGGTATGTAAAAGCAAGTGTCATCCATTGATGCAAATTGTACAACTGTTATTTACACAAATGCATACGTTTTAATTTTGTTATGAATTGTTGAATTCCTAAAGACAATTGTCCTTGCTCGCTTTCTATCCCTTTTTATTTAGTAAACTGTAATATTTTCATGTTTTTTGCAACAGATATTATTCTCTTTCGTTCTCTACATATATACAGTATATATATATATAGAGAGAGAGAGATACTGCCATGTGAATTTTGTATGCCCAGTGACTTTGGGAAATATCTCTTGTTACACTGAGTATGCTCACAACCTTTGGTTTTTGAGCCATATCTCTGGATACACTGAGCATGCTCAAACACTTTGCTGTTTGACATCTGATAATTAAATGGTAGATAATGCACTCCTTGCTCTCCATCCCACATAAATCTTAACCAAAACTCCCACAGCTGTCTTCACAAATCACAAACAATACCATTGCTTATGCAAATTTAAAATGAGTAAATATTTTGTGTGTTGTTTAGTATTTCCAAATGATAAGCTTTTTCACCACAAAAATATAATATGTGCACCAACTTCATTAATCCAATTAATTCAATTCAAAATGCCATTACCAAAATGCAGAGGGTAACACCACTATTCTACACTTACACACCAATATTCAAAAAATATCACAGAATAAATCAAGCAACAGAACTCCTGCCTGGTGTAATTACACCACCTATAGGTAAATGACCCAAGAAATGTATTTTTTTCTTGTAGGAGGGTTCCACCAACATTGAAATCTTTGCCATATGTGTTCTACGGGGAAGGACAAGAAGCACACTTGTGAATTCCCCACCAGCACCAATTGCAGCCTCTTACCAACAGAAAAGCCTCAAAATGATAGATGGTCCTATAGGAGCATTCTGACAGTAATCAGACATACCCAGCCTTGGACCCAGATGGCATATCACAGAAACAGGTTGCTCAATGGCACTCAGGACTTCCAGGGTACATGTGCATTGATTAATTTTAGGCACCCCAGGGACTTAGGGCTGTTTAACATCACAAGGATGGAGGCTCCATGCATGTGGCAGCATGGCGGCTAACTGGTTAGCACTTCTGCCTTGGAGCACTGGGGTGGCTGGTTCGAATCACAAACCTTTCACTACCTAGCTAGAAGTTTCTCTGTTGTTCCCACAAGGTATTATATTTCTGACCGGTTTCATGTAATGGAAATCCAAGAAATTACATTCTAAAGAAAGTGACTGTGGTTTTGCACCCAATCTACAACTGTGTGTTTGTGGGCAGATATGGATGTGTGATCCCGCACTGAATGTGTTTGGTCAACAATTTGAGGGAAGCAGTTGTCATTTCCTTGTTTGTACCCTCCACATGGCCAACAACTTACAACTTGAATAGTTTTGTTTTTGTTATAACTGATCATGGCCCGAGCCTGGGACATTTGTCTTTTTTCTGTTTAACCTGCACAATTACATATGCTGTTGCATTCTTTCATTTGCCAAGAGTGTGTGTTCCTGTGAGAACTTAAGACATGAAGAGACAGAATTAATTACACTGGTGGGTGTTTCCTTTACTGGGTGGGTGTAGGTGTGCTATCAATCCAACCTATTTTATATAAAGGCCTGCACTAGTGTGCTTTGCTTTGCCTGTGAAGAGGCCAGAATCTTTGCTTGCATTTGTTATGAATTGTTTTTTTTTTTTTTTTTTGGGGGGGGGGATAGAGATAGTGTGCATAATCACCGACCCACAAAAAATGAAAGGAACACTTTTTATTCAGAGTATAGCATCAAGTCAAACTCCTGGGATATTAATCTGGTTAGTTAAGTAGCAGGGGTGGATGTTAGAGACCTTGCGCTCCTCCACCTTCTATTTGAGGATGTCTCACAGATGCTCAGTAGGGTTTAGGTCTGGAGACATGCTTGGTCAGTTCATCACCTTTACCCTCAGCTTCTTTAGCAAGGCAGTGGTTGTCTTGGAGATGTGTTTGGGGTCGTTATCATGTTGGAATGCTGCCCTGCGGCCCAGTCTCCAAAGGGAGGTGATCATGGTTTGCTTCAGTATGTCACAGTACATGTTGGCATTCATGGTTCCCTATATGAACTGTAGCTCCCCAGTGCTGGCAGCACTTATTCACCCCCAGACCATGACACTCCCACCACCATGCTTGAATGTAGGCAAGACACACTTGTCTTTGTACTCCTCACTTGGTTCCTGCGACACACGCTTAAAACCGTCTGAACCAAATAAGTTTATCTTGGTCTCATCAGATCACAGGACATGGTTCCATCAATTCATGTCCTTAGTCTGCTTGTCTTCAGCAAACTGTTTGTGGGCTTTCTTGTGCATCATCCTTAGAAGAGGCTTCCTTCTGGGATGACAACCATGCATGGTCTGAGCACTGACACACCTGCCCCCCCCCCCCACCCCTTCAACCTCTGCAGGAATGCTGGCAGCACTCATACGTCTATTACCCAAAGACAACCTCTGGATATGACGCTGAGCACATGCACTCAACTTCTTTACAAGAATGGGGGGTAATGGCGCAAACAGATTGCCAGTAATGCTCAGGCAGTCCTTACTGGGCTCGGGATGGGAGGTATTAAAGTTCCAATAAAAAGTCCAATAAAGGTTCTGGTCAACTGAGATGGCTGCTGTTGGTAGAGAGAGAAGCAACTCTGTCATGAAATACAAGGGGAGAGAACCACAAGCACCGATCTCAGTGTAGCATTAAAAGAACCTTTAATGTGGGATAAAAACAATGTTACTCACAAGAGTAGAAGGAGTACAGGCATCAAAATATATGAAGGAGGTCCTGTGCATCTGGCATCTGGGGGGTCCCTCTGGGTCCTGGCGGAGCTGGTGCAGGGGAGCGGGGGTCCCCTGTGGAAGACAGGGGACTGTCCTGGTCTGTGGGCTGCAGTTGCTTTCGCTGGTCCACGCCTAGAGGGGCCGTGACGTCACTTCCTGGATTCAGAGCTTCAGATGAATGGCGACGCGTTGCAGAGCATGTGCTCCTTCTTCAGTAATGCTACACTCAGATCGGCGTTTGTGGTTTTCTCCCCTTGTATGTAACTCAACTTCTTTGGTCGACCATGGCGAGGCCTGTTCTGAGAGGAACCTGTCCTGTTAAACCGCTGTATGGTCTTGGCCACCATGCTGCAGCTCAGTTTCAGGGGCCCTAGCAATCTTCTTATAGCCTAGGCCATCTTTATGTAGAGCAACAATTCTTTTATTTAGATCCTAAGAGGGTTCTTTGCCATGAAGTGACAAGTATGAGAGAGTGAGAGCGATAACACCAAATTTACAACACCTGCTCCCCATTTACACCTGAGACCTTGTAACACTAACGATTCACATGACACTGGGTAGGGAAAATGGCTAATTGGCCCAAATTGGACATTTTAACTTGGGGGTGTACTCACTTTTGTTGCCAGCGGTTTAGACATTAACCTGCTTAGCGTTATTCCCGAGTGTGGCTCGGGGTTAACTTTCAGTATGAAAAATGGTAACCCCAAGCCACACTCAGGATTATCCCAGAATGATACTCCCCTGCTGTCCTCCCCGGCCACCCTCCCTGCCCTCCTTACACTCTCTCCCTGCTCTGTGCACGACCGATTGCCGGCACTTGCCTTCTGGTTCCCTTCCCTGCGAGCGTTGCGACGCAGGGGGGTGGAACCAGCGGCAAATTCAAAAGTGTAAATACAAAAATGACATGATACAAAGCTGTGATCCTAACGGATTACACTGTATCACCCCATTTCACCACAGGATTTCACCTGGTGACTTTTCCTGTGCCTTGCTTTGCTTTTTCAGTACTTTGTGCCTGGAAAATTTTGAACAACCATGGTGTCCAATAAGCGTTCTTTTTGCGCAAAAAAAGCTTTTAGATGAACTGGAAAACAGCGACAGGACTTTATATATGCCAGTGAGAACCACTCTCAAACATAGATATATAAAATTACAGACATTTATTGTATCATATAATAAAAACAACACTGTTTAAACACTTCTGGACCGGAAGGTTTTATCCCCTTAAAGCGGAGTTCCAGCCATTTACTCACCTGTCCAATGGTCCAGCGATGCGGCCGCCGGAAGCCTCGATCCTCTCCCTCGGCGCCGGCATCACTGCTGTGGGCACCCGGCTGTTACAGTTTGCGGCTTCACAGCCGGGTACCCACTGTGCTCATGCGCGAGTCGCGCTGCGCGCCGTGATTGGCCAGCAATCTTCTGGGACCTCTGACGTGTCCCAGAAGATTGCAGGGAGGGAGGGGGAGAGGAGAACTTCCGCTCAGGGCGCCGCGGCGCTCCGAGCGGAAGTGGGAGCGGGTACCTGTCAAAACTAGGTACCCGCTCCCCCCCCCAAAAAATGACATGCCAAATGTGGCATGTCGGGGGGTCAGGACTCCCTAAAGCGGAAGTTCCACTTTTGGGTGGAACTCCGCTTTAAAGAGGAAGGAAACTCTTGACAAACTTTTTTCTTTTTTTTCCCCCTGCATCACATACTAGCACATTATGTGACACTTACCTGCAACGAAGCCCGCGTTCTCCCTGCTGCTGGGCGCATCCATCTTCACCCGTCTTCTTCCGGGTCTGCGGACTCTGGCTGTATTACTGGCCAGACGTTACTCCCTCGCGCAGACGAGCCACCAGTCATGGCATAGGGCTCTGAAGAAACAGCAAGGGTGGCTGTTCCTTCAGAGTGTATGTGCCGATGACATCATCGACTGCATGCACTGTAAATATCTCCTAAACGGTGCAAGTAAAAGTCATTAAAGTGGGTTTACAACCACTTTAAAGACCAGGCCATTTTTTGCAATATGGCAATGCATTATTTTAACTGACAATCGACGCTGTACCCAAATGAAATTGATGTCCTTTTTTTCCCACAAATAGAGCTTTCTTTTGGTGGTATTTGATTACCTCTGCAAATTTTTATTTTTTGCGTAATAAACAACAAAAGAGCGACAATATTGAAAAAAAAAAAAAAACAATATTTTTTACTTTCTCCTATATAATATTCCCAATAAAAAAAATTAAAAAATCTAATTTTTTCATCATTTTAGGGCAATTTGTATTCTGCTACATTTTGGTTAAAAAAAAATCCCATTAAGCGTATATTGAATAGTTTGCGCAAAAGTTATCGCGTCTACAAACTAGGGGAAAGATTAATGTCATTTTTATTTATCTATTTATTTTTTTACTAGTAATGGCGGCGATCAGCGATTTTTAGTGGGACTGAGACATTGCGGCGGACAAATCGAACACCTAACTGGCATTTTTTACACTTTTGGGGGGACCAGTGACATTACTACAGTAATCAGTGCTAAAAATATGCACTGTTACTTTACTAATGACACTGGTAGGGAAGGGGTTAACACCAGGGGGGATCAAAGGGTTAAATATGTCCCTAGGGGGTGCTTTCTAACTGTGTGGGGGTTGTATTCACTGAATGAACACAGAGACCTGTGTTCCCAAATAGGAGGAACACAGAATACCTGTGTTCATTACTGACAGAACAGCGGTCTGTTTACAACAGCAGACCGCCATTCTGTCTCCACAGGGATCGATCGCGGGTGCCCCGTGGCAATCACACCCGATGGACCCGTTGATTGGCTCCCCCTGTGGCCAATTGGTCCACGCGCCCCCCCCCCCCCCGCTGTAATAAGGCTTACTTGTAGGTAATGTGAATATCTCTCCTAAACTTGCAACTTGCACAGTTTAGGAAATATTTAAAGTGCATGCAGCCGATGATGTCATCGACGCCTGTGCTCTGAAGGTCCAGCTTGCAGTGCCGGACCTTCAGAGCCATAAACGGAAGACTCTGAATCATAACAGCAGTCCAATCTTCACCCATCATGGCAAGCTCTGTCATAAAAGACCTTCAAGGACTCGGTCCCCCTTAATCGGGGATCCACTCCCCTGGACCTGTATAGCACCCTGTTACCAGAATAATAGATATTATGAGAACACCATCTGAGGGAGGCTCTCGCTTCTCTTAAGCCCCCGTGGATATTTATGACCACCAGCCCTGCCGTGCTTTCGGTTGGAATGTCCCATTTTTATGTCAACTGCCATCTGTTTGCCCTTTCTAAGGATATAGACCCTGGCTGGGTATTAGCCAGAAGCAATTTGGCTTTTATAAGCTGGTAAGCGTGCATTTCATGTGGTGAAGGTTACTGTGACGAGACCAATCTCGCCCCATTGCATTGGAGGAGCCTGGTTGCCCGCCTGCTGCCTTTGGACTATGGACCAGACTTTAAAAGACTTTGACTCCCTGGCAATTAAACTGTATTCGTGGGGTCTGAGTGCCATTCACCTAATAATGTGCACTCAGACCTGAGCTACCTGGGGATATGTAACATGTCTATGTTTAGTGTATAAAAAGTAACTTTATATATTTTAAAGCAGAATACTGTATTTGGGTCCCCATGTGTGTAATGGAGTCTCGCTGTGAAAACTAGTTTTAGCTGCAGAGAGAGGGGGGGGGGGTTGTTTCCAGCAGCCCCCTCCTAAAGAATGTCTACTGATTAACTAAGTGCTTTTGTCTAAAATAGGACAGTATGTTAATAGGGTCTGAGACTATTGATAAGTATGTTAATGAGCTCACCTGGCTGTAATTACACAGTCATTGTTCATGTGGTATTCTCAAAGTTTATATAAGTGTTGTGTTTCTTGCAATAAAAGAGGAGAGAGTTACTCTTGATCGAACCTCACTACAGAGCCTTGTCTCGTACTTGGGGGGGAATTATTGCTGTGCTTCATGTATGGCGGATTGGAGTGGTCGATAGATGTCCGGGTGTTTGGGAGTGGATTATCCTAGACGACTGTAACCCCTTTCATACTTTGGGGTGTCGTAACAATTGGTGGCAAGCGACGGGATCGATCCTACAGCCAGAAGGACAGCTACAGGGGACACCATTGCTCTGGATTTTACAATTGAGGGCAACGCATGTCCCAGTACAGCGACCCTGACAGCACCAGCATGGAACCAGCAGTGGAGTACAGATATTCTCTGAAAGAATATGACCGTATGATGTGGTTACGGATGAGCTTCTTCGGACCCAATCCACTGGAGAGATCCAAGCGGTTCACGAAGAACTTAGTGTTCGGGACTCTGCTAGACAGGGCAGAGAGAGAGAGACAGCTGGCACGTTGGGAGGAACTCCAGCGGCAGGTACAGTTAAGGGAAGAGGAGAACCCAGTCTCCATTCCCCAGTGGCAGCCTGATTTATTGGGAATTGGGAGCCCAGTCTCCATTCTCCAGCGGCAGGCTGAGTTACAGGGGGCAGAGACAGTCAGTCCTGTCGTTCAGCAGCAGATTGATTTGTTGGGAATTGGGAGCTCAGTCTCCATCCCACAGCAGCAGAGTGTTCTGCAGGAAACAGAGAGCCCAGTCTCCTTTCCCCAGCAACAGGACACTGTATTGGGAGCAGAGACAGTCGGTCTCCCTCCCCAGGGGCTGGAAGTATATTTGGGAGAGGAGCTTGTTACCCCCTCTCCCCATTGGCAGAGTGATATCCAGGGAATTGGGAGTGCAGTCTCCATCCCTCAGCGGCCGATTGAGTTACAGGGGGCAGACACAGTTGGTCCTGTCCCCCAGTGGCAGATTGAGCTATTGGGAATTGGGAGCCCAGTCTCCATCCCACAGCAGCAGCTTAACATACCAGGGGGAGACAGTAAGCCCCCCAACAGTGCAGATGGGACCGTGGTCTCTGCACTCACAGCACAGGGGGTAGGGACAGTCGGTCCTGACCCCCAGCAACAGGGCTGTTTAGCCAAAGGGAAGACAGTCGGTCTTCCGCCACAGCAGCATGGTGGTGTATCTAAAGGGGAGACAGTCGGTCTCCCCCTCCAACAACCCGTCTCCAACCAGGCTACTTCTGTGGTAGCGCTGGCACCAGGGCAGAGTACCGCTGGTCTCTGCCCACTCAGCAACCCACCAAGGCAGTCTGCCAGTCTCCCACACAGCCAAGGTGAGGCACCTGGACATGGACAAATTTCTCTTCTACCCAGGTGTAGCAACCAGTTATTTTGGGTGGGCTGTACTGCTGTCTCTGTTTTGTGGGTGGGCTGCTGGACTAACAAGGGCACTGACCGGCAGGAGATCAGGTACCCTGTTAGTCTTTTTGGAAAGGGGGAGAGATGTGATGAGACCAATCTCGCCCCATTGCATTGGAGGAGCCTGGTTGCCCGCCTGCTGCCTTTGGACTATGGACCAGACTTTAAAAGACTTTGACTCCCTGGCAATTAAACTGTATTCGTGGGGTCTGAGTGCCATTCACCTAATAATGTGCACTCAGACCTGAGCTATCTGGGGATATGTAACATGTCTATATTTAGTGTATAAAAAGTAACTTTATATATTTTAAAGCAGAATACTGTATTTGGGTCCCCATGTGTGTAATGGAGTCTCGCTGTGAAAACTAGTTCTAGCTGCAGAGAGAGAGAGGGGGGGGGGGTTGTTTCCAGCAGCCCCCTCCTGAGGAATGTCTACTGATTTAAACTGAGTGTTTTTGTCTAGAGTGGGGGATGCTCTGCTTCTGGGAGTCTGTAATGTGATACATGTCTGTTTGTGTTACAGTCTTCCATTTGGTCCCCTAGGGGAGTGTCCACCAGGTGGGAGACCTGCATAAATACAGGGGCAGGTAGCCCTCAATAAATATACCACTGCTTGACCTTCCACACGGAGCTTTGTCTCGTTCTTGGGGGGATTCACTGTATGCTGCTGGAGACTGATTGCTAGGAGTGTAAGCTGATGAATGCTTCTCCTGTTCATCTGCTAGCAGCTATTCGTGAGGTTCCAGGTTGGAGTGCTATTTTGTATCCAGTTCGGGAGTTTGATGTTCTGCAGTAGCTGTGCCTGCTCTCTCAGAAAGGGGCATATCGCCTAAACGGATTTTAACCCCTTGTCTGCTGAAACGGTCCGTTACAGTTACACTTTGTGTTGCAGTGTGAGACATTATCATCACAAGGAGGATCCTCTTGAAGTGATACACATCCCTTCCATTTTCTGCCTGCATGTGTGATGTGACATCTATCCATGGTTACCTATTAACCACTTAAGCCCCAGCCCTATTTCGGACACTTTTTGTTTACAAGTTAAAATCAGTATTTTTTCCTAGAAAACTACTTAGAACCCCCAAACATTATATATATATATTTTTTTTAGCAAAGACTCTGGAAAATTAAATGTCAGTCATTGCAATATTTTTTGTCACGCGGTATTTGCGCAGCGGTCTTTAAAACGCCATTTTTTGGGAAAATGTTTGAAAAATCACATTTCACTGCATTTAAAAAATACTAAACAGTAAAGTTAGCCCATTTTTTTGGATAATGTGAAAGATGATGTCACGCCGAGTAAATAGATACCCAACATGTTATGGTTTAAAATTGCGCACACCCGTGGAATGGCGACAAACTACGGTCACTAGAGATCTCAATAAACGAAGCTTTAAAAAATTTTAACGGTTACCAGTTTAGAGTTAGAGTGTAGCTCTTTTTTATTAAAATTATTGCTCACACTCTGGCGATCGCGGCGATACCTCGCATGTGTGGTTTGAACAGCGATTTCCTTCACGGCTTGACTTCCGTATACATTTTTTTCGTGCGCGAGCTAACGGTGACAGGGGCGGCTAAAATTATTTTTTATTTTTATTTTTTTTCATTTTTCTTACAGGTTTTTTTAAAAAAAAAAAATCTGAAAAAGACCCTAGACCCCTCCACTACACTTCCATGTATGCAAAAACGCCAAAAACAGCGTTTTTGCATACAGCCATTTTTTAAATCTGCCGTCTTTTGCAGCAGAGTAACCCGGAAGTTATACGTGTGTGTGTATGTATGTATACAGAATCTCACAAAAGTGAGTACATCCATCAAATTTTTGCAAATATTTCATTATATCTTTTCATGTGACAACACTGAAGAAATGACACTTTGCTACAATGTAAAGTAGTGAGTGTACAGATTGTATAAAAGTGTAAATTTGCTGTCCCCTCAAAATAACTCAACACACAGCCATTAATGTCTAAACCGCTGAAGTGAATACACCCCTAAGTGACAATGTCCAAATTGGGCCCAAAGTGTCAATATTTTGTGTGGCCACCATTTTATTCCAGCACTGCCTTGACCCTCTTGGGCATGGAGTTCACCAGAGCTTCATAGGTTGCCACTGGAGTCCTCTTCCACTCCTCCATGACGACATTGCGGAGCTGGTGGATGTTAGAGACCTTGCGCTCCTCCACCTTTCGTTTGAGGATGCCCCACAGATGCTCAATAGGATTTAGTTTTGGAGACATACTTGGCCAGTCCATCACCTTTACCCTTTTCTTCTTTAGCAAGGCAGTGGTTGTCTTGGAGGTGTGTTTGGGGTCCTTATCATGTTGGAATACTGTCCTGAGGCCCAGTCTCCGAAGGGAGGGGATCATGCTCTGCTTCAGTATGTCACAGTACATGTTGGTATTCATGGTTCCCTCAATGAACTGTAGCTCCCCAGTGCAGGCAGCACTCATACAGCCCCAGACCATAACACTCCCACCACCATGCTTGACTGTAGGCAAAACACACTGGTCTTTATACTCCACCAGGGGCTGAATAATTTTGCACACCCAATTTTTCAGTTTTTTATTTGTTAAAAAAGTTTGAAATATCCAATAAATTTCGTTCCACTTCATGATTGTGTCCCACTTGTTGATTCTTCACAAAAAATTACAGTTTTATATCTTTATGTTTGAAGCCTGAAATGTGGCAATGGCAAAAGGTCGAAAATTTCAAGGGGGCCGAATACTTTCTCAAGGCACTGTATGTACATATATATATATATATATATATATATATATATATATATATATATATATATATATAATATATATATATTTTTTATTATTACTCATTTATTTTTTATTTAATTATCACATTGTTTCATGTAGGATTCTATGCACTTTTTATACCCCAGTATATAGCTAATAATTAATTTTTAATCAATTATGCAATTATAACATTTGTATGTGGACTTGAAATGCGGTCTGTGAGACTTCCTGCTTCACCTTTTTTCCCCGTTTTTTTTTTTTTCGTTTTTGGAGGTGGCCTTCCCATGCACGGCGGAGCTCTCCTCGTGTGTTCTTTGTTGTTTGTTTTTAAGGTAGGGCGAGCGGTTTGGACTGAGCAAAAGTCTGGTCAACGCCCGAATTTGCCCACCAAATGCCCCACAATCCACTGCGTGCTGCACAGTGCTCTATAAACACAGTGAATAGCAGGTTGTTAACCACTTGAGCCCCGGAAGATTTTACCCTCTTTCTGACCAGGCCCTATTTTGCTATTCTGCACTGCGTTACTTTAACAGACAATTGCAATGTTGTGCGATGCTGTACCCAAACAAAATTTACATTCTTTTTCTCCCACAAATTGGACTTTCTTTTGGTGGTATTTGATCACCCGTGCAATTTTTATTTTTTGCGCTATAAACAAAAAAAAAACACAATATTTTTCACATTCTGCTATATGACATTCCCAAAAAAAAAAAAAAAAATATTAAAAATCTAAATTTTTCAACATTTTAGGCCAATTTGTTTTCTGCTACATATTTATGGTTAAAAAAATTGCAATAAGCGTATTTTGATTGGTTACCGCAAAAGTTATTGCGTCTACTAACTACGGGAAAGATTTGTCATTTTTAATGTTTTTTTTTACTAGTAATGGCGGCGATCTGTGATTTTTTGCGGGACTGTGACATTGCTGCGGACAGATCGGACCCCTAACTGATATTTTTTACACTTTTGGGGGTACCAGCTAAAAATATGCACTGTTACTGAAATAATGACACTGGCAGGGAAGGGGTTAACACAGTGGGTGATCAGGGGTTAAATGTAAGCCTAGGGGAGTAATTCTAACTGTGAGGGGGCGTGGCTTCTGAGATGACCATAGAGACATGTGATCCTATAAAGCAGGATCCCATGAGCTCTGTGATCATCCAAGGGAGAAGGACGGTCGGTTGTGTTTACAACAGCCGACCGTCCTTCTCTCTCAGTGGGGAGCGATCGCGGGTTTCAGGCAGCAATCGGGGCCACCTGACACCTGCATCGGCTTCCCCGCTGACGAGCGGGGGCGGAAGCGTGCCGCCAGCGGCGCACGCTCACCCCCTAGACTCCAGAGAGCGAGCGCCGTACATGTACGGCGATTCACCCAGGAGCGGTTACCTGCCGCAGTATATCTGTGGCAGGCAGTCATAAAGGAGTTAAGGAGCAGGCTGGCCGAATAACTCCACCAAAGGGGGGATTATGGTGTGGGGTTGTTTTTCAGGGGTTGGGTTTGGCCCCTTAGTTCCAGTGAAGGGAACTCTTAAGGCGTCAGCATACCAAGACATTTTGAACAATTTCATGCTCCCAACTTTGTGGGAACAGTTTGGGGATGGCCCCTTCCTGTTCCAACATGACTGCACAAAGTGTAGAACAAACGGCGATGCGATGCGGAGCATGCGCTCCTTCTTCGGGCCGTTTGTTCTTCAGGCCGTTTGTTCTACACTTTGTCTCCAGGAAGTGACATCATGGCCCTTCTACCTGCGGACCCACGCTACCCAGCCACCGCCGAGTGATCAGCACGTCCCCTGCCAT
Source organism: Pelophylax lessonae (assembly GCF_965119305.1). NCBI lineage: Eukaryota > Metazoa > Chordata > Amphibia > Anura > Ranidae > Pelophylax > Pelophylax lessonae. The sequence goes on along the minus strand of NC_138779.1, from coordinate 35,646,742 downwards.
TCCACAGGAGATCGCAGCTCATCCTCCACAGCGCTAGCTCCGCTAGGATTCTGGAAGGACCTCCTGGATGACCATCGCCTAGACTCTCCATTACCTTGTGATCCCTGTTTTTAACGTACCTTTGTGAGTAACACTCTTTTATTTGCCATTAAAGAACTTTATTGCTACACTTAGATTGGCGCCCGGTTTTCTCTTCTCTCTACTGGGCTTTCCACTGCCTTAGTCTTTGAACTAGTTTTGAAAATGCCAAAGGCAATCAAAATACAGTATATTATCCATCAGAGAGAGAGGTTTATTTCCAGAATAAAGGAGAGTTTGAGGGTAAAAGAAGCAAGCTTTATTGATATTTTTGGTTCCAGAACAATGACATTTGTTTCCATTACTTTAGATTAGAATGCAGAGACAAACACATTTCCAAGCAGTGGCCTGTGACACTTAAGCTGGATATACTGTACTAGTAGAATTGTTATTTTATTTTTTAAATTTAAGACCTTTCGTTCAATTTTTTAATCCTTAGTGGGATTAAACAGATGTTCGTTTTATACTACAGTGATGAGAAAATGTGAAGGATTTTAATTTTTAACAGTAAATTTGGCTTTGATTTGGGAAAGTACATTCATTGCAAAGTCGAATGTTAACAGAAAATACAATTTTTAACTTTTTTTCACATTTGGCAAGCCGTTGAAGGTACTAGGGATTTTTGTACAAATTTTCATCTAAAATTTTACTAGTGTATTCCCAGCTTTAGAGAAGCAGAAAAAAAAATTTGCCAAGTGTCCCATGTTCCTGGTGACGAATCCTACATTTCTATAGAGACACTGCTGTTGGTCATGCAAACATCCACCCCGCAACCACAGAAAGGTATGTCATTTGTTCCATGCTCAAAATATATATAGCGTACTCCTGGTCCGTAGTCACTGAAAGTATGTGTTATCTAAAAGAAAAAGAAAAGAAAATAGATATATCTCAATACTGAATTAAACTAAGGGGCACCAAACATACAATCAAAGCTGGTTTGTGTAAAAGAGGTTTTTAAATACACATTAACAGAAAACTATATAAAGGTTTGTGGAGTTTGTTTGTGGCTATGAGAGGTATTACAGTCCATCTATACCCACCGATGGCGACTAACAAAACATTTGTTACAATTGCCAACTTTATATAAATGTCAATTATTGTAATTTCTATAAATATATGAGACATTATTGTTTAGGTGTGCAGTGTGAATGGGAACACAAGCATATAGTGGGTTTTTCTCAAATTTGACTGCATGGATGGTAATACACTTCAAACTGATACCGTTGTCACTAGCTACCTGCCTCTTGCTTTATGTATTCCTTACCTAAAGCGGAATTCAAGGTATGGCAATTTTTACATAGTTGCATTGGTCAACCTTGAACCAATGTAAGTATGTATGTATGTACCATACCTGTGGGATCTCCATGGAAGCTGGAAAACACTATAGTAGGTACCAGTGCCACTACTACAGTGATCTCTACTAGCTTCCAGGTCCCATTCTGAGCAGCTGCCCTGCTGCATTGTGAACACAGGAGATCATCCGCTGGACAAAGGCACCATTCAGGGAACACTTTGCATTTTCTCAAAGAATGCAAACTGTTTTCTAAATGAATGAGGTGGGGGTGGTGATGTCACAATCTCCACCTCACCCAGTCAGAGGACACTTTGCATTGAAAAACCTCAGGACCCAGAAGATAGCGGCAATCTCTGTAGTATCAATCCTATTACAGTGATTTCCAGGTTCCACAGCGATACCCCAGGTTGGCTCATACATACTTGGTCAAAGCTGGGTTAACATAACTATCTAAACATAGCCATACCTAGAATTCAACTTTAACATATGATGTGTCAGTGTTTTAGCAGCTGTATTATGTAAGACGCGTTATATTAGAATATGTAGGAAGGCGTGATATGACATTACATGTTTCCAAGGTTGTGGCATGGGGAAAATTCTCAATGGGAGTTTTGGGGTACTCTCCTCCAAGGATTTCTCTTTTTTGGAACACAGTCGACTATCCTCTCCTGTGACCAGAAACGTTGGGGAAAACTCCTGTATGGAGGTCTTGTCTTCAGAAAGTAGTTGGACCAATATATGATACTTATAGCAACAGAATACATTTTGGCCAAACCTGGGGGTAAAAAATTAAAATGTTATGAGTAAAGTGTAACTCCAACTTTTAATCATATACGTACACTACAATCTCTATATAATAATACATTAGAATAGTTTGTCCCTTACTACCTGTAAAAACAAAAATAAATAAATAAAAGCCTTTTTTTTTTTTTTTTTTTTTAGCTGGGACTCTAGTTGCTTTGTTTCCCAATAAACCACAGTCCAGAATGTTATAATTTTTGTAACCCATGTGACAACAGTTCACTGACATCTCTTCCCCATCTCTTGTTCAATTCAGCATGTTTCTTAAGCATTAGACATGTGTTGGGTAGGTGCAGCGTGGTTCTGTAGACAGTAAACACTCAGAGTCCTGGTTTAGATAGAATGCTGTATTGAAACAGCCGGTTAAAAGCACAAACAGACCCAGCAGGAAGCTTACCCATCTGGTGCCACTTACAACCATGCAGTGAATTGCCTCAGAGATCCCGACAGCGTCTGCCACGAGGAGCGAAGTGCGGCCTGGTCAGTACAACCCAAATAGGAAGCTTCCTAAAGAGGTAGACGTAGTCCCTGCTCTCTCCCTACTCCACCATAACCTTTCTCTATCACTGCCACTGCCTCTGCCTCTATCAGTTGGGGATTCTGTCCCCAACCTGTCAACTCACATAAAGCATTCCAAACCCAGGGGTCAGAATCCTAAATAGACTCTGCCTGACCTAAGATGGCCAGTAGGGTCACATGGGGCATGTGCATTCACCAGAATCACTGCCCAAGTGACCCAGGAAATGATAGAGAAACACAGTTTCTCTTAAATTACTCTCCTATCTGCTTTGCCGGTGCTAACGAGCTCCATCTGCAGTAGAGAAAACAGACTGCACACGTCTACACATGCTCCTTCGTAACACCCCATATATTTTTGCTTAAAAAAAGAGTGTTTGGATGAACCCCTTTCCCTCTGCTTATGTAGTCTAGCATGTAATTTAGAGTATTACGTCCCTTTTGATTTACTCATGTAGGCTTCCTCTGTGATAGTTCGGCTATTCACAACTGGTCACACAAAGCCACTTCTTTTCCCAGCTGACTCTGCTAATCTTCAGGACATGTGCTCCTACATTGTACATGAGGACCTCAGGGGCACACACACATAGCAGGGTTAGAGTGGAAGCTTCCAAGAGATGGGGTTGGAATAAAGTAAGCATTTCTCTGTTATATTTCCCTAGTTTAAAGAAGAATTATTCTACAGGGAAAGGAGAGAGGAAAAAACATTTCCTATAATCTGATCAGAGTAATAGTAGCAGATATATTTCACAGAATAACTACTTTGTAGTATTCTGATGCCATAGCTGGAGATATACAGTACATTAAGCAGCAATGTGATGTCCAGCATTTAGAATTTTGGCATTAACGTTGCTTTTCTGTAAAAGGTAAGAAAATTACTGTTGTGTCTTTTAGCACAAAGGAACAGCTAGTCTTTTCTGGTGAGTATAGCCCAGGCTGCTGCTCTCTTTAAGCCAGGGGTCTCCAAACTTTCTAAACAAAGAGCCAGTTTACTGTCCTTAACCACTTCCCGCCACCCTATAGGCAATTGACGGTGGGAATGTGGTTGTATTATCCTGACCCGCCGTCATATGACGTCGGGCAGGATAATGCGCTCTGCGCGCCCCCGCAGAGCGGCGATTGGTGCTGCGATGTGTCACTCTGACACAACGCATCTCCGATCTTGTACTGACGTAGGCTCTTTACCATGTGATCAGTTGTGACCAATCACAACTGGTCACATAGTAAATAGGAAGAGCCATTGATCGGCTTTCCTCAGTTCGTGCCTGAGAGGCCCGAGTAGAAGAGTGTCGATCTGCGGTCTCCTGACAGGGGGGTCTGTGCTGTTAATCAGAGCATTGATTAACAGCGCAGACCCTTTGGGGGGTGCCACTAGAGCCACCAGGGATGCCCACCCATGACCACCAGGGATGCCCACCATAGCCTCCAGGGATGGCAATCAGGGCTCAGGGAACCTGCCAGTGCCCTCCCCATCAGTGCTGCCCACCATTGCCATCTATCAGTGCTGCCCACCAGGGCCCATCATTGCCATATATCAGTGCCACCCACCAGTGCCCATTATTGCCCACCAGTGCCGCCTATCAGTGCCCATCAGTGCACTATTACATTTAAAAGGCCGCACTGCCGCCAGAATATGTTGAAGTTTTACCCACTGGCCAGTGGTTTTTAAGGGTCTATTTGATTGCAGTTAGGTCCCAGTGGTTAACTCCTTCCCAATCACTCTGGATCAGACATATTTGGGTGTATTGATTTCCTGTGTTCATATTTATGCCTGCTGTGTCATTTCTTACACACCTATTGCGTTTGAAGCAAGGACTCTCACAGATGACAAGGGAAAGAAACTAAAGGAAAACCCACAATTTCAAGCTCCTAAGGGGTTAGTGCTAGAGGTGTCTCACTAATAGGTTTAAAATAAACTGCCATTTGACCCATAATTTAGAGTCATAACGTGTTAAATATTTATGATGACATGGCTGTCAAGCCATGGTTGCCATTTGAACTGCAAAGGTAACCTCCTACCTCCCACCACCAGTTTATATCATATTGTGTAGATTGAGATCAGTTTATAAATCACATTTACCAGTCTGTGATGACAATACTTGGTCGGTATTTGTCCATAATATCAGCGCTGAATCCCATTTCCTTCAAGTCGATGAGCTGAGACTTTTTAGAGGACCTGCTAAGATCAACACATTTATTAATGTTCCCTAATCCCTATATCAATTTTGCTGCTTATCCTTAACCACCTAAGCCCCGGAGGATTTGGCTGCTAAACGACCAGGGATTATTTTGCGATTCGGCACTGCGTGACTTTAACGGACAATTGCGCGGTCGTGCGACGCTGTACCTAAACGAATTTGGCGTCCTTTTTTTCCCACAAACAGAGCTTTCTTTTGGCGGTATTTGATCACCTGTGCGATTTTTTGATCACACGCTATAAACAAAAAAAGAGCCTAAATTTTGCAAAAATAGCAATATTTTTCCCATTTTTTATATGAAATTCCCCCCCCAAAAAAATGTAAAAATCAAAATTTTTTAACATTTTCGGACAATTTGTTTTATGCTACCTATGTTTGGTAAAAAAAATCGCAAAAAGCGTATTTTGATTGGTTTGCGCAAAAGTTATTGCGTTTACTGACTAAGGGAAAGATTTTTGTCATTTTTGTTGTTTTTTTTTTTAACGCGTAATGGCGGCGATCTGCGATTTTTTTTGCGGTACTGCGACATTGCGGCGGACAGATCGGACCCTTGACTGACATTTTTGACACTTTTGGGGTTACCAGTGACATTTCTACAGTAATCAGTGCTATATATATGCACTGTTACTGTAAAAATACACTGGTAGTGAAGGGGTTAACTTTATTTGAGAGGGAGGGGCTGTGTGTGTCCCTAGGGGCGTGATTCTAACTGTGATTGGCTGTGGCTTCAGCTGTATGCAGAGTGATCAACGGATCTACATAGTAGATCCATATGATCAGCTCTCATACAGAGGGGAGAATGACATGCAGCTTGTTTACACAAGCTGCCTGACTTTCTCCCTCTCCCCCGCCGATCGCAGAGTGGCCGGCGGACATCGGGTCCGCCGGTCACACGCGCGGGGGGGTCCGTGACCACGCGGGAGCGGGAGCGCGCCTCCGGCGGCGCGCGCTCGCTCCCTAGACCCTCACAAGCTAGTGACGTAGCCCTACGTCACTTTGCCTGTGAGGGGCTGACCGCCGACGTAGATCGGCGTGCGGCGGTCGGCAAGTGGTTAAGAGACTCCTATTTTCCTAATTCCTGGACAGAAGATTAACGCCATTCTGTCAGCTCCCAATGACCCTTTAATAAGTTGGAATGGTGGAGAACTGTCATTTGTTTGCTGACAAGTGTATATGCTTCCAATTTATATGATCACTGTGATTGGCTGTAGTCTGTCTTACCGTCTCCTGGTCATTGCTATTTGACCAACAACTGTCTCTGATGCCGAACGCAGGATTAAGCCCTTAGGTTCAACAGTGAGTATAACAAGCATAATTTACTGTATACAGACTGATTTTACTGTTGTGGGTTTAGTAACACTTTAAAGCCAAACAAGAAGCAAAGCATGTGTACCATGATTAGACATGTGTACTGCGAAACAATTTGTTTCAATTTTGTTTTCGTTTTATTATAATTTTTTTTATTATTTATTTTTTTGGTTATTGGATCATACATTATGATCCGCATTTGTTACTTCAGATCATTTGTAACTTAGGATGCATTCATATTCGGACTCGGACCATTTGTTCATTCGGACATTTGTTGTATTCATACCCTTCCTTAGTTTGTATTTCTCATTTTATATGTTTATTCAGTCATTCGTTATTTCGGATTTATTCGTTGATGCGGAAATTTTAGTTATTTCTGAGTCAGACTCAGCGTGCGGCACTTGGATTAATTTAGTAGGCCTTAGCTACCTACTAGCACATGTCTTTAAAGAACAAAACTGACAGTTAACAATTATTAATTGTATTAGACTTGGAAACTATAAATTAGAATCACATATTTAATTTTACACAGTTATATTAACTTTATTGCAGTGCAGCCAATCAGGTAGCATGACCAGCAAGCACCACTCCCTTAAAAAACCCCACCTACAGTCGCTTGCAAAAGTATTCGGCCCCCTTGAACTTTTCGACCTTTTGCCACATTTCAGGCTTCAAACATAAAGATATAAAACTGTAAATTTTTGTGAAGAATCAACAACAAGTGGGACACAATCATGAAGTGGAACGAAATTTATTGGATATTTCAAACTTTTTTAACAAATAAAAAACTGAAAAATTGGGCGTGCAAAATTATTCAGCCCCCTTAAGTTAATACTTTGTAGCGCCACCTTTTGCTGCGATTACAGCTGTAAGTCGCTTGGGGTATGTCTCTATCAGTTTTGCACATCGAGAGACTGAAATTTTTGCCCATTCCTCCTTGCAAAACAACTCGAGCTCAGTGAGGTTGGATGGAGAGCATTTGTGAACGGCAGTTTTCAGTTCTTTCCACAGATTCTCGATTGGAATCAGTACTGGACATTGATTGGGCCATTCTAACACCTGGATATGTTTATTTGTAAACCATTCCATTGTAGATTTTGTTGATGATGTTTTGGATCATTCTCTTGTTGGAAGACAAATCTCCGTCCCAGTCTCAGGTCTTTTGCAGACTCCATCAGGTTTTCTTCCAGAATGGTCCTGTATTTGGCTCCATCCATCTTCCCATCAATTTTAACCATCTTCCCTGCTGAAGAAAAGCAGGCCCAAACCATGATGCTGCCACCACCATGTTTGACAGTGGAGATGGTGTGTTCAGGGTGATGAGCTGTGTTGCTTTTACGCCAAACATAACGTTTTGCATTGTTGCCAAAAAGTTTGATTTTGGTTTCATCTGACCAGAGCACCTTCTTCCACATGTTTGGTGTCTCCAAGGTGGCTTGTGGCAAACTTTAAACAACACTTTTTATGGATATCTTTAAGAAATGGCTTTCTTCTTGCCACTCTTCCATAAAGGCCAGATTTGTGCAGTATACGACTGATTGTTGTCCTATTGACAGAGTCTCCCACCTCAGCTGTAGACCTCTACAGTTCATCCAGAGTGATCATGGGCCTCTTGGCTGCATCTCTGATCAGTCTTCTCCTTGTATGAGCTGAAAGATTAGAGGGACGGCCAGGTCTTCGTAGATTTGCAGTGGTCTGATACTCCTTCCATTTCAATATTATCGCTTGCACAGTGCTCTTTGGGATGTTTAAGCTTGGGAAATCTTTTTGTATCCAAATCCAGCTTTAAACCTCTCCAAAACAGTATCTCGGACCTGCCTGGTGTGTTCCTTGTTCTTCATGATGCTCTCTGCGCTTTAAACGGACCTCTGAGACTATCAGAGTACAGGTGCATTTATACGGAGACTTGATTACACACAGGTGGATTCTATTTATCATCTCATTAGTCATTTAGGTCAACATTGGATCATTCAGAGATCCTCACTGAACTTCTGGAGAGAGTTTGCTGCCCTGAAAGTAAAGGAGCTGAATAATTTTGCACGCCCAATTTTTCAGTTTTTTATTTGTTAACAAAGTTTGAAATATCCAATACATTTCGTTCCACTTCATGATTGTGTCCCACTTGTTGTTGATTCTTCACAAAAAATTACAGTTTTATATCTTTATGTTTTATATTTAATTAAGTTCTTTTTATGTTTTATATTTAATTAAATTACTTATAAATTATTTGGCTTTAACTTTTTTTTTCTAACAAATAATAAAAATATATAAAAAAAAATATTGTATCAGGCAAAGAAAGAGGTAGAGAAGGAGTAATACCGCCCGGTTAATGGCTTAAGATCTACCAATATCATTATCTAGTAGATGGCTAACAAACAACAAAAAAAGACAGATTGTAAAATAATAATAATAATAACAACCCACACTCACTAAGGGGAATTGCAGGGAAAAAAAAAATATATACATATATATATATATATATATATATATATATATATATATTTTTTTTTTTTTTTTTTAACTATAAAAAATAAAATCTGCACAGACACACAGAAAGATAAAAAAAACACACACTTGTCTCACAAAAGGTAAAAAAAAAATACAACTGCAGGAAATTCTATTTTACAACTAAGAAGAAATAATAGTAAGTTTATTTAGAAATTCATAATTTCTCTCTCACTCCACAACTCACAAGACCACTGGCACTGCAGTGCAGACTGCTGCAGACAGAAGGGAATAAAGGATAAGCTCATTTGTCAGAGATAATATGTGACATCACTGACACTGCCCATCCAGAAATCAAATGAATCTGAATAAATCCAAAAGAAATATGAATGCATTCATTATTTCTTTTATATTCAGCGATAACGAATAAACGAAAATATGAAAAACAAAATGATCCGAATGTAATCGATTCTTTAAACTTGTAAGTTGAATCTTTTTTCGTTCTGATAATTTATTTTCGTACGCATGCTCCTGAATGAACGAATATGACGAATTTTGTCCGAAAACGAATTTGTAATTAAACTAATTTCACATATCTAAACATGATAGATCCATTCAGCTCAGAAAAAGAATAACTATAAGGATTTAGCAGGTAAAGCAGCAAGTCCCCCATCAAAACAACTGTGTAAAAGTAAAGGTAGATGCTGTTAAACTGGCATTAAGCTTTAAATGTTTTGATTGGTGTGAGGATGACAGACATTTTTTTAACTTGATATTTTATAAGCATTTTGACCCAGAATTCCCCCTTTTCTATGTTTTTTTGATTATAGTATAATCATTATCAAGAAGTTAAGCTGAAAATATGATAGATATTTTATATTGATTATTATGTAATAATATTAGAAGAAAAGTTTGCCTTACGAAAATAATGCTGCGAAACATTTGGTGACAGATGGATTTGGAAAATCCTCATATTTAGGCATATCTTCAATTGTCCAAGAATTCCCACAATTTCTTTCTTCTTTTATTGTCCAGTGATCAAAATTCTCTACAATCCGAAAACAAAAGTAAAACTGAATGATACAATTTTGTAGTTTAGGTAATACACAGAGGTTCATTATTTGATAAGTAATTATGCTTTGACCAAAGCTGTCAGTACCTGATAGAGTTTATGATATGAAAATTCCCAGTAGACACACCACACTCTTTTAAAAAGAAACCGATTACCCCCACCCCAAATATAAAAAATGCTTACAACTCTTCTGGAGTTATGTTAACTCAAAATCCTTCAAGAATGCCCTCCAGACCTTTGCAAGGGCCCCTAATGGTTCCAAGAAACTAACAGTATACTTGTAGTATTCTACCAGTAGTCAGCCTTTATCCAAGCAGGCTCTTGAATAGCAAAGAGAGAACCTTAAGCATTAGTCAGCTCACACCTTTAAAGGCCTATGCACAGATGACTAATTAGTAAGGTCTGGCTAATAAAACATGGCCCTAGGAATAGAGGCTTTATCCTGACCAACGCTATACAAAGCACACAAAAGATTTCCTGAGTTGTTTGTTTTTAGTACAATAGTTAAGTGCAGAAGTCACAAATAGGGATGGGCCAAACACTCCCTTATGGGAAAACAGGAAAACGTTCTAACCCGAACAGCGAGCCCCATTGAAGTCTATGGGAGCCGAACAGGAGAAATCAAAAGTGCCCCTTTTGAAGGCTTATATGAAAGTAATTGGTCAAAAATGGGTATGGGTATGGGTCTGGATACTGCCCTGGGGGACATGTATCAATAAAAAAATAAAAATGAAAAGCGATGTTTTTTTCAGGAGCAGTGATTTTAAATATGCTTCAAATGTAACAATAAAAATGAAAAATTCCTTTAAATAAAGTTCCTGGGGGGGGGGGGGTCTCCTTAATGTACCTGTAAAGTGGCACATCTGTAGCATGCATAAAACATGCTACAGCAAAAATGACATTTGAAAAAAAAAAAAAACGATGCAAATCCCATTTAAGAAAACTTGCGGTTACAATTGCCGGCACCCAGCTATAGAAAAAAAAAAGTGTGGGGTCCCCCCAAAATCCATGTCAGACCCTTATCCAAGCCTTCAGCCCCGCAGGTCAGGAAAGGGGGGTGGGGACGAGCGCCCTCCCATCCTTAACCATACCAGGCCACATGCCTTGAATATAAGGGGGGGGTGCTTGGAGGCAGGGGGGATTGAGAAACACAAATTACTTAAACTGCAACAATAAAAATGAAAAATTCCTTTAAATATAGTTCCTGGGGGTCCACTTAATGTACCTGTAAAGTGGCACATCTGTAGCATGCATAAAACATGACCCAAGTTGTCACAATTAATTAAAGTAATTAAAGGGTAAAACTTTGGTTGGGGAAAAACATTAGTAAATAAAGAAAAAACAATATAGCGTATACAATTGCGACACAAATCATATTGTAATTGAATGTTATTAAAAATGACCTTTCCTTTACAATCTGCAGCTGTTGTCATTTTCTGAAAATGCAATGCAGTATGGCCGCCTGGAGGTGTTCTGTACACAGAATGTATACTGACCACACCCCAAAAACATAATTTCCTGCTTGTGTGATTGGCTCACTGATTTTCCCAGAAGTCTGCCTAAGATACAAATCAGATTTCTGGCATCCCCTGCAACAAAAATGTAATTTATGGTGAGATACTCCCAATAGGAACACGTCTAAAGTGATGCAGGCCCAGCAGCTTTTCTCATTAGAGCTCTACAGCTGCACAGCTGGTTGATAATTCTGAAACCACTCTCATTAGACCCACTCAGCGCAGAGGCACAGAGGAACAAACAATGATTTCTTCAGAATAACAAAAGGTAGAAATCTGCAACAAAGTTTGTTAAAATCCTTGTACTGTACATAGATCACCCAGAGGGGATTGTTTTTTTCTCAACAAAAGTGGAGTTACTCTTTAATTAAAAAATATGATCTCATATTAATTGCAATTCAAGTTTAAAATCCTAGTTCGACAACTTTTTTAATTTGCCAAATTCTGGCTGAATTGATCATCAAACTTCAGAAGTAAATTCTTACCTATATTGGAAACTTTCCTGTAATGTCCATATTATGTTTTTTTTTTTTTTTTTTTTACAGCGATCAGGAGAAAGAAACTCACCTAAAGTCATCCATAAAACAGATTTTAAAATGTGATTTTGAACAGGAAAAAATAAAAATACCCCCCCCCCCCCCGGTGTTATTACCACTTGCTGACTGCATGTCAGTGCATGGTTACTGGAAGCTACTGAGGCACAGAAAAACAAACAATGATTTAGATTTAGGTAGAAATTTGCAGCAAAGTTTGTTAAAATCCTTGTAATGTACATAGATCAACCACAGGGGAATGTTTTTTTCTCAACAAAAGTGGAGTTACTCTTTAAGTATGTGGTTTAGACACTCTAAAGGAATTGCTGAATTCACCTTCTGCAAGGGCCATCTATTCTGGCAGACTTCCTTTCGGGGACATTAAAACTGGTCTCAAAACCTTTTAAAGCCAATCAATCCTCTTCAGTCTCTTCTGAACAGGAATATGAGGATGACCGTGTCAAGGTTTTTTATTCCTCCTTTTGCAAGGTTGGTGAAATTCCTTTAAATAGAAGCAAAGCTGTGGAAGTATTTCAAGTGCCTCCAAAGGATGGCTTGACATTTTGCTTATGGTGGCTGAATCAAGTGCTCGTTCTACAAGATTGGAGCATGTTGTCACAGCAGGATGTCAAAGTTATGCCTTTTTGAACAGGAAAGTGTTCAGGGTTTTGAATCACCCCTTTGGTTGGTGTGTGTCCCTTGTTGGATTGGCCAGATACATGAATATACTATCAGAAGATGCTGTGGCCTTCAAGGACGTTCTCAATCACTGCATTGTTCTTGATCTTAGAAGGTGCAGCCTTAATTAATAGTGGTCAGTTTGGCTTCCTGCCTCAAGATGAACAGCTGTTGAGCTCAAGAGTCAGTTTCCACGCTCACTGCAGAGAGGTTAGCTTCTGCATTTCTGGCTTGGAGTCCAGGAAAAATTGGTAAGCAAGCACATAATCCAAAAAGTCCGCAAAGAGCTCCATGTCAGGATTCTTTCTGGTATTTTGGGATTGTGCCACCCATACATGCTTTATGGGCACTTTTTCGCTCCTCTGTGGACAAAAGTACAGCTTTGGTGAGGGACACATGGTCCCTTAAGGCAAGCATTTCAAGCCATATTTGGAGATCTTTCATCCTTGACATCTCAGATTGAGTTGCAGAAATTGCTGCAGAAATCACTTCAGCAGCCCAGGTCGGCTCAGTTGACCTCTCAAGTTGGGTTTCTGGATGGAGAAACAAAGTCTTCTGCAATGTCATTCCTTTCTGAGGACCTAGTAGCTGGTGGTGCAGCCAGACACCAGCAAAGTGGTAGGGAAGCCTTGCTTCAAGAGCAATGGGCTCAGGGCCAATGGCCCTTTTCAAGGGTCTGAGATGGTGTCCAACATCCTGAAGTTGAGAGCAAAATTTCAGGCTCCTAGCCTTCAGTAACCTCATCCAGGGTGAACCTGTCCTGGTGAAGTTAGACGAAGTTAGTGCAACGACTGTGGCCTACTGTACATCTGGAAACAAGGCTCATTCTCTCTCCCTCCTGAAGGAGGTTCCTCTGATTTCTAGAGATTGCCCAAGTCAATCTTCTGCAGCTATCTGCGGCCTATGTGCCTGGTCAGAAGAATCTTCAGGCAAACTACTACTACTTACAAAAACAAGAAACTAGAGCACTAACAATGTCTATAGTAGAATATGGCATTAAGTCACAGGATTGCTGCTGATCAAGATTTCACATTTTTACAAGTCTGTCACATTCTGGAATTTCTGCAGGCGGGGCTTGATTTAGGTCTATGCATAAGTACACTATAGGCCCACATTTTAGCTATCTCTACCTTTACCATTCTCACATTCTTCCCGGACAGGGTGGTACTCATGCCAAGGCTCGAATTTGTGCCCGAAGTAACCTTCAGTGTCCATATCACACAAGAGATTGTCCTTCTAGTGTCCCTTTTGGGGAGTAACCAAGAAGTTAGCACATCATCAGATGTGGGCCAAGCTTTAAAATGTTACATCAAGGTGACTTCTGGCATCAGGAAGTCAGAGCAACTGATTGTCATTTCAGGTGAAACGCAAAAAGATTTCACAGCTTCCAACAAGCTTATTGCTTCCTGGTTGGCAAAGCTCATCTCCCTGGCCTACAAGTTGAAAGGGTTGGCTGTGCCAGGGGGATCACGGCACTCTTCACTAAAAGGGTCTCAACCTTGAGAGTGGCAGCAGCTCAAGGGCCCCAGAGAAAATCTGCAAGGCAGCTATGTGGGCGTCAATACATATTCGTTCATGGCTCATTACTGTATAGAAGCAGCCCTACTGACAGTTGAGTTTGGCAAAGGCTTCCTGGCTTCTGTTTTTAGCCAGAATTAGGAAGTGTGTAGCAATATCCCTACCCTGTTTGGCTAGTTAGTTCCCAGCTGTACTGACATGGAACTCTCAGAAAAACGGAAAATTGAATAACAGATACTTACCGTAGCTTTCCTTTTCTGACGAGCTCCATGCCAGCACAGATCCCACCCAGCTTGGTAGGACTAGTTACGGAACACCAAGACTGCAAATGGGCTCGAATTTATGAGTTAAAGTCCTGGAAGCATAGGAGGCAGAACCTATACCCAGCTTTGCGGCCATGGAGCTCGTCAGGAAAGGAAAATTACGATAAGTGTCTGTTATTTCATTTTCAATTTTTTTTTACACCACAATCCTACAGGTAGGGTATTGTCAGAAACACATTGGCAGCTAGGTGTTAAATTAGATCTGCAGGCCTTAGTTGTCTCTTCAAATTATAAACTGTAAACATTTGACTAAGATATTGACCTTTGAATTAAGAAAATAATTGAAATTTCATCTTTCTATATTTTATTGTCACAGCTGATATCAATAGCAGATAATAGTACTGTCTGATCAACAAGACAAACGTTTGTTTTCATTCTCTCAGCTAATTAACAAATGATAATTCTATTATAAGCACCATTATTTTATGTAATTAGAGTCTTTGTTATTTCCTTCACTGTTTTTACTATTAAATCTTTTTTTTTAACAAAAAAAGAAAACACCATAAATTACTTACCCAGAGCACATGAATTTTTGAGCAGGTTAAACTTCACACTAGACAAAAAGTACAAATATTCTATTAGTTAAAGTATATCTAAATACAAGAAAAAATTTTATATTTTGCAGCTTTCGGGTCCTTTTTGTCAACTTTTTTCTTTATTTTCACCTGGTGATAATGCCAGTAACCCATTTCCTGTCCTACCTGACAACGCTCACTCACCAATCACCATACTGTAGCTCTGAAAAAACAGTGTTGTCAGGATATGATGTGTATGAGGACTATTGGACATCTCCACCTCTTTCCAATGCCGTAACATAAAGGGGAAGAGTTCTGTAGTCCACAGAGAGCATCAATAAATGATATATAATAAGACTTCAGCACAGGAAGTACGAAGTACGATATCAACTGATACGATTTCTGGCTATATCAACAGCACTTACTGAACATATATAAGAAAACACTTTCAATGGTATATTTAACAAACCAAAATGTAGCAAAATAGAAAAGTTAATTGTTAAGGTTTACATTCACTTTCATTCAAAAGCTTAACTCTGGGCATTCTTTTTTTTTTTCTTATGATCCCTGCGAGTTAACATAATAAAAAGGTTACTGAAATACTTACCTGTAATTAAAACATTTCCCCTGCAGTACTTCATTTGTGCTTCAGTTTTCTGGGTTAAATGATGCTCAGCATCTTTTAACCCAGGGGCATACTATGAATGAAGGGAGTCGTGGTCTACATGAATGAAGAGCATCATGCAGAAGATCTATGCTGATGTTATCACATTAAAGACACATTCTTCACTTCCAAGAGCCACCCGCTGCTAGGGAGAACCACATAAAGAAGACAAGGCTCCGTGTCACATGACTGACCAGAAGACCTAGGAAAAAGGTAAGTTAACAAAAAAAAAAAGCATAAAATACAGTTTGAGGAAACCTATGGGGGTACAAAGAGAGTCAGTCACCTTTGCAGGGAACCCCTGAGTTGGGTCTTAAGCATGCTGAGTTCCTTAATCTTGCCCGCTTGGAGACGTACATGCTGTGAAGGGGCACTGCTGTGCCTTGTGGTCAGTTTAAAACACCGCATTCAAACATGGGAAATGCCAATATGGACTTCTAGCTTGTGGAGCAGCCATTCAATTGTAGTCATGGCTAGGATATGAACTCTGTTCACACTAAACTGTATTGTAAAAGGACTTTTAGGTAAAGTTACATCAGCTGTTTCAAGCCTGGTCTGAAAATATTCAAAGGGGTGCATGTTGGTACTGGCATATCAAAAGAACCAGGGTCTGTAAGGCACATGTGGGGAATGAAGCTCAGCTGCTACATAAGGTCTACTCAGCAAGTAAACAAGAGAAGCAATGTAGTTGCTATGAATAACCAAGCATTAGTTCAAGACACAAGCAACCAGTTGTTAAGCGTGGTACCCAGTGAAGGTGACAGGTCCTACAGTAGCAAGGTGGTCGATGTTCTAGCTCCCTCGCTAGCAGTCAGTTTACAGTAGCAGCTGAAACCAAACCCACATTTCAGAGATCCATGGCTAGGTCAGAAGGTAGGGAAGTAAAGGAGTTAATGAGTAAAGGCATGAGGTCCACACTATGGGCACTCTGTGCAACGGGTACCCCCAATCCCCATGTGCAAGACGAGTAGTCCCCACCCACAAGTGTACCTGCTTTATAGGAAAGTAACTCCATTATAGTAGGAGGTATGAAGTATGAATGAAAGTTGAGAATTAGTGATGTATGAGGTCTCAGTTATAGCTTGATTATCCAAATACAAATGTTCATTGAAATATGCCCCAGATCCTTTACAACTTGACTGTTTATGAAAGGTCTACATCAGAAGTCCTTTAAAGAACCTGGCTAGTTAAGGTCTACAATATCCCAAACCTGTCTGTTTTTTTTTTTTGTTTTGTTTCAAATTTGCTTTAAGCATGGCTGCCAAAACACAGACAGTGTATTTTAATTAGACTGTCAAAGTAACGACTTGTGAATTTTGGGGAAAATGACTGGCATTGGAAAATGACTGGCATTGGATTTACTACCACTTCCCCACTCTCTGGAGTTGGTGCTCCAGTTTACTGATCAGCTTTTCAACTACTTTGCATACCAAGTCGATTTTAACTTTTTTTTTTTTTTAAGAACACATAAGGCCTCTATTTGATTAAATTGATAGAACGAAAAAAAAAAAACATACTTTTTTTTCATAAAAATCCCAGAAGTGGATAATAAATGGATAATAATTAGAAATGATTGAACACCCGGATGTCCGGGTTCGGTGGGTCCGGCCTTTCCGGGTTCGTGACCTGGACTTAACCCGAACTTTGCCCCGATCCTGAACCCCATTGAAGTCAATGGTGACCCGAACTTTTGAGCACTAAAATGGCTCTAAAAAACATGGAAAGGGCTAGAGGGCTGCAAATGGCAGCAAGATCATCTTAAGAGCATGGCAAGTGCTCTGCAAACAAATGTGGATAGGGAAATAACATAAAAAAACAGAAAAATAAAAAATAATAATCTTAAATGATGTAGGAGGAGGGCGAGGCCCATATGGAGTTGGAGGTTGAGGTGGCGGTGGATATGGTGGTGTAGGTGGAAGCAGCGGCGGTGGTGGAGGAGGAGGACGAGGCCCATATGGAGTAGGAGGTTGAGGTGGTGGTGGATGTGGCGATGTAGGTGGAAGCGGCGGTGGAGGAGGACTAGGTAGCCAACACTGGTTTTTGTTTTTAATTTTATTTCATTTTAAATTAGGGGACACCCCAAAAGAGTTAGAAAGATCAAATACAACAATGGCTGGGTAAGGCTGGTATACATGTCTATTCTGCACAAGGTACGGACAAGTCCTGTGGGATCCATGCCTGGTTCATTTTAATGAACGTGAGCTTGTCCACATTGGCTCTGGACAGGCGGCTGCGCTTGTCTGTGATAACGCCCCACAGCCGTGCTAAATACACCTTCAGATAAAACACTGGCTGCAGGGCAGGCCAGCACCTCCAAGGCGTAAAGGGCAAGCTCAGGCCATGTGCCCAATTTGGAGACCCAGAAGTTGAAGGGGGCAGACCTGTCATTCAGAAAGTCTAGGCGTGTGCACACATACTGCTCCACCATGTTAGTGCTGGGCCGTGGTGCTCTTGGTGGAGCTCCTGTTGCAAGGAGAGGATGTGGTCGATCTGTGCCAGCTACACGCACAAGTGAAACACCTTTCTCAGCTGCGAGTAGATGACAGAACCTTACAGCAGTATTTGGCAGGGCCTAATGCGCCTCTACAAATGTTGAGGCCAGAACAAGTACAGGCGATAGTAGATTGGGTTGCTGACAGTGCCTCCAGTTCCTTCACATTGTCTCCCACCCAGTCTTCTGCTGAAAGGTCAGAGTTGGCACCTGCAGCCGATGTCCATTAATCTTTCACCTCACACCCTCTGCAAATCAGCCAAGCAGTCTAAGTCCCAAGTCATGCAGCAGTCTCTTCTTCTTTTTGATGACTCTGTTAGCATGGTTTCCCAGGGCCATCCACCTAGCCCTGCCCCAGAAGTGGAAGAGATTGAGTGCACAGATGCCCAACCACTTATGTCTCAAGATGAGTACATGGGAGGACCACCGCAGCACGTCTTGGATGATGACGAAACACAGGTGCCAACTGCTGCGGAATTCCGAATTGTGAAGACCGACAAGGGTTGCAGGGGTGAAGACTGCGTGGAAGATGATGTGGAGGACGATGAGGTCCTTGACCCCACATGGAATGAACGTCATGCAGGTGACCTGATTAGTTTGGAGGAAGAGGCGGTGGTCACACAGAGCCACCAGCACAGCAGAAGAGGGAGCAGGGTGCAAAAGCGCGCCCTAGACACTACCAAAGCCAGCTCAAAGGAGTTCCCTAGCGTGGCAGTTCTTCAGACAATGTGATGATGACAGGACACGAGTGGTTTGCATGCTGTGCAAGCAGAGCCTGAAGCGAGGCATAAACCTTATCAACCTGAGCACAACCTGCATGACCAGGCATCTAAGTGCAAAGCACGAGCTGCAGTGGAGTAGACACCTCAAAAACCAAGAAAGGTCTCTGGCTCCTCCTGCTTCCTCTTCTGCTGCAGTCTCGGCCTCTTCATCCACCTCTGTAGTGAGACCGGCACCTGCCACCCCGTAAACAGAGGATCTGCCAGCAACACCACCACCTGGGTCACCAACAACCATCTCCACATTGTCCCGTGGAAGCGTTCAGCTTTCTATCTCCCAAACACTGGAGCGGAAGAGCAAGTACCCCCCTACCCACCCGCGATCCCTGGCCCTGAATGCCAGCATATCAAAATTCCTAGCCTTTGAAATCCTGTCATTCTGTCTGGTGGAGACGCAGAGTTTTAAAAGCCTTATGGCGGTGGCTGTCCCACAGTACGTCGTGCCCAGCCCATCCCTTCCCTGCACAACCAAGTGGGTGACAAAATCAGGTGTGCACTGCGCGTCGCCATCTCTGGCAAGGTCCACCTAAATACGGATATGTGGACCAGTAAGCGTGGTCAGGGACGTTATATCTCCCTAACAGCACACTGGGTAAATGCAGTGGTGGCTGGGCCTGAGGCAGATAGCAGTTTGGCGCATGTCCTTCCACCACCGAGGATTGCAGTGCGCTTCAGTTTGCCTGCTGTTCCATACTCCTCCTACTCCGCTTCCTCATCCTCTACCGCCTCCTCATCTGGTCTGCGTAACACCTTCACCACCAACTTCAGCACAACCAGGGGTAAACGACAGCAGGCAGTTTTAAAACTTGCCTGTTTGTGGGGAAAAAAACACACACAACGCAGGAGTTGTGGAGGGGCATTCATCAGCAGACTGATGAGTGGTTGCTGCCAGTGAGCCTCAAGCCCGGCCTGGGGGTGTGAGATAATGGGCAAAATCTCATAGCAGCTCTGAGCCTAGCCGGTTTGACACATATCCCTTGCCTGGCGCATGTGCTGAATTTGGTGGTGCAGAGGTTCCTTAGAAATTACCCCGATATGTCAGAGCTGCTGCAGAAAGTGCGGGCCGTCTGTGCACACTTTCGGGGTTCTCATCCTGCTGCTGCTCGCCTGTAAGCGCTGCAGCGTAACTTCGGCCTTCCCGCTCACCGCCGTGACGTGCCCACAAGGTGGAACTCCACCTTGCACATGCTGGCCAGACTGTGCGAGCAGCAGTAGGCCATAGTGGAGTTTCAGCTGCAGCATGCACGCGTGAGTCGCTCTGCGGAACAGCACCACTTCACCACCAATAACTGGGCCTCCATGCGAGACCTGTGTGCCTTGTTGCGCTGTAACATATGCAGACTAGGCTGCAATTTTTTTTCCCCTAAATGTATTTTTATTGATAAGCAGAATACAACAACAGTGTCCAATGGGTGTATCTCACTGTAACAAATGCAGACTAGGCCGCAATTTATTTTTTTCCCTAAATGGTTGTTTATTGAATAGCGGAATAGAACAACGGTATCCAAAGGGTGTATCTCACAGTAAAATATGCAGACTAGGCTGCAATTTTTTTTCCCCCTAAATGGGTGTTTATTGAATAGCGGAATAGAACAGTAGCTAAAGGGTGTCAAGATAAAGATAGAATAAACATCTGCGCTGACCATCAACCAGATGTAATGGGTGGACCAGAGAAGTGTATAATAACGGTATAGCGAGTCTAATGATAAGAGTATGTACTGTAAAATAAATGGGGCCTGGTGATTTCTATTTCTATTTCTGGTATTTTCTATTCCTGTTAGTATCTAAAGGGTGTATCTCACACGTACAGATACAGACTAGGCCGCAATTTAATATTTTTTCCCTAAACGGGTTTTTATTGATAAGCGGAATACAACAACAGTATCCAATGGGTGTAGCTCACTGTAACATATGCAGACTAGGCCGCAATTTATTTTTTTCCCCTAAATGGGTTTTTATTCATAACCGGAATACAACAACAGTATCGAATGGGTGTAGCTCACTGTAACATACGCAGACTAGTCCGCAATTACATTTTTTCCCCTAAATGGGTTTTTATTCATAAGCGGAATACAACAATAGTATCCAATGGGTGTAGCTCACTGTAACATATGAATGAAAAATTTATATTTTTCCCTTTTAATTGGTGATTTTTGAATAGCCAAGTTGAACAGCAGTGTCTAAACGCTGTATGACAGTGTCACAGTAAAGTACAAATGAAAAACTGAAAAATAATTTTTTTTCCCTAAATACTGAAAAATAATTTTTTTTCCCTTACATTGGTGCTTTTTGAAGCGCAGATTACAAAAGCAGTGTCTGTCTAAACAATGTATGTCAAAGTAAAATATGAAGGAAAAAAGTTTTTTTCTTTTTTACACTCAGATTAAGCAGACACATATGCACTGAGCTTGCATTACATGGCCGCTACACACCGCACGCCTAACAGGTTGGATACTGTTGTTGTTCTATTCTGCTATTGAATAAAAAAAAACCCATTTCAATGAAAAACTGAAAAATATTTTTTTTCCCTAAATACTAAAAAATAATAATTTTTGCCTTACATTGGTGCTTTTTGAAGAGCAAATTAGAAAAAGCAGTGTCTGTCAAACAATGTATGTCAAAGTAAAATATGAAAGAAAAAAGTTTTTTCTTTTTTAAATGCAGATTAAGCAGACACATATGCACTGAGCTTGCATTACATGGCCGCTACACACCGCACGCCTAACAGGTTGGATACTGTTGTTGTTCTATTCTGCTATTGAATAAAAAAAACCCATTTCAATGAAAAACTGAAAAATATTTTTTTTCCCTAAATACTGAAAAATAATTTTTCCCTTACATTGGTGCTTTTTGAAGAGCAGATTAGAAAAAGCAGTGTCTGTCTAAACAATACATTTCAAAGTAAAATATGAAGGAAAAAATTTTTTTTCATTTTTAAATGCAGATTAAGCAGACACATATGCACTGTGCTTGCATTACATGGCCGCTACACACTGCACGCCTAAAAGTTTGGATACTGTTGTTGTTCTATTCTGCTATTGAATAAAAAAAAAACCCATTTGAATGAGAAACTGAAAAATAATTTTTTCCCCTAAATACTGAAAAATAATAATATTTCCCTTACATTGGTGCTTTTTGAAGAGCAGATTAGAAAAAGCAGTGTCTGTCTAAACAATGTATGTCAAAGTGAAATATGAAGGAAAAATGTTTTTTTCTTTTTTACACTCAGATTAAGCAGACACATATGCACTGAGCTTGCATTACATGGCTGCTACACACCGCACGCCTAACAGGTTGGATACTGTTGTTGTTCTATTCCGATATTGAATAAAAAAAAAACCCATTTGACTGAGAAACTGAAAAATATTTTTTTTCCCTAAATACTGAAAAATAATCATTTTTCCCTTACATTGGTGCTTTTTGAAGAGCAGATTAGAAAAAGCAGTGTCTGTCTAAACAATGTATGTCAAAGTAAAATATGAAGGAAAAACCTTTTTTTTTTCTTTTTTACATGCAGATTAAGCAGACACATATGCACTGAGCTTGCATTAAATGGCCGCTACACACCGCACGCCGCCCACCTAACAGACTAATAAAAGTTGTTTTTTTCTCCCTCCTCCTCCTCACTGGGCTCAGGTCAGGGCATAAAGATCATGCACTGCACCCCCACACAATACAATCAATGTAGATCGCTGTCTGATTAAAGAAGATTCTTCCTATTCTTTCCCTCAAAGCAATTTCCAGCCTGCCCCTACAATAATCTCCTATCTCTCCCTCAGCAGCATCAGGAACCTCTCCCTAGTATAGTTATAGCAGAGTGACGCACGGCGCTATGTGACTCCAGCTTATATAGAGTCTAGGTCACATGCTGCACTGGCCAATCACAGCCATGCCATTAGTAGGCATGGCTGTGATGGTTTCTAAGGGCACACTAGTTAAACACTTGCTGATTGGCTGCCTGGCTGCCTTACCTGTTGAAACCGTGCCAAAACATACCCAACAACGGACAGTATCGGAACATACAGTGAAATGTTCGGGTCCGTGTCCGGGTACCGAATATATTGTTGGGTACCGAATGTATTGTTGAGCGAACAATACAGTCCGGGTTCGCTCAACCCTAATAATAATACAAAAAAGTTTTGCTTCGATATAAGCATCGGGACAAATCTCAATCTCACTCACCAAGTTTCTGATCTTAATACTGTCCTTTTAGTGGATTCAAGTCTTAAAACTTTTTATTTAAGTTACGCCTCACCTACCTCTAGAACATTTTAATGTCCAAGAACCCTTCAGGGGTTGAGCTGCCAGAATTCCTCTACCATCAACAAGGTCTAGTGCTACTTGACCAACCCACCACAAACATTATGGAAGGATGCGCTACCAGAGCTAGGTAAATATGGAGCTATGGAGAGGGGGTGGGCTGAATCAGCTTGGAGGGTGTATAAATGGGTAGGAAAACGTTTGGTTAAATGTTTTTAAATACTTCCTTACAGTTTAAACACCTTTGCCCATAAATCTCATCAGAACTGCTATACATAAACTGTAACAGCTAATTATGATGAACCTTTGTTGCCCTGAGCTTTGTGTTTGCAGAAGCTGGTTCTGGCTGAGAAATGCAGTCTCACCTCTGGTGCTTCCACATGGTTGCAGTCACGGTTTTAGCAGAGGATCTGGATCTATATATATAGAAACAAAAATTCATAGTGAGAAATACAGTCAGCATGGGTGCAGCGCGGTGTGGCGGCAGAAAAGCACTAAGAGCCCACGTGTGGAGAAACATAAATATATTGTAACTTAAGTTTGGTAATAAAGAACAGGCCATTGGGAAGGCAACCCTACCGGGAGCACTCACAGCATGAAACAGCAATGTATCAGTTGAAGTAGGCCTCAGGTTTGCCGACACCATCTGTCTTGAGGGGTAGAATGCAGTCTGGCCAGTCCTTACCCAAGTGGGATGGTGTGTCCTTGCACTTTCCCTACTCTTCAGGAACCTCTCCCTAATTGTAAGCACTTTCCCTGCCAAACGGGTGACCATTGCCTATTCTAGCCACATGCAAAATGCATCCCAAGCCTGGGAGCCAGGGTCTTAACCCCTTCGTGCCTATGGGTAAAACAAATCTAAATGCCTAAGCCCAATTTAAAATTTTTGACATGTGTTAGTGAAACTGTACAGGTGAATTATACCTTGTTTTTTGCAGAACAAATTAGGCTTTCATAACCTACCACTGTGTATGTTAGTTGTTGTTTGTACCTGTAGTACAGCCCAGAAACAATAGTGTGCATTATACTTTTGTTTTAATCATAACTAAAACACTGACACTAATGCTAATTTAACATTTTTTAAAAAATACTGACCTTGACCTTTGACCCTGACCGGGACACAAACGCTATCCCTGCCATTGACCTAAATCAAACCTTTATATAGGTATTTTTACAAAAATTCTTTATTTTTTTCTTCACAATTTTTTATTTTTTTCTATCTCTGCAAGGACAGAGAATGATACAATGTATCTCTTTTGTCTGTTCACAGAGATAGAAAACACAGGAGCGGGCTTCACAGCTGGCTTTGGGTTCCGATTGTTAGAACAGGGCCTGGGGCTCTTGGTGAGACAGCAGTCTCTGTGCTGGGTGCATGCCATGCAGCGCGTTCCCAGTACAAAGGCAGATACACAAATATGTGCCCTTACGAAAAAAAAGCCCAGGGCAGTGGGGCTACATATTTGCGTGCGGTGGACGTGAAGGGGTTAAATAGAATCTAAACAGCAAAAAACACTCTTGCACATAAGTATGATAGCCCGACACAGGTGGGAGTGGTAGTGCACTTCACCAGGAGTATTGATTCAGGTCTTGCTGCCCTCTAGGAAGGATCTCTGGAAAATGGAAAGAAAGAGGGCACACCAGCTAAAATGATAAAAACTACTCACGAGCATGAGTTTAAAAATTTACTTAGACCAGCCACTCTTCCATAGTTTGAAAGCCTTGGAATCGACAGTCTCCAGACTGTGGGGAGACCATGCAGGGGCCCCTGCTGGCTGATGCATTTCAAAGGATTGACCTCCTTCCTTAGAGCCTATCGGGCTAAGGAAGAAGGTCATTTTTTTAAGTAGACTTTGCCTTTACAAGATGGTCGCCTAGTGTCCCATGGGGTGCCAGCATCCAATCGAACAGCTGCCCCCTGTGATCAAGAAAACCATAGAGCAGTGATGGCGAACCTTGGCACCCCAGATGTTTTGGAACTACATTTCCCATGATGCTCCTGCACTCTGCAGTGTAGTTGAGTATCATGGGAAATGTAGTTCCAAGACATCTGGGGTGCCAAGGTTTGCCATCACTGCCATAGAGGAACTAAGTGCCTCTTGCCTCTTGACATCTTCTCTCTCTGCAATGCCACTGCGGTTGTGGAAAGAAGTTGTGGAGTTGAAGAAAGCAGACTGCACCTGCCTACAGGCAAACCGAACAAGAGAAGTGGTATTATATATCTGCCCACACAAGAAAAGTTACACTGCACCACGACAACATACAATATACTGTAAGAGCTGATACCTACCTAAAAAGTTGTACTGGACAGATACTCAGATATACAGGATAAAAACAACCACTTAATATTACATACAGTCATATTCCATAACTGTTAGAGGAGTTATTTTTTATTGTTATTCAACACCAATTTTGCCATGCTTCAAGGGTTGAATCCCAACTTGTCCGTAAAAGTATTAAAAATATTAACCCAAAAGGTGTATGTGTATGCAGAACTTGAATCACAACCTCACAAATAAGAACAAAGAAGGTTAAACAGTATTTAAAATGAAGTGCTATGCTACCTGCAAAGGAATGACAACATTAACCTGCTTTAAGTGTATTTTTATTTTTGTAGCTAAATTTGGATAACACCTACTTTATATTTGTTACATGTTCCTATTTACGAAGCATAACCTAAAAAAAAAATATTTAACAATATAGATAATAAAATGCTTACATTTTACTTGCCTTTTTCCTGAAAACTTCAAAACTGAAAGCAGTATTAACCACTTGCTTACTGGGCACTTATACCCCTTTCCTGCACAGGTAAATTTTCACCTTTCAGCTCTGTTGCACTTTGAATGACAATTGCGCGGTCATGCGACACTGTACCCAAACAACATTTTTATCATTTTTTTCACACAAATAGAACTTTCTTTTGGTGGTATTTAATCACCACTGGGTTTTTTTATTTCTTGCTAAAGAAACAAAAAAACGACCGTCATTTAAAAAAAAAAAGAAATGACAAAATGTTTCATATTTTGCAAACAGGTAATTTTTTTCCTTCACTGATGTGCACTGATGAGGCTGCACTGATGGGCACTGATAGGCTGAACTGAAAAGTGGCACTGATAGGCACTAATATGTGACACTGATAGGCAGCACTGATAGATGACGCTGATGAAGAGGCACTGATCAGCACTGATTGGCAGCACTGATGGGCACTGCTAGGTGGCCCTGGTGGGCACTGATTGGCAGCACTGATGGGCATTAATAGGTGGAACTGATGGGCACTGATAGGTAGGCACTGGTGGGCACTGATAGGTGGCACTAATCTCTGATAGGTGGCACTGATGGGCACTGATAGGTGGCACTGATGGGCACTGGTAGGTGGCACTGATAGGCAGCACTAATAGGTGACACTGATTAGAAGGCACTGATGGACACTGATTGGCAACACTGATGGGCATTAATAGGTGGAACTGAGGGGCACTGATAAGTAGGCACTGATGGGCACTGATAGGTGGCACTGGTGGGCACTATTAGTTGGCACTAGTTGGCACTGATTAGCAGCAATAGCAGGCACATATTGGACTGATGTACCTGTAACAGAAGACGGTTACCGGCTTTCTTCTATTCTCCTCACGCTGATTGCAAGGAGAAAAAAAGACTATAATCGGCTTCTGTTTACTCATTGGCTAACAGCTGATCAGGTGGTAAAGGGCCACTGTGATTGGCCCTTTACCCTATTCTGTGATCAGCTGAGTCCATGGATTCGAGGATCACACATCTTTTGACGTCCTCCCATAACTGGTAGCCTGCGCTATAGCCATCTTTTGGCTATAGTATGGGCAGAAAGTGGTTAAACCCAAAAGCAAAGACTTATTATATTGCATAAGTGGTCCATACTGCTTGAGGACCCTTACCTGCACACCTCCCTGACTATCAAACCCAAGGTATCTTATAGGAAAGCTAGGAACATTAAAAGTAAAATTTCCCCTAGTAAAATCAAAGCCACTCCCTCCACTCGCCCCATGACTCTCATCCCACTGGTTAGCATACATCATGTCACAGCATGTAAAAAACAACTCTACCTAACTTGCCAATTTGTACACCATGGGTAAAAAAACATCTCAATGAAGGGCAAAACTTACAACATCAGGGAATTCTATAATTGTTCTACAGAATACATAGTCTACTGCCTAACCTGTCCATGCGGTTTGTTCTATGTTGGTAAAACAATTAGAACCTTGAGAAACACTTTGGTGAACACAGGCGGTTTATAGAAGGTGACTGTGCCCAACACAGTGTCCCAAAGCATTTTCTTGAACAACATGGCCAACCCACTGCCAGTTTAAAAGTCTGCAACATTGAGGCCATCCCTATATCAGTCCCTATGGCTGAACGTTTCAAACGTTTATGCCAGCAAGAAACTTATTGGATCTTGTCTTCGGGTACCCTCATTCCAGGAGGGTTAAATGAAGAAATAGAGGTGCATACCCTGCTCAAAACCTTGCACATATTATATGTGATGGTCTCTGGTACATATACCAATCTAGCTTTTTGCAATATATTATGTGAAAGTTTTATATCTGTTTTTTTACATATAAAAGAATAGTCTTTCCCATATATATATATGTATATAGACCTTAATGGCTGTGTATTGAGTTGTTTTGAGGGGACAGCAAATTTACACTGTTATACAAGCTGTACACTCACTACTTTACATTGTAGCAATGTGTAATTTCTTCAGTGTTGTCACATGAAAAGATATAATAAAATATTTACAAAAGTGTGATGGGTGTACTCACTTTTGTGAGATACTGTATATATATATGGGTTTGTACCCTATGCAATTTTCTATTTATATTTTTTCTTTCCCGGTGGACCATTATGGTCCCTCTTAAACATAAATTGAAAGTAGTGTTGATGTGGGGGTCTGTGTTATCACTGACAACATCCTTTTTCCTCCCTATATATACGTATATAACCTTGTTTACATGTCCTATGTGCAATATTTTAATCATATACAGAAAATAGTATTATCATCATATATAAGGATGACATTATGTAATTGATTTTACAATATAGATTTTTATTCTGTGTTAATATTATCAAGTTGACTATTTTAGATATTTATATTTGCCCTCTATCTGTTATAATTCAATATGTAAACTTTTTGCCAGTGTCCTATGACACCCCCCCCCCCCCTTTCTGGTATGCCTAGTATATTTTCGTTATATCCTGCTGATTATCAAAGAGCTGCTGGCCTTTGCAGTCCCAAAGACGGCTCCTTTGTATAAATAGCATTATAGAACGATTTAGTCCCAGGCCAGTAGAAGGAGCTGTAGCTCCGAGCACATAGCCTGTTGATGCCTGTTGATCCCAGCTATTTCTCTGCTTCCGGTGACTTCACTTCCACAGCGTGTTTTGCTGGTGTAGAACTGTGAATGTTAATATTTTTTAATTACCATGATTATATGCAATATTCAGATAAGGGAAATCTTCACTGTATCCTGCCTATTATTAGTACTAAAAATTATTGGTAGTTAAATTATCATTTGTCTTGAAGCTTATGTTGGTCTGTGACACTCTCACACCTGGCACAATAATTAGGGCATATATAAATCAATCTGTTCTGTTATAAGAAGGCAATGTTGTACTTATCTTGTTTCATGTATAAAATGCAGGATTCCTACAGTCAGTACATACTGTCCCAAGAATAGGCCAGTATGCTTTGAAGGCTGTCTCTTCAGTCAATTTAGTTAGCTAATATATTATACTATCCTAAATCCAAGATTCTACTTGTATAGATGGCTAGCATGGTACAACACTCTACTGCTAAAACTTCAATTACATAATCACAATACATATACCCCTTTACAAATATATCTCCACATAGTGTTACATAATGCAGTATATACCAGAGGAACATACCTTATGTCTTCCAAGGTGTTCAGTAAAAGGGAGATTTCAGTCTCTCAAATTTATACCCAGAAGAAGGTTTGCTTTTTTTTTTTTACTAAGAAATCAAAGATTAACCAAATCTTTTATTTGTAGAACCCCTGACCTTGGGAGAGGCACAACTATTGTGGTAGGAATGATGACTACAGATTTGCGTAATAGGGTAACACCTAATTCCCTGTAGGTTTCCAAGTAAACATATGTTCCTTTGTTTTTACATTATTAGATAAAAAAAAAAAAAAAGACCAGCATAGGTTAGTACTGGTCTTCTACAGCCTTAAATTCAGGTGACTAAATTTGACGGACAGAAGATCCTTTGGTGACTCTCTGGGGGGACACCAACATATGTCTGTGTCCTAACACTAAAAGATTGTGATGTGGGTGTTGTTATCCCACTGGAGCTTCTCACCATGATTAAGGGGATTGAGACTTACTATGTTTGGCTCTCCTAGGGACACCTAAAGACTATGGTAACAGATTGATACCTTCCTATGCTGGGTTTGGATGAGTGAACTAAAATTTGATGAAAATCAGGAGATTTTTGGCTAATTAGAGTTTATAAGGAAGGCAACAGAACGTGTTCCTATGTAGGGGACTTACTGTACTTCTAAGCTCTTCCTTTTTATATTGCTATTCTGCATATTCCCCAAAGTTGCATGTGAAATCTAGATACTGTATATGTAAATGAATTATCTTATGTGTACTGACACTCCTATGTATCTATGACCACCAGAAATGTGTTACAAGTAGAATAGGGATTTTAAAGGTATCAAACTTTTCCAGATTACAATAGTTTTAAAAACTACTTACCAGTATATATTTCACCTTCATCTTATAAAACCATATAAAACAACAATTGTATAAAATAACATTAGGAATGTTATGTTATTTACATTGATCAAGACTAAAAATTCTCAGTCATTGGTGCCACATCCCTATCGAAAATCGTACCAGATCAAAATATATATATATATATATATATATATATATATATATATATACAGTATATATAAATATATATATTGTGGGATATTAGCTCAGTGGCGGGTATGGATGACCCCTTGCAGGGGTGCGTTTACACAGGGAGATAGCCGAGAATTGGTTGCAAACAACAGTTTGGTTTATTCTTGCAATTTTTCTTCACACAAGTGCAAGCGTCAAAACATCAAAATAAAAATAAAACACAAAATAAATCCTTGCCACTGTGGGCGGCTACCTTATCACATACAGGAACCTACCTACGGAAGTCTGTCTCCAACCTACTGTTGGGCAAACTTTGCTGATCCTACAGCAGACACTCAATAGTCCATTTATTTTCACTCCACATAACAAATGTCCATTGAACATGTCCCTTTGCTCTTCACATAGAACACATTCCTTTGTTTGTCTCTTCACATAGTAAACAGTTCATTTATTTCTTTTCACATAGAAATAGTCCCAGACCTCACCTTGAGTAGTCTTCAATCTTGATTATTTCCTCTTCACACAGGAAATGTCCATTGGTTTCTTTTCACAGAGAAACGATCCAAGACCTCACCTTGAGTAGTCTTCACACTTTTTACCCAACTCAGCGCACATCGCTCCAGGAGGTCTTCCCCTCCTATGCTCACACAGCTTCAGGGGGCACCCATCTGATTGTCCTCCGCTACCCACACGGCATCAGGAGGCAGCAATCCTTCTCCCAGGCTCTCACAGCGTCGGGAGGCACACATCTGACTGTCCTCCTCTCCCCAGCCCACACGGCATCAGGAGGCAGCAATCCTTAGACTTCCTTTGGACAAATTATAGAGGCCTTAACTTCCTCATTCTGAACAGCTGAAGGCCTTTCAACTTCTTTACACCTTCCTGCTGCCTTTGCAGCCGACACCCTATAGTAATTGGTGAATTTTCTAAACCAGGTGGAAATGCATCTCCTGTCTGTGACTACATCCACAGATTTACCTGACTTCCTGTCACATACCCCCCCTCTTGTTTCAACCCTAGGGTTGGGACACAGATTTCCAGGCATGCATGTGTCAGGCACTGCTCTTGACTCTCACTGATAAGCCTCCTAGTATCTTCAAGCTTCAGGATGAAACTGTTTCTGTCATCTTCATTGACAGATTTCTCATAAATGTCAGACTACTTGTCCCTCATCTCATATACACATTCTTCAACTGCATTTTTGGCATCATTTCGCTCCTTCTCATTTCTGTCATCTTCATTGACAGATTTCTCATAAATGTCACACAGCTTGTCCCTCATAACCGTCTGTCCTATCCGCCACGGAAGTCCGTGATCCATAGGCAACTCAATTTTGCTAGTCTTAATGTCTTCAACATTCTTGAGCTGCCTCTCTCTGCAATCAATAAATGATTTCCACAAAACTTTGAGAACCTCTGCTTCACTAAGCTTTGTTCCAAGTAAGGACTCTTGACGTCCCTCTGTGACTTGATCAACTTTCCTTCCACCATCATATGGGTCAAAGGCAACAACACAGTCTATTACAGGTTTCTTCAATGCACTTTCTGCTGAACTATTTGACCGCTCAAGGTCACCTAGTTCCTTTTCTTTATCTGAACTCCACATGGAATGTATCTCAAGATCACGATCAAACTTCTGCCACCTGTCTTTCACCAGTTCCATTTTGGAAATATTCCCGGAAAGACACTTATTCATTTGCTTCACGTTTTCACCAACAGCCTTAGTTTTCTCCACTAGGTGGTGTTTGCTTTTTTCTCCAAGCTTTATATCACCTGCCTTAGTTTTCTCCACTAGACTTTCAGCCTGAACTGAGAAATCATCACATTTCTTACACAGCTCCTTTGTTTGCTGAAGTTCTAATGATACATTTTCCAGTGCTTGAAGTTTTTGAAGGAAATGTTTATTCCAGAGGGGTGATTCAAACAACATGTCATCAAATTTCTGATGCTCACTCAGGACAGACCCCAAAACACTGATCCTTTTATAAACTGCATCAGGCACACTATCCCCTCTTTGGGACAGATCCTCTGTTGCCTGTAATTCCTCTTCAAATTCTTCCAACTGACACTTCATCTCTTCTACTTGCTGTTCTAAGGCTCGCTTAGACTCTTCTAGCTCCTGAACGCTTTTCCCAACATCATCCTTGGAGCTGACCAAATCTTCCATCTCTGTACACAGCTGTTTGTTAACTCTTTCTAGTTCACCTTTACACTCTAGAGCTTCCTCCAAAGAGCGAGCCAAGAACAGGGCTTTGCTCTCTTTATCACCTGCCTCCGCTTCTGCACGGTCGCGTTCTTCTGCATATTTTGCAGACACAGTCTTCTCCTCACCAAGCATCTGATCCAACTTCTTTTTCACATTTTCAACATTTTCTAATGAACCAACGCTTTCTTCCATGCGTTTTTTCATATCCACTATCTGAGCTTGCAGTGTTGCGACTTGCTCTGATAGGTTTTTATTTGCTTCCTCCTCCTCTTCTAATTGTTCCAGGAAGCCATTTTTCTCATCTTCCATTTGTTTGAGCTTTGTGCTAAAACTCGGCCTTTGACACCTCTCTTCCTGTAAGAGTTCCTGAGTGTCTTGCATCTGCGATTCCAAGGTAGAGAAATCTTTGGCAATTTCTCTAGATTTGCTGTCTGCTTGAGAAAGCTGATTTGTGACATTGTCCAACTCAACCTGCAGTCGGTTTGCCTTCTCTGACAGCTTAGCACACAATCGGTCACCTTCTGACACCTTGACTTGCGATTCCTGCAGCTGTGCCTCTACTTTTTTTCTCTTGTGTTCAGAATCTCCTTTTCCCTGCATAAGAGCCTTCACCTCATTGGCTAGTTTCTGGGAATGAGAATGTAATTCTGCCACACAGGCTTCTTTCTTCTTTAGCTGCTGCTGGACACGTTGGGTTTCATCTTTCCAACTTTCACAGTCCGTACGCAATTCATTTACCACATTGTTCAAAGTGGTGAGCTCACACACAGTACTCAGTAATTTAGCCTCTCTCTCATTTTTCTCCTTGTAACTGAAAGACAATGTCGTTTTAAGAGCGACATTCTGTTCCTGCACCCCCTGCAGGTCTATTTTTGTAGCTTCCAAAGACTGAAGACTTTTTTCCAGCTGATGCCCGCATCCTCCACCATATGTGGGAGATTAGCTCAGTGGCGGGTATGGATGACCCCTTGCAGGGATGCGTTTACACAGGGAGATAGTCGAGAATTGGTTGCAAACAACAGTTTGGTTTATTCTTTCAATTTTTCTTCACACAAGTGCAAGCGTCAAAACATCAAAATAAAAATAAAACACAAAATAAATCCTTGCCACTGTGGACGGCTACCTTCTCACATACAGGAACCTACCGACGGAAGTCTGTCTCCAACCTACTGTTGTTCAAACTTTGCTGATCCTACAGCAGACACTCAATAGTCCATTTATTTTCACTCCACATAACAAATGTCCATTGAACATGTCCCTTTGCTCTTCACATAGAACACATTCCTTTGTTTGTCTCCTCACATAGCAAACAGTTCATTTATTTCTTCTCACATAGAAATAGTCCCAGACCTCACTTTGAGTAGTCTTCAATCTTGATTAATTTCCCCTTCACACAGGAAATGTCCATTGGTTTCTTTTCACAGAGAAACGATGCAAGACCTCACCTTGAGTAGCCTTCACACTTTTTACCCTCCTCAGCGCACATCTCTCCAGGAGGTCTTCCCCTCCTATGCTCACACAGCTTCAGGGGGCACCCATCTGATTGTCCTCCGCTACCCACACGGCGTCAGGAGGCAGCAATCCTTCTCTCAGGCTCTCACAGCGTCGGGAGGCACACATCTGACTGTCCTCCTCTCCCCAGCCCACACGGCATCAGGAGGCAGCAATCCTTAGACTTCCTTTGGACAAATTATAGAGGCCTTAACTTCCTCATTCTGAACAGCTGCAGGCCTTTCAACTTCTTTACACCTTCCTGCTGCCTTTGCAGCCGACACCCTATAGTAATTGGTGAATTTTCTAAACCAGGTGGAAATGTATCTCCTGTCTGTGACTACATCCACAGATTTACCTGACTTCCTGTCACAATATATACAGATATACACACACAGTATGTGTGTATGTTGTGTATATATTTATATATATATATATATATATATATATATATATATATATAGTAAAATGTAACTTTCCAGGCAAAACATGTTACGGTTATAATGGACTTCTTTTTTATCATTGACTCCTTCATAAAACATATACCCACATCTATTTGTTTACAGAACACACATTTTGACATTGACAGCCAGTTCACACCAGATGCAATCCAATGTGTTTTTTTCTGCATCAAAAAATGCATTCACAGTAAATTATATGGGTTCCAATGGCATACTTCACACTAGTGAAGTCAGTTTAAGCGTGATCCAGTGCAGAAAAAAAAAAAGTAGAGCATGCAACATTTTTTTCTGCACAGAACTGTACTGGAACATGGCAAAATGCATCAAAGACATACCATAATGCTCCAGAAAGCAAATAAATGCATCAAAAATGCACTGGAATGCATCACATGAAAAAAAAACAGGAAACATTGGGAAAAAAAAGAAAAAACAAGAGGGGAAAAACTTTTTGGGAAGGTATTGACAACACATCAAAAATGCACATGCAGAAACCCATCTGGAGTTAGTGTTTGTGATGTGAACTCTAAGAAAAAATGCATCCAGGATACACCTGGAGTGCATTTTTGTGGTTTGAACTGGCCCTAATAAAATAAAAACTTAGTTAGACATTGACATAATAGTAGTTGAATGGATTTTCCTTTTCTTAGCTCAGCGCATTTCCTGGACAAAGTTCACTTCTTCAGGAGAAAAAAGAATATTGGTATTTATATTGTTCTAAATAAAAAAATGATAATAAAAACTACAAATATAGCACCAAACATACATAAATCTCACTTTAAATCCTGTGCACCATCTGGCCCCAAAAAACAGTCTCCCCCAAAACACACCAAGTAGGAAGGAGAAACATAGAACCCTACATAACAGAAGCCATTCCCACCCAGGAGCCACCACCTCCTATCCATTTCCCCTCAGATCTGAATATCTACACACTAGACAACTATGTGGGTAGTGTGACAGGAAGTCAGCTAAATCTGGGAATGTAGTCACAGGAAGGAGATACATTTCCACCTGATTTAGAAAGTCCATTAATTAATTTAGGGTGTTGGCTACAGAGCTAGCCAGCAGGAAGTTGAAAGGCCTTCACCTGTTCAGAATGAGGGAGTTAAGGCTCTATAATTTGTTCAGAGAAAGTCCTATTGTTGGCTGCCTCCAGAAGCTGCATCCTGAAGCCATGTGGGCTGGGAGCAGGAGGACAGTCAGCGTGTGCCTCCCGACAGGATGTGTGGGCCTGGGAGAAGACCCCCCGGAGTGATGTGTGCCCGGGACGGTAACCAAGGGTGAATACGTCTCAAAGGTGAGAAGACGAACTGTTGATGTGAAAGAAACAAAGGACTGTGTTGCCCTGTGAAGCTATTATAAAAGGACTATTGAGTGTCCGCTGTAGGACAAGGAAGTCTGCCCGACGGTAGGTTGGAGACAGACACTTAGGCAGGTTCCAGTTGTGAGAAGGTAGCCGCCCACAGAGGCAAGGATTTATTTTCTGTTTTATTTTATTTTGGATGTTTTGCTGCATACAGCCTGGTGAAGAAAACACCATTTAATAAACCACACTGTTTGTTTGCAAGCACTTGTCGGCTACCTCTCTGGGAAAACGCACCCCCCAAGGGGTCATCCACACCCGCCACCGAGCTAATCCCTCACATATGGTGGAGGTATGCAGTGGGCAGAAGCGAAGATCCCTGCAAGGAAGTGCAAATGTTTGATGAACTTTGTCTGGTGCATGAGATTGCACAATCTATGTGTGCAGGAGAGAAGATCCTGACAGAAAAAAAAAAAAAAGTGTTTTAAAGAGACAGGGGTCTCAAAATTATTTGATGAACTTTGTTGTGTCTGGTGCAAGTGACTGCACAAACTGTGTGTGCAGGAAAAGAGATCTTGCAAGAGAGAGAGAAAAACTACATGTGTTAAAGAGACAGTGGTCTGAAAAATTTTTGCTGGACTGTGAAAAATTTGTTTGTGGAGTTATTGAAGATGGGGCGTTCAAAACGCCTGAAGAATGCAAAGATAGATGAAATGAGAGACCGGATTCTATGGATGGAGGGGATGCTACCGTCTGAACCAGCCCCATCCATGCCTAAAGAGAGTCTACTAAAGAGGAAGGTTGTTGTCCCTAGCAACACTGATGAAACTGCTATGGAGACGCAGTGTGCTCAGATGAAAAGTAAGCTCAAAATGGAGGAGATGTTGAAACAACTGATTATATCAAATACAGCTCAACAGCAGGCAAATGCAGCTCAACAGCAGGCAAATGCAGATTTTCAGCAGAGCTTTGCAGCTCAACAAAAGGCTCATCAAGAGAGCATGGCAGGCTGGAAACAGAGACGCCAGCAGCCAATGGAGGCCATCGGTTTGGAGGAAACCGAGTATGTGTGCAGGGCTGAGTTGGATGCCTTGCAATGGAAAATGGAAGAAAAGGAACAAGCCTTGGAATTGCTTAAAATGGAGCATAGAAACTTGCAGGAAACGAATGAACTACTCAAGTCTCATGTGTCACAGTGGGAAGAATCCACTGCTCTTCTTTTGGTCGAGTTGCAAAAACGCAGAGAGACTATAATGGAGAAAGATACCATCCTCATGGAAAAGGAAAGTGAAATTCAGACTTTGCAGAAGCAAAGTATGGTTGATATGTTGGAGTTGCGTAATCAGCTGAAAAAAAGTCTTCAGTGTTTGGAAGTTACAAAAATAGACCTGCAGGAGTCGCAGGAACAGAATGTCGCTCTGAAAACGACATTGTCTCTCAGCGACAACGAGAAAAGTGAAAGAGAGGCTAAATTACTGAGTACTGTGTATGAGCTCACCACTTGGAGCAATGTGGTAGATGAATTACGTGCAGACTGTGAAAGTTGGAAAGGTGAAGCCCAACGTTTCCAGCAGCAGTTAAAGGAGAAAGAAGCCTGTGTGGCAGAATTACAGTCTCATTCCCAGAAACTAGCCAATGAGGTGAAGGCTCTTATGCAGGGAAAAGGAGATTGTGAACATAAGAGGGAAAAAGTAGAGGCACAGCTTCTGGAATCGCAAGTCAAGGTGTCAGAAGGTGACCGATTGTGTGCTAAGCTGTCAGAGAAGGCAAACCGATTGCAAGTTGAGTTGGACAGTGTCACAAATCGGCTTTCTCAAGCAGACAGCAAATCTAGAGAAATTGCGGAAGCTTTTTCTATCTTGGAATCGCAGCTGCAAGACACGCAGGAACTCTTACAGGAAGAGAGGTGTCAAAGGCTGAGTTTTAGCACAAAGCTCAAACAAATGGAAGATGAGAAAAATGGCTTCCTGGAACAATTAAAAGAGGAGGCGGAAGCAAAGAAAAACCTATCAGAGCAAGTCGCAACATTGCAAGCTCAGATAGCGGATATGAAAAAACGCATGGAAGAAAGCGTTGGTTCATTACAGTGTGTTGAAGAGGTGAAAAAGAAGTTTGATCAGATGCTTGGTGAAGAGAAGACTGTGTCTGCAAAATATGCAGAAGAACGCGCCCGTGCAGAAACGGAGGTGCGTGATAACGAGAGCAAAGCCCTGTTCTTGGCTCGCTCTTTGGAGGAAGCTCTAGAGTGTAAGGTTGAACTAGAAAGAGTTAACCAACAGCTGTGTACAGAAATGGAAGATTTGGTCAGCTCCAAGGATGATGTTGTGAAAAGCGTTCAGGAGCTAGAAAAGTCTAAGCGAGCCTTAGAACAGCAAGTAGAAGAGATGAAGATTCCGTTGCAGGAACTGGAAGAGGAATTCCAGGCAACAGAGGATCTGTCCCAAAGAGGGGATAGTGTGCCTGATGCAGTTTTTAAAAGGATCAGTGTTTTGGGGTCTGTCCTGAGTGAGCCTCAGAAATGTGACGACATGTGGCTTGAATCACCCCTTTGGAATAAACCGTTCCTTCAAAAACTTCAAGCATTGGAAAATGTATCATTAGAACTTCAGCAAACAAAGGAGCTGAGTAAGAAATGTGGTGATTTCTCAGTTCAGGCTGAAAACCTAGTGGAGAAAACTAAGGCTGTTGGTGAAAACGTGAAGCAAATGAATAAGTGCCTTTCAGGGAGTGTTTCCAAAATGGAACTGGTGAAAGACGGGTGGCAGAAGTTTGATCGTGATCTTGAGATGCATTCCATGTGGAATTCAGATAGAGAAAAAGAACTAGGTGACCTTGAGCGGTCAAATAGTTCAGCAGAAAGTGCATTGAAGAAACCTGTAAAAGAATGTGTTGCAGTTCCATGCTTCTTCACTGATGCAGAGAGGAGGTCTATAATGGATACCACCCAGATCGCTGGGTTCAACTGTGTTGTTGCCTTTGACCCCTATGTTGGTGGAAGGAAAGTTGATGATGTTCTGGTTGGCTTCTTCTGTGAAGAGTTTGGCAAGAAATATAAACTGAATATCAAATCAAATAGTAGGCCTTTACTGCGACTCGCTCAGGAGGGCGAAAAGTTTAAGAAGTTGATGAGTGCAAATGCTTCAGATCTGCCTATGAATATGAAATGTTTGGTGAATGATATTTATATCTCTGGGAAAAGGAACAGGGGTCACTTTGAAGAAATGTGTGACAGCCTGTTGTCTCAATTGGAAAATCCTCTGCACAGCATCTTAGAGCAAGCAAAGCTCAAGAAGGAAGATCATTCCCTTTTACAACAAAAAGTCAATGATTGTGTACAGATGTATGGAGAGGCAACTCAAGTCACAGAGGGATGTCAAGAGTCCCTACTTGGAACAAAGCTTAGTGAAGCAAAGGTTCTCAAAGTTTTGTGGAAAACATTTATGGATTGCAGAGAGAGGCGTCTTAAGAATGTTGAAGACATTAAGACTAGCCCAATTGAGTTGCCTATGGATCACGGTCCTCCATGGTGGATTGGACAGACGGTTATGAGGGACAAGCTGTCTGACATTTATGAGAAAGCTGTCAATGAAGATGACAGAAACGAGAAGGAGCAAAATGATGCCAAAAATGCAGTTGAAGAATGTGTATATGAGATGAGAGACAAACTGTGTGGCATTTATGAGAAATCCGTCAATGAAGATGACAAAACAGTTTCATCCGGAAGCTTGAGGATAATAGGAGGCTTATCAGTGAGTCAGCAGTGCCTGACACATGCGTGCCTGGAAATATGTGTCCCAACCCTAGGGTTGAAACAAGAGGGGGGGGTATGTGACAGGAAGTCAGCTAAATCTGGGAATGTAGTCACAGGAAGGAGATACATTTCCACCTGATTTAGAAAGTCCATTAATTAATTTAGGGTGTTGGCTACAGAGCTAGCCAGCAGGAAGTTGAAAGGCCTTCACCTGTTCAGAATGAGGGAGTTAAGGCTCTATAATTTGTTCAGAGAAAGTCCTATTGTTGGCTGCCTCCAGAAGCTGCATCCTGAAGCCATGTGGGCTGGGAGCAGGAGGACAGTCAGCGTGTGCCTCCCGACAGGATGTGTGGGCCTGGGAGAAGACCCCCCGGAGTGATGTGTGCCCGGGACGGTAACCAAGGGTGAATACGTCTCAAAGGTGAGAAGACGAACTGTTGATGTGAAAGAAACAAAGGACTGTGTTGCCCTGTGAAGCTATTATAAAAGGACTATTGAGTGTCCGCTGTAGGACAAGGAAGTCTGCCCGACGGTAGGTTGGAGACAGACACTTAGGCAGGTTCCAGTTGTGAGAAGGTAGCCGCCCACAGAGGCAAGGATTTATTTTCTGTTTTATTTTATTTTGGATGTTTTGCTGCATACAGCCTGGTGAAGAAAACACCATTTAATAAACCACAC
This sequence comes from Pelophylax lessonae, assembly GCF_965119305.1. Taxonomy (NCBI): domain Eukaryota; kingdom Metazoa; phylum Chordata; class Amphibia; order Anura; family Ranidae; genus Pelophylax; species Pelophylax lessonae. Next base: position 35,606,963 of record NC_138779.1, on the reverse strand, counting down.
TGTTTGTTTGCAAGCACTTGTCGGCTACCTCTCTGGGAAAACGCACCCCCCAAGGGGTCATCCACACCCGCCACCGAGCTAATCCCTCACAGTAGAAACTTTTGTCTCATCTAATATCAGCATGTTTATACTGCTCTGATAAACAGTGTCTATTTATGCAAATAAGCAAGGATCTTTAAGTAAGGAGATTTTCAACTTATTTCCATAAATCAACAATAACCTGAAGAGAAGAGGAATACAATTTTGTGCAAAAATATATATATATATTTAATAAATAAAATCAGTGCAGAATAATGTAAAAAAGATAACTGGTAATAAACACAAAATTAGGAAAAAAATTCAATAATATGTATCACACTGGTAATGTGAGAAATGCAATTAAAGGATATTATTACAGAATATCATGGTAACCAAAACTCATAACTTCTGGGATGTGATTAATAGCTTCTCAGATAATAATGGTTCAGTCAGATGTATATGGCAAGCAAATTGCCTAAAGAAAATGTAGTAATGTATACTTTACCAAAGAATATATATTTCTATTGTCTGAGATGTCACATTTGGCTCCTGCCTTAGTTTCAAATGTTTTCCTTCAGTGTCAGAACCTCATCCCCACATTCTACTTCCTTCCAGATCTTTTCAGTTCTCTACCATCTCTCACTTACACTACACATTTATTCTATGGGAATGTGGGAGTGGATTTTGTTTTCCACATGAAAACACACCAGATAGGGGCTCATCCTCTAAATGGCTCTAACTTTGCCATATCGGTAGGGGGCATTATTTGCCTGTATAAAGGTTTGGGAGATTAAATTTAATTCAACTATTTTCTTAAAGATAACCTTCTGACCTAAGCCTTGGAAAGAAACTTAAATCTTATGGATGTTTACCCCCCATTTCATTTTCTGTCAAGAATAGTGTCTACCTTGTAGGATTTATATTGCCAGTTTAATCAACATTCCTTATAAGTGAAGCACTTAAAAAAATATGAAATTAGTACTTAGCACTTTACACAAAAAAAAAAAAACAATGGTATACATAAACGTTCCGAGAACTTATTCAATTTAGTAGGCCTATGTACAGTATATGTGTCAGGGCACAAACACCAGGAGAAGGGCTCTAGGACCCAGCAGCGCTATCAGCACTTTGGCAGGAGAAGGATTTTAGGACCCAGCAGCACTACCAGCAATTTACCTGGGCCTATTTAAGGAAACCTGCCAGTGATTTTAGTGGCTGGTTGATACTATCACGTACCTGGTGCTAGAGGCCAATGGAGAGAGAGGGCTTCCCTTGCGGCTAAGTTCCAGACCCCCCCTGAGGATGAGAACAGGAGAGGTCAGGCCCAAAGTAGCACGGGTCGCCTGCTGGATTGTGTGCAGGAGGATCCAGAGTACAGCTGGAGTGCTGGAGTGGAATCAGCAGACAGGTGGCGCCCGTGAGGTGTTTGCAGGACTTGGATAATGCTGAGACTGGAACGTGGTCGGGTGGATAGCCAAGATCAGGAGCCAGGTGGATATCAGAGCAAGCGTGGTCTGGTGGATAGCCGAGATCAGGAGCCAGGTGGATATCAGAGCAAGCGTGGTCAGGTGGATAGCCGAGGTCAAACACAGGAAGCAATCAGGAGACAGGTCAAGGACAAGCCGGGTTGGTAACAGGAGACAGGAACTGGAATATCACAGGGATAACACACTGGAGGAGCTGAAGATCAACCAGCAACTAAAATCACTGGCAGGTTTCCTTAAATAGGCCCAGGTAAATTGCTGGTAGTGCTGCTGGGTCCTAAAATCCTTCTCCTGCCAAAGTGCTGATAGCGCTGCTGGGTCCTAGAGCCCTTCTCCTGGTGTTTGTGCCCTGACAATATGCTTCATATAATACAATGACATAATAATATTGTTGTTAATACAAATACTACAAATAATAATAATAATAATGTTTCCTCGAGCATATTTTTAAATGAGCCCTAAAAAGAATGATACATTCTGATCTCTTGTTCATTGTTAAAATCCAGACAAGAATGACATCACTCTCATTATAACCCAGCTTGGCACCATGACTAGCCCTTATCTTGGCATGCAGTCTGGGGCCCCTTTAATTTATTAGCTTGAGAAAATCTTTGCTGACACTTTAAGACTTTCTGTAAGAAACCTTACCCAACGACAATGAACCTACATTCACCTCATTACAAAATGGCTGCCAGGCTGCCCAATAGAACAATATGTATAAAATAATATGTATGGGCCTTATATGATTCCTTTTAGCCCCCAATAGTTCTGACATATCCTCCCCCCCCCCCCTTCTTCCCAATATTCAGGCGAGCAACCTTAGACATATCTGGGAAAAAGGTCAGAAGAAATGTCTTGTCCTCTTTCAAAAATAAGAGTTCATATTGGAATTGTTCATGACTTTTAAGTAGTTCGCAAAATCAGTTTAAATGTAAGTTTGTAGTAGCTATAGTATTGTTAACTATGTCAACCAATTGTTCCATATTAGTCTTTTGTATTTCGATTTCCTGGTAAAGATACTCAATATTTTCCTTTAAATCTCCAACTTCAGCTTGTAATGTCTTTATGGAGCCAGAATTGATTGCTGAGGTGGTGTTGGCAACCACCATTCAAAGCGTAGTGAAAACAAAGCTAGCAATCAATGCTAGCGTTCAATCTTGGATGTTGGTTGGATAATGAATGGTTTCCTTACATGTTCTAGAATGTCTCACACACTATACTGAGCTCTGCTTACATGTGCAACATTCCATTCTTGCATTTCCTCCAACTGAAAATAGGATGTATTGTCATTCCTCTCAATGGATATCTTTGGATCCAAACTCACAAAGATCTTCCGAAACAAAAGCTTCCTTTCCGTTAATAAGAATCCTGGGGCGCCGTGCAACATGATTCCTGATGAAGGACCCGAATCAATAATAGGTTCAGTCCTGAACTGGGCACCAAGGATTAAGACGACCAATCCAATTGCTGCATTTTTGGTATTCATCATTGTCTGTACCAATCAACGACTTGGTTTGGAAGGTCAATTTTCTCCTATTAGATAAAATAGACAGTATAAATATATATACTTATTAATTGATATTTTGCAAGATCAATGAAACTATGGAGAAGCTTTACATGTAAAGATCTGTCAATTGAGACACATCCTCTGGATATACTTATTAGGTTTCTTCTTCAGCTTCACCTTCACCTTCCAGTATTCTCAGTTGAGACCCAGGATGACCAGCACGTAATTGACTGATATTAACCCATTTTTCTACAAAACCATCATTCTTCACAATTTTTATTTTGTAAACCACAGGTGAGATCTTGTCAATGATGGTGTAAGGACCTTTCCATGAAGGAAGAAACGTCTTTTCCTTTACTCTATCTCAAGCAAAATTGTACAGATACACCTTATCACTAGGGATGAGCGAACACGGACTGTATTATTCGTGTTCGTACCGAATAATTGGATTTTTGTTACCCGAACACGGACCCGAAAACTTTACTGTATGTTCGGGTAAAAATCCGTGTTCGGTCGTTTTATTTCCGGGTTTTGCATGCTTTGGCGCACTTTTCATGGCAGGCTTTCAACAGCCAATCAACAGGCGTTTAACTGGTGTGCCTAAGCCATCCCAGCCATGCCTGTGATTGGCCGTCTGAAGCATGTGACCATGTCTTTATAAGTGAGAGACCGAGCGCCGCTGCGTCATTCTGCTGTGTACTAGTTCAGGGAAAGAGCACACATACGTGCTGGCTGCTGATTAGGGACAGACAGGAAAAAAAAAACATTTGTGTCCAGATAGAATTGAGGGACAGGTCGGAGTGAATTAGGCAGGGCGAGTTGTAGGCATTTTAGGGAGAGAATCTGCTGATTTTTAGGGTCAGTGTGTTCTACAAACTACAATCGATATTGCTGTGTGGGGGGAGGGGTTTGCAGTCACCCGATCTACGATCTTATCAATCCTTTTAGGGACAGAGTCTGCTGATTTTTAGGGTCAGACAGTGTGTTCTACAAACTACAATCGATATTGCTGTGTGGGGGGGGGGGTTTTGCAGTCACCCGATCTACGATCTTATCAATCCTTTTAGGGACAGAGTCTGCTGGTTTTTAGGGTCAGACAGTGTGTTCTACAAACTACAATCGATATTGCTGTGTGGGGGGGGGGGGGGTTTGCAGTCACCCGATCTACGATCTTATCAATCCTTTTAGGGACAGAGTCTGCTGATTTTTAGGGTCAGACAGTGCGTTCTACAAACTACAATCGATATTGCTGTGTGGTGTGGGATAGGAGATAGGCAGGTGTCAGTGGTCCACATCCATTTTGCTGTGTGTGGGCTGTTGTGAACACAATCTTTTTGGGGTGCAGTGAACACAATCTTTTTGGGGTGCAGTGAACACAATCTTTTTTGCCCACTGAGGAGGAGGGAGAAAAGTATTTTTCTATCAGGCACTGTGTGCAGCATTTTTCCTTCAGCTGTGCTGTGCTGAGTGACTGATCATACACTGCTGTGTTCAGTTCACATGTGCTAATATTGAGTGGTTTCAGAAATCATACACTTTTTTTCTATTCCACTATTCAATATACAGCCTTGGGTTAAAAAAAATTAAATTGTGGACTGCAGCAGAGCTGATTGATATTTGGGGTTTTTGGGGTTCATCTCATACTTCTGAAGATTTGAGGGTGCTGCCTGTTCCATACTCCTCCTACTCCTCATTCAGCCTTTTAGGGGTACAAACAATAGTAATTGGGGCCTAGTGTGGTTTTGTACGTCTGAGATACATACACATTTTTTGATCATATTTCCTATTCCGCTATTCAATCAAAACCTTTGGGGATCAATTCAATTGCGGGATAGTCTGTGTTGGTAGGTGTGAGATCCACCTTTCCAAGTTTTTGGGGTTCATCTCATACTTCTGAAGATTTGAGGGTGCTGCCTGTTTCATACTCCTCCTACTCCTCATTCAGCCTTTTAGGGGTACAAACAATAGTAATTGGGGCCTAGTGTGGTTTTGTACGTCTGAGATACATACACATTTTTTGATCATATTTCCTATTCCGCTATTCAATCAAAACCTTTGGGGATCAATTAAATTGCAGGATAGTCTGTGTTGGTAGGTGTGAGATCCACCTTTCCAAGTTTTTGGGGTTCATCTCATACTTCTGAAGATTTGAGGGTGCTGCCTGTTCCATACTCCTCCTACTCCTCATTCAGCCTTTTAGGGGTACAAACAATAGTAATTGGGGCCTAGTGTGGTTTTGTACGTGTGAGAAACATACACTTTTTTTGATCATATTTCCTATTCCGCTATTCAATCAAAACCTTTGGGGATCAATTAAATTGCGGGATAGTCTGTGTTGGTAGGTGTGAGATCCACCTTTCCAAGTTTTTGGGGTTCATCTCATACTTCTGAAGATTTGAGGGTGCTGCCTTTTCCATACTACTCCTACTCCTCATTCAGCCTTTTAGGGGTACAAACAATAGTAATTGGGGCCTAGTGTGCTTCTGTACGTCTGAGATACATACACATTTTTTGATCATATTTCCTATTCCGCTATTCAATCAAAACCTTTGGGGATCAATTAAATTGCGGGATAGTCTGTGTTGGTAGGTGTGAGATCCACCTTTCCAAGTTTTTGGGGTTCATCTCATACTTCTGAAGATTTGAGGGTGCTGCCTGTTCCATACTCCTCCTACTCCTCATTCAGCCTTTTAGGGGTACAAACAATAGTAATTGGGGCCTATTGTGGTTTTGTACGTCTGAGATACATACACATTTTTTGATCATATTTCCTATTCCGCTATTCAATCAAAACCTTTGGGGATCAATTAAATTGCGGGATAGTCTGTGTTGGTAGGTGTGAGATCCACCTTTCCAAGTTTTTGGGGTTCATCTCATACTTCTGAAGATTTGAGGGTGCTGCCTGTTCCATACTCCTCCTACTCCTCATTCAGCCTTTTAGGGGTACAAACAATAGTAATTGGGGCCTAGTGTGGTTTTGTACGTCTGAGATACATACACATTTTTTGATCATATTTCCTATTCCGCTATTCAATCAAAACCTTTGGGGATCACTTAAATCGCGGGATAGTCTGTGTTGGTAGGTGTGAGATCCACCTTTCCAAGTTTTTGGGGTTCATCTCATACTTCTGAAGATTTGAGGGTGCTGCCTGTTCCATACTCCTCCTACTCCTCATTCAGCCTTTTAGGGGTACAAACAATAGTAATTGGGGCCTAGTGTGGTTTTGTACGTGTGAGATACATACACTTTTTTTGATCATATTTCCTATTCCGCTATTCAATCAAAACCTTTGGGGATCAATTAAATTGCGGGATAGTCTGTGTTGGTAGGTGTGAGATCCACCTTTCCAAGTTTTTGGGGTTCATCTCATACTTCTGAAGATTTGAGGGTGCTGCCTGTTCCATACTCCTCCTACTCCTCATTCAGCCTTTTAGGGGTACAAACAATAGTAATTGGGGCCTAGTGTGCTTCTGTACGTCTGAGATACATACACATTTTTTGATCATATTTCCTATTCCGCTATTCAATCAAAACCTTTGGGGATCAATTAAATTGCGGGATAGTCTGTGTTGGTAGGTGTGAGATCCACCTTTCCAAGTTTTTGGGGTTCATCTCATACTTCTGAAGATTTGAGGGTGCTGCCTGTTCCATACTCCTCCTACTCCTCATTCAGCCTTTTAGGGGTACAAACAATAGTAATTGGGGCCTAGTGTGGTTTTGTACGTCTGAGATACATACACATTTTTTGATCATATTTCCTATTCCGCTATTCAATCAAAACCTTTGGGGATCACTTAAATCGCGGGATAGTCTGTGTTGGTAGGTGTGAGATCCACCTTTCCAAGTTTTTGGGGTTCATCTCATACTTCTGAAGATTTGAGGGTGCTGCCTGTTCCATACTCCTCCTACTCCTCATTCAGCCTTTTAGGGGTACAAACAATAGTAATTGGGGCCTAGTGTGGTTTTGTACGTGTGAGATACATACACTTTTTTTGATCATATTTCCTATTCCGCTATTCAATCAAAACCTTTGGGGATCAATTAAATTGCGGGATAGTCTGTGTTGGTAGGTGTGAGATCCACCTTTCCAAGTTTTTGGGGTTCATCTCATACTTCTGAAGATTTGAGGGTGCTGCCTGTTCCATACTCCTCCTACTCCTCATTCAGCCTTTTAGGGGTACAAACAATAGTAATTGGGGCCTAGTGTGGTTTTGTACGTGTGAGATACATACACTTTTTTTGATCATATTTCCTATTCCGCTATTCAATCAAAACCTTTGGGGATCAATTAAATTGCGGGATAGTCTGTGTTGGTATGTGTGAGATCCACCTTTCCAAGTTTTTGGGGTTCATCTCATACTTCTGAAGATTTGAGGGTGCTGCCTGTTCCATACTCCTCCTACTCCTCATTCAGCCTTTTAGGGGTACAAACAATAGTAATTGGGGCCTAGTGTGCTTCTGTACGTCTGAGATACATACACATTTTTTGATCATATTTCCTATTCCGCTATTCAATCAAAACCTTTGGGGATCAATTAAATTCCGGGATAGTCTGTGTTGGTAGGTGTGAGATCCACCTTTCCAAGTTTTTGGGGTTAATCTCATACTTCTGAAGATTTGAGGGTGCTGCCTGTTCCATACTCCTCCTACTCCTCATTCAGCCTTTTAGGGGTACAAACAATAGTAATTGGGGCCTAGTGTGGTTTTGTACGTCTGAGATACATACACATTTTTTGATCATATTTCCTATTCCGCTATTCAATCAAAACCTTTGGGGATCAATTAAATTACGGGATAGTCTGTGTTGGTAGGTGTGAGATCCACCTTTCCAAGTTTTTGGGGTTCATCTCATACTTCTGAAGATTTGAGGGTGCTGCCTGTTCCATACTCCTCCTACTCCTCATTCAGCCTTTTAGGGGTACAAACAATAGTAATTGGGGCCTAGTGTGCTTCTGTACGTCTGAGATACATACACTTTTTTTGATCATATTTCCTATTCCGCTATTCAATCAAAACCTTTGGGGATCAATTAAATTGCGGGATAGTCTGTGTTGGTAGGTGTGAGATCCACCTTTCCAAGTTTTTGGGGTTCATCTCATACTTCTGAAGATTTGAGGGTGCTGCCTGTTCCATACTCCTCCTACTCCTCATTCAGCCTTTTAGGGGTACAAACAATAGTAATTGGGGCCTAGTGTGGTTTTGTACGTCTGAGATACATACACATTTTTTGATCATATTTCCTATTCCGCTATTCAATCAAAACCTTTGGGGATCAATTAAATTGCGGGATAGTCTGTGTCGGTACATGTGAGATACACCTTTTTAAATTTCTTTGGCGCATCTCCTTCTACCGCCGAGGATTGCAGGGCGCTTCAGTTTGCCTCCTGTTCCCAACTCCTCCTACTCCTCTTCCTCATCCTGCCTTTAGGGTACAAAAAATTGTAATCGGGGCCTAGTCTGTGTTTGTACGTGTGAGATACACCGTATTATAACATTTTTCCTATTCCGCTATTCAATATACACCCTTTTGGAGTGTAAGAAAATTAAATTACGGCATAGTCTGTATCGGTACGTGTGAGATACACCTTTTAAATTTGTTTGGCGCATCTCCTTGCACCGCCAAGGATTGCAGGGTGCTTCAGTTTGCCTCCTGCTCCCAACTCCTCCTACTCCTCTTCCTCATCCTCCCTTTAGGGTACAAAAAATTTTAATCGGGGCCTAGTCTGTGTTTGTACGTGTGAGATACACCTTTTTTATCCTTTTTCCTATTCCGCTATTCAATATACACCCTTTTGGGGTAAAAAACATTAAATTGCGGCATAGTTTGCATATTTGACTGTCAGATACACCCGTGTGATACTGTTGTTGTTTTGTTCCGCTATTCAATAAACACCTTTCTAGGGCAAGATCATAAATTACAGAAATATGAGGAGACCGTCAAATAGGGGCCGTGGCCTGGGTCGTGGTGCTGCTGGTAGAGCTCCTGTTGCAAGGAGAGGACGTGGTCGATCTGTGCCAGCTACACGCACAAGTGAAACACCTTCCACAAGTTTGAGTAGGCGACAGAACCTGCAGCAGTATTTGGTAGGGCATAATGCGCCTCTAGACGTGATGAGGCCTGAAGAAGTACAGGCGATAGTAGATTGGGTTGCTGACAGTGCCTCCAGTTCCTTCACATTGTCTCCCACCCAGTCTACTGCAGAAAGGTCAGAGTTGGCACCTGCAGCCAATGTCCAACTGTCTTTCACCTCACCCCCTTGGAAATCAGGCAAGCAGTCTGAGCCCCAATCCATACATTAGTCTCTTCTTTTTTTTGAGGACTCTGTCAGCAGGGTTTCCCAGGGCCATCCACCTAGCCCTGCCCCAGAAGTTGAAGAGATTGATTGCAGCGATGCCCAACCACTTATTTCTCAAGATGAGTACATGCAAGGACCATCGCAGCACGTCTCCGATGATGACGAAACACAGGTGCCAACTGCTGTGGCGTTCAGCATTGTGGAGACCGACAAGGAGGGCAGGGGTGAAGACTGGGTGGAAGATGATGTGGAGGACGATGAGGTACTCGACCCCACATGGAATGAATGTCATGCAGGTGACCTGAGTGGTTTTGAGGAAGAGGCGGTGGTCGCACAGAGCCACCAGCACAGCAGAAGAGGGAGCAGGGTGCAGACGCGGAGCGGCCGTGCCCTAGACACTACGCCCGCTACTGCCCAACGCAGCAAGGGAACGAGCGCACCAAAGTCAGCTCAAAGGAGTTCTCTAGCGTGGAAGTTCTTTAGAAAATGTGCTGATGACAGGACACGAGTGGTTTGCACCCTGTGCAATCAGAGCCTGAAGCGAGGCATAAACCTTCTCAACCTGAGCACAACCTGCATGATCAGGCATCTAAGTGCAAAGCACGAGCTGCAGTGGAGTAGACACCTTCAAAACCAAGAAACGTCTCTGGCTCATCCTGCTTCCTCTTCTGCTGCAGTCTCAGCCGCTCCAGCCACATCTGTAGTGATACCGGCACCTGCCACCCCGCAAACAGACGATCTGTCAGCAACACCACCACCTGGGTCACCAACCATCTCCACAATGTCCCGTGGAAGCGTTCAGCTTTCCATCTCCCAAACACTTGAGAGGAAGAGGAAGTACCCCCCTACCCACCCGCGATCCCTGGCCCTGAATGCCAGCATTTCAAAATTCTTGGCCTTTGAAATGCTGTCATTCCGTCTGGTGGAGAAGCACAGTTTTAAAAACCTTATGTCGGTGGCTGTCCCACAGTACGTCGTGCCCAGCCGCCACTACTTTTCCAGGCAAGCCATCCCTTCCCTGCACAACCAAGTGGGGGAAAAAATCAGGTGTGCACTGCGCAACGCCATCTCTGGCAAGGTACACCTAACTACCGATACGTGGACCAGTAAGCATGGTCAGGGGCGTTATATCTCCCTAACGGCACACTGGGTAAATGCAGTGGCGGATGGGCCTGAGGCGGATAGCAATTTGGCGCATGTCCTTCCATCACCGAGGATTGCAGGGCGCTTCAGTTTGCCTCCTGTTCCTAACTCCTCCTACTCCGCTTCCTCATCCTCTACCGCCTCCTCATCCGGACAGCGTAACACCTTCACCACCAACTTCAGCACGGCCAGGGGTAAACGACAGCAGGCAGTTTTAAAACTTGCCTGTTTGGGGGACAAGCCACACACCGCGCAGGAGTTGTGGAGGAGCATGGAACAGCAGACAAATGAGTGGTTGCTGCCAGCGAGCCTCAAGCCCGGCCTGGTGGTGTGCGATAACGGGCGAAATCTCATAGCAGCTCTGGGCCTAGCCGGTTTGACGCACATCCCTTGCCTGGCGCATGTGCTGAATTTGGTGGTGCAGAGGTTCCTTAAAAACTACCCCGATATGTCAGAGCTGCTGCAGAAAGTGCGGGCCGTCTGTGCGCACTTTCGGCGTTCTCACCCTGCTGCTGCTCGCCTGTCAGCGCTGCAGCGTAACTTCGGCCTTCCTGCTCACCGCCTCATATGTGACGTGCCCACAAGGTGGAACTCCACCTTGCACATGCTGCAAAGACTGTGCGAGCAGCAGCAGGCCATAGTGGAGTTTCAGCTGCAGCACGCACGCGTGAGTCGCTCTGCGGAACAGCACCACTTCACCACCAATAACTGGGCCTCCATGCGAGACCTGTGTGCCTTGTTGCGCTGTTTTGAGTACTCTACCAACATGGCCAGTGCCGATGACGCCGTTCTCAGCTTAACTATCCCACTTCTATGCCTCCTTGAAAAAACAATTCGGGCGATGATGGAAGAGGATGTGGCACAGGATGAGGAGGAGGAGGAGGAGGAGGAGGATGAAGAGGTAACATTTCCAAGGCTTTCAGGGCAGTCATTCGCAAGGGGCTCCGAGGGTGGGTTCCTGCACACACAAACGCCAGGGACACAATTGTCCAGCAGGGGCACAGTTCTGGAGAATGAGGAGGATGAGGAGGAGGAGCTGGAGGAGGAGATGGAAGCATGTTCACAGCAGGGTGGCACCCAGGCCAGCTCATGGCCATCACTGGTGCGTGGCTGGGGGGATACAGAGGACACGGACGATACACCTCCCACAGAGGACAGCCTTTCGTTGCCTCTGGGCAGCCTGGCACACATGAGCGATTACATGCTGCAGTGTCTCCACAATGACCGCCGAGTTGCCCACATTCTAACTTGTGCTGATTACTGGGTGGCCATGCTGCTGGATCCGCGTTACAAGGACAACGTACCGTCCTTAATTCACTCACTGGAGCGCGATCGCAAGATGCGCGAGTACAAGCGCACGCTGGTAGACGCCATGCTGCTGGCATTCCCACCTGACAGCGGGGCCACAGTGGAAGCACAAGGCAGAGGAGGAGGAGGAGGAGGAGGAGGAGGAAGAGGTCGCCAATGCAACCAGGGCACCGCCAGCACCTCAGAAGGCAGGGTTAGCATGGCCGAAATGTGGAAAAGCTTTGTCAGCATGCCACAACAAACAGCAGCACCAGCAGCTCATATGGAACGTCTTAGCAGGAGGCAGCATTTCACCAACATGGTGGAGCAGTATGTGTGCACACGCCTAGACGTACTGAATGATTGGTCTGCCCCCTTCAACTTCTGGGTCTCCAAGTTGGGCACATGGCCTGAGCTTGCACTTTACGCCTTGGAGGTGCTGGCGTGCCCTGCAGCCAGTGTATTATCTGAACGGGTATTTAGCACGGCTGGGGGCGTTATCACAGACAAGCGCAGCCGCCTTTCCAGAGACAATGTGGACAAGCTCACGTTCATTAAAATGAACCAGGCATGGATCCCACGGGACTTTTCTGTACCTTGTGCAGAATAGCGATGGATACCGACCTTACCCAGCCATTGTTCCATTTTTGCTCTTTCTCACTCTTTTGGGGTGTACCCTCATTTAAAATTTGTGAAAAGAAGCAGTGTTGGCTACCTCGTCCTCCTCAGGGCCAGATTAACGTAGGGGCTATTGGAGCTGCAGCTCCAGGCCCCTACCTTTAAAATAGGCCCCAGGTTGGCCATATTCACTGTTACCGCTCTTCTGTCACTTGTAAACACAGAAGTCTGGCTTCTATGCTCGCTTCCCCAGGCAGCTTCCTCAGAACCTCCCCACACAGCACGAAGGCCGGACAAGGAGGGACAGTTGCCGATGCATGGATGTGTTTATGGGCTTCAGAGACAGCATCCCATGTGGAATTAGGCATGCATGGCTGCACCCTTCCTCCTCTGGGTGCATGCCAAGGCACGGCCCTTAAGGCCCTTCAAAATCCTCAGCACCAAGCTCATGATGCTCTTAATCCGGCCCTGGTCCTTCTCCACCGCCGCTTCCACCTACACCGCCCATAGGTGTGCGCAGCCTATTGCATTAGGGTGTGCACCCCAAAGTTTAAATACACATGCATGTGTTTGCCTACATGTACATGGCCCCGATACATTACTTTCCCTGCTGGCAAAGAGAAATAGAGCAGAGCAGGTCCGAGGGAGATCTTTCCCATCTCCTCACTGGCAAACAGAGCGATAATGCTATGTGCCATAGGTGATTAGGGTGTGCCCAGGTACACCCGGCACACCCTGTGCGCACGCCTATGACACCGCCACATCCACCACCACCTCAACCTCCCTCCTACTCCATATGGGCCTCGTCCTTCAGAGATGAAGAACATTGTTTTATTTTTCTGTTTTTTTTTGTTGTTTTAAGTTATTTCCCTATCCACATTTGTTTGCAGAGCACTTGCCATGCTTTTAACTACGTTTTGCTGCCATTTGCAGCACTCTAGCCCTTTCCATTGGTGTTTTAGAGCCATTTTAGTGCCTTAAAGTTCGGGTCCCCATTGACTTCAATGGGGTTCGGTGTCCGGGAAAAGTTCGGCAAAAGTCCGGGACACGGACCCGGACTTTTTTTTAAAGTTCGGCCGAACCCGCCGAACACGGACATCCAGGTGTCCGCTCAACTCTACTTATCACCTGTCTCATACTCCTTTTTGGTGATTTTGAGATCATAATAAATTTTGTTACTTACGGCTGCTTTCTCGAGATTCTTCTGTGCAAAAGCATGCTGAAGATGTTCACGTAAGTTTTCCATATACTGATGTGCCGTGGCTGCATTGATCAGTAGGGATGGCCTTGCGGTACGCCCGGCGGTTGGTTCGTGGCAAATTTTGCAAACACATGGCCATATTAGTTTACACTGGGGAGAACTTTGACCCATGAAACAGCCGTCAGGTGGAATGGGACAGCCAATTGAAACATTTCAGCACATGGACATGCCCCCTACCTTATAAATAGACCAGAGCTGGCGGCCATTTCGCCAGCGTAGGGAAAGGTTGGCGAGTGCATCAGGGACAGTTTGCCAGTGACACAAAAAGTCTTTTTCAGGGCTGGTATTTGGTATAGGTGTACTACAGTCTCTTTTCAGTGTAGGAACAGGTATGCTGTGTTCATCAGGGACAGATCGGCAGTGACACAAATCGCTCTGTTAAGATCTACAAAAGTCCTTTTCAGGGCTGGTATTTGGTATAGGTGTGCAGTCTCTTTTCAGTTTAGGGACAGGTATGCTGTGTTCTTCAGGGACAGATCGGCAGTGACACAAATCGCTCTGTTAAGGTCCACAAAATTAAATGTGAGGGCTGCTTTTTATTTGGTATAGGTGTGCAGTCTTTTGTCAGTGTAGGGGCAGGTATGCAGTGTGCACCAGGGGCAGATCGGCAGTGAAACAAATCGCTCTGTTAAGGTCCACAAAAGTCATTTTAAGGCCTGCTTTTTATTTGGTATAGGTGTGCAGTCTTTTGTCAGTGTAGGGGCAGGTATGCAGTGTGCACCAGGGACAGATCGGCAGTGACAAAAATTGCTCTGTTAAGGTCCACAAAAGTAATTTTAAGGGCTGCTATTTGGTATAGGTGTGCAGTGCACTATATAGGGGTGTAATCCACATATAATATACCTTGTAATATAGAAAGCATATTATAGTGGATTTGGATTGTGCACTGTGCAGCATTGTGACTGGTGTGGTGACTTAGCATTGCTGCAGCAATACTACAAACAGTGACAAAAGCACTTTTAATGTATTATAACTGGTGTGATAGACCAGTGGCCTCCCAATACCACATATTGAAGTGGGGTCTTATTTAACAGTATACTTTTCTAAAAGTGTATTTTAGTCCTGAAAAAATGTGGCCTCTTTTGCTGTGTTAACTGTGCTACACACAGTGACAACAGTTACTGACCAATTATTTGTAGAACTGGTGTGATAAGCCTATGGCCCCCCAATACCACAGATTGAAGCGGGGTGTTATCTGAGTATACTTTTATAAGTGTATTTGTGTCCTGCAACAATATTGCCTCTTTTGCTGCGTTAACTCTGATACACACAGTGCCAAACTCCCTGGCCAATTTTTTTAACAACTGGTGTGATAAACCAGTGGCCCCCCAACACCACATATTGAAGTGGGGTGTTATTTAACAGTATACTTTTCTAAGAGTGTATTTTAGTGCTGCAAAAACTTGGCCTCTTTTGCTGTGTTAACTGCGCTAGACACGGTGACAACAGTTACTGGCCAATTATTTGTAGAACTGGTGTGAAAAACCTGTGGCCCCCCAATACCACAGATTGAAGCGGGGTGTTGTATACCTTTTTCCAGATATACTGCGATTGTCCAGAGACTTTTGTCACAGGGTAATTTAAAAAACTGACAGGCAGAGGAAGAGGCAGGCCCTTACACAGGGGTGGTAGGGCAGGAGCAGTAGGCCGGAGCCAAAGTGTGAAGTTTCAGAAGGTGCGTTCGATTATGTCAAAGGACGCACCAGACTTGTTTGAGTGGCTCACTCAGCCTTCCTCTTCTGCACCCTCCTCATCCTCCCTATATGCACCCTCTTCACTCTCTGCTGTGTGCACCCCCAAAGACACCACCACAAACACCACCACATACCCTCCGCTTGAGTCACTGGAATTATTTTCCGATCCATCACAAGACATTTGCGATGCGCAGCCATTGTTAACATCGGATCAGGAAGATGAGGTAGCAACAGCTGCCACTCAGCAGTCTGACGACAGTACCCAGATCAGCCCAAGGAGGTTGGTACCCGCTGTTGCTGCCTACTCCGAGATCTCGAATGTTAGTGGTGGGGAAGGTGACGTGGATGATGACGTGTCTATGGACATCACGTGGGTGGCCACAAGAGAGGAAGAGGAGGGGAGTTCAGATGGAGAGACGGACCAGCAGATAGGAAGGAGAGGCAGGCGGAACTTGCATTGCACAAGAGGTACAAAGCAGACTGCAAAGGTATCAGGAGCGAGCCATCAACCATGTACAGTCACATCTGGCGCTCCCAGGATGCCAGCACATGGCGCCACAGTGTGGGATTTTTTTAATGTGTCTGTTGCTGACAACAGTGTTGCCATCTGCAGCCTTTGCAGTCAAAGCATAAGTCGCGGTAAACCCAACACTCACCTAGGGACGACCGCCCAAATGTTGGAGCGGAAAAAAATGATGACGCCGGATAACCCTCTTGCCCAACATTTGACTGCTGGCTTGTCGGAACTGATAGCCCGCCAACTACTGCCATATCAACTGGTGGACTCTGAGGCCTTTCGTAAATTTGTGGCCATTGGAACACCACAATGGAAGGTCTCAGGCAGAAAATATTTCTCGCAGAAGGGTATTCCAGAGCTGTATGGCCATGTTCAGCAGCAAGTGAATATATCTCTGGCACATAGTGTTGGTGCCAAGATACATCTGACCACAGACACATGGTCTAGCAAACACGGGCAGGGAAGGTATATCACTTTTACTGCCCACTGGGTGAACCTTCTGACAGCCGTCAAGCATGTAACCCGTGGCACCCGTGTAGATTTGGTTGTAACGCCACGGATTTCATGCAGGCCTGCCTCTTCTTCTCCTCTTCCTCCTCCTCCATCCTCCCTCTCCTCCTCGGCTGACTCCTCCTTTTGCGCTGCTACCGTCTCTTCCGCTGCGCCGCCCAAGATCCCCAGAACCTATTCCACATGCCAGGTGAGACGTTGCCATGCTGTGCTGCGTCTGTTGTGCCGGGAAGCCAAGAGCCACACTGGTCCTGCACTCCTTTCAGCTTTGTGGTCACAGGCAGATCAGTGGCTGACACTGCTCAATTTGACAGTTGGTAAAGTCGTGTGCGACAACTGTGCCAATCTGCTGAGTGCGCTGAAACAGGGTAAAATAACACACGTGCCATGCATGGCACACGTCCTGAACTTGGTCGTGCAGCGATACATTGCCAAATACCCTGGGGTCCAGGAGGTCTTGCGGCAGGCCAAGAAAATCTCGGGCCATTTCAGAAGATCTTACAAAGCCATGGCCTGCCTTGCTGACATTCAGCGGCGACACAAACAGGCATCTTATTTGTGACTGCCTGACACGATGGAACTCAATGTTGCATATGCTTGATAGGCTGCTCCAGCAGAAACGTGCAGTTAATGACTACCTGTATGAACTCTGTGGCAGGACAGGTCCCGGGGGCGCTTGGGTTTTTTATCACCTCACCAGAGGCTGCTCATGCGTGACGCATGCAGACTTCTGCGGCCATTCAATGAGATTACCAAACTGTTCAGTCACGGCCAAGGCGCCATCAGTGACATCGTACCTTACGCCTTCTTTCTGGAGCGTGCATTGCGTTGTGTCATTGATCAAGCTCTCAAGGAGCAGGAAGATGAGGAAGTCGCAATGTTGGATGAATTCCCAGTGGGTGCTAATCCATCTGAGACAAGTCAACAGTAGGAGTCTGAAGAGGAGTCAGAGGAGGATGGTGCCGGGGGGGGGGGGGATGAGGAGGAGCAAGAAGAGCATGCTTTAATCCTTTCTGGGATCCCTGGTGTTATCCGTGGATGGGGGGAGGAGAACGAGTATGACATTATATTGGATGATGAGCTGGAGGCAGGCCACTACACCGCTTCCAGTTTAGTGCGAATGGGGGCCTTCATGCTCCAGTGATTTAAGGGGGACCCCCGTATAAAAAGCATAAAGGGCAAGGACCAGTACTGGGTGGCAACGTACTTAGACCCCCCCGGTACAAACAAAAAATGGCAGAAATGTTACCAGCATCACAGAGGGCGGTCAGACTGCAGCACTTCCAGGCCTTGCTGTGAGAAATGCTGCATTCTGCTTTTGCGTGCACTGGCAGAGGAATTTCCAGTCACAGAGAGACAGTTGCTGGATGCAATCCAGCAGCATCTGCAAGAAGAGGGTGGTTTGAAGATGTTTTGGTCACTTCAGATATGAGATCCTTCTTTCAACCAAACCATTGACAGCTGTACTCTGGATCCAGCATCAGGGAACGCCTAGACCGCCAGGTGTCCGACTACATAGGGTTAACGGCCGATGTGGACGCTCTGAGGAGTGATGAACCCCTGGACTACTGGGTGGGCAGGCTTGACCTCTGGCCAGAGCTTGCACAATTTGCAATGGAACTGTTGGCTTGCCCCCCATCCAGTGTCCTGTCCGAAAGGACGTTCAGCGCAGCAGGGGGGATCGTGACCGATAAGCGCACTTGCCTAGCTCATGACAGTGTAGACTACCTCACATATATAAAAATAAATGAGGCATGGATCTCTATGGAATTCAACACATGTGACCAGTAGACCATGTTTTATTGAAATTCCTCATGACAGGCCACGCCATCCACCCACAACAATTTATGGTCCTTGTCTTCACTAAATACAGCGGCATAAAAGGCATTTCATGTCCATTGAATGCCTAATTTTTGGGGCCTTTCATGGCCGACAATTATTTTTTCTGTCAATGCCTAATGAACCTTCAGCCACAGAATACAACGTTCTTTGCTGTCAGGTAAACCCATGTGGGCTATTTTTTGGGGCCTTTTATGGCCGACATTTCTGTATCCAGTGAATGCCTGATGTACCTCCAGCCATCAAATACTACATTCTTAGCTGTCAGGTAAACCCATGTTGGCTAATTTTTGGGGCCTATAGTGGCCGACACTTACTTCTGTATCCTGTGAATGCCTAATGTACCTCCAGCCATCAAATACTATGTTCTTAGCTGTCAGGTAAACCCATGTGGGCTAATTTTTGGGGCCTTTTATGGCCGACACTTACTTCTGTATCCAGTGAATGCCTAATGTACCTCCAGCCATCAAATACTATGTTCTTAGCTGTCAGGTAAACCCATGTGGGCTAATTTTTGGGGCCTATAGTGGCCGACACTTACTTCTGTATCCTGTGAATGCCTAATGTACCTCCAGCCATCAAATACTACATTCTTATCTGTCAGGTAAACCCATGTGGCTAATTTTTGGGGCCTTTTATGGCCGTCACTTACTTCTGTATCCAGTGAATGCCTAATGTACCTCCAGTCATCAAATACTACATTCTTAGCTGTCAGGTAAACCCATGTGGGCTAATTTTTGGGGCCTATAGTGGCCGACACTTACTTCTGTATCCTGTGAATGCCTAATTTACCTCCAGCCATCAAATACTACGTTCTTAGCTGTCAGGTAAACCCATGTGGGCTAATTTTTGGGGCCTTTTATGGCCGACACTTACTTCTGTATCCAGTGAATGCCTAATGTACCTCCAGCCATCAAATACTACGTTCTTAGCTGTCAGGTAAACCCATGTGGGCTAATTTTTGGGGCCTATAGTGGCCGACATTTACTTCTGTTTCCTGTGAATGCCTAATGTACCTCCAGCCATCAAATACTACGTTTTTAGCTGTCACGAAAACCCATGTGGCTAATTTTTGTGGCCTTTTATGGCCGACACTTACTTCTGTATCTAGTGAATGCCTAATGCACCTCCAGCCATCAAATACTACATTTTTAGCTGTCAAGAAAACCCATGTGGCTAATTTTTGGGGCCTTTTATGGCCGACACTTACTTCTGTATCCAGTGAATGCCTAATGTACCTCCAGCCATCAAATACTACGTTCTTAGCTGTCAGGTAAACCCATGTGGGCTAATTTTTGGGGCCTTTTATGGCCGACACTTACTTCTGTATCCAGTGAATGCCTAATGTACCTCCAGCCATCAAATACTACGTTCTTAGCTGTCAGGTAAACCCATGTGGGCTAATTTTTGGGGCCTATAGTGGCCGACATTTACTTCTGTTTCCTGTGAATGCCTAATGTACCTCCAGCCATCACATACTACGTTTTTAGCTGTCACGAAAACCCATGTGGCTAATTTTTGTGGCCTTTTATGGCCGACACTTACTTCTGTATCCAGTGAATGCCTAATGCACCTCCAGCCATCAAATACTACATTTTTAGCTGTCAAGAAAACCCATGTGGCTAATTTTTGGGGCCTTTTATGGCCGACACTTACTTCTGTATCCAGTGAATGCCTAATGTACCTCCAGCCATCAAATACTATGTTCTTAGCTGTCAGGTAAACCCATGTGGGCTAATTTTTGGGGCCTATAGTGGGCGACACTTACTTCTGTATCCTGTGAATGCCTAATGTACCTCCAGCCATCAAATACTACATTCTTATCTGTCAGGTAAACCCATGTGGCTAATTTTTGGGGCCTTTTATGGCCGTCACTTACTTCTGTATCCAGTGAATGCCTAATGTACCTCCAGTCATCAAATACTACATTCTTAGCTGTCAGGTAAACCCATGTGGGCTAATTTTTGGGGCCTATAGTGGCCGACACTTACTTCTGTATCCAGTGAATGCCTAATGTACCTCCAGCCATCAAATACTACGTTCTTAGCTGTCAGGTAAACCCATGTGGGCTAATTTTTGGGGCCTATAGTGGCCGACATTTACTTCTGTTTCCTGTGAATGCCTAATGTACCTCCAGCCATCAAATACTACGTTTTTAGCTGTCACGAAAACCCATGTGGCTAATTTTTGTGGCCTTTTATGGCCGACACTTACTTCTGTATCTAGTGAATGCCTAATGCACCTCCAGCCATCAAATACTACATTTTTAGCTGTCAAGAAAACCCATGTGGCTAATTTTTGGGGCCTTTTATGGCCGACACTTACTTCTGTATCCAGTGAATGCCTAATGTACCTCCAGCCATCAAATACTACGTTCTTAGCTGTCAGGTAAACCCATGTGGGCTAATTTTTGGGGCCTATAGTGGCCGACACTTACTTCTGTATCCAGTGAATGCCTAATGTACCTCCAGCCATCAAATACTACGTTCTTAGCTGTCAGGTAAACCCATGTGGGCTAATTTTTGGGGCCTATAGTGGCCGACATTTACTTCTGTTTCCTGTGAATGCCTAATGTACCTCCAGCCATCAAATACTACGTTTTTAGCTGTCACGAAAACCCATGTGGCTAATTTTTGTGGCCTTTTATGGCCGACACTTACTTCTGTATCTAGTGAATGCCTAATGCACCTCCAGCCATCAAATACTACATTTTTAGCTGTCAAGAAAACCCATGTGGCTAATTTTTGGGGCCTTTTATGGCCGACACTTACTTCTGTATCCAGTGAATGCCTAATGTACCTCCAGCCATCAAATACTACGTTCTTAGCTGTCAGGTAAACCCATGTGGGCTAATTTTTGGGGTCTTTTATGGCCGACACTTACTTCTGTATCCAGTGAATGCCTAATGTACCTCCAGCCATCAAATACTACGTTCTTAGCTGTCAGGTAAACCCATGTGGGCTAATTTTTGGGGCCTATAGTGGCCGACATTTACTTCTGTTTCCTGTGAATGCCTAATGTACCTCCAGCCATCACATACTACGTTTTTAGCTGTCACGAAAACCCATGTGGCTAATTTTTGTGGCCTTTTATGGCCGACACTTACTTCTGTATCCAGTGAATGCCTAATGCACCTCCAGCCATCAAATACTACATTTTTAGCTGTCAAGAAAACCCATGTGGCTAATTTTTGGGGCCTTTTATCGCCGACACTTACTTCTGTATCCAGTGAATGCCTAATGTACCTCCAGCCATCAAATACTACGTTCTTAGCTGTCAGGTAAACCCATGTGGGCTATTTTTTGGGGCATATAGTGGCCAACACTTACTTCTGTATCCTGTGAATGCCTAATGTACCTTCAGCCACAGAATATAACGTTATTACCTGTCAGGTAAACCCATGTGGGCTAATTTTTGTGGCCTTTTATGGCCGACACTTACTTATTTAACCTGTGATTGCCTAATGTACCTTCAGCCACATAATACAACATTCTTAGCTGTCAGGTAAACCCATGTGGGCTAATTTTTGGGGCCTTTCATGGCCGACACTTACTTATATATCCTGTGAATGCCTAATGTACCTTCAGCCACAGAATACAATGTTCTTAGCTGTCAGATAAACGCATGTGGGCTAATTTATGGGGCCTGTACTGGCCAACACTTACTTCTTTATCCTGTGAATGCCTCATTTTTCAGACTGGAATTGAAAATCAATGGGTCTGTAAACGTTCCGCCAAATTGTGGAATGGATGCGGACCCATTTTACAGATGTGTGATTGGTCCCTATATGTATTTGACATGTATTTACCTGCTGCTGTCAGTTCTGGCTGATTTATGAAAAAAAAAATTTTTTGCTATAAAAATAAAAAAGAACATTTTTAGGGCAACTTTTCCAATTGCAATACTTCTGTTATGACATTGTCCATGTGGTGGGACTATTTGTGCACAGCTAGTAAGTCTTTTGTGGCTGCAAATATGACCTAAAGGTTTTTAAAGTTCGCCTCCCATTAAAGTCAATGGGGCCCACCGCGAACTTGTGGTTTGCGAACATTTGAGAAAATTTGCGGCTGACGTTCGCGAATTCGCCCTGGCCGATGTTCGTCCATCACTATTGGATCAGGTTATGATCTGATGTGCGATACAACAGATGTTGTGGAAGGACCATTTTCCTACCTGTCATCAGTTAAAAGGGTGACATCTTGATAGCGCTTGGCGTGGTTTGAATAGCCATGAGCACTAAAGGCAACTTTATGTCCCAGTCTTTACCTGATTCTTTAATGAATTGAGATGTTGACAATTGACTGGTTATAGCACTCCACTGCTCCACTAGATGCTGGACGATATGCAATATGAAGTTTCCCTTTTGACCCCCAAGATTTTACACAGCTTAGACATTACCTCACTTGTAAAGTGCCGGCCCTGGTCCGACTCGATCCTTAATGGTAGACCAAATCTGGAAAATACATGGTTAATAAGCAAAGTGGCACATGTTTTAGCAGTGTTATTATGAGCTGGTAAACACTCGACCCACTTGGTAAAAATACAATGTATTTGTTTACCCTGGATGACTTTGTAACAGGACCTAAAGATGATTGTAGCCGTGTTAGTGCACTTGCGACAGAGACATTTGAGTACTGTCCGTGATACTTTTTTTATTTACACTAACATACAATTTTTCAGGACAAGCTTTCGTGGGTATGTCCCCTTTATCAAGATCCAAGCAGTACTGATTCACAAAATGTTTAGCAGAATGGTAAAAAAAACACACAATCTCTAAGCCAAAGGGAAAAAAAAGCTAAAACTAAACAAACATAAACAAATGTAACTGGCAATGGTAATAAAACTAGCATAGTTAGTGAGATAAGAAAGAGGGAGAGCTAAAGACAGGGGGGGTAGTCACAGAGGGGGTCATAAAACTGTAGAATGAGTAAGGAAACCCATATCTAACCCATAATAAAACAAACACAACATCTATAACTCCTGCTATCAGTGACTTGGAATCAGATTCAGAACCCCAAGGTATCTTCTGTGTAAATGCTGACCTGACTGGAAATGTGGATATAACAGAGGAACTTGGAATCATTAATTTGTCAAATCATAAACTTTCTGAACCAGAAATAACAGTCCTCTCCAACTGCCTCACATTCTGCCCAACCACCAAATTAGATAATTTACAGGTATTGTCAGATATTTAGGAATTCTTCAGGAGACTAAGGCTCAAACAATATTTTCACAGTAATGAAAGATATCCTAGGACAATAGAAGGCGACAAAAAGAAAAATAACAGCAACTTCACACCTCCACAAGGACGCAACCCCAAACTGGACACCTATATTGACAGCTTCAGACTTTGAGTTACATCCCTGATATCCACCCAGCAAAAGAAAATTTTATACAACCTTTCACCACTGGAGCGAAGAGCTGTACACGATTTGCGCAATAATCAGACCATCACCATCAAACCAGCATATAAAGGGGGAGCAGTCGTTGTGATGAATACAAACAAATATATACAAGAATAGAGATGGCCTTGCGGTTGGCCCAGAGGTCGGTTCACGGCGAACTTTGCTCGTTCGCAGTTCGCCGATCATGCGAACATATGACGTTGTTCGCGGTGGCCATATTAGTTTACATTGGGGAAAACTTTGACCCATGACACATCCATCAGGTGGAACAGGACAGCCAATTGAGACATTTCAGCACATGGACATACCCCCTACCTTATAAATAGACCTGACCTGGCTGCCATTTTACATTCTGCTTTTTGTCAGTGTAGGGAGAGGTTTGCTATGTGCAGCAGGGATAGATTGTCAGTGACACAGATCGCTCTGTTATAGGTCCACAAAAGTCCTTTCAAGGACTGGTATTTGGTATAGGTGTACTATTCTTTGGTGTGCACTATATAGGGGTGTAATACACTTATACTTTCTAATATAGAAAGCATATTATAGTGGATTTGTATTGTGCACTGTGCAGCATTGTGACTGGTGTGGTGAGCGTTTCTGCAGCGATACTACAACTACAAAGAGTGACAAAAGCACTTTTAAAAAAGTATTATAACTGGTGTGATAGACCAGCAGCCTCCCTAAATGACAGATTGAAGCGGGGTGTTATCTAACAATATACTTTTAAAACAGTGTATTTGGGTACTGCAAAAATGTTGCCTCTTTTGCTGCTTTAACTGTGCTACACACAGTGACAACAGTTACTGGCCAATTTTTTTTTAGAACTGGTGTGATAGACCAGTGGCCCCCCAAAACCACAGATTGAAGCTGGTGTTATCTAACAGTATACTTTTATAACAGTGTATTTGTGTCCTGCAAAAATATTGCCTCTTTTGCTGCGTTAACTGTGCTACACACAGTGCCAAAACTTACTGGCCAATTTTTTGTAGAATTGGTGTGATAGACCAGTGGCCCCCAATACCACAGATTGAAGTGGGGTGTTATCTAACAGTATACTTTTTATAAGTGTATTTGTGTCCTGCAAAAATATTGCCTCTTTTGCTGTGTTAACACTGCTACACACAGTGCCACACTTACTAGCCAATTTTTTGGAGAACTGGTGGGATAGACCAGTGCCCCCCAATACCACAGATTGAGGCGGGTGTTATCTAACAGTATACTTTTATAACAGTGTATTTTTGTCCTTCAAACATTTTGCCTCTTTTGCTGCGTTAACTGTGCTACACACAGTGACAGATTGAAGCGGGGTGTTATATACCTTCTTCCACATATACTGCACTTCTCTAGAGACTTTTTTCACAGGGTAATTTAAAAAACTGACAGGCAGAGGAAGAGGCAGGCCCTTACACAGGGGTGGTAGGGCAGGAGCAGTAGGCCGGAGCCAAAGTGTGAAGTTTCAGAATGTGCGTTCGATTATGTCAAAGGACGCACCAGACTTGTTTGAGTGGCTCACTCAGCCTTTCTCTTCTGCACCCTCTTCATCCTCTCTATCTGCACCCTCTTCACTCTCTGCTGTGTGCACCCCCAAAGACACCACCACCAACACCACCACCACCATATACCCTCCGCTTGAGTCACTGGAATTATTTTCCGATCCATCACAAGACATTTGCGATGCGCAACCTTTGTTGGAATCGGATCAGGAAGAGGAGGTAGCAACAGCCGCCACTCAGCAGTCTGACGACAGTACCCTGATCAGCAAAAGGAGGTTGGTCCCCGCTGTTGCTGCCTACTCTGAGATCTCAAATGTTAGTGGTGGGGAAGGTGACGTCGATGCTGACGTGTCCATGGACATCACGTGGGCGCCCACAAGAGAGGAAGAGGAGGAAACTTCAGAGGGAGAGATGGAAGAGCAGATAGGGAGGAGAAGCAGGCAGAACTTACATTGCACAAGAGGGACAAAGCAGACTGCTAATGTATCAGGAGCGAGCCATCAACCATGTACAGTCACATCTGGTGCTCCCAGGACGCCGGCACATGGCTCCGCAGTGTGGGCTTTTTTTAATGTGTCTGCTGCTGATAATAGTGTTGCCATCTGCAGCCTTTGCAGTCAACGCATAAGTCGCGGTAAGCCCAGTGCAGTGGGAGAAACGCCATCAGAACCCACAAATCCAAACTCCAGGCTCTCACCGTCCAGCCTCTTCTCCTTCTCCTCTCTCCTTACAATTGTCCTCCACTGCACCTTCCATCATGCCATCCTCACGTTGTTCTGGAAAAAGGCAGGCTTCCATGGCCCAAATGTTGGAGCGTAAAAAAATGATGACGCCGGATAACCCTCTTGCCCAACGGTTGACTGCTGGCTTGTCGGAATTGATAGCCCGCCAACTACTGCCATATCAACTGGTGGACTCGGAGGCTTTTCGGAAATTTGTGGCCATTGGAACACCACAGTGGAAGGTCCTAGGAAGGAAATATTTCTTGCAGAAGGGCATTCCAGAGCTATATGGCCATGTTCAGCGGCAAGTGAATGTATCTCTGGTACACAGTGTCGGTGCCAAGATACATCTGACCACAGACACATGGTCTAGCAAACACGGGCAGGGAAGGCATATAACTTTTACTGCCCACTGAGTGAACCTTCTGACGGCTGTCAAGCATGTAACCCATGGCACATGTGTAGATTTGGATGCAGGCCTGCCTCTTCTTCTCCTCCTACTCCATCCTCCCTCTCCTCCTCGGCTGACTCCTCCTTTTCCGCTGCTATCGTCTCTTCCGCTGCGCCGCCCAAGATCCCCAGAACCTATTCCACATGCCAGGTGAGACGTTGCCATGCTGTGCTGCGTCTGTTGTGCCTGTAAGCCAAGAGCCATACTGGTCCTGCACTCCTTTCAGCTTTGCATTCACAGGCAGATCAGTGGCTGACACCGCTCAATTTGACAGTTGGTAAAGTGGTGTGCGACAACGGTGCCAATCTGCTGAGCACGCTAAAACAGGGCAAAATTACACACATGGCATGCATGGCGCAAGTCCTGAACTTGGTCGTGCGGTGATTCGTTGCCAAATACCCTGGGGTCCAGGACATCTTGCGGCAGGAGACTTCTGTATCCTGTGAATGCCTAATGTACCTTCAGCCACAGAATACAACATTCTTTGCTGTCAGGTAAACGCATGTGGGCTAATTTTTGGGGCCTGAAATGAGCGACCATACTTCTGTATCCTGTGAATGCCTAATGTACCTTCAGCCACAGAATACAGCGTTCTTAGCTGTCAGGTGAACGCATGAGGGCTAATTTGTGGGGCCTGTAATGGCCAGGCGACACTTATTTCTGTATCCTGTGAATACCTAATGTACCTTGAGCCACAGAATACAAGGTTCTTTGCTGTCAGGTAAACGCATGTGGGCTAATTTTTGGGGCCTGGATTGGGCGACACTTACTTCTGTGTCCTGTGAATGCCTAATGTACCTTCAGCCACAGAATACAACGTTCTTAGCTGTCAGGTGAACGCATGTGGGCTAATTTGTGGGACCTGGAATGGCCGGGCGACACTTACTTATTTATCCTGTGAATGCCTAATGTACCTCCAGCCACAGAATACAACGTTCTTTGCTGTCAGGTGAACGCATGTGGGCTAATTTTTGGGGCCTGTAATGGCCGACACTTACTTCTGTATCCTGTGAATGCCTAATGTACCTTCAGCCACAGAATGCAAAGTTCTTTGCTGTCAGGTGAACGCATGTGGGTTAATTTTTAGGGCCTGTAATGGCCGGGCGACACTTACTTCTGTATCCTGTGAATACCTAATGTACCTTCAGCCACAGAATACAACGTTCTTAGCTGTCAGGAAAACGCATGTGGGCTAATTTTTGGGGGCTTTAATGAGCGACACTTACTTATTTATCCTGTGAATGCATAATGTACCTCCAGCCACAGAATACATCGTTCTTTGCTGTCAGGTAAATGCATGTGGGCTAATTTTTGGGGCCTGGAATGGGCGACACTTACTTCTGTATCCTGTGAATGCCTGATGTACCTTCAGCCACAGAATACAACGTTCTTAGCTTTCAGGTGAACGCATGTGGGCTAATTTTTGGGGTCTGTAATTGCCGGGCGACACTTACTTCTGTATCCTGTGAATGCCTAATGTACCTTCAGCCACAGAATACAACGTTCTTTGCTGTCAGATGAACGCATGGTGGTTCATTTTTGGGGCCTGTAATGCCGGGCGACACTTACTTCTGTATCCTGTGAATGCCTAATGTACCTCCAGTCACAGAATACAACGTTCTTAGACTTCAGGTGAATGCATGTGGGCTAATTTTTGGGGCCCATTACCGATGGGGGAGCAGAAGTGGTGAGGTGGCGGATATCTCATGATTGATGATTACTGGAACACCGTGGTATACTATCTATCACCTGTATTAATAAGGACACTTGCACTTCTGTCAGAGACAGTATAGAGTATACAGTGTATTATGCAAGCCTAGCATGAGTGTACACTTGTGATGATTTGATTGATGTATATCATACTGCATATGATCACTGTAGGATAATATCATTCTAAATTGCACTAAATAGTGCTTTAGCGCTGCTGAGTTGGATTGAGCTTATATACAATTTATATGTGAAGACTGTCACATTTTCTGTTTTAGTACTTGCAAGTTTACAGTGGCTGCTTTTATTCGAGTTAATTTATTTATTTATTTATTTTATCTTTCATTATTATTATTTCTCTCAACTTGAGAGATTGTTTTACTGTTTCTTTTAACCAGAATTTGAGCGCTGGACGAGTGTTTGCTTGGCCTAGGTTTTGCAACCACTTTTTTACTATAGTTTGTTATTTTACGTCTAGCAGCTATGGATGCTGTGCTTTTTTTTAAAAACAGCTTGATTTAAAAACAGTGTTTACTGGTTCACAAGCGATACAAGCTGACTGTGATTTATCAAGCAGTCTCACTGGTTTGGGCAATGTCTTAGAAAGACAGATTCGCACATGGTGGGACATCTGTACCTTCGAGCAATACTTGAAGGATAAAATCATCATGAGGAGTCTCAGGTGGGAGGTGACTCCACAGGATGGTTTAGATGACGAATTGTCCAAGTAGCTTTTTTAACCAAGTGGGTTTTAAATTGCAAGAATTGATCTTAAAGCGCAAAAAGAAGAAAATGACAATGCTGGAGAATAAAATATCTGAGCTGCAATTGCAGTTAGAACCATATAAAGGATCACCTATAGTTACTAAATTTAATGTTGATATTAAGAAAAAATTGGAAAAAATTAGATAATGATACGCAGAATATAAAAGTTAAGGAATACCATAGAGATGTATCGGATTTTAATAAAAATCAAATATATATTTGGCAAACATCGTCCTTTCCTTTCAGGAACCAAGCTAATGCTATAGCCCACATAGTGGGACCCATGGCAGCTAATGCTGAAGCTAGCAATAGGATGGGAATAAATACCTCCTATAAGGCCCCTAAACCCAACATTTGGCATGAAGTGAAATCTAAAGATAAGGGGAGATCCGCTCCTCAAGCAGGTCCCAGTAATGGCGCTAGTCCTATGCAATATCAAAGACATCCTGTGAACTACGAACTAGAGCAGAGGGGGAGAAATCACAATGAGGATCATCCATCTCCTTGGAGACCCCATACACAAAATAGGTTTTGAAGTATTGAACACAGTGGATAGTTATCAACAATCCCCTTACCGTCCTTTTTTAGGGAGAGGAGGGAGGGGTCGAGGGAGAGGAGGTCGCCCCTGGAGGGGCGGACCAAGGCAATTCCGGCCCACTTACAGAGAAACAGAGAGGTCATACTATCCACAGTGGGAGAGAAACGAACAGCAACAATCCCAGATGCAGTACCGCACAAGGGATGTCAAGCAGGACGAAGGGTCCAGAAAAAGAAGAAGGGAGATGGACTGAAAGGAATATACAATCTTGTGGGAATTGATCTGAATAAAAAATAAATTAAGCTAAATGCTGGTCTAAAATGTGGATAAAAAACCCATAAACAAATTTAATGTGTATATGGACATTCACAAATAGTAAGAAAAATAAACATGAAAAGGTATTTCCTGAATACGAATCCGTCTCAGAATAGAAGCACTAGTGTGAGACCAACACAGACTATTGGTGTTAGCGGTCTGAAGAAAAACTCGCTGTTTAATCCTCCACAGTCATCAAATCAAAATATTGAAGTATTTAAACAAGTAGCAATTAGGGATCTTGAATTAATTAAACCTATAGGGAATGCAAACCCCAGATATATTCAGGAATGAATAGAATCCTTAGAAAAAAAGAAGGATGTTGTTATCAGGCCCGTGGACAAGGGTGGAGGGGTAGTGATTCTGAGCAAGACCTATTCTCATAATCAATTAATGAACATGCTAAGTGATGCGGATACATATGGAATATTACCTAAAGACCCTACTTTCATGTATAGAAGAGATCTACACAACCTATCTCTCAATTGGGCATTATGCCAGCGCCCGAACCTCCTGCAAAGGTTTTTGGGAATGGCACTTGATTTTTGCCTTTCACATAACTATTTCTGGTATGGTGGAAAATTTTATATTCAAAAAAGAGGTGTCGCGATGGGCACGAAGTTCGCGCCCAGTATCGCAAATTTATTTATGGGAGAATGGGAAGACAGAAGTATTTATGCACACCAGAGGGAAGAATTATTGATGTACAGAAGGTACATCGATGATCTCTTCTTTATCTGGGCTGGGTCTGAGACATCTCTACAAGAGTTTGCAAACAAATTTTATTCTGATCAGAAGAATATCCGCTTGGACTTTCCCTGGAGTAAGGAGTCGGTGAATTACTTAGATGTAAATATTTCTATTCAGAACCGAATATTAACAACAAAAGCATATTTCAAGCCAACAGATCGGAATGGATACCTGCCCATACAGAGTGGCCATCACTCTAGCTGGTTAAGAAATATTCCAAAGGGGCAGATGTTGAGGATCCGCCGGAATTGTACCACCTATCAAGACTTTGTTCATCAGTCAGAGATCATAAAGAATAAATTTGTTGAAAAAGGATACAAACCATCGCTGATTGACCAGATGATAGACGTGGTCCGTGTGAGGTCTCAAGACACATGTCTGACTAGTAGAGTGAAAAATATTGACGACAAACATCAGTGGGGCTTCATAACTGACTATAATGTCCAGTACAAACAAATTGAAGACCTGATCTCAAAACACTGGAATGTTTTAAAGATGGACAGAGTTCTGGGTGATGCTTTACCTGAGAACCCTGTCCTTATATACAGAAAGGCTCCCACAATTGGGGACAAAATAGTTAAAAAAGTTTTGGACTCACCACAAATACCTAAATTGTTTTGGAACAGAATGTTTTTTTTCTCCTGTAAGAGATGCAAGGCCTGCTGCTAGGTTAATACCCATTTTAGAGGATTAAATTCCTTTATGTCAAATGCTAATGGGAAACTATTTGAGATCAAAGAGTTTATTTCATGTGCATCCACGCACGTCGTTTATGGACTGGAATGCCCATGCAGCTTAATTTATATAGGCTGCACCAAAAGAACACTGGGTAAACGTATATCAGAACATATCTATAAAATCAGCATTGGATTCAAGGAACATAGTGTGTCCCTACATTTTAGGGAAAAACATGGGTGGGACCCCTCAGAGTTAAAGTTTTGGGGCATGGAGAAAATGCCCTCTTCCTGGAGGGGATCCAATAGGGTTAGGGATCTATCGAAAAAAGAGACCCAGTGGATTTATATGACTAATGCTCTCACGCCTAATAGACTCAATATAGATTTGGATCTCAATTGTTTTTTTTAAGCAATTATTAGACTTAATCTATTTGAGTAAAGGATAGAGTTGAGCGGACACCTGGATGTCCGCGTTCGGCAGGTTCGGCCGAACTTGAAAAAAAATTCCGGGTCCGTGACCCGGACTTTTTCCGAACTTTACCCGGACACCGAACCCCATTGAAGTCAATGGGGACCCGAACTTTCAGGCACTAAAATGGCTCTAAAAAACCAATGGAAAGGGCTAGAGTGCTGCAAATGGCAGCAAATGTAGTTAAGAGCATGGCAAGTGCTCTGCAAACAAATGTGGATAGGGAAATAACTTAAAACAAAAAAAAAACAGAAAAATAAAACAATTTTCTTCATCTGTGAAGGACGAGGCCCATATGGAGTAGGAGGGAGGTTGAGGTGGTGGTGGATGTGGCGGTGTAGGTGGAAGCGGCGGTGGAGAGGGACGAGGTAGCCAACACTGCTTTTTTTTAGTCATTTTAAATTAGGGTACACCCCAAAAGAGTGAGAAAGATCAAAAATATAACAATGGCTGGGTAAGGTCGGTATCCATCTCTATTCTGCACAAGGTACAGAAAAGTCCTGTGGGATCCATGCCTTGTTCATTTTAATGAATGTGAGCTTGTCCACATTGTCTCTGGACAGGCGGCTGCGCTTGTCTGTGATAGCGCCCCCAGCCGTGCTAAATACACGTTCAGATAATACACTGGCTGCAGGGCACGCCAGCACCTCCAAGGCATAAAGGGCAAGCTCAGGCCATGTGCCCAATTTGGAGACCCAGAAGTCTGAAAAATTAGGCATTCAAAGGATAAAGAAGTATGCTTCGACCAGTACAGGCCCCAAAAATTAGCCCACATGGGTTTACCTGACAGCTAAGAACATTGTATTCTGTGGCTGAAGGTACATTAGGCATTCATAGGATACAAAAGTAAGTGTCGGCCAGTATAGGCCCCAAAAATTAGCCCACATGGGTTTACCTGACAGCTAAGAATGTTGTATTCTGTGGCTGGAGGTACATTAGGCATTCACAGGATAAATAAGTAAGTGTCGGCCATAAAAAGGCCCCAAAAATTAGCCCACATGGTTTACCTGACAGCTAAGAACGTGGTATTGTGTGGCTGAAAGTACATTAGGCATTCACAGGATAAATAAGTAAGTGTCGGCCAGTATAGGCCCCAAAAATTAGCCCACATGGGTTTACCTGTAAGCTAAGAATGTAGTATTCTGTGGCTGAAGGTTCATTAGCCATTCACAGGATACAGAAGTAAGTGTCGGCCAGTATAGGCCCCAAAAATTAGCCCACATGGGTTTACCTGACAGCTAAGAACATTGTATTCTGTGGCTGAAGGTACATTGGGCATTCACAGGATAAATAAGTGAGTGTCGGCCATAAAAGGCCCCAAAAATTAGCCCACATGGGCTTACCTGACAGCTAAGAACGTTGTATTCTGTGGCTTGAGGTACATTAGGCATTGACAGGATACAGAAGTAAGTGTCGGCCATTCCAGGCCCCAAAAATTAGCCAACATGGGTTTACCTGACAGCTAAGAACGTTGTATTCTGTGGCTGAAGGTACATTAGGCATTCACAGGATAAATAAGTAAGTGTTGGCCAGTATAGACCCCAAAAATTAGCCCACATGAGTTTACCTGACAGCTAAGAGCATTGTATTCTGTGGCTGAAGATACATTCGGCATTCACAGGATAAATAAGTAAGTGTTGGCCATAAAAGGACCCAAAAAGTAGCCCACATGGGTTTTCCTGACAGCTAAGAACAATGTATTCTGTAGCTGGAGGTACATTAGGCATTCACAGAAAAAATAATTGTCGGCCATGAAATGCCCCAAAAATTAGGCATTCAATGGACATGAAATGCCTTTTATGCCGCTGTATTTAGCGAAGACAAGGACCATGAATTGTTCTGGGTGGATGGTGGTCTGGCGGATATTTGTGGCCTGTCATGAGGATTTTAAATGATACATGGTCTACTGGTCACATGTGTTGAATTCCTCAGAGATCCATGCCTAATCATTTTTATAAATGTGAGGTAGTATACACTGTCATGAGCTAGGCGAGTGAGCTTATCCGTCACGATCCCCCCTGCTGCGCTGAACATCCTTTCTGACAGGACACTGGACGGGGGGGAAAACCAACAGTTCCATTGCAAAATGTTCAAGCTCTGCACAGAGGTCAAGCCTGCCCACCCAGTAGTCCAGGGGTTCATCACTCCTCAGAGCGTCCACATCGGCCGTTAACCCGATGTAGTCGGACAACTGTCGGTCTAGGCATTCCCTGATGCTGTATTTGGAGTACAGCTGTCGATGGGTCGGCTGAAAGAAGGATCTCATATCTGAAGTGACCAACACATCTTCAAACCGCCCTCTTCTTGCAGGTGCTGTTGTATTGCTACCCGCAACTGTCTCTCTGTGACTGGAAATTCCTCTGCCAGCGCACGCAAAAGCAGAATACAGCATTTCTCACAGCAAGGCCTGGAAGTGCTGCATTCTGACCGCCCTCAGAAGCCTGCCCTTTTCCACAACAACGTGAGGACGGCATCATGGAAGGTGGAGTGGAGGACAATTGTGAGGAGAGAGGAGAAGGAGAAGAGGCTGGACAGTGAGAGCCTGGAGTGTGGCTTTGTGGGTTCTGACGGTGTTGCTCCCACTGGGCTCAGTGATGGAAGCTCAGGTGCCTTCTAAAGGTGGTCGTCCCTAGGTGAGTGTTGGGCTTACTATGACTTATGCGTTGACTGCAAAGGCTGCAAATGGCAACACTGTTGTCAGCAGCGGACACACTAAAAAAAGCCCACACTGTGGAGCTATGTGCCGGCGTCATGGGAGCGCCAGATGTGACTGTACATGGTTGATGGCTCGCTCCTGATACATTTGCAGTCTGCTTTGTCCCTCTTGTTCCACCAGCTTCTCCTCCCTATCTGCTGGTCCGTCTCACCCTCCGAACTCCCCTCCTCTTCCTCTCTTGTGGCCACCAATGTGACATCCATAGACACATCATCATCCACGTCACCTCCCCCACCACTAACATTAGAGATCTCGGAGAAGGCAGCAACAGCGGGGACCAACCTCCTTGGGCTGATCTGGGTACTGTCGTCAGACTGCTGAGTGGTGGCTGTTGCTACCTCCTCTTTCTAATCCGATGCCAACAATGGCTGCGCATCGCAAATGTCTTGTGATGGATCGGAAAATAATTCCAGTGACTCAAGCGGAGGGTATATGGTAGTGGTGTTGGTGGTGGTGGTGGTGTCTTTGGGGGTGCACACAGCAGAGTGAAGAGGGTGCAGATAGAGAGGATGAGGAGGGTGCAGAAGAGGAAGGCTGAGTGAGCCACCCCTGCGGAAGGGCCTGCCTCTTCCTCTGCCTGTCATTCTGTAAGAATATTTAATAATATCTCTCGCGCTCGTACTTCATTATGTCAGAATATTTATACTGCTCTGAATATAACAGTATAAAGGAGGAAGGAAGTGATTGGCGCTGCCTGGTGGGGTGTTATGGGAATATATACGTAGGGTACTATGCTTCTAGTAGGATATCCTATAGAAGCCTGTGTAATAATTTAATATTGGAATCTGTGTATAATCAACTAAAATCTGATAAATGACAGACCTGTATAAAACCAGAGCGGGTCTATGTGTAATTTCTAAAATTGAAAAAAACCTATATACATAGCATCAATAAATAAATTTCATACGTACAAAATGTGCAAAGAGAGGTGCAAAAAGTGAATCCAAAAAGTGAAGTGCTAGAAAATAAGATAAAAATTGATCCAATGTGATCCAGTAATAAGTATGTGACCATAATATGACAATTGGTACGTATACTATAAAAATTCTTGATAAATATAAGTAATAGCGTATATATGACCATAAAGTGACAATTGATAGGTATGCTCTTAAAAGTGCCAATAAATATAAGTGGAAAAAATGAATAAATAAATAATTCCCAATAAATAAATAAGTGCAAAGGTGAACCAATTCCTTGGTGAATATATCCGTGCAAAACTAGCGGTACCAAAATGGAAAAATACAGACAAAAGGGTCAGTTAAAATAATCCAACAAATGGATCCAAGTAAATGTGCCATCTCAGTGGTTTAAAAGTCCAAAAAGAGTCCTAAATAAGTGAGGTCCATATATGGTGGTTTTGAAGTGCTCTTTTCTCTATGCCCAAAGTATGGTGGGTGGGCAGAAGGAAAAAGTGTTCCCCTGAGCCTGGGGTCCTGCGCTTACCAGATTCCCTTACCCCTACAGGGGTAAACAGCGGGTCGATTATTAGGGGATCGCTCCCACACACTGGCAATCAGGATCTCCCACGCCCTTGGTATCGCTCCGTAGTAGTAATGAAGATGTCAGCTCAATAGGTATAAATAGGAATCCAGTACAGTGCCCGGGTATGCAGAAGAAAAAGGGAAGGAGCCTCCAATAGTGTAAAATTGTTTCTCAGAACAGCTTTATTATATAAAAAAAGACATGTACTCACAATGTATAAAATTCAAAAGTATGCCCGTCTGGCATAGGAGCCGCAACCTCCTCTCTTGCGGTGCACGTCTGAATGTAGCGTGCGTTCCGACCGCCGGATGTGCGTCCCAAGCCTCGGGTTCAGTAGACGGAAATGACGTGGTCACGCTCTCTACCGGTTTCGTCTCACTAACGTCATCAGGCTTCTCCAGATGACGTCAGTGAGACGAAACCGGTAGAGAGCGTGACCACGTCATTTCCAGATGATGTCAGTGAGACGAAACCGGTAGAGAGCGTGACCACGTCATTTCCGTCTACTGAACCCGAGGCTTGGGACGCACATCCGGCGGTCGGAACACACGCTACATTCAGACGTGCACCGCAAGAGAGGAGGTTGCGGCTCCTATGCCAGACGGGCATACTTTTGAATTTTATACATTGTGAGTACATGTCTTTTTTTATATAATAAAGCTGTTCTGAGAAACAATTTTACACTATTGGAGGCTCCTTCCCTTTTTCTTCTGCATACCCGGGCACTGTACTGGATTCCTATTTATACCTATTGAGCTGACATCTTCATTACTACTACGGAGCGATACCAAGGGCGTGGGAGATCCTGATTGCAAGTGTGTGGGAGCGATCCCCTAATAATCGACCCGCTGTTTACCCCTGTAGGGGTAAGGGAATCTGGAAAGCGCAGGACCCCAGGCTCAGGGGAACACTTTTTCCTTCTGCCCACCCACCATACTTTGGGCATAGAGAAAAGAGCACTTCAAAACCACCATATATGGACCTCACTTATTTAGGACTCTTTTTGGACTTTTAAACCACTGAGACGGCACATTTACTTGGATCCATTTGTTGGATTATTTTAACTGACCCTTTTGTCTGTATTTTTCCATTTTGGTACCGCTAGTTTTGCACGGATATATTCACCAAGGAATTGGTTCACCTTTGCACTTTTTGCACTTATTTATTTATTGGGAATTATTTATTTATTCATTTTTTCCACTTAGATTTATTGTCACTTTTAAGAGCATACCTATCAATTGTCACTTTATGGTCATATATACGCTATTACTTATATTTATCAAGAATTTTTATAGTATACGTACCAATTGTCATTTTATGGTCACATACTTATTACTGGATCACATTGGATAAATTTTTATCTTATTTTCTAGCACTTCACTTTTTGGATTCACTTTTTGCACCTTTCTTTGCACATTTTGTACGTATGAAATTTATTTATTGATGCTATGTATATAGGTTTTTTCAATTTTAGAAATTACACATAGACCCGCTCTGGTTTTATACAGGTCTGTCATTTATCAGATTTTAGTTGATTATACACAGATTCCAATATTAAATTATTACACAGGCTTCTATAGGATATCCTACTAGAAGCATAGTACCCTACGTATATATTCCCATAACACCCCACCAGGCAGCGCCAATCACTTCCTTCCTCCTTTATATTTCTTCAAGTGCTCCCCTTCTAGGGTCGCATTTTTGAAGTGGGCAGCAGCTAGGTGCGGTGTTCATTTGTACATATATACCCCCCATCCTAAGCGCGGAACTACACACACCCTTATAACTGAATATAACAGTGTCTATTTGTGTCAATAAGCAAAGATCTGTGAGGAAGGAGAATCTCCACTCATTTCCACAAATCAATATATAGTGAATTCCTTTTAATTGATTAATTTCTTTTTAAAAGCATATACCAATCTTAGTGAGTACAGTCTACAGTATGGAATATATATAAAATATTTATTCACAAGACATGTAATCACAATATATGATCAAACAGGAAATGACACAAAAATATAACTCTACAGAAAATACTAACTTCAAACAATCAATGCAATGTGATGCTTAGCTCAATAATGAAAGTGAAAGTGAAAGCAAAATGAAAGCAAAAAGAAAGCAAGATTACCATTTCTCCAGGTATAGCATAGCCCATAGGTAAGTGTTCTATATAAACAGACCACAATTGTATGCGAATCGCATAGCCGAAAGTCACTTCACTGCAGATGAAGCGAGAATAAGCCATGCAAAACGGAAGACTTAAAATTGCAAACGGTGCACTAAATCTGATATTAATAAAAATGTATAAAAACAAAAATCATCTTTTTAGAGAAAAATCTACTATGGTTTATACGGCTGGGATTGAAATCTTATTACCCTTAAATATGCAATATAAAACATATAAGGAAGGAATAAACAATTTTTAAATATCAAATAACATAGCAAAGTTATATTTACCACACTTAAGATGGCTGCTAGCTTCAAATGGTCGTTACCAGAGTCCTAAGATGGATGCCTTTCTTAAGATGGTGGTCAGTGAGGGAGGAGTTTCGTTTGGCGTCCCTTTAAAGTTTCAGATGAATGATGGAGCAAGATGGAGTATGTCTGGATGAGTCTATCGATGGATGTAGTAGTGTGTGTGTTGCAAGTATAAGGTGTGTTGTCAGTAGTGATGTGTGTCCTCTCATATCTGGGTTCTTCTTTTATATGGTAAGAAAAAAGAGCTATTAAAATTACCATAAGTTAAACCCAGAGGGATGAAACATTATCCCCATTGGTTGGGATATTCTATACCTTAACTGGTGAGGTCAGAGTCACACCTCTTCAAATAATTAACCCCATGTTTTGTATAATAAAGTTAAATGATGATTTCTCTATATTTAAGATTAATCATAAAACACAACATAAAAACTTGTCCATACTCTCAGTACATACATAAATGTCCATCTGTATCTCCATCATTCACCTTGGCAAGTAATGCCATTTCAATAATTATATTTTTAATACAATATAATATTTTTATATTGGAAATATCTAAATTATCCCAAGACTGCATTTGGTATTATCTCCACAGGAGGCAGTATTGTACTGTTCATTAAATTCAGTATATAACAATAATTAAAATATATCCTTATCTGATGACCTTATTGACCTCTTGCTAGTGAAAGTCAATTACTTATTTGAATTCTGCCATTACTGTTAGACATCGCATCGTGTCTGGTTTGTAGAATTTATGATACTTTGAACATTTAGACACAAACTTCTCTGAAATTAGGTAATTACTGACGAGATACATATGTTCTTACACTTAATAGAAAGAATTCTAAGTAAGATTACTACTGTAAGAATATAAACCCAAAATGTGATATAACATTCCTAAATATATATGTATATGCCTTACATAATATAATGACATAATTATTGCTAATATCTTCTCACACATAATAATGTATCTTAAAAATATATATTCTAAATGAACCTATTGTTCATCTTTAGAATACAGACAATCAAGGAGACATCACCCCCTTAAC
Organism: Pelophylax lessonae; assembly: GCF_965119305.1. NCBI lineage: Eukaryota > Metazoa > Chordata > Amphibia > Anura > Ranidae > Pelophylax > Pelophylax lessonae. The sequence continues at coordinate 35,567,768 of NC_138779.1, read as the reverse complement.
ATAGTGTCAAGCTGACTGAGTCTTATCTGATAGAGATGTCAATGTATTATCTTATTTATGACAAAAGTAAATAGAAATATCTGCTGAAATTATAAGACCCTATTGTAAGAGAAATTTTGCAAGAGGACATATATGAACTTTCTTTCACCTTAAACAAAATGGACGCTGCACTGTCCAGCATCATAAGATGGAATATACATGGCTTTTTAAATCCATTTTTTTTTTCTAATTTTCAATCACCCCAATAATCCTGAAATATCCCATAAGACATCACATTAAATTTGACCTTTTCTCTAAAATTACCATGTGACAAAGGTGGCTAGAGAAGTGCAGTATATGTGGAACAAGGTATATAACACCCCACTTCAATGTGTGGTATTGGGGGTCACTGGTCTATCACACCAGTTGTTCAAAAAATTGGTCTGTAAGTTTGGCACTGTGTGTAGCAGAGTTAACGCAGCAAAAGAGGCAATATTTTTGCAGGACACAAATAGACTTATAAAAGTATACTCAGATAACACCCCACTTCAATATGTGATATTGGGGGGCCACTGGTTTATCACACCAGTTATAATACTTTAAAAGTGCTTTTGTCCCGAATTTGTAGTATTGCTGCAGAAACACTCAACACTAGTGTTGAGCGAACACGGACTGTATTATTCGTGTTCGTACCGAATAATTGGATTTTTTGTACCCGAACACGGACACGGACACTTTACTGTATGTTCGGGTAAAAATCCGTGTTCGGTCGTTTTTTATTTCCGGGTTTTGCATGCTTTGGCGCTCTTTTCATGGCGGGCTTTCAACAGCCAATCAACAATCGTTTAACTGGTGTGCCTTAAGCCATCCCAGCCATGCCTGCAAATGTCTCAGTAGCTGTGATTGGCCGTCTGAAGCATGTGACCAAGTCTTTATAAGTTCCAGGCAGCCGCAGCGTCTTCATTCTGCTGCCTAGATCAGGGACAGAGCACACATCAACGTGCTGGCTGCTGATTAGGGAAAGACAGGCAGGAAAAAACCATTTGTGTCCGGATAGAATTGAGGGACAGGTCGGAGTGTTTAGGCAGGGCGAGTTGTAGGCATTTTAGGGATAGAGTCTGCTGAATTATAGGGTCAGTGTCTTCTACAAAGTACAATCGATATTGCTGTGTGGGGGGTGGGGTGACTCTGCACTCAATCCTGATCTACGATCTCTTCTCAATCCTGTTAGGGAGAGGCTGCTGCTGCTGAATTCTAGGGAAACTGTGTTCTACAAACTACAATCGATATTGCTGTGTGGTGTGGGATAGGAGATAGGCAGGTGTCAGTGATCCACATCCATTTTTCTGTGTGTGAGCTGCAGTGAACACAATCTTTTTGGGCTGCAGTGAAAACAATCTTTTTGGGGTGCAGTGAACAACGTCCTTTTTGGGGTGCGGTGAACAAAATCTTTTTGGGGTGCAGTGAACAAAATCCTTTTTGGGGTGCAGTGAACAACATCCTTTGTGGGGTGCAGTGAACAAAATCCTTTGTGGGGTGCAGTGAACACAATCTTTGTGGGGTGCAGTGAACACAATCTTTTTGGGGTGCAGTGAACAACATCCTTTTTGGGGTGCAGTGAACACAATCTTTGTGGGGTGCAGTGAACACAATCTTTTTGGGGTGCAGTGAACAAAATCCTTTTTGGGGTGCAGTGAACACAATCTTTGTGGGGTGCAGTGAACACAATCTTTTTGGGGTGGAGTGAACAAAATCCTTTTTGGGGTGCAGTGAACAACATCCTTTTTGGGGTGCAGTGAACAAAATCCTTTTTGGGGTGCAGCGAACACAATCTTTTTGGGGTGCAGTGAACAAAATCCTTTGTGGGGTGCAGTGAACACAATCTGTGTGGGGTGCAGTGAACACAATCTTTTTGGGGTGCAGTGAACAAAATCCTTTTTGGGGTGCAGTGAACAACATCCTTTTTGGGGTGCAGTGAACAAAATCCTTTTTGGGGTGCAGTGAACACAATATTTTTGGGGTGCAGTGAACAAAATCCTTTGTGGGGTGCAGTGAACACAATCTTTGTGGGGTACAGTGAACAGAATCTTTGTGGGGTGCAGTGAACACAATCTTTGGGGGGTACAGTGAACACAATCTTTTTGGGGTGCAGTGAACAAAATCCTTTTTGGGGTGCAGTGAACACAATATTTTTGGGGTGCAGTGAACAAAATCCTTTGTGGGGTGCAGTGAACACAATCTTTGTGGGGTACAGTGAACAGAATCTTTGTGGGGTGCAGTGAACACAATCTTTGGGGGGTACAGTGAACACAATCTTTTTGGGGTGCAGTGAACAAAATCCTTTGTGGGGTGCAGTGAACACAATCTTTGGGGGGTACAGTGAACACAATCTTTTTGGGGTGCAGTGAACAAAATCCTTTGTGGGGTGCAGTGAACACAATCTTTTTGGGGTGCAGTGAACAAAATCCTTTTTGGGGTGCAGTGAACAACATCCTTTTTGGGGTGCAGTGAACACAATCTTTTTGGGGTGCAGTGAACAAAATCCTTTGTGGGGTGCAGTGAACACAATCTTTGTGGGGTACAGTGAACAGAATCTTTGTGGGGTGCAGTGAACACAATCTTTGGGGGGTACAGTGAACACAATCTTTTTGGGGTGCAGTGAACAAAATCCTTTGTGGGGTGCAGTGAACACAATCTTTGGGGGGTACAGTGAACACAATCTTTTTGGGGTGCAGTGAACAAAATCCTTTGTGGGGTGCAGTGAACACAATCTTTGTGGGGTGCAGTGAAAACAATCTTTTTGGGGTGCAGTGAACAAAATCCTTTTTGGGGTGCAGTGAACAACATCCTTTTTGGGGTGCAGTGAACACAATCTATTGGGGGTGCAGTGAACAAAATCCTTTGTGGGGTGCAGTGAACACAATCTTTGTGGGGTACAGGGAACAGAATCTTTGTGGGGTGCAGTGAACACTATCTTTGGGGGGTACAGTGAACACAATCTTTTTGGGGTGCAGTGAACAAAATCCTTTTAGGGTGCAGTGAACACAATCTTTGTGGGGTGCAGTGAACAAAATCCTTTTTGAGGTGCAGTGAACACAATCTTTGTGGGGTGCAGTGAACACAATCTTTGTGGGGTACAGTGAACACAATCTCATACTTCTGAAGATTTGAGGGTGCTGCCTGTTCCATACTCCTCCTCCTACTGCTCAACCATCCTTTTAGGGGTACAAACAATAGTAATTGGGGCCTAGTGTGGTGGTGTACGTGTGAGATACATACACTTTCTTTTTGATCATATTTCCTATTCCGCTATTCAATAAAAACCTTTGAGGATCAATTGAATTGCGGGATAGTCTGTGTCGGTACGTGTGAGATCCACCTTTCCAAGTTTTTGAGGTTCATCTCATACTTCTGAAGATTTGAGGGTGCTGTCTGTTCCATACCCCTCCTACTCCTCATCCATCCTTTTAGGGGTAGAAACAATAGTAATTGGGGCCTAGTGTGGTTTTGTACGTGCGAGATACATACACTTTTTTGGATCATATTTCCTATTCCGCTATTCAATAAAAACCTTTCTAGGGCAAGATCTTAAATTACAGAAATATGAGGAGACCGTCAAATAAGGGCGGTGGCCTGGGTCGTGGTGCTGCTGGTAGAGCTCCTGTTGCAAGCAGAGGACGTGGTCGATCTGTGCCAGCTACACGCACAAGTGAAACACCTTCCTCAAGTGTGAGTAGGCGACAGAACCTGCATCAGTATTTGGTAGGGCATCATACGCCCCTAGAAGTGATGAGGCCAGAACAAGTGGAGGCGATAGTAGATTGGTTTGCTGCTGACAGTGCCTCCAGTTCCTTCACATTGTCTCCCACCCAGTCTACTGCAGAAAGGTCACAGTTGGCACCTGCAGCCGATGTCCAACCGTCTTTCACCTCACCCCCTTGCAAATCAGGCAAGCAGTCTGAGCCCCAAGCCATACAGCAGTCTCTTCTTCTTTTTGATGACTCTGTCAGCAGGGTTTCCCAGGGCCATCCACCTAGCCCTGCCCCAGAAGTGGAAGAGATTGAGTGCAGCGAAGCCCAACCACTTATTTCTCAAGATGAGTACATGCAAGGATCCTCGCAGCACGTCTCCGATGATGACGAAACGCAGGTGCCAACTGCTGCGGCGTTCAGCATTGTGGAGACCGACAAGGAGGGCAGGGGTGAAGACTGGGTGGAAGATGATGTGGAGGACGATGAGGTCCTCGACCCCACATGGAATGAACGTCATGCAGGTGACCTGAGTAGTTTGGAGGAAGAGGCGGTGGTCGCACAGAGCCACCAGCACAGCAGAAGAGGGAGCAGGGTGCAGAAGCGGAGCGGCCGTGCCCTAGACACTACGCCCGCTACTGCCCAACGCAGCAAGGGAATGAGCGCACCAAAGTCAGCTCAAAGGAGTTCTCTAGCGTAGAAGTTCTTTAGAAAATGTGCTGATGACAGGACACGAGTGGTTTGCACCCTGTGCAATCAGAGCTTGAAGCGAGGCATAAACCTTCTCAACCTGAGCACAACCTGCATGATCAGGCATCTAAGTGCAAAGCACGAGCTGCAGTGGAGTACACACCTTCAAAACCAAGAAACGTCTCTGGCTCATCCTGCTTCCTCTTCTGCTGCAGTCTCGGCCGCTCCAGCCACATCTGTAGTGATACCGGCACCTGCCACCCCGCAAACAGACGATCTGTCAGCAACACCACCACCTGGGTCACCAACAACCATCTCCACAATGTCCCGTGGAAGCGTTCAGCTTTCCATCTCCCAAACACTTGAGAGGAAGAGGAAGTACCCCCCTACCCACCCGCGATCCCTGGCCCTGAATGCCAGCATTTCAAAATTATTGGCCTTTGAAATGCTGTCATTCCGTCTGGTGGAGACGCACAGTTTTAAAAACCTTATGTCGGTGGCTGTCCCACAGTACGTCGTGCCCAGCCGCCACTACTTTTCCAGGCAAGCCATCCCTTCCTTGCACAACCAAGTGGGGGAAAAAATCAGGTGTGCACTGCGCAACGCCATCTGTGCCAAGGTCCACCTAACTACCGATACGTGGACCAGTAAGCACGGTCAGGGGCGTTATATCTCCCTAACGGCACACTGGGTAAATGCAGTGGCGGATGGGCCTGAGGCGGATAGCAATTTGGCGCATGTCCTTCCACCACCGAGGATTGCAGGGCGCTTCAGTTTGCCTCCTGTTCCTAACTCCTCCTACTCCGCTTCCTCATCCTCTACCGCCTCCTCATCCGGACAGCGTAACACCTTCACCACCAACTTCAGCACGGCCAGGGGTAAACGACAGCAGGCAGTTTTACAACTTGCCAGTTTGGGGGACAAAACACACACCGCGCAGGAGTTGTGGAGGAGCATGGAACAGCAGACAAATGAGTGGTTGCTGCCAGCGAGCCTCAAGCCCGGCCTGGGCGAAATCTCATAGCAGCTCTGGGCCTAGCCGGTTTGACGCACATCCCTTGCCTGGCGCATGTGCTGAATTTGGTGGTGCAGAGGTTCCTTAAAAACTACCCCGATATGTCAGAGCTGCTGCAGAAAGTGCGGGCCGTTTGTGCGCACTTTCGGCGTTCTCACCCTGCTTCTGCTCGCCTGGCAGCGCTGCAGCGTAACTTCGGCCTTCCCGCTCACCGCCTCATATGTGACGTGCCCACAAGGTGGAACTCCACCTTGCACATGCTGGAAAGACTGTGCGAGCAGCAGCAGGCCATAGTGGAGTTTCAGCTGCAGCACGCACGCGTGAGTCGCTCTGCGGAAAAGCACCACTTTACCACCAATAACTGGGCCTCCATGCGAGACCTGTGTGCCTTGTTGCGCTGTTTTGAGTACTCCACCAACATGGCCAGTGGCAATGACGCCGTTCTCAGCTTAACTATCCCACTTCTATGCCTCCTTGAAAAAACAATTCGGGCGATGATGGAAGAGGATGTGGCACAGGATGAGGAGGAGGAGGAGGATGAAGAGGTAACATTTCCAAGGCTTTCAGGGCAGTCATTCGCAAGGGGCTCCGAGGGTGGGTTCCTGCACACACAAACGCCAGGGACACAATTGTCCAGCAGGGGCACAGTTCTGGAGGATGAGGAGGAGGAGGAGCTGGAGGAGGAGATGGAACCATGTTCACAGCAGGGTGGCACCCAGGCCAGCTCATGGCCATCACTGGTGCGTGGCTGGGGGGATACAGAGGACACGGACGATACACCTCCCACAGAGGACAGCCTTTCGTTGCCTCTGGGCAGCCTGGCACACATGAGCGATTACATGCTGCAGTGTCTCCACAACGACCGCCGAGTTGCCCACATTCTAACTTGTGCTGATTACTGGGTGGCCACGCTGCTGGATCCCCGTTACAAGGACAACGTACCGTCCTTAATTCACTCACTGGAGCGCGATCGCAAGATGCGCGAGTACAAGCGCACGCTGGTAGACGCCATGCTGCTGGCATTCCCATCTGACAGCGGGGCCGCAGTGGAAGCACAAGGCAGAGGAGGAGGAGGAGGAGGTCGCCAACGCAACCAGGGCACCGCCAGCACCTCAGAAGGCAGGGTTAGCATGGCCGAAATGTGGAAAAGCTTTGTCAGCACGCCACAACAAACAGCAGCACCAGCAGCTCAGATGGAACATCTTAGCAGGAGGCAGCATTTTACCAACATGGTGGAGCAGTATGTGTGCACACGCCTACATGTAGTGAATGAGGGGTCTGCCCCCTTCAACTTCTGGGTCTCCAAATTGGGCACATGGCCTGAGCTTGCCCTTTACGCCTTGGAGGTGCTGGCGTGCCCTGCAGCCAGTGTATTATCTGAACGGGTATTTAGCACGGCTGGGGGCGTTATAACAGACAAGCGCAGCCGCCTGTCCAGAGACAATGTGGACAAGCTCACGTTCATTAAAATGAACCAGGCATGGATCCCACGGGACTTTTCCGTACCTTATGCAGAATAGCAATGGATACCGACCTTACCCACCCATTGTTCCATTTTTGCTCTTTCTCACTCTTTTGGGGTGTACCCTCATTTAAAATTTGTGAAAAGAAGCAGTGTTGGCTACCTCGTCCTCCTCCTCAGGGCCAGATTAACGTAGGGGCTATTGGAGCTGCAGCTCCAGGCCCCTACCTTTTATATAGGCCCCGGGTTGGCCATATTCACTGTTACCGCTCTTCTGTCACTTGTAAACACAGAAGTCTGGCTTCTATGCTCGCTTCCCCAGGCAGCACCCTCAGAACCTCCCCACACAGCGCGAAGGCCGGACAAGGAGGGACAGTTGCCGATGCATGGATGTGTTTATGGGCTTCAGAGACAGCATCCCATGTTGAATTAGGCATGCATGGCTGCACCCTTCCTCCTCTGGGTGCATGGCAAGGCACGGCCCTTAAGGCCCTTCAAAATCCTCAGCACCAAGCCCATGATGCTCTTAATCCGGCCCTGGTCCTCCTCCACCGCCGCTTCCACCTACACCGCCCATAGGTGTGCGCAGCCTATTGCATTAAGGTGTGCACCCCAAAGTTGAAATACACATGCATGTGTTTGCCAGCAGGCAGAGTAATGTATCGGGGCCATGTACCTGTAGGCAAAGAGAAATAGAGCAGAGCAGGTCGGAGGGAGATCTTTCCCATCTCCTCACTGGCAATGCTATGTGCCCTAGGTGATTAGGGTGTGCCCAGGCACACCCGGCACATCCTGTGCGCATGCCTATGTCACCGCCACATCCACCACCACCTCAACCTCCCTCCTACTCCATATGGGCCTCGTCCTTCAGAGATGAAGAAGAACATTGTTTTATTTTTCTGTTTTTTTTTTGTTGTTTTAAGTTATTTCCCTATCCACATTTGTTTGCAGAGCACTTGCCATGCTCTTAATTACGTTTTGCTGCCATTTGCAGCACTCTAGCCCTTTCCTTTGGTGTTTTAGAGCCATTTTAGTGCCTTAAAGTTCGGGTCCCCATTGACTTCAATGGGGTTCGGTGTCCGGGAAAAGTTCGGTAAAAGTCCGGGACACGGACCCAGACTTTTTTTTAAAGTTCGGCCGAACCCGTCGAACACGGACATCTAGGTGTCCGCTCAACCCTACTCAACACACCAGTCACAATGCTGCACAGTGCACAATACAAATCCACTATAATATGCTTTCTATATTAGAAAGTATATTGTAAGTGGATTACACCCCTATATAGTGCACTGCACACCTATAACAAATACCAGTCCTTAAAATTACTTTTGTGGACCTTAACAGAGCGATTTGTGTCACTGACGATCTGTCCCTGGTGCACACAGCAGACCTCTCTCTACACTGACAAAAATGAGACAGTACACCTATACCAAATAACAGCCCTTAAAATTACTTTTGTGGACCTTAACAGAGCGATTTGTGTCACTGACGAGCTGTCTCTGGTGCACACAGCAAACCTCTCCCTATACTGACAAAAGAGACAGTACACCTATACCAAATACCAGCCCTTAAAAGGACTTTTGTGGACCTTAACAGAGCAATTTGTGTCACTGAAAATCTGTCCCTGGTGCACACAGCAGACCTCTCCCTACACTGACAAAAAGCAGAATGTGAAATGGCCGCCAGCTCAGGTCTATTCATAAGGTAGGGGGTATGTCCATGTCCTGAAATGTTTCAATTGGCTGTCCCGTTCCACCTGATGGCTGTGTCATGGGTCAAAGTTCTCCCCAATGTAAACTAATATGGCTGCCGCAAACAACGCCATATGTTCGCAAAATCGGCAGGCTGTGAACAAGCAAAGTTTGCCGTGAACCGCAAGGCCATCCCCAATCTGCAGTGATCTCTATTCCTACTGGTTTGAAATCCCTATAGAAAGATCCACAACTTAGTAAAGGTTACTGTGGCTGATATCTGCAGTGATCTCTATTCCAACCGGTCTGAGATCCCTATAGTAAGATCCACAACTGAGCAAAAGTTACTGTGGCTGATATCTGCAGTGATCTCTATTCCTACAGGTCTGTGATCCCTATAGAAAAATCCACAACTGAGCAAAGTGGCTGTGGCTGAAATCTACAGCGATCTCTATTCCTACAGGTCTGTGATCCCTATAGAAAGATCCACAACTGAGCAAAGGTTACTGTGGCTGATATCTGCAGTGATCTCTATTCGTACAGGTCTGTGATCCCTATAGAAATCTACAGCGATCTCTATTCCTACAGGTCTGTGATCCCTATAGAAAGATCCACAACTGAGCAAAGGTTACTGTGGCTGATATCTGTAGTGATCTCTAGTCCTACAGGTCTGAGATCCCTATAGAAATATCCACAACTGAGCAATGGTTACTGTGGCTGATACCTGCAGTGATCTCTATTCCTACAGGTCTGAGATCCCTATAGAAAGATCCACACCTGAGCAATGGTTACTGTGGATGATATCTGCAGTGATCCCGATTCCTACAGGTCTGAGATCCCCATAGAAAGATCCACAACTGAACAATGGTTACTGTGGCTGAAATCTGCAGCGATCTCTATTCCACCAGGTCTGTGATCCCTATAGAAACATCCACAACTGAGCAATGGTTACTGTGGCTGATACCTGCAGTGATCTCTATTCCTACAGGTCTGAGATCCCTATAGAAAGATCCACACCAGAGCAAAGGTTACTGTGGCTGATATCTGCAGTGATCTCTATTCGTACAGGTCTGTGATCCCTATAGAAAGATCCACAACTGAGCAATGGTTACTGTGGATGATATCTGCAGTGATCCCGATTCATACAGGTCTGAGATCCCCATAGAATGATCCACAACTGAGCAATGGTTACTGGAGCTGATATCTGCAGTGATCTCTATTCCTACAGGTCTGTGATCCCTATTGAAAGATCCACAACTGAGCAAAGGTTAATGTGGCTGATATCGGCAGTGGTCTCTATTCCTACAGGTCTGTAAATATTATAGAATGTTGCAGAAACTGATCGATGAACAATTCTATGACTGATATCTGATGTAAAGAAAGACAGCCCTCCCTACCTCACACAGGAACCCGTCCATCCTTACACTGCGAGGAATCTGCACTGTCTGACTAAAAAAAAAAAAAAAACTACTCTCTCCCTGCCTGAATCACGTGCCTGTCTCTGCCTCATCACCCGCACAATGACACTACACGCTGCGGCTGCGCGAGCAGCCTTTATGTAGTGTGGGGCGTGTATACTTGGCCCCTCAGCGATGATTGGCAAAAGGCAGCCTGCCTTTAGTCCAATCATGACAGAGATCATTTGATTGGCTAAAGCATGAGGTCAGGCTGCACGCGCATTATGTGAAACTCGAATTACCCACAAAGAAGCATATTTGTTCGTCATTCGACGAACGATCGAATTGGCGATGTTCGAGTCAAACTTACCTTCGACTCAAACTCGAAGCTCATCCCTAGTGTTCAGGCACCACCAACACCAAAGGCCCAATTCCAGTTTCAGTCCCTGCCCTAACCTTCCAGGTCCACATCACTCCAGTAGGTTTACATAGCCGACACCTAACCTTGGCCAGGTCAGATGACAGCACAGCGCCCCCACTAGATCACTGATAAGAACAGATACTACACTTGATCTTAGCCAATTTTAAATTTGTATGGAATTTTTACAAGCAAGGCCCATTCCTGCGCCCAGCCAGAGTAACTGTGAGAGGTTGCGGTGTTCAGGCACCACCAACAACCAAGGCCCAATTATTCTTCACCTGTATGACAAGTTCATGCGATTTCAAATTTATATGGAAGTTTTACCAGCAGGGCCCGTTCCTGCGCATAGCAAAAGTAACTGTGAGGGGTTGCGGTGTTCAGGCACCACCAATAACCAATGCCCAATTTTTCTGCATCTCTACGATAAGTTCATGTAATCTCAAATTCGTATGGAATTTTTACCAGCAGGGCCCGTTCCTGCGCTCAGCAAAAGTAACTGCGAGCGGTTGTGGTGTTCAGGCACCACCAACAACTGGCCCAAATTTTCTGCCCCTGTATGACAAATACATGTGATTTCCAAATTGGTATGGAATTTTTACCATCAGAGCCCGTTCCTACGCCCAGCAATCGTAACTGCGAGGGGTTGAGGTGTTTAGGCACTGCCAACAACCAAGGCCCAATTTTTCTGCACCTCTATGACAAGTTCATGCGATTTCAAATTTGTAGGGAATTTTTACCAGGAGGGCCCGTTCCTGCTTCCAGCAAGAGAAAGTGCGAGGGGTTGCGGTGTTCAGGCACCACCAACAATGAAGGGCCAAATTTTTCTGCACCTGTATGACAAGTTCATGCGATTTTAAATTTGTATGAAATTTTTACCAGCAGGGCCCGTTCCTGCCCCAGCAAGAGTAACTGCGAGGGTTTGCAGTGTTCAGGTACCGCCAACCACCAAGGCCCAATTTTTCTGCACCTGTATGACAAGTACATGCGATTTCCAAATTGGTATGGAATTTTTACCAGCAGGGCCCGTTCCTGCGCCCAGCAAGAGTAACTGTGAGGGGTTACGGTGTTCAGGCACCCCCCAACACCAAAGGCCCAATTTATCTACACCTGTATGACAAGTACATGCGAATTTCCAAATTGGTATGGAATTTTTACCAGCAGGGCCCATTCCTGCGTCCAGCAAGAGTAACTGCAAGGGTTGGGGGTGTTCAGGCACCGTCAACAACCAAGGCCCAATTTTTCTGCACCTGTATGACAAGTACATGCGATTTCAAAATTTGTATGGAATTTTTAGCAGCAGGGCCCATTCCTGCGCCCAGCAAGAGTAAGGCCCTTTTCACACTAGCAGACTGTTCAGATCCGCCTGTCAGTTTTTCAGGCGGAAATGAACGGTCACCCCATGCATCTCTATGGGGCATCGGATGTCAGCAGGGACAAGTCTGCTGACATCCGATCCGGTCCGTCAAACCTGGACGGATGGAAACCCTATTTTCCATCCGTCCAGTGGATCGGTCCGTTCTCATCTGATTCTCCCATAGAGAACAGCGCAGAGACAGAGCTGCCATCTGCCTGCTCAGCGGGGGATTGGCGGATCGATCCCCCGCTGAGAAAAACGGAGTCCGACGTCGGACTCCTATGTGTGAAAGGGGCCTAACTGTGAGGGGTTACGGTGTTCAGGCACCACCAACAAGCAAGGCCCAATTTTTCTGCACCTGTATGACAAGTACATGCGATTTGAAATTTGTGTGTATATTTGTATATGACCTTTTTTCCTTTAGAAATTTCAGTATTGCTGCAGCAGGCTACATACATCGTAGAGATGCACTACTTTACAGGCACATTCAGGGGACCCCCAGGCACGATATTTGAAGGAATTTTTCATTTTTATAGTATCACTTTGTGGCTCATTAAAATCAGTAAATCACTGCTCCTTTAACCACTTGCCGACTGCCTAACGACGATTTACGTTGGCAGTCAGCCCCTCACAGGCAAAGCGACGTAGGTGTACGTCGCTAGCCTGCGAGGGTCTAGGGAGCGAGCGTGCGCCACTGGAGCCGCGCTGCTGCTCCCGCTCGCTCACAGACCCCCCCCCCCCCCCGCGCGAGTGACTGGTGGACCCGATGTCCGCCGGTCACTCGCGATCAACGGTTACAGCGGGAGAAAGCCAGGCTGCTAATGTAAACAAAGCCGCCTGTCATTCTCCCTTGTGTAACAGCACAGATCATACGGTCCCGCTATGTAGGACCGTAGATCTGTGCTGTTACACACACAGCCACATCCAATCACAGTAAGAATCACGCCCCTAGGGACACACTTAACCCCTCCCTCTCAAATAAAGTTAACCCCTTCCCTGCCAATGTCATTTTTACAGTAACAGTGCATATGTATAGCACTGATTATTGTAGTAATGTCACTGGTAACCCCAAAAGTGTCAAAAATGTCAGTCAAGGGTCCGATCTGTCCGTCGCAATGTCGCAGTCCCGCAAAAAAAATCGCAGATCGCCGCCATTACTCGTTAAAAAAAAAGCAATAAAAATGACAAAAATCTTTCCCTTAGTTAGTAAACGCAATAACTTTTGCGCAAACCAATCAAAATACGCTTTTTGCGATTTTTTTTACCAAACATATGTAGCAGAAAACAAATTGGCCTAAAATGTTAAAAAATTTTGATTTTTACATTTTTTTGGGCTGAATTTCATAAAAAAAAAGTGAAAATATTGTTATTTTTGCAAAACTGTCGCTCTTTTTTTGTTTATAGTGCATGATCAAAAAATTGCACAGGTGATCAAATACCACCAAAAGAAAGCTCTGTTTGTGGGAAAAAAAGGACATCAATTTCATTTGGGTACAGTGTCGCACGACCGCGCAATTGTCCGTTAAATTTGGGCAGTGCCGAATTGCAAAATAGGCCCTGGTCAGGAAGGGGGTAAAATCTTCCGGGGCTTAAGTGGTTAAAAAAACGATTGTTTTTAAAAAGTGTATGGAGGTCAGTACCCGGACCCCTGTACACTTTTTTGGGGCAATAACTTGCATTTAAAGCCTCGTACACACGCAACGATTATCGGCCGACTGATCGTCCGACTTTTGTCCAGAGTTGTGTTTTGTTGGTTGGAATGTGCTCTAGACTGCACTGGACTTTTGTTGGCCGACAGAAAATGACGTCACTACGTTCGACGCACGTCCGACGCTACAAAAGAGGAAGTGAGTTTTTGGCCATGACCCTTCTGGGTATCTCTCTGTGATTTCGGTAGCATTTGTCTGGTTAACGACATTTCGCTAGTTTCCGAGAGATCGTTCGAGAATTTATTATGGAGACAGAGGATTCGACTCTTGCTGTAGTTGGGCTGGGAGTTATGGCTCTGAGCCAAGTTATGAGCAAGAGGAAGAAGAAGCGGACCTCCTGGACCAAAAATTGGTTGCTTAACCGTGATCAATTTTCACACATGTCCTTGCTGAGGGAGCTCCAGGAAAATAATCCTGATGACTTCAGGAATTATTTGAGGATGACGGATCCCATCTTTCACCATCTTCTTGCCCTGGTGTCCCCCTATATTATCAAGCAGGATACGTGTATGCGGGTTGCAATTACTCCTGAATAGTGTTGAGCGAACACGGACTGTATTATTCGTGTTCGTACCGAATAATTGGATTTTTTGTACCCGAACACGGACACGGACACTTTACTGTATGTTCGGGTAAAAATCCGTGTTCGGTCGTTTTATTTCCGGGTTTTGCATGCTTTGGCGCTCTTTTCATGGCGGGCTTTCAACAGCCAATCAACAATCGTTTAACTGGTGTGCCTTAAGCCATCCCAGCCATGCCTGCAAATGTCTCAGTAGCTGTGATTGGCCGTCTGAAGCATGTGACCAAGTCTTTATAAGTTCGAGGCAGCCGCAGCGGCGTCATTATGCTGCTTAGATTCAGGGACAGAGCACACATCAACGTGCTGGCTGCTGATTAGGGAAAGATAGGCAGGAAAAAACCATTTGTGTCCGGATAGAATTGAGGGACAGGTCGGAGTGTTTAGGCAGGGCGAGTTGTAGGCATTTTAGGGATAGAGTCTGCTGAATTATATAGGGTCAGTGTCTTCTACAAACTACAATCGATATTGCTGTGTGGGGGGTGGGGTGAATCTGCACTCAATCCTGATCTACGATCTCTTCTCAATCCTGTTAGGGACAGAGTCTGCTGAATTTTAGGGAAACTGTGTTCTACAAACTACAATCGATATTGCTGTGTGGGGGGTGGGGTGAATCTGCACTCAATCCTGATCTACGATCTCTTCTCAATCCTGTTAGGGACAGAGTCTGCTGAATTTTAGGGAAACTGTGTTCTACAAACTACAATCGATATTGCTGTGTGGGGGGTGGGGTGAATCTGCACTCAATCCTGATCTACGATCTCTTCTCAATCCTGTTAGGGACAGAGTCTGCTGAATTTTAGGGAAACTGTGTTCTACAAACTACAATCGATATTGCTGTGTGGTGTGGGATTGGAGATAGGCAGGTGTCAGTGATCCACATCCATTTTTCTGTGTGTGAGCTGCAGTGAACACAATCTTTTTGGGCTGCAGTGAACACAATCTTTTTGGGCTGCAGTGAACACAATCTTTTTGGGCTGCAGTGAACACAATCTTTTTGGGCTGCAGTGAACACAATCTTTTTGGGCTGCAGTGAACACAATCTTTTTGGGGTGCAGTGAACAAAATCTTTTTGGGGTGCAGTGAACACAATCCTTTTTGGTGTGCAGTGAACACAATCTTTGTGGGGTGCAGTGAACAAAATCCTTTGTGGGGTGCAGTGAACACAATCTTTTTGGGGTGCAGTGAACAAAATCCTTTTTGGGGTGCAGTGAACAACATCCTTTTTGGGGTGCAGTGAACACAATCTTTTTGGGGTGCAGTGAACAAAATCCTTTGTGGGGTGCAGTGAACACAATCTTTTTGGGGTGCAGTGAACACAATCTTTTTGGGGTGGAGTGAACAACATCCTTTTTGGGGTGCAGTGAACAAAATCCTTTTTGGGGTGCAGTGAACAAAATCATTTTTGGGGTGCAGTGAACACAATCTTTTTGGGGTGCAGTGAACACAATCTTTGTGGGGTGCAGTGAACACAATCTTTTTGGGGTGGAGTGAACAACATCCTTTTTGGGGTGCAGTGAACAACATCCTTTTTGGGGTGCAATGAACACAATCTTTTTGGGGTGCAGTGAACACAATCTTTGTGGGGTACAGTGAACAGAATCTTTGTGGGGTGCAGTGAACACAATCTTTGGGGGGTACAGTGAACACAATCTTTGTGAGGTGCAGTGAACACAATCTTTGTGGGGTGCAGTGAACACAATCATTGTGGGGTGCAGTGAACTCAATCTTTGTGGGGTACAGTGAACACAATCTCATACTGAAGGTTTGAGGGTGCTGCCTGTTCCATACTCCCCCTACTCCTCATCTAGCCTTTTAGGGGTACAAACAATAGTAATTGGGGCCTAGTGTGGTTGTGTACGTGTGATATACATACACTTTTTTGGGATCATATTTTCTATTCCGCTATTTAATCAAAAACCTTTGGGGATCAGTTAAATTGGGGGATAGTCTGTGTTGGTACGTGTGAGAGAGATCCACCTTTCCAAGTTGTTGGGGTTCATCTCATACTTCTGAAGGTTTGAGGGTGCTGCCTGTTCCATACTCCCCCCTACTCCTAGCCTTTTAGGGGTACAAACAATAGTAATTGGGGCCTAGTGTGGTTGTGTACGTGTGATATACATACACTTTTTTGGGATCATATTTTCTATTCCGCTATTTAATCAAAAACCTCTGGGGATCAGTTAAATTGGGGGATAGTCTGTGTTGGTACGTGTGAGAGAGATCCACCTTTCCAAGTTGTTGGGGTTCATCTCATACTTCTGAAGGTTTGAGGGTGCTGCCTGTTCCATACTCCCCCTACTCCTAGCCTTTTAGGGGTACAAACAATAGTAATTGGGGCCTAGTGTGGTTGTGTACGTGTGATATACATACACTTTTTTGGGATCATATTTTCTATTCCGCTATTTAATCAAAAACCTCTGGGGATCAGTTAAATTGGGGGATAGTCTGTGTTGGTACGTGTGAGAGAGATCCACCTTTCCAAGTTGTTGGGGTTCATCTCATACTTCTGAAGGTTTGAGGGTGCTGCCTGTTCCATACTCCCCCTACTCCTAGCCTTTTAGGGGTACAAACAATAGTAATTGGGGCCTAGTGTGGTTGTGTACGTGTGATATACATACACTTTTTTGGGATCATATTTTCTATTCCGCTATTTAATCAAAAACCTCTGGGGATCAGTTAAATTGGGGGATAGTCTGTGTTGGTACGTGTGAGAGAGATCCACCTTTCCAAGTTGTTGGGGTTCATCTCATACTTCTGAAGGTTTGAGGGTGCTGCCTGTTCCATACTCCCCCTACTCCTAGCCTTTTAGGGGTACAAACAATAGTAATTGGGGCCTAGTGTGGTTGTGTACGTGTGATATACATACACTTTTTTGGGATCATATTTTCTATTCCGCTATTTAATCAAAAACCTTTGGGGATCAGTTAAATTGGGGGATAGTCTGTGTTGGTACGTGTGAGAGAGATCCACCTTTCCAAGTTGTTGGGGTTCATCTCATACTTCTGAAGGTTTGAGGGTGCTGCCTGTTCCATACTCCCCCTACTCCTAGCCTTTTAGGGGTACAAACAATAGTAATTGGGGCCTAGTGTGGTTGTGTACGTGTGATATACATACACTTTTTTGGGATCATATTTTCTATTCCGCTATTTAATCAAAAACCTCTGGGGATCAGTTAAATTGGGGGATAGTCTGTGTTGGTACGTGTGAGAGAGATCCACCTTTCCAAGTTGTTGGGGTTCATCTCATACTTCTGAAGGTTTGAGGGTGCTGCCTGTTCCATACTCCCCCTACTCCTAGCCTTTTAGGGGTACAAACAATAGTAATTGGGGCCTAGTGTGGTTGTGTACGTGTGATATACATACACTTTTTTGGGATCATATTTTCTATTCCGCTATTTAATCAAAAACCTCTGGGGATCAGTTAAATTGGGGGATAGTCTGTGTTGGTACGTGTGAGAGAGATCCACCTTTCCAAGTTGTTGGGGTTCATCTCATACTTCTGAAGGTTTGAGGGTGCTGCCTGTTCCATACTCCCCCCTACTCCTAGCCTTTTAGGGGTACAAACAATAGTAATTGGGGCCTAGTGTGGTTGTGTACGTGTGATATACATACACTTTTTTGGGATCATATTTTCTATTCCGCTATTTAATCAAAAACCTTTGGGGATCAGTTAAATTGGGGGATAGTCTGTGTTGGTACGTGTGAGAGAGATCCACCTTTCCAAGTTGTTGGGGTTCATCTCATACTTCTGAAGGTTTGAGGGTGCTGCCTGTTCCATACTCCCCCTACTCCTAGCCTTTTAGGGGTACAAACAATAGTAATTGGGGCCTAGTGTGGTTGTGTACGTGTGATATACATACACTTTTTTGGGATCATATTTTCTATTCCGCTATTTAATCAAAAACCTCTGGGGATCAGTTAAATTGGGGGATAGTCTGTGTTGGTACGTGTGAGAGAGATCCACCTTTCCAAGTTGTTGGGGTTCATCTCATACTTCTGAAGGTTTGAGGGTGCTGCCTGTTCCATACTCCCCCTACTCCTAGCCTTTTAGGGGTACAAACAATAGTAATTGGGGCCTAGTGTGGTTGTGTACGTGTGATATACATACACTTTTTTGGGATCATATTTTCTATTCCGCTATTTAATCAAAAACCTTTGGGGATCAGTTAAATTGGGGGATAGTCTGTGTTGGTACGTGTGAGAGAGATCCACCTTTCCAAGTTGTTGGGGTTCATCTCATACTTCTGAAGGTTTGAGGGTGCTGCCTGTTCCATACTCCCCCTACTCCTCATCTAGCCTTTTAGGGGTACAAACAATAGTAATTGGGGCCTAGTGTGGTTGTGTACGTGCGAGATACATACACTTTTTTTGATCATATTTCCTATTCCGCTATTCAATAAAAACCTTTGAGGATCAATTGAATTGCGGGATAGTCTGTGTCGGTACGTGTGAGAGAGATCCACCTTTCCAAGTTGTTGGGGTTCATCTCATACTTCTGAAGGTTTGAGGGTGCTGCCTGTTCCATACCCCCCCTACTCCTCATCTAGCCTTTTAGGGGTACAAACAATAGTAATTGGGGCCTAGTGTGGTTGTGTACGTGCGAGATACATACACTTTTTTTGATCATATTTCCTATTCCGCTATTCAATAAAAACCTTTGAGGATCAATTGAATTGCGGGATAGTCTGTGTCGGTACGTGTGAGAGAGATCCACCTTTCCAAGTTGTTGGGGTTCATCTCATACTTCTGAAGGTTTGAGGGTGCTGCCTGTTCCATACCCCCCCTACTCCTCATCTAGCCTTTTAGGGGTACAAACAATAGTAATTGGGGCCTAGTGTGGTTGTGTACGTGCAAGATACATACACTTTTTTTGATCATATTTCCTATTCCGCTATTCAATAAAAACCTTTGGGGATCAATTAAATTGCGGGATAGTCTGTGTCGGTACGTGTGAGATCCACCTTTCCAAGTTTTTGGGGTTCATCTCATACTTCTGAAGCTTTGAGGGTGCTGCCTGTTCCATACTCCTCCTCCTCCTCATCCATCCTTTTAGGTGTACAAACAATAGTAATTGGGGCCTAGTGTGCTTCTGTACGTGTGAGATACATACACATTTTTTGATCATATTTCCTATTCCGCTATTCAATAAAAACCTTTGGGGATCAATTAAATTGCGGAATAGTCTGTGTCGGTACGTGTGAGATCCACCTTTCCAAGTTTTTGGGGTTCATCTCATACTTCTGAAGCTTTGAGGGTGCTGCCTGTTCCATACTCCTCCTCCTCCTCATCCATCCTTTTAGGTGTACAAACAATAGTAATTGGGGCCTAGTGTGTTTCTGTACGTGCGAGATACATACACTTTTTTTGATCATATTTCCTATTCCGCTATTCAATAAAAACCTTTGGGGATCAATTAAATTGCGGGATAGTCTGTGTCGGTACGTGTGAGATCCACCTTTCCAAGTTTTTGGGGTTCATCTCATACTTCTGAAGCTTTGAGGGTGCTGCCTGTTCCATACTCCTCCTCCTCCTCATCCATCCTTTTAGGTGTACAAACAATAGTAATTGGGGCCTAGTGTGCTTCTGTACGTGTGAGATACATACACATTTTTTGATCATATTTCCTATTCCGCTATTCAATAAAAACCTTTGGGGATCAATTAAATTGCGGGATAGTCTGTGTCGGTACGTGTGAGATCCACCTTTCCAAGTTTTTGGGGTTCATCTCATACTTCTGAAGCTTTGAGGGTGCTGCCTGTTCCATACTCCTCCTCCTCCTCATCCATCCTTTTAGGTGTACAAACAATAGTAATTGGGGCCTAGTGTGCTTCTGTACGTGTGAGATACATACACATTTTTTGATCATATTTCCTATTCCGCTATTCAATAAAAACCTTTGGGGATCAATTAAATTGCGGGATAGTCTGTGTCGGTACGTGTGAGATCCACCTTTCCAAGTTTTTGGGGTTCATCTCATACTTCTGAAGCTTTGAGGGTGCTGCCTGTTCCATACTCCTCCTCCTCCTCATCCATCCTTTTAGGTGTACAAACAATAGTAATTGGGGCCTAGTGTGCTTCTGTACGTGTGAGATACATACACATTTTTTGATCATATTTCCTATTCCGCTATTCAATAAAAACCTTTGGGGATCAATTAAATTGCGGAATAGTCTGTGTCGGTACGTGTGAGATCCACCTTTCCAAGTTTTTGGGGTTCATCTCATACTTCTGAAGCTTTGAGGGTGCTGCCTGTTCCATACTCCTCCTCCTCCTCATCCATCCTTTTAGGTGTACAAACAATAGTAATTGGGGCCTAGTGTGTTTCTGTACGTGTGAGATACATACACTTTTTTTGATCATATTTCCTATTCCGCTATTCAATAAAAACCTTTGGGGATCAATTGAATTGCGGGATAGTCTGTGTCGGTACGTGTGAGAGAGATCCACCTTTCCAAGTTGTTGGGGTTCATCTCATACTTCTGAAGGTTTGAGGGTGCTGCCTGTTCCATACCCCCCCTACTCCTCATCTAGCCTTTTAGGGGTACAAACAATAGTAATTGGGGCCTAGTGTGGTTGTGTACGTGCGAGATACATACACTTTTTTTGATCATATTTCCTATTCCGCTATTCAATAAAAACCTTTGAGGATCAATTGAATTGCGGGATAGTCTGTGTCGGTACGTGTGAGAGAGATCCACCTTTCCAAGTTGTTGGGGTTCATCTCATACTTCTGAAGGTTTGAGGGTGCTGCCTGTTCCATACTCCCCCTACTCCTCATCTAGCCTTTTAGGGGTACAAACAATAGTAATTGGGGCCTAGTGTGGTTGTGTACGTGTGATATACATACACTTTTTTTGGATCATATTTTCTATTCCGCTATTCAATAAAAACCTTTCTAGGGCAAGATCTTAAATTACAGAAATATGAGGAGACCGTCAAATAAGGGCCGTGGCCTGGGTCGTGGTGCTGCTGGTAGAGCTCCTGTTGCAAGGAGAGGACATGGTCGATCTGTGCCAGCTACACGCACAAGTGAAACACCTTCCTCAAGTGTGAGTAGGCGACAGAACCTGCATCAGTATTTGGTAGGGCATCAAACGCCCCTAGAAGTGATGAGGCCAGAACAAGTTGAGGCGATAGTAGATTGGTTTGCTGCTGACAGTGCCTCCAGTTCCTTCACATTGTCTCCCACCCAGTCTACTGCAGAAAGGTCAGAGTTGGCACCTGCAGCCAATGTCCAACCGTCTTTCACCTCACCCCCTTGCAAATCAGGCCAGCAGTCTGAGCCCCAAGCCATACAGCAGTCTCTTATTCTTTTTGAGGACTCTGTCAGCAGGGTTTCCCAGGGCCATCCACCTAGCCCTGCCCCAGAAGTGGAAGAGATTGAGTGCAGCGATGCCCAACCACTTATTCCTCAAGATGAGTACATGCAAGGATCATCGCAGCACGTCTCCGATGATGACGAAACGCAGGTGCCAACTGCTGCGGCGTTCAGCATTGTGGAGACCGACAAGGAGGGCAGGGGTGAAGACTGGGTGGAAGATGATGTGGAGGACGATGAGGTCCTCGACCCCACATGGAATGAACGTCATGCAGGTGAACTGAGTAGTTTGGAGGAAGAGGCGGTGGTCGCACAGAGCCACCAGCACAGCAGAAGAGGGAGCAGGGTGCAGAAGCGGAGCGGCCGTGCCCTAGACACTACGCCCGCTACTGCCCAACGCAGCAAGGGAACGAGCGCACCAAAGTCAGCTCAAAGGAGTTCTCTAGCGTGGAAGTTCTTTAGAAAATGTGCTGATGACAGGACACGAGTGGTTTGCACCCTGTGCAATCAGAGCTTGAAGCGAGGCATGAACCTTCTCAACCTGAGCACAACCTGCATGATCAGGCATCTAAGTGCAAAGCACGAGCTGCAGTGGAGTACACACCTTCAAAACCAAGAAACGTCTCTGGCTCATCCTGCTTCCTCTTCTGCTGCAGTCTCGGCCGCTCCAGCCACATCTGTAGTGATACCGGCACCTGCCACCCCGCAAACAGACGATCTGTCAGCAACACCACCACCTGGGTCACCAACAACCATCTCCACAATGTCCCGTGGAAGCGTTCAGCTTTCCATCTCCCAAACACTTGAGAGGAAGAGGAAGTACCCCCCTACCCACCCGCGATCCCTGGCCCTGAATGCCAGCATTTCAAAATTATTGGCCTTTGAAATGCTGTCATTCCGTCTGGTGGAGACGCACAGTTTTAAAAACCTTATGTCGGTGGCTGTCCCACAGTACGTCGTGCCCAGCCGCCACTACTTTTCCAGGCAAGCCATCCCTTCCCTGCACAACCAAGTGGGGGAAAAAATCAGGTGTGCACTGCGCAACGCCATCTGTGCCAAGGTCCACCTAACTACGGATACGTGGACCAGTAAGCACGGTCAGGGGCGTTATATCTCCCTAACGGCACACTGGGTAAATGCAGTGGCGGATGGGCCTGAGGCGGATAGCAATTTGGCGCATGTCCTTCCACCACCGAGGATTGCAGGGCGCTTCAGTTTGCCTCCTGTTCCTAACTCCTCCTACTCCGCTTCCTCATCCTCTACCGCCTCCTCATCCGGACAGCGTAACACCTTCACCACCAACTTCAGCACGGCCAGGGGTAAACGACAGCAGGCAGTTTTACAACTTGCCTGTTTGGGGGACAAACCACACACCGCGCAGGAGTTGTGGAGGAGCATGGAACAGCAGACAAATGAGTGGTTGCTGCCAGCGAGCCTCAAGCCCGGCCTGGTGGTGTGCGATAACGGGCGAAATCTCATAGCAGCTCTGGGCCTAGCCGGTTTGACGCACATCCCTTGCCTGGCGCATGTGCTGAATTTGGTGGTGCAGAGGTTCCTTAAAAACTACCCCGATATGTCAGAGCTGCTGCAGAAAGTGCGGGCCGTTTGTGCGCACTTTCGGCGTTCTCACCCTGCTGCTGCTCGCCTGGCAGCGCTGCAGCGTAACTTCGGCCTTCCCGCTCACCGCCTCATATGTGACGTGCCCACAAGGTGGAACTCCACCTTGCACATGCTGGAAAGACTGTGCGAGCAGCAGCAGGCCATAGTGGAGTTTCAGCTGCAGCACGCACGCGTGAGTCGCTCTGCGGAACAGCACCACTTCACCACCAATAACTGGGCCTCCATGCGAGACCTGTGTGCCTTGTTGCGCTGTTTTGAGTACTCCACCAACATGGCCAGTGGCAATGACGCCGTTCTCAGCTTAACTATCCCACTTCTATGCCTCCTTGAAAAAACAATTCGGGCGATGATGGAAGAGGATGTGGCACAGGATGAGGAGGAGGAGGAGGATGAAGAGGTAACATTTCCAAGGCTTTCAGGGCAGTCATTCGCAAGGGGCTCCGAGGGTGGGTTCCTGCACACGCAAACGCCAGGGACGCAATTGTCCAGCAGGGGCACAGTTCTGGAGGATGAGGAGGATGAGGAGGAGGAGGAGCTGGAGGAGGAGATGGAACCATGTTCACAGCAGGGTGGCACCCAGGCCAGCTCATGGCCATCACTGGTGCGTGGCTGGGGGGATACAGAGGACACGGACCATACACCTCCCACAGAGGACAGCCTTTCGTCGCCTCTGGGCAGCCTGGCACACATGAGCGATTACATGCTGCAGTGTCTCCACAACGACCGCCGAGTTGCCCACATTCTAACTTGTGCTGATTACTGGGTGGCCACGCTGCTGGATCCCCGTTACAAGGACAACGTACCGTCCTTAATTCACTCACTGGAGCGCGATCGCAAGATGCGCGAGTACAAGCGCACGCTGGTAGACGCCATGCTGCTGGCATTCCCATCTGACAGCGGGGCCACAGTGGAAGCACAAGGCAGAGGAGGAGGAGGAGGAGGTCGCCAACGCAACCAGGGCACCGCCAGCACCTCAGAAGGCAGGGTTAGCATGGCCGAAATGTGGAAAAGCTTTGTCAGCACGCCACAACAAACAGCAGCACCAGCAGCTCAGATGGAACGTCTTAGCAGGAGGCAGCATTTTACCAACATGGTGGAGCAGTATGTGTGCACACGCCTACATGTAGTGAATGACGGGTCTGCCCCCTTCAACTTCTGGGTCTCCAAATTGGGCACATGGCCTGAGCTTGCCCTTTACGCCTTGGAGGTGCTGGCGTGCCCTGCAGCCAGTGTATTATCTGAACGGGTATTTAGCACGGCTGGGGGCGTTATAACAGACAAGCGCAGCCGCCTGTCCAGAGACAATGTGGACAAGCTCACGTTCATTAAAATGAACCAGGCATGGATCCCACGGGACTTTTCCGTACCTTATGCAGAATAGCAATGGATACCGACCTTACCCACCCATTGTTCCATTTTTGCTCTTTCTCACTCTTTTGGGGTGTACCCTCATTTAAAATTTGTGAAAAGAAGCAGTGTTGGCTACCTCGTCCTCCTCCTCAGGGCCAGATTAATGTAGGGTCTATTGGAGCTGCAGCTCCAGGCCCCTACCTTTTATATAGGCCCCGGGTTGGCCATATTCACTGTTACCGCTCTTCTGTCACTTGTAAACACAGAAGTCTGGCTTCTATGCTCGCTTCCCCAGGCAGCACCCTCAGAACCTCCCCACACAGCGTGAAGGCCGGACAAGGAGGGACAGTTGGCGATGCATGGATGTGTTTATGGGCTTCAGAGACAGCATCCCATGTTGAATTAGGCATGCATGGCTGCACCCTTCCTCCTCTGGGTGCATGGCAAGGCACGGCCCTAAGGCCCTTCAAAATCCTCAGCACCAAGCCCATGATGCTGTTAATCCGGCCCTGGTCCTCCTCCACCGCCGCTTCCACCTACACCGCCCATAGGTGTGCGCAGCCTATTGCATTAAGGTGTGCACCCCAAAGTTGAAATACACATGCATGTGTTTGCCAGCAGGGAGAGTAATGTATCGGGGCCATGTACCTGTAGGCAAGGAGAAATAGAGCAGAGCAGGTCCCAGGGAGATCTTTCCCATCTCCTCACTGGCAATGCTATGTGCCCTAGGTGATTAGGGTGTGCCCAGGCACACCCAGCACACCCTGTGCGCACGCCTATGTCACCGCCACATCCACCACCACCTCAACCTCCCTCCTACTCCATATGGGCCTCGTCCTTCAGAGATGAAGAAGAACATTGTTTTATTTTTCTGTTTTTTTTTGTTGTTTTAAGTTATTTCCCTATCCACATTTGTTTGCAGAGCACTTGCCATGCTCTTAATTACGTTTTGCTGCCATTTGCAGCACTCTAGCCCTTTCCTTTGGTGTTTTAGAGCCATTTTAGTGCCTTAAAGTTCGGGTCCCCATTGACTTCAATGGGGTTCGGTGTCCGGGAAAAGTTCGGTAAAAGTCCGGGACACGGACCCGGACTTTTTTTTAAAGTTCGGCCGAACCCGTCGAACACGGACATCTAGGTGTCCGCTCAACCCTACTCCTGAACAAAGGTTAATTGCAACTTTGAGATATCTTGCAACAGGGAGAAGCCTGCAGGATCTCAAGTTCACCACAGGCATCTACCCCAAGCTCTTGGAGTCATCATCCCTGAGACCTGCTCTGCTATCATCAAAGTCTTGCAGAAGGACTATATCAAGGTATGTTTCTTTTTTTAGATTACATTACATGTATTATTCATCTCATCCGAATTTTGCTTATTTTGGATGTACATCAAATTACAGATGTCATTATTTTGTAACTACCCTCTGTCCGCATGCACATAGTAGTAAAGCTTAATATTTTCATAACCATTTCTAAAATTACCCGGTAACCACCCCAACATTCTCTCCTATGTGTCCCTAAACGCATTGCCTGTTAACAGTATATTGAATCTGTGTCATTTTCTGACTTTCCTTGAACCAATTATTCCTTTGCAAATGTTTTAGTACCTAGTTTGAGTTATCTTAAAGACATCAGTCCATCCATTCCAACTAGGGTTGAGCGGACACCTAGATGTCCGTGTTCGACGGGTTCGGCCGAACTTTAAAAAAAAGTCCGGGTCCGTGTCCCGGACTTTTACCGAACTTTTCCCGGACACCGAACCCCATTGAAGTCAATGGGGACCCGAACTTTAAGGCACTAAAATGGCTCTAAAACACCAAAGGAAAGGGCTAGAGTGCTGCAAATGGCAGCAAAACGTAATTAAGAGCATGACAAGTGCTCTGCAAACAAATGTGGATAGGGAAATAACTTAAAACAACAAAAAAAACCAGAAAAATAAAACAATGTTCTTCTTCATCTCTGAAGGACGAGGCCCATATGGAGTAGGAGGGAGGTTGAGGTGGTGGTGGATGTGGCGGTGACATAGGCGTGCGCACAGGGTGTGCTGGGTGTGCCTGGGCACACCCTAATCACCTAGGGCACATAGCATTGCCAGTGAGGAGATGGGAAAGATCTCCCTGGGACCTGCTCTGCTCTATTTCTCCTTGCCTACAGGTACATGGCCCCGATACATTACTCTCCCTGCTGGCAAACACATGCATGTGTATTTCAACTTTGGGGTGCACACCTTAATGCAATAGGCTGCGCACACCTATGGGCGGTGTAGGTGGAAGCGGCGGTGGAGGAGGACCAGGGCCGGATTAACAGCATCATGGGCTTGGTGCTGAGGATTTTGAAGGGCCTTAAGGGCCGTGCCTTGCCATGCACCCAGAGGAGGAAGGGTGCAGCCATGCATGCCTAATTCAACATGGGATGCTGTCTCTGAAGCCCATAAACACATCCATGCATCGCCAACTGTCCCTCCTTGTCCGGCCTTCACGCTGTGTGGGGAGGTTCTGAGGGTGCTGCCTGGGGAAGCGAGCATAGAAGCCAGACTTCTGTGTTTACAAGTGACAGAAGAGCGGTAACAGTGAATATGGCCAACCCGGGGCCTATATAAAAGGTAGGGGCCTGGAGCTGCAGCTCCAATAGCCCCTACATTAATCTGGCCCTGAGGAGGAGGACGAGGTAGCCAACACTGCTTCTTTTCAAAAATTTTAAATGAGGGTACACCCCAAAAGAGTGAGAAAGAGCAAAAATGGAACAATGGGTGGGTAAGGTCGGTATCCATTGCTATTCTGCATAAGGTACGGAAAAGTCCCGTGGGATCCATGCCTGGTTCATTTTAATGAACGTGAGCTTGTCCACATTGTCTCTGGACAGGCGGCTGCGCTTGTCTGTTATAACGCCCCCAGCCGTGCTAAATACCCGTTCAGATAATACACTGGCTGCAGGGCACGCCAGCACCTCCAAGGCGTAAAGGGCAAGCTCAGGCCATGTGCCCAATTTGGAGACCCAGAAGTTGAAGGGGGCAGACCCGTCATTCACTACATGTAGGCGTGTGCACACATACTGCTCCACCATGTTGGTAAAATGCTGCCTCCTGCTAAGACGTTCCATCTGAGCTGCTGGTGCTGCTGTTTGTTGTGGCGTGCTGACAAAGCTTTTCCACATTTCGGCCATGCTAACCCTGCCTTCTGAGGTGCTGGCGGTGCCCTGGTTGCGTTGGCGACCTCCTCCTCCTCCTCCTCTGCCTTGTGCTTCCACTGTGGCCCCGCTGTCAGATGGGAATGCCAGCAGCATGGCGTCTACCAGCGTGCGCTTGTACTCGCGCATCTTGCGATCGCGCTCCAGTGAGTGAATTAAGGACGGTACGTTGTCCTTGTAACGGGGATCCAGCAGCGTGGCCACCCAGTAATCAGCACAAGTTAGAATGTGGGCAACTCGGCGGTCGTTGTGGAGACACTGCAGCATGTAATCGCTCATGTGTGCCAGGCTGCCCAGAGGCAACGAAAGGCTGTCCTCTGTGGGAGGTGTATCGTCCGTGTCCTCTGTATCCCCCCAGCCACGCACCAGTGATGGCCATGAGCTGGCCTGGGTGCCACCCTGCTGTGAACATGGTTCCATCTCCTCCTCCAGCTCCTCCTCCTCCTCCTCCTCCTCATCCTCCAGAACTGTGCCCCTGCTGGACAATTGCGTCCCTGGCGTTTGCGTGTGCAGGAACCCACCCTCGGAGCCCCTTGCGAATGACTGCCCTGAAAGCCTTGGAAATGTTACCTCTTCATCCTCCTCCTCCTCCTCATCCTGTGCCACATCCTCTTCCATCATCGCCCGAATTGTTTTTTCAAGGAGGCATAGAAGTGGGATAGTTAAGCTGAGAACGGCGTCATTGCCACTGGCCATGTTGGTGGAGTACTCAAAACAGCGCAACAAGGCACACAGGTCTCGCATGGAGGCCCAGTTATTGGTGGTGAAGTGGTGCTGTTCCGCAGAGCGACTCACGCGTGCGTGCTGCAGCTGAAACTCCACTATGGCCTGCTGCTGCTCGCACAGTCTTTCCAGCATGTGCAAGGTGGAGTTCCACCTTGTGGGCACGTCACATATGAGGCGGTGAGCGGGAAGGCCGAAGTTACGCTGCAGCGCTGCCAGGCGAGCAGCAGCAGGGTGAGAACGCCGAAAGTGCGCACAAACGGCCCGCACTTTCTGCAGCAGCTCTGACATATCGGGGTAGTTTTTAAGGAACCTCTGCACCACCAAATTCAGCACATGCGCCAGGCAAGGGATGTGCGTCAAACCGGCTAGGCCCAGAGCTGCTATGAGATTTCGCCCGTTATCGCACACCACCAGGCCGGGCTTGAGGCTCGCTGGCAGCAACCACTCATTTGTCTGCTGTTCCATGCTCCTCCACAACTCCTGCGCGGTGTGTGGTTTGTCCCCCAAACAGGCAAGTTGTAAAACTGCCTGCTGTCATTTACCCCTGGCCGTGCTGAAGTTGGTGGTGAAGGTGTTACGCTGTCCGGATGAGGAGGCGGTAGAGGATGAGGAAGCGGAGTAGGAGGAGTTAGGAACAGGAGGCAAACTGAAGCGCCCTGCAATCCTCGGTGGTGGAAGGACATGCGCCAAATTGCTATCCGCCTCAGGCCCATCCGCCACTGCATTTACCCAGTGTGCCGTTAGGGAGATATAACGCCCCTGACCGTGCTTACTGGTCCACGTATCCGTAGTTAGGTGGACCTTGGCACAGATGGCGTTGCGCAGTGCACACCTGATATTTTCCCCCACTTGGTTGTGCAGGGAAGGGATGGCTTGCCTGGAAAAGTAGTGGCGGCTGGGCACGACGTACTGTGGGACAGCCACCGACATAAGGTTTTTAAAACTGTGCGTCTCCACCAGACGGAATGACAGCATTTCAAAGGCCAATAATTTTGAAATGCTGGCATTCAGGGCCAGGGATCGCGGGTGGGTAGGGGGGTACTTCCTCTTCCTCTCAAGTGTTTGGGAGATGGAAAGCTGAACGCTTCCACGGGACATTGTGGAGATGGTTGTTGGTGACCCAGGTGGTGGTGTTGCTGACAGATCGTCTGTTTGCGGGGTGGCAGGTGCCGGTATCACTACAGATGTGGCTGGAGCGGCCGAGACTGCAGCAGAAGAGGAAGCAGGATGAGCCAGAGACGTTTCTTGGTTTTGAAGGTGTGTACTCCACTGCAGCTCGTGCTTTGCACTTAGATGCCTGATCATGCAGGTTGTGCTCAGGTTGAGAAGGTTTATGCCTCGCTTCAAGCTCTGATTGCACAGGGTGCAAACCACTCGTGTCCTGTCATCAGCACATTTTCTAAAGAACTTCCACGCTAGAGAACTCCTTTGAGCTGACTTTGGTGCGCTCGTTCCCTTGCTGCGTTGGGCAGTAGCGGGCGTAGTGTCTAGGGCACGGCCGCTCCGCTTCTGCACCCTGCTCCCTCTTCTGCTGTGCTGGTGGCTCTGTGCGACCACCGCCTCTTCCTCCAAACTACTCAGGTCACCTGCATGACGTTCATTCCATGTGGGGTCGAGGACCTCATCGTCCTCCACATCATCTTCCACCCAGTCTTCACCCCTGCCCTCCTTGTCGGTCTCCACAATGCTGAACGCCGCAGCAGTTGGCACCTGCGTTTCGTCATCATCGGAGACGTGCTGCGATGATCCTTGCATGTACTCATCTTGAGAAATAAGTGGTTGGGCATCGCTGCACTCAATCTCTTTCACTTCTGGGGCAGGGCTAGGTGGATGGCCCTGGGAAACCCTGCTGACAGAGTCCTCAAAAAGAATAAGAGACTGCTGTATGGCTTGGGGCTCAGACTGCTGGCCTGATTTGCAAGGGGGTGAGGTGAAAGACGGTTGGACATTGGCTGCAGGTGCCAACTCTGACCTTTCTGCAGTAGACTGGGTGGGAGACAATGTGAAGGAACTGGAGGCACTGTCAGCAGCAAACCAATCTACTATCGCCTCAACTTGTTCTGGCCTCATCACTTCTAGGGGCGTTTGATGCCCTACCAAATACTGATGCAGGTTCTGTCGCCTACTCACACTTGAGGAAGGTGTTTCACTTGTGCGTGTAGCTGGCACAGATCGACCACGTCCTCTCCTTGCAACAGGAGCTCTACCAGCAGCACCACGACCCAGGCCACGGCCCTAATTTGACGGTCTCCTCATATTTCTGTAATTTAAGATCTTGCCCTAGAAAGGTTTTTATTGAATAGCGGAATAGGAAATATGATCCAAAAAAGTGTATGTATCTCGCACGTACAAAACCACACTAGGCCCCAATTACTATTGTTTCTACCCCTAAAAGGATGGATGAGGAGTAGGAGGAGTATGGAACAGACAGCACCCTCAAATCTTCAGAAGTATGAGATGAACCCCAAAAACTTGGAAAGGTGGATCTCACACGTACCGACACAGACTATCCCGCAATTCAATTGATCCTCAAAGGTTTTTATTGAATAGCGGAATAGGAAATATGATCAAAAAAAGTGTATGTATCTCGCACGTACACAACCACACTAGGCCCCAATTACTATTGTTTGTACCCCTAAAAGGATGGATGAGGAGTAGGAGGAGGAGTATGGAACAGGCAGCACCCTCAAATCTTCAGAAGTATGAGATGAACCCCAAAAACTTGGAAAGGTGGATCTCACACGTACCGACACAGACTATGCCGCAATTCAATTGATCCTCAAAGGTTTTTATTGAATAGCGGAATAGGAAATATGATCAAAAAAAGTGTATGTATCTCGCACGTACACAACCACACTAGGCCCCAATTACTATTGTTTGTACCCCTAAAAGGATGGTTGAGCAGTAGGAGCAGGAGTATGGAACAGGCAGCACCCTCAAATCTTCAGAAGTATGAGATGAACCCCAACAACTTGGAAAGGTGGATCTCACACGTACCGACACAGACTATCTCGCAATTGAATTGATCCCCAAAGGTTTTAATTGAATAGCGGAATAGAAAATATGATCAAAAAGAAAGTGTATGTATCTCGCACGTACACCACCACACTAGGCCCCAACTACTATTGTTTGTACCCCTAAAAGGATGGTTGAGCAGTAGGAGGAGGAGTATGGAACAGGCAGCACCCTCAAATCTTCAGAAGTATGAGATGAACCCCAAAAACTTGGAAAGGTGGATCTCTCTCACACGTACCAACACAGACTATCCCCCAATTTAACTGATCCCCAAAGGTTTTTGATTAAATAGCGGAATAGAAAATATGATCCAAAAAAAGTGTATGTATATCACACGTACACAACCACACTAGGCCCCAATTACTATTGTTTGTACCCCTAAAAGGCTAGATGAGGAGTAGGGGGGGTATGGAACAGGCAGCACCCTCAAACCTTCAGAAGTATGAGATGAACCCCAACAACTTGGAAAGGTGGATCTCTCTCACACGTACCAACACAGACTATCCCCCAATTTAACTGATCCCCAAAGGTTTTTGATTAAATAGCGGAATAGAAAATATGATCCAAAAAAAGTGTATGTATATCACACGTACACAACCACACTGGGCCCCAATTACTATTGTTTGTACCCCTAAAAGGCTAGGAGTAGGGGGAGTATGGAACAGGCAGCACCCTCAAACCTTCAGAAGTATGAGATGAACCCCAACAACTTGGAAAGGTGGATCTCTCTCACACGTACCAACACAGACTATCCCCCAATTTAACTGATCCCCAAAGGTTTTTGATTAAATAGCGGAATAGAAAATATGATCCAAAAAAAGTGTATGTATATCACACGTACACAACCACACTGGGCCCCAATTACTATTGTTTGTACCCCTAAAAGGCTAGATGAGGAGTAGGGGGAGTATGGAACAGGCAGCACCCTCAAACCTTCAGAAGTATGAGATGAACCCCAACAACTTGGAAAGGTGGATCTCTCTCACACGTACCAACACAGACTATCCCCCAATTTAACTGATCCCCAAAGGTTTTTGATTAAATAGCGGAATAGAAAATATGATCCAAAAAAAGTGTATGTATATCACACGTACACAACCACACTAGGCCCCAATTACTATTGTTTGTACCCCTAAAAGGCTAGATGAGGAGTAGGGGGGGTATGGAACAGGCAGCACCCTCAAACCTTCAGAAGTATGAGATGAACCCCAACAACTTGGAAAGGTGGATCTCTCTCACACGTACCAACACAGACTATCCCCCAATTTAACTGATCCCCAAAGGTTTTTGATTAAATAGCGGAATAGAAAATATGATCCAAAAAAAGTGTATGTATATCACACGTACACAACCACACTGGGCCCCAATTACTATTGTTTGTACCCCTAAAAGGCTAGGAGTAGGGGGAGTATGGAACAGGCAGCACCCTCAAACCTTCAGAAGTATGAGATGAACCCCAACAACTTGGAAAGGTGGATCTCTCTCACACGTACCAACACAGACTATCCCCCAATTTAACTGATCCCCAAAGGTTTTTGATTAAATAGCGGAATAGAAAATATGATCCCAAAAAAGTGTATGTATATCACACGTACACAACCACACTAGGCCCCAATTACTATTGTTTGTACCCCTAAAAGGCTAGATGAGGAGTAGGGGGAGTATGGAACAGGCAGCACCCTCAAACCTTCAGAAGTATGAGATGAACCCCAACAACTTGGAAAGGTGGATCTCTCTCACACGTACCAACACAGACTATCCCCCAATTTAACTGATCCCCAAAGGTTTTTGATTAAATAGCGGAATAGAAAATATGATCCAAAAAAAGTGTATGTATATCACACGTACACAACCACACTAGGCCCCAATTACTATTGTTTGTACCCCTAAAAGGCTAGATGAGGAGTAGGGGGGGTATGGAACAGGCAGCACCCTCAAACCTTCAGAAGTATGAGATGAACCCCAACAACTTGGAAAGGTGGATCTCTCTCACACGTACCAACACAGACTATCCCCCAATTTAACTGATCCCCAAAGGTTTTTGATTAAATAGCGGAATAGAAAATATGATCCAAAAAAAGTGTATGTATATCACACGTACACAACCACACTGGGCCCCAATTACTATTGTTTGTACCCCTAAAAGGCTAGGAGTAGGGGGAGTATGGAACAGGCAGCACCCTCAAACCTTCAGAAGTATGAGATGAACCCCAACAACTTGGAAAGGTGGATCTCTCTCACACGTACCAACACAGACTATCCCCCAATTTAACTGATCCCCAAAGGTTTTTGATTAAATAGCGGAATAGAAAATATGATCCCAAAAAAGTGTATGTATATCACACGTACACAACCACACTAGGCCCCAATTACTATTGTTTGTACCCCTAAAAGGCTAGATGAGGAGTAGGGGGAGTATGGAACAGGCAGCACCCTCAAACCTTCAGAAGTATGAGATGAACCCCAACAACTTGGAAAGGTGGATCTCTCTCACACGTACCAACACAGACTATCCCCCAATTTAACTGATCCCCAAAGGTTTTTGATTAAATAGCGGAATAGAAAATATGATCCAAAAAAAGTGTATGTATATCACACGTACACAACCACACTAGGCCCCAATTACTATTGTTTGTACCCCTAAAAGGCTAGATGAGGAGTAGGGGGGGTATGGAACAGGCAGCACCCTCAAACCTTCAGAAGTATGAGATGAACCCCAACAACTTGGAAAGGTGGATCTCTCTCACACGTACCAACACAGACTATCCCCCAATTTAACTGATCCCCAAAGGTTTTTGATTAAATAGCGGAATAGAAAATATGATCCAAAAAAAGTGTATGTATATCACACGTACACAACCACACTAGGCCCCAATTACTATTGTTTGTACCCCTAAAAGGCTAGATGAGGAGTAGGGGGGGTATGGAACAGGCAGCACCCTCAAATCTTCAGAAGTATGAGATGAACCCCAAAAACTTGGAAAGGTGGATCTCTCTCACACGTACCAACACAGACTATCCCCCAATTTAACTGATCCCCAAAGGTTTTTGATTAAATAGCGGAATAGAAAATATGATCCAAAAAAAGTGTATGTATATCACACGTACACAACCACACTAGGCCCCAATTACTATTGTTTGTACCCCTAAAAGGCTAGATGAGGAGTAGGGGGGGTATGGAACAGGCAGCACCCTCAAACCTTCAGAAGTATGAGATGAACCCCAACAACTTGGAAAGGTGGATCTCTCTCACACGTACCAACACAGACTATCCCCCAATTTAACTGATCCCCAAAGGTTTTTGATTAAATAGCGGAATAGAAAATATGATCCAAAAAAAGTGTATGTATATCACACGTACACAACCACACTAGGCCCCAATTACTATTGTTTGTACCCCTAAAAGGCTAGATGAGGAGTAGGGGGGGTATGGAACAGGCAGCACCCTCAAACCTTCAGAAGTATGAGATGAACCCCAACAACTTGGAAAGGTGGATCTCTCTCACACGTACCAACACAGACTATCCCCCAATTTAACTGATCCCCAAAGGTTTTTGATTAAATAGCGGAATAGAAAATATGATCCAAAAAAAGTGTATGTATATCACACGTACACAACCACACTGGGCCCCAATTACTATTGTTTGTACCCCTAAAAGGCTAGATGAGGAGTAGGGGGAGTATGGAACAGGCAGCACCCTCAAACCTTCAGAAGTATGAGATGAACCCCAACAACTTGGAAAGGTGGATCTCTCTCACACGTACCAACACAGACTATCCCCCAATTTAACTGATCCCCAAAGGTTTTTGATTAAATAGCGGAATAGAAAATATGATCCAAAAAAAGTGTATGTATATCACACGTACACAACCACACTGGGCCCCAATTACTATTGTTTGTACCCCTAAAAGGCTAGATGAGGAGTAGGGGGAGTATGGAACAGGCAGCACCCTCAAACCTTCAGAAGTATGAGATGAACCCCAACAACTTGGAAAGGTGGATCTCTTTCACACGTACCAACACAGACTATGCCCCAATTTAACTGATCCCCAAAGGTTTTTGATTAAATAGCGGAATAGAAAATATGATCCAAAAAAAGTGTATGTATATCACACGTACACAACCACACTAGGCCCCAATTACTATTGTTTGTACCCCTAAAAGGCTAGATGAGGAGTAGGGGGGTATGGAACAGGCAGCACCCTCAAACCTTCAGAAGTATGAGATGAACCCCAACAACTTGGAAAGGTGGATCTCTCTCACACGTACCAACACAGACTATCCCCCAATTTAACTGATCCCCAAAGGTTTTTGATTAAATAGCGGAATAGAAAATATGATCCAAAAAAAGTGTATGTATATCACACGTACACAACCACACTAGGCCCCAATTACTATTGTTTGTACCCCTAAAAGGCTAGGAGTAGGGGGAGTATGGAACAGGCAGCACCCTCAAACCTTCAGAAGTATGAGATGAACCCCAACAACTTGGAAAGGTGGATCTCTCTCACACGTACCAACACAGACTATCCCCCAATTTAACTGATCCCCAAAGGTTTTTGATTAAATAGCGGAATAGAAAATATGATCCAAAAAAAGTGTATGTATATCACACGTACACAACCACACTAGGCCCCAATTACTATTGTTTGTACCCCTAAAAGGCTAGATGAGGAGTAGGGGGAGTATGGAACAGGCAGCACCCTCAAATCTTCAGAAGTATGAGATTGTGTTCACTGTACCCCACAAAGATTGAGTTCACTGCACCCCACAATGATTGTGTTCACTGCACCCCACAAAGATTGTGTTCACTGCACCTCACAAAGATTGTGTTCACTGTACCCCCCAAAGATTGTGTTCACTGCACCCCACAAAGATTCTGTTCACTGTACCCCACAAAGATTGTGTTCACTGCACCCTAAAAGGATGTTGTTCACTGCACCCCACAAAGATTGTGTTCACTGCACCCTAAAAAGATGTTGTTCACTGCACCCCAAAAAGATTGTGTTCACTGTACCCCCCCAAAGATTGTGTTCACTGCACCCCACAAAGATTGTGTTCACTGCACCCCAAAAAGATTGTGTTCACTGTACCCCCCAAAGATTGTGTTCACTGCACCCCAAAAAGATTGTGTTCACTGTACCCCCCAAAGATTGTGTTCACTGCACCCCACAAAGATTCTGTTCACTGTACCCCACAAAGATTGTGTTCACTGCACCCCAAAAAGATTGTGTTCACTGTACCCCCCCAAAGATTGTGTTCACTGCACCCCACAAAGATTCTGTTCACTGCACCCCACAAAGGATTTTGTTCACTGCACCCCAAAAAGATTGTGTTCACTGCACCCCAAAAAGGATTTTGATCACTGCACCCCAAAAAGGATGTTGTTCACTGCACCCCAAAAATGATTTTGTTCACTCCACCCCAAAAAGATTGTGTTCACTGCACCCCACAAAGATTGTGTTCACTGCACCCCAAAAAGATTGTGTTCACTGTACCCCCCAAAGATTGTGTTCACTGCACCCCACAAAGATTCTGTTCACTGTACCCCACAAAGATTGTGTTCACTGCACCCCAAAAAGATTGTGTTCACTGCACCCCAAAAAGGATGTTGTTCACTGCACCCCAAAAAGGATGTTGTTCACTCCACCCCAAAAAGATTGTGTTCACTGCACCCCACAAAGATTGTGTTCACTGCACCCCAAAAAGATTGTGTTCACTGCACCCCAAAAATGATTTTGTTCACTGCACCCCAAAAAGGATTTTGTTCACTGCACCCCAAAAAGGATGTTGTTCACTCCACCCCAAAAAGATTGTGTTCACTGCACCCCAAAAAGATTGTGTTCACTGCACCCCACAAAGGATTTTGTTCACTGCACCCCAAAAAGATTGTGTTCACTGCACCCCAAAAAGGATGTTGTTCACTGCACCCCAAAAAGGATTTTGTTCACTGCACCCCAAAAAGATTGTGTTCACTGCACCCCACAAAGGATTTTGTTCACTGCACCCCACAAAGATTGTGTTCACTGCACACCAAAAAGGATTGTGTTCACTGCACCCCAAAAAGATTTTGTTCACTGCACCCCAAAAAGATTGTGTTCACTGCAGCCCAAAAAGATTGTGTTCACTGCAGCCCAAAAAGATTGTGTTCACTGCAGCCCAAAAAGATTGTGTTCACTGCAGCCCAAAAAGATTGTGTTCACTGCAGCTCACACACAGAAAAATGGATGTGGATCACTGACACCTGCCTATCTCCAATCCCACACCACACAGCAATATCGATTGTAGTTTGTAGAACACAGTTTCCCTAAAATTCAGCAGACTCTGTCCCTAACAGGATTGAGAAGAGATCGTAGATCAGGATTGAGTGCAGATTCACCCCACCCCCCACACAGCAATATCGATTGTAGTTTGTAGAAGACACTGACCCTATAATTCAGCAGACTCTATCCCTAAAATGCCTACAACTCGCCCTGCCTAAACACTCCGACCTGTCCCTCAATTCTATCCGGACACAAATGTTTTTTTCCTGCCTATCTTTCCCTAATCAGCAGCCAGCACATTGATGTGTGCTCTGTCCCTTAGCTAAGCAGCAGAATGACGCTGCTGCGGTGGCTGCCTCGAACTTATAAAGACTTGGTCACATGCTTCAGACGGCCAATCACAGCTACTAAGACATTTGCAGGCATGGCTGGGATGGCTTAAGGCACACCAGTTAAACGATTGTTGATTGGCTGTTGAAAGCCCGCCATGAAAAGAGCGCCAAAGCATGCAAAACCCGGAAATAAAACGACCGAACACGGATTTTTACCCGAACATACAGTAAAGTGTCCGTGTCCGTGTTCGGGTAAAAAAAATCCAATTATTCGGTACGAATAATACAGTCCGTGTTCGCTCAACACTAATTCCAACCTATGATTGTGTATGTTTATTTAATGATGTTAAAACATTCAGTGACCACAAGCCCTTATTGATGTATAAAGGCATAGTTTTACTTACCCACCCATGCTAAATGTAAAAGTCAGCATATACCAAAGCTCTAGCTGGTGATTGACAATCTTATCACATTAGGAGGTGAAAAATAAATGTATATAGATGTCATACCCCAAAATGCTAAAGATTTCCTTCATGTTGTTTTTATCTTAAAGTTGCATAAGCATTTAACAGACAAATGTGTGTGTGTAATAATGTGATGTGCTCAAGCACTAATTGTATTTTCTTTTTTTCCCCACTGCTTCCCTCAAACACAGAGCTGTAGCAGGAGATTGCTGCTCAATTCCAAGAACAGTGGAATTTTCCCAATTGTGGGGGTGCTATAGATGGGAAGCACGTCCGCATTGTCCCCCCCCCCCGAATTCTGGCTCATATTTTTATAACTATAAAGGCTTTTTTAGTATAGTCATGCTAGCCATAGTTAATGCTAACTATGAGTTCCTGTTTTTGGACATTGGGAAAATTGGCCGCAATTCGGATGGGGGAGTTATTGAGCAGACCGAGTTTGCTCGTCGGCTTCATGATGGCACTCTCAACTTGCCATCCAGGGAGAAAACCATTGAGGGGCTCAGTTTTGTGTTTCTGGCAGATGATGCTTTTGCGCTTGGGGAGCATCTTATGAAGCCCTTCCCTCAGAGGAACCTCACCCCCGGGCAAAGGATCTTCAATTACAGGTTGTCCAGAGCTCGCAGAGTGGTGGAGAATGCCTTCGGGATCATGTCAAACCGTTTTCGTATATTCCTGACTTCCATTCATCTGGCACTCTACAAAATCGATCATGTGGTCCTGTGCTGCTGCATTTTACACAACTATTTACGCAGGAATGCTGAGAACTATATAACTTTGCAGCAAGTGGATACTGACCCTGCCATGCCAGGGCCAAGTGGAGAGGCACAACCACGTGTGCAAGTAGAGTCCATGACCTCAGTGGAAGTCGGCCGTTCAGGATTGGCATCCCAAAGTGCCCGTGATATTCGCCAAAAATATCTGGAATATTTTGTGGGGAGAGGGGCTGTTTCGTGGCAGGAATTTCTGCCAGACACATTATAATTTTGAGATATCTACTAATATTTCTGCAATATAAAAAAAATTGCAATGATTCTGTATTGTGTCTTATAATAATTTGGGTACATATCAAAAACAAAAATTTTTGGGTTCATCGTGTGTTATAGATGTGTGACTTTAGAAGGGTTAATACATTTATTAGTGTGTTTATCCACTGTTGTCTCTCCCCAGCTGTTCAAACGCGATTATGGCCATGTGTGTTTTGTTTACCAGTGGTCAAAATACAAGGGCCTTCTGCACCCCTGTTCATTTCTGCAAACCCTCTCACATTGAGAAGTAGGTCACACCCAAGGTTCATCCAATGTCACCTTACATTGGTGGTCATTGGCCAGAAGGTGCCCATACTATATATTTTTTGTAATACATTAGTGTACTACAAACTTACCTCCACCTGTTATGTTGTGTTCATTTATGACATCCTTCTCACTGCCCACCAATGTAAGGAGATATCAGTGTTATGTGAAACTTGCTCAGTGTAGAGATAGAAGTGTTATATATAGGTAATGTAAAGTGAAATAGACAAACGAACCAGCAATACACTATATATTACACTGATCTCCCTACACTGATTGCTACTGCCCATCTCAATGCCATATAGAATCCTAGGAGTGCTAGTACTTTAAATAGAACCTGTATTTTTGTAGACTGATTGCCACTCAGTTCACAGGTATCATTGTGCATTCAGTGTACTAGTGAATATCACTTGTTAGATGTCCACTGGTCCTGAAGGAACAAACATTTTGGCCGGATGATAATTATACACACAATCAAAACTGCTTTAATTAACATGCAAATATGTGAACAGGACAGCCATAATACATTTTGTGATACTTTACCCAGCTTTAGACCTGCCCCCCCCCCCACCGAAAGTTAAAGAAAGATTCGAACACACATTGTTGAGTGTAAACATTTTTTAATAAAACACATTCACAGGGTTAGGGTTAGGGTGGTGTAAAGTGCTTTATATGCATAGGAGCCCTGTCTAAAACAGTAACAAACTTGGGGACACCTTTTACAGATGATGATGGATGTATTGGCCAAAAAATAGGCCATAAAATTTAGAACGAACATTGGGAAAAACAAAAAGATCCCAATAAAAACCAAAAAAATATATAAATAAATAAGCTTAAAATTTTGCAAGCATGTCAACAAAGTCACGCATTTTTTTTTTTGTAAGGCTGTAGCAGCCTCTTTCATTTTCTCCAGCTCAGAGCAACATTGTAGAGCCTCAACTGTCATCCTGGCTATTGTGCAACTAGGAATAACATGACCTGTTAATAAAAAATCATATATTAAGTACATGTTAAGCAACTAGATGAGGTCATAATATCTAAACCTTTGGGGTCAAGTTCATCTTAAACTAATAAAGAGTTAATACCTACCCTGTGCATTGTTGTGTGTAACCAGCTTGCCCTCATGACACCTATACTACTATGAAAGTACACATTGCAAACATTATGTTCTCTTTACACTGGCGTGTGGGGCTCATAAACGATTCCACCTGTTGACACAAATAGTTCACTACCTACATCTCTTCCTCCCCCATGGTAATGCACTTTCTAATATGTACATTAGCACTGTATGGTTTCACACCTTGCTAATGTAGCAAACAGTGATGTTGTGTAAAGAAAGTGTGCATGAACAATAAGAACCTGCAAACGTAGAAAATATATGTTAGGTAGAAAATGTGAATCAGGTGCGCAAAACTTATAAATAATGGTTTAAATATATAATCATATAGTGAGAAATCTACACAAATGGAGAAAAATGTAGAAGATTTGTCACTATATGACTATACGATTCTGCCATCTCCGCAACGAATCTTCCGCCGACACACGTGTGTGTGTGTGTCGCACGCAGCCTAATATTCGGCACGTACACGCCCCTGCGTCAGCGCGCCACTGGAGGCGGAGTTGACGCATGCGCTGTCTTTAAAGGACGCCAGATCTTTCGGTCGACGATTCGCTATCGGACAGATCGTTTTCGAGGAGCACGATCGATCGGCGAACCACGATTCTTCCGAGCAAACAAAGGTACGACTTTTGAGTCAAAAGCGGGTGTTTTTGGCCCTATACAGCTTATATTGGGCCTATCTTTATTATGTGAAAAAATACATGCTCTTTTACTGTTTTGTGTTGTGTTGTGTCTTGCAGGCATATACATCATCATCATGGTGAATAAATTCACCTCTCCTGAGTTTCTGCAAACCTTTATTGATGAGTACAGAAAAATGCCCTGTTTGTGGATGATAAAGAGTAAGGATTACTCTAATAAACAAAAAAAACAAAAAAAACGAGGCATATTTATAATTGTTGGAAATGTGCAAACCAATTTGCCCTAATGCCAACATTAATTATGTTAAAAGCAAAATTGGGAACCTACGCACAACATATAAAAGGGAGCTGAATAAAATCAAAAAATCTGAGAAGTCTGGAGCTGCTGCTGAGGACATATACATACCAAGGCTATGGTATTTTGAGAGCCTGCGGTTCCTGATGGAACATGAAGAATCAATGCCATCCCTGTCAACTCTCCCTTCCACGTTGGCAGAGGGCTCATGTGATGCCAGCCAGGAGGAAGAGATCCTGGAGCCAAATTTGACACAGGTATAGCATTTCACAATATATTGTCTGCAATAAACATAATGATGGGAAAAAAATATTCTCTAGACAATAATTCACCCTTTATGTAAAATCTGCTATTTGGTTCAAATAATCCAACAAACATGACTTTTTATATACAGTACACTATAACATTCTAATAAATTGTTCATTCCATCAACAGGAAAGTGTCACTGTGGAGGAG
The DNA here is from genome assembly GCF_965119305.1 of Pelophylax lessonae. NCBI lineage: Eukaryota > Metazoa > Chordata > Amphibia > Anura > Ranidae > Pelophylax > Pelophylax lessonae. Next base: position 35,525,647 of record NC_138779.1, on the reverse strand, counting down.
GCAGGTGGCAGCCAGGAGTCTGTGGAGGCGTCTGGATCCACACAACCTCCTGCAAAACGGCGCATGAAGCAGAAAAATTTTAAGCAGATCACAATGGATTTTCTCAGCCAGGCTTCTATAGCCCTCAAGAGAAAGCCGGACGACGAGGAATCATTTGGCAGTCTGACCGCAAACAAGCTTCGCCAAATGAAGTTGCAGCAGCGCCAAAGGGCAGAGCTCCTGATCCTGCAGGTGCTGAATAAAGGGGTATTGGAATAACTTCAGGAACACACCCACCTCTCCGATTCTCACCCATCCTCTCCACCTCCACCTCCACCACAGCAACCCCAGCCACCACCTCCACCCCAGCCACAAATGCCACATGGCAGTCAGTGGCAATATGCCCCTCCTGATCCCCACCTCCCCTCATGGTCACATGATTACAGGTATTCCCAGTTGTAAATGCCCCTAATTTATAACCTGTTATTTGTGTTACCCCTTTTTATTTATTTATAGTTTCTATGAGGAGGAAATGTCCTTTTTTATTTTAATATTTTCGATACGGAGAGTATTTCTATATTTATGTTGTAATTTCTTGATTTAGTTAATAAATATCATGATAAAAAAAAATACTTGCCTATCTTTATTTTTTTAAAATGTAGGATATTGGGAGTAAGCAGCAATATATGTTTTATACTATTATATTTATTATTAATTCCAAAATTAATAAAGGGACAAATCAATAGTTAGATATTTGCAGTCCAAAAGAAGACTTTTAAATATTTAATTTTAAAAATACATGCACCATATAGAATAGCCAAATGATTATCATCATCATAACAGAACACTTCCTTTTTTAATTGTAAAGTATAGAATTATGAGCAGCAGCTACCTTCTTCTCACATTAACCAAGATGAGCATGTGCTCCGCATTTCATATATTTTTTGGACTGCCGTGAGACGAAAGTTCTTTCTTGATAAAATAACTAGTTTTCTTGAGAATATTCTTCCGGGTCGTTATTTGCTTCCGATCATGCGTGTTCCGATTAGTAGATTGTTGTCTGCCGAAATCTGTACTGACTGACGGAAAATCGGCCGTTGTGTTGATGGCCAACAAAAATTTTATAGTCTGCACACCAGATTTTTTTTCAGCCGAAAAGTCGGAGTCGGTTGTCGGAAGCATCATACTAACAAGCCTAAAATCGGCAGATCGGACGTTGGCCGAAAATTCCCCACCAATTTTCGACGCGTATGTACAAGGCTTTAGCCTTCAAAATGAGGCCATTTGATTTTTGACGTTCGAGTCCTATAGACTTCAATGGGGTTTGTTTGTTTGACCAAACTTTTCCCCTGTTTGCGGTGTTCTGGTGTGAACCGAACCGGGGGTTGTTTGGCTCATCACTAGTCTACAGTGACTCTGGGATAACTAGACTGTAGCCACATAGCTTGAAGGGTAAATAATCTGCTCACTTTGAAATCATAAAAGATGAATATTTGGCTTTCCTTCTATAGCTACAATCAGTAGGCAGATCGACTAAGGGCTCTTTCACACAGTCCGTCCGTCAGACGGACTCCGTTTATCTCATCGATCCCCAGCTGAGCAGGAGGATGACAGCTGTTCTCCGTGCTGTGTGCGGAGACACAGCAGTCAGGTCCCCATGCATCACTATGTCGGAATCGGATGGGAACGGACCATTCTCATCCGATCCGCTGGACGGATGGAAAATAGGGTTTCCATCTGTCCAGATTTGACGGATTAGATCGGATCGGATATCAGCGGACATATCTCCGCTGACATCTGATGCCCCATAGAGATGCATGAGGTGACCGTTCAGATCCTCCAAAAAAACTGACAGGTGGATCTGAACGGTCCGCATGTGTGAAAGGGGCCTAAAACAGGAGCACACAGAATCTGGTGCAGCTGTGTATGGTAGCCAATCACCTTCTAACTGCAGCTTGTTCAATCAATCTTTGAAAATTAAACCATACAAAATAGCTGCCCCGCTGTGTACCACATCCTAGTGTTAAGTATTAAACACAGAAAAGATTGTACATTTTGGGGATTTTTCATTTCAAGTGTCTTCGGCCTATGTGGGGGGGGGGGGGGGTGCCTTACCTCCAATCAGTTGTCACACAGTGTATGCCAGGACTCCACTCTCACAGCTGAAACGGGAAGAACAAATTCTTACACAATGTTCACTTTCTAAAGAATATAGCAAGCTGAGGACAGCAGATATACATGTAAAACTTATGTAGGGAGATTTGTTTCATCTCTGTGTATAATCTGAGGTTGTTCACTTCACTGGATATATGTGAGGGTTTACATTCACTTTAACCTCCCTGGCTGTCTGATTTTGTCAGGATTTCTGTGCTGAAAGCGGTACATTGTTTTGCATAGAAATCTGTTGTTCTACATTTTAAAACTCACTTTCCCCTGCGTTTCCCCGCCGTCCTCTTCTGCCGTCCTCCCCCGCCGTCCACCCCTGCGCTGTCCTTCCGCTGTCCTCCCTTTGTGTGCTCGGCCGATGCCGGCACCTGCCTTACGGTTCCCTTCCCTGCGAGCGTTGCGACGCAGGGGGGTGGAATCGGCAGCAAATTCAAAAATGTAAAGACACTAAATGACATGATACAAAGCTGTGATCTTAAAAAATACAAGACTGAGGGGTCATTGGCAGCATTTAAGCACTACAAAGAGTGTAATAAGAAATGTAAAGACGAAATCAGGGCGGCTAAAATAGAACACGAGAGACATATAGCGGAGGAGAGTAAAAAGAACCCCAAGAAGTTCTTTAAGTATATAAACAGTAGGAAAGCGAGGCCAGAGCACATTGGCCCCATAAAAGATGATAAAGGAAAAATGGCCACTGAGGACAGAGAAAAGGCGGAAGTGTTAAATAATTTCTTTTCTTCAGTCTTCACAAAGGAATCGGGGGGCTACACGAACCTTGCTTGTAAGGCCGAACTAAATAATACAGCTCAGGAAGTGCCGCCATGGCTAACAGAAGATAGACTTAGAGCTAAACTAGAGAAACTTAACATAAATAAATCCCCGGGACCGGATGGCTTGCACCCGAGGGTTCTTAATGAGCTCAGCCAGGTGATTGCCAGACCATTATTCTTGATCTTTAAGGATAGTTTACAGACGGGTATGGTGCCAGCTGATTGGAAAAAAGCCAACGTGGTACCAATATTTAAAAAGGGGCCGAGATATATCCCGGGTAACTATAGGCCGGTCAGCCTAACATCAGTAGTCTGCAAGATTTTGGAGGGGATGTTAAGGGACCACATACAAGACTTTAGTAATGAAAACAGTATTATAAGTAGTAATCAGCATGGATTCATGAAAAATCGTTCGTGCCAAACCAATCTATTAACCTTCTACGATGAAGTGAGCTGCCACCTAGATAAAGGAAAGCCTGTGGATGTGGTGTATCTGGACTTTGCAAAGGCCTTTGACACCGTTCCACACAAACGCTTACTGTACAAACTAAGGAAGGTAGGTATGGACCATAAGGTGAGTACCTGGATAGAGAACTGGCTCCAGGGGAGAGTACAGAGGGTGGTGATTAATGGGGAGTACTCGGATTGGGCGGGTGTGGAAAGTGGGGTCCCCCAGGGTTCTGTCCTGGGACCAATCCTGTTTAATTTATTCATAAATGATCTGGAGGAGGGGATATCGAGTACAATCTCAGTATTTGCAGATGATACTAAATTAGGCATGCCAATATCTTCTATGCAGGATGTGGAAACCTTGCAAGCGGACCTGAACAAAATAACGGGGTGGGCAACTACATGGCAGATGAGATTTAATGTTGAAAAATGTAAAGTAATGCACTTGGGGGCCAGAAACCAGAAAGCAAGCTACTCACTAGGGGGGGAACCTCTGGGTGAGTCTAGGATGGAAAAGGACTTGGGGGTACTGGTAGACAACAGGCTTGGCAGTGGCATGCAATGCCAAGCCGCCGCAAGCAAAGCCAACAGAATACTGGGTTGTATAAAAAAGGGGATTCACTCCAGAAATAAAGAGATTATTCTCCCGCTCTACAAGAATCTGGTCCGGCCACATCTGGAGTATGCTGTCCAGTTCTGGGCACCGGTCCTCAGGAAGGATGTGCTGGAACTGGAGAAAGTCCAGAGAAGGGCAACAAAAATAATTAGGGGAATGGAGGACATCAGCTATGAGGAAAGACTACAAGCACTGAACCTATTCTCTCTGGAGAAGAGACGATTGAGGGGGGATATGATATCAATGTACAAATACTGTACTGGCGACCCGAGCATAAGGAACAAACTATTCAGAGAAAGGAGATACAATAAGACACGTGGCCACTCACTAAAACTTGAGGAAAGGCGGTTTAACCTTAGAGTGCGTAAGGGGTTCTTCACTGTAAGAGCGGTAAGGATGTGGAATTCTCTTCCACAAGCAGTCGTATCAGCAGGGAGCATTGATAGTTTCAAAAAACTATTAGATGGACACCTTAAAGACCACAACATACAGGGGTATACAATGTACGGTTAAAAGCAAACACACACACACATCATAGGTTGAACTGGATGGACTGATGTCTAGTGTTGAGCGAACACGGACTGTATTATTCGTGTTCGTACCGAATAATTGGATTTTTTGTACCCGAACACGGACACGGACACTTTACTGTATGTTCGGGTAAAAATCCGTGTTCGGTCGTTTTATTTCCGGGTTTTGCATGCTTTGGCGCTCTTTTCATGGCGGGCTTTCAACAGCCAATCAACAATCGTTTAACTGGTGTGCCTTAAGCCATCCCAGCCATGCCTGCAAATGTCTCAGTAGCTGTGATTGGCCGTCTGAAGCATGTGACCAAGTCTTTATAAGTTCGAGGCAGCCGCAGCGGCGTCATTATGCTGCTTAGATTCAGGGACAGAGCACACATCAACGTGCTGGCTGCTGATTAGGGAAAGATAGGCAGGAAAAAACCATTTGTGTCCGGATAGAATTGAGGGACAGGTCGGAGTGTTTAGGCAGGGCGAGTTGTAGGCATTTTAGGGATAGAGTCTGCTGAATTATAGGGTCAGTGTCTTCTACAAACTACAATCGATATTGCTGTGTGGGGGGTGGGGTGAATCTGCACTCAATCCTGATCTACGATCTCTTCTCAATCCTGTTAGGGACAGAGTCTGCTGAATTTTAGGGAAACTGTGTTCTACAAACTACAATCGATATTGCTGTGTGGTGTGGGATTGGAGATAGGCAGGTGTCAGTGATCCACATCCATTTTTCTGTGTGTGAGCTGCAGTGAACACAATCTTTTTGGGCTGCAGTGAACACAATCTTTTTGGGCTGCAGTGAACACAATCTTTTTGGGCTGCAGTGAACACAATCTTTTTGGGCTGCAGTGAACACAATCTTTTTGGGGTGCAGTGAACAAAATCTTTTTGGGGTGCAGTGAACACAATCCTTTTTGGTGTGCAGTGAACACAATCTTTGTGGGGTGCAGTGAACAAAATCCTTTGTGGGGTGCAGTGAACACAATCTTTTTGGGGTGCAGTGAACAAAATCCTTTTTGGGGTGCAGTGAACAACATCCTTTTTGGGGTGCAGTGAACACAATCTTTTTGGGGTGCAGTGAACAAAATCCTTTGTGGGGTGCAGTGAACACAATCTTTTTGGGGTGCAGTGAACACAATCTTTTTGGGGTGGAGTGAACAACATCCTTTTTGGGGTGCAGTGAACAAAATCCTTTTTGGGGTGCAGTGAACAAAATCATTTTTGGGGTGCAGTGAACACAATCTTTTTGGGGTGCAGTGAACACAATCTTTGTGGGGTGCAGTGAACACAATCTTTTTGGGGTGGAGTGAACAACATCCTTTTTGGGGTGCAGTGAACAACATCCTTTTTGGGGTGCAGTGAACACAATCTTTTTGGGGTGCAGTGAACACAATCTTTGTGGGGTACAGTGAACAGAATCTTTGTGGGGTGCAGTGAACACAATCTTTGGGGGGTACAGTGAACACAATCTTTGTGAGGTGCAGTGAACACAATCTTTGTGGGGTGCAGTGAACACAATCATTGTGGGGTGCAGTGAACTCAATCTTTGTGGGGTACAGTGAACACAATCTCATACTTCTGAAGGTTTGAGGGTGCTGCCTGTTCCATACCCCCCCTACTCCTCATCTAGCCTTTTAGGGGTACAAACAATAGTAATTGGGGCCTAGTGTGGTTGTGTACGTGCGAGATACATACACTTTTTTTGATCATATTTCCTATTCCGCTATTCAATAAAAACCTTTGAGGATCAATTGAATTGCGGGATAGTCTGTGTCGGTACGTGTGAGAGAGATCCACCTTTCCAAGTTGTTGGGGTTCATCTCATACTTCTGAAGGTTTGAGGGTGCTGCCTGTTCCATACTCCCCCTACTCCTCATCTAGCCTTTTAGGGGTACAAACAATAGTAATTGGGGCCCAGTGTGGTTGTGTACGTGTGATATACATACACTTTTTTTGGATCATATTTTCTATTCCGCTATTTAATTTAACTGGGCCTCCATGCGAGACCTGTGTGCCTTGTTGCGCTGTTTTGAGTACTCCACCAACATGGCCAGTGGCAATGACGCCGTTCTCAGCTTAACTATCCCACTTCTATGCCTCCTTGAAAAAACAATTCGGGCGATGATGGAAGAGGATGTGGCACAGGATGAGGAGGAGGAGGAGGATGAAGAGGTAACATTTCCAAGGCTTTCAGGGCAGTCATTCGCAAGGGGCTCCGAGGGTGGGTTCCTGCACACGCAAACGCCAGGGACGCAATTGTCCAGCAGGGGCACAGTTCTGGAGGATGAGGAGGATGAGGAGGAGGAGGAGCTGGAGGAGGAGATGGAACCATGTTCACAGCAGGGTGGCACCCAGGCCAGCTCATGGCCATCACTGGTGCGTGGCTGGGGGGATACAGAGGACACGGACGATACACCTCCCACAGAGGACAGCCTTTCGTTGCCTCTGGGCAGCCTGGCACACATGAGCGATTACATGCTGCAGTGTCTCCACAACGACCGCCGAGTTGCCCACATTCTAACTTGTGCTGATTACTGGGTGGCCACGCTGCTGGATCCCCGTTACAAGGACAACGTACCGTCCTTAATTCACTCACTGGAGCGCGATCGCAAGATGCGCGAGTACAAGCGCACGCTGGTAGACGCCATGCTGCTGGCATTCCCATCTGACAGCGGGGCCACAGTGGAAGCACAAGGCAGAGGAGGAGGAGGAGGAGGTCGCCAACGCAACCAGGGCACCGCCAGCACCTCAGAAGGCAGGGTTAGCATGGCCGAAATGTGGAAAAGCTTTGTCAGCACGCCACAACAAACAGCAGCACCAGCAGCTCAGATGGAACGTCTTAGCAGGAGGCAGCATTTTACCAACATGGTGGAGCAGTATGTGTGCACACGCCTACATGTAGTGAATGACGGGTCTGCCCCCTTCAACTTCTGGGTCTCCAAATTGGGCACATGGCTTGAGCTTGCCCTTTACGCCTTGGAGGTGCTGGCGTGCCCTGCAGCCAGTGTATTATCTGAACGGGTATTTAGCACGGCTGGGGGCGTTATAACAGACAAGCGCAGCCGCCTGTCCAGAGACAATGTGGACAAGCTCACGTTCATTAAAATGAACCAGGCATGGATCCCACGGGACTTTTCCGTACCTTATGCAGAATAGCAATGGATACCGACCTTACCCACCCATTGTTCCATTTTTGCTCTTTCTCACTCTTTTGGGGTGTACCCTCATTTAAAATTTTTGAAAAGAAGCAGTGTTGGCTACCTCGTCCTCCTCCTCAGGGCCAGATTAATGTAGGGGCTATTGGAGCTGCAGCTCCAGGCCCCTACCTTTTATATAGGCCCCGGGTTGGCCATATTCACTGTTACCGCTCTTCTGTCACTTGTAAACACAGAAGTCTGGCTTCTATGCTCGCTTCCCCAGGCAGCACCCTCAGAACCTCCCCACACAGCGTGAAGGCCGGACAAGGAGGGACAGTTGGCGATGCATGGATGTGTTTATGGGCTTCAGAGACAGCATCCCATGTTGAATTAGGCATGCATGGCTGCACCCTTCCTCCTCTGGGTGCATGGCAAGGCACGGCCCTTAAGGCCCTTCAAAATCCTCAGCACCAAGCCCATGATGCTGTTAATCCGGCCCTGGTCCTCCTCCACCGCCGCTTCCACCTACACCGCCCATAGGTGTGCGCAGCCTATTGCATTAAGGTGTGCACCCCAAAGTTGAAATACACATGCATGTGTTTGCCAGCAGGGAGAGTAATGTATCGGGGCCATGTACCTGTAGGCAAGGAGAAATAGAGCAGAGCAGGTCCCAGGGAGATCTTTCCCATCTCCTCACTGGCAATGCTATGTGCCCTAGGTGATTAGGGTGTGCCCAGGCACACCCAGCACACCCTGTGCGCACGCCTATGTCACCGCCACATCCACCACCACCTCAACCTCCCTCCTACTCCATATGGGCCTCGTCCTTCAGAGATGAAGAAGAACATTGTTTTATTTTTCTGTTTTTTTTTTGTTGTTTTAAGTTATTTCCCTATCCACATTTGTTTGCAGAGCACTTGCCATGCTCTTAATTACGTTTTGCTGCCATTTGCAGCACTCTAGCCCTTTCCTTTGGTGTTTTAGAGCCATTTTAGTGCCTTAAAGTTCGGGTCCCCATTGACTTCAATGGGGTTCGGTGTCCGGGAAAAGTTCGGTAAAAGTCCGGGACACGGACCCGGACTTTTTTTTAAAGTTCGGCCGAACCCGTCGAACACGGACATCTAGGTGTTCGCTCAACCCTACTGATGTCTTTTTTCAACCTCACTAACTATGTAACTATGGAACTACTATGTAACGGATTACACTGTATCATGCCATTTCACCACAGGATTTCACCTGGTGACTTTTCCAGTGCCCTGCCTGTGCTTTTCCAATTCTTTGTGCCTGGAAAATAGACGCGTCTAAATGGCGTCCAAAAAGTGTTCTTTTTGCGCAAAAGCGCTTTTAGACGAACTGTAAAACAGCGACAGCGAAACTGGGTTACTTGAAGAACTGAGCGATAGCGATTCGTGGAAAAATTTGTCATCAGGTACGGAAAGTGACGTCAGCGACGATTCTGATGTCTCTTTCTGGTACATCGCTCCGTTGAAAATTCTGAAGAGTGCAAGTTTTCTGATCTTTACATAGTTGTGTCACGTGATTCCACAAGCCAACCATAATTTCACTTTTGGGTGGTTTGACCCTTGAGCAGAATTGTCTTCAGAGCAAGAACAAGAAGCTGACAAACATTTTCATGTTACATCATATAGTACAATTCTCTAGTAATCTACACAATGTTGATGAAAAGGGAATATTGTTTGGATGAACTACACCCTGATTTAATCTCAGAGTTACAAGGAAAGATATAATTTCAGTTCTACAAACATCTAAGTTATTGGGAACTGGAAGAGGATGTGTCAATATACTGAATTTGCCGGGCACCATGCCTGTTCAAGATGGTTATAAGTAACTCCTGTGGTGATAAGGCAAGCCTCCAACAAGCTAAAAATGCAAATAGATTATCAAATGCCGGGATTGCTCGATGATCTCAGCTCACCTAAAACAGTTATATAACATGTTAATGCCATTCCAAAAGTAATTTTAAATATTTTAAACTCTAAATAATAATGGGTGTTCCTGCAATTGTAGGCATTTCCTGCTATGATGTGACTGATTAGAGCATTTGACTCAAGTTCCTTAACCAGTTACCAACCGCCTGCCGCAGTTTTACTGCGGCAGGCAACCGCTCCTGGGAAAAGTGACGTAGATATTCGTCGCTCGCTCTCAGGAGGCTCATCAGCGGGGAAGCCGGTGTGTGTGTATCACTCTGAGAGAGAAGAACGGTCGGCTGTTGTAAACACAGCTGACCGTCCTTCTCCCTACAATGATCATAGAGGCCGTGTGATCCTTCTATATAGGATCACATGTCTCTATGGTCATTTCAGAAGCCCTCCCCCCCACAGTTAGAATCACTCCCCTAGGCTCACATTTAACCCCTTGATCACCCATAATGTTAACCCCTTCCCTGCCAGTGTCATTATTACAGTAACAGTGCATATTTTTTAGCACTGATTACTGTAGTAATGTCACTGGTCCCCCCAAAAGTGTCAAAATTATCAGTCAGGTGTCCGATCTGTCCACCGCAATGTTGCAGTCCCGCAAAAAAATAGCAGATTGCCGCCATTTCTAGTAAAAAAAAAAAAACAATAAAAATTATATAAATCTTTCCCGTAGTTAGTAGACGCGATAACTTTTGCGCAAACCAATCAAAATACGCTTATTGCGATTTTTATTTTTTTTTACCAAAAATATGTAGCAGAAAACAAATTGGCCTCAAATGTTAAAAAATTTAAATTTTTTCAAATTTTTTTGAGAATGTCATATAGCAGAATGTGAAAAATATTATTTTTTTTTTATTTTTTTCAAAATTGTCATTCTTTTTATGTTTATAGCGCAAAAAATACAAATCGCACAGGTGATCAAATACCAAAGGAGAGCTCTATTTGTGGTAAAAAAAAGGACATCAATTATATTTGGGAACAGCATCGCACGACCGCGCGATTGTCCGTTAAAGTAACACAATGCCAAAAAATAGGGCCTGGTCATTAAGGGGACAAATCCTTCTGTTCTTAAAGTGGTTAAATCTGAAATAAAAGTAACCTCTAGACTGAGTGAGTTCCAAATTAAAAGGTTTATTACGTAGCTACGTGAGAGCAAACCCTTATAAAGCCGCCCTGTATGCTCTGATCTGATAGATCTCAGATCTCCCTTTTATAGGGTATCTTCTCACACATTACACGTTTAAGGTATGGCACATAGATACATGGCAACTTGCCCACAGTGGCATTCTCCTGAGAACATCTTAGTAAAAACATGTTTTACCAAACTCATAACGCCATTTTAACTTCACTTATTAATATAAAATACATTAGGATATGTATATATACAGTGCCTTGCGAAAGTATTCGGCCCCCTTGAACTTTGCGACCTTTTGCCACATTTCAGGCTTCAAACATAAAGATATAAAACTGTAATTTTTTTTTGAAGAATCAACAACAAGTGGGACACAATCACCATCATTTCCGGATGCAGAAGTGGTGGTATAACATCAACACGTCAAGGGGCAAAGTTACGCGTTGACGTCACACTGCCGCTTCTGCATTCGGAAATGGCAGCCATCTTTGTAAGTCCTTTCCTCATGGCTTTTGCTATGCCTGCCTGAATGGTTTGCATCCATTGTTTTTTATTTCATCCAGCTGGATTTTATACCTTAAAATATAACTAAAGGCAAAAATGTTTTTTTGGTTTTGGATATAGTGTATTAGAACCCCTGTCAGTTTTATTGCTGTCTGTGCACCCGTTAGGGAGTTTTACCTTCTTTACTTGTCCTGTTTACCATTATCATTGAAAGTGAAAGTAAAAGAAAATCCCTTATTTTGGGTTGTCCCCAGAAAAGTAATAGTGGGGAAATCTTCCAATGGGTACAAATAAATAAATCAATATTGCTGCGCCAAGTGAAAAAATCAATCAGGGTGATTAACTAAATGCATATAAAATGTGTATAGGCAAAATCAAAATATATTAAATTCAAATATAAATGCCAAGTGTAAATATAGTGCAAAATAAAAAAGTCCAAGTGCTTGTGACAAAGTGATTAGAAAGAAAGAGTCCCAAAACTCAATCTTAAATGAATGAAAATAATCCAAAAATCTTCATCCGTGATTTAAATTATAGTGCAAGCGTGCTCCACACTTCAATCAAGTGCTCCCAGTGATTAGTGCAAAATTAGCAGCTCACCTCAAGGATAGACTCCAAGGAGTCATACACGCATTAGGGTAATGGCAATGGACAAGCAGCCTGTTCAATCCTCTCCTTCTACTTCTCTTTTACTGACATTCCGAGTGCGATAGGAACAGAAATAAAGGGAAAAGGATCTAGTGCTCTCAGTTTAGATACTTTATTTAAGGCAAAGACAGAGATACACTTACATTTACCGGCACTTAGGCAGTGCGGGCTCCGAACATCTGATATGCGCTCCGTGGCAGAACCTCCCTGGGTCTGACGTTCACCGAGTAGGCTCCTCCCCCGTATGCGTTACGTCAGATGACTTTGTCAGCGGGGTGTAGCCTGAATCGAGCGTACGTACGTCCTAAATAGTGCAGTGAAGAGATTGAAATTGGGTGTATACATATTGTCTAAGTTTTACTTAGTGTAACAGCAGCTGCATCACTTACGGTTTTTCTTCTTTACATATTTCTTTAGGGAGCGCGGGTTTATATTATTTTATAGCAGTGAGGAGATTGTCCGCTCTACTCCTGGCAATGATACTGCATTGTATGGCGCCATGCCCTTACTCTTAATCGCACTCTGCATAGCCCTACGTTTGCCATTGCGGGACAGTCTTCATCTAAACAGCTTATTTCCAATCTGCACATTTGAAAAATTACAACATACTGAATTATATGTAAACTTACATAAATTCTAGGAGCCTACTCTCATCAGATCCCTGGAGGCTCTGCTAAAATACATTAATATTAACTAATTCTTTACCTATTCCAAAACAAATTGATTTTCGTTCTAGCATAAATTATAAATATAAATCATATGATTAAAATACATACAAAAATCCATATAAACTTACAAATATTAGTGAAAAATAGTAAAAATATTTATTAAACCTCAATGTTCTGCTAGAATCATTACGTTAAGACCTTTAATCAAGATTTATATTAAAATATTATACCATAAGATTAAAATGAATAAAAATATATATAAAATGATGTATATATATATATATATATATATATATATACTGTACCAATGTAGACTCTAGTTTTTTTATTATTTTTTATTATTTATTATTTTTTATTATTATAAGGGGGACCTTTATATTTAATAATAAATTTATCTTACTGCATAGATAGTATAAAAATTTAAAAAATTAAAAAAATATTAAAAATGTTAAAAATATTAAAATGTTTTTAAAATTATTTAAAACTATTTTAAGACAAAAAGCAGCTTATTTATCACTGATAAAGCAATTAAGATCAAATTTGACATTTAATCCTCTAGGTATAAGAACTTTGGTCTCATAAGTCCAATAAGACTCTCTTTTGCTTAATTGCCTAATATAGTTGCCACCACGCCAATGTTTAACCACATGTTCAATTCCCCAAAATTTCAAAGAACTGGGGTTTCGGTCATAAACTACTCGGAAATGTTTTGAGACATTATGTGTAAGGGTACCTTTTTTGATATTTTTAACATGTTCCCTAATTCTTACGCTGAGGCTTCTAGATGTGCGTCCGATGTACTGAAATCCACAGCCACACTCTAGCATGTAGATTACCCCTACAGTATCACATGTTATCAAGTCTTTTATGGGGTATTTTTTCTTTGTACTATTCAACACAAATTCTTTCTTTTTCTTCTGATTTGTAACCGCGTGCCTACATACTGAACATCTTCCGCATGCGTGAAATCCAGCCACAAATTAAAACAATCTTTCTTTCTTGTAAACAGGAGGGTCTATTGCTCCTGGGGCCAATATGTCTTTTAAGATTAGGGCTTTTTTATAAATAAATTTGGGTCTATCTGGTAGAACCAAACCCAGTACTTTGTCTTTCTTCAAAATATCCCAATGCTTTCTTACAATCTTCTCAACTTGTTTATATTGCACATTATAGTTTATAATCAACTTAAACTCAAAGTCCTTATTCTCTCTTCTTCCCATGTTGTTTGTTGCTATCAGAGAGTTCCTATCTATTTGCTGAACTTGTCTTCTAGCTGTGTCTATACTTTCAGTCGTGTAACCTTTTTCCAAAAATCTCTTCCCCAACATTTCTGATTGGGTTAAATAATCAATCTCCTTGGAACAGTTTCTTCTCAATCTAACGAATTGACCTTTAGGTATATTGCAAAGCCACATTTTATGGTGGCAGCTATCGACTGGAAGGTAGAAGTTTCTATCCGTGGGCTTAAAATGATTTTTTGTATACAGTCTCCCCTGACTTTTAAAAATTTCCAAGTCTAGAAAGACTATATTTTCATTGTTTATATTCAAGGATAAATTAATATTCCTATTATTTTGGTTCATCCTTTCCTTGAACGCGTTGAAGGACATATGATCCCCTTTCCAGATGATCAGGAGATCATCAATGAATCTCCTGTAGCATATCAATTCTGGTGGGCAATCCTTCAGGATATGCTCTTGTTCCCAATGGGCCATGAAGAGATTGGCGAGACTTGGGGCAAATCTAGCTACCATAGCAACACCCCTCATTTGGAGGTAATAATGATGGTCGTACCAAAAATAGTTATGCTGAAGACAAAATTCAAGACATTTTAACAAATACTTCTTATGTTGAGTTGAGAGTTCCGAATCTTGTAAGGCCCATTTTGTAGATTTTGTGATCCCACATCAGCTGTGGCCAATACGGATGATTGTATATTGGCCACAGCTGATGTGGGATCACTATATACAATTATTGGGCACTCTGATGCGATTAAATCTACGAAATGGGCCTTAAAAGATTCGGAACTCTCAACTCAACATAGGAAGTATTTGTTAAAATGTCTTGAATTTTATCTTCAAATTATCTTCTATGGCCGTACAATTCAGTATCATTGCCAGGAGTAGGGCAGACAATCTCCTCACTGCACTATTTAGGACGTACGCTCGATTCAGGCTACACCCCGCTGACAAAGTCATCTGATGTAACGCGTACGGGGGAGGAGCCTACTCAGTGAACGTCAGACCCAGGGAGGTTCTGCCACGGAGCGCATATCAGCTGTTCGGAGCCCGCACTGCCTGTAAATGTAAGTGTATCTCTGTCTTTGCCTTAAATAAAGTATCTAAACTCAGAGCACTAGATCCTTTTCCCTTTATTTCTGCTGAGTTCTTATCGCACTCGGAGTGTCAGTAAAAGAGAAGTGGAAGGAGAGGATTGAACAGGCTGCTTGTCCATTGCCATTACCCTAATGTGTGTATGACTCCTTGGAGTCTATCCTTGAGGTGAGCTGCTAATCTTGCACTAATCACTGGGAGCACTTGATTGAAGTGTGGAGCACGCTTGCACTATAATTTGGATCACGGATGAAGATTTTTGGATTATTTTCATTAATTTAAGATTGAGTTTTGGGACTCTTTCTTTCTAATCAGTTTGTCACAAGCACTTGGACTTTTTGATTTTGCACTATATTTACACTTGGCATTTATATTTGAATTTAATATATTTTGATTTTGCCTATACACATTTTATATGCATTAGTTAATCACCCTGATTGATTTTTTCACTTGGCGCAGCAATATTGATTTATTTATTTGTATCCACTGGTGATTTGTCTTAGCACCGATTGTTTGCTGCCTTGTGTATATATTTTTATTGAAACATTTATTTTTTTGTGGTTTGCACTGATTATTACACCTTTTTGATTCTTATTTTGTACACCTATTTAATTAGCAGCATCCATGGATATCTTTAACTATTTTGAGACCCGAGTGGTCAAATTGGAAGATATCTTCTCAGGAGATAAAAATAGGGGTAAAAATGAAGATCTTTAAGATTTTTTTAAAAAGCTAGGATTATTGATGGACAAGAAAATAAGAGCCTGGTGGGATATAGTATCCCTGGAGCAATATATTGCTAATGATTTAGTGCCTAGAAGGCTAAAATGGGATATTTCTCCCAATGATGGGCTAATAGGTGATGAAGCCCTCAATGAGTGGTTTTTATTTTTTAATAATAAGAGCAAGGAGCTTTTACAATTTCTTTTAAGTAGGAAACAAAATAAATTAACGTTGCTAGAACAGTTGATTAAGGAAATTAAAGAGAAAATTGAACCGTTTAAAGAATCTGCTGAATGTATCAGATTATCTAGTGAATTGAAGAAAAAGATGGAGAAAACTGACAAAGAGACACAAGAGAAAAAGAGGAAAAAATTCCTGAGAGATATAGGAGACTTCAGGAATCATGAAGTCTTCAAATGGCAACGCTTATTAAAAGAGGAAGGTGGGGTTGCATCACGGGAAAGTACCCCAGAAAGGGAAGTCCCGACACCATCCCCAAGTGCCTCTGTTTCAGTTGCACAAGGTGCGCAAGCGCGAGGCCACCTGGGAACGCCTAAAGAACAACGGCCCAATAGAGAAATGTACCATAATTCAGCTCCCCCATATCGGGGTAAGGAGAGGCAGAAGGCCTTTTAGGGGAAGACCTACAAGAGGAAGAGGAGGCAATTTTAATTATAACAATTACTGGCAAGGAGATTCTCAAACACAATTCCAACAGTGGTTAGAAGATCTCCGGAACAGAGGGATTCCTATCCAGGAAGGGATAATGGTCAATATTATGACCCACAAGCATTCAATATCCCGACAGAAAATAGATTTACTTCACTATTTAACCAGGAGAGAGAACCATCTCAGGAAGTTTTTTTAGGGAACCCCATGGTCCTATCGGGGGATAAATACTCAGGTGGACCAAAGAAGAGACAGAGAGGACGAAGAGCGGGGAGAAAATGCCAAAAAAAGAAAATACAAGTAGGAACAGGCATATTTAATATCAGTGATAAAGAATTGAATAAACAAGATCTCAAACTCCTAGATAAAGGCTTGAAATTTGCACCCGCCAAAAACCTAAATAAATTTGACACTTACGTACATCTACAGAAATTTGTTCACACAATCAACCAGAAGAAATAATTGCTATCCAAACTAGACACCAGACCCCCGGTAGTAGAAGTTGGTCATCATTTCACTCTAAAAAATAAATCTGTGTTCAATCCATTGAACACCGGGAATCAATATATTGAAGTGTTTCGAAATATGGTGGCTGAGGATTTGGAAAAATTAAAAATTCGAAAAACGCCAAATCCACAATGGATTAACAAGGCATTAAGGACCTGGAGAAAGATAAAAAGTCGTCATTAGACCAGTGGACAAAGGGGGTGGTCTGGTTATAATGAATAGATCCTAGATCCTACTACAAGGAAGAAATGGAGAGACAACTATCAGACACAGAAACCTACCAGTTATTAAATAATAACCCGACAGTTGAGTTTAAAAAGGAATTAAACCAGCTAATCAAGAAGGGGATCAAGAAAGAAATATTGAATAAGAAGGAGGGATCGTATTTGAACCCCTCAGTGTGTAGAATACCTATAATTTACTTTCTGCCGAAGATTCATAAAGATTCCAATAAACCACCGGGAAGACCCATTATAAATGGGATCGACTCAGTGTGTGCCCGACTAGACCAATATATAGATTACTTTCTTCAGCCATTAGTCACCCAAACTTGGGCCTTCACCAAAGATACTAAACATGTGATCCAATGCTTGGAAGTATTAGAAAATACGGATGATTGTATATTGGCCACAGCTGATGTGGGATCACTATATACAATTATTGGGCACTCTGATGCGATTAAATCTACGAAATGGGCCTTACAAGATTCGGAACTCTAAACTCAACATAGGAAGTATTTGTTAAAATGTCTTGAATTTTGTCTTCAGCATAACTGTTTTTTGTACGACCATCATTATTACCTCCAAACGAGAGGTGTTGCTATGGGGGCTAGATTTGCCCCAAGTGTCACCAATTTCTTCATGGCCCATTGGGAACAAGAGCATATCCTGAAGGATCGCCCACCAGAATTGATATGCTACAGGAGATTCATTGATGATCTCCTGATCATCTGGAAAGGGGATCATATGTCCTTCAACGTGTTCAAGGAAAGGATGAACCAAAATAATAGGAATATTAATTTATCCTGGAATGTAAACAATGAAAATATAGTCTTTCTAGACTTGGAAATTTTTAAAAATCAGGGGAGACTGTATACAAAAAATTATTTTAAGCCCATGGATGGAAACTCCTACCTTCCAGTCGATAGCTGCCACCATAAAATGTGGCTTTGCAATATACCTAAAGGTCAATTCGTTAGATTGAGAAGAAACTGTTTCAAGGACATTGATTATTTAACCCAATCAGAAATGTTGGGGAAGAGATTTTTGGAAAAAGGTTACACGACTGAAAGTATAGACACAGCTAGAAGACAAGTTCAGCAAATGGATATGAACTCTCTGATAGCAACAAACAACATGGGAAGAAGAGAGCATAAGGACTTGATTTGATTATGGACTATAATGTACGATATAAACAAGTTGAGAAGATTGTAAGAAAGCATTGGGATATTTTGAAGAAAGACAAAGTACTGGGTTCGGTTCTACCAGATAGACCCAAATTTATTTATAAAAAAGCCCCAATCTTAAAAGACATATTGGCCCCAAGAGCAATAGACCCTCCTGTTTACAAGAAAGAAGGATTGTTTTAATTTGTGGTTGGATTTCACACATGCGGAAGATGTTCGGCATGTAGGCACGCGGTTACAAATCAGAAGGAAAATAAAGAATTTGTGTTGAATAGTACAAAGAAAAAATACCCTATAAAAGTCTTGATAACATGTGATACTGTAGGGGTGATCTACATGCTAGAGTGTGGCTGTGGACTTCAGTTCATCAGACGCACATCTAGAAGCCTCAGCGTAAGAATTGGGGAACACGTTAAAAATATCAAAAAAGGTACCCTTACACATAATTAGAGTTGAGCGGACACCTGGATGTCCGTGTTCGGCGGGTTCGGACTTTCAGGCACTAAAATGGCTCTAAAAAACCAATGGAAAGGGCTAGAGTGCTGCAAATGGCAGCAAAACATAGTTAAGAGCATGGCAAGTGCTCTGCAAACAAATGTGGATAGGGAAATAACTTAAAACAACAAAAAAAAAACAGAAAAATAAAAAACAGAAAAATAAAACAATGTTCTTCATCTCTGAAGGACGAGGCCCATATGGAGTAGGAGGGAGGTTGAGGTGGTAGTGGATGTGGCGGTGTCATAGGCGTGCGCACATGATGTGCCGGGTGTACCTGGGCACACTCTAATCACCTAGGGCACATAGCATTATCTCTCTGTTTGCCAGTGAGGAGATGGGAAAGATCTCCCTCGGACCTGCTCTGCTCTATTTCACTTTGCCAGCAGGGAGAGTAATGTATCGGGGCCATATACATGTAGGCAAACACATGCATGTGTATTTAAACTTTGGGGTGCACACACTAATGCAATAGGCTGCGCACACCTATGGGCGGTGTAGGTGGAAGCGGCGGTGGAGGAGGACCAGGGCCGGATTAAGAGCATCATGGGCTTGGTGCTGAGGATTTTGAAGGGCCTTAAGGGCCGTGCCTTGGCATGCACCCAGAGGAGGAAGGGTGCAGCCATGCATGCCTAATTCAACATGGGATGCTGTCTCTGAAGCCCATAAACACATCCATGCATCGGCAACTGTCCCTCCTTGTCCGGCCTTCGTGCTGTGTGGGGAGGTTCTGAGGGAGCTGCCTGGGGAAGCGAGCATAGAAGCCAGACTTCTGTGTTTACAAGTGACAGAAGAGCGGTAACAGTGAATATGGCCAACCCGGGGCCTATATTAAGGTAGGGGCCTGGAGCTGCAGCTCCAATAGCCCTATGTTAATCTGGCCCTGAGGAGGACGAGATAGCCAACACTGCTTTTTTTCAGAAATTTTAAATGAGGGTACACCCCAAAAGAGTGAGAAAGAGCAAAAATAGAACAATGGCTGGGTAAGGTCGGTATCCATCGCTATTCTGCACAAGGTACGGAAAAGTCCTGTGGGATCCATGCCTGGTTCATTTTAATGAACGTGAGCTTGTCCACATTGTCTCTGGACAGGCGGCTGCGCTTGTCTGTGATAACGCCCCCAGCCGTGCTAAATACCCGTTCAGATAATACACTGGCTGCAGGGCATGCCAGCACCTCCAAGGCGTAAAGGGCAAGCTCAGGCCATGTGCCCAATTTGGAGGCCCAGAAGTTGAAGGGGGCAGACCCGTCATTCACTACATGTAGGCGTGGGCACACATACTGCTCCACCATGTTGGTGAAATGCTGCCTCCTGCTAAGACGTTCCATATGAGCTGCTGGTGCTGCTGTTTGTTGTGGCGTGCTGACAAAGCTTTTCCACATTTCGGCCATGCTAACCCTGCCTTCTGAGGTGCTGGCGGTGCCCTGGTTGCGTTGACGACCTCTTCCTCCTCCTCCTCTGCCTTGTGCTTCCACTGTGGCCCCGCTGTCAGGTGGGAATGCCAGCAGCATGGCGTCTACCAGCGTGCGCTTGTACTCGCGCATCTTGCGATCGCGCTCCAGTGAGTGAATTAAGGACAGTACGTTGTCCTTGTAACGGGGATCCAGCAGCGTGGCCACCCAGTAATCAGCACAAGTTAGAATGTGGGCAACTCGGCGGTCGTTGTGGAGACACTGCAGCATGTAATCGCTCATGTGTGCCAGGCTGCCCAGAGGCAACGAAAGGCTGTCCTCTGTGGGAGGTGTATCTTCTGTGTCCTCTGTATCCCCCCAGCCACGCACCAGTGATGGCCATGAGCAGGCCTGGGTGCCACCCTGCTGTGAACATGGTTCCATCTCCTCCTCCATCTCCTCCTCCATCTCCTCCTCCTCATCCTCCTCATCCTCCAGAACTGTGCCCCTGCTGGACAATTGTGTCCCTGGCGTTTGTGTGTGCAGGAACCCACCCTCGGAGCCCCTTGCGAATGACTGCCCTGAAAGCCTTGGAAATGTTACCTCTTCATCCTCCTCCTCCTGTGCCACATCCTCTTCCATCATCGCCCGAATTGTTTTTTGAAGGAGGCATAGAAGTGGGATAGTTAAGCTGAAAACGGCGTCATCGGCACTGGCCATGTTGGTGGAGTACTCAAAACAGCGCAACAAGGCACACAGGTCTCGCATGGAGGCCCAGTTATTGGTGGTGAAGTGGTGCTGTTCCGCAGAGCGACTCATGCGTGCGTGCTGCAGCTGAAACTCCACTATGGCCTGCTGCTGCTCGCACAGTCTTTCCAGCATGTGCAAGGTGGAGTTCCACCTTGTGGGCACGTCACATATGAGGCGGTGAGCGGGAAGGCCGAAGTTACGCTGCAGTGCTGACAGGCGAGCAGCAGCAGGGTGAGAACACCCAAAGTCCGCACAGACGGCCCGCACTTTCTGCAGCAGCTCTGACATATCGGGGTAGTTTTTAAGGAACCTCTGCACCACCAAATTCAGCACATGCGCCAGGCAAGGGATGTGCGTCAAACCGGCTAGGCCCAGAGCTGCTATGAGATTTCGCCCGTTATCGCACACCACCAGGCCGGGCTTGAGGCTCGCTGGCAGCAACCACTCATTTGTCTGCTGTTCCATGCTCCTCCACAAATCCTGCGTGGTGTGTGGTTTTTCCCCAAAACAGGCAAGTTTTAAAACTGCCTGCTATCGTTTACCCCTGGCCGTGCTGAAGTTGGTGGTGAAGGTGTTACGCTGACCGGATGAGGAGGCGGTAGAGGATGAGGAAGCAGAGTAGGAGGAGTTAGGAACAGGAGGCAAACTGAAGCGCCCTGCCATCCTCGGTGGTGGAAGGACATGCGCCAAATTGCTATCCGCCTCAGGCCCATCCACCACTGCATTTACCCAGTGTGCCGTTAGGGAGATATAACGCCCCTGACCGTGCTTACTGGTCCACGTATCGGTAGTTAGGTGGACCTTGGCACAGATGGCGTTGCGCAGTGCACACCTGATTTTTTCCCCCACTTGGTTGTGCAGGGAAGGGATGGCTTGCCTGGAAAAGTAGTGGCGGCTGGGCATGACGTACTGTGGGACAGCCACCGACATAAGGTTTTTAAAACTGTGCGTCTCCACCAGACGGAATGACAGCATTTCAAAGGCCAAGAATTTTGAAATGCTGGCATTCAGAGCCAGGGATCGTGGTGGGTAGGGGGGTACTTCCTCTTCCTCTCAAGTGTTTGGGAGATGGAAAGCTGAACGCTCTCACGGGACATTGTGGAGATGGTTGGTGACCCAGGTGGTGGTGTTGCTGACAGATCATCTGTTTGCGGGGTGGCAGGTGCCGGTATTACTATAGATGTGGATGGAGCGGCCGAGACTGCAGCAGAAGAGGAAGCAGGATGAGCCAGAGACGTTTCTTGGTTTTGAAGGTGTCTACTCCCTTTGCACTTAGATGCCTGATCATGCAGGTTGTGCTCAGGTTGAGAAGGTTTATGCCATCGCTTCAGGCTCTGATTGCACAGGGTGCAAACCACTCGTGTCCTGTCATCAGCACATTTTCTAAAGAACTTCCACGCTAGAGAACTCCTTTGAGCTGGCTTTGCTGCGCTCGTTCCCTTCCTGCGTTGGGCAGTAGCGGGCGTAGTGTCTAGGGCACGACCGCTCCGCTTCTGCACCCTGCTCCCTCTTCTGCTGTGCTGGTGGCTCTGTGCGACCACCGCCTCTTCCTCCAAACTACTCAGGTCACCTGCATGACCTTCATTCCACGTGGGGTCGAGGACCTCATCGTCCTCCACATCATCTTCCACCCAGTCTTCACCCCTGCCCTCCTTGTCGGTCTCCACAATTCTGAACGCCGCAGCAGTTGGCACCTGCGTTTCGTCATCATCGGAGACGTGCTGCGATGGTCCTTGCATGTACTCATCTTGAGAAATAAGTGGTTGGGCATCGCTGAACTCAATCTCTTCCACTTCTGGGGCAGGGCTAGGTGGATGGCCCTGGGAAACCCTGCTGACAGAGTCATCAAAAAGAAGAAGAGACTGCTGCATGACTTGGGGCTCAGACTGCTTGCCTGATTTGCAAGGGGGTGAGGTGAAAGATGGTTGGACATCGGCTGCAGGTGCCAACTGTGACCTTTCTGCAGTAGACTGGGTGGGAGACAATGTGAAGGAACTGGAGGCACTGTCAGCAGCAAACCAATCTACTATCGCCTCTACTTGTTCTGGCCTCATCACTTCTAGAGGCGTATGATGCCCTACCAAATACTGATGCAGGTTTTGTCGCCTACTCACACTTGAGGAAGGTGTTTCACTTGTGCGTGTAGCTGGCACAGATCGACCACGTCCTCTCCTTGCAACAGGAGCTCTACCAGCAGCACCACGACCCAGGCCACGGCCCCTATTTGACAGTCTCCTCATATTTCTGTAATTTATGATCTTGCCCTAGAAAGGTGTTTATTGAATAGCGGAACAAAACAACAACAGTATCGCACGGGTGTATCTCACAGTCAAATATGCAAACTATGCCGCAATTTAATGTTTTTTACCCCAAAAGGGTGTATATTGAATAGCGGAATAGGAAAAAGGATAAAAAACGGTGTATCTCACACGTACAAACACAGACTAGGCCCCGATTAAAATTTTTTGTACCCTAAAGGGAGGATGAGGAAGAGGAGTAGGAGGAGTTGGGAACAGGAGGCAAACTGAAGCGCCCTGCAATCCTTGGCGGTGGAAGGAGATGCGCCAAACAAATTTAAAAGGTGTATCTCACACGTACCGATACAGACTATGCCGTAATTAAATTTTTGACACCCAAAAGGGTGTATATTGAATAGCGGTATAGGAAAAATTCTATAATACGGTGTATCTCACACGTACAAGCACAGACTAGGCCCCGATTACAATTTTGTTGTACCCTAAAGGCAGGATGAGGAAGAGGAGTAGGAGGAGTTGGGAACAGGAGGCAAACTGAAGCGCTCTGCAATCCTCGGCGGTAGAAGGAGATGCGCCAAACAAATTTAAAAAGGTGTATCTCACATGTACCGATACAGACTATCCCGCAATTTAATTTTTTACACTCAAACAGGGTGTATATTGAATAGCGGAATAGGACAAATTTTACAAAACGGTGTATCTCACACATACAAACACAAACTAGGCCCCGATTACAATTTTTTGTACCCTAAAGACAGGATGAGGAAGAGGAGAAGGAGGAGTTGGGAACAGGAGGCAAACTGAAGCGCCCTGCAATCCTCGGCGGTAGAAGGAGATGCGCCAAACAAATTTAAAAAGGTGTATCTCACATGTACCGATACAGACTATCCCACAATTTAATTTTTTACACTCAAACAGGGTGTATATTGAATAGCGGAATAGGACAAATTTTACAAAACGGTGTATCTCACACGTACAAACACAAACTAGGCCCCGATTACAATTTTTTGTACCCTAAAGGCAGTATGAGGAAGAGGAGGAGTTCGGAACAGGCAGGAGGCAGACTGAAGCACCCTCAAATCCTCGGCAGTATGAGATGCGCCCCAAAAATTGGAAAGGTGTATCTCACACGTACCGACACAGACTATCCCGCAATTTAATTGTTTTTACCCAAAGGTGTAGATTGAATAGCGGAATAGAAAATATGATATCAAAAGGTGTATCTCACACGTAGCGACACAGACTATCCCGCAATTTA
Organism: Pelophylax lessonae; assembly: GCF_965119305.1. NCBI lineage: Eukaryota > Metazoa > Chordata > Amphibia > Anura > Ranidae > Pelophylax > Pelophylax lessonae. The sequence continues at coordinate 35,501,329 of NC_138779.1, read as the reverse complement.
ATTGTTTTTACCCAAAGGTGTAGATTAAATAGCGGAATAGAAAATATTATCAAAAAAAGGTGTATGTATCTCACACGTACAGAACCAGACTAGGCCACAATTACTATTTTTTGTACCCCAAAGGCAGGATGAGGAGTAGGAGGAGTTCAGAACAGACAGCACCCTCAAATCCTCGGAAGTATGAGATGCACCCCAAAAATTGGAAAGGTGTATCTCACACGTACCAATGCAGACTATCCCGCAATTTAATTGTTTATACCCAAAGGATTTTATTGAATAGCGGAATAGAAAATATTATCAAAAAAAGGTGTATGTATCTCACACATACAGAACCAGACTAGGCCCCAATTACTATTTTTTGTACCCCCAAAGGCAGGATGAGGAGTAGGAGGAGTTCGGAACAGGCAGCACCCTCAAATCCTCGCAAGTATGAGATGCACCCCAAAAATTGGAAAGGTGTATCTCACACGTACCAACGCAGACTATCCCGCAAATTTAATTGTTTATACCCAAAGGTTTTTATTGAATAGCGGAATAGAAAATATTATCAAAAAAAGGTGTATGTATCTCACACGTACAGAACCAGACTAGGCCCCAATTACTATTTTTTGTACCCCCAAAGGCAGGATGAGGAGTAGGAGGAGTTCGGAACAGGCAGCACCCTCAAATCTTCAGAAGTATGAGATGCACCCCAAAAATTGGATAGGTGTATCTCACACGTACCAACACAGACTATCCCGCAATTTAATTGTTTATACCCAAAGGTTTTTATTGAATAGCGGAAGAAAAATATTATAAAAAAAAGGTGTATGTATCTCACACGTACAGAACCAGACTAGGCCCCAATTACTATTTTTTGTACCCCCAAAGGCAGGATGAGGAGTAGGAGGAGTTCGGAACAGGCAGCACCCTCAAATCTTCAGAAGTATGAGATGCACCTCAAAAATTGGAAAGGTGTATCTCACACGTACCAACACAGACTATCCCGCAATTTAATTGTTTATACCCAAAGGTTTTTATTGAATAGCGGAAGAAAAATATTATAAAAAAAAGGTGTATGTATCTCACACGTACAGAACCAGACTAGGCCCCAATTACTATTTTTTGTACCCCCAAAGGCAGGATGAGGAGTAGGAGGAGTTCGGAACAGGCAGCACCCTCAAATCTTCAGAAGTATGAGATGCACCCCAAAAATTGGAAAGGTGTATCTCACACGTACCAACACAGACTATCCCGCAATTTAATTGTTTATACCCAAAGGTTTTTATTGAATAGCGGAATAGAAAATATGATATAAAATTGGTGTGATTTATCAATAGCACATGTGAACAGCAGTGTCTTATATCAGTCAGCTCTGCTGCAGGCTATGGAGGTAAAAAAAAAAAAAATTCCCCTTTTAAGTTTGTAATTTTTAACTAGATTAGTACAGACTATGCCACAATTTAATTTTTTTAACCCAAGGGTGTATATTGAATAGTGGAATAGAAAAAAGTGTATAATTTTTGAAATCACTCAATAATAGCACATGTGAACACAGCAGTGTATTATCACAGTCAGCACAGCAGCACTGAAGGAAAAACGCTGCACACAGTGACTGATAGAAAAAGACTTTTCTCCCTCCTCCTCAGTGGGCAAAAAAGATTGTTTTCACTGCACCCCACACAGAGCAAAATCGATGTGGACCAGCTCTGCTGCAGGCTATGGAGGGAAAAAAAAAATTCCCCTTTTAAGTTTGTAATTTTTAACTAGATTAGTACAGACTATGCCACAATTTAATTTTTTTAACCCAAGGGTGTATATTGAATAGTGGAATAGAAAAAAGTGTATAACTTTTGAAATCACTCAATAATAGCACATGTGAACACAGCAGTGTATTATCACAGTCAGCACAGCAGCACTGAAGGGAAAACGCTGCACACAATGACTGATAGAAAAAGACTTTTCTCCCTCCTCCTCAGTGGGCAAAAAAGATTGTGTTCACTGCACCCCACACACAGCAAAATCGATGTGGACCACTGACACCTGCCTATCTCCAGCCTCTCCCTAAAAGGATTTATAAGATCGGTCACTGCAAACCCCCCCCACACAGCAAAATCGATTGTAGAACACTGACCCTAAAAATCAGCAGCCTCGCCCTAAAATGCCCTACAACTCGCCCTGCCTAAAACACTCCGACCTGTCCCTCAATTCTATCCGGACACAAATGATTTTTGCCTGTCTGTCCCTAATCAGCAGCCAGCACGATGTGTGCTCTGTCCCTGAACTACACAGCATAATGACGCAGCGGCGCTGGCTCGAACTTATAAAGACTTGGTCACATGCTTCAGATGGCCAATCACAGCTACTAATACATTTGTAGGCATGGCTGGGATGGCTTAAGGCACACCAGTTAAACGCTTGTTGATTGGCTGTTGAAAGCCTGCCATGAAAAGCGCGCCAATGCATACAAAACCCGGAAATAAAATGACCGAACACGGATTTTTACCCGAATATACAGTAACGTTTTCGGGTCCGTGTTCGGGTAACAAAAATCCAATTATTCGGTACGAACACGAATAATACAGTCCGTGTTCGCTCAACCCTACACATAATGTCTCAAAACATTTCCGACTAGTTCATGACCGAAACCCCAGTTCTTTGAAATTTTGGGGAATTGAACATGTGGTTAAACATTGGCGTGGTGGCAACTATATTAGGCAATTAAGCAAAAAAGAGTCTTATTGGATTTATGAGACCAAAGTTCTTATACCTAGAGGATTAAACGTCAAATTTGATCTTAATTGCTTTATCAGTCATAAATAAGCAACTTTTTGTCTTAAAATAGTTTTAAATAATTTTAAAAACGTTTTAATATTTTTAACATTTTTAATATATTTTTTAAATTTTTTACATTTTTATATTATCTATGCAGTAAGATAAATTTATTAATGAATGTAAAGGTCCCACTTATAATAAGAAAAAAATTATAAATAAGAAAAAATAAGAAAAAAACTAGTCTCCATCGGTACAGTATATATATATATATATATATATATATATATATATATATATATATATATATATATATATATATATATATATATATATATATATATATATATATATATATATATATATATATATATATATATATATATATATATATATTTTATATATATTTTTATTCATTTTAATTTTATGGTATAATATTTTATTATAAATCTTGATTAAAGGTCTTAAAGTAATGATTCTAGCAGAACATTGAAGTTTAATAAATATTTTTACTATTATTTGTAGGTTTATATGGATTTTTATATGTATTTTAATCATATGATGTATATTTATAATTTATGCTAGAACGAGAATCAATTTGTTTTGGAATAGGTAAAGAATGAGTTAATAATAATGTATTTTAACAGAGCCTCCAGGGATCTGATGAGAGTAGGCTCCTAGAATTTATGTAAGTTTACATATAATTCAGTATGATTTAATTTTCCAAATGTGCAGATTGGAAATAAGCTGTTTAGATGAAGACTGTCCTGCAATGGCAATAGTAGGGCTATGCAGAGTGCGATTAAAAGTAAGGGCATGGCACCGTACAATGCAGTATCATTGCCAGGAGTAAGGCGGACAATCTCCTCACTGCACTATTTAGGACGTACGCTCGATTCAGGCTCCACCCCGCTGACAAAGTCATCTGACATAACGCGTACGGGGGAGGAGCCTGCTCGGTGAACGTCAGACCCAGGGAGGTTCTGCCACGGAGCGCATATCAGCTGTTTGGAGCCTGCACTGCCAACAATGTACCCCTGTACCAAATTTGGGGTCTCTGGAACTAAATGCTCCAGAATGCGCGCTGTGGGTACCCGCGGAGCCGGTGCTCCGCGCCCATGCGTTCAAGAGCCACCAAACTCACAGGTTCCGCGACCAACCGATAGGGCAAGCCTGGGCCGGATTGGACCTCTGCAAGGTTGCCAAAATCGTGGAACCGCGACAAATTTCAGTATATCTCCAGATCAGTGACCGGTAGACAGTTCAGACAGGGTTCACTAGATAGCCCCACAGATTGGCTACAGAATGAAACCCTAAGCTAGGTTCTAGCCCCAGAATTCGATTTTTGGGGACACCGCTAGTACTTGCCCCCCAGCGTTCCGCGACTAACGGTTCTAAAAATACACCGATACCGAGAGGTGGTTGGGCATAGTCTCACAATGTCCCGTGCCAGTTTGGGGTCTCCAGCACCTATGGTCGCCCAGTGACAGCTCCCCAAAGAGATCAGGACCTAACTGCGAGCTCTCCCCAGAAAAATTTGGGTTTAACATTGAAGTCTATGGCGGGGGGAGGCCCGGTTCTCGGGGTCACTGCTACGCGCCCTTTAATCCCCGAGACACCAAATTTTTATCAGCCGTAGGGAAGGGTCTTGGCTACCTACAATAATTTTTTGGGGTCTCCTTTGGTTCGCCTGGGACAGCTCCACAAAGGGACCGGGAAAACCCAGAAACTCTACCCGGAGACACTCGGGATTTAACATTGAAGTCTATGGGGAAACTTGGTCCAATTTGGCACGTCGCTGCTCCAAGCCCAAAGGTCCCCGAGACCCACAAATTTTTCCAGATGTACCTGAGGGTCTTGGCTACCTACCATATTTTTTTCGTAGCAGACGCGACCTATGGCTCGCCCGGGACAGCACCCCAAAGGGACCATACCCTAACCGCGAGTTCACTGTGAAGGGACCGGGATTAACATTGAAGTCTATGGCGGCGGGGGGGGGGGGCCCGGTTCTCGGGGTCACTACTCCGCGCCCATTGGTCCCAGAGATTTCAAATTTTTATCAGCCGTAGGGTTATAAATGTACAGCGGATTATATGTACATTCGGATTCTACTGCACTGTAATTGGTATTCCATTACATTACGTATTCCATTATTACATTAAAGCGGAGTTCCACATAAAAAAAAATACATAAAAATACCCCCGGGACAGTCAGGGCTAGTGCATTCCACAATGGATAGCCTCTGAACTGTCCCGGGTTGCACTTACCTGCAAGAAGAAATACTTACCTTGAAAATGTCTTCTCCAGCGCTGCCATCTCAGGTGTGGGCAGCTTGAAGCCAGCGCAATCCTCTACTGCGTCTTCTTCTGTCCTCTTCAGTTCCACGATGCACTGCGCCGGCCCCGCCTTAACTTCCGGGGCTGCAGCGTCATCCCTGCACAGCTTCTGGGCATGCCTAGAAGCTGTTTAGCAAGGTATGACGGCGCCTGCACCGGAACTGACGTCGGGGCCGGTGCAGGCGCATTTATTCTTGGGAGCGATGACGTTCAGCTCCCAGGAATCATTGCAAGCCAGGAAGTGACAACGGGCCGTGGCTGCCGAAGGAGGAAGAGGAAGTAAGGTGAGTATATGTTCTTCTAAAACAAGGTAAGTGAATTAAAAAAAAAATTGTGAGTATCCATTTGTTTTACAGGTGACACGGGACAAGAAGATGGACAAAAGTAACATTTTAGGGTGGAACTCCACTTTAAGTACATTCGGATTCTACTGCACTGTAATCCAATCCGTCCCGATAGATGTGCAGAGAGCGAGGCAGAATCTGACAATAGATTCTCTCCCCTCCTCCGCTCTCGTATCTACCGTCGGATCAGCGCATGTCAGTGTCGTCACCGCCAGCACAGCTGATCTGAGCAGTCAGCTGCAGTGACGTCAGTCCGTCGGATGCACTATCCGAAGGGAGGCATTATCCGACACGACACCGGTAAATGTAAGTGTATCTCTGTCTTTGCCTTAAATAAAGTATCTAAACTGAGAGCACTAGATCCTTTTCCCTTTATTTCTGCTGAGTTCCTATCGCACTCGGAGTGTCAGTGAAAGAGAAGTGGAAGGAGAGGATTGAACAGGCTGCTTGTCCATTGCCATTACCCTAATGCGTGTATGACTCCTTGGAGTCTATCCTTGAGGTGAGCTGCTAATCTTGCACTAATCACTGGGAGCACTTGATTGAAGTGCGGAGCATGCTTGCACTATAATTTGGATCACGGATGAAGATTTTTGGATTATTTTCATTAATTTAAGATTGAGTTTTGGGACTCTTTCTTTCTAATCACTTTGTCACGAGCACTTGGACTTTTTGATTTTGCACTATATTTACACATGGCATTTATATTTGAATTTAATATATTTTGATTTTGCCTATACACATTTTATATGCATTTAGTTAATCACCCTGATTGATTTTTTCACTTGGCGCAGCAATATTGATTTATTTATTTGTATCCACTGGTGATTTGTGTTAGCACCGATTGTTTGCTGCCTTGTGTATATATTTTTATTGAAACATTTATTTTATGTGGTTTGCGCTGATTATTACACCTTTTTAAATCTTCCAATGGGGACCTGGGAGTTCACATGGAATTCCTTTAATTTTTAGGGATTTCCTCTCACTTCCTGTTTGGCTATGGGACAGGAAGTGAAGAGAAATCTCTGCAATGGGACACAGATGGCGAAAATTTTTTCAAAGGAGTTAAATCTCTCCCATACTCTATACAACATTTTTAACCACTTACCACAAAGTGACGTACCCCTACGTCGGTTGACTTTGCGTGGTTATACCAGGATGATGCCTCTAGCTAGATATAAGGAAGACGAGCCGGGAATGAAATCACTGTTCAAACCACACGTGTGAGGTATCGCCGCGATCACCAGAGCCTGAGCAATAATTTTAAAAAAAGAGCTACACTCTAACTCTAAACTTGTAACTGTTAAAAAATTTTAAAGCGTCGCTTATGGAAATTTCTATTGACCGTAGTTTGTCGCCATTCCACTGGTGTGCGCAATTTTAAGCCGTAACATGTTGGGTATCTATTTACTCAGCATGACATCATCTTTCACAATATATAAAAAATGGGCTAACTTTACTGTTTACATTTTTTTAAATGCAGTGAAATGTGATTTTTCGTAATTTTTCCCAAAAAATGGCGTTTGAAAGACCACTGCGCAAATACCGCGTGACAAAAAATATTGCAATGACCGCCATTTTATTTTCCAGAGTCTTTGCTAAATAATATATATAAAGTTTGGGGGTTCTAAGTAATTTTCAAGCAAAAAATACTGATTTTAACTTGTAAACAAAAAGTGTCAAAAATAGGCCTGGGGCTTAAGTTTTGCCTATAGTTCTACTCTATTATTTGCAAGAGTAACTGCGAGGGGTTGCGGTGTTCAGGCACCACCAACAACCAAGGCCCAATTTTTCTGCACCTCTATGACAAGTAAATGTGATTTCCAAATTGATATGGAATTTTTACCATAAGGGCCCGTTCCTACGCCCAGCAAGCATAACTGCAAGGGGTTGTGGTGTTCAGGCACCGCCAACAACCAAGGCCCAATTTTTCTGCTCCTGTATTGACCAATTATCAGCAGCACCAATATATCGGGGGCCGATATGCACTTTCCCCGATGTATAGGAATCTGCCCTGGCGGGTACCGATATTGCAGTGACGCCATTGCGTATGTTGCGCCACGCACCTCCGCGTACTGGGAGCTTCTGCGGCCTTCTTTGTCCACCTCCCTTAGCCTCGTTACACTGTGTTTTACCCACCACGGCCACACTGGAGGGGAGTCTGCATGCAGTGCACACAGTCGGTACAGTGAGTGATTTCTTAGGTTCCTTCTTATCAAATCACAGTACAGTGACCAGTCACAGACACAGTGCACGTTGTGTAACACAGCCGCCGTGGCCACCCACAGCTGCCCGGTGCCAGCCAGCCACCCAGTCCCACACATTTACAGGCCTGTACCAGCCAGCCAGCCACAAGCCCTGCCTGACTGTACCAGCTAGCCAGTCACAGGCCCTGGGCCTGTACCTGCCAGCCACCCACCCACCACACAGGGTGCCAGCCAGCCACCAAAGGGTGCCAGCGAGCAAGCCACCAATGGGTGCCAGCCAGCCACCAAAAGGTGCCAGCCAGCCACCCAGTCACCACAGAGTGCCAGCCAGCCACCAGAGGGTGCCAGCCAGCCACCCACGAAAGGGTGCCAGCCCACCAGCCACCCACGAAAGGGTGCCAGCCCGCCAGCCACCAAAGGCTTCCAGCCACCCACCCACCAGAAGATGCCAGCCAGCCACCCACCACAGGGTTCCAGCCAGCCATCCACCAAAGGGTTCCAGCCAGCCACCCAACCACCACAGGGTGCCAGCCAGCCAGCCACCAAAGGCTGCCAGACAGCCACCCACCCAACCACCGAAGGGTGCCAGCCAGCCACCCACCAATCACAGGGCGCCAGCCAGCCACCCACCACAGGGTGCCAGCCAGCGACTCACCACAGGGTGCCAGCCAACCACCCACCACAGGGTGCCAGCCAGCAACCCACCACAGGGTGCCAGCCAGCGACCCACCACAGGGTGCCAGCCACCACAGGATGCCAGCCAGCGACCCACCAAAGGGTGCCAGCTACTCATCACCACAGGGTGCCAGCCAGCCATTTTGTTTAAGCCTATATATATTAGTGTCTTTTCAAGTTTCAATGGAAATGGATGGAGATAGAAAAATTAAAAGTGGGGGCGTGTCCTGGACATAGCGGAGTGAAGAAATGCCTTGAGCGAGCTCCGGCCATCTTCCTCTATTCTAGCGTGAATTCTTACCGTATCCCGCCTCGGGTATAAGCTCTGGTCGTCGCAGGCAGACGCCCCTACGGTCCTCTCCGAGGTCGGACATACACCGTTTCTTCCTCAGGACCCGTTCGGCCTCTGCCCGCACTCACGCGGCAGACCGGCGTGCTCTCCCTTCCACCTCAGCCGCCATGGAGAGCGCACCACCATCCCCTACCACCTTGATCCGGTCGGAGCCGTGGGCACTTTCGGGCACTGCTCTCCCCCTCCATTCTCCACTTGGACCTCTGCAGCAACAATTCGGGGTCGGGATGGACACTGAACTGAGGGCCCTGATTCAGGCCCTACCCACGAAGCGAGACATGGAGGCCTTGGTGCAGCGTGTGGAGGAGGCCCATAAGAGAGACATTCAGGCTGTCCGCTCGGATCTTCTGCAACTAATGGACCGGGTGGCGGGTGGGGAGACCTCCCTCTCTGCCCTGGAGACATGAGTATCGCAATTAGAGCGGGACCAGAGGACACAGGCCCAGTACGTGATGAGGAGGAGATGGAGGACCACAGTCGGCGGAATAACCTCCGCCTGCGTGGCTTGCCTGAAGCCACTGAACAAGACTCCCTGCAACCCACCCTCCTGTCCATCTGCCATTGCCTAGTGCCTTCTGTACCCCAGACTGACTTGGAGTTCGACAGGGTGCACCGTGCCTTAGGCCCACGTTTGGCGGACACAGACCAGCCTCGGGATGTCATATGTAGATTTCACCACTACACCCACAAGGAGATGATTCTGCGACAGGACTGGGAAGAGGGTGAGATTGACTTTGATGGGGCTAAAGTTAAGATTCTCCCCCACATCTCGAGGGCCACTCTGCAAAGGAGGGCATTGCTTAGCCCACTCCTAGACAAGATTCGCCATGCAGGCTGCACATACCGCTGGGGGTTCCCTTTCTCCCTTACGGTCCGCAAGGGTTCATCTTCTTTTATGCTGCCCCATCCGGAAGACCTGCCAGCTCTTTTTGACTTTCTGGAAACTACCAAATCCAGGTTCCCGAACTGGCTCCAACATCTACCGAATCCTGCTCGCCGGTTGCCTGAATCATCCAACCGAGGTAGGGGCCTTCGGCCTCGCACCCCACGAAGCCGGAGGCGACTGGTGCCTGAGACGCCGCAAGCGGTGAGGGAAGATTGAGGTACCTGACCTGCCACACTCCTGCTACTCCTGTGCTGCTCTGCCACCCTAGCCCTGTTCCCACCTTGACCCACTGACTATGTTTCCAGCGGCTCTTCACTTAGCTCCCTGTACCCCTTGCTGCTCTGATTTCCTTCACCCACCGTGACACTTCCACCCCAGTAAACTGCTGATGCCCTTACATTCACGTTACAGAGACGTGTCTCCAGGACTGGCATCTTTGGAACTGCTTCCCTTCCCCCATCCCCCTTTTTGTCCCCCTTTGTCCCCCCCTTTTTACTTATATGGCTGGCCCGCACCTGCTACTGGAGCCTGTTGCCTCCCAGCCCCTCTGTCCCATGCTTTCCCCTGAACTGGCCCACCTGCCTGCCTCTGAGTTCTCCTCTTTCCCTGTGGATGTTGATGACAGGGGATCATCCCCCTAACCCGAGACCCTTAGGGGTGGGCTTGGCCTCCCCCGCTCCTCTGCCCTAGCCATCCCCGTGGAGACTGGTCCCCCTGGTTCTCATGCTGGATGGATCCTCTTGGACTGCCTAACTCCCTGCTATCCATATCTGCCTTGTCGGAGAATCTGTTGCATGGAAGCGGGAGGTATGGACGGTGAATTGTATCCTACCGGGGGGCAGAATGGGGGGAGTTCTCTGGTTTCTCTCAGGGGATTTTCTTGGAGGCTCCCCCGCTCCTGCCTGGACGCTCCTCGGGTGGTAAATCTGATGGCTCCTTGTGCGGGGCCCTCTTGAGTAGAACATGTGGCCGAGAATTGGGGGGCATGTGAGCTTTGGTGGGGGGGGAGGGGATCCCGGCTTGTCCGGTGGGGGGTCTTGGGATGCCAGACTCTGATCTATATGTGTTTTTTTGTTTTAGTGGGCCACATCTTCTCCTTCTTCAGGGTCTGCCGTACTCTTAAATATATGCTGCTGTCATGTAATGTGGGTGGGCGGTGGTCTGGCATGGGCTTTGTATTGGGTGTGTGGAGGTCCGGGGGCCCTCCGGGGAGCGCATTCTGGGAGAATCCTTCGATTTTGCTCCTTGGACGTCCCCTGTGCTGAGGTCCAATCTGTTTAATATCCGTATATTTTGTTAAGGTATATTAATTGTTGATTGTTTACATGCTGAGAGAGCTCTGGCACTGGAGCTTGTCTCTCTTGCTGTGTTTGGTTCTACCCCCCACTTAGGCCTACACCCTAGAGGGTTTCTTTCCCTCATTAGGGTGTCTTTGCTGTCTAATTGTTACCCTTCCCCTCCCTGTATCTGTTAGGTGTATCCTATCCTTCTCTCCCTCCCTGTCTTCTACATCTACTACTTAGTGGTGCCTGCATGCCTGCCCTCTGTCTACTCTGTATTTCCCTTCTCCTTGTCCTCTTCCCCCCCATTGTCTCCTTTCTCCCTTACGCCCCATCCCTTCTTGTCTGCCTATTTTCCCTCTTGCTTGTACCCCTCGGCCCTCCTTTGGTGGTGATGGATCCCATGCGGGTGTCTACATGGAACGCCAGGGGGCTCAATGTGCACGGCGAACGCGAACTTCCGCAAATGTTCGCGAACGGGCGAACCGCCATAGACTTCAATAGGCAGGCGAATTTTAAAACCCACAGGGACTCTTTCTGGCCACAATAGTGATGGAAAAGTTATTTCAAGGGGACTAATGTGGCATGCCGGAAGGGGATCCATGGCAACACTCCCATGGAAAATTACGTAGTTGACGCAGAGTCGGGTTTTAATCAATAAAGGGCATAAATCACCTAACATTCCTAAATTGTTTGGAAGGGGAAAGTCGATTTTACGCCATTTATTCAACGCAGCTAAGGCCTGCATAGGCACATGCTGGAAGTCAACCGTCCCTCCGTTGGTGCGGCTTTGGCTGTCTAAAGTCAAGCAAATTAATGACTTTGAGGACCTGGTGCTGATCTCGCAGGGCAGGAGGGAACTTTACACTGCTACGTGGAGCTGTTGGAATCTGTTTGTCCTGTCGGACAAGGGCAGAGCACTTCAGGGGGTCACCTGATTCACTGGAATTGCACAACCGACACGCCGCACGGGATCCAGCGGGCCTCTTTCTGCTCTGTTTTACCCCCCTTTTCTTCCCCCTAGGGATCAGCGGCATCCGGGGGCGGGCATCGCTTGTTGTCCCCTGCTGACCACACACCCGACTTTTCTCTACCCCTTCCCTAGGTATTCCTTTTCCTCCCTACCTCTCCCCCCCCCTTCCCCCTTGTTTCCCTCCCCCCCTCCACCCCCCCTGACCTTCCTTCCCCTCCTGACCCTTATCCTCTTCTCTTTGTTCCATGTCCCCTCCCACTGTGTTGTAAGCCCCTCTTCTTGGGTTTCATGGTGAGAAAAGTTGTTCCATTTCTCTCTTTCTCCAATCTCCATTCTCACGTTCATCGGTTTATAGCATTACCTTGATGTATGCTGTAGATCTATCTGTCTTATCACGTCCCTGAGGGTCATACTACTTTTCCATACTGTTTTGAGATAAAGGCTGGTCTACTGACAATTTTTTGTCTAGCATAGATAGATTGCTGTATTAATGTTACCTTTCTCACTTGCTTAATGTACTTCGGTTTTTATGCTTCAACACTGTTATACTTTACCATATGTGTATTCTGTTGTTGTAACCTTTATTGTCCTTAAAGTGGTAGTATCACGATTTTTTTAACTTTTAACTACAGGTAAGCCTATGATAAGGCTTACCTGTAGGTACAATTAATATCTCCTAAACCGGCACGGTTTAGGAGATATTTTCAGTGCATGCAGCCGCTTGCACGAGGGGCGCATGCGCTCTGAAGGTCCAGCGGACCTTCAGCTTCCCTTGCCGGCAGCTTGCCGGAAAATCGCTCCCACGCGCGGCTCCGGCCAATCACAGCGCCGGAGCCGCCGAACCTGGAAGAGACACCGTGGGATCATGTCAGCGCCCGCAGCGGTGTCCAGGGGTCCGTGACGGGGCTTCGTTCTAAGGTAAGTAATTCATAATGAGCTAGTATGCGATGCATACTAGCTCATTATGCCTTTGTCTTGCAGGGTTTGTTTTTTTTTTTCCCTGGGTTTACAACCGCTTTAATAAAGAAGGTTGTAAATTTTTTAAAAAAAAGAAAAATAAAAAGTGTGGTCTGGGACTATTTCTCTTCTCCATCTCCAGGAAAATCAGCAGCACTGTGCAACACTTGCAAAAACAATGTAAGCATGGGATCAATAACTGCAAAAAACAAAAATAAGTCTAATCTTTGGGCCCATCTAAGAGTTCATCATGTTGAATTGTGTCATGCAGCACAGAAAAAAAATAATGAATCACAAGGAGAAACATCACTATCCCAGGCAACAATAACAGATATGTTTCAGAAAAAAAAAACAGGTGGCTAAAATCTGATGGAAGATCCCAACTGCTGGACAGAGTAATCACAGAGATGATGGTTACTGATAACCAGCCATTTATTATTATTATTATATAGGATTTATATAGCGCCGACAGTTTGCACAGCGCTTTACAATATGAGGGAAGACAATACAGTTACAATACAATTCAATACAGGAGGATTTAGAGGGATCTGCTCATTAGAGCTTACAATCTAGAGTTACAATTTACAGTAGTGTCTGACTCTGGATTTAAGCGGTTGATGTCCATAGATGAGCAGAGGTACACACTGAAGAGTGACACATTTTATCTAACTGAAATGCTGCAAAAGATTCACCAAAAGATTGTTGAGAAAGTAAAGGCTATGCTGCAACCAGAGAATGCTGGCAACTCACTCTCATTCACGACTGACTGCTGGTCAGGACAAACAGAATCACTAATGAGTCTTACATGCCACTTCATTGACAGCGGATGGACAAGAAGGCATTTGGTGTTGAATACAAAGACCTCAGTTACATGGCACACACCCTATAACTTGTGGTAAATGATGGTCTGTCAAACCAGAAAGCTTTGCTTGACATTATTAGCATGCTGAAGAAGTGCGCAGGCCATTTCCACCATTCTATTCTTGTCAAGCAGCGACTGAGATGCATTCAGGAAGACCTTGGCCTACCCAAAAAACAACCTGATACAGGCTCTTCCAACACGATGGAACTCAATGCTACACATGTTACAAAGGGTGCTGGAGCAGGAGCGAGCTCCCACCATATATTCTGGTGAATATGGACTAGGAGGACATTCTTGTCCTACTGCTGATCAGTGGGACATAGTAGCCAACATTATTGAGACGCTCCTACCCATTGAGGAAGTGACACTAGAGGTGAGTCATTACGACTCGTCTTTGTCCTCTGTCATCCCATGTGTGAGAGTGCTGAAGATGCTTCTTCAACAGAATGAGGGACAGCCTCGCCAAACGGTTTGAGAAGCATGAGGAGAATAAAAATGTTGTGCTTGCATGTCTTTTGGATCCTCGATACAAGAACCATCCTTTCTCTTCTGATGATGTATTGACCAAGGCAAAACAATGGCTGACAGAAGATATTCAACAGAAGGTGCAGGAGGTTCCTGACGAAAAGAAAAGTCAAGAAGAGAAGGTTTCTGATGTGGAAGAGCAGGATGCAGGAGAAATATGTCCAAACAGACAACAGACAGACAAGAAAATGCATTGTGGTCAAATAGATGCCATGTTTAGTGTTTTATTGGGGCCTCATGCGGAGGATTCATCAGAATCTGCAATAATAAGCCTGTATGATGAACTTCATCTCTATTTGAAGGAACCAGTAATTGACAGAAGTGATCCTTTTCAGTGGTGGAAAGAAAATGAGGCATGCTACAAAAGACTTGCTTCTCATGCTAGAAGATACTTTTCTGCTCCTCCTTCCTCGGTACCAAGTGATCGTGTTTTTAGTGAAGTGGCAGCAATTTATGAAAAGAAAAGAATCCATTTAACTGGTGAACATGCTGAAATGTTATGCTTTCTGCACTATAATATTGTTCTACTTAACTGGGAGTATTGAAAGTGTAGTAGTAGTGTCTGTCCAGTCCACTGACTCCACTCCAATCCACTGTCTAGCTTTTGTCTAGCTTTTTTTTCTAGCAGTTTTGCACTGACTGCGCTGTACTGCAGTCAGTGCAAAACTGCTAGGATAGAAGCTAGACAGTGGATTTGAGTCAGTGGACTACTGCTCCAGTAGTGCACCACTTACTGCTGCAATCATTTTAAATCACTACTGCAGTAGTGCAGTAATGTTTTAAATTTTTTGCAGTGTAGTCCACTGGCTCCAGTCCAATCCACTGTATAGCTGTTGCCTTGCTTTTTTTCTAGCAGTATTGCACTGACTGCAGTAGTTGCAGTGAGAGCCCTACTGCAGAGGTAGTCCACTGACTCCAATCCACTGTCTAGCTGTTGCCTAGCTTTTTTTCTAGCAGTTTTGCACTGACTGCACTGCAGTAGTGAATTAAAAAAAACTGATTGCAGTGAGTGAGTGAGTGCACTACTGCAGCAGTTTATTATGCAGCACAATCAGATGATGTGAAATGCAAATGTCCCTGCAATTGAAGTTTTCCTATGAGTTTTCATGCAGTTAAAGTGTGAAGAACGAGCCCTTAATGTTAAAAATGTTAATAAATAAGGATTTACATGTCCAGTAACAGATTTGTGTCAACATTTGTGTTTATTTTGCAAAAATTTTAAATGTGAAAAAATATCGGCCAATATCGTCTGACACTGATATGCGATCGCCAAAATATCAGTATCGGCAACGAAAAACCAATATCGGTCAATCACTAATGACAAGTACATGCGATTTCAAAATTTGTATGGAGTTTTTAGCAGGTGGGCCCGTTCCTGCGCCCAGCAAGAGTAACTGAGAGGGTTTGGGGTGTTCAGGCACCGCCAACAACCAAGGCCCAATTTTTCTGCACCTGTATGACAAGTACATGCGATTTCCAAATTGGTATGGAATTTATACCAGCAGGGCCCGTTCCTGTGCCCAGCAAGAGTAACTGTGAGGGGTTGCGGTGTTCAGGCACCGCCAACAAGCAAGGCCCAATTTTCTGTACCTGTATGACAAGTACATGCAATTTCCAAATTGGTATGGAATTTTTACCAGCAGGGCCTGTTTATGCACCCAGCAAGAGTAACTATGAGGGTTTGGGGTGTTCAGGCACCGCCAACAACCAAGGCCCAATTTTTCTGCACCTGTATGACAAGTACATGCGATTTCAAAATTTGTATGGAGTTTTTAGCAGCTGGGCCCGTTCCTGCACCCAGCAAGAGTAACTGAGAGGGTTTGGGGTGTTCAGGCACCGCCAACAACCAAGGTCCAATTTTTCTGCACCTGTATGACAAGTACATTTGATTTGAAATTTGTATGTATATTTGTATATTACATTTTTTGCTTTAGAAATGTCAGCATTGCTGCAGCAGGCTACATACATCGTAGAGATGCGCTACTTTACAGGCACATTCAGGGGACCCCAAGGCACGATATTTGAAGGAATTTTTCATTTTTATAGTATCCCTTTAAGCCTCATTAAAATCAGTAAATCACTGCTCCTTTAAAAACAATTATTTTTAAAAAGTGTATTCGGGTCTGGGTACTGACCCCCATACACTTAATAAAAGTGTATGGGGGTCAGTACCCAGACCCCTATACACTTTTTGTGGGGCAATAACTTGCATTTAAGCCTTAAAAATGAGGCCGTTTGAATTTTGATGTGGTAAATGTGAGACAGCGCTCAATATTGTGAATCAAATTTGAATATGTAAATAAATTAGTGAATAAATTAAATACACAAATCACAAAAAACACAGTCAGTGAAAAGAAAAAAAGGGGCATTTTATCCCCAAAGTGCCCAAATATTAAAGTGATTGTGCATATATTGGCAGTCTTTGTAATTCCAAAGTACAGGTGCAAAAACGTGCAGCAAAAACACTTATGTGCTCATTCTTAAAGTACTTTATGTTCAGCAAAATTGCATTTCTTCATGCAAATGGGGAATCCTTCACCTGATGCTCAGCTCACTTACCAGATGACCCCTTGGGGTCTAACGTAGGTAAATGGAATCTCTTATTCCTAGTGTTTCCTATCTCCCCGCTGGAACATATCCAGGATCTCCTACGGCTGGTTACAAGGGCTGGCTCTGGATCCCAATCTCTGTCCCGTTCAAGCGTAGGGCAGTATTAGCATGACATAAAAGATGCAAAGAATCGCATGGTGTAGTATGCATAAATTCCGGTTTAATAAACGAAAGTAGTCACTTACAATTTGAGTTTCATAGAATCAGCAGAAAAACAGCGCCACGGCCGATTTGCGTTCCGGCTGTGTTCCAGAATCCAGAAGTGACGTAGGGCGTAGCATGGGACCTGACGCTTTTAGTCATAAAGTGTATGACGTCATAACTTGTCTATGGGTCATAACTTGTCTACAGTGACTCTGGGATAATTGGACTGTAGCCACATAGCTTGGAGGGTAAACAACCTGCTCACTTTGAAATCATTCAAGATGAATATTTGGCTTTACTTCTATAGCTACAATCAGTAGACAGACGGGGGAGATTTACTAAAACTGGAGCACACAGAATCTGGTGCAGCTGTGTATGGTAGCTGTAATGGATCAACCGACACCCTGACCGGGTACCTCCATTGACGGATGCTCCTAGTGCTTCTCGAGGGCTCCAAGCACTCCACCAGACACCATAAACACCTCAGACCCCACAAACCACCGCAGCTTGGTTGGGGTCTCACCGTCTCTTACCCACACTGGACCTACGACAAGGCTTCAGGTTCCCGTGGGTGACCCTCTCTTTCTCCAGAGAGTGAAGCAGTAACAAGCTCTTACAAGAGCTTAGTGATTATCCAAGGGAGTATGAAGAACATAGCAATCCCTTGTAGCATATTCCCCCAATAAGAGTCAGAACTCTAGAATGAGGGTGAAGTAGAACTCTTTATTGAACAAGAAACATACTTTTATACAGTTTTCCCCCACAAGGTTATCGCCCAGGTGGACCTTGTGGAGGACAGGACATGACATTCGCAATCCAATGAAAACAGAGTTTTACACTCCCATACAGTGTACACAATCCCTTCCCTCTGCCTAATTACAGTAGCATACGCAGATTAAAGTGTATACAGGAACATAATCATCCTAAACTAATTATCTAGCCATCTGGACAGAACAATGTGAGGTCATTAACATTTAACAATGGGACAGGCACAATCCACATTCCCTCCCAATTCACAAACAATAGGAAAGTCTGCCAATGACAGTCTGTGTGTCTCTCTCACAGACAAGCACACGGAATACACATTATCTAGAAGTCAGACTTCATGGAAATGGTCTATAACAGTCTATAACAGTCTATAACAGTCTAAGTCTCCCAGTGTAAAGTGGGAATAAAACTTCATTTTTCTATATGAAGATATTGCTGCAAATATTACTGCCCCATCTGAAGCAATTCAAACCAGTGCGGGTGAATACTGTCACAGTAGCCAATCACCTTCTAACTGCAGATTGTTCAATCAATCTTTGAAAATTAAATCATACAAAATAGCTGCCCCGCTGTGTACCACATCCTAGTGTTAAGTATTAAACACAGAAAAGATTGAACATTTTGGGGATTTTTCATTTCAAGTGTCTTCATTCTTCTGCCTATGTGTGTGTGTGTGTGTGTGTGTGTGTGCGCAGGGGCGGACTGGCCTGGGGGGAAAGGTGGCAATTTCCCCCTGGGCCGCCTGGATTCCCTGTAAATGGGCCGCTGTGCTGGCAGCGCAGAGCTGCACATGTCAGGTACTAGAGATGATCGTATGCTACTGCTCGGGCGGCTCCAGCGCGGGGTTAACAGAGTGGAGGAGCAGTGACAGAACGCCTCTCTCACTCACTGCAGCTACGAGCCGGCGATGTGTCCTGTGACAGGGCTGAGAGTGTTGTATCCCTGCAGAGCACAGCCCTTCCCCCCTCCTCTACACAAATGGGAGAACAGATCTTCTCTGCCTCCTCCCGCCCCTCTCTCCCTGTGCACGCTGGAAACTTCGGATCCTAAACATGAGGCAGCCACATCCTAAACATGAATCCGCTGACTGAGCCAGTGAGGCTGCTGCTGGGACTGTACAAGTGAGTGATCTGTGACCACACTCTCCCATCTTTACTCTTTCTTCCTACTCCATCTCTCCAGAATTCCTCTCCCTCTCCCCCAGCCTTGTTTAACCACTTAAGCCCCGGAGGATTTGGCTGCTAAAAGACCAGGGGGTATTTTGCGATTCGGCACTGCGTGACTTTAACGGACAATTGCGCGGTCGTGCGACGCTGTATCTAAACGAATTTGGCGTCCTTTTTTTCCCACAAACAGAGCTTTCTTTTGGTGGTATTTGGTCACCTGTGCGATTTTTTGATCATGCGCTATAAACAAAAAAAGAGCTTAAATTTTGCAAAAATAGCAATATTTTTCACATTTTTTTATATGAAATTCCCCCCCAAAAAATGTAAAAATCAAAATTTTTTAACATTTTTGGCCAATTTGTTTTATGCTACCTATGTTTGGTAAAAAAAATCGCAAAAAGCGTATTTTGATTGGTTTGCGCAAAAGTTATCGCGTTTACTAACAAAGGGAAAGATTTTTGTCATTTTTGTTGGTTTTTTTTAACGCGTAATGGCGGCGATCTGCGATTTCTTTTGCGGTACTGCGACATTGCAGCGGACAGATCGGACCCTTGACTGACATTTTTGACACTTTTGGGGTTACCAGGGACATTTCTACAGTAATCAGTGCTATACATATGCACTGTTACTGTAAAAATACACTGGCAGTGAAGCGGTTAACTTTTTTGAAAGGGAGGGGCTATGTGTGTCCCTAGGGGCGTGCTTTCTACTGTGATTGGCTGTGGCTTCAGCTGTATGAACGGTGATCAACGGTTCTACATAGTAGAACCGTGTGATCATCTTTCATACAGAGGGGAGAATGACAGGCAGCTTGTTTACACAAGCCGCCTGACTTTCTCCCTCTCCCCCGCCGATCGCCGAGTGACCGGCGGACATCGGGTCCGCCGGTCACACGCGCGGGGGGGTCCGTGACCACGCGGGAGCGGGAGCGCGCCTCCGGGGGCGCGCGCTCGCTCCCTAGACCCTCACAAGCAAGCGACGTAGACCTACGTCAGTTTGCCTGTGAGGGGCTGACCGCCGACATAGATAGTCGTGCGGCGGTCGGCAAGTGGTTAACCACTTGCCTACTGGACAATGTCACCCCCTTCTTGCCCAGGCCAATTTTCAGCTTTCAGCGCTGTCCCTCTTGGAATGAAAATTGCGCAGTCATGCTACACTGTACCTATATGACGTTTTTAGACAGCTTTCTGTTGGTGGTGTTTGCTTAAAAAGAAAACACCCAAAAAATGTTTTTAACCACTTGCCAACCAGCCGCCACATTTATACGGTGGCAGGTCAGCAGGTTACCACGTACGGCGGTCCACAGGAGCGATCCTGGGGACGTGCGCCCACTCGCCAGCAGAGTAGCCAATCCACGGGGGCCAGCAGCCACAATTGCCACCAGGCGCCCGCAATCACTCCCCTTGGACAGAGAATGGCGGGAGCGAGAATGTAACACAGCAGACCGTTGTTCTCTCAGAAATCAATACAGGGCTCCTATGTTCCCCCTATTTAGGAACACAGGTCTCTGTGTTCATTTCACAATACCATCCCCATCCCCTCTAACAGTTAGAAAACCCCCCTTAGGCTCACACTAAACCCTTTGATTGCCCCAGGGTTAACCCCTTCCCTGCCAGTGTCATTATTACAGTGACAGTGCATATTTTTAGCACTGATTACTGTAGTAATGTCACTGGTCCCCCCAAAAGTGTCAAAAATGTCAGTTAGGAGTCCGATCTGTCCGCCGCAATGTCGCAGTCCCTCTAAAAATTGCTGATCGCCGCCATGAATAGTAAAAAAATTAAAACAAATAAAAATGACATAAATCTTTCCCCTAGTTTGTAGACATGATAACTTTTGCGTAAATGAATCAAAATACGCTTATTGGATTTTTTTTTTACCAGAAATATGCAGCAGAATAGAAATTGGCCTAAAATGATTTTATTGGGAATGTTATTTAGCAAAAAGTGAAAAATATACATTTTTTTTTGCAGAATTGTTGCTCTTTTTTTGTTTATAGCGCAAAAAAATGTATTTGGGTACAGCATTGCACGACCGCGCAATCATCAGTTAAAATAACACAGTGCCGAATTGCAAAAAATGGCCTGGCCATTAAGGGGGCAAAACCTTCCGGTCCAGAAGTGGATAAAATGTTTTTCTAGGTAGCACTGATGTGGAGGCACTAATATGCCACACTTATCGGGACTGATGTGGAGGCGCTAATATGCCGCACTGATGGGCACTGATAGGTAGCACTAATGTGGAGGCATTAATATGCCGCACTGATAGGTGGCACCGATATGGAGGCACTAATATGCTGCACTGATGGGCCGCACTGAAAAGCAGTACTAGCAAGACACTGTGTTGCTCCAGGACAAAAAGCCTCCGTTCAAAGTTCAGCCTCAGAAAGGAAATTCAGGTGCACGCCCTGGTTTCAACAGAAGCATGTGGAAGAAATGGACTGGATAGTGGCACTCCAAAAAATGAATCCTTTATTGAAGAAAAAAAAGATACAAAAATACATGAAGGATGATCATACTATAGCGGAGATGATGACACTGGCAGCTAACGCATTTCACACCCAAGCTGGTGCTTAGTCATAGCATGATTGGAGTGCCGCCATCCAGTCCATTTCTTCCACATGATAAGCAGTACTGTTTTGCACTGATGCAATGATGGGCAGCACTGATGAGCAGGCACTGATGGGCACTGAAAGGCAGCACTGATTGGTGTCACTAATAGGCACAGACTGTGGTCACCTGCTGGGCAATGCTGAGGGTGCACTGTAATGCTGTGCTCTGATTACCTGTACAGGTCTCCCCTGCGAGGAAATGCCGCTAATCTGGCTCTCCACATTTACACGTGATCGCCTGTGATTGGACACAGCCAATCACATATGTAATAAGCTGCTGCATCGGCTCTTTAACAAGATTGGGGTCATGCCATGTCATATTTGTCTTGCTTCATAACATCAATACCGAATATAAAACCAGGTGGGCATGGATGGAGAGCTGATTCAGTGGTTCAACGGGCCACTTGAGTAGACTTGCCCTCCAGGCCTAAGGTTGCCAGCCCTCCCCTGTGTGTGTGTGTGGGGGGGGGGGGATGCCTTTCCTCCAATCAGCTGTCACACAGTGTATGCCAGGACTCCACTCTCACAGCTGAAACGGGAAGAACAAATTATAACACAATGTTCACTTTCTAAAGAATATAGCAAGCTGAGGACAGCAGATACACATACTTATGTAGGGAGATTTGTTTCATCTCTGTGTATAATCTGAGGTTATTCACTTCCCTAGGTATATATATATATATATATATATATATATATATATATATATATATATATATATATATATATATATATGGGTTTACATCTACTTTAATGCAGCAGATGAAAGACATATCATGCTTACTTCTCTTTGACATCGGAAGATGTCCTGAGAAGTCTGGCCAGAAGTTGTCTTCATGGAAGAATTGCGGCCTAAAGGCCATAGCTCACCTAATGCAAGAAAACATAGGAATTGGGGTGCTGAAAATTGGCAGCAGGTGCTCTGGACTGATGAGTCAAAATTTGGAATATTTAGCTGTAGCAGGAGACAGTCTGTTCGCCAAAGGGCTGAAGAGTGGTATAATAATGAGTGTCTGCAGGCAACAGTGAAGTATAAACCAATAATTATAACATTAATTCAAACGCCTTTAGGCAAGGCACAGGAAGTTGGAGGTTTGTTTGTTTTGTTAAACATCCTTTATTGCTAGGATGTAGGTGGCTCCAATTAAGCGCAATTGCACTGAACGCATTTAAGTGATAGCACATACATTTACATGCATACAGAGTAAATACAGTCCATACGCTGGATCATGGACTCCAATTTTCCTTTTTTTTATATATAGATTTGAGCGCAGTGCAAGTTTACTGATCTTACTGATCACGTGATTCCACAAACCCACCATAATTTCACTTTTGGGTGGTTTGACCTTTTGAGCAGAATTGTCTTTAGAGCAAGAACAAGAAGCTGACAAACAAATTTTGTGACATCATATAGTACAATTCTCTAGTAATCTACACAATGTTGATGAAAAGGAAATATTGTTTGGATGAACTACACCCTGATTTAATCTCAGAGTCACAAGGAAAGATATAATTTCAGTTCTACAAACATATGAGTTATTTGGAACTGGAAGAAGATGTGTCAATATACTGAATTTGCTGGGCACCATGCCTGTTCAAGATGGTTATAAGTAACTCCTGTGGTGATAAGGCAAGCCTCCAACAAGCTAAAAATGCAAATAGATTATCAAATGCCGTGATTGCTCGATGATCTCAGCTCACCTAAAACAGTTATATAACATGTTAATGCCATTCCAAAAGTAATTTTAAATATTTTAAACTCTAAATAATAATGGGTGTTCCTGCTATTGTAGGCATCACCTAAAACAGTTATATAACCCTTAACATGTTAATGCCATTCCAAAAGTAATTTTCAATATTTTTAAATTCCTGCAATTGTAGGCATTTCCTGCTATGGTGTGACTGATTAGAGCATTTGACTCAAGTTCCTTAAATCTGAAATGAAAGCGACCTCCCTATTTCCCTATTTGTGGGAAAAAAAGGACATCAATTATATTTGGGTACAGCGTCGCACGACCGAGCAATTGTCCGTTAAAGTAACGCAGTGCCGAATCGCAAAATAGGGCCTAGTCAGGAAGGGGGCAAATCCTTCCGGTCTTAAAGATGTTAAATCTGAAATAAAAGCAACCTCCAGACTGAGTGAGTTCCAAATTAAAAGGTTTATTATGTAGTGTAAGGGCAAACCCAAAACTCACGGGTTTCAGTAACATTTTGACTATTGAAGCCAGATTGAAAATTATATTTATTTAGACAAACATGTAGATAAAATGACATGTTTGGAGAGCAAGTCAATCACATTACATTCTGTTGGCTTAACCTCCCTGGCGGTATGATTCTGTCAGGAATTCTGTTCCAAAAGCGGTACAATTCTTTTCATGGAAATTTGGCGTTATGTATTATAGGCCTACAATTCTTAGTAATTACTGACTTAAACCTGACCAAAACAAGAGTCTAGTAGACATCCCAGATGTGATAAATTTGAAACACAAACAAGTGAATCATAATTGAATCAATAATATTATTTTATTATTTAATATATAATATATATAATAAAATTATATTATTGATTAGATTATAATTCATGCGCTATATATATATATTTGCATAACGCATGAATTATAATCGAATCAATAATATAATTTATATATATATATATATATATATATATATATATATATATATATATATGTGTGTGTGTATATAGGTATATATATATATACATATATATATATATATATATATATACATATATATGTATATATATATATATATATATATATATATATATATATATATATATATATATATATATATATATATATATATATATTTGCATATATATATATATATATATATGCATATATATATATATGCATATATATATATATATATATATATATATATATATAAATATATATATATATATATATATGTATGCATATATATATATATATATATATATATGCATATATATATATATATATATATATATATATATATATATATATGCATATATATATATATGCATATATATAATATAAAATGTGTTATGTGCAACGTTTTTTTTTTTTTTTTTTTTTGAATTTCCCTCCCTAGTTCCGCTCCCATGCAGCATTACTGCTGCAGGGAACGGAACTAGGAAGTCCTCCTACCGACAGACGAGCGGCGGAGATCTTGCTGGCGGTCACAGCAATGAGAGCTCATCGCTGGATCGCCAGGATAAGGTAAGAGAAGCTCCGCTGCGCTGTCTGCACGCTCTGCCCATTGACCCCGAGCGTGACTCGGGGATACCGCTAATAGCAGAAAATTCCTACCCCGAGTCACGCTCGGGTTTACCGCTAAGGCGGTTAATGAACATTGCTCTATCTGACTAGGGTTTCTAATACACTTTTATACGTTCTGAAGTGGGTGGCACCTAGCTATCTAATTTCTTTTGAAGTCCCATCTGGTGACATTTTGGAGTCTTTTGGTATGCGGACGACCATTCACATAGATGTGTGACTTCCAGTTTCGTTACTTGAACAAATCTTTAAAGACTTGAGACAGCAATCTTGCAAATGAAGGGCTGAACACAACAGCTGCTCTAAAATATGACTTCTCACACAATATATATCCAATATATCTGCTTAATCACAAATCCATGCCCGATAATCATAAGTAAATATTTGATAAACAAAATGGCTGCTTCCCTTTTCCTCATCAATAGCTACGTGAGAGCAAACCCCTATAAAGCCGCCCTGTATGCTCTGATCTGAAGGATCTCAGATCTCCCTTTTATAGGGTATCTTCTCACACATTACACGTTTAAGGTATGGCACATAGATACATGGCAACTTGCCCATAGTGGCATTCTCCTGAGAACTTCTTAGTAAAAACATGTTTTAAAACTCATAATGCCATTTTAACTTCACTTATTAATATAAAAATACATTGGGATATGTGTATATATATATATATATATATATATATATATATATACATATATATATATATATATATATAATCACTCTAACTTATTATATATCTTTAACCTCCCTGGCGGTATGATTATGTCAGGAATTATGTACCAAAAGCGGTACAATTTTTTGCATGGAAATTTGGCGTTATGTATTAAAGGCCTACAATTCTTAGTAAATACTTACTTAACCACTTAAGCCCCGGAAGATTTTACCCCATTCCGACCCGGGGTTTTTTTTGCGATTCGGCACTGCGTGAATTTAACGGACAATTGCGCGGTCGTGCGACACCGTACCTAAACGAATTTGACGTCCTTTTTTTCCCACAAACAGAGCTTTCTTTTGGTGGTATTTGATCACCTGTGCGATTTTTACTTTTTGCGCTATAAACAAAAAAAGAGCGTCAATTTTGCAAAAATAACAATATTTTTCACATTTTTTTATATGAAATTCCCCCCAAAAAAATGTAAAAATCTAAATTTTTTAACATTTTCGGCCAATTTGTTTTATGCTACATATGTTTGATAAAAAAAATCGCAAAAAGCGTATTTTGATTGGTTTGCGCAAAAGTTATTGCGTTTACTAACAAAGGGAAAGATTTTTGTTGTTTTTTATTTTTAACGCGCAATGGCGGCGATCTGCGATTTTTTTTGCGGTACTGCGACATTGCGGCGGACAGATCGGACCCTTGACTGACATTTTTGACACTTTTGGGGTTACCAGTGACATTTCTACAGTAATCAGTGCTATACATATGCACTGTTACTGTAAAATTAAACTGGCAGTGAAGGGGTTAACTTTTTTGAGAGGGAGGGGTTATGTGTGTCCCTAGGGGCGTGATTCTAACCGTGATTGGCTGTGGCTTGAGGTGTATGAACAGTGATTAACGGTTCTACATAGTATACATCCCAGATGTGATAAATTTGAAACACAAACACATGAATTATAATCTAATCAATAATATAATTTTATTCAATAATGCAATGAAAAATAATGAAATTTGTCAAACAAAGAAATTCAATACACATCCTGAGTGTGAAACAGTTTGAAGCATGGAACTTGACAAAGTCCGACGTTGCAATCAGGACATTAGTACCTTGTTTCCTTTCTGACTTTTCTTCCATTGCCATGCTTCTTAGAACAGCAGACTACGCACATCCTGGTAGGCGCTAACTTTCTTCCGGTTGGCGGTACAAAGTCTACAAAATGACGGCCTGTCAGGCGTTCTGGATTGCCAACGTCAACAGCGCGTCGTCCGGGTCTGTTAGCAGATACTGATGGCGTCGGGTGGTTGACAAAAATCTGCTCAGCCACCTTCCAGATAAAGTCCGAATGAACAAGAGGTATGGTAGTGTTTGCTTTATAAAGGATATAGGCGTTCCAAAGGCACTGTTCAAGGAGATGCCTGAAAATCTTTTTGTAGTACTTTTTTTGTTTTTTCCGCATCGCCGGGTAAAATTTCATTGCCTGATCGGCTCGGTTGACACCTTCCATTGTGTGATTATAGTTGATCACGACTTGCGGCTTCAGCACATCTCTTCTGTGTTTTGTGCGGACCATGGCAGTGGAGGTGCTGTGCACGGTGCTCATGAGACACACGTCCTTTTTGTCTTGCCACTGCATTGCCATCATTTTACCCTTTTGAAAGGCAACCATCTCTCCTTTTTTTAGCTTTTTCCTGCTAAACATTGATGGCATGTCACGCTGGTTTGGCCTAACAGTACCATATCCATCTGTTTTGTTTAGGAGTAAAACCTCATAAAGTTCCAGAGAGGTGTAAAAATTGTCCATTGTCACGCAATATACCTGGTTCAGCAGTGGGTCCAGCAGTGAAAGGACAGAGGATGTGGCCATCCTATAGCCGCTGTACCTGGGATTGAACTTGGTACCTTTCCCGGTGTAAATTATAGCATTCCATAATATATCCTGTGGATGATTCACAGAGCATATAAAATTTGATGCCGAACCGTGCTCTTTTGGATGCAATAAATTGTATCCAGCTCAGGCGTCCCTTGTAGACCATCAGACTTTCGTCCACACTGACATCCCTGTCTGGCACATAGGTCCGCTGGAAGTTGGTGACAATCATTTGGCACACCTCCCAGATTTTTTTGAGTTTGGGCGCAGGATGCGTGGCCTCATCAAACTCTTCGTTGTTGGCGAAGTGTAAATTTTTCAGGATCAGTGAAAAACGATATTCGGACATCACTGTGCCAAAAAATGGAGTGGCCAGCATCTTATTGGTGGTCCAATACCATTTCTGGAGCGGTTTCCCCACCACCCCCTGAAGGATGATGAGTCCCAGAAACTTCCAGATGTCCTCTATACTGACCGGTTCCCATTTTCTGGATCTGGAAAATCTGGCACGCAGCGTAGCGGATTGCTGCTCATGGTAGCGGTTGGTTTCAGTGACGATTTTTAGAATTACCTCCTCAGTTAGAAATAATTTCAGGTATGCCAGAGGGTTGTCACTCTCCACATCAACCTTCATCCCAGGAGATCCAGTGAATCGGAATCTTGGGGGCGCTGCCTGGTCCGCATCACTGTTTAGAGGGCACCAAGTGCCCACATCACTTAGGTCAGGTGCGGGATCATCGGCGTCACTTTCTGGATCAGTGTCAGTGTCAGAGTCAGATGACAAATCTCCCCACGACTTACTGTCACTCTGCGAGCAGCTCCGCGTCGCTGCCGCTGTCGCAGTCGCTCATCTGATCCAAAAGAGCATATGTAGGACAGTGCTTTTTTGATGCCATTTTCAAATGATTTTATTTCTCACAAATGACAATGGCAAGGGGCACTGAAAGAGCACTGTGTCTTTTACCAAAGTGATACAGTGTAATCCTCTCAGATTACACTGTATCACCTCCTTTTTATATGTTTGTGTTTGGTGCAACTTTGAATTTCCCTCCCTAGTTCCGCTCCCATGCAGCATTGCTGCTGCAGGGAACAGAACCAGGAAGTCCTCATACCGACGGATGAGCCGCGGGGATCTCGATTGGCGATTACAGCAATGGGAGATCATCGCTGGATCGCCAGGAGAAGGTAAGTGATACCGCTGCACGCTCTGCACATCCACCCCGAGCGTGACTTGGGGATACCGATAATAGCATGGAAAATCGACCCCGAGTCACGCTCGGGGATACCGCTAAAGGGGTTAATATTACCACTATATAAGTTTCATCATCAATGTTTTTATAAAAGTATTATTATCGTATGCATATGGTGTAGGAATCATTAAATATCATATTATCCTTACACCCAGGGCAGCCATCAGCGGGGGAAAGCCCATACACATGTAGGGGGCCCAGGCGTTTCATGGGGCCCAGCTGCCCAGGCCCAACCAACTAGATCAAGTTGTTGCTGCTGTAGTAACTAGCAATTGCTAAAGCAGGATGGCCGCAGAGTAAGCTGATGCAGCTGAAGAGATGTCTCTTTGCTGGATTGGGCTGTCTCTTGCTAAATATATGAGCCTGTCTCTTTGCTGGATTGGGATGTCTCTTTGCTGAATATATGAGGCCATCTCTTTGCTGAATAGGGATGTCTCTTTGCTGGATTGGGAAACCTCTTTGCTGAATATAAGGGGATGTATTTTTGCAGGATTTGATTCATTTTCATATATTAAGTTGTAAGAGTGTTTAAATAAAAGTTGGTACACTGAAGGTGAGATTGCCCGCAGGCAGATTTGGTGGGATGGCCAGAGGACCAACCGTGGGGAATGTTAGTTGTCAGGCTCGGAGGGGCCCAGACCTAAAGCTTTGTAAGGGGCCCCAGAATTTCTGATGGCTGCCTTGCTTACACCTAACACTCTGTCCCTTTCTCCTGTCATACAAGATCCAATGGAGACTGCTGGTAGCCATAGTAATACATATTAAGTAGGCATGGTCCACTGTTGTCACCATAGTTTCTGGATGCAGAAGCGGGGCGGCATAACGTCAACATGTCAAGGGGCAAAGTTACGCGTTGACGTCACACTGCCTTTTCTGCATTCGGAAACGGCGGCCATCTTTGTAAGTCATTTCCTTGTGGCTCTTGCTATGCTTGCCTGAATGGTTTGCATCCATTCTTTTTTATTTCATCCAGCTGGATTTTAAACCTTAAAATATAACTAAAGGCAAAAATGTTTTTTTGGTTTTGGACATAGTGTATTAGAAGCTCTGTCAGTTTTTATTGCTGTCTGTGCACCCGTTAGGGAGTTTTACTTTCTTTACTTGTCCTGTTTACCATTACCATTGAAAGTGAAAGTAAAAGAAAATCCCTTATTTTGGGTTGTCCCCAGAAAAGTAAAAGCGGGGAAATCTTCCAATGGGGACACTAGTTCTGGTGACCAGGGGGTCCACATGGAATTCCTTTAATTTTTAGGGATTTCCTCTTACTTCCTGTTTGGCTATGGGACAGTAAGTGAAGAGAAATCTCCACAATGGGACACAGTTGGTGAAAAATATTTCAAAAGAGTTAAATCTCTCCCATACTCTATACAAAATGTTTTTAAAAAGTTTTGCCTATAGTTCTACTTTATTATTTGAGAGTTTTAACTTTATTTGGAATACAATGAATGGCCGATAAAATACTACACTAAGTGTCCATTCACACTAGTCCGACTTGTCAGGCGACTTGGTCAGCCTGACAAGTCACGCACTGTCGCCGTCCATTGACTGGTACAGGAGCTGTTCTAATAGGAGCGACACAAGTCGCTCCGACTTAGAAAAAGGGTCCTGTACTACTTCGGGGCGACCTTGAGCGACTTGCATAGACATTAATTTTATGAAGTCTGTGCAAGTCGCGCCGAAGTCGCGCTGCACGCGACTTCACAGGTCGCCCCCTAAGTTGGAGCGACGTAGTGTGAACCGAGCCTAAATTAAGCTTTTTTTGTGGCTCCATTGCGAAAACAAATTTTTTCCATACAGTGTCTGCTAGTGGTCATTGGAGATTCGCTATGTGGTGATGGTTGGAGGCTCATTTGTTTTGGATGACAGTTATACATGCATGGTTTGTGCATTATGCAGCTTAACATCTGGTAAATGCAGAGTGGTGTCGGTTAGGAGAACACTTCAGGTGCAAACTTTTAGTTTGATGGCTATTTAAAGAAATTTACAACAAGATTTGATTACAATAGAAGTTTAAGTTATCACAACACAAGGACTGTCTATAAGAATATCTATCCACTTAGGTGGTGGACTATAATAATTTCACTATGGAATATATTCCACTTGGGAATGTTTATTCTGTATAATGTCTAATTTGTTCACATATGTTTTATTTTGTTTACAATATATTTTGCACTTTTGAGCACAGCATTATATACATTATATAGAGTTCACAATAGAGGATTTTATATTGACCTTTCTATGCCAACTACCACAAGGGGGTTTTCCCCAGCGCTGACTTTTTACTTTCCTCATTTTACATCTGTCTGACATTTTTAAGGTAATTATGACAGCTATGGCAATAGGGGGAATAAATATGTGGTTCTGTGATGCACATTACACGATTGTACCAGCATGCGGTGTGGAGCTGCTTTGCTTGTGTCACCAACAAGTATAGGCTGGGGATCCTAAAATAAAAAATCCCCCCCCCCCCGAAAAAAAAAAGAAAAAAAAATATATATATACTGTGTGTGTATATATATATATATATATATATATATATATATATATACATATATATATATATATAAATAAATAAACCCTGAAACACTAAACACCAAGCAGTTTTTTTAACCTAGCAGAAAGTACAAAAAAAGTGGATATATGTGAATTAAAAGAAAATAAAAACCCATGAAAACAATGAAAAAAGCTAAAATGCAATTACAACTGCTGACACACAAGAGGCAGTCCTAGAAAGCACCCTTGAGTCTCTGAATTATGAACCCTTCGGGATGGGGAGTACACACACATATACAGTGCATCCGGAAAGTATTCACAGCGCTTCACTTTTTCCACATTTTGTTATGGTACAGCCTTATTCCAAAATGGCACATTTTGAAAATGGCTGTTCACAGATGCTCCCCATCCAACCTGATCTAGCTTAAAAGGTCCTGCAAAGAAGAATGAGAAACTTTCCAAAGATAGGTGTGCCAAGCTTGTAGCATCATACTCAAAAAGAATTGAGGCTGTAATTGGTGCCAAATGTGCTTCAACAAAGTATTTGAGCAAAGGCTGTGAATACTTCTGTACAAGGGTTTTTTATTTTTTATTTTTTTTTTTTCGTTTTTTATTTTTAATATATTTGCAAAGATTTCAAACAAACTTCTTTCACATTGTCATTATGGAGTATTATTTGTAGAATTTTGAGGAAAAAAATGAATTTAAAAAAAGAATTCCATTTTGGAATAAGGCTGTAACATAACAAAATGTGGAAAAAGTGAAGCGCTGGTAAATACTTTCCGGATGCACTGTA
This sequence comes from Pelophylax lessonae, assembly GCF_965119305.1. Classification (NCBI taxonomy): domain Eukaryota; kingdom Metazoa; phylum Chordata; class Amphibia; order Anura; family Ranidae; genus Pelophylax; species Pelophylax lessonae. The sequence continues at coordinate 35,469,530 of NC_138779.1, read as the reverse complement.
TATACACACACATACATGTATGCAATATATACAGTATATACCTTTTTTTTTTTTTTTTTACTCTGGCTTGACCGTTAACAATGAATGATGAGGAAAAACAACCTTTGCAGTAGGGCTCCTCTGCACCGTAAGGGTTAAATGCTTGTTAGATCTAAGGGGTAGAGAAAGACTATATCACTCAGCGTATTTCTTACTCTGGCAGGCTCCTTTCTCCTTTATGTTACAGATTGTAGATGGTCCCCCAGCGTCATCACGCACAATGCAGCGCTATAAGTACTGCATTGTATGTGAAGGAGACGAGCATGTGATTGCGGCTGGGAGCAACTTAGATAAGAAGCTTCACTGAACCAGTTTTTTATATGTGCCTGAAGATGGGCTTCAACTTGGTGAGACCATGTAGAGGGAGTGTGCTAAGTTTTGGTCATTTTACTAGTCAACGCTCTAGCAGAGGGCCATATTGGCCCAGGGCAGACCTTGACTCTATTACCAATAGAGTATTTTATGTGACCAACCAACTCACCTTTCAGCTGACTACATAAAAAATATCTGTACAGACAAATGTAAAACTACCAACTTTGGGCGTTGGTATAGGTGTTAGCCATTTTGGCCCACCTGGCAGAATGTAATATTGAGAGAATCTGTTCATTCCTTGTCATTTTATTATCACTTTATTGTATGTCCTCCTTGTATTTCTTGCATATCCATTATTATGTGCAAATATAAATAACATTTGTATTTTTATATTTCTGTTGTTACAATCCTGTGATACAATACCATTAACCCCCCCCCCCCCGACCTCATCCCTTTTCTTTTCTTTTTGTTCTCTTTGCTATCTCTTTTCTCTGTTTCTCCTTTTTTATTTTTTTTTATTTCCCCTTTCTCCCTCTTATTCTTTGTTTCTTAGTCCGTCCTTCTGAGGATGGTCTACTTATTTCTCTCCCCCTTTTTTCCCCAGCCATTCTGGTCTCTATTCCTATCCACTTTTTGAATATGGACCAGTGTCCATCAATTTGGCATATGATATTTGGGACGTCGGTATCCTTTTTTATATGTTCCAAAACACAATCCTTTGATATAAATCTAAAACTAAAAGATTCTGTACAGTGCAAGATAGATATTCCCTAGGTGTCAACCAATGTTTGATTAATGTTGACGTATCATGAGGGGTAATTTGGGACCTCTTCAATGCTTTCTTTTGTCACTTTATATATAACAGGCTGTTATTTATTTATAATGAATACAACCATAGACTGTTGATCAAGGGAATATGTAAGTGCCTTAAGGAATTATAGAGGAATATTTCCCTGTTGAAGAGAATTGGGCCATGCTTAATAGGGATGAAGGCAGGTGTAGATTTTCCTCCATCCAGTAGTTGGCACTGTATCATTAGACCGATGGAGTGGAGTTTGTTATGGACAATTGCCTCCTCATGATTCATGAACTCTGTTGGTGTGTCAGAAGGAGCAGCTATTTGATTAGATGCTGCAAGCTCTGGTGATCTTCTGCAGCCATCTTGGGTAAAGCAACCTTTTTTTAATAAGGGCCTCCATATCATTTTAGCGTGCTTCTGCCGAGTGTGTGATAGGGAAAGGAACCCACTTGTGAAGGACAGTAAATAGCTCAGGGGGAGAGATAGGATATCTTAGGCAATGCTCCTTCTTAACTATATATATATATATAATCCAGTGAGTAGTTTGGAGACATGGGACCACTGCAGACTGCAGGAACACCCTCTGTCTGTGTCTAAATGGGACACTACCTCTGGTAACAGAAGCTGTGTTCTGGTAAAATATACTGTAAATCCTGAGAGACTGTATATTCTTTGGACTGTTAATATCAGTGCTGAAGATCAGTTTATGTTGCTGCAAACAAACTTTTCAAGAGTTAAAAAAAAAAAAAGACAGTGCCATATATACTGTTAGTGGATCATTTCCTCCAAAAACAAGGTACCCAACATAAGCCCCAAATACAAGGGGTTTGTCTTCCTTTATATCAGAGGTCTCCAAACTTTCTACACAAATGGCCCGTTTACTGTTCTTCAGACTTTAGAGGGCCAGACTGTGGCCATTGGCAGTAGAAAAGGTCCCCACAACAGTGGGGGAAAAAACAATGCCTGCACCTTTGGTGTCAGTGGGAGAGATTGTGCCCCATCGTTGGAGTCATTGGAATGAATTGCGCCCCATGGTTGGTGTCATTGGGAGGATTTTTTACCCCATCATTAGTGTCAATGTGCCCCATTTGTTGTGTCATTGGAATAAATTGTGCCCCATCGTTGGTGTCTTTGGGAGGAATTGTGCCCATTCACTGGTGTCAGTTGGGGGGATTATGCCCCATTTTTGGTATCGGTGGATGAAATATTGTCCCAAGGGCCTGATAAAAACAAGCAAAGGGCCAAATCTGGCCCCCAAGCCGCAGTTTGGAGACCACTGCTCTAGAGCAATTGAGGGTTTTGAATATGCATGTTTTTATTTAATTATTGTATCATGTTTTATTTATTTTTTAATTGGAGGATTTGTGTCTTTTATTATTTTTTTTAGAATTCTTGGTATGTAACTAAATCTCCTTAAATTATCCTTAAAAAATCACCTTGCAAAAATACTGTGTACCATAAAAAGGCCGGAAAGGTTTTGCCCCCTTAATGACCAGAACTTTTTTGCGATTCGTCACTGTGTTACTTTAAAGAGGTTGTAAACCCACCTCACAAACATTTACCTATAGGTAAGCCTATATTAAGGCTTACCTATAGGTGCTATAAATATCTCCCAAACTTGCACCGTTTAGGAGGTATTTAGAGTGCATACTGCCGATGACGTCATCGGCGCATGCGCTCTGAAGGAACGCCCACCCGTGCTGTTTCTTCAGAGCTCAGTGCCGTGAACGGCGGCTTCCGCGTGCAGGCGCGGGAGTGATGTAATCGTGCCTCCGGCAAATCAGATGGCCGGAGGACGCGAACCCGGAAGCAGGATGGCCGGACATGTCGGCTGCCCTGTCGCTGAGCGGGCGGCACGGCGGGGGCTTCGTTTTAAGGTAAGTACTTCATAATGAGCTAGTATGCGATGTCACTAAGTCACTTTGCTGTTGTTTATCAGATTACCACCACATGTGTGTTTGAACTAATATTTATACCCTTATTGATGTATATGGCTATATACCTTACGTACGTTATATATACTTACACATAAGTGATTGGAGATTATTTGTGTGCATATATCTATTTTTATTCAATTTACTTCTATGTGGTAGCTGTTTATAACTGGACTCTTTTTCACCCCAATTATTTAGTTCACACACTTGTCCTTTACCATCACGTCTATTTTACCATTATATACATTATATACATTATTTATCTATCCTATTTCCAACAGTGTCAATTCCCTTACCCCCCCCCTTTTTTTATCATAAACATTGATATAGCCTTTGGCTGTATCTGAGGGCGGCTGCAGCCTTACTGTATCTTTCCCTTTATCCTTAGTGCAGGACTTTCTCAATTTATTTTTCACTTTCTGCTATATAACATTCCAAAAAAAAAATGTAAAAATCTAATTTTTTCATCCTTTTAGGCCAATTGGTATTCTGCTACATTTTTTTGATAAAAAAATTCCAATAAGCGTATTTTGATTGGTTTGCACAAAGGTTATCACGTCTACAAAACTAGGGGAAAGATTTATGTCATATTTATTTATTTAATTTTTTTTACTAGTAGTAGTGTCAGCGATCTGTCATTTTTAGCGGGACTGCGACATTGCGATGGACAGATCGGACCCCAAATTGACATTTTTGACACTTTTGGGGGGACCAGTGACATTACTACAGTAATCAGTGCTAAAAATATGCACTGTTACTATAATAATGACACTGGCAAGGAAGGGGTTAACCAGAGGCGATCAAAGGGTTAAGTGTGAGCCTAGGGGGTGTTTTCTAACTGTATGGGGGAGGGACTTGTGGAATCAAGACAGAGACCTGTGATCCTAAATAGGAGGATCACAGGCGCTCTGTGTTCATTCCAGAGGGAACAACGGTCTGTTGTGTTTACAACAGCAGCCAGTCATTCTCTCTTCACGGGGAGCGAGCGTGGGAGCCTGGCTTCCCCGGGAGCACTCCTGCAAACCGCCATACAGCTACGTTGGTTCGCGCAGCTGAGACAGCCTGCCGCAGTATATATGCAGCAGGCGGTCGTCAAGTGGTTAAATAAAATATTTGTTTTCAACTTTTTTTTAATCCTTTGTTGCATCTTAGTGATACTGCTTTTTTGATGCCACATCATGTCTACATGCACTCCAGCGATGGCTGAATGGCATTTCCTAGGGTGGCTTTCCTGGTGGTGACAACAGTGGACCGTACCTACGTAATGTGTGTTACAATGGCTACCGGTAGTTTCCATTGGAATCTTGTATGACAAACGAAAGGGACAGAGTGTTGTCACACCATAGCAGGAAGTGCCTACAATGGCATGAATACCCATTATTATTTAATGAAAGCTCTAGATTTTAAAATATTGAAAATTACTTTTGGAATGGCATTAACGTGTTAAGGCTTATATACCTGTTTTAGGTGAGCCGAGATCATGGAGCAATCTCAGGTATTTGATAATCTGACTTTCGCATTTTTAGTTTGTAGGAGGCTTGCCAAATCACCACAAAAAAAGTTGCTGATAGCCATCCTGGGCTGATATGGTGCCTGGCATATAGAGTATATTGACACATCCTCTTCTAGTTCCAATACACACAGCTGTTTAAAGAACTGAAGCTCATTCTTTCTTTGTAATTCAAATTAAATCAGGGTGAAGTTTATCCAAACATTATTTCCTGTTCATCGGTATTGTGTCGGTTTCTGGAGAATTGTACTACTGTATATGAGGTCACATGAAAATGTATGTCAGCTTCTTGTTCCAAGCTCAATAAACAATTCTTCTCAAACCACCCAAAAGTGAAATTATGGTGGGTTGGTGGAATCACGTGACACAACTCTGTAAAGATCAGTGAACTTGCACTGGTGTCTTTTTTTCAACCTCACTAACTTACTAGCCACCTAGTGTCTTAGCAAATGATTGGGCAGATTTGTGCTATCAACATTGTTATCACCGACATTACATGCATTCATTGTACAAATAAGGCTAGCAATACCCTACATAAAATCACATACCTGTTTGCACTGGCTCTTAGAGATTTGAAAATAAAAGGTATATAGCAAGTCCTTAACCACTTTAAGACTGGAAGGATTTGCCCCCTTAATGACCAGGCCCTATTTTACGATTCGACACTGCGTTATTTTAACGTACCATTGTGCGGTCATGGGATTCTAAACACAAACTAAATTTACATCCTTTTTTCCCACAAACAGAGCTTTCTTTTGGTGGTATTTGAGACACCTGTGCGATTTTTATTTTTTGCGCTATAATCAAAAAAAAAGAGCAACAATTTTGAAAAAAAAAAAAAACAATATTTTTCACATTCTGCTATATGACATTCTCAAAAAAAAATTAAAAATTAAAAATCAAAATTTTTTAACATTTTAGGCCAATTTGTTTTCTGCTTCATATTTTTGGTAATGGGCCCTCCTTATTTCTGGTAGCGGAATATATGGTTCTTTTTTTTTTTTTTTTCTCTCTTTCTTTCTTTTCTTGGGGAAGGGTGGGGAGGGAGGGGGGAGGTGGGCTGGTGGGGGATTAAAAGGGAAAAAAAAGAAGGAATACAAGTCAAGTAAAAGGCAAAGGAGTAACAATAATAAATTGTTAAATGATAATGGACTATATGTTGAAATGATAATGTATATATCTTTGAATTCCTGAATAAAAGTTATATTTGCAAAAAAATTGGCAGTAAGCGTAGTTTGATTGGTTTGCGCAAAACTTATCGCGTCTACTAACTATGGGAAAGATTTATGTCATTTTTATTGTTTTTTTTTTACTAGTAATGGCGGCAATCTGCGATTTTTTTGCGGAACTGTGACATTGCGACAGATAGATCGGACCCCTAACTGACATTTGTTACACTTTTGGGGGGGGGGGACACCAGGGACATTACTACAGTAATCAGTGCTAAAAATATGCACTGTTACTGTAATAATGACACTGGCAGGGAAGCGGCTAACATTAAGGGTGATCAAGGGGTTAAATGTGAGCCTAGGTGAGTGATTCTAACTGTGGGGGGGCATGGCTTCTGAAATGGCCATAGAGACATGTGATCCTATATGGAAGGATCACATGATCTCTATGATCATTTCAGGGAGAAGAACAGTTGGCTGTGTTTACAACAGCCGACCGTCCTTCTCTCTCAGCGGGCAACGATCGCGGGTGACAGGCGGCAATCGGAACCGCCTGACACACGCATCGGCTTCCTCGCTGACGAGCGGGGGCAGGGAGCGTGCCGACTGTGGAGCGCTTGCCCCCTAGCCTCCTGAGAGCAAGCGACGTAGGCCTACGTCACTTTGCCCAGGAGCGGCTGCCTGCCGCAGTAAATCTGCGGTAGGCGGTCGTTAAGTGGTTAATGACAAAACTATTGTCTTCCTCTCTGTATATAAATAGATAATGACATATGGCTGCACCTCTGCCCATTATTTGCATGTTTCCACTTGGGATAGCTTTACAAATCCATTTGTATGTGAGTGGGGATAGAAACCCTGGACCATACCCCAAAACCGATGGGACCTCTTGGGTAAGACACGTGTTTTGATTTAAGATCTCTATTGTTATACCTTACAGAATAAATGGAGCAGTTCGCCACTTCAGACTTTCCAATTGGATGGAATTTACTGACTGCAGCTTATTATCTAATTAGCCCAGGTCTGATGCTTGCAATAACATTCTTCAAAACCTCATAACTGTTATGAATCCGGAAGTGAAAATATTGTTTTCGGCTGTTGTTCTGCTATTTGTAGAGTTCAAACCCTGGCACACTTCACATACCAGATGCAAAAATTTCATAAAAACACCCAAATATTAATAAAGTTTCAATATTTTATCATACAACCAGCATGTTTGATTGCCAAGAACTTCTTTTTGTGCCACCGGGCTTTTACAGGTTTTATGATTCTGCACTGATTGGGTGTGGGAATTATGAGTTTACCCTTATTTCAATTTTCTACAGTGACTCTGGGATAATTGAACTGTAGCCACAAAGCTATGAAGGGTAAACAACCTCCTCACTTTGGAATCATACAAATTGAATATTTGGCTTTCCTTCTGTAGCTACAATCAGTAGACAGATTGGGGGAGATTTACTAAAACGGGAGCACACAGAATCTGGTGCAGCTGTGCATGGTAGCCAATCAGTTTCTAACTTCAGCTTGTTCAATTCAAGCTTTGATAATTAAACCATAAAAAATAGCCTCCCCGCTGTGTATCACATCCTGCTGTTAAGTATTAAACACGTAAAAAAGATTGGAAATTTGGGGGATTTTTCATTTATATAGCAAAAAATAAAAAAAAGATCATACACCATAGAAAGGCTGATCACAGGAACAAGACACAAGGCAGATTCACAAAATCAGATTGGGGTTTAAAGATGTGTTGTTCAAGCTTTTTTGAGGAGGCACAAAGAAACGTGGTGGTCAGCCAAGGAAACTTAAAGTGGATATAAACCCGATTTATGAAATTTTACCTGGGCACATAAATCTGTAGTGTACTTATCTCACTCCAAAGCACGTTATTTTATGCTTCTCCGTTCTTCTGTTATCAGCATGAAAACTTCCAACAAGTTCTCTGACACTGGAGATAAAAGCGGCTGAAAATATGTGTCGGTGTGGGGGCTATAAATAGATTAGCAGAGAGCTGGTCTATTCACAGCAAAGCTCTGCCAGTATCTTCTTTCTCCTACCCATGTGGAGGGGGGGTGCCTTTCCTCCAGTTAGTGTATGCCAGGACTCCACCCCCTCCCCCCTGAAACAGGAAGAACAAATTCTAATACAATGTTCACTTTCTAAAGAATATAGCAAGCTGAAGACAGCAGATATGCATGTAAAACTTATATAGGGTGATTTGTTCCATCTCTGTGTATCAACCGAGGCTGTTAACTTCAATTGGTATATGGGAGGGTTTACATCTACTTTATTGCAGCAGATGAAAGACATATCATGCTTACTTTGACATTGGAAGATGTCCTGCAGTGCCATCAGCACAGAACTGGTAGAAACCAGTGGGACCTAGATACACCCAACTACTATCCGGAGAAGTCTGGCAAGAAGTGGTCTTAATGGAAGAACTGCAGCCAAAAGGCTCACCTGATGCAAGAAAACATAGGAACTGGGGTACTGAAAAATGGAAGCAGGTACTCTGGACTGATGAGTCACATTTTGGAATATTTGGCTGTAGCAGGAGGCAGTCTGTTCACCAAAGGGCTGGAGAGTGGTACAATCAGTGTCTGCAGGCAACAGTGAAGTATAAACCAACAATTATATCATTAATTCAAACGTCACAAAATAAATATAATTATGGAGTGTGAATGCAAGAATATAATGCACAAGATTAGAAAAAGTGATAATCACATAAAAAATGAGTCCAAAAAAATGTCCATTAGGTAGTGATCCAAACAGTGCCAGGTGGCTCTTATTCCAACTTCAGTGAATTAACACCCAGTGCTCCCCTTCCAGTTCAAACACACATGGCCTCTTACCAGAATCTCAGACCTATCAAGGTCATTAACGGCCTTAGTGAGCTTAACCTCTCACTTTAGATTTGGGCTACCTTTTCCTTCTCCAATCGTCCTTTAGGATAGCAGTGCTGGAAAGCACCTCACAGGCTCATCCAGGACAGTTTCAAACCAGATGATTCAACATAACAATGAGAAAAGAAGCTCATTGTGCAACATCCTGTAAAATCAAGAAGGGTTCATTTAAAATCTACTTACAGCAGCAAAGTTAAAAACAAGCATTGAAATGGGAGAAAATGAATGATGTGGGACCCAGAAGACTGTTGGAAAAGATGGCAGTGGCGTGCACAGGTGGAACATGTCAGCCCTCTCAGTAGTGACTTTACAGCGCTGGAGGGCTTCATCCCAAGGTGAGTATTTCATAATATGCTAGTTTGTGATGCATACTAGCACATTATGCCATTGCCTTGCAGGTTTTTTTTTTTTGAACATTCTTTCACCCCCATGTGACAACTCTATGTACCTAAAGTCGAACTTTATTCTAACTAATTTTGTCCTTATGCTGCTATAATTAGTAAATAGAAAGGAAGGTATAGTATATTTATCTGTTTTAAACCTTTTTTTTTTTTTTTTTTACATTTCTTCAGTTGCTTCCTGATTCCTGGCCTAGGCCAAAATAATCGAATTTATCCCAGGGGTCTTCATGGGCATTTTTTTCTTTCAGCTTGAGGAGGGGAGGAGGGGCTTTAGATGAGATTCCATGTCATACATGGAATTTTGGGTTACAACTAGGGGCAGTCCTTAGTCCTAAGTTTTGTTGGAGCTCGTTGGCGCAAGTTGCGGCCGTCAGTAAGGCCTGCAGGCAGTATTAGAGCTATGGGGTCACTGGTTAAGTAGCTCCTGGTGGCTTTATTCCCTAGCAGTAGTAGCAAGTAGTAGCCGCAAGGCCCGCTTAACAGTCCTAGTAACACTGTGTAGCACACGTCCTGGCATTGGACCAGTGTGATGTCCATCATGGGAGCCGGTCCAGGAGGTAGGACTTCGCCGGGCCCGGTAAGCGGGAGATTACCGCTCAGTGTAATCCAGCAGCGCTCGGACCCCCCTTCCTTATGGAGGGAGCCCATGCATCGGCCCTGCAAAGCAGCCCCAGGGCAAACAGCCTACCAGGAAATCTCCAGGTAGGCCGGTCTGGCCCTCTATACAGTACCCCCCCGTTTCCAGCCAACTGCAGCAATACGAGACCCAGGCTTTTTAGGGGGCCCACTCAGGGCTAAAAGCTGGGTCAGCCGTGCCCCCTCCCGACTTCACTGGTTTCTGCCGACTAAGGCTCTCTCTCTCTCTCTCTGGCTGACAATCCTGGGCACAGTTGTTCTCTGTAACGCTCCTGCGTTTTTGTTATAGGCTGGATTTGCAGCTGCAAAATCTCCACTCAGTAGTCATGTAGAGATGTGTTGAATACCAGATCCAACTCTCCAGGACTCATCACCGTGGGCCTGTCAGCTTCAACATACAGATATATACACACTCAATGTGATGTTCCTGGAGTGACAGGATGTATATGATAGTATGAAGGTGATGTGCTGAAGGGACAGGTGTGAACAGTGACAAGGATGGTAAGCACTTGATAGGTTTGTACAGGAGAGTTCAAGATGGTATTTAGGAATGCAGATAGGTTAGTATCGAGTATGCTAACAGGTGGTGAGGACAGCAGATGACAAATACAGGATAGACTAACCCAGTGCAAGGATAGATAGTAGTAGACAGGAGAGCTAGCAATCTATGCAGCAGTGCAGATGATAGATGGTAGTAGTCTCAAGAGCTAGCAATCTATGTAACAGTGCAGATGATAGGATAGTATGGATAGGTAGTAACAGTCCTTAATGCAATAGTAGTAGTGTAAGTTATGGAGGTTTCCCCTGCGGGGTACTTATCACTATAGTATAGTAGTAGAAGGGTCCGGTGATGAGGAAGTGATCCAGTAGCGAGATACAGGGATCAGTAGCGAGGTTCGGGTCTGAGGAAGTGATCCTGGTAGCGAGATACAGGGATCTGTAGCGAGGTTCCACAGCGAGACACGCTTGTAAGCATAGATGCAAGTCAGGTTGAAGAGTGAAGGGTGAAAGCAGCATGCCGGGAGTGATCGGGTGGCGAGACACAGGATCAGATATGGAACAAGTTCAGGTAGCGAGATACAGGAGCGAGTAACATCTGGTATGCTGACTTCAGACAGGGACGATCCAACCATGACGGTTGAACGAACATGTGAGTGAGAACGCCGGCGGTTGAAATAGCCGCTCTGCAGCGCTCAGTGATGACAGCATCAGTCTTAAAGGTGTATGCGCACCTACCAGAAGAGAATGGTGGGACGCATACACGGAATGGAAAGTGGAATAAGGGTACCAGAGGTACCAGAACATTACATTCTCTCAATGACACATGCCTGTTACATACTGTATATATATTAGGGATCGACCGATTATCGGCAATGCCAATATATCGGGGGCCGATATGCACTTTCCCCGATATCCGAATCGGCCCCTGAAGTTACCGATATTTTGGGAAAGTGCTTGTACCGGAGTGATGCCTGCAGCTAGAGGCATCACTCCGGTACCGACGTCCATAGTTGACGGTCGGCTGTCTTGTAATGACAACCGATGCGGCTGAGAAGCCGCTCGGCTATCATTACAAGAAGCAAGAGAGGACGTCCCCCCCCCCCTCCTGGCGCCTTCTGTGGCTCGCCTGGGTCTCCTGTCCCACCGGGAGACCCGGGCAACCAGCCTGCACAGCCGCCGCATTCGGCTCTGATCGGGTCTCCATGTAAAAACTTGGCGCCAAATTTAAAAAAATTACAGCCTTCAAAACAGCCAAACTTGGCGTTTTGAATGCTTTTAAGTGCAAAGGAGGGGTTTGGGGTCTTTTAGACCCCCAGATCCCTCCACAACAGTACCTGTCAAGAAAAAAAATAAATTTAAATGTACAAAAATATGGGCCGATACGATATTCAATGGCCAAAATATTGGTATCAGTATCGGCTTTAAAAAAACAATATTGGTCGATCGCTAATATATATATATATACATACTAGATGGGCAACAATGAGACAACCTCCAAAACAGAATGGTTTTACAGGTGGAGGCCATTGAAATGTTTTTCCCTACTCATCTTTTCTGACTGTTTTTCATTAGTTTTGCATTTGGCTTGGGTCAGTGTCACTACTGGTAGCATGAGGCGATACCTGGACCCTATAGACATTGCACAGGCATTCCAACTCCTCCAGGATGCCTCATCAATACGTGCCATTTCCATAAGATTTGCTGTGTCTCCCAGCATGGAGGAGATTCCAGGAGACAGGCAGTTACTCTAGGAGAGCTGGACAGGGCCAAAGAAGGTCCTTAACCCATCAGCAGGTCTGGTATCTGCTCCTTTGTGCAAGGAGGAACAGGATGAGCACTGCCAGAGCCCTACAAAATGACCTCCAGCTGGTGTGAATGACTGGTGTGAATGACCATGTCCAATGTGAAAGACTAAACAATCAGAAACCGACTTCATGAGGGTGGCCTGAGGACCCAACATCCTCTAGTGAGCCATGTGCTCACTTCCTGGTCCCGTGGAGCTTGATTGGCATTTGCCATTGAACACCAGAATTGGTAGGTCCACCACTGGCATCCTGTGCTTTTCACAGATGAGAACAGGTTCACCCTGAGCACATGTGACAGACGTAAAAGGGTCTGGAGAAACCGTGGAGAATGTTATGGTACCTGTAACATTGTTCAGCATGACCAGTTTGGTGGTGGATCAGTGATGGTCTGGGAGCCATATCCATGGGGGGACGCACCAACCTCTACAGGCTAGACAATGGCACCCTAACTGCCATTAGGTATTGGGATGAAATCTTTGGACCCATTGTCAGATCCTACACTAACACAGTGGGTCCTTGGTTCCTCCTGTTGCACAAAAATGCCCTGCCTCATGTGGTGAGAGTATTCAGCCAGTTCCTGGAGGATAAGGGAATTGACACCACTGAATGGCCCCCACGCTCGCCTGACCTAAATCCAATAGAACACCTCTGGGACATGATGTTTTGGTCCACCTGATGCCACCAGGTTGCACCTAAATCTGTTCAGGAGCTCAGTGATGCCCTGGTCCAAATCTGGGAGGAAATACCCCAGGACACCGTCATCTCAAAGGGAGCATGTCCTGACGTTGTCAGGCATGCATACAAGCACGTGGGGGGCCATACAAACTTCTGAGGATCATTTTGAGTTGCTACAATGAAATTTCAGCAAAATGGACTAGCCTGCTGCATCATTTTTTTCACTTTGATTTTCGGGTTGTGTCTTTGAATTCAGCCCTCTGTAGGTTGATCGTTTTAATTTCCATCAAACGATGTGGCATCCTTTTATTCTTAACACATTACCCAGGTCATATCAGTATAGATATCCAGCATGATATTTTTCACCATTGAGATCTGATGTGTTTTCAAAGTGTTCCTTTTTTATATTTTAATATTTTTTTTGAGTAGTGTATATATACACGGCCCGGCCAAATAAAAAGTCGCCACCTAGAATTAACTAAGCAACTAACTAATACTAAGTATTCAGTAACTATCATATTCGATAGTTACTGCATGTGCCAACAGAATGAGTTCAGCTGACTGCCTGAATATACTGAATGACCAGGTTATTCCATCAATGGATTTTTTCTTCCCTGATGGCACAGGCATATTGCAAGATGACAATGCCAGGATTCATCCAGCTCAAATTGTGAAAGAGTGGTTCAGGGAGCATGAGACATGATTTTCTCACATGGATTGGCCACCACCGAGTCCAGAACTTAACTACATTGAGAATCTTTGGGATGTGCTGGAGAAGGCTTTGCGCAGTTGTTCCGACTCTCCCATCATTTGGGGAAAAAAAACTGGACAGAAATAAATCTTGTGACTTTGCAGAAGCTTATCGAAACGATGCCACAGCGAATGCGTGCTGTAATGAAAGCTAAAGGCGGTCCAATTAAATATTAGAGTGTGTGACCTTTTTTTTTTTTTTTTTGGTGGTGTCATTTTTTCTGGCTGGGCAGTGTATATATAAAAGTGTATCTCATAAAATTAGAATAGCATCATTATTTCAGTAATTCAATTCAAAGGTGAAACTCATATATTATATAGATTCATTACACACAGAGTGATATATTTCAAGCATTTCTTTCTTTTAATTTTGATAATTATGGCTTACAGCTAATTGAAACCTAAAATTCAGTATCTCAGAAAATTAGAATATTACATAAGACCAATAAAAAAAAGAAAGGATTTTTAATACAGAAATATTGGCTTACTGAAAAGTATGTCCATGTACAGTAAAGTATGCACTCAATACTTGCCCGGGGCTCCTTTTGCATGAATTACTGCATCAATGCAGCGTGGCATGGAGGTGATCAGCCTGTGGCACTGCTGAGGTGTTATGGAAGCGCAGGTTGCTTTGATAGTGGCCTTCAACTCGTCTGCATAGTTGGGACTGGTGTCTCTCATCTTCCTCTTGACAATAATCCACAGATGGGATTTAGGTCAGGTGAGTTTGCTGGCCAATCAAGCACAGTGATACCATGATCATTAAACCAGGTATTGGTACTTTTGGCAGTGTGGGCGGTGCCAAGTCCTGCTGGAAAATGAAATCAGCATCTCCATAAAACTGGTCAGCAGAGGGAAGTATGAAGTGCTCTAGAATTTTCTGGTAGAGGGCTGCTCTGACTTTGGACTTGATAAAACACAGTGGACCTACACCAGCAGATGACATGGCTCCCCAAATCATCACTGACTGTGGAAACTTCACACTGGACCTCATACAACTTGGATTCTGTGCCTCTCCACTCTGCCTCCAGACTCTGGGACCTTGATTTCCAAATAAAATGCAAAATGTACTTTTATCCAAAAAGACGACGTTGGACCACTGAGCAACAATGCATAACAATGCACGTACCATGCTGCAATGTAGTGCCTTGCCATTTGCTTGTAGTACCATGCATAACATTGTGGGGTGCTACAATTAAAAAGAAGGGTCAGGTGGGATTTTTGGACTGTTGCCATGCATTTTCAGCCCATTCAAAATGAATGGATGCATGTTAAAATGCTCCTTTAAAGCGTAACTCCACTTTGGATGAGAAAAAAGCATTCCCCTCTAGGTGATCTATGTACTTTACAAAGATTTTAACAAATATTGTTGCAGATTCCTACCTTTTGTTATTCTGAAGAAATCATTGTTTGTTCCTCTGTGTCTCTGTGCTAAGTGGATCTAATGGGAGTGGTTTCATAATTATCATTCAGCTGTGGCAGCTGCAGGGCTCTAATGATAAAATCTGCTGGGTCTGCATCCCTTTAGACGTGTTCCTATTGGGAGTATCTCACCTTTGTTGCAGGGGATGCCTGAAATCTGACTTGTATCTTAGTGCAGACTTCTGGAAAAATTGGTGAGCCAATCACACAAGCAGAAAAGCAAATTATGTTTTTGTGGTGTGGTCAGTATGCATTCTGTGTACAGAACACCTCCAGGCAGCCATATTGCATTTTCAGAAAGTTACAGTGGCTGCTGATTGAAAAGGAAAAGTCATTTTTAATAACATTCAATTACGATATGATTTGTGTCGCAATTGTATACGCTATATTGTTTTTTCTTTATTTGCTATTTTTTTCCCCCACGAAAGTGGAGTTACCCTTTAGGCACAGATTCAGCTTGGTGTCTATAGAAACAGCAGTTTTTCACTTCTATCCCTTTATCTGCTTCACTTATTCAACTAGCTATTGACTAAGCCAACTGGTGTTAAAAAAAACGTATCCATCAGATTTGTTTTTAGAATAAAAGAAGGTTTGAAGGTAATGTGAAGATATTAAATGTAATAAAAATAAAAATATTAAAATACGGTAATAAAATATGGGTAATAAAGCAATAATGGTAATAATCAGGTAATAAAGGTAAGCTTTATTGATTCTTGGAGTTCCAGAACAGTGACAAAGTAATAATTCATATTTCAGTTATACTAGAGAGTACTCAAGTTTTCAGGCTAACAGTGGTTTTGACAATTAGAAGAGATAATAAAAGCATGTTGTGTGTCACTTGTTCATGCAGTTGGATCTTAAAGTTCTATAGAGATGCTGCTGTTGGAAATTCGTGGTCCGTACCAGCCTTTCCAGTGCTGTGTATCCTTCCCGCCATGCTGAAATTTTATATAACGCACGCCAGATCCGTAGTTACTAAATGTAAATGTTATCTAAAAGAAATAGAAACAAAACTCAATTAGTCCTAATATAGAATTGAATTAAGGAGTGTTACATACAAAATCCAAACTGGTTTATGCAAAAGAGGTTTCAATAACATTCATAGAAAAAATACGTTTTTATATGGAGGACTACAACTCATCCAGAATATTCTATGTTGGATTTTCAAAGTGACCCTGTTAGGGTAATAAAAAAACAAAAGAAACAAATAGAAATAAAGGTGCCCTGCAAAAAAAAAAAAAAAAAAAAAAGAGGTGTTATGCTAACCTTTCTTATATCTGTGTCTTCTATCAGAGAGTATAAAAACTTCTCTTGCAAAGTACCTTTTATTTGGATTTTCTTTTTTTTTTTTTTGCACTGAAAGAGTTGCTTTAAATACTTGTCAGATAGCTACATTTCTGTCCAGATTTGAGACCTTTCAAGCATGTATGTATAGCCAAAATTTTTTAATTCAGGATAGAGTAAAGATGTTTTAAAACCGCAGTTTTCTTCTTTTTTTTGCTGTCTGTGTACATTTGGAAAAAACTTCCCTTCACTTCCTGTCCCATAGACAGAGCAGAAAGTTATAAAACATTTCGCAAAGTGAGAGGAATTCCGCTCAAAGACAGTTGTCTCTGAAAATAGTGTCCCCATTGGAAGATTCCCCCTTACCCCCTTTTTTTTTAAGGACAGCTGTAAAATTTGAGATTTCCTTCACTTTCTTTTAACTGTTACAATGGTCGCCAGCAGTGACATAGCATGGGTTGTCAGCGCCCGGGGCAAGGCAAGTAATTTTTGCTCCTCTCAGCTTGCTCCAGTCTGGTCACATGATCCCTTGTGTTAGACAGCGGTGGCTGCAGGGGAGAGGAGAATGTGCTTGACAATGGCCGGTAAAGTCCCATCTGATGTTGGCACTCCCTCCTCTACACTGCATACACCACTGGCTCACACAGGGGATAACATGTCCAAACTAGAGCGGCCGGAAAATAGGTGTTTACATCTCTTCTACACAGGTTAGCCAGCATAGGCGGGGGGATGGGAGAATTTTTAAGGCTAGTTAGGTTTAAACTGGAAATTCTACTTTAATCCCTCCCCATTGGTGAGTATTGGCAGGGATTAATTTTCCTCTACTTGATCTGGGGATACTCTGCTTCTTCCAACGACTCCCTGGCAGCCTGTGCCTCCCACCCGTCCTTGTCTTCCGGGCCCCCAATCATCATGTTCTCTGGGCCTCACTGTTGATGTTGGAGAGGAGAGGAGGTTGGAGAAGTTTAGGCTCTGCGCCCCTG
This sequence comes from Pelophylax lessonae, assembly GCF_965119305.1. Lineage (NCBI taxonomy): Eukaryota > Metazoa > Chordata > Amphibia > Anura > Ranidae > Pelophylax > Pelophylax lessonae. Next base: position 35,452,413 of record NC_138779.1, on the reverse strand, counting down.
CTGCTTGCCTCTTTGGGAGTCAAGGAGGCAGTCTAGCTCTTCTCCCTCCCAGGATCTCAGGCCTAGCTGCCCTCACTGTTCACCTTCCCCATGGCCTCCGTCTGCATGGCCTCCCACTTGCCATGTGGACATAGATGCCCCAAGACACAGCTGTTTGCTGCCATATGCCTGCCACCACCAAACCTGGACTCTCCGTGGCAACAAGGGGCAGCTGCTTTGGGCCCCACAATAATGAGTGGGCCCGAGGCAGCTGCCCCTTTTTTCCCACATTAAAATGACCCTGGGAACCAGCACACTTGGGATGGCGCCCCTCTAAATATTGCGCCCAGGGCGACCGATCCGGCTGCCCCTCATGCTACATCACTGGTCACCAGGACAAATAAAGGGCTCTTCCCATGGAAACAGCATTAAAAAATATACAGAGGGTTTAATGCAGTCTTACTTAACTAGGGTTCTGTGGAACCCCAAGGTCCCTTCGAACATTACTAAGGGTTCCTTGAGAGGAGAGCAATTTCTACCTCTCGGATATGTAACCGCTGACAGTAATGATCTTTTTAGAGATCTGCAAGAAGGACACATCTTTCCCACCTACCAAATTAGTAATGTGCAGTGGTCTGTAGATATAGTAATTATTGGCATGGGTTCCTTGAGACTAGAAAATTATTTCAAGGGTTTCTCCAGGTTAAAAAAAATGAAAAAGGCTAGTCTAATGCTTCCCCACCCTGTCCAAACTAAAAAGGTTTTGCCTATAGTTGAACATCTGTGAGTCAATTTTGTAAAAAGCTCTTTTACATAAAGCACCATTATGGTTGATCTGTAAGAAATATTGGTTGTGTAACATTACATATTTCCATTCGCCATCACTCGATTGTGGTATGACCACGGGTTTCGGGGAAAACTCCTTTAAGATTTTTTTCTTGTCTTCAGCGAGTAGTTGGACCAACAGCTCATACTGGCAGCCACAGTCCTTCCTTGCTTGATACCTGAGGAAAAAATGTTGTAGATAAAGAATGCTGTAACTCCAAATTTGAGTAGACTAGAGTTTACATTCTATATTCCTGTAGACTTTCCACTTTTTTTCATTGTACTCATAATTACACTACATGACTAAATGCTTGCGGATACCTTACCATCACACCCATATGAGCTTGTTTGACATCCTGCTCTAATCTATTGCCATTAATATGGAGCTGGACTCCACTTTTTAGATAAAACAGCTCCAACTCTTTTGGGAAGGCCTTCCAAAAGACTCTGGAAAATGTCGGTGGGAATTTTTACCCATTCAGCCAAAAGTGGGCAAAGGTATTCGTTGGGTTAGGTCAGGTCTCTGTGCAGGACAGTTGAGTTCCTCTACACCAATCTGGTCAAACCATGTCTTTATGGAGCTCACTTTGCATAACTGAAATCAATACTTATGAGGGGTGTCCACTATACTTTTGATCAAATAATGTGTGTTATTTTCAGTTGGGATTCTGAATGCATAAAACAAGGTGTACAATAATGGAAAGAAAGCTGCGCACAAAGAACAATGAGCTAAAAAAGGCTGCTAGTACAAAGTATATCAAACCAAAAAGACAATGTAAAGATGGTACAGCGCCACTAAATGGAATAACTAACTAAAGGAAAGGAGGTGAACCAATGTCCATAAGTCCATGTGGAGGAAAAGGATTCAAATGCTGAAAATGTAGCCACAGATCCAACAAAAATTCTTGCAAATGGAGTTTCTTGGCAGAGATCACACAAATAATAAAGGATGTACCCTTACCAGACAGTTGGACCCCCTGTTAAGGAAGGTCAAACAGGCGTGCGAAGTCAGTCACCAGAAACGAATAGACAACCCAATTCCTCTCCGAACAGCCACAGAACATCCGGATAGGACCATGGGACCGGTAGACCTCAATGGACTCCAGGTGTACATAGGGGATGACATCCTTTATTATTTGTGTGATCTCTGCCAAGAAACTCCATTTGCAAGAATTTTTGTTGGATCTGTGGCTACATTTTCAGCATTTGAATCCTTTTCCTCCACATGGACTTATGGACATTGGTTCACCTCCTTTACTTTAGTTAGTTATTCCATTTAGTGGCGCTGTACCATCTTTACATAAAACAAGGTGTATTGTAATTAACTAGACTTGGTATAAGCTCCCTCTAACTCCCTGTGCAGCAGCACTTAGACTTGCGAGAGAATGGGGTATTAGGAGCCAATCAGATGTGTTGCATACAAATGTGCTGCCAAGGAACACACTGACAAGTGGAGAAAGCCCTGTGGGCTTTTGCTGTTCTGTCACTGTTCAGTCAAATGCTGGGAGCAGGCAGGTGATCAAGCCATATTGCTCAACAGTTTTCCTCTAAAGTATTTTATTTTTTAATTTTTTACACTTATGCAAAAATCTGCATTTTTGATTGTAAAATTCTGAAAACCCCCATTACATTATATATTTTTTGAAAGTTGAGGCTCTGTAGAATAAAAAGATAATAGTTGCAATTTATTTACGCTCCATGATATTTGAGCAACTGTTAAGAAAATGCATATTTTTGAGAGAAAATTAATTTTAGTGTAAACAAACTTAGTTTCACACCCAATTATTTTGGTAAAATATAAAAGATGAGGTTGTGTTGAGTAAATGGATACCAAACATGTCAAGTCTGAAAACTGGAGGTTATAACCCTCCCTTACTCTATCCAAAATGAAAAAAAAAAATAATATTTTGCCTTTAGTTCTACTTTAACTGTAAGCTATGACCCTAGAATTATTGCTCTCATTCCAATGTTTGTGGTGATGCCTCACATGTGTGATGCAATCGTCGTTTACATGGCACAGTGTTTGCATTTGCGGTTAAAGGATAAGTTCACCGTTTCAGGCAGAATTTCACTTTTTATAAAAAAAGGAGAGTTTCCTAATGCCATTTCTGCATTTTTCAGCCATACCAATGTGCTTTTCCTCACTTACCTCATCCACAGGAGGTTTAAAATCTTGTCAGTTTATTTGAATTTTTAAACTGATTTTCAGATTTCATAATTTCCTGTAGATTGTCTCTCAGCATTCATTTCCTGTAAGCCATCTCCCAGAAGCCTTTACTTCCTTGTTGCATCACAGAAGAGGGCATGATAGGTAGTGATGAGCTTCATGTTCGAGTCGAACCTAAGTTCGACTCGAACACTGCCTGTTCGCCCGTTTCCCTCCATAATTAATTTTTATAGGTTTTATTTAATATCCATAATTAATATTAATCATCCACTGGCCAGGGAATCTAATCCACAGCCTCTCATTTGCAAGCCCGTTATTCTAGCACCTACGCCACTGAGCCAGCTGTTTGACCTAAGACTCTCTCTGCCTAACTAACTTCTATCTGAGTTTGACAGCTCTTTTATAGGGCTCTGACGTCACCAGCGCCTCATAATCCATTGCTCAGGTGCAGTAAATACATTTCTGATGTCAGTTATTTATTCACTGCACCTGAGCAGTGGACTATGGGATGCTGGTGACATCAGAGCCCTAAAACAGAGCTGTCAAACTCAGATAGAAGTTAGTTAGGCAGAGAGAGTTTTGGGTTAAACAGCTGGCTCGATGGTGTAACTGGTAGAATAACAGGCTTGCAAGTGAGAGGCTGTGGGTTTGAATCTAGCCAGCGGTTGATTAACATTAATTATGGATTTTAATTAAAACCTATTAATTGTCCCCGCCCCCTTCTGACATGACATCAGTAATTTATTCACTGCACCTGAGCAGTGGATTATGGGGCGCTGGTGGCATCAGAGCCCTATAAAAGAGCTATCAAACTCAGATAGAAGTTAGTTAGGCAGAGAGCGTCTTAGGTTAATCAGCTGGCTCGGTGGCGTAGCTGATAGATTGACAAGCTTGCAAGTTAGAGGCTATGGGTTTGAATCTCCCCTGACAAGCAGGTGATTAAGAGTCACTTAAATTTAAGCCTTTAAAATGAGGACTTGCAGGTACCCTCTAAACTTGAGTGGGCTCTGGAACTGGACCGGCTTAGAGACATGGAAAACCTGTTGGTGCGAGAGGGGGGCAGGGAGGACCAATTCTTTGCTGCTTGGAGGTCCTGGGACATGTTTCGGTGTTCGGACGCCTTTCAGTCCTGGCTCGAGACCTCTGTGCTACCTGGTGGTGGGGGGCAGTAGTGGGACGTGGGCGGCCCATCCTGATTTCCTCCACCTTCTTTGCTCCCTTGACATACCTCTTTACATTCTCCTGCTTTATCCCATCCTCTTACCTTTATTCCCCTCTTTGGCTGTACCGTTGACACCATAAGGCAATCCTCCTTTACTTATTTGTTGTTTTTAGGCGCTCCTCAATGGAAAGCCGGGATATTTATCAATGCCTAATTTATCAATGCCTACCACACTTCCCACAATCTCCTCAAGTGACGCCAGCCATGAAAGTTTTTATACTGGTGTTGGCCTTTCCTTGACTTTTCTCTCAATTATGTTACCACCTGACACCCCAAGTTGCTGTTTTCTTGACCTTGTGCTGCTGCCAGGATCTGATGGACCTGGCGGTTTGAGTTCCTTATTTGCACTTATCGATATTGATTGTTGTATGCATTTTCTCACAGTTTACCATATGTCATACCTGAACAATTTATTTGTTTCATACCCCCTTGCTTCTCCCCTAACTCTGTAAAACCCTTCTCTTTCAATAAAATAAGATTGAACTAAAATGAGGACTTGTGATTGTTTGTATTTGTATGTTCGCTAGAACACTTCCCTTGTTCGAGAATTTCTGGTGCGAACCGAACAGGGGGGTGTTCGGCTCATCATTAATAATAGGTCGTGTCCACCACTCTGGACGACACCTCCCTCATTATAAATACCACCTTCCACCCACTTTCTCTACAATCGGATTGTACAATCTCCTTTGGATCTCCCATTAGCTATATAGTACAAGGGTCTGTCTGTTTGGATATTAATTGGATAGATTGGTCAGGTGTGTCACTTGAATGGGCTGTCCTACGCATGACAATCACCCCAAAGAAGCTCCAAAACATTTTTTGGAGTGAAGGATGGTGCGTTACTGCAGTATTTTGTGTGTTTACTGTACTTGGGGAGCCTTTAACATGTAATAACATCACAAATAATATGTATATTTGCAGCGTTTCTAAAACGCATGGCAAAGCATGCATTTTTTGTGTGGTTTGCCATGCATTTGGAAACACCCAGATGTGAATGGAGTCTCACTGTTCTTGTGTAAACGCACCAATTTCACTTTCAGACCCTATTCCCTAACTTAGTGGGATCACATGTTTTTGTGGCTCGTTTTTCCAGTGACACATCTTGGGCAGCCCATGGATTTCAATGGGCTGTGCTACCCATGACAAAGTAGCTCATGGGACATTCTGGCGAGGTGCGAGTTGCATGTTTTTACTGCACGTTTTGCTACATTTGTCACCCATTTTTCTCATGGCAAAATGTGTGTTTTCTTCTGTGTTTGGGGTGCCCTTAACAATTAATAACACTGAAAGGTAATTGTAGGTGTATAAATAAGGCCAGTGTTTCTCAACTCCGGTCCTTGGGGCACACTAACAGGCCAGGTTTGCAAGATAACTGAAATACATCACAGGTGATATAATTTGCTGCTCAGTGATTGCAGTATTCTAGTCTGCATCTCCCTACGGTAATACTTAAAATCTGGCCTGTTAGTGTGCCCTGAGTATTGGAGTTGAGAAACACTGAATAAGGCTATACAATCTGATTGTACAATCTCTGTACAATCTCCTTTAGATTTACCAAAACTCTATAGTAGGAGGACACACCATCTATGTAATCACTCTGTATCTAGAGTGAGGCCTGAACTCATCTGGAGAGATATTGGGGAAGCCAGCAAATGAACGTGTGGAGATATGCCGGAGGTGCTCTGCAAACATAGTTGAAAGTGCGAGATGTGTGGGCTAATTAGGTCAGCTGGTAAACTCCTTCCTGTGTTTTACTGGTTTCTCCATCCCAAATCTACAGTACATACCAGCAAGTGATGAAGCTTTCTAAGAAATACAGCATTGGCTGAGGTAAGGACTTGTTCTCAAAATCAGAGAAAGCTTTTATTTTTCCACAACCGAGGTACATTAACCGCTTCCGGCCTGTCCGCCGCTGATTTACTGCACGAAACGACGTAGGTCTACGTTGGTCGCGCGCCTGCAGCTAGGGGGCTGCCCACTGCCTGACAACCGCGATCGTTTCCCGCTGAGAATGAAGAACGGTCAGCTGTTGTAAACACAGCTGACCGTTCTTCTCTCTGAAATGATCACAGAGCTCCTGTGATCCTTCTATATAGGATTACAAGTCTCTGTGATCATTTCACAAGCCCAACCCCCATACAGTTAGAAACACGCCCCTAGCTACACATTTAACCCCTTGATCACCCACAGTGTTAACCCCTTCCTTGCCAGTGTCATTATTACAGTAACAGTGCATATTTTTAGCACTGATTACTGTAGTAATGTTACTGGTCCCCCCAAAAGTGTCAAAAATGTCAGTTAGGGGTCCGATCTGTCCACCGCAATGACAGCAGTCCTGCTAAAAATCGCAGATAGCTGCCATTACTGGTAAAAAACAGAAAAACAATAAAAAGGACATAAATCGATCCCGCAGTTAGTAGACGCAATAACTTTTGTGCATACCAGTCAAAATACGCCTATTGCGATTTTGTTTTACCAAACATATGTAGCAGAAAACAAATTGGCCTAAAATGTCAAAAAACTTTGATTTTTAAATTTGTTTGGGGGGAATGTTATATAGCAGAAAGTGAAAAATATTGTTTTTTTTTTTTTTTCAGAATTGTTGCTATTTTTTTGTTTATAGCGCAAAAAATAAAAATAGCAGAGGTGATCAAATACCACCAAAAGAAAGCTCTATTTGTGGGGAAAAAAAGGACATCAATTTTATTGGGGTACGGCTTGCATGACCACGCAATCGTCTGTTAAAATAACGCAGTGCCGAATCGCAAAATATGGCCTGGGCAATACGGGGGAAAATCTTCTGGTCCAGAAGTGGTTAATGGTATACTAGTACATGGGGCAGCATGGGTTACGTTTCTTTTCTTTTTTTTTTAAACACATTTTATTATTTTATTTTTAAACACTTTTCTCTTTAATTTTATTGCTATCACAAGTGTCTCCCCTGCCCACCACTGCAGATAATTAAGTAGAGATCATGCTTGATTAGCTGTTTCATTGGCTGTATTAACCAGGGAATGACAGCTCTGAAACCACAAACACATGGAACTGAGCGCTTCTGGCTTCATTCACTGCAGAGGAGATCAAAGAACAGATGTTCCTTGATCTCCCCGTGCTCGCCTTGTTGAAGCCCTTTGATATACTCCCTTGGGTTATGAAAGGAGATCTCCACAATGGAAGCAGACGGGGGGGGAAAAAAAACTGTGGTTATAACCCTCCCTAACTCTATCCAAACTGATAAAAATATTAAAGCAAGCAGGGAGGAGAAATATTAGAAAAAAGCAATGTTATAGTGGGGTAAATCCGCTATATGCTATATATATATATATATATATATATATTTTTTTTTTTATGTAGCCACCCTGCCTTAAGCTGTAAATTAATCTTTACATTTAGTTCTGCCAGGCTGGATTCAGCCTGAGTTATAGTTAGGGCTACCCTGAGCACATAGGAGTAAGGGCACATGACAGGGTGGCCTGGAAGGCAGGGCAAGGGTTAAGAATGGGTGGCGGAGGATTTAAGTATATGATTTAGGGAGCAGGGAGAAGCAGCTGAGAAGCCGCTTGGCTGTCATTACAAGGAGCGGGAGGGGGTTTTTAAGTGCAGAGGAGGGGTTTTGGGTCTTTTAGACCCCCAGATCCCTCCACAAGAGTACCTGTAAAAAAAATCTAAAAAAAATGTTTTTTTAATGTACGAAAATGTCGGCCGGTAATGATATGCGATGACCAAAATATTGGTATCAGTATCGGCAATAAAAATATTGGTCGATCACTAGTTCTAAGTAATTTTCTAGCAAAAAAATACTGATTTTAACTTGTAAACAACAAAGGCCTGGTCCTTAACCACTTAAGCCCCGGAGGATTTGGCTGCTAAAGGACCAGGGGTTTTTTTGCGCTTTTTTACTGTGTGACTATAACGGACAATTGCGCGGTCGTGCGACGCTGTACCTAAACGAATTTGACGTCCTTTTTTTCCCACAAACAGAGCTTTCTTTTGGTGGTATTTGATCACCTGTGCGATTTTTTGATCACGCGCTATAAACAAAAAAAGAGCGTAAATTTTGCAAAAATAACAATATTTTTCACATTTTTTTATATGAAATTCCCCAAAAAAAAAGTAAAAATCAAAATTTTTTAACATTTTTCGGCCAATTTGTTTTATGCTACCTATGTTTGGTAAAAAAAAATCGCAAAAAGCGTATTTTGATTGGTTTGCGCAAAAGTTATCGCGTTTACTAACAAAGGGAAAGATTTTTGTCATTTTTGTTTTTTTTTTTTTTAACGCGTAATGGCGGCGATCTGCGATTTTTTTTTCGGTACTGCGACATTGCGGCGGACAGATCGGACCCTTGACTGACATTTTTGACACTTTTGGGGTTACCAGTGACATTACTGCAGTAATCAGTGCTATACATATGCACTGTTACTGCAAAAATGACACTGGCAGGGAAGGGGTTAACTTTATTGGACAGGGAGGGGTTAAGTGTGTCCTAGGGGCGTGATTCTAACTGTGTAGGGACATTCCTATTGGTGTAAAAGCAAAGATCAACCGTTCTACATAGTAGAACGGACAGATCTTCACTTTTACACAGGGAGAACTGACAGGCAGCTTGTTTACACAAGCTGCTCTGTCTTTCTCCCTTCACAGGAGCGATCGCAGTGTGACTGGCGGACATCGAGTCCGCCGGTCACACGCACTGACTTGCCTGTGAACGAGCCGCGGCGGGCGCGCGCCTCGGCGGGCACGCGCCCGCCCGCGATAGGCTCGCAAGTCAGTGACAGGCGAGTGACGTACCGATACGTCACTCTGCCTGGCCGGGGCTGACCGCCGCAGTATATAGTCGTGCGGCGGTCGGCAACCGGTTAAGTGGTTAAAGTGGTTGTAAAGGCAGAAGGTTTTTTTAATCTTAATACATTCTATGCATTAAGATAAAAAACATTCTGTGTGCAGCAGCCCTCCTCAGCCCCCCGAATACTTACCAGAGCCCAATTTCGATTCAGCGATGTGCACAAGTGCCTCGACTGTCCGGGAAACTCCCTCCTGATTGGCTGAGACACAGCAGTGGCTGTCATTGGCTCCTGCTGCTGTCAATCAAAGTCAGTTAGCCAATGAGGAGAGTAAGGAGATGGGGCCGAACTGCAGCTCGGTCTCTGAATGGACACAAAGTGCAGCAGCTCGGCTTGGGTGCCTCCATAGCAAGCTGCTGCAGAGGAGAATCTGGCCTGTTTTCATGTAAAACCTCCTCTTCTCGGGTCCCTGTCTGAAGCTCCTGGGCCCTCCCTCCTGTTAGATGCCCCCACAGAAAGCAACATGCTATGGGGGCGCCCGAGTTGAGCCTCAGCTCCGTGTATCCATTCAGATTTGGAGCTGTGGATTGTCCCCGCCCCCTCTCTCTCCTCATTGGCTAACTGAGTTTGATTGACAGCAGTGGGAGCCAATGGCGCTGCTGCTGTGTCTCAGCCAATCAGGAGGGGGAGTCCCGGATGGCCTAGGCATTCGTGGACATCGCTGGATCTAGATGAGGCTCAGGTAGGTATTAGGGGGGCTGAGGGGGGCTGCTGTACACAGAAGGTTTTTTTCTTAATGCATAGAGAGCTGTGAGAGCCCAGGATGGAGGCTCTGTTTGCAGATAAGTATCTGGAGAGGTTTGTTAGTGCCCCCAAAAAATGTATTACCAGCTGCCACTGGAAGAACTGCTAGCGTTTTCTCACGTGTCGTGCTAATCGATTCAATAAAAGTTGCTATTTGACCAATGACTCTGGATCACAGATCAGCATGTATCTATAATGATGTGTCTAAGTCCCAGTTCTCATTTGCTCTGCACAGACTCAGGATTCATACTACAACTCTCCCTCCATCATCTCCTGTGTGTAAGATATTCTGCAGATTGATAGCTCATAAATTCTACTCACCAGTCTGTGACAATAATAGCCGGTTGATATTTGTCCATAATATCATTGCTGTACCCCTCTTTGTTCAGGTCAATGAGCTGAGACTTCTTGCAGAGCCTGAAAGATTAAAATATTTATTCATTTATTACAGGTATTTATTTATATAGCACTGACAATTTACACAGCACTTTACATATATATTTTAGTGTCACATTAGCCCCTGCTCCAAAGGAGCTTATAATCTACTCACATTCTTATATACACATACTAGAGCCATATCAGCCAATTATCTATCATGCCTTTGGTGTGTAGGAGGAAACCAGAGCATCCAGAGGAAACCCAAACAGGAAGAGCATGCAAACTCCATGCAAGTAGTGTCATGGTTGGCATTCAAACCTGCCAGGCCACTAGGCTATTGTGCTGCCCCCCGCCGTGCTTATGTAGTTGCTTTGTTATGAATAGTGAGACTTATATTTTCATAACCTTCAATTATTTCTCTATGGAGTCTTATATCTGCAAAAAGGCTGTAGGAGACTGTAAATAGGCTTACATTTCACTTATTCCTTCTCTCTGACTTCCGTCAGAAAATAAAGTCAAGAACGAAAATCTGCTAATACTATCCAGCAAGCATACTATCAATTGTAAAGTCAGTTCACTTCATTTACATAATTGACCTTTATCTGAGCAGTATATATTCTATTGCAGTTAGGTAAAAGACTCTACATGGTGCCTCTGTGCAATCTAATTGGAAGAATGACACAACTGGCCTTATTTTTGAAACATAAAATTTGAGGCCATTCAAAAGAGAATACCAATATCCAGTCCCAGAACAGGTTTGTCCAGCACCCTGGCAAGGATGCAGAACTGCAGCCCTCCCTGCTTCTTATAAAATGGGTTTACCACCCTGAGCCCATTCTCTGCCCCCTTGCTCCAGCTGCTCATGGTTGGCATGGAGTGTGCACTGGACATGCGTGGCCAGTCGCTTGCTTTCTAGCAGCTAGAAGGTAGTTGGGCACGGTGTGCTTTTAATGACAGCTGTGGGCAGATGCCGTGGAGAGGGGTATGTTGGAGCATGATGTGAGAGCCATAGCTGTCCGAAGAAACACAAATCCCCAGAGACCTGGTTGCCAGCCACTGGCCTGGAAAGTTTGGTAAGAAAATGCCCCCTCCCAACCAGTAGGTCCAAACGGCTGCCCCTCTTGCCAACGCCTTGTCCCACTCCTGACAATATCTATTACATTTTAGAAAATAAGTAAGCCAGTTGCGCAATGTGAAAACAGGAGCCCCTCCTCTGAGTCAGATTAAATCTTTGAATGTTATGTGCCTTTACATTCTCTTTTTAACTCTGTGTGCCCCTAACTTTCTATTTGATTTGACACTACACTGCCTATGCTGCACTGAAATCCCAGCCAACTTGTCAGCCCTGCCCAGTTCTTCCCTACTGTTCTACAGATCTCCTCCCCTTTATGTTAAGGAGATTAGGAAAAGAAGGATGAGAACACTGCTAGAGATTTTAGTGTAGAGGCAACATTGTTAGCTAACTACAAGAAGTCAGGAGCAGAGGTTGCAGAGATGTACAGAATATGTTTCTTTTAATTTCCCCAAATATATATTTTAACTAATATGTGATCAGAAAACCCAAATTTTGCAAATAGTACCAAAAACTATCCATAAAACCCTGGCAAGGATGCAGAACTGCAGCCCTTCCCTGCTTCTTATAAAATAGGTGTACCACCCTGAGCCCATTCTCTGACCCCCAATAGAAAATCATTGTGTAATAACATTATTAATAAAAAAGAGGGCCTTACTGAAAAGAAGTGATAAATTGTTTGGTTACAGATGGATTCGGAAAACTGCACTCTTCAATCCTCCAGCAATCACCACCATTTTGATCGATGGCCCAGTGATTAAAATCCTCTACAGAGGGAGAGAAAAAAAAAAATAGAATGAAGAAATAGAGAGAGTTTAGAGACTGTAACATGAAGCAGATTATTATTAGATAAAGCATCATGTTATTGCCAAGACTGTCACCTGGATAAACTTTATTGAAATTATTAGCAGACTTAAGCATTATGAATAATTATTTGTGAAATTAATATGATAAAAGTCATGATCCTTCCACCAGTTAAATATTGTAGGTTGTATGTACTTGAATGATCTGAAGTTGTGAGTGGGGTGCCCCAAGGATCTGTCCTGGGACCTATTCTGTTAAATGTATTCATAAATGATATAGCAGTTGAAATAAAAAGTTAAATCTCAGTGTTTGCTGATGATAAAAGCTAAGCAGGGTAATAACTTCATAACAGCAAATGGCAACCTTACAGGAAGGCCTGAATAAAATAAAAGGGTTGGCAACTATATGGCAAATGAGTTAGGTAATGCACTTGGGGACTAAAAATAGGAACCTCTGGGGAAAATCTAGGATGGAAAAGGATATGGGGGTCCTAGTAGACCATAGGCTTGGCAATAGCATGCAATGCCAAGCTGCAGCAAGCAAAGCCAGCAGACTACTGGCATGCATTAAAAAAGGTACTTACTCAATAGATAGGACTATAATTCTACCACTCTACAAAACTCTGGTTCGGCCACATATTGAAGATGCCATCCATTTCTGGTTTCCATTGCATAGGAAGGATGTGCTGGAACTAGAGAGAGTCCAGAGAAGGACAACTAAGCTGATAAGGGGTCTAGAGGATCTCCGTTATGAGAAACGACTGTAAACATTTAACGTATTCTCCCTGAAGAAGAGACACTTAAGAGGGGATATGATATTGATATACAAATATCTATAGAGTATGTAGCACCCTTCTAGGTAGGTGCTAGGTAACTTATAGGGGAGACATTGTCTGCTTATCAGCAGGGTTCAATTATTCAGTCAGGCTGTCATGTGTTCCCAAGTGTGACTGTTGAGTTGGGGAGTCTCCCCACTGTATCCAATGAGGGATCTCATTGGACAGTGGAGGAAACCTGACCAATAGCACACCAGGGCTTATATCCATCCCAGAGGGCAGATTCTGCCGCAATGCATCCTGGGAGGGGGATATAAGTCTGAGGGGAGCACATGACAGGGAGTCTTTGGCGGGAAGGAGGGGGGTGACGGCTGTCTCTCCTCCTGACAGTGTAAGTAAGGGAAGGTGTCCTGGGCGGTCGGCCTAAGGGACATAAGGTTGAGCTGAGCTGCAGAGAGGGATCCAGTGTGCTGAGGACCGTGCAGAGCTGTTGAGGCCAGAGTTTCCAGGAAAGCAATGTTGTGAGTACTGTAAACTGCCCCGGGGTCTGCCTAGGATAGGAGACCACTCCAGGAAGGTCAGAGGGATCCAGGAGCCAGCTAAACAGTCCCCAAATGTCCCATATCACCAAGTGGATAACTATGGTTAGTTAACCACTCGCTGACCACCATATTTACTGTATATATAGTGATATATACTAAAACCTTGCGCTTAGTTAATTATGGGTACAGGACTTTATCAAAAATACTGGACCCAACCCAATAAAATTCTAAAAATAAAAACATGCGCTGTTCCCTTAAATAAAAACGTATTTACAACACAATACTCATGATTCAAACTTTACACATTAGCGCCCATAATTAATGAAAATAAATATAAAAAAATCCATTTGCAAATTCATATACCTATATAAATTAATACTTATTAAAAAAAAATGCCAACTATTGGTATATCAACAAATCACACATTCAAAGTCCATAGCCAATAAATCCATAATTCATTATAAAGTGTCCATGTGCCTTCAAAGCGCTCAGTGCTCAAAATGATCTAGGTGCCCTGTGCATAAATTGCTCCTCAGATAATAAGGTCTCTTACCAGACAGGAATGATCTCGAATTATAGAGATCACATACGCTATATCGCCCCAGGGATGGCCGATGCGCTCACCATCAAACTTCTGGGTAGCTCCGTGACCTCATCAGTAAGATACACATGCCTTGACCTTTACTTCAAACAGAACTCTCCGACAACCATATACATTAGGCACAAAAAAGGAGAAGCCTCATAGTGTAGTATTATAAAAAACAATCTTCTGGTAAATGTGCTTACATTTAAAATAAAAGAACTTGCGATATACAAAATCAAAAGCACAGCCATGAGATCATCCAGCGTGCTCATGCATTATGACATCACACTCTAGCTCTTCCCAACGTATTTCTCTACAACAGGCATCCTCTGGGATTGGAGGCAAGTGTGGGATGTCAGTATTTCTCTTTTAAGGTGGAAGAGCTGAAGAAGTGCATAGGAACCTGGAGAGGCAGCCAATAGCTCTATACAATTGATTACTTTGCATATATTCATACACTATATTACCAAAAGTATTGGGACACCTGCCTTTACACACACATGAACTTTAATGGCATCCCAGTCTTAGTCCGTAGGGTTCAATATTGAGTTGGCTCACCCTTTGCAACTATAACAGCTACAATTCTTCTGGGAAGGCTGTCCACAAGGTTTAGGAATGTGTCTATGGTAATGTTTGACAATTCTTCCAGAAGAGCTTTTGTGAGGTAAGACACTAATGTGAACAAGAAGGCCTGGCTTGCAGTCTGTGGTCTAATTCATCCTAAAGGTGTTCTAATGGGTTGAGGCAGGACCAGTCAAGTTCCTCCACCCCAAACTTGCTCATTTATGTCTTTATGGACCTTGCTTTGTGCACTGGTGCACAGTCATGTTTGAACATTAAGGAGCCAGCTCCAAACTGTTCCCACAAAGTTGGGAGCATGAAATTGTTCAAAATATCTTGGTATGCTGACACGTTAAGAGTTCCCTTCATTGGAACTAAGGGGCCAAGCCCAACCCCTGAAAAACAACCCCACCCCACCAAATGATTTAGACCAGCGCACAAAGCAAGGTCCATAAAGACATGGATGAGCGAGTTTGGAGTCGAGGAACTTGACTTGACTTTGGGATGAATTAGAGCGGAGCCTAATCCAAACTTCCAATATTATATTGCTCTATTAGGTGGCGATGATGTTGAAAAAGCGACTGGACTCATCAAAGCAGTTTGCTATGCAGAAATAATTGCCAACATCCAAATATTTTCGCTTTCTATTTTAATCTGAGTTGGATGCGTAGAAATACATGTATTATATGAAAATTAACTACCATAAATCGGAAGCTTTAAATATATCCCTTTTCAGATACGGAGCTGGCTGAGACCCAACAAAATTGTCAGTTTAAATGGGAATCTCATGCTTTAAAATATGTTGGCATACAGATTTCACAAGGCACTAACCAATTGTTAGAATAATACTTCCCACCCTTATTAACCACCATTGAGCAGAACCTTAAAAAATGGACAATGAAAATTTTCTCCCGGTTTGGTAGAGCATCAATAGTTAAAATGACAATCCTTCCTCGGCTCCTTTACCTAAGGCAAGCATTACCAATTGATATACCTTCTACGTATTTTCAAATACTTGAAAACTATACAGACCCGCTTTGTGTGGGCACACAAGAGACCGCAAATTAACTTTAACCTCATGACAGAAACAAAATCTAGTGGAGGTTTGGGCCTCCCTAATTTCAAGCAATACTACCAAGCAGTGCAACTGGCCAGAGTGATAGACTGGAACTGTCATGCAAACACAAAAGACTGGGTACAACTAGAGGGGTCATTTACCTCTTCGAAATACCCCATGGATACCATTACCGAAATGCCCCAAGACACTTTTGCACCCTATGATAGGCTCCACACTTCAAACATTTCATCATATCCTCCGATCGGACGATATTTCGTCCGTACCAGGCCCACTCACACCCCTGGCAAACAACCCAGACTTTTTGCCTGGTGTTGATAACCCTCATAGCCTCACAGCTTTAGCCGAACCCTTGCTAGCGACTCACTGCTTTAGCCAAGGGGTTTTCAAAAATCAGATCCACGCTAATGGAAGATCATGGTCTCAATGCCCTTCCACTTTGGACCTACCTACAAATTTGCAGTTACCTCACCTCACATAGATCTAGGAACTTCAATAAACCACTAACCACTTTTGAGAAGATATGCATCAAAGGGAAGACAACTAACAGAGCTATTGCCTGGTCATATGCTTGGCTAAAGGTAGACCAAAAACACGACAGATTCAGGAATAATTGGGCTTCAGCACTAGGCATAGATATTTCAGAACATCAGTGGACTAATGCCCCGTACACACGTTCCGATTATTGTACGATAATCGTACGACTAAAGTTACGCAATTGTTGTATGTTACTAAAATTGAAAGCAACTGCCTAAAAACCATCCGACTTTCTTCGTACGATTCACTGACCAAGTGTATTTTTCGTAGCTACGTATCGGAAGTGATGTATATACGTCTGACCACTGCGGAATATCTTACTGTTTCCGATCATGCGTGGTATTTGTCGATCGACTTTTAGCGTACGAATACTGTACTGACGAAACGATTATCGTTCGAGAAGATGTCGTACGACAGAAGTTTTCAGGTTTGTCCCTTCGGATTTTGTTGGACCAACTGTCGTGATCGGCTGTCGAAAGCTGTGTACTAAGGATCCAATTATCGTGAGACTAGGTCGAAAGCGAGGTTTGTCGTACGATAATCTGAACGTGTGTACGGGGCATAAGGCATGCATCTTGGCACACAAATGCTCTCCACATAAAAAGTCTTTACTCAATGATATACTACACCTGAAATGTTTGAACGAACACTGGTTACCTCACGCATCAGACAGATGCTGGAGATGCGGACCATCAAGACGTACAATGCTCCACATCTGGTGGAACTGCCCACATATCGTTCCTTACTGGACACTAATAAAAACTTTAATTGCCCAGCTTACTGACAAGACAATCCCCTTAACCCCTGAATGCTGCTTATTACATATAAATACCAACTCACTGAAAAAATGCAAACACTCCTTAACCAAACACCTTTTGTATGCAGCTAAATCATTTATTCCATTATTTTGGAAGTCAGACTGCCAAACACTGGATACGGAAGGTGACTGAAATTTACGAAATGGAAAAAGCAAGTGCTATTGCACATGATGCTATCTCCAACTTCCACCTGCGCTGGATGCCTTGGAGTATGTTTATTGCTTTTGAAAAATTCTCAGACCTCATGGGGAACTGACTCCATTTTCCTCCTTGAGTCTATTGTCTTGCCCTTAATTAACGGCTTCATTACTCCACTCCATGTTTTCTCTATTCTACTTCTTCTTCGCCTTATTCTATCTCCCTTCCCTATCTCCTTTCTCTTTGCTGTCTTTTTTGCTAGGACAGAGCTGTTTGTTGATCCACAAGCATACAGGTTCTGAATAGCTGATAAGAATGTGTTTTAATTACTTACAACGTTCCTGAACTACATATAAGATGTATATGACAATTTCACTTTTTCTCTTTTAATGTTTGACATGATGTACACTACACCAAGTTACCATTTTATGACTTCATATTTTTGTTATTTGTATTGCATTTGATACCAATAAACTTCTATTGTTAAAAAAAAAAAAAAGAAATACATGTATTATGTGTCCAATAAATAAATGTACAATGACATCCACACGGTGAGTAAATGGCTTACTTGTTTTCTAATCCTAATATAAATGCAAAGCAGTGATGCTGCCTTAGTCATAATTATCATGATAAACTTGACTAAAAATAATTTTTATTATTAATAATAATAATAGTATTCTTAGCCAGAGCACACAGATTTGTAGTTATATCAAGTACCTAAATAGCCTTGATGAGGCTTTGCATGTATTTCCTATTTAACCATGTTCTAAAAACACTTTTTAAGAGGAAAAAACTGTGAATACACTGTTTGACATTTAGAGAATGCTGTTCTATGCAATTGAATTTGCACCTTTATAGTTCCAATAACCAAATCGTTTTTTCTTTATACTGAAAAAAATAATAATGATAATTTTCTCACCCACGCCACATGGATTTTTGATCAGGTTCCTCTTCAGGCTAGAGAGAAGAAAATGTGTATTATCATCATCACTTTGATCTGCACATGAATGAAACAAACCAAATACAAAAATAACAATAAGGATGTTAATTTCTATCTTGAATCTTATGAACACTGATCGGAAGGTTTGTTTTTTCCATCAGTGGCTACTATCGGCTGCTATATTCTCACAGCAAGTCCTGGTTTTGGTTAACAGTGGCAGGGAAAGCGGCAGCAGGGAGAGGGACAGGCTGTGCAATGCATGCCCTGGGTACCAATTAGGGATGGTTTAACATTTTAGCCAAATTTCTGCAGAGTCAATCCGGAAGTCACAATTATGGTGGCTCAATGTGGTTTTGGATTATTTTAATTTTTTTTTTTTTTTTAAGGATTTTTAAATGTCTATTTAGTGTTCTGAGTTGGTTTTTGTTTGGTTTTATTTGGTGTGTTTTGTTTTCTTGTTGGCCTTTCTAGACAGTGGTAAAGTCTGAATTTCAAACTGAAATTTATCAAGAGATAGAGCACATATTTGTCTGCTCTTTGTTTATTTTTTTTGTGAATTTTATTGTTATTGGCTGTTTTTTACATATACCAATAAAATATGCCAGTAAAAACAAAAACAAAAAACAACTCACTGTCTCTCTAAGGCTACATTCACACCTGAGCGTAGCGTTTTTCGCGCGTTTTTTACCGTGATTTTACCGCGATTTTTGCGGCGTTTTTACCGCGATTTTACCGCGATTTTTACCGCGATTTTTGTGCAGGCGTTTTTAGATTGAATAGAGATCAATGGAAAACGCCTGTAATCTGCCCAAAAAGAAGCTCATGTACTTTTTTGAGCGTTGGGCGTTTTGTATACAGCGCCAAAACGCTTAGATGTGAACAGGGGCCATTGAAATGAATAGGATTTGTCTTGTTGGGCGTTTTGAGAGCTGATCCTAGAGCAGAAAAACGCCCCAAAAACGCCCCAAAACGCCTAGATGTGAACGGAGCCTAAAACTGGTTATAGCTAAGAATTTCAGCTCTTCAGCTTAATATATGCCTATCCATATCCTGTGCACAGAGATCCTATAGCATGTGTGTGGGCACGGGTTCATTGCAGACTCACCTGTATAGTGCATACATGTCTGCAGTCACTGTCCAAGCGGCTCTTCTGGATCTCGCCTTCACATATGTGTAGAAACAACATATAATAAGAAATACAACCAGTATATAGGTCAACAGAAGTGCTACTGTGTAGAGTCCGTAGATACAGAATAAGAACAGATACTGAGAATTACACACAGCATAGTGGACAAGACAAGTTGTACTGTACAGAGTCAGTACATATTGGAAACGTCAGTGTAAAATATGTCATAAGTCATTCTACTCAATCCTACTCATCAATCACCCAACTTCCTGTCACCTCCCCATTGGCCAATTTTTATGGCCAAACAAAGCCCCATCAAATTAACTTTTTTGCTCTCTTTTGTTGGGACGTCCCAACAAATGTTAATTTTTTCTGACAAATTTAAATTTCGTTTTAGTCATAGTCTCATCATACTGTGCAACCATCAGTCCAAAATGGCACTTTAGTGTTGCCATTTTTGTACTGACCCTTTAACATGTGAAGAGTTGGAGCCTACAAAGTTCACAGTGCTTGGCTCCTAGGGACAGATCTGGGGATGCATATTTCCAAAAGATAATGAGGACTATCCCAGTGAAATGGGGACAGATGGTAGCCTTAGCCCAAATCATTTATTCTAACACCGTAGAAAAAGAACCCGCCCTGAGGTGGATGTGGTTGGGGAATTACAGGTAGACTGGGACAACTCAATGCCTTCTGAAGGTTTGCTGAGACCGCTGGGTAAAATATGTTATACATAAAAATGCTCCTAAGTGTAAAATAATATAACAAATACCAGAAGGACATACCTTATCACCACTGAGATGTTCAGTAAGTAGGACATGTCAATTTCACAAATTTATATACTGTGCCATTAAACATTAACCACATTTTCTATTGTTTGCAGAACCCATGACATGATTGGAGAGACATTTTTGTTGTAGGAATAAATCAATTTCCTGTATTCACAATGGCTATTTTCCATGTAAATGTTTAACAACACTAGACATTATTGCAATATTGCGCAATTATGTAAAGGGAGAGTTCAGCATAGGTTAGTGTAGGTGTCCTACCACAGCCCTCACATTCCAGCCAATAGGGGCAATCAAGCAGAGCACAGAAAATACCAACTAATGTACACCTGTTGCTGCACTCAAGCAGGACAACAACACCTGTAGACCCTGAGAAAAGAGACAAAACCCCAAAATGCATCCATGGTGGCATCCTTACTCTGCAGAAGGATTATGCTGCTGATGGTGTCCCCCTGGAGTTCTACTTCAGGAGTACCAGTGTTGGAATTCCACTCTATTCTGCCCTTTTGGCTAGCAAGTGAAGGCTGTCGAAGGAAAAAAACTCTTGCACATGCTAAGCCCTCCTTTTGCCTATTCATACAATGATTTTTATGTCACATTTTATTAAAAATTCACAGGCAATATTTGGTGCATTATTAACAATAGTTTCTTTAATCTCTGAATGTAATGTTCCCACTGAGCTGCAGCTCTTCTACAATATCATAATAAAATCTTGATACAGACAAAATACAATTAACATCACAAGTAGGCATGAGTTTTCAGTTCACTGCTACATCAGTTAGTAGTAAATCACCAGAATTTGTGAATCACAAACTTTGCTTGAAAATTTCACAGGTTAGCTACCAGGTATCAGCTACTGTATAGTCACAAACGTCAATCATTTGAAGAAAAGGAAAAAGGTAAAAGGATGGGCTCGCAACAGCCATATTGTCAGTGTGTATTGGAACTGCTAGGTAGGAATGACCATTCTGTGTCGGAAAAGATATGTTTTTTTTTTTTTTTTTTAAATACATTTTGGCATTGGGACTTCCATTTGACAATAGCTTATTAACACTATAAATAGTCAGATTTGAATACCAATCCCCCACTCCCAACAGACTTGACAAAAGCTTGCTTATTACTCATACAAATACTCAGTTATATATTTATTTATAATACTTTTTAAAATAGATTTTAGCAAGAAAAGGCAAAAGGTATATAAAGATGTAATAAAATTGAATAGAAGTTATGGTAGCAATCATAGCAATAAGAGAAAAAGATCATCCAAAGCAGCACAAAGAATTCCATGCAGTAATTGAAGTTAACAAAATGTATAAAATTCACTTGAATTCAGCTGACCACAAGATCCACGCTTTCCAAGCTTTTTCCTATGCATGGTATTTATTATGCTTGAAAGCTAAACGTTTTTCATGCGTAAAATGTGTTTTAGGCAGCTCAATAGCTTCTGAAGGGTTAGGGGTAAGATTTGTTTTCAGTTTCTTGTGATTACTAGTTTAACAGCTAAAAAGAATATGAGCTACTACTGTGCGTAAGTGCAGAGAGAAGCCGCCTATGTCAAGATTTAGGATCGCTGATGTTGGGGATAAGGGTGTCAGAAGACAATGTTTGGAACATTTTCCTCCAGAAGCTAGTGGGTGCTTACTTTGCCAAATATATGAAATAAGGTACCCGTAAATCCACAATTCCTCCAACATTAGGATGATTGTGAGGCATAAAATATACACAACTTATAGAAAGTAAGATACCTCTGAAAGGTAATTTTTTTAGTTAATTCCCAATAGGCTATGCAACTCAATGCCCTATATATGGTGTTAAGGGCTGTTTTCCATTGGGTGCTAGTAAAGGTGAAAGAGAAGTTCTATCTCCCAGTATAAGAAGGGCAATGATTTATGAAATAGTGTCTAGTGATGAAAGATATAAAACAGTGAGGTTCTTTTTTTATTCAATACCACAGATGTATAATATTGAAAAGCTGCAGTATGTATATATATATATATATATATATATATATATTAGGGTACTCTCATAGGAAGTGATGGATTTGCATACATTTAAAGAAGTCAGTGGCTGGTATCCCCGATTGGTTTATCAGTTCTTGAAAGCTTTTATGGGTATCTTCTGTATATGCTGTAGATCCAAAGCTAGAGTAATTCTGAAGCTATGCCAAGTGTTGATATTCAAATTAGGGATGAGGTTTTCTAGTACTGTTAAAGGTAATGGAATAGGATTATCCTGTATTGTCTCAAGAGACAGAGTGTAGCATTTAGAAGCTTGATCTACTCCTAACTCAAGTGTTAGAGATTTTGAAAATGTTACCTTGTAATAAGGGATGGCGCTGTATTGGGTCAAAGCCTGGTGAACATTTTGCAGGGAGGTAATCGGGTTCGTCAGTAAAAGTATTACATTTTCTGCAAAAAGATCAATTTTATATGATGTACGGTGGATGGTGAAGCCTGAGATTCCTGGGTGGGGCATAATGGCTTCTGCAAAAGGTTCAATAAGCAGGTTGAAAATGGAAAGAGATAAAGGAATTATTTGAGTCCTGTTTGATATAGAAAATGGTTTGAACAGCATGTTCAAACTGCATACTTGGGCCTATGGACAGGAATACAGGAATACAATACAAGAATGGCTGAAAGAATGGGTCCAGAGAAACCAAACTTGTCAAGTAGGTGCGACATGTACTACTAATGTATGCGATCAAATGTCTTCTCCACATCTAGTGAAAGAAGAAGAGAAGGCATT
This sequence comes from Pelophylax lessonae, assembly GCF_965119305.1. Taxonomy (NCBI): domain Eukaryota; kingdom Metazoa; phylum Chordata; class Amphibia; order Anura; family Ranidae; genus Pelophylax; species Pelophylax lessonae. The sequence goes on along the minus strand of NC_138779.1, from coordinate 35,429,750 downwards.
TATTATTTTCGGTGAAGTTCAGAATATTTATAATTCTCCTCATAGCGTCTGAGGCTTGTCTGCCATGGGTAAGCCCTGTTTAATCTGGCTTAACTAAGGCAAATATATAGTCAAACAGATGGGAGGTAATAACTTTTGCATACAACTTCACATCTACATTTGGCAAGGAGATGGGCCTGAAATTTTGGGGGGTAGTTGGATTATTGCCCAGTTTCTGAATAGTTACGATAAATTTTCGGAGGAAAATGCCACAGACAAGGCTGCTTTAGAATAAATCTTGTTGAGGTGTGACATAAGAATTCCTTTGAATTGTTTATAATATTCTATGGAAAATCTGTCAGGGCCCAGTGATTTACCATTAGGTAATGCCGAAAGTATTTAAGAGATTTCAACAATGGTAGCTTTTAATTTTTGGAGTTTGGTCTCCGTTAGCATTGGTAGATCAAGAGTTGCCAGAAACTTTCCAATATCAGCCTCAGCAGTCTGCGAATTCTCCAAAATAATCTGCAATAGCTTGAGGGTCAATTATTTTGTGGCCTTCTTTTGGGAAAAGAGTATGCAGATATGGGACTCTCAATCTAGTCAATGAGTGAGAGTCCATCCTAGGGTCAGCAGGCAGGTTAAAGTGCCTACAAAGAATGAGGGAGACATTTTGCACTTTTTAAAGTGGTTGCTAACCCACTATTGTATAAGCATGCCATCCCCTCCCGGTGCTCACGTGACTCCTCAGCTCTCTCCCTTGCCTAGCTGATAGCTATAGCTGGTGGGGATGAGCACTAAGGATGATGTCAGCCAGGGAGGAGGAGAGGAGAGAGAGCCAAAGAGCCACGTGAGCGCCGGGAGATGCTCTGAGATAAGGTATAATCTACATCTTTTTTATACAGCACAGGGACACATAGTGTTAAATAATAGAGGGGATGGGCTTGCTTATACTATAGATATGAGAGCAGCAGGAGAGGAGGATCATGGAGTAAACAGAGCTGACAAGCCGGGAGGGCAAGGAGGGGAGGGGGAAGCGGGGCAGAGGAGGACACAGGAGAGCAGAGAGGAGAACTGTGGATGACAGAGGCACGTAAACTGACCACGTTGTCAGGGCTCAGCAGCCATGATAAACAGTGGTCAGTTTACAGGGGTGAGGGCAGAACCAGGCAAGATCAGCCAGGGATTTCAGGTGATTTGAGGGGCCAAATTACACAGCACAAGCACTGTGCTGTATAACATGTTTTTTGTTGTTTTTTTTTAGGGTAGCATACACTTTAACAGAAAGAATTTTACAAATAGGTTTTCACAAAAATGGAGCTGGTGGGGTTTTGGCACATAAACAATGACCAAGGTTTAAGGTTCCAATTCAGTGTTGTATAGTAGGATTATGAGTGTTCTGTCTAGGTCTGTGTTTAATTTATGTAGTGGAAAGGAGACAGTATCTCTCATGGCTGTAGGTACACCTCTTTACTTGACCGGGGCAGAAGATAGATAATAGAAAAGTTCTTATTTGTGCATTTTAGGGTGGTTGTAGCCTGAAAATGTGTCTTTTGGACACAGAAGATGATGCAGTAGAGTCGGTGGGCTTCACGTCATAAAGATTATCTTTTGGCCAGGTGTTTCAATCTCCAGGCATTCAATGAGGCATTTCATAAATCCCATCAATTATGGGCATGTTAAGAGTCCTTCTGAGTCTCAGTGTGGAAGCGACATCTGGTCCTGTCATGTGGGTAGTGGAATTAAAGTTGAATTTGTGGCATAATGATGCATAAGATTCAGAAGAGGCTTATGTGTTGTTATTATATGGAGGAAACAAACAAAGTAGAAGAAACACAGTCCAAAACTGGGAACAAAAAAAACAAAAAGGCAAAACTGTGAAAAGAAGGGCCCAGTGTAGGAGCAGGGTACGGAAAATTCAGCACATACATTTGGGGTTATAGAGAAAAGATGTAATTGCTCAAGGCACATGTAGGGTAAAGAAACGTGTAGGATGTTACATGTTACAATCAGGTACTTCCTGGATAAGAATTTTTATTGGATTTCTTCTTGTGAGTTACCACCTGCCATTCAGGGTTTAAAGCAGTAGGGGGTAGCGACCTGAAGGGTTATGTGTCAGGGAGAATCTGATAATCTCGCAGCAGCCATAAGACATTATCCAGGGAAGAAGAAATCTCTTTTGAGCTCTTGTAGGTAACAATGAGTTTCGTCGAGTAGCCCGACCGATAAACAATTTTTTGGTTTCTTAAGGCTTTGGCGATCAGCAGCAAGTTTCTTCATTGCTGCAGAGTGTGCTGGGAAAGGAACACTCGCAGTATGGAATAACTCTGACGGCCAGAATTCTCTCTTTCACATGATAAAAGTGGATCCTTAGTATCACACTTCTAGGAATGTTGTTAGATAGGTGTGAGAGATCTGGTGCACTCCACTCTGATGATCAGTAATTTTATGTCAGCCATTGTGGGAAGGAGAGAGGGAAAGAGAATGTGGGCATAGGCTGGCAGATTGAATAGCTTCAGGGATGCCTCCTATTTTAAGGTTCTTATGGCAGGATTGGTCCTCAAGTTCCACCACTATGGATCGTAACCAGGACAGCTCGTCAGCATTTTTGTTATGAGCATCTAAAAGGTTGTTGAATACTGAGGCAAATTCCTGTACAATTTGTTCTATATGCCCCACTTTGTCTCTTACGTCAGTATGTACAGTATAAGTAAATACATATTCGCCAGCACACCAAGGCTCTTGCAAAAGCAGTCCAAAACTTTATTGAAGTTACGATCACATCAAAAATAGTTCAACGTTTCGGAGCCGCACAGGACCCCTTCGTCAGGCCTGACGAAGGGGTCCTGTGCGGCTCCGAAACGTTGCACTATTTTTGATGTGATCGTAACTTCAATAAAGTTTTGGACTGCTTTTGCAAGAGCCTTGGTGTGCTGGCGAATATGTATTTACTTTTAACTAATCCAGTTACCAACTGGTGATCGCTTCAGCACCCAACATACACGAGCCTACAAACCAGGAAGGTGTGTGATAGGAATATGAACTATATAGTATGTACAGTATTTCCTCTTTAAATTGCTTTATGCATGTCAGAATATCAAATTGTTGAGAGGACCTGAGAGATAATAACATGTCCTTCACTGCAGTGTCCAGTATGTGTGGTAGGATCGGGGAATGTTGAAATAGCGCCTGAAGTGTTCTCAATGCTGTCCTTTCACTGGGCTCTGTGTGCATGGAGTCGAGGAGCCATAAGAGGCCAAGGCTAATGTGGCATGTGACTGGTGGGGTCTCCCAGGTATGGGCCATGGATAGCCCCACAGCTGCCATATGTGTGAGTGGTGTGTGGCTGCCAGCATGTTGTCGTAGTCCAGGCCTGGCCAGGGAGAAGAAAATCGAAAATTTTCTGGGGCCGCTCTTTGTACCCCCCTCCTCCCAAATAGCCAGATTTTTGAAAACAAGATTCCTCTTCTTAGACTTTAGTGGGGATTACCACAAAGTCCACAAACTTCGAGTAACATTTGTAAAATTCCCCCGATGGGATGTTATAATATGCCCTGGAGAGGAGAACATAGAGGTAGAGGCAGAGGGGGATATGCCCCAAATTATGGACCCCACCTATGCCAATGTATTACAAGAATGGGGGAGATTGGAACAAGAACATAAAAGATTGAGAGGGTGCAGTGGGGGGACCATAAAGAAAAAGGGAAAATTAGGAGAGGGGGTTTTTTAACCTCACTAAAGTAGTCTTCACACAGGAAGAATTATTAGTTTTAGACAAGGGGATAAAATATGCACCAACTAAATATTTTAACCAGTTTGAGGCTTTTAAAGATTTACAGAAATGTAAAAAAATATTTCCTGGAAAAAGCAGAAACTTTGTCCCGATCCCGAACCCCATTGAAGTCAATGGAGACCCTAACTTTTGAGCACTAAAATGCCTCTAAAACAAACATGGAAAGGGCTAGAGGGCTGCAAATGGCAGCAAAATTATCTTAAGAGCATGGCAAGTGCTCTGCAAACAAATGTGGATAGGGAAATAACTTATATAACATCAAAAACATAAAAATAAAAAATAATCATCTTGAATGATGTAGGAGGAGGACGAGGTTCATATGGAGTAGGAGGTTGAGGTGGCGGAGGATATGGCGGTGGATATGGCGGTTTAGGTGGAAGCGGCGGTGGCAGTAGAGGAGTAGGATGAGGTAGCCAATGCTGGTTTTGGTTTTTAATAAAAAAAAAATTTAAATTCGGGTACACCCCAAAAGAGTAAGAAAGATCAAATCCACCAATGGCTGGGTAAGGCCGGTATACATGTCTATTCTGCACAAGGTACGGACAAGTCCTGTGGGATCCATGCCTGGTTCATTTTAATGAACGTGAGCTTGTCCACATTGGCTCTGGACAGGCGGCTGCGCTTGTCTGTGATAACGCCCCCAGCCGTGCTAAATACACATTCAGATAATACACTGGCTGCAGGGCAGGCCAGCACCTCCAAGACATAAAGGGCAAGCTCAGGCCATGTGCCCAACTTGGAGACCCAGAAGTTGAAGAGGGCAGACCCGTCATTCAGTACGTCTATGCGTGTGCACACATACTTCTCCACCATGTTAGTGAAATGCTGCCTCCTGCTAAGACGTTCCATATCAGCTGCTGGTGCTTCTGCTTGTTGTGGCGTGCTGACAAAGCTTTTCCTCATTTCGGTCATGCTAACCCTGCCTTCTGAGGTGCTGGCGGTGTCCTGGCAGCGTTGACGACCTCTTCCTCCTCCTACCCTACCTTGGCCTTGTGCTTCCATTGTGCCCCCGCTGTCAAGTGGGAATGCCACTAGCAGCGCGTCTACCAGCGTGCGCTTGTACTCGCTCATCTTCCAATCAAGCTCCAGTGAGGGAATTAAGGGCGGTATGTTGTCCTTGTAACGGGGATCCAGCAGGGTGGTCACCCAGTAATCAGCACAACTTACTATATGGGAAACTCGGCGGTCGTTGCGGAGACACTGCAGCATGTAATCGCTCATGTGTGCCAGGCTGCCCAGAGGCAATGAAAAGCTGTTCTCTGTGGGAGGTGTATCCTCTGTGTCCTCCGTATCCCCCCAGCCACGCACCAGTGATGGCCATAAGCTGGCCTGGGTGCCACCCTGCCGTGAACATGGTTCCATATCCTCCTCCATCTCCTCATCCTCCAGAACTGTGCCCCTGCTGGACAATTGTGTCCCTGGCGTTTGTGTGTGCAAGAACCCACCCTCGGAGCCACTTGCAAATGACTGCCCTGAAAGCCTTGGAAATGTTACCTCTTCATCCTCCTCCTCCTCCTCATCCTGTGCCACATCCTCTTCCATCATCACCCGAAGTGTTTTTTCAAGAAGGCATAATAGTGGGATAGTTAAGCTGAGAATGGCATCATCGGCACTGGCCATGTTGGTGGAGTACTCGAAACAGCGCAACAAGGCACACAGGCCTCGCATGGTGGCCCAGTTATTGGTGGTGAAGTTGTGCTGTTCCGCAGAGCGACTCACGCGTGCGTGTTGCAGCTGAAACTCCACTATGGCCTGCTGCTGCTCGCACAGTCTGGCCAGCATGTGCAAGGTGGAGTTCCACCTTGTGGGCACGTCACATATGAGGCGGTGAGCGGGAAGGCCGAAGTTACGCTGCAGCGCTGACAGGCAAGCAGCAGCAGGTTGAGAACGCCAAAAGTGCACACAGACGGCCCGCACTTTCTGCAGCAGCTCTGACATATCGGGGTAATTTCTAAGGAACCTCTGCACCACCAAATTCAGCACATGTGCCAAGCAAGGGATGTGTGTCAAACCGGCTAGACCCAGAGCTGCTATGAGATTTCACCCGTTATCGCACACAATGTGGAATTAGGTATAAATTGCTTTGTAGAGGATTACTGAATAGCACTGAACAGGAAGGGGGGTTCCCCATATCATTTTTGACATACACTCTGTGGTAGAGGTGGTGATGTCTTTTTGACCATACCATAATCCTATATTTTTTAGTAATTTGTCTGGTTAGTTTTCTTTTTCACTTATATATTTTTACATTTCATTTTTTCTTCATTCATTAATTTTTAATTTTGTATTTTATTTTACTTATACATTTATTTTTCTGTTTTTTTTCTGTTATATTATATATTTTATTATATATTATATTTTTTTATTATTTTTATTTTATTTTCATAGATTTTTATTATTTTTATTTTCACTCTTATACTTTTTTAATTTTTCACAGTTTTTGTAAGCCAGCACTTGTCTTTTTATTGGGAATATTTTTAATGCGTGTAGGTGTAGATTGAATGCCTTAAATTGCACACTTTGTGTATATCTTATTCTCAAAAGAGTTTGAGGGATTTGAGGATGGGATATATATGTGAGGAAAAGTGTGGGTAATAAAAGAGGTATTGGCTTGCAGGGGATCAATGTATATCAATATGAATCGATATTGTAATAAGTCTACTCAGTAGTCTCGCAGCCAGCATAAGTTGAGATGACTTAGAAAGATATCCGGGGAATCTAAATTTAACCCTCCTCTTATGGTTAAGGTCAGAACCGACCCGTTTTCATTTTTTGAATATCTATAAGTATCACATAAATTTGTTTAGTGCATCAAGATTTTTTTACTTTGTCAGGAACCTCTATTTAAACAATATAATAGAAAAATAATCCTTTTCACTAAAATATAAAATACTGTGGTGAAAATTAAGACGTTTATGGTGTTAGGGTCAATTCTGACCCAGTTATAATATAGGATTTTAGGACACTAATAAGTGCCAAAACTAAAATCATAAACACTCTCTCTGCTTAGTAACACTGACAGCAAATCACCTCTCAACCCTGTGAGCTGTAGTTAAGGAGGGGCCTATCTCTTTGCCTGCTTGTCTGCTTCTCTAAATAAAGTGAAGAAACATAGGACCAATACATTTCAGAGTTGCTGCCTTTATTTTACCATTTTTTAAATTTGAAAATGAGAGGTATGCTATCAAAAGCTGCAAGTACACCATTGCAAGTACAACATTTTAAGTACAGTGAAGAGATATTGCAGAAAACTGAAGAGATTAAAGAGATACTGAAAGAGATTGGCTTGGAGTTTGCAACTGACTCATCTGTGTGTTTTGCTGACCATTGCTTGAGAAGGGGAAAGGAATTTGGTCAGGTGTTTGCTATTTGCATTTGCTAATGAGACTAGCCCATTAAGGTGTTACAATTGTTGCTGGGGGAGGAGCTGTGAAGGAGTGTGTATATATAGAGAAATACTAATTAGCTGGCCTAATTTCATTAGCTGCAAGTACACCATTGCAAGTACAACATTTTAAGTACAGTGAAGAGATATTGCAGGAGATAGTCAGGAGGTAGGCTGGAAGGTGGAAAAAGAAAAAAAAGGTAAGATTTGTTTGACTTAAATTTACAAATTTATTTCTTTCTTTTTTTTTTTTCTCTCCTCTTTAAAATGGCAGACTTGGTTCAGTGCAGGAATTGTTGTGCATTTATTTCATGTTCCACTCTTTGGAGATTCGGATGCTGTCAGATCTGTAGGCAATTCTCCTTACTGCAGCAGGAAATTGCATTTTTGAAATCAGAGATATTTAAATTATCTGTTAAACAAACTCCAGCTGGGACTGTTGCAATGCCACTGCCACAGAGGACCCCCAGAAATGGCAGATGGGTTACTGCAGATTCTGGAAGACTTAGAGTGGTGGATAGAAGACATGTCCCACAGTTGGTGGTTCTCCAAAATTCATTTGCAGCACTCTCAGAATGTAAGGACAACATGGATATGGACTCAAGCACAGAGGGTGAGAAACCATCGACTCCTATGTCTAATGTATGCAAGACTGCAGCCAAGGACAAAAAAGATAAAGTGAAGTCTCAAAGGAAGCAGCTGTTGCTGGGTGATTCAATCATAAGAAGTGTGGAGCTTAAAGAAAATGGTTTTGTGAGATGTCTCCCTGGTGCTACTGCTAGGCGAGATAGAAGACGTATTATTAATATTGTTAAGCAAGCAAAGCAGGAAGGGGACGTGGATGTTCTTGTCCATCTAGGGACAAATGACCTGGCTTGCAATGAAGTGGGTTGCAAGAGGTGAAAAAATCTTTTATCACACTTGGAAAAGACATACAGGATTTTGCATCCACCATTTCATTTTCTGAAGTTCTGCCTGTGCATAATGTTCAGAATGATAGGCAGAGGCGCATAAAGGAGTTCAACATATGGCTTAGTAAATGGTGTCAAGAGCAAGGATTTGGCTTTGTTTCTCATGATAGCTCTACTTGGAATAGAAAGGAACTGTACAAAAAAGATGGTTTGCATCTTTCTCTCAAAGGAACAAATATACTTAGTGAACAACTCCAAGAATTTGCGAAAGAGTATTTAAACTAGGAAGGGGGGGCAAAAGAGTGAAAATACAAGAGTCCAATTGCCCCCCGAAACAATGCCAGAAAAGGTCAGAAGCACAGAGGTTAAGAAATGATAAGCTCAGAGTCCTGTCTACAAATGCTCGCAGTTTAGGTAACAAAATCAATGAACTTGGGTCAATAATGGCATCTGAGAATGTAGATTTAGTGGCTGTTACGGAGACATGGTTTAATGAAAGAAATGACTGGGACATAACCATACCAGAATACTCTTTATACAGAAGAGACAGAGAAGGCAAGAAAGGAGGAGGAGTGGCCCTGTATGTGAAAGATAGCATTAAATCTAACCTAATACAAGTTGGTGAGGCCAACATAGAGTCAGTTTGGGTTACGTTGCAGTTTGCTAATCATGCAGTAACTCGTGTAGGTGTGATATATAGACCACCTGGTCAAGTTAAAGAACTAGATGATCTACCAGTTGAAGAAATAGCTAAAATGACAATGAAAGGAGAAGTTATCATTATGGGAGATTTCAATCTTCCAGATATAAACTGGAAAACCAAAATAGAAAGTTCTACCAGGAGTACAGATATTCTAAATTCCCTACTGGGGTTGTCTCTGCAACAAGTGGTTGAGGAGCCAACCCGGAGGGAGGCCATTTTGGATTTGGTATTCACAAATGGGGATTCGGTATATGATGTCATTGTAGGCGAAACCTTGGGATCTAGTGATCACCAGTCAGTGTGGTTTAATATAAGAACTGTGAAAGAATCACACCACACAAAAACAAAAGTTTTAGATTTTAGAAAAACAGACTTTTCAAAAATGAAATTAGTCATAAATGAGTACTTATCAGACTGGAACGGATTACATGGAGTCCAGGAGAAATGGGACTACTTAAAAGGTGCACTATTGAAGGCAACAGAAAATTGCATTAGACTTGTCAGTAAAAGCAAAAAAAGGAAGAGACCACTGTGGTACTCAGCAGAAGTGGCCCAAATCATTAAAAATAAAAAGCTGGCATTTTGTAATTATTAAAAAACCCAGAGCAATGAAGATAAGGAAATCTACAAGATTAGGCAGAAAAAGGCCAAGCAAGTTATAAGAACTTCTAAAGCGCAGGCAGAAGAAAAACTAGCTCAGTCTATGAAAAAGGGGGATAAGACATTCTTCAGATGTATAAATGAAAAAAGGAAATTAAAACAAGGAATAACTAAATTAAAAACAAAGGACGGAAGGTATGTAGAAGAGAATAAAGGGCTAGCCGACTGCCTTAATGAATACTTCTGTTCAGTTTTTACAGAAGAAAAAGAAGAAGGACCTCCACTTGAAAGGATGACTAATGAATCGTTTGATGCATGTGTCTTTACAGAGGAAGACGTTCTAAGATTGCTGTCTAAAGTGAAGACAAATAAGTCACAGGGTCCTGATGAGATACACCCAAAATTATTAAAAGAGCTTAGTGGTGAGCTGGCAAAACCATTAACAGATTTATTTAACCAATCATTGGTAACAGGAGTCGTCCCGGAAGATTGGAAATTGGCAAATGTCGTGCCCATTCACAAAAAAGGTAGTAGGGAGGAATCAAGCAACTATAGACCAGTGAGTCTGACATCAATAGTAGGCAAATTAATGGAAACCCTATTAAAGGATAGAATTGTGGAACATCTTAAATTCCATGGATTGCAAGATGAAAAACAACATGGGTTTACTTCAGGGAGATCATGTCAAACAAATCTTATAGATTTTTTTGACTGGGTGACTAAAATAATAGACGGTGGAGGTGCAGTAGACATTGCATATCTAGATTTTAGTAAGGCCTTTGACATTGTCCCACATAGAAGACTTATCAATAAACTACAGTCATTGAGCATGGACTCCCATATTGTTGAGTGGATTAGGCAGTGGCCGAGTGACAGACAACAGAGGGTTGTAGTCAATGGAGAACATTCAGAACAAGGTCATGTTACCAGTGGGGTACCTCAGGGATCTGTACTGGGACCAATTTTGTTTAATATCTTCATAAGTGATATTGCAAAAGGCCTCGATGGTAAGGTTTGTCTTTTTGCTGATGACACAAAGATATGTAACAGGGTTGATGTTCCTGGAGGGAAATGCCAAATGGAAAAGGATTTAGGAAAACTAGAAGAATGGTCAGAACTCTGGCAACTGAAATTTAATGTGGATAAGTGCAAGATAATGCACCTGGGGCGTAAAAACCCAAGGGCAGAATATAGAATATTTGACACAGTCCTGACCTCAGTATCTGAGGAAAGGGATTTAGGAGTAATTATTTCAGAAGACTTAAAGGTGGGAGGACAATGTAATAGAGCAGCACGAAATGCCAGCAGAATGCTTGGATGTATAGGGAGAGGTATAAGCAGTAGAAAGAGAGAAGTGCTTATGCCGCTGTACAGAACACTGGTGAGACCTCACTTGGAGTATTGTGCGCAGTACTGGAGGCCATATCTCCAGAAGGATATAGATACTCTAGAGAGAGTTCAGAGAAGAGCTACTAAACTAGTACATGGATTGCAGGAAAAAACTTACCAGGAAAGGTTAAAGGACCCTAACATGTATAGCTTGGAAGAAAGAAGAGACAGAGGGGATATGATAGAAACTTTTAAATACATAAAGGGAATCAACTCGGTAAAGGAGGAGAGCATATTTAAAAGAAGAAAAACTACCACAAGAGGACACCGTTTTAAACTAGAGGGGCAAAGGTTTAAAAGTAATATGAGGAAGTATTACTTTACTGAGAGAGTAGTGGATGCATGGAATAACCTTCCTGCAGAAGTGGTAGCTGCAAATACAGTGAAGGAGTTTAAGCATGCATGGGATAGGCATAAGGCTATCCTTCATATAAGATAGGGCCAGGGACTATTCATAGGATTCAGATATATTGGGCAGACTAGATGGGCCAAATGGTTCTTATCTACCGACACATTCTATGTTTAAAAGAAAGGTCTAAGGGGTCACACGAAAAATATTAAAACCAATCTTTTCAAGGATAAAGAAGCCTAACAAGGTAACCAAGAGGTAAGAAACAAATTGGATGATAAATAATTGTTCCGAGGGTATTTTATGGCTGATTTAACATCATGGATAGTAACAGAAAGCTAACATAAGAGAAGGGTTAAATATGTGAAGTGAAACTGGACTAAACCATAGTATGAAGAAAATATGAATATAAGGAATATAAGGGCAACAGAAATTGAGAAAATAAGCTGATAAGAAATAGTGAGGATGGTGGGAGGTGAACTTCCGGTGGATGTAGAAGCTGATTGGTTTCACAATTATGGAGTAAGGGCATAAATACCCAAGTCAAAATGGCGACACTAGCTTCCTGATGACGCATGTATAATTGCGAGACGCATTGAGGCTAGTGAAGCGTGGATGACGTACTTCCCCTTACTGTCACAGTAACGAAATTGAGGCTTGGAACGCACGCCGGCCCCAGTGCATGGATCGGCAATTGTACGGGCACAATCAATTGTGCGCTAGATAGACTTAGTGCCAGTCTAAAGGCACCATCAAATGTGAGTGTGTATACTTTTGACTTTGCAATAAACCGTTTTATGGAAGTTAAGCAATGATGGCTATTATTTACTTTACAGATGCATGAGAGGGGTTGCCATAGCTATTGGCAGGGCCGATCCTATGGTCACAGGCGCCTGGGTGCAGTAATTTTTCTGGTGCCCCCACATGGGTGTGGCCATCTTACTAACTCCTCCCCTTTACAAATGTTTCTATGACAATGGCTCAAACACAGAGATGCTCCCCTAAGAAGTCTTCCTTACCCCGGGACCCTCCCACGATCTCTTTACAATAAACAAATTACAGTAAGAGAAGCAGAGTACTCAAATAGGAACTGGAGGGGGGTCTCTCTAATGGACACAGAGAGGGCATCTGTTAGAGAGTCTGTTAGACAGAGCCTCCAGACAGGAGATGGCAAAAGACTGCAGACTTGATACAAGAGATGGTCAGAGACTGCAGATATGATACAAGAGATCAATGCATTGATGCAGCCTCATCAGTGCCCACCAAATGCAGCATCATCAGTGCCCATCAAATGCAGCCTCATCAGTGCCCATCAACTGAAGCCTCATCAGTGCCCACCAAATGCAGCCTACCAGTGCCCACCAAATGCAGATTATCAGTGCCCACCAAATGCAGATTACCCGTGCCCACCAAATGCAGGCTTATTAGTGCCCACCAAATGCAGCCTACCAGTGCCCACCAAATGCAGCTTACCAGTGCCAACCAAATGCAGCCTACAAGTGCCCACCAAATGCAGCCTACCAGTGCCCACCAAATGCTGCTTACCAGAGCCCACCAAATGCAGCCTACCAGTGCCCCCCAAATGCAGCTTACCAGAGCCCACCAAATGCAGCTTACCAGTGCCCACCAAATGCAGATTACCAGTGTCCACCAAATGCAGATTACCAGTGCCCACCAAATGCAGCTTACCAGTGCCCATCAAATGCAGCTTACCAGAGCCCACCAATGCAGCTTACCAGAGCCCACTAAATGCAGCCTACCAGTGCCCACCAAATGCAGCCTTCCAGTGCCCACCAAATGCAGCCTACCAGTGCCCACTAAGTGCAAGCCTACCAGTGCCCACCAAATGCCAGTGCCCAACAAATGCAGCTTACCAGTGCCCACCAAATGCAGCCTACCAGTGCCCACCAAATGCAGATTACCAGTGCCCATCAAATGCAGCCTACTACTGCCCACCAAATGCAGCCTACAAGTGCCCACCAAATGCAGCCTACTAGTGCCCACCAAATGCAGCCTACTAGTACCCACCAAATGCAGCTTACCAGAGCCCACCAATGCAGCTTACCAGAGCCTACCAATGCAGCTTACCAGAGCCCACCAATGCAGCCTACCAGTGCCCACCAAGTGCAAGCCTACCAAGGCCCACCAAATGCCAGTGCCCACCAAATGCAGCTTACCAGTGTCCACCAAATGCAGCCTACCAGTGCCCACCAACTGCAGCTTACCAATGCCCACCAAATGCAGCTTACCAAAGCCCACCAAAGGCAGCGTACCAGTGCCCACCAAATGCAGCCTACCAGTGCCCACCAAATGCATCTTACCAGTCCCCACCAAATGCAGCCTACCAGAGCCCACCAAATGCAGATTACTAAATAGAATCAATTCTTATTTGGAAACATTGTACACTAATCTACACTATTTTAATGTTGTACTACTCTGCCTCTGGTTGGTTGGCAAATGATGGAAATGATGTGTCTTGTCCCACCCCACCCACCACCGAAGCAACAGTGCAAAATTAGATTTGTTTCCCGGTGTGACGCTTCATGTGTGTAGTTATGACAAGTCTATGGCGCTGGCACACTAATCCATGTCCTCCCAAGGATGGAAGAAAGATACTCACGTTTCCAACAGTCCCTCTGGTGCTAGCATAAGCTCCTCTGTGGCAGTTGTCAAGCCTTTTTAGCCATCAGTTTGGAGTCACATCACTACTGCGCATGTGTGGAAGCTAGTCATCTCGGCACACAAGATCAGGCCAGTCGCTGTAGGCTTGCGCAGCTCAGCTTACATTTCAGGGATTGCTGTGATCAGGTAGGTAGGTGTTATTTATTGCAGAAGACACATTGCATGTCTTTTCTGCAATGAATGCCTGCCTGCTCACACTGACTTACAATGGAACTTTATTTCTGCTTTAAGAATTAGTAAACTGATATATTATTTTTTGTTTTGGGGTTTAGTACCACATTAGGGAAACCACTGCACATCTTATACACATACCAAATAAAACAAGAAAGAAACAGACACAGGGATACTCATTTAATACTAATCAGAATAATATAGGCAGCTCTAAAATAAAGAAATTATCTGATGAAGAATCCCAGTAAAAACTTCTGGTGGGACCCCACCACTTCAATAAGCATAAGGCCCCTTTCACACGAACGATCCGATCAGATCCGCCTGTCAGTTTTTTAGGTGGACCTGAGCGGATGCTCCATGCATCCCTATGGGGCAACGGATGTCAGCGGTGACATGTCCACTGACACCCGCTGCCATCCGCATCCAATCCTGTCCGTGAAACCCTATTTTCCATCCGTCCAGCGTATCGGATCGGATGAGAACGGACAGACGGCCGTTCTCTTTCGATTCCCCCATAGAGGACAGCGGGGAATCTGACACCTCCCTCTCTGCACACAGAGCAGGGACGGAGCTCTCATCTGCCTGCTGAGTAGCTCAGCGGATCGGCGGATCGATCCCCCGCTGAGCAGAGAACGGTCCGCACCAGACAGCGGACCATGTGAAAGGAGCCTAAAGAAAAAAAGAAAAGAAGAGCCCACAGTGCTTATACCTGAGTGATAGAGGGGGATGCACTACCCACTGGAAACACATGGCTGACCCTGGTAGTGGTGCACTATACACATATTGTCAGTGATGCCCAGGGATGGAAAGTCAGGCTCAGGTCACCATCTTATCTGACTCACCTGTCTAGAGGAAAGAATATTCAGACCCCTCCTGAAATTACACAGCATTCGGGCACTCTTACTTCCATCTGCCAGGTAACAAGTGCCAGCAACACCAGCATTTCCTGCATGTGATGTGGATTGGTGCACTCTCCAAAACGGTGTACTTTGTCACTGAACATAAAGTTCCTGCTTTTCCCTTCACATGATGTGTTAGTATGGTGCTGACATTTTTTAGAAGACATGCTGGCTGGGGAGGAAGGTGGCAGGGGGTAGGACCAATTGTAACTATTGTATATGCACCCACAGCAGTGTATAATTCAGGTTTATTATACACCACTATGTGTGCAGATAGAGTAGTTACAATTGTCCCGCCCCCTGCCATCTTTCTCCCCGGCAGCTGCTGTTAGTCTGTGTATGGAACAAGGGGGCGGAGTCCCGTATACCGGCCCCGCCCACCCCGACATCAATGCTTGATTTTGACAGCTCCACTCACTGTGATTGTGGCCGCCCCCTGCTTGCCCACCAATCATCACTGGATGCGGATGGATGTTACACTGCTGACCACTATAGTAACAGTGTTTTATGGTCAGTAATAACGGGGAAACAGTAATTAGTTAGATTACTAGTGCTGGAGGAGGGGAGGACTCTGCCACTGCCGGAGCTTCGGTGCCCCTCCTCCGCCTCAGCTTGCGGCGCCTGGGTGGAGTGCACCCTGTGCACCCGCCCAGGATCGGCCCTGGCTATTGGGACCACAGGCAAGATCATCAGGACCCACAGAAGCACAATATTGTTAAGGCCTATAATATACCAACTGCTGGTGAGTGCTCATTTTGGCAGGTGGTGGATTTGCACACAATCAGGTGAAGCACTGCCTGATTAACATCTACTTTTATGTCACAGAATGAAATAATGGACACTTAGTTACTTCATTTAAATGTTTTCCTTTTTAATTCACTAATTTGCATATAAGATGTGACAGATTGGTTTAATAGTATTGGGGATACATTGTTCACTACCAAAGTGTTTTTGGGATTGTTGTTTGCACATTTTTAGGTAAGCGCAGCTACCCACAGTTTTTTCATTAAATTCACACTCCTGTGTTTGGAGTCACTTTAGCTGCAGCAAACCAAACAATTTTTTTTTTTTTAATCATAATCTTGTACGCCAGGGACACATATATCATATAGTTCACACTTTTTACCATTTGTAAAACTGTTTGAGAACCAAAACATAAAACATGGGCAGATTGGCTCACCCTTAACCATAAGTAGTGATGAGCCAATCTGCCTGGCTTTGATATGCCAAGGGTTTTGCAAATCTAGTTCAAATTTTGGCGAACTCGTACTGTGCCGGCAATCCCATTGAAGTCTATGGGGGGTGGGGGTTGAATCCCTCTGTTAAATTCTGACCATTTTTCAGGGTAATAGGCAAACTATTTTTAAGAATGAGCACAGGTAGCTGGGTGGATATGGCGGTGTAGGTGGAAGTGGCGGTGGAGCAGGAGAACGAGGCCCATATGGAGTAGGACGTTGAGGTGGCAGTGGATGTGGCGGTGTAGGTGGAAGCGGCGGTGGAGGAGGATGAGGTAGCCAACATTGGTTTTTGTTTTTCATTTTATTTCTTTTTAAATTAGGGTACACTCCAAAAAAGTGAGAGAGATCAAAAATACAATGACTGGGTAAGGCCGGTATACATGTCTATTCTGCCCAAGGTACGGACAAGTCCTGTGGGATCCATGCCTGGTTCATTTTAATGAACGTGAGCTTGTCCATGTTGGCTCTGGACAGGCAGCTGCGCTTGTCTGTGATAAAGCCCCCAGCCGTGCTAAATACACGTTCAGATAATACACTGGCTGCAGGGCAGGCCAGCACCTCCAAGGCGTAAATGGCAAGCTCAGGCCATGTGCCCAATTTGGAGACCCAGAATTTGAAGGGGTCAGGCCCGTCATTCAGTACGTGTATAGTACGTAAGGAATGGTAAGGAACTGTATATGGTATATGGTAAGGAACGGTGATGGAGGCGGGGGAACTTTTATACCCCTCCTGGGTTGAGTCTGGCCTTGGAAAAGGTTTGTGTCCCTGGTTGTGGGCCGGGCTCTCCCAAAGCTTTCTAAGTTCTGAGGCCTTCTGGTAGGGACGGGGCTGCACTGGTCTTGCCAGGGACTGGGATTCAGAAAAACCTGTGGTGTATTTGCCCCTGGAGTGGCAGTCCAGGGGTGCCATAATTCACGTTGGATGGCAACACTATGAGTATGGCACCAAGGACTCTGCACTTCCTACACACGTTTTTCACACCTGCCTCTAGGGCCGGGCCTTTTGGTCAGAAGTCAGGACCAGAGGAATTTTTTATTCCTGGCCGAAGGGCCTGCCATAGTATTGCAACATGGCCCTAACCTTGCACTTCTCCACTATCCCTTCCCCACTTTTATTGTGTGTCTCACGTTTTGTGTTTTTCATTGTGGCGGTACACTTTATTTTACAGAGCGTGATTAGTAGGGTGTAGGTCCTTGGGCCTGTCCCTGAAAGTCTTGGGAGGGGGTGGATATGGCCTTCTGGCTTGGTTCGCCCTCTCTCATGGGATCTCTCTTTGGGAGAGCCCCACCTAGTACTTGGGGTGGTCTGTTTCAGCAGACCTCCTAAAGAACAGGGCTGCCTGGTTTCAGCCAGGTTAGCCAGTGTAAGTACCCCAGTCCCTGTCAGGAGCCTTGCGCCCCGGGGATCAGGGTCAAGGACCATGTGTACACCCTGTTCACTTTTTGTGTTTCATTTTTTTGGTGTGCACTTTTTTATGCACCCACTGGGTAATAGTCTGAGTGTGTTCACACACCACGGGCTTAAAAGAAAAAAAAAACGGCTGGTGGTCCTGGTTGTTGTGGCGTGCCGACAAAGCTTTTCCACATTTCATACATGCTAACCTTGCCTTATGAGGTGCTGGCGGTGCCCTGGCTGCGTTGGCGACCTCCTCCTCCTCTGCCTTCGCCTTGTGCTTCCACTGTGCCCCCGCTGTCAGGTGGAAATGCCACCAGCATTGCTTCTCGACCTTTTGGCTAAGATCAAGTGTAGTATCTGTTTTTATCAGTTATCTGGGTGCCACCCTGCTGTGAACATTGTTCCTCCTCCATCTCCTACTCCTCCTCATCCTCCACCTCGTCATCCTCCAGAACTGTGCCCTTGCTGGACAATTGTGTACCTGGCGTTTGTGGGTGCAGGAACCCACCCTCGGAGCCACTTGTGAATGACTGCCCTGAAAGCCTTGGAAATGATCACTGCTCCGGATGCGGAGGCGGTAGAGGATGAGGATGAGGAAGCGGAGTAGGAGGAGTTAGCAACAGGAGGCAAACTGAAGCGCCCTGCAATCCTTGGTGGTGGAAGGAGATGCGCCAAACAAATTTAAAGGGTGTATCTCACAGTAACATAATCAGCACACGCTGCAAAATTATTAATTTTCCCCTAAATGGGTGTTTATTGCATAGCAGAATAGAACAACAGTATCCAAAGGGTGTATCTCACATGTACAGATGCAAACTAAGCCGCAATTTAATATCTTTCTGTGCCCTAAATGGGTGTTTATTGAATAGCAGAATAGAACAACAGTATCCAAAGGGTGTATCTCACACGTACAGATACAGACTAAGCCATAATTTAATATCTTTCTGTCCCCTAAATGGGTGTTTTTTGAATAGCAGAATAGAACAACAGTATCCAAAGGGTGTATCTCACACGTACAGATATAGACTAAGCCGCGATTTAATATCTTTCTGTCACCAAAATGGGTGTTTATTGAATAGCAGAATAGAACAACAGTATCCAAAGGGTGTATCTCACAGTAACATATGCAGACTAGGCAGCAATTTAATATTTTTCCCTAAATGGGTGTTTATTGAATAGCGGAATAGAACAACAGTATACAATGGGTGTATCTCACACGTACAGATACAGACTAGGCCGCAATTTAATTTTTTTCCCCTATTTATTGAATAGCGGAATAGAACAACAGTATACAACGGGTGTATCTCACACGTACAGATACAGACTAGGCCGCAATTTAATTTTTTTTCCCTAAATGGGTGTTTATTGAATAGCGGAATAGAACAACAGTATCCAACGGGTGTATCTCACAGTAACATATGCAGACTAGGCCGCAATTAACTTTTTATCCCCTAAATGGCTTTTTATTGCAAAGCGGAATACAACAGTATGCAATGGGTGTATCTCACTGTACCATATGCAGACTAGGCTGCAATTAACTTTTTATCCCCTAAATGGGTTTTTATTGCAAAGAGGAATACAACAGTATGCAATGGGTGTATCTCACTGTACCACATGCAGACTAGGCCACAATTAACTTTTTTTTCCCCTAAATGGGTTTTTATTGCAAAGCAGAATACAACAGTATGCAATGGGTGTATCTCACTGTACCATATGCAGACTAGGCTGCAATTTATTTATTTTTGCCCTAAATGGGTTTTTATTGCAAAGCGGAATACAACAACAGTATGCAATGGGTGTATCGCACTGTAACGTATGAATGAAAATCTGAAAAATAATTGTCCCCTTAATTGGTGCTTGTTGAATAGCAGATTTGAAATGCAGTGTCTAAACGTAAGTCACAGTAAAACATGAAGGAAAAACATTTTTTCTTTTTTAAATGCAGATTAAGCAGACACATATGCACTCAGCTTGCAGTAAATGGCCGCTACACACCGCACGCCTAACAGGTTGAATACTGTTGTTGTTCAATTCCGTTTTGAATAAAAAAAAACCCATTTGAATGAAAAACTGAAAAATAATTATTTTCCCCTTACATTGGTACTTTTTGAAGAGCAGGTTAGTGTAATGTTCTGGTACCTTTTGGGTACCCTAATTACTCTTTCATAAGTGTATGCGCCCCACCATTCTCTTTTGGTAAGGTGCGCATACACCTTTAAGACTGATGCTGTCATCACTGAGCGCCGGACTGGATGGCTATTTAGATTGCCGGCTCTCACTCACGTGTGTTCGTTCAAACTGCTTTGTGCCTTGATGCTAACCTGTCTTGAAGCTCTCATGCTTGCAAGCATACCTCGCTGTCGGAACCACGCTGCGCTGATCCCTGTATCCCGCTACCGGATCATCCGCTCTTGCCGAACCTCTCCTCTGCTACATTGCTATTAGTGATAAGTACCCCACAGGGGAAACCTCTATAACCTTTATACTAAAGCTTACACTATCTAGCTCTGCATACTAAGGACTATTACTACATCTGCATTATCTAAGATTGCTAGCTCTTGAGCCTACTACCACCTGTTCTTGCACTGGGTTGATCTCTCTTGTATGTCCACCTGCTACTCTGTCATCTGCTACCATACATGATTGCTAAACCTATCTGCATCCCATCTGCTACTATCTTACTTTCAAGAACATTTCCTTTCAAGTGTCTGTCATCTACCATCTCTACCCAACCTGTCTCTTCAGCCTATCATCACTGTGTTACTATATACATAAGTCACTCTAGGAAACATCTTATTGAGTGTGTGTATTTACTTGCTGAATTGAGATCATCCACACATGATGAGTCATTGAGAGTTGGGATTGGTGTCTCAGCGTTTCTCTACATGACTACTGAAGTGGAATATTTCTGCAGCTGAAAATCCACATCATACGTAAAACGCAGGAGCGTTACAGATTGAACGAACCACAAATGGATTCAGCAGAAATAACCACTCAGATGACACAATTAAAACAGCAAGTACCTGCGTTAATACACGCACTTTCTGAATTAAAAGAAGACAATCAGGCTCTGTCGCAGCAGGTAATTAGACTGACACAACTTACCACTGCTCAGTCCCCTGAACCCAAAATAAATCCTCCTTTGGTATTTACAGGCGATCGCAAAAAATTTCGCGAATTTAAAAACGCATGTGAGTTACTTTTCTTGCTAAAACCCCATACCTACCTTACTGATCACATTAAGGTTTGTACTATTATTTCTTACCTAACAGGCGATCCTCGGGCCTGGGCAGACTCTCTTTTTGAGAAAAGCGACCAGCTTCTCAACTCCTATGCCTTGTTCCTAGCAGAACTCACTAGCCTATATGATGATCCCAATAGGCAGAGTACTGCCGATCTTCAATTAAGATCCTTGAAACAAGGTGGGAGACCTGTAGAAGACTTTGTCGCAGAATTCAAGAGATGGACCCTTGATTCAGAATGGAATGATGCATCTCTGAAATCCCAATTTAGGCTTGGCCTATCAGAGGCCGTTAAAGACGAGCTCGCCCGAGCGCATCTGCCAAAAACCCTGGATGCATTGATACAACTCAGTATCACCATAGATAGAAGACTACGAGAAAGAAAGGCTGAGAAAATGGGAATGCCATTATCCAGTTCTTCTCGGATTTCGGCCGTTGACCCCGTTCCTATGGAGGTAGGAACCATACGCCCACCTCTATCAACTATGGAAAGAGCCAGAAGACGATCTGGTAATCTCTGCTTGTACTGTGCATCTCCGGATCACAAGATAAACGTCTGTCCCCTAGTCTACAAAAAGAAGGGTGAGTGTTCACATGTCCTCCTAGGGGGATTGACAACTTCAATCACTAACCCTTACCTTTCTGTTTGCTTAACATTACAGTGGGACCAGAACAGGATTACTACTAAGGCCATGATTGACACAGGATCTTGTGGAAATTATATTGACATACGTTTTGCTGCTTTAAATAAAGTTCCTATTATTTCTAAACTTAAACCTGTCTCAGTGAGTCTTATTAACGGTGTTCCTTTATCCTCTGGTCCGATCACTGATCAGACACAGGCACTCCTAGTCACTACTAACGGGTCTCATATGGAGACCACTACCTTCGATCTAATACCTTCACCCCACTTTCCCATTGTTTTGGGACTTCCCTGGTTGCACACACATCAACCAACCATAGATTGGAAGGAACGGACCCTGACCTTCCTCTCTTGCTATTGCGAGGGTACGTGTAACCTCCCGTCTTTCGGGAAGATCCTGTCTGTGGTGACAGATGAGATTGCACCACTATGTTATCAGGATCTCTCTGAGGTTTTTCTTGAGAAAAATGCTCAAGCACTACCTCCCCATCGAGACTATGATTGTAGCATTGATCTACTCCCAAATAGCAAATTGTCGTTCGGTCATGTTTATCCTCTTTCACAGGATGAACTTTCCCATCTCAAAGACTATTTGGATGAGAATTTGGAAAAAGGTTTTATTAGACCTTCCACTTCTTCCACAGCAGCAGGACTCTTTTTTGTCCGCAATAAGGACTCAAGTCTCAGGCCTATCATCGACTATAGGCAATTGAATGCTATTACAATAAAAGATCGCTATCCTCTACCGCTTATCCCTGAGCTCATTGAGCAGGTGCGTGGAGCTACCTATTTTTCAAAATTGGACCTGAAAGGAGCATACAATCTCATTAGAATCCGTGATGGACACGAGTGGAAGACTGCATTCAGAACCAGATACGGATTGTTCGAATATCTTGTAATGCCATTCGGGCTATGCAACGCCCCTGCAGTTTTTCAACGATTTATAAACGATATTTTCAGAGACTTACTAGATGTCTGTGTTGTGGTATATCTGAAAGATATACTTATATATTCACGATCCCTGTCTGAACACATAAGACATGTAAGACTAGTATTATCGAGATTGCTTGCACACAACCTTTATGTAAAACTGAAAAAATGCTTGTTTCATAAAGAAGAGGTACTGTTTCTAGGCTACATCATATCCAAAACAGGAATCGAGATGGACATGAGTAAGATATCCTGCATTCAGGATTGGCCTACACCAACCACACGCAAGGCGCTACAGCGATTCCTTGGATTTTCGAATTTCTACAGGAAGTTCATTAGAAACTTCTCTGCCATTGTGAGACCCCTCACACAGCTCACTAGCATTAAAAAACCATTCAAATGGTCAGATGAAGCAAATAAAGCTTTTCACCTGTTAAAGACAAGGTTTACTTCTGCTCCCATACTACGCCATCCAGACCCATCCCTCCAATACATTCTGGAAGTAGATGCGTCAAACATGGCAGTAGGAGCAATACTCTCCCAACGACCAACTCACACTTCACCACTTCATCCAGTCGCCTTTTTTTCTAAATCCCTAAGCAGTCCAGAGATAAATTACCCCGTGGGTGAAAAGGAACTGCTTGCTATAAAATTGGCTCTGGAGAATTGGCGACATCTACTCGAAGGCATCCAATTACCAATACTTATATACACGGACCATAAAAATCTCCAATATCTTCAGACTAACAAAACTCTCTCACACTGACAGGTACGATGGTCACTATTCTTTCTAAGGTTTAACTTCCTAGTGACCTACACACCTGCACATAAGAACAAAAAGGCGGATGCACTATCACGACTAACTGAAGAAAACTACTTTGAAATCCCTTCCGTTCCTATAATACCTCACAAACGCATTATTGGAGTTGTCCGTTCCTTGAAGGAAGAGGTTTTGCATGGTATAAGTTTGGATTCACCCCCACCACAACTAAATACTGATGCAGAAGGCTTCCTCTACTACAAGGACAAACTTTACATACCACCTACCATACGCACCAAGATCTTGGAATTATCACATGATGTGCCTATGGCAGGACATATGGGTATGACAAAGACTCTTAATCTGATTACCAGGCAATTCTGGTGGCCTGACATGAAAACATCTATACAAAAATTCGTCTCTTCATGCAATATCTGTGCCAGGTCCAAAATTGACACTACGAGACCATCCGGTCTACTATGCAGTCTACCAATACCCCAAACTCCATGGGAAGTTGTGTCCTTGGACTTTATAGTGGAATTGCCTCCTTCCAAAGGATTTAATACCATCTTAGTGTCAGTGGACCATCTGACAAAAATGGCACATTTCATTGCTATTCGCAGACTACCTTCGTCCAAACAAACGGCAGAACTCCTGATGAAACATGTCTTTAAGTTACATGGTATCCCAAAAACTCTTCTGTCTGACCGTGGATCACAATTTATTTCCAAGTTCTGGCAAGAACTATGTCACATACTACGGATCGAGCGGAAGCTCACTTCTCCTTACCATCCGCAGACCAACGGACAGACTGAAAGAGTCAACCAATGCATCGAGCAATATTTACGTTGTTACACTTTTTACCAACAGGATGATTGGGTGGATCTTCTCCCTCTGGCAGAATTTGCCTACAACAACGCAACCCACAGTACGACCAAGCAGAGTCCGTTCTACTTGAACTATGGGTTTCATCCCTCTATTCTTCCACCACGCATCCTTCCTTCAAATAACCCAGTAGCTTCAGACTATCTTACCCAAATAAAGGACTCTCTGGGTTTGCTTAATACTACCATTGCACACGCTCATAGTCAACAAAAGAAGTACTATGATCTTCGCAGAAGACCTACTCAGTACGCTATCGGGGACCTCGTTTGGCTCTCAACAAAAAATTTAAGACTGAAAATCCCTAGCAAAAAGCTTGGACCTCTGTTCTTGGGACCTTTCCCAATCAAGAAACTTATTGGAAAAGCTGCAGTACAGCTTACATTGCCAATAGACCTCAAAATACATCCCATTTTCCATGTGTCGCTACTGAAGCCCCATGTTCCTGACCAAGGAATAAGGCCTACTATCCCACCTCCTCCTCCTGTACAAGTTGAAGGTGGAGAAGAATATGAGATAAAAGAGATTCTGGATTCTCGTATCCACAGAGGAAGACTTCAGTACTTGGTTCGATGGAAGAACTATGGGCCCCAAGACGACACCTGGCTAAACACCTCTGACATACATGCCTCTAGATTAATCCGCAATTTTCATGCGAAGTACCCAGACAAATCAGCTCCAGAGGCCTTCAGGAGCCGGCCTTAAGGGGGGGGGTACTGTAATGTTCTGGTACCTTTGGGTACCCTAATTACTCTTTCATAAGTGTATGCGCCCCACCATTCTCTTTTGGTAAGGTGCGCATACACCTTTAAGACTGATGCTGTCATCACTGAGCGCCGGACTGGATGGCTATTTAGATCGCCGGCTCTCACTCACATGTGTTCGTTCAAACTGCTTTGTGCCTTGATGCTAACCTGTCTTGAAGCTCTCATGCTTGCAAGCATACCTCGCTGTCGGAACCACGCTGCGCTGATCCCTGTATCCCGCTACCGGATCATCCGCTCTTGCCGAACCTCTCCTCTGCTACATTGCTATTAGTGATAAGTACCCCACAGGGGAAACCTCTATAACCTTTATACTAAAGCTTACACTATCTAGCTCTGCATACTAAGGACTATTACTACATCTGCATTATCTAAGATTGCTAGCTCTTGAGCCTACTACCACCTGTTCTTGCACTGGGTTGATCTCTCTTGTATGTCCACCTGCTACTCTGTCATCTGCTACCATACATGATTGCTAAACCTATCTGCATCCCATCTGCTACTATCTTACTTTCAAGAACATTTCCTTTCAAGTGTCTGTCATCTACCATCTCTACCCAACCTGTCTCTTCAGCCTATCATCACTGTGTTACTATATACATAAGTCACTCTAGGAAACATCTTATTGAGTGTGTGTATTTACTTGCTGAATTGAGATCATCCACACATGATGAGTCATTGAGAGTTGGGATTGGTGTCTCAGCGTTTCTCTACATGACTACTGAAGTGGAATATTTCTGCAGCTGAAAATCCACATCATACGTAAAACGCAGGAGCGTTACAGTTAGAAAAGCAGTGTCTGTCTAAACACTGTATGTCAAAGTAAAATATGAAGGAAAAAATGTTTTTTGTTTTTTAAATGCAGATTAGGCAGACACATATGCACTGAGCTTGCATTAAATGTGCAGCTCCGCACGCCGCCCACCTAACAGACTGATGAAAGTTTTTTTTTTCTCCTTTCTCATCCTCACTTGGCTCAGGTCAAGGCATAAAGATCGTGCACTGCACCCCCACGCAATACAATCAATGTAGATCGCTGTCTGATTAAAGAAGATTCTTCCTATTCTTTCCCTCAAAGCAATCTCCAGCCTGACCCTACAATAATCTCCTATCTCTCCCTCCGGGCAAAAAGATTGTGCACTGCACCCACACACAATGAAATCAATGTAGATCGCTGTCTGATTAAAGATGATTCTTCCTATTCTTTCCCTGAAAGCAATCTCCAGCCTGACTCTACAATAATCTCCTATCTCTCCCTCAGCAGCAGCAGGAACCTCTCCCTAGTATAGTTTGAGCAGAGTGACGTGCGGCGCTATGTGACTCCAGCTTAAATAGACTCTGGGTCACATGCTGCACTGGCCAATCACAGCCATACCATTAGTAGGCATGGCTGTGATGGCTTCTAAGGGCACACTAGTTAAACACTTGCTGTTTGGCTGCCTTGCACCTGTTGAAACCGCGCAAAAACATTAAATAACATTATCGAACAACGGACAGTACCCGAACATACAGTGAAATGTTCAGGTCCGTGTCCGGGTACCTAATACCGAAAAGTCCGGTATGATCCCGAACTTTTCGGTATGATTGGTAGACTGCATACAGTCCGGGTTCGCTCAACCCTATCCATTACCAATTGCCACCGCATTTATACTATGGCAAAGTAGCGCTACTGAGCTAAATGATGTGCCTGTACGTAGTTGTTCAATAGCCACTAGATGGCGCCATCGTGCTGCCAAAGGCGTGAATGCACCACCCGAGGCACCACCGCGCCATGATTGGCTAGTGGGGATGTCAATCAATGGGTCCAGCGATTATCCTCAGGAGAGGAAGAACGGCGATCTGCCTATGTAAACAAGGCAGATCGCCGCTCTGCAAAGGGACAGATGGAGATCTTGTGTTCCTGTTAAGCAGGAACCAGGATCTCTGTCTTTCCCCAGTCAGTGCAACCCCCTCACATTTAGAAAGTACCCCCTAGGGACACCCTTAACCCTTTGCTCACCCCTGATGTTAACCCGTTCCCTGCCAGTATCATTAGTGCAGTGACAGTGCATTTTTTTTAAGCATTGATCACTGTATTAGTGTCACTGGTCTCCAAAAAGTGTCAAAAGTGTCAGTTAGATGTCTGATTTGTCCGCCGCAATGTCACAGTTCCACCAAAAATCGCTAATTACTAAAAAAAAAAGTAAATAAATAAGAATTCCATAAAAATATCACATAGTTTATAAAGTTTGCGCAAACCAACCAATATACGCTGTTTTTTGGGGGGTTTTTTTACCAGAAATATGTAGCAGAATACATATAGGCCTTAAATGATAAAAAGAAATTTTAAAAATGTATTGGCTGTGTTTCATAGCAGAAAGTAAAAAATATTGTTTTTTCTTCAATACTGACACTCATTTTTTTGTTTATAGCGCAGAAAATAAAAACCGCAGAGGTGATCAAAGACCACCAAAAGAAAGCTCTATTTGTGGGAAAAAAGGACATTCCATTTTATTTGGGTACAGCATCGTACGACCACGCAATTGTAAGTTAAAGTAACGCAGTGCCGTATAGCAAAAAAGGGCCTGGTCATTAACCACTTAAGCCCCGGAGGATTTGGCTGCTCAAAGACCAGGCCCTATTTTGCAATTTGGCACTGCGTGATTTTAACAGACAATTGCGTGGTCGTGCGACGCTGTACCCAAATGAAATTGACTAATTTTTTTCCCCACAAACAGAGCTTTCTTTTGGTGGTATTTGATCACCTGTTTTTACTTTTTGCGCTATAAACAAAAAAAGAGCAACAATTTTGAAAAAATAGCAATATTTTTCACATTTTTTTATATGAAATTTTCAAAAAAAAATGTAAAAATCAAAATGTTTTAACATTTTAGGCCAATTTGCTTTCTGCTACATATTTTTAGTAAAAATTTTTGCGCAAAAGTTATTGCGTTTTCTAACTACGGGAAAGATTTATGTAATTTTTATTGTTTTTTTTTAACTAGTAATGGCGGATTTTTTTTGCAGGACTGCGACATTGTGGCGGACAGATCGGACCCCTGACTGACATTTTTGACACTTTTGGGGGTACCAGTGACATTACTACAGTAATCAGTGGTATACATATGCACTGTTACTGTAAAAATGACACTGGCAGGGAAGGGGTTAACTTTATTGGACATCAAGGGGTTAAATGTGTCCCTAGGGGCGTGATTCTAACTGTCAAGTGGCGTGGCTTGTTGGATCATAACAGAGACATACGATCCTACATAGCAGGATCGCATAACCTCTGTCATGACATAAGGGAGAATGACAGACGGCTGTGTTTACATCAGCCGTCTGCCTTTCTCCCTCTCCTGAGCGAGATCGCGAGTGACCGGCGGACGTTGGAGCCGCCGGTCACACGCGCGGGGATGTTAGTGAACGAACGGGGCGGGAGCGCGCTGCCGCCGCCGTGCGCTCGCCCCCTACAGGCTCGTGGGAGAGTAACGTACCCATACGTCACTTTGCTCAGGAGGGGCTGACCGCCGCCGTATATAGTCATGCGGCGGTCGGCAAGTGGTTAAGGGAAAATCTTCCAGTCCAGAAGTGGTTAAGAAAAATTGATTGAAGAAGCTAACAAACGATGTAACCACTTTCGGACCGCCCACCATGTATTTGTGTCGCTAACTTGATGTTAACTACCGGGGTTATGGCAGCAGATAGCTGCCATAACTCCGGTATTTTTTTTACACAGCAGGCGGTCCACTTTACCATAAAATTTGGTCCCAGCGGCAGATTCCCCACCGGATCACTTTTATGAGCGGCAGGAGAGATACACCGCTTACCGGTCGTTTTCTCAGCTTACTGCAGCTGTCGGTAATGGGGAAGGCGATCCGATCCCCTATGCGGATTCGCAATTTAAAGCGCCCCAAACCTCCAAGCTCGCGCGTGAACGCATAAGTAAGTCCCGCCCACATACATAAATGGATTTCAAACCACACATGTGAGAAATCACTGCGATCGTTAGTTCTAATTCTAAACTGGTAACCTGTAGACATTTTTTAAAGCATCGCCTATGGAGATTTTTAATTACCATATTTTGTCGCCATTCCACGAGCGTGCGCAAATTTGAAGCATAACATGTTAGGTATCAATTTACTCGGCATAACATTATCCTTCATAGTATAGAAAAAATTTGGGCTAACATAACTGTTTTCTATTTTTTAATTAAACAATCTGTATTTTTTCCAAATAAATTGTGATGGTAAGACTGCTGCACAAATACGGAGTGACACAAAGTATTACAACAATCTCCATTTTATTCTCTAGGGTCTCTGCCAAAAGAATATATAATGTTTGGGGGTTCTAAGTAATTTTCTAGCAAAAAAAATACTGATTTTAACTTGTAAACAACAAGTGTCAGAAAGAGGCCTAGTTCTTAGGTGGTTAATGTAACATAATATAGTATAATTTTTCAGTAACCTACACAATAGAGTCTCATCAGTCTTTCTATGAAAGTATTAATAAAGAAGCTATTTACCAGATTGTAGGTTACTGGAAAACGATGTTACATGAAATTGTTTTACAAAAAGGGCATCCCCTAAGGGGTTGGGACTTTTAAGGCATGCAAAATGAAACAAAACTAGTAAAAATTATAATTTATTATACAAAAATTCAATATATACAAAATAGAACAATAACATAGAGGAAACTTACATGAAATTGTTTGTCAGCTTCTTGTTGTTCCAAGCTCAATCAACAATTTTTCTTAATGGGTCAAACCACCAAAACTTTATATTTTTGTGGGTAGAATCACATCTCGCAACTGGGGACATGGCATCAGACACAACTGGAAGTGTTGGATACAAGTGGTAATTCGATATATATATATATATATATATATATATATATATATATATATATATATATATAACAAGCGCTCAAGACCAACTCTCATAAAGTCTATAAAAAAAGCTAAAAGAGTCAATTAAAAAAGGATTAGTTCTGTAGAAGAGGGTCCATAAACAGTCCAGTAATTTGTAGAGGTAAAATCAATGATGGTATGCTTAGGGAAGAAGCTCTTTTTAAGAGTAAAAAGTCAACTCTGGCTAAGATATAAGAAAAAAGAAAAGCGCCTCTAAGCGTATCATTTTAATAGTATTTAAGGTAGCAAGGATAACAATAAAACACTCACTAGACAAATAAATTGTTAGGGCTCATCTGTAAGGAAAAGGCGTCTCGACGGAGAAGATGGATGACACGCCACTCCTGGTAACACTTCTCTTCCCGTCAGAACGCAGTCTCGTGTTATCCGGAGTGGCGTGTCATCCATCTTCTCCAGCGGGATGCCTTTTCCTTACAAATGAGCCCTAACATTTTATCCGTCTAGTGAGTGTTTTATTGTTATCCTTGCTACCTTAAATCCTATTAAAATGCTACTAGGCGCTTTTCTGTATTTCTTATATTGGATACGATGGTGGACCTAGGCCTTCAAAAAAAATGGCAATTGGAGTTGCCGTTGGTTTTTCAAGTAACATGAATGCTTCAAATCTAATACAAAAAAATATTTATCTGGAAAAAAATGCAGTGTTTTTATAATTATAGCACTGATCTAAACACAGGTGAATTGTTTTCTATGGGACCATCCACACATATTTGTAAAGATCTGTAAACTTTCACTGAGTTCAGATTCGTATAGAAAACAAAATAAAGAAATCTGTATCCATGGTCCAGCCTATGGACCATATATTATGCTGTATGTATGTAAATGTTTGAGCTAAAGTTTATATGGAGCCTTGGTCTTGGAGCCATCTGCATTCTAGCAATGAAAGATGTTTGAGCTGCCTAGTATTCAGGATGCTCCTTGCCCCATAGTGTCCCTTGTTGCTATGACACAGGCAGCTCCTTGCTGCCTAGCACCCTTCACTGATAGGATGCAGGGAGCTCCTTGCCACCTAGCATTGCTTGTTGCTAGGGTACAGGTGGCTCTTAGCTGCCCAATGTCCTTCATTGCTAGGAGGCAGGCAGCTTGAACCGCCTAGTTTTCTAGCAACTGATAGGGCACATTTGTTCTATATGCATTGTTATCACCAACGTTACATGCATACAGTATACAAACAAGGTTTTACATAGGATCTTGCTGCCAGCAATATCCTACATAAAATTACCTGCCTGATTGCATAAGCTTTTAAGGATTTGGAAAGCATATAGCAGATCCTAAAAATATTGTCTCCTTTTCTGTATTTACATAGATAATGACATATGGTTGCACCTCTGCCCATTATTCCCACACATCTCCACTTGGGTTGGCTCTCCAAGTATACTTTTATGTGGTTGGGGTGAAACTCTTCTTTTTTCTAGAGTTGAAAAGAAACCATGGGCCATACCTCACAAAACTGATGGGATGCCTCAAGTATGACACATTGATTTCAGAGATTCATTCTCATACCATACAGAATTAAGGGAATGTTCACCCATTTATCTAATTGGATGGAAGGAATAAAATATAAGGGAACAAAGGAAAGCGCACAACTAGTGCAGTAAAACCCTTTATTAAACTGAAAGAATAAATAAATCAAATGCACTCACATTAACCAGATCAGATGTGCACCTCTAAACAACCCACATAGATCACAGAAGCATCCTTGCAAGAAAAAATAGGTGTTTCATAACAGTGTCTTTCTCTCACTGCAAGCTGTGCAGGCAGACTGGGGAAAGGAAAGCATGCACTCCCTGCTCCACAGTGGAGCTCACAGAGCACTGTCAGTGTGTGCAGGATTGGAACTTGAGAAAAGGGGACAAGCCCCCGAAACCTGCGTCATGATGGCAACACAGGATACTTGATCGGGGAGTGACCAGCAATCCTACACCCGCTGATAGTGCTCTAAAAATAAATATGAAAGCAAAAAGTCATGTCATAAAAAAAAAGCATACTGGCTCAAATATGTTACAGTAATTATATTAATTTTAATTGTGTACAATCACAATGATTATACTTACCGTAACATTTTTTGTGGTCATAGGTTTGTTTATACCCTTTGACTTTTATATTTATTATTTTTACTTGCATATTTATTTTTTATTTATAGCTTTTTACTTTTTAATAATTATTATGACCTTTAAATTTGCTCTTGTTTTATAGCCCTGAGAAAGGGAAAGTCTGTTTGACCCGCGAAAAACGTTGGCTTGTTTTCTGCTGTGTACCCATTTAGGCTCGGTTCACACTAGTGCGAGCCGTTTGGCCCACATTTGCTCGGGCACGGCAGCCTATTCATTTGAGTGGGCTGCTGTACCGTGTGAACCGCAGTAAAGAGCCACAAAAAAAACGCCGCCGCATGGAAACCTGCGATCGTGCTCTGGGCTGAAATGTGTGGGGGTGCCATGCAGAATGAATGGCAGCCCTGGGCATCTCGCAAGAGCAGCGCAATTTTGGACTCTTGGTCTTAAATGTCTAGGAATCTTGGGGACAGAGCAGTTAAGGAGAACTATAGGGGCTGATGATATTAATTAAATTTTTTCTATACATTTGCCTCAGTGACAGCTCCTTCAACCTTTTGTATAACCCGAATGCTGTCCCTTTCAACTTGTTCTTATGCATCATGTATAATGGTTTGACAGAGGACGTTTTTTTTTATAATCCACCATAATGTTATGGAAATGCTCTGATTTTCACCAGTAATACCCTATGGCCTATGTGCTTCCATAGGAGCATTGTATACACATAACAATATCAAATATTTGATCTTAAAGTTTTTGTGTATATTTGTAGAACGTCTTAATTTCCTTATCATCCATTGTTTATTTACAGGCTGTGTATTTGTTGCATCTTATAAACCCCTCTTCACTCATAACCCCAGTCTATTTCGGTTACAGCTATTAAGGCCCATGCCACTGGGCTTTGGGCATGTGTTGATTGCATCAGTGTGGGATTCTTCTGAGATCATTCAGAATTCGTCCCTACAGACTTGTATGGGGATGTAAAACTCCTTTGACGCAAACAAAACCCTATCAACACAGACCCTTAAACTATACCTGAATGCCAGGGACAAATTGTTGGCAGTAGGTAGGATTGGAAGTGATCCTTCAAGGTTAGAGACAGTATCAGACATCACACACACAGAGCAGCATGAACAAAGTGTGCTTGGCAGATTACCTCCATGTAGATTTCTTCAATGAGGCATTAGGAGCCTTGCAGCACGACCGGGAGGTGGTGAGATTTCACTGATCTGCACTGTGTATACTGTCCACAGGACACCCACCACATGCAGCCAGCTTCCTAGCATCATACTGCATGCACACCGCTTCTACTGGCACCCACTCACAGACCCAGTCCATACAGTCAGATTAGCCATTGGGCTACCAACTCAGCACATTGGTGCACAGACATCTGTCAGCCTTGTCAACTAAAACCCACGGCTATATGATGTATATGCACCACTGATGGACTCTGTTCTAGCGGGTCCAGCCATCTATCCATCCCAAGTACACTCTCTACTACGTCTGGCCACACACTGCCCTTGAAATGATAGACTGATCTATTGTGGTAACCAATATAAAATAAAAGTGCAGCATTATAAACAAATGATATAGTGAACAAATGAAAGTCCATAAAATTTAAATCCCATTGAAGAATGTCAAAACGATAAAAAGATCCCACACTCCTTGAATAGTGATGAAAGATATTGGATCTCCCACTGGGCTTACGGTATGCAATGTAACCCCCTAATAAGGGTGGTCTCACTTGCTCTATTAAATGGATAAACCGAGATCAAGATCACCGGGACATCATCTCCTCCAGCCGGACCGATAGTACCATAGGGTTATATTATTTTATTTCATATATTGTGGTAACCAATTAGCCAAGCCAGATTTATATTCATCTTTGTATTCCATCAGCAGCCCCCCCCCCCCACTACTGCCACTCTGACCATTCCATTGGGTTGGATGAGTGTGTGATGAATGCGTGGAGTGTGTAGGTGTCTGCAGCTGCTTTCTTGTCCAGTATGACATTTTTTTTTTTTTTTTTATGTTATATTATGTTGGAAGTTTTTTCATTTTCTATTTAACCAATTTAAATTTTCAAAAAAACAGTTTTATACTCACCGGTTGATACTCTCTGAAGATTTCTTTGTGGACCTTTAGTCCTCTTTAAATTTAGGGTTAGAGACTCAATTACAAAAAAAAACATGTTACAAGAAAGGAATTATCCAAAAACTTTGGTGATGGGTAAACTTGCACGCATCAGGGAGACAACAATAGTCAGAGACTGACAAGCATATTAAACCCAGACACTTTATTACTTCATTCATATTTAGTTCTCTCCGTCACACTAAACATTGATACACATTAACAAGGACCTTCCTGGGAACGGCTCACATATACAGAGCATAGGTGACTGGCTTATCAGATCAGATTTTATCTCTGCACAAGCTAGCAAATCTCACATTTGTGCACAGGAGGGTTTCCTCTGTTCTTGAATTGTATATAGTGTTCCATGATATAGAAAAAATCAATGTCCCACTGGGGCGGTTAGCATGGACATATATAATTTGTAGCGCCACGTCCTAATATAAGTATCAAAGAGAGGGTAAAGTATTGTGGACTTTACTGGCACATAATATCAAAAGACCAATAGATATAAAATCAATCATTAATTTATTAAAGCGGAGTTCCACCCTGGATTTTTTTTTTTTTTTTTTAATACCCCCGGGACAGTCAGGGCTAGTACATTCCACAATGGCTAGCCTCTGATCTGTCCCGGGTTGCACTTACCTGTTAGGACAAATACTTACCTTGCAAACGTCTTGTCCAGCGCTGCCATCTCAGATGTGGGCAGCTTGAAGCCAGCGAGATCCCCTTCGGCGTCTTCTTCCGCCTTCTTTGGTCCCACGATGCTCTGCGCCGGCCCCGACGTCACTTCCAGGTCGCGCGCGTCATCCCTCTACAGCTTCTGGGCATGCCCAGAAGCTGTTTAGAAGGGGATGACGCGCGCGACCCGGAACTGACGTCGGGGCCGGTGCAGGCGCAATGATTCCTGGGAGCTATGACGTTCAGCTCCCAGGAATCATTGCAGAGCCAGGAAGTGACGACGGGCCGCGGCCGAGGAAGGAGGAAGAAGGAAGTAAGGTAAGTATTTTTTCTTCGCTACGAGGTAAGTAAAAAAAAAAAAATATGCGATTATCCATTTCTTTTTCAGGTGACCCGGAGCGAGAAGATGGAGGTAAGTATAAAAATAGGGTGGAACTCCACTTTAAAGAACTCGTATTAAAATGTTTCATGTTTCAGAAACACAATCACATCAGAAATACAATTTTTACAAATGTGAACATAAGAATGTGTCTAAACATATGTAACAGTGCTGTGCGTACAATCAATTTTCAATAAACTTATAATGTAACACTCATGTGGAAGCTCTTCTATCGGTGATTATGGCTGTATATCTATTACCTTTTACCTTGTATGTTAATGTTGTTGATACTATGACTATCCACATGGTTCTCTATACTGCTTTGATATATGTTTGTTGAAAATTGATTGTACGTTCGGTCTACTCACTGTATGTTACTGTTTACAGCGCTCATTGACAGGCCCCTAAGGAAGCGAGAAAGCGCAAACATGTCGAGCCTGAGCGATTAAACAGACGCCTAGCGGTGGAAGTGCCCTACTACCAGAATTCACAACTTCTGAACCTACTCTTTTGCTACACTACTGACATTGGTTGGAAAAATATATTAAGGGAAGTTATGTTTTCAATCCATCTGCAAGACTAGAATGGTAGTCGGCATCCATCTGCACAGCGCTGTTACATATGTTTAGACACGTTCTTTTGTTCACATGTAAAAACTGTATTTCTGATGCGATTGTGTTTCTGAAACATGAAATATTTTAATACAAGTTCTTTAATAAATGAATGATTGATTTTATATCTATTGGTCTTTTGATATTATGTGCCAGTAAAGTCCACAATACTTTACCCTCTCTTCAATAGTGTTCCATGATGCCCAAGGGTCCCTCTTTTCTTCACCCTACAAGTTTTAAATGCATTCCCACAAAACGACATTGCACATGTCAGTCATCTTGGAAGAGAAAAAGCTTCATAGGTTGACCACTGTTGCTGTTTATGCGCATGACACTATGTTATAGGTAGGACTGGAAAAACAAAATCAGATGTTTTATTACTACTGACAGACTGCACTAGATGTCATTTTTTATTTTGCCCTTTAAAGTGGAAGTACAGCCAAATACCTTAAATTCTCCCCTGCAATCATTAATGTTTGCGGAGTTCAGCCTTATGTGTCAGAATGAAAAAATCCCAGTTTTTCCACCTTTATTTTGCAGTTTTCAGGGCTGTCACATGACCTCAATTCCTCTTTCTTCGGAGTCCAAGGGAAGCAAGTGGGTGTGGTTACTGAAATCTAGTGACATCACTTCCAGGGAAAGGCACTGTTCCTGTGTAGCCAGTGGGTGTATACAGGATGGGAGGAGCTGATCATAGGTTCCCGCCCAGTGTTCTCTCATCAGTAAAGATGCATTGTACATCCTAATTCATGAGGAAATGAAGAAATATAAAAAGATCCATCCACACAGGACGGTGGGGGGGTGTTGTTGACTGCAGCTTTGAGCCAACTTTACAAGTCGCATCAAAGTAGTGCAGGCACCTTATCAAAGTCGCTGATTATGGGTGCCATTGAAATCAATGGGCTGTGACTTGTCATGCAACTTTATGTCCAAAGTCGCATGACAAGTTGCATTAGTGGAAAGGGAGCATAAAACTCATTACTCACATGTAATGAGCAAAAGTAATCGATCGGTATCCTTCTACACTTTCGAAAATGTTAATTTGTACCTTATTTTTTCATATATTGCTTCAGTCACATGATCTCTCTCTCTCTCTCTCTCTCTCTCTCTCTCTCTCTCTCTCTCTCTCTCTCTCTCCCCCTCTCTCTCTCTCCCTCTCCCTCTCTCAGGAGAAGCTGCTAGCCTAAATGAGGCTATGAAGACAGGAGATCATGGTGGAGGATAGGAGGGATGGGGGTGGGGCTGGGCAGGTCTTGCATCAGTCACATGATCTCTCTCTCTCTCCCTCTCCCTCCCCCTCTCCCTCTTCCTCTCTCCCTCTCTCTCCCTCTCTCCCCCCCCCCTCTCTCTCTCTCTCAGGAGAAGCTGCTAGCCTAAATGAGGCTATGAAGATGAAGACAGGAGATCATGGTGCAGGATAGGAGGGATGGGGGTGGGGCTGGGCAGGTCTTGCGTCAGTCACATGACCTCTGTCTCTCTCTCTCTCTCTCCCCCTCTCTGTCTCAGGAGAAGATACTATCCTAAATGAGGCCATGAAGACAGGAGATCATGGTGCAGGATAGGAGGGATGGGGGTGGGGCTGGACAGGTCTAGGCATGCCTGTCTAAGAAAGACCGACAACCTTTTCAGGAAGTGAAAGACAGCTTAGCAAATTCAGATAAAGGGAGAGAGCCTGTCAATTTTTTGCCAGTTGTGTCCCATTGCAGAGAATTCCCTTCACTTCCTGTCCCAAAGCTGCAAGAGAAAGGAATGGAATCCCTGGTAGTGAGCAGAGTCACCAGAACTATCCCCATTGGTGGATTTCCCTCTATTTCTAATCTGTTGACCACTCAAAATATTTTCTTTCACTTTTTTTAAAAAAAAGAGGGTAAATCTCTAGAACGCACAACACAAACAGCAATAAAAACCTGGTAGGAGAGTGGCATAGCGGCAGGTTGTTAAGCCAATGTCCCCGCTAGTGGGCTCCCTATAGAACCATGTAACAAAAGGGGTTTGGGTTATCAATCCTTCTCACCTGCAGTGGAACTCCTCACCATCTTACATCCACTAGGCCACTAAGTCCACAAGGTCTCCTGCCCAAGTCAAAGTGCAGGCCCTTATGCAGATTAGGCATATTAAACCTCCCAGATTACCTAATAATGTAAGGTCCAGTTGGTGCTACAGTTGTTCCTTTACAAAGCCCAACTAGTGGCATAAAAGTACTTCAAACAGAAGATAACCTTATCCTTCACAGAGGGGTTGGCTGCCAGCATTTTGAGTCTCTGCATTGCTCCTCTCACAGCCTGTGACTCTGAGGAATATTTCCTAGGCCCAGGCTTAGCCCTGCAGAGAGGAAAACCTGCAATTTTCTCACCACCGAAGACTGCAGTCCTTCATTGCCATCTCTTCCAATGCAACATTCTCTTTTACTAGAGCTCTTCCCCTATTTTATATACCATAGCCAAGTAGAGGAAGCCAAGCTTACACACTGACTGGAGACAAAGTGGAAACCACCCCAAAAGGGTCACTAATCCTCTGTTACAACTCTTTTTACGATATTTAAACAAAAAATGTTTTGCCTTCAGTTATACTTTATGTATATTATATGAGAGTGACACTTTTATAAGTTACACCAGAAGATTCAAGATGTGACTATTTTTGTAATGGCAGCCAACTTGTAATCCCATATTAATTGTTCTAAAAGCTATTTTCGCCACCAGTCTTTCCAGAAGGGGATATTATATATTCAAATCATTTATATTTTATATATGGTTAGCCAAAAAAGCATCACTTTGACAACTTATTTTGTCCCTTCTTCCCCTGTGTGGTTCTGGAAGACGTGTGCACTTATGAGGGAGTACAACTGGCACACATTCTTTTATGCCAGCATTCAAGAACAGGAAGACCAAAAGCCCCCACCCTCTGCGCCAAGAATAGGGATACTGCCATTTATAAGGCCATTGATTAAGGCACATGGCATTCAATGCAATGTTCCTTAGGGAAGGTGTACAGGAGCTTTAGTTTGCATTGAAACTAGAAAAGCAAACTTCTGAAAAGTAACCTAAATTTTCAAACCTCCAAAATTCAGAATTTCCAAAGTGGGAGTTCTCTTGATGTCAATGGGAATCTGAACCAGACTCAAAAAAATGTATGTATTACAAAGCAATAAATGATTCCATAATGTGAAAAATGGTTTTGGGTGCTCTTGGCAGCTCTGCCTGATGATATGATGGGGCCAAATATAGAAGAGTGGGACCTGGTGGCACTGATGAGGATCCATATTTGCGGCTTGGTTATTTCAATCAAATGCGCTTTAGACCTTCTTTTAAATAGGTCTACCCATCTGGTGAGAGCGTGTGGCCAATGGGGGGTGTTCTAATCATGGTGGCAAACGCTAGATCACAGAAAGGCCAGAGTTATTTAAAGCAATCTTTAAAGTATAACTAAAGGCAAATCAGATCGATTAGAACACCTATCAGTTCGCCCCAAAATTTCAGCAGAAAAAATACAAGCCTTAGAGGAACCAATAACTGAAGAGGAAACTAAACTGGCATTAAAGAACACAGTAACAGGGAAGAGTCCAGGACCAGATGGGTTCACAATCTCTTACTATAAACATTTTTTAAGAGCAATTAGTACCCAAACTATGTAAATATATGAACGGGCTAAGAGAAGGAGGAGAGATGAGGAAGGATTTACTGCAGGCCCATGTCACTGTTATACCTAAAGAAGGGAAAGATGCCATCTTGTGCTCGAGTTGAAGACCTATAGGACTGCTTCTGATGCAAAAATCTGGAAAAGAACAGTCCCCAGCGCTACTCCTGTCGATAGGCACTGAAAAGGTATTCGACAGGGTAGACTGGCGATTTATGATGAGTACGATAGAAGCGATGGGAATGGGAAATAAGATGGCCCAGTGGATCAAAGCCTAATATAAACACCCAACGGCAGCAGTAAAAGTAAATGGGAGCCTGTCTCCAGTGTTCCAAATGTACAATGGAACAAGACAGGGATGTCTGCTCTCCCCCCACTTGTTTGTGCTGTTACTAGAGTCATTACTGGCATCTATTTGAAACAGTATATAGAGGGGGTGAAGATCAGAAGATAGGAACATAAAGTAGCGACATATGCTGATGACGTTCTGTTTTATATATCCAACCCCAGAATAACACTGCCAAACCTAATAAAAGAAATAAAAAGATATGGAGAACTCTCAAATTTTAAGATTAACCCTGTAAAGTCTGAAATCCTGAACATAAATATGAGTAAGAACGATGAACAAGCTATACAAAAAGATTTCCCATGTACCTGGGGGAAAACTTATATAAATTATCGCAGGATAAAATGAGCACCATCATTAAAGA
Organism: Pelophylax lessonae; assembly: GCF_965119305.1. Taxonomy (NCBI): domain Eukaryota; kingdom Metazoa; phylum Chordata; class Amphibia; order Anura; family Ranidae; genus Pelophylax; species Pelophylax lessonae. The sequence continues at coordinate 35,389,934 of NC_138779.1, read as the reverse complement.
ATTTATACCAAGTAACTTATATCCCACTACACAATGAGATTAAAATGGAAATTAGAAAGATGACAAAAAGGCCAATTTCCTGGGTAGGACGGATAACTATGATTAAAATTGTGATTTTTGCCGAAATTTTTTTATGAATTTCAAATGCTACCAATATATATACCTCAAAGTTATTTTAGGATACTGGAAAAAAACAATATCAAGGATTATATGGCAGAATAAGAAACTGAGAATACAGCTCTCAGTACTGACTAGAGATGAAACACGTTGGGGATTAGCCGCACCAGGTTTTAAAAGGTAACATAAAGCTACTGTATTGGCACGGATGGTTAAGAGGACAAAGAAAAAATGTGATAAAAGATGGTGTAACGGACCGTTTCAGCAGACAAGGGGTTAAAATCCGTTTAGGCGATATGCCCCTTTCTGAGAGAGCAGGCACAGCTACTGCAGAACATCAGACTCCCGAACTGGATACAATATAGCACTCCAACCTGGAACCTCACGAATAGCTGCTAGCAGACGAACAGGAGAAGCATACATCAGCTTACATTCCTAGCAATCGGTCTCCAACAGCATACAGTGAATCCCCCCAAGAATGAGACAAAGCTCCGTGTGGAAGGTCAAGCAGTGGTAAGTTTATTGAGGGCTACCTGCCCCCGTATTTATACAGGTCTCCCACCTGGTGGACACTCCCTTAGGGGACCAAATAGAAGACTGTAACACAAACAGACATGTATCACATTACAGACTCCCAGAAGCAAAACATCCCCACAATGCATCCTGGCTTCCTCCCTTAGTAGACAGCCAGGTGAGCTCATTAACATGTTTATCAATAGTCTCAGTTAATCAGTAGACATTCCTCAGGAGGGGGCTGCTGGAAACCATCCCCCCCCCCCCTCTCTCTGCAGCTAAAGCTAGTTTTCACAGCGAGACTCCATTACACACATGGGGACCAAAATACAGTATTATGCTTTAAAATATATAAAGTTACTTTTTATACATTAAACATAGACATGTCACATATCCCCAGATAGCTCAGGTCTGAGTGCACATTATTAGGTGAATGGCACTCAGACCCCACGAATACAGTTTAATCGCCATGGAGCCAAAGTCTTTTAAAACCTGGTCCATAGTCCAAAGGCAGCAGGCGGGCAACCAGGCTCCTCCAATGCAATGTGGCGAGGTTGGTCTCATCACATCTCTCCCCCTTTCCAAAAAGACTAACAGGGTATCTGACCTCCTGCCGGTCAGTGCCCTCGTTAGTCCAGCAGCCCACCCACAAAGCAGAAAAAACAGTACAGCCCACCCACAATAAATGGTCACTACACCTGGGTAGAGGAGAAACTTGTCCATGTCCAGGTGCCTCACCACGGCTGTGTAGGGGACTGGTAGGCTGCCTTGGTGGGTTGCTGAGTGGGCAGAGACCAGCGGTACTCTGTCCTGGTGCCAGCGCTACCACAGAAGTAGCCTGGTTGGAGACGGGTTGTTGGAGGGGGAGACCGCCTGTCTCCCCTTTAGATACACCACCATGCTGCTGTGGGGGAAGACCAACTGTCTTCCCTTTGGCTAAACAGCCCTGTTGCTGGGGGTCAGGACCGACTGTCCCTAACCCCTGTGCTGTGAGTGCAGAGACCACAGTCCCATCTGCACTGTTGGGGGGCTTACTGTCTCCCCCTGGTACGTTAAGCTGCTGCTGTGGGATGGAGACTGGGCTCCCAATTCCCAACAAATCAAACTGTCCATGGGGAGAGGGGGTAACAAGCTCCCCTCCCAAATATACTTCCAGCCCCTGGGGAGGGAGACCGTCTGTCTCTGCTCCCAATACAGTGTCCTGTTGCTGGGGAAAGGAGACTAGGCTCTCTGTTTCCTGCAGGACACTCTGCTGCTGTGGGATGGAGACTGGGCTCCCAATTCCCAACAAATCATGCTGCCGCTGGGGAGGGAGGACACTGCTCTCCTCTCCCTGCACTTCACACTGCCTTCTTGGCATATCACTCTGCTGCTGGGGGGCAGGAACAACTACCTCTGCCCCCTGTAACTCAGCCAGCCGCTGGGGAGGGAGGACGCTGCTCTCCTCTCCCTGCACTTTACACTGCCGCTGGGGAATGGAGACTGGGCTCCCAATTCCCTGCAGGACCGGTGGAGAGACCTCGGTCCCATCTCTACCGGCCACCTGGGGTTCTTCCCAGTAAAACTTTACCATGTCATCCCCTCTGAATGGGTCTGGCTCTGGGTCTGTCCTGCTGCTCTCCTGCTGAGCCTTCTCATAGTATTGGAACAGCTGCTGGTAGCCCTGTTCTAGCTCCATCTCCCGGGTCACCAGGTGGACCAGGTCTTGCTCAATTTCGTGAGCGTCGTCCCAGTCATACCTGCTCTCCTTCCACTCCAAGAGATCATTGAACCGGGCTTGTGTAGGGCTCCCAAATTCCAGCTCTGAAAAAGACTCCCATAACAAGCCAGGACCATCAAACTCCTCTCCCTCTGGGTTGTCATGCTCGGCTGTCCAGGGCAGGTACTGTGCAACACACCACCAGAGCGCCTGGTAGGCATCCTCCAGCCACATCTCCTGCCATACCCGGAGCTCCAATTCTTTTACCCATTCCTCCCGGGGCTGCTCCCCCAGGAAGAGCATCCGCAGGGCTACTCGCTTCTGCAACCGCTGGTCTTCCTTGGGGAGTCTCTCACCCCGCCGGTACTCCACAATGCCCAGTGCCTGGTACCAGATGAATTTACGGACTGCATCTTGGTCATCCATGGCACCCTCATCAAACTCCACTGCTGGTTCCATGCTGGTGCTGTCAAGGTCGCTGTACTGGGACATGCGTTGCCCTCAATTGTAAAATCCAGAGCAATGGTGTCTCCTGTAGCTGTCCTTCTGGCTGTAGGAACGATCACGCCGCTTGCCACCAAATGTAACGGACCGTTTCCGCAGACAAGGGGTTAAAATCCGTTTAGGCGATATGCCCCTTTCTGAGAGAGCAGGCACAGCTACTGCAGAACATCAGACTCCCGAACTGGATACAATATAGCACTCCAACCTGGAACCTCACGAATAGCTGCTAGCAGACGAACAGGAGAAGCATACATCAGCTTACATTCCTAGCAATCGGTCTCCAACAGCATACAGTGAATCCCCCCAAGAACGAGACAAAGCTCCGTGTGGAGGGTCAAGCAGTGGTAAGTTTATTGAGGGCTACCTGCCCCCGTATTTATACAGGTCTCCCACCTGGTGGACACTCCCTTAGGGGACCAAATGGAAGACTGTAACACAAACAGACATGTATCACATTACAGACTCCCAGAAGCAAAACATCCCCACAATGCATCCTGGCTTCCTCCCTTAGTAGACAGCCAGGTGAGCTCATTAACATGTTTATCAATAGTCTCAGTTAATCAGTAGACATTCCTCAGGAGGGGGCTGCTGGAAACCATCCCCCCCCCCTCTCTCTGCAGCTAAAGCTAGTTTTCACAGCGAGACTCCATTACACACATGGGGACCAAAATACAGTATTATGCTTTAAAATATATAAAGTTACTTTTTATACATTAAACATAGACATGTCACATATCCCCAGATAGCTCAGGTCTGAGTGCACATTATTAGGTGAATGGCACTCAGACCCCACGAATACAGTTTAATCGCCATGGAGCCAAAGTCTTTTAAAATCTGGTCCATAGTCCAAAGGCAGCAGGCGGGCAACCAGGCTCCTCCAATGCAATGTGGCGAGGTTGGTCTCGTCACAGATGGGTAACACTAGAAAAGACACTAAGTAAATTACAGTTAAGTAATAATATTTGGTTTCCACGAGAGTATAGAATGTTAGATGTAAATACACATGAATTGACTAGGAATGTGTTCAGGGTTTGGGATGCAACCTATGAACAAACAAAATGTTAATATAATTCACCATTACTCACACTACTCATGCACTCACGGGGACGAAATTATTTTTACCTGGCAATGAGGCACAATTTGGGGAATGGATTAAGGGTAAAAATGCACAGATAAAAGATTTAGTGAAAAAAGGGAAAATATGCCCATACCAGGAACTGAAACACAAGATGGATTTAATGATATTGAATGAATGGCGGTATTTGGAGTTAAGACATTTTTTGATGTCATTACCCCAACCTATTAGGTCGGAGGAGGATTATTCTCCTTTTGAACACCTACGGAATTCCCAGAAGGTGATAAAACATATTGTCTCTCGGATTTATAAAATTCTTACAGGGAGTGCGGAACCGGGAATACCGCCATTCATTCTAGAATGGGAAAAGGAACTGAAAAAAACTGGACAAAGTCATGAGAGCCGTATTTGGCCTGGCCAGAGGTATTAAGGTGGTATATAACCCCAGTTAAAGCTCAGAAATATAACTTGGAGAACTCCATACTATGCTGGAGGGGATGTAACTTGAAGGGTACTATGGCATAAATATGGTGGGAATGTCCAAAAATAAGAGACTACTGGCAGAAGGTACAGCAATATATAGGGGAGATTGTGGAAACCGAGATTGCTGATGACACGTGGCTTTGTCTATTCAACAACACAAATAGCCCAATGAAACAATAGAGGAACATGATAGTACCATATTTGATAAACGCAGCAAAAGGGACAATCCCAAAAAAATGGTTAGACCCTGAGAGCCCTACGCTGAGGGATTGGTTTAATAGAATTGAGTACATATATAAAAATGTATGTCCTTTTTTTTTAAAAAAAAGAACACCTGTCAGTCTTTATTGCTGCTTGTGCCCCCATTAGGGAGATTCACCCTCTCTATTTGTCCTGTTTACCATTATCATTGAAAGTGAAAGGAAAGAAAATCCCAAATTTTGGGTTGTCCCTACAAAAGTAATAGAGGGGAAATCTTCCAATGGGAACACTAGTTCTGGTGACCTGGGGGTCCCCAAGAAATTCCCTAATTTGCAGGGATTTCCTCTCACTTCCTGTTTGGCTATGGGACAGGAAATGAAGGTACATTAAGGTAAAACTATAGGCAAAACTTTCTTTTTTTTTCATTTTGGATAGAGCAGGATATAACCCCTGTCAGACTTTTTCCCCCATCTGTGTCCTATTGTGGAGATTTTCCTTTGCTTCCTGTCCCATAGCCAAACAGGAAGTGAGCAGAAATCCCTGCAAATTAGGGTATTTTTTGGGGACCCCAGTTCACCAGGACTAGTGCCCCTATTGCGGGATTTCCCCTCTTTTAATTTTCTGGGAACACCCCAAAATCTGGGTTTCTTTTTACTCTCACTTTCAATGATGATGGTAAATAGGACAAATAGAGAGGGTGAATCTCCTGAACGGGGGGCACAGAGGAATGTATGTTCCCCTTGTCTTCCACTCTTACTGCACTCTCACTGATGGTGTCAGTGCCCTGTGTAGGTAGGTCACCCTACACCTGCTTACAGGCTTACCCACAAGTACATAAAGGTTTTATTTAAGTACTGGAACTTTTAATTATATAACACTGATTGGAGAGTGTGCTTTAAAACATTTTTTCGGGTATCTACTGTACTTTTGTGGATGGACATTGATGGGCTTCACGTATTATGTTTACTTTTTTAAAACTTTTATGCACTAGTTTGTTTGCGTCATGAGTGTGGACACATTTGTAGTTGTAATTTATTAAATGAGGATTGTAAGTGATCCTTCAGGGTCAGAGACTTAATTACTGGAGAAACACAAAAGGACATTCCAAAAAAGAAATTATTCAGAAATGTTGGTGATAGAGGAATTCACACACCTCACAATGACAATATAACCCCAGACTGACAAGCATAAATTATTACGCAATTTTATTGAATTGTATAATTTTCTCTTTCATTGTAAACATTTGCACACATTAACAAAGGATTTCTTAAGAGCTGCTCACTCATACAAATTTCTTTTTTACAAAGGTCTTATTGCATGTGTGATTTACATAAACGTAACCAGTGGAAATTCAAGTACATATACTATACTCATATATACTCAAATGAAATACAAAAAAACTATCAGCGCAAACCTATTATATGTGATAAAATAACTCAACACCAATTCACTGTGCATAAATCAGGTGTGTGAACTTATAAATCAATAGTGGTGTCCGGCAGCATGCACCAATCGTGTTTCACAAATCACAATAAACTATAAATCATACAAAAATGTGATGCGCCAGAAATATAAAATCAAAAAGTGATGACAATAAATCATATCCAGTTCATAAGGCACATAGCAATGTGTGTGCTTCCAATAAAATGATATAAAGAGTGTCCCGTGTTCAGATGAAGAAAATCCAGTGATGAAAACAACTTGTAATCACCAATATAGTGAATCCCTCCACCAGGTGAATCAGCCTCTCACCTTTCTGAAGGACCCAAACGGGCCAGCAATCACATGTATCATGGATCAGACTTCCAGGAAAGAGCCACACTATATTGCACCTCGAGGGATCCCGGGACATATAGAAAACAGATGAAGAAATCTAGTGCTCTCCGCTTACTAATGAGGGTATGCTTTATTAGAGAAAGGCAGATCAACTCACATTTGTCGGGCACTCAGCTGTGCCTGCTGTATAATCGATGTCAGCGATCTGTTACCAGAGAGAGACTCTGCGTCGGCCACGCATGCTCCGCCCCCCTATACGCGTTACGTCGAGCGTAATGCTCCTTTGACTTCCTCGGTAGGGGTGGCTAGTGCATGCCAAGCCTCACTTTAAATACATCAACTCTCAGGTGGATTGGCCAGCAGATCTCAGTCCCTCCCCCCGCTCATAGCTCAGTACAGGACACTGGAACCTCCGAACCAGGCATGTTTACGGCGGTGTCACTGGCTCATATCGCTAATGGGGCAATTTTATTGTATGGGCATTGATCAGATTACTATTGCACATTTGCGGAGATCGCGTGGTGGCGCAGACATCTCTCTGGTTTACATTAAAACAGCTAAGACACATAATCACAAAATCTCATACCATAATTATCACATATTAAAAATACATCAATAAGCTAAAATCTGGAATAATAAATGTTGGCTATTAAAATTTATTAAAAAAAAAAAATTTAAAAATATATTAAAAAAAAAAAAAAATAAATAAATAAAAAATTTTTTTTAGTCTCAGATAAAAATATATAATGCATGATGGGGTGTTATTTATTACTAATGAAACAATTTAGATCGAAATCCTTATTTAAACCTCTGGGTGCCAACACCTTGGCCTCGTAGACCCAAAAGGATTCCCTTCTACTTAGCTGGCGAATATAGTTGCCTCCTCGCCAGTGTGGTTGGACATGTTCAATTCCCCAGAATTTCAGGGAATGAGGTTTCTTATCATGAAAAATTTCATGATAAGAAACCTCACTCCCTGAAATTCTGGGGAATTGAACATGTCCAACCACACTGGCGAGGAGGCAACTATATTCGCCAGCTAAGTAGAAGGGAATCCTTTTGGGTCTACGAGGCCAAGGTGTTGGCACCCAGAGGTTTAAATAAGGATTTCAATCTAAATTGTTTCATTAGTAATAAATAACACCCCATCATGCATTATATATTTTTATCTGAGACTAAAAAAATTTTTTTATTTATTTATTTATTTTTATTTTTTTTTTAATATATTTTTAAAATTTTTTTTTTTTTTTTTTAATAAATTTTAATAGCCAACATTTATTATTCCAGATTTTAGCTTATTGATGTATTTTTAATATGTGATAATTATGGTATGAGATTTTGTGATTATGTGTCTTAGCTGTTTTAATGTAAACCAGAGAGATGTCTGCGCCACCACGCGATCTCCGCAAATGTGCAATAGTAATCTGATCAATGCCCATACAATAAAATTGCCCCATTAGCGATATGAGCCAGTGACACCGCCGTAAACATGCCTGGTTCGGAGGTTCCAGTGTCCTGTACTGAGCTATGAGCGGGGGGAGGGACTGAGATCTGCTGGCCAATCCACCTGAGAGTTGATGTATTTAAAGTGAGGCTTGGCATGCACTAGCCACCCCTACCGAGGAAGTCAAAGGAGCATTACGCTCGACGTAACGCGTATAGGGGGGCGGAGCATGCGTGGCCGACGCAGAGTCTCTCTCTGGTAACAGATCGCTGACATCGATTATACAGCAAAAAGAGAGAGAAGACCAAGCGCCAATCTAAGTGTAGCAATGCAGTTGATTTATTGGCAATTTAAAAGAGTATTACTCACAAACGTGCGTTAAAAACAGGCATCTCAGATAGTTCAGGGCATCTGGGCGCTATTCATCCAGGGTGTCATTCCGGATCCCTTTGTGGAGCTGACGCTGTGGGGGATGAGCGGCGATCTCCTGTTGTGAGGCAGGGGACGTGCAGATCCTTCGGTGGTGGTGTGGCAGCGTGGGTCCTTGGGTCGGAGGGCTATGACATCACTTCCTGGGGATGCTGGTGCGTAGAACGGCGACGCGTTGCGGAGCATGCGCTCCTTCTTCAGGCCGTACGGGGGCCATTTTGGATGTGGGTATTTATGCCCTTAGATCATGGGCTAAGTTACAGAGGCTCAGCAGGGACAATTTTATACAAAGCGGAGCGGCAGAAAGACATGGGGAAAACGAAAGACAGACAAGTGATGCACAGCTAGGGATGGAATGATACTGCTAAAGGGAAGGAAGAAGGGGGGGGGGGGGGCGGAATAAACACAATATGGGAAACCAAGAGGGGGAGGGGGGGGGGGGGGAAGGGGAGGAAAGGAAGGGGGAAGAAGGAGGGAAGGAATATCCTGGGGACAATATATTGGGAGTATATACTGAAGCATTTGTGATATTTGGATTGCGGTAATAGTTATGGTAATAATTATGATACTATAATTGTTATAAAAAAATTATTATAAAAATATATTAAATATATTTCAAAAATTATATTAAGAATATGCTTTAAGATATATATATATACATATATCTGACCAGTTTGATAAAAAAGGTTTGTTAAAAAGTTTATTAAAAAGTTAATTAAAAATTGTTGATTAATAGATCAAGGATTTGGAATAGTGGATAGAAATTTACAAGAAGGATCCTTGGATCAGAGGATTAGGTGTCTAACGGCCCATTTACTAATATAGAGATCCAATGATGGATACAACAATATTAGTAGTAGTAAAAGTAAAAATTGCATATACCTATATGCATATACGCATATAAACGTGCACGCACGTATGCATACGTACGCACATGCAAATACATACACACGCACAAAAAAACGGTGGGTGTGTACGGTAAAGGTCAATTGACTATGTGGGCATATTAGGATGTTTGTAGTGATTACTTACTTTTGGAGTTATATAGGATGGGGAGGTATGTCGAGGAAGATGAGAAGGACCACTGGAGGATGAGATGGAAAACCTGGGCAAAAAATGATCAAGTTAATAACTGAGGTCAATAATATGTGAACGTTAAAAAGGGAGATGGGAGATGGGCTACAGCAGCACATTAATTTCGATTTCTTCGTTCAGGCCCCCAGGAGAGAGCGTTCCAAGGGAATATATCCAAAAGGTCTCTCTCTGGCAAAGTCGCTTGAAACGCTCTGTCCTGGGCAGTGTGTCTGGGATGGACTCTATTACCCACACCTTGAGTCCTGACGAAGATTTATTATGGAATTCTGCGAAGTGCCTTGGGACGCTGTGTTTATCCTTGCCTTTTTCAACAAGGCGGCGGTGTTCACCAAATCGCTTTCTGAGTGGCCTGATGGTTCGTCCCACATAGAAGAGTCCACACGGACAGGTCAAACAGTATATGACATATTCGGATGAGCAGTTGTAGAAATGTTTGATAGGGTATGTTTTACCTTTGATGGTGAATTGTGTTTGTCCGTGTTGTACATGGGAACAGGTTAAGCACAGAATTTTCCGACACTGGAACATCCCTATGAGGGGGATGAGACAGAGGGTGTTGGTGGGGTGGGTAGGGGCGGATTTGAGTTTGCTTGGGGCAATCAGATTTTTAATGTTGGTGGATTTTCTGTAAGAAACTTTGGGTGTGGAAGGAATGGCAGATTTTAAGTGTGGGTCCTCCAACAAGATGGACCAGTGTTTTTGAAGGATTTGTTCCATACTTCTGTATTTTGTATGAAACTGTGTGGTGAATCGTAGGGGTTGGGGCGGTGGACTCTGTGGGTGGGACGGAACATGGGGAACATTGGAGTTGTATTGTTGGAGGTAGTGTGAGTGGGCTTGTTTGACCAAAGGTGAGGGGTAATCTTTGTCCAAGAATTTTTGGGCCAAGAGAGCACTTTGCTCACAGTAGTCGTCTTGTTTGGTGCAATTCCGTTTTAGGCGGCAAAACTGGCTTTTAGGAATGTTTGAGATCCACCTGGGGTGATGGCAGCTCTGGTAGTGCAAGAAAGAATTTCCAGCAGTGGGTTTTGTGTAGTTCTTTGCTAGAATATTGTGGTCTTGATGATATAGGGTGAGGTCCAAGAATGCCAATTCGGCCGAATCGCATACTGAGGTGAAGGATAAGTTGAAGGGGTTTTGGTTGCAATGGTGTACGAATTGAGTGAAAGTGGATTGGGGACCATCCCATATGACTATGATGTCATCAATATAGCGGGCATAAAATATGATGTGTTGGGTGAAGGGGTTATTGTGCCAGATGTACTGGGCTTCCCAATACCCCATGGTGAGGTTGGCATAGCTGGGGGCAAAATTAGCCCCCATAGCTGTGCCGGTGACTTGGAGATAAAAATCTCCATTGAATTCAAAGTAGTTCCGGGTGAGGCAAAATTGGGTGGCATCCAGAATGAATTGGGCTTGTTGGGGATTGATCGTGGGGTCTGCAGATAGGAAATGTGTGACTGCCCTAAGGCCAACCTGATGGGGAATGGAAGTGTATAGGGAATTGACATCCAGTGAGGCCCACATGTAGGTAGGCTCCCAGGAATAGTGACTGAGTAGGTCGAGCAAATACACGCCATCTCTGATATATGAGGGGAGGTTTTGTGCTAGGGGTTGTAGAAAATGGTCAATGTATTGGGAAAATGGACTGGTAATGCTATCCATGGCGGCTACGATGGGGCGGCCTGGTGGATGGTTGCTGTCTTTGTGAATTTTGGGTATGTGGTAAAAATATGGAGTGGAGAAGAAGTCTCTGTTAAAAAATGAAAATTCTTGTTTATTGATTAGCCCATCTTCCTTTGCATCTTTGGCAAGGGATAGGGCCTCTGCTTGGAATTTGGGGAGAGGGTCTTGTGGGAGAGGGCGGTATGTTGTGGTGTCTGAGAGGAGACGGAGGGCTTCCTGGATATAGTCAGCTCGATTTTGTACCACTATTCCGCCACCTTTGTCAGCGGTTTTTATTACCAATTCTTGGCTCTGAGTGAGGTGTTTGAGGGCTAATTTTTCATTTTGATTAAGATTGGACGCTTGGGCATGGGAGGGATTTTTGGAGTGTTTGCACATTTTAAGGATGTCTGCGTATACTACCTGGTAAAAGGTCTGCAGATATGGACCTTTGGACTGGGTGGGGTTAAAAACTGATTTGGGTCTGAATGATGTATATCGAACGGGAGGGGATGAGGATGGATGGAGGGTGAATGGTATGAGGTCCTCATCCTCATGATCTATGTGCAGTTCTTCTAGTATTTGAAGGGCCAGTGTATCTAAGGAGGAATTGGGCTCTGGTGTGGATGGGGGGGGGGATGGGTGTGGAGTAGGGCAAGGTTGTGTCTTGGAAGATAACATGTTGTAATGTCGTTTGAGGGTGAGGTTTCTGATAAATCTATTGAGGTCTTTGAACAAGGTAAATTGGTTTGGTGGGGTGGCAGGGGCAAAGTTTAAACCCCTATTAAGTAGAGAAATTTCTCCAGGAGATAATGGATGGGTAGATAGGTTGTATATTTTTACAGTGTCTGTAGTTTTGCTCTTTTGTTTATTTCTGTGTCTTCCCCCCCGCTTTCCTCTGTATCTAGTTTTCTTTTGTTTGTTAGAGGGGTCAGCGCAAGCAGGGGGGGTTGTCCTAAAAAATGGTCTGTAGGGAGGCCACTGATGGGTTTGTCCATGGACTGGAGTGGTGGTTTAGTGGAACAGGGTGTATTAGGGGAGATGGCAGTGTCCACACTGCTGGAGATGGACTGGGACGTTGGGATGGGACCAGTGTTAGGGGATGTGGGTGTGGTGATTGTACTAACAGAGCTGCCATTGGCTGATGTAGTGGTTGGTGTGTCAACTGCTGTACTTGTGGTTATGTTGGGGGTTTCAGTTGTGGAAAGACTATTGGGAATCTTGGGTTTGGATAGTGTGGTTCTGATTCTTTTTTCTCTTTTGGGTTTCGGGGTAGGGGCTGAGGGGCATTTGTCTGAAGTCCGCAATTTGGTCAAGTTGGGGCATAAGGGGGGTATGTGGGAAACAGGGGGTGGGCCACGGAGGAGGGGGAGGACTCCCAATAGGGGGAGGGGAGGACAGGGGGGGCCAGAAGGCGTGGGACCGCCGGGGACCTGGGGGGGTTTTGGGCCATGGTTGGATGAAGTAGGGTGTTTGTTTCGTTTCCAATTGAATACTTTTTGATGGTTGTAGTCATCAAGGTCTCTTCTGATTTTGTTTAGTTTAGTGCGTAATAATAGATCCTCGTCTTTTTTTGTGTGTAATTTTAGAGTGGAGAGCCAGTTGGTTGGGACATGTGGGACGTATTGGGTAAGGTTGGATATGTGTTGGAGAATGCTAGAGAGAGTTTCTTTGTACTTAAATTCTCTTTGCTGGGAAATGATCTGCATCCATTTCCGTGTGCAAAACTCGGAAATGTGGGACCATTCTTTTCCTAAATCTGGGTTGAGAAAGGAGCATGTTTTGAGGATGCGTAGGCCACGGGGGGAGAAATTTTGGGATATGTAGTGTTCTAAGAAGAACTTGTCCCACCAATGGTGGATAGCTGTGGAAATGAGACGTTCGATTTTCCACCCAACACATCATATTTTATGCCCGCTATATTGATGACATCATAGTCATATGGGATGGTCCCCAATCCACTTTCACTCAATTCGTACACCATTGCAACCAAAACCCCTTCAACTTATCCTTCACCTCAGTATGCGATTCGGCCGAATTGGCATTCTTGGACCTCACCCTATATCATCAAGACCACAATATTCTAGCAAAGAACTACACAAAACCCACTGCTGGAAATTCTTTCTTGCACTACCAGAGCTGCCATCACCCCAGGTGGATCTCAAACATTCCTAAAAGCCAGTTTTGCCGCCTAAAACGGAATTGCACCAAACAAGACGACTACTGTGAGCAAAGTGCTCTCTTGGCCCAAAAATTCTTGGACAAAGATTACCCCTCACCTTTGGTCAAACAAGCCCACTCACACTACCTCCAACAATACAACTCCAATGTTCCCCATGTTCCGTCCCACCCACAGAGTCCACCGCCCCAACCCCTACGATTCACCACACAGTTTCATACAAAATACAGAAGTATGGAACAAATCCTTCAAAAACACTGGTCCATCTTGTTGGAGGACCCACACTTAAAATCTGCCATTCCTTCCACACCCAAAGTTTCTTACAGAAAATCCACCAACATTAAAAATCTGATTGCCCCAAGCAAACTCAAATCCGCCCCTACCCACCCCACCAACACCCTCTGTCTCATCCCCCTCATAGGGATGTTCCAGTGTCGGAAAATTCTGTGCTTAACCTGTTCCCATGTACAACACGGACAAACACAATTCACCATCAAAGGTAAAACATACCCTATCAAACATTTCTACAACTGCTCATCCGAATATGTCATATACTGTTTGACCTGTCCGTGTGGACTCTTCTATGTGGGACGAACCATCAGGCCACTCAGAAAGCGATTTGGTGAACACCGCCGCCTTGTTGAAAAAGGCAAGGATAAACACAGCGTCCCAAGGCACTTCGCAGAATTCCATAATAAATCTTCGTCAGGACTCAAGGTGTGGGTAATAGAGTCCATCCCAGACACACTGCCCAGGACAGAGCGTTTCAAGCGACTTTGCCAGAGAGAGACCTTTTGGATATATTCCCTTGGAACGCTCTCTCCTGGGGGCCTGAACGAAGAAATCGAAATTAATGTGCTGCTGTAGCCCATCTCCCATCTCCCTTTTTAACGTTCACATATTATTGACCTCAGTTATTAACTTGATCATTTTTTGCCCAGGTTTTCCATCTCATCCTCCAGTGGTCCTTCTCATCTTCCTCGACATACCTCCCCATCCTATATAACTCCAAAAGTAAGTAATCACTACAAACATCCTAATATGCCCACATAGTCAATTGACCTTTACCGTACACACCCACCGTTTTTTTGTGCGTGTGTATGTATTTGCATGTGCGTACGTATGCATACGTGCGTGCACGTTTATATGCGTATATGCATATAGGTATATGCAATTTTTACTTTTACTACTACTAATATTGTTGTATCCATCATTGGATCTCTATATTAGTAAATGGGCCGTTAGACACCTAATCCTCTGATCCAAGGATCCTTCTTGTAAATTTCTATCCACTATTCCAAATCCTTGATCTATTAATCAACAATTTTTAATTAACTTTTTAATAAACTTTTTAACAAACCTTTTTTATCAAACTGGTCAGATATATGTATATATATATATCTTAAAGCATATTCTTAATATAATTTTTGAAATATATTTAATATATTTTTATAATAATTTTTTTATAACAATTATAGTATCATAATTATTACCATAACTATTACCGCAATCCAAATATCACAAATGCTTCAGTATATACTCCCAATATATTGTCCCCAGGATATTCCTTCCCTCCTTCTTCCCCCTTCCTTTCCTCCCCTTCCCCCCCCCCCCCCCTCCCCCTCTTGGTTTCCCATATTGTGTTTATTCCGCCCCCCCCCCCCCCTTCTTCCTTCCCTTTAGCAGTATCATTCCATCCCTAGCTGTGCATCACTTGTCTGTCTTTCGTTTTCCCCATGTCTTTCTGCCGCTCCGCTTTGTATAAAATTGTCCCTGCTGAGCCTCTGTAACTTAGCCCATGATCTAAGGGCATAAATACCCACATCCAAAATGGCCCCCGTACGGCCTGAAGAAGGAGCGCATGCTCCGCAACGCGTCGCCGTTCTACGCACCAGCATCCCCAGGAAGTGATGTCATAGCCCTCCGACCCAAGGACCCACGCTGCCACACCACCACCGAAGGATCTGCACGTCCCCTGCCTCACAACAGGAGATCGCCGCTCATCCCCCACAGCGTCAGCTCCACAAAGGGATCCGGAATGACACCCTGGATGAATAGCGCCCAGATGCCCTGAACTATCTGAGATGCCTGTTTTTAACGCACGTTTGTGAGTAATACTCTTTTAAATTGCCAATAAATCAACTGCATTGCTACACTTAGATTGGCGCTTGGTCTTCTCTCTCTTTTTGTCTTGGATTTATACAGGGTTGCTTCACCCTACAAAGCCTGCAGCCATCAAAGTGTCTAGCAATTCCACTGGACTCTATCATCTGCAAATTTGCCCATATCTAGATTATCGCAGCAGCTCGTGCAATCCGATTGCGCCAATCTCCCCCCCCCTTTTTTTCTGCATGAACTAAGAAGTACATTTTGTGCAGCATCGGATACAGAACTGCTCCCTTATAGTCCACCACCCCTCAGAACTTTTCACTCATACCAGATACCCCCCCCCCTGTGTTTTTTTCCCCCCCCTCCCTCTGGTATATGGACAAAATTCATATGATTATATATGATTGTAAATGATTGTCATTGTTACATTGCTCATATTGTACAAAGCCTGTTTGTTTTTCATGTAGTTCATGTTCCTTTCTCTCTGCATCACCCACCCCCCTACAGCAGCCCCATCTCTGTGCTCATCCATCCATCCATCCATCCTCACCCCCATCCCCGTGGTTTCTCTTCCCCCCCCTTTCCCCCCCCCCCCTCCCCCCCTCCTGCTCCTCGTCAACATGGAGTTCATACAACAGGTAGAATCAGCCAAATACCAAACCCTAGAGGAACTCTATGCACTATTCCCCAATCATTTTTTTTGCCCACAATACAACATACCCACAGACAAACTACAAGGCAGCTGTCACACGTTTAGGAAAATCGAACGTCTCATTTCCACAGCTATCCACCATTGGTGGGACAAGTTCTTCTTAGAACACTACATATCCCAAAATTTCTCCCCCCGTGGCCTACGCATCCTCAAAACATGCTCCTTTCTCAACCCAGATTTAGGAAAAGAATGGTCCCACATTTCCGAGTTTTGCACACGGAAATGGATGCAGATCATTTCCCAGCAAAGAGAATTTAAGTACAAAGAAACTCTCTCTAGCATTCTCCAACACATATCCAACCTTACCCAATACGTCCCACATGTCCCAACCAACTGGCTCTCCACTCTAAAATTACACACAAAAAAAGACGAGGATCTATTATTACGCACTAAACTAAACAAAATCAGAAGAGACCTTGATGACTACAACCATCAAAAAGTATTCAATTGGAAACGAAACAAACACCCTACTTCATCCAACCATGGCCCAAAACCCCCCCAGGTCCCCGGCGGTCCCACGCCTTCTGGCCCCCCCTGTCCTCCCCTCCCCCTATTGGGAGTCCTCCCCCTCCTCCGTGGCCCACCCCCTGTTTCCCACATACCCCCCTTATGCCCCAACTTGACCAAATTGCGGACTTCAGACAAATGCCCCTCAGCCCCTACCCCGAAACCCAAAAGAGAAAAAAGAATCAGAACCACACTATCCAAACCCAAGATTCCCAATAGTCTTTCCACAACTGAAACCCCCAACATAACCACAAGTACAGCAGTTGACACACCAACCACTACATCAGCCAATGGCAGCTCTGTTAGTACAATCACCACACCCACATCCCCTAACACTGGTCCCATCCCAACGTCCCAGTCCATCTCCAGCAGTGTGGACACTGCCATCTCCCCTAATACACCCTGTTCCACTAAACCACCACTCCAGTCCATGGACAAACCCATCAGTGGCCTCCCTACAGACCATTTTTTAGGACAACCCCCCCTGCTTGCGCTGACCCCTCTAACAAACAAAAGAAAACTAGATACAGAGGAAAGCGGGGGGGAAGACACAGAAATAAACAAAAGAGCAAAACTACAGACACTGTAAAAATATACATCCTATCTACCCATCCATTATCTCCTGGAGAAATTTCTCTACTTAATAGGGGTTTAAACTTTGCCCCTGCCACCCCACCAAACCAATTTACCTTGTTCAAAGACCTCAATAGATTTATCAGAAACCTCACCCTCAAACGACATTACAACATGTTATCTTCCAAGACACAACCTTGCCCTACTCCACACCCATCCCCCCCCCCATCCACACCAGAGCCCAATTCCTCCTTAGATACACTGGCCCTTCAAATACTAGAAGAACTGCACATAGATCATGAGGATGAGGACCTCATACCATTCACCCTCCATCCATCCTCATCCCCTCCCGTTCGATATACATCATTCAGACCCAAATCAGTTTTTAACCCCACCCAGTCCAAAGGTCCATATCTGCAGACCTTTTACCAGGTAGTATACGCAGACATCCTTAAAATGTGCAAACACTCCAAAAATCCCTCCCATGCCCAAGCGTCCAATCTTAATCAAAATGAAAAATTAGCCCTCAAACACCTCACTCAGAGCCAAGAATTGGTAATAAAAACCGCTGACAAAGGTGGCGGAATAGTGGTACAAAATCGAGCTGACTATATCCAGGAAGCCCTCCGTCTCCTCTCAGACACCACAACATACCGCCCTCTCCCACAAGACCCTCTCCCCAAATTCCAAGCAGAGGCCCTATCCCTTGCCAAAGATGCAAAGGAAGATGGGCTAATCAATAAACAAGAATTTTCATTTTTTAACAGAGACTTCTTCTCCACTCCATATTTTTACCACATACCCAAAATTCACAAAGACAGCAACCATCCACCAGGCCGCCCCATCGTAGCCGCCATGGATAGCATTACCAGTCCATTTTCCCAATACATTGACCATTTTCTACAACCCCTAGCACAAAACCTCCCCTCATATATCAGAGATGGCGTGTATTTGCTCGACCTACTCAGTCACTATTCCTGGGAGCCTACCTACATGTGGGCCTCACTGGATGTCAATTCCCTATACACTTCCATTCCCCATCAGGTTGGCCTTAGGGCAGTCACACATTTCCTATCTGCAGACCCCACGATCAATCCCCAACAAGCCCAATTCATTCTGGATGCCACCCAATTTTGCCTCACCCGGAACTACTTTGAATTCAATGGAGATTTTTATCTCCAAGTCACCGGCACAGCTATGGGGGCTAATTTTGCCCCCAGCTATGCCAACCTCACCATGGGGTATTGGGAAGCCCAGTACATCTGGCACAATAACCCCTTCACCCAACACATCATATTTTATGCCCGCTATATTGATGACATCATAGTCATATGGGATGGTCCCCAATCCACTTTCACTCAATTCGTACACCATTGCAACCAAAACCCCTTCAACTTATCCTTCACCTCAGTATGCGATTCGGCCGAATTGGCATTCTTGGACCTCACCCTATATCATCAAGACCACAATATTCTAGCAAAGAACTACACAAAACCCACTGCTGGAAATTCTTTCTTGCACTACCAGAGCTGCCATCACCCCAGGTGGATCTCAAACATTCCTAAAAGCCAGTTTTGCCGCCTAAAACGGAATTGCACCAAACAAGACGACTACTGTGAGCAAAGTGCTCTCTTGGCCCAAAAATTCTTGGACAAAGATTACCCCTCACCTTTGGTCAAACAAGCCCACTCACACTACCTCCAACAATACAACTCCAATGTTCCCCATGTTCCGTCCCACCCACAGAGTCCACCGCCCCAACCCCTACGATTCACCACACAGTTTCATACAAAATACAGAAGTATGGAACAAATCCTTCAAAAACACTGGTCCATCTTGTTGGAGGACCCACACTTAAAATCTGCCATTCCTTCCACACCCAAAGTTTCTTACAGAAAATCCACCAACATTAAAAATCTGATTGCCCCAAGCAAACTCAAATCCGCCCCTACCCACCCCACCAACACCCTCTGTCTCATCCCCCTCATAGGGATGTTCCAGTGTCGGAAAATTCTGTGCTTAACCTGTTCCCATGTACAACACGGACAAACACAATTCACCATCAAAGGTAAAACATACCCTATCAAACATTTCTACAACTGCTCATCCGAATATGTCATATACTGTTTGACCTGTCCGTGTGGACTCTTCTATGTGGGACGAACCATCAGGCCACTCAGAAAGCGATTTGGTGAACACCGCCGCCTTGTTGAAAAAGGCAAGGATAAACACAGCGTCCCAAGGCACTTCGCAGAATTCCATAATAAATCTTCGTCAGGACTCAAGGTGTGGGTAATAGAGTCCATCCCAGACACACTGCCCAGGACAGAGCGTTTCAAGCGACTTTGCCAGAGAGAGACCTTTTGGATATATTCCCTTGGAACGCTCTCTCCTGGGGGCCTGAACGAAGAAATCGAAATTAATGTGCTGCTGTAGCCCATCTCCCATCTCCCTTTTTAACGTTCACATATTATTGACCTCAGTTATTAACTTGATCATTTTTTGCCCAGGTTTTCCATCTCATCCTCCAGTGGTCCTTCTCATCTTCCTCGACATACCTCCCCATCCTATATAACTCCAAAAGTAAGTAATCACTACAAACATCCTAATATGCCCACATAGTCAATTGACCTTTACCGTACACACCCACCGTTTTTTTGTGCGTGTGTATGTATTTGCATGTGCGTACGTATGCATACGTGCGTGCACGTTTATATGCGTATATGCATATAGGTATATGCAATTTTTACTTTTACTACTACTAATATTGTTGTATCCATCATTGGATCTCTATATTAGTAAATGGGCCGTTAGACACCTAATCCTCTGATCCAAGGATCCTTCTTGTAAATTTCTATCCACTATTCCAAATCCTTGATCTATTAATCAACAATTTTTAATTAACTTTTTAATAAACTTTTTAACAAACCTTTTTTATCAAACTGGTCAGATATATGTATATATATATATCTTAAAGCATATTCTTAATATAATTTTTGAAATATATTTAATATATTTTTATAATAATTTTTATAATAATTTTTTTATAACAATTATAGTATCATAATTATTACCATAACTATTACCGCAATCCAAATATCACAAATGCTTCAGTATATACTCCCAATATATTGTCCCCAGGATATTCCTTCCCTCCTTCTTCCCCCTTCCTTTCCTCCCCTTCCCCCCCCCCCTCCCCCTCTTGGTTTCCCATATTGTGTTTATTCCGCCCCCCCCCCCCCTTCTTCCTTCCCTTTAGCAGTATCATTCCATCCCTAGCTGTGCATCACTTGTCTGTCTTTCGTTTTCCCCATGTCTTTCTGCCGCTCCGCTTTGTATAAAATTGTCCCTGCTGAGCCTCTGTAACTTAGCCCATGATCTAAGGGCATAAATACCCACATCCAAAATGGCCCCCGTACGGCCTGAAGAAGGAGCGCATGCTCCGCAACGCGTCGCCGTTCTACGCACCAGCATCCCCAGGAAGTGATGTCATAGCCCTCCGACCCAAGGACCCACGCTGCCACACCACCACCGAAGGATCTGCACGTCCCCTGCCTCACAACAGGAGATCGCCGCTCATCCCCCACAGCGTCAGCTCCACAAAGGGATCCGGAATGACACCCTGGATGAATAGCGCCCAGATGCCCTGAACTATCTGAGATGCCTGTTTTTAACGCACGTTTGTGAGTAATACTCTTTTAAATTGCCAATAAATCAACTGCATTGCTACACTTAGATTGGCGCTTGGTCTTCTTCTCTCTCTTTTTGTCTTGGATTTATACAGGGTTGCTTCACCCTACAAAGCCTGCAGCCATCAAAGTGTCTAGCAATTCCACTGGACTCTATCATCTGCAAATTTGCCCATATCTAGATTATCGCAGCAGCTCGTGCAATCCGATTGCGCCAATCTCCCCCCCCCTTTTTTTCTGCATCGATTATACAGCAGGCACAGCTGAGTGCCCGACAAATGTGAGTTGATCTGCCTTTCTCTAATAAAGCATACCCTCATTAGTAAGCGGAGAGCACTAGATTTCTTCATCTGTTTTCTATATGTCCCGGGATCCCTCGAGGTGCAATATAGTGTGGCTCTTTCCTGGAAGTCTGATCCATGATACATGTGATTGCTGGCCCGTTTGGGTCCTTCAGAAAGGTGAGAGGCTGATTCACCTGGTGGAGGGATTCACTATATTGGTGATTACAAGTTGTTTTCATCACTGGATTTTCTTCATCTGAACACGGGACACTCTTTATATCATTTTATTGGAAGCACACACATTGCTATGTGCCTTATGAACTGGATATGATTTATTGTCATCACTTTTTGATTTTATATTTCTGGCGCATCACATTTTTGTATGACTCATATATACTCATCCGTCTTTCTATGAAAGTATTATCAATGTAGCTATTAAGCTAATAACCAGTCCGACTACATACATAGACTAATCAGGGCTCGAGAAAAGACTAAGGCAAACACAGAAAAAAAGGAAAGATAGAAAAAAGGAAAAAATGAGGGGGGGGGGAGTGAAGAGAGGCAGATAATGAGGGAGGGGAAAGGGTGGATGGGGTCAATTAGGGTAGAAAACATTGAGGAATGTAGCTTAAGACAGTTTCCACAAGATAGAGTGAGAACTAAGGGTGGAGGAAATTATTGTATATGCAGGGAAGGTTGGAGATTTCACCTGATGATTTAGAGCCCTGGAAAGAGACCCTGTCTTGTCTCTATAGATATAAAACTGTTGCTGTTCCATTGAAAGTAAGGGGTTCATGTTTTCTCACCCCCTGGATCACTTCTTCCTAATTGAAAAGCTTACATAACAGTCTCTTGCTGGGTCTGTGTCTCACTGCCATGGTTTTAGTACCTGGTGGGCTTTTTACTTACCTAGGTGGATGCAGCATCAATTCGATGCTGCATCTGTCCCCCGCCGGCTCTAAGACTGAGAACCAAGCAATCAAAGACTGCTGATTCTCAGAGCTTCACGAGCAGAGAGCTGGTGACTGTCAGTCACCGCTCTCTGCTCTGCCCCGCCCCCCCTCCATGCTCACTGGAGCACTGGGCTGAGGAGGGGGCTCAAGCAACCGGCTTAGGGTCTTATGGGCTCCCTGAGAGGCTGAGTTGGGTGCCAGTCCAGGCATGTGAACTTTATTGTCGCAGTCTTGCCCCAGCCTGGACCAGCTCTGTGACGTCAGGCAACAACGGGCTTCAGCCCATTTTCTGCTAAAAATGGGTCACAGGAGTGCACAACAAACTGCACTCCTGTGATCAACAGAAGTACAGCCAAATTGGCTTTGGCTGTACTTCTCTTTTAAGTAGTTGTATAAGTTGTAAGTTATGTTGAGAGATCACTTGTTCTAGCTCTCACAGAGACAAATAATGGAGGGCTTCTGCTTTCCACACTACTCTGAGTCTGGCTGCCACCAAGTGGATGTCTGATTTTAGATCTGAGATGGCCACAAAATAGACAATCAAAAGAAATCAGGAATTTGCGGCAAAACTTCACCTTTATTTATCCTTCATGCAAAAGACATCACAGACAGTGAGGGGTGTAGTAAAAAAACTGACACATTTTGAGGTTATGAGTAATCCCTAGCCACAGCGCGAAATGCATCAACTTTTAGTGTACTCCGCACTATTTGAGATGTCTTTTGCATGAAGGATCAACTAAGGTGAACTGTTGCAGTGAATTCTGAATTTCTTTCTATTGTATATCTGCAGATGAGCTGTGCTAACACCTTCACCTAAACCCTGGCTAGGCTGTGGATGGATGGCTAATGTGCTCACCTGGAGTAGCTTTCTCTTTGATGGCCACAGATAGCACATTCCTAATGTCCGCTACCACTGTGTAGGTCACACATTTTCAGCATTTGTAAAAAATAATTCAGAATATAGAATGTGTGACTGTAGTGATGCTTAAATATCTCAGGAAAACATAGACATGAATATTAAAAAAACAACTTATGATTTTATACAGTACAAAAAAGTTAAAATGTTTATATTTTGGGAACAATTTAGGAACATATACAGATTAAAATGTATACCAGACACTCCCAACTTATTTGTCCACCATACCCATTGATACAGGCAAAAGTTGTACAATACATACTACCAATGACAATTCTATGGCAATGAGGCTAAGAATAAGCTCAACTCTGTACAGTGGCACTATAAAAAATCTGAAGGAATCTCAACGCATTTCACTGCTACTTCTTCATCTGGAGATTGAAGATAATAATTAAACAAATTATAGTTTAACGAAATCTTGTAGTATAGACATAGAAAAAAGGAGGATTACTCACAACTGCTATAACAAGCCTTGGGGCACCAAATGCAGTCACCACGAGGGAGGCACACATCTCCAGCATGATAAATACGGTACCTCATCACGTTATTATAAAAGGGGAACTATCCCCTGTCATACATGTCTGAAACAATATATCATTAAAGTAACAGTAAAGGGAAAATTTAAAAACAAAAAATGTGTTATGCGTACATGCTCAGTCCAATGGTCTTGCACAGAGCAGTCCCATCCTCCTCTACTCCTGCCCCCCCCCCCCCCCCTGCACACTGAATTCCCCCATGGCAAACCGCTTGCTTCGGGGGTACTCATATGGGCTCAAACCCAACCACTAATGTGTCTCAGTTATATCCATCTATTCTTCAGCTTTATGTCCCTCTTTCAGTTTCACCTCTCCAATTTCAACATAGTGTTGCAATGCTGATGCACTTTAGTCCAATGGGATACTTGTTATGGAACTCTGAGAAGTGTGAGAACAAATTATGTGTTATGAGATCCTTCTTTATATTTCTGATATGTTCATTAATTTTAACTTGGAGTGCCTGAGTGGTTCTACTCACATACTGCAAATCACATGGGCACTCCAACATATAGACTACATCCCTTGAATGGCAAGAAACAAAAGCCCCTATATCAAACCTTTCCCCAGTGGATTTAAAATGGAAATAAATACTTTTATCCTATTGAAATCATTCAATTAACAAACATTACACCTCTTACAGGAAAATTATTTATTTTTGATACCTTGCTTACATTTCTGACCATATTAAAGTCCAGAATGTTTCTCAGGGTTGAAGCCTACATGCACATTATCAAGGGGTTCTTTGGTAATATTAGACTCAGTGTCTTATCTTTCATTAGAACAATATGGGACAATAGTTTTTGAAATATGTATTTTGTTTCCTTATGCTGTGAGGAATATCCTGTAATGAAAGCAAAATCAAATCTATTCATCATTTTCCCTTTGGCCTCTGCTTCTTTATTAGAAAGTCTTTCCTGCTCAAATTATCAACCAGCTTTATATCCCGTTCCAATTCAGAATTCTCAAACCCCTTTTCCTGGAGCCTCTCTTTGGTACTAGATGTTATAATCAATTACTTCATCACAATTTCTTCTTGTCCGGACAAACTGTCCCTTGAGGATATTTTCAGTCCAAGAGGGATGGTGGCAGCTCCTCTTAGAGATATATCCATTCCTGTCCAGTGTTTTAGAATAAGAATTAGTATGCAAGTCGTTTTCCATTCCAAAAATACGTAGTTTAAGAAAGTTAACTGTTTTCTTGTTACTATCAAAGGTCAATTGTATACCCCTATTATTATTATTATTATTATTATTATTATTATTATTATTGTGTTTGGAAATAAAATTCCCCAGAGATGCCCTATACCCCTCCCAGATAAATAAAACTTTGGGTTTTGGTGAGTCAACCAATGTAATTACTGTACATGGGCACAAAAGCTCTTGTGTGTTTCAAGGTGTTATACATGTCCCTCTCTCATTGAAGCCAATTTTATAGTTCTTTCAAGCTGGTACCTAGCCACCTCTGGACTCTCAATAATATTTTCTGGTTATCTTTCCTATGTTTTTTGGAAATTTCGACATCAGGACACTGTTTTTCAAAATCAAAAAACTTCTAGAATGGGATCTGTGCACTTATATGGAAAGTTACAGGCTTCTGAATTCCAAGAGACCCTAAAACAGCACTTAACATTTATTCTTGGTATCTCACAATGTACTCAATCTTTTGTATGCACTTAGAAGCCAAAATCTCAATAGCTGGAGCTTGAAACTCCCAAAGTAGCTCTCCCTTTTGTTTAAGAATAAGATCTCATGGGTCTTGACACATGAGAAACTTACTAACATACTAATGGACAAATACCAGCAATTTAAGAGCACCTGAGAACCATCGATAGAATTCATACAAGAACAGACACAACCATGACAAGTCATTCCTATTTGAAATCTATCCGGAACACTCAACTTTTCTCTTTTTTTCTTTCCTTATTTCCCAACTTCTCCAATTTAATGTTAATTCTGAATATATTTCTAACTAACGCTTGACCCAATTTAAATGAAGTTCTCTCCATGACACATCATACAACTCATAGAATTTATTGTAGCCATTACAGTGCATCTGAAACTTATTCACAGTGCTTCACTTTTTCCGCATTTTGTTATGTTACAGCCTCATTCCAAAACTGATTAAATGTATTATTTTCCTCAAAATTCTACAAACAATATCCCATAATGAGAATGCGAAAGAAGTTTGTTTGAAATCTTTGCAAATTTATTAAAAATAAAAACTGAAAAAACCCATGTACATAAGTATTCCCAGCCTTTGCCATGACACTCAAAATTGAGCTCAGGTGCAACTTGTTTCCACTGATCATCCTTGAGATGTTTCTACAACTTGATTGGAGTCCACCTGTGGTAAATTCTGTTGATTGGAGATGATTTGGATAGGCACACACCTGTCTATATAAGGTCCCACAGTTAACAGTGCATGCCAGAGCACAAACCAAGCCATGAAGTCAAAGGAATTGTCTGTGGACCACAGAAACAGGATTGTATCGAGGCACACATTTTGGGAAGGGTACAGATAAAATTCTGCAGCATTGCAGGTCCCAATGACCACAGTTGCCTCCATCATCCATAAATGGATGAGGTTTGAAACCATCAGAACTCTTTCTAGAGTGGGCCGCCCAGCCACACTGAGTGATCAGGGAGGATGGCCTTAGTCAGGAAGGTTACCGAGAACTCAATGGTCACTCTGACAGAGCTCCAGCGTTTCTCTGTGGAGAGAGGGGAACCTTCCAGAAGAACAACAATCTCCGCAGCACTCCACCAATCAAGCCTGTATGGTAGAATGGCTAATGGTAGACAGAAGCCACTCCTCAGTAAAATGCACATGACAGTCTGCCTGGAGTTTGCCAAAAGGCACCTGAAGGACTCTCAGGCCATGAGAAAAAAATTCTCTAATCTGATGAAACAAAGATTGAACTCTTTGGCCTTAATGGCAAGCGTCATGTCTGGAGGAAACCAGCCACCGCTCATCACCTTGCCAATACCATCCTTACAGTGAAGCATTGTGGCGGCCGCATCATTCTGTGGGGATGTTTTTAAACAGCAGGAAGTAGGAGACTAGTCAGGATTGAGGGAAAGATGAATGCAGCAATATACAAAAACATCCTTGATGAAATCCTGATCCAGAGTGCTCTGGACCTCAGACCAGGACGAAGGTTCATCTTCCAACAGGACAACGACCCTAAGCACACAGCCAAGATAACAAAGGAGTGGCTATGGGAGAACTCTGTAAATGTCCTTAAGTGGCCTAGCCAGAGCCCAGACTTGAACCTGATTGAACATCTGGAGGGATCTAAAAAATGGCTGTGCACCGACGCTCCCCATCCAACCTGATGGAGCTTGAGAGGTCCTGCAAAGAACAATGGGAGAAACTGACCAAAAACAGGTGTGTCAAGTTTGTAGCATCATACTCATACATCAAGACTTGAGGCTGCAATTGGTGCCAAAGGTGTTTCACCAAAGTATTGAGCAGAGGCTGTGATACTTATGTACATGAGATTTTTTTTTGTAATAAATTTGCAAAGACTTCAAACAAACTTTTTTTATGTTGTCATCATGGGGTATTGTTTGTAGAATTTTGAAGAAAATAATGAATTTAATCCATTTTGGAATAAGGCTGTAACATAACAAAATGTGGAAAAATGAAGCACTGTGAATACTTTCTAAGGAACTCTTATACTGTTGTATGCAAAGATGAATAATGCTGACTCAGTTATTGTTGTGCAAATTTACTGTAAAAAAAAACAATAAAAATTGGTAAAAGAGTTTATAAATTAAAGTTTTATAGCGTCTCTTATCCTTTTATATAGTGTTTACTGTGGAAGTTACATTTTTTAAAACATCCTGCTTATGGTATACAGCTGAAGTAAGCTCAGTTTTTTTAACGTGGTTCTACAGGCAGAAGGTTTATTTTTTTTTACGTTAATGCATTAAGGCCCCCCAACCTTATACTTACCTGACTCCATTCTCGATCTAGCAATGTGCACAGGAGCTCTCTGCTTTCTTTCTCCTCATTGGCTCAGACACAGCAGCAGGAAGCATTGTCTCCTGCTGCTGTCGATCTCAGCCAGGAGGGAGAGGGGGGCGGGGCTTAGCTGCACTCTGTGTGTCTATGGACAAACAGAGCCAGGTGGGGAGCGAGCATGTACGTGTGCCTCCATAGCAAGGGGTAGGGGGGAGGGGCCAGAGGCACCGGTGGGGGGACCTGAGAAGAGGAGGATCTGGGCTGCCCGGTGCAAAACCAAGTGCACAAAGGAGGTAAGTGTATCATGTTTTTTATTTTTTTTAAAAAACTGTGCCTTTACAATCACTTTAAATTATTTTCTCCTTCCAGGAATAAAGGAACACTTACCTTAATCCTTGGTTCAGCAGCAGCTCTAGTCTGCATCGCTCCCAACCTGAAATATGGATGGGCCCTTGGCATCTTCACATACAATGCAGGACCTGCAATGGCCGCTGGTCCTGTATTGTGTGTAATGACATCAGCAAAAAGAAAGTCTACATGACCAGAAAAGAGGAACAGCTTTGAAGGAGGACCCTTGTTGCTGTTTAAATAAGCAAGTAATAAAACTATGCTATGGGGGACTCAAAAACAAAAACAAAAAACTACTGTGGATGGAAATTCTACCGAGAGACTCCATCATATATATTATGTTTTTCATTTTTTCCATAGATACAGTGCCTTGAAAAAGTATTCATATCCCTTACATTTTCCACATTTTTACAACCAAAAACGTAAATGTATTTTATTGGGATTTTATGTGTTGGACCAACACAAAGTGGCACATACTGTAATTGTGAAGTGGAAGGAAAATGATAAATGGTTTCCAAAATGTTTTATAAATAAATATAAGAAAAGTGTGGCGTGCATTTGTATTCACCCCCCCCCCGAGTCAATACTTTGTAAAACCACCTTTCCCAGCAAGTGCTTTTGGGGATGTCTCTACCAGCTTTGCACATCTAAAAGTGACAATTTTGCCCATTCTTCTTTGAAAATAGCTCAAGCTCTGTCAGATTGGATGGAGAGCATCTGTGAACAGCATTTTTTAAGTCTTGCCACAGATTCTCAATTGGATTTAGGTCTGGACTTTGACTGGGCCGTTCTAATACATGAATATGCTTTGATCTGAACCATTCCATTGTAGCTCTGGCTGTATGTTTAGGGTCGTTGTCCTGCTGGAAGGTGAACCTCTGCCCCAGTCTCAAGTCTTTTGCAGACTCCAACAGGTTTTTTTCTAAGATTGCCCTGTATATGGCTCCATCCATCTTCCCATCAACTCTGATCAGTGATGAAGACTTTTAGAGGTTCGAGCTGGGTTCACAGTGGTGAAACCCTGCGATTCCTGTGTGGGTTCTTGCTTTGCCACTAAATCGATGGCGGTGCTCTCTGACATCTGCGAACTGCTGCGGGTGTCAATGTACAGTTAATGAAACCCACAGATGGGTCACAGGCCGCAGTGTGAAGTTTGAAATTGTGCAGGAATTGGTTTGCATAGGTGTAAAAACCCAGTGTGGACCAAAAAAAAAGGGTCCTGCACCATTTTGGTATATGGTCCACTCATGGTGGTGATTCTCCATCCTTGGGGGCTGAGGTGCAGCTAAGGAGCCTGGCCATAGGCCCTGATACCTTTTTGAAGTGTTACGTATTATCTCTTGTTATCCACTTGATTAATTACCACTGAGTTCGCCTGCCCGCTCTTTGCTGACGGGCGGCCTGTGCCTTGGATATTCATGGGCCCATTACAGTATGACAGCCCTTAAGTTATACGATATGACTACCATCCATTGATAGGAATCAATACTGTGCGATTCCCAGTCTTCCTATGTTTCTTCTGGCTCTCTTGGCTTCTCACCCCCTTTTCCGTTTTACACTACCTATAAGCAGAGTACAGAGCAACGAACTTAAACTCCAGACGAAGCATACATGCGAAACATGTTGAGTGTTCTAGCTCCAATTTCATGAATTATAGGTACCTGCGATGACCACATGTAGTGATCCTTTCGGAGGACAGCCGTACCTATCTGTTCCCTCTGACGGAATCGTTTGATGTGGATCACATCATAGATAACTATTTATTTCTAGTTTTGTATTCATGTACTAACGTATTATGTCCTCGTATGTCTCACCAATTACACAACCATTGGCGAACTATGGATTTATAGATGCGGCTTGTGTCTGTTTTTAAAATGTATTATAAATAAACGTATATATTTTTTATTATACCCCTGTGTCACAATAGCTTAGGGTGCCTAGTTCATGAAAAGGGGTCATTTGGGGGGGTTTTGTGCTATCTTGGCATTCCTTGGCCTCCAAAACTGTGATAGGTAGTGAGGAGTGAAACCAACAATTTATGCCCTTAGAAAGCCTGAAGGCAGTGATTGGTTTTGGGGTCCTGTTTGAGGCTAGACTGCCAAAAAGTCTCACACATGGGGTATCGCTGTACTCAGGAGAAGCGGCAGAATGTATTTTGGGGTGTAATTCCACATATACCCATGGCATACGTGAGCAATATATAATTTCAATGACAACTTTGTGTAAAAAAAAATATATATATATATATATACAGTGGGTACGGAAAGTATTCAGACCCCCTAAAATTTTTCACTCTTTGTTATATTGCAGCCATTTGCTAAAATCATTTAGGTTCATTCTTCTTCCTCATGAATGTACACCCCATACTGAGAGAAATACACAGAATTGTTGACATTGTTGCAGATTTATTAAAAAAGAAAAACTGAAATATCACATGGTCCTAAGTATTCAGACCCTTTGCTGTGACACTCATATATTTAACTCAGGTGCTTTCCATTTCTTCTGATCATCCTTGAGATGGTTCTACACCTTCATTTGAGTCCAGCTGTGTTTGATTATACTGATTGGACTTGATTAGGAAAGCCACACACCTGTCTATATAAGACCTTCCAGATCACAATGCATGTCAGAGCAAATGAGAATCATGAGGTCAAAGGAACTGCCTGAAGAGCTCAGAGACAGAATTGTGGCAAGGCACAGATCTGGCCAAGGTTACAAAAATATTTCTGCTGCACTTAAGGTTCCTAAGAGCATAGTGGCCTCCATAATCCTCAAATTGAAGACGTTTGGGACGACCAGAACCCTTCCTAGAGCTGGCCGTCTGGCCAAACTGAGCTATCGGGGGAGAAGAGCCTTGGTGAGAGAGGTAAAGAAGAACCCAAAGATCACTGTGGCTGAGCTCCAGAGATGCAGTCAGGAGATGGGAGAAAGTTGTAGAAAGTCAACCATCACTGCAGCCCTCCACCAGTCGGGGCTTTATGGCAGAGTGGCCCGACGGAAGCCTCTCCTCAGTGTAAGACACATGAAAGCCCGCATGGAGTTTGCTAAAAAACACCTGAAGGACTCCAAGATGGTGAGAAATAAGATTCTCTGGTCTGATGAGACCAAAATAGAACTTTTTGGCCTTAATTGTAAGCGGTATGTGTGGAGAAAACCAGGCACTGCTCATCACCTGTCCAATACAGTCCCAACAGTGAAGCATGGTGGTGGCAGCATCATGCTGTGGGGGTGTTTTTCAGCTGCAGGGACAGGACGACTGGTTGCAATCGAGAGAAAGATGAATGCGGCCAAGTACAGGGATATCCTGGACAAAAAGCTTCTCCAGAGTGCTCTGGACCTCAGACTGGGCCGAAGGTTTACCTTCCAACAAGACAATGACCCTAAGCACACAGCTAAAATAACGAAGGAGTGGCTTCACAACAACTCCGTGACTGTTCTTGAATGGCCCAGCCAGAGCCCTGACTTAAACCCAATTGAGCATCTCTGGAGAGACCTAAAATGGCTGTCCACCAACCAGTGGCGTAGCGTGGGTTGTCAGCGCCCGGGGCAATGCAAGTAATTTGCGCCCCCTACACAAACCTACTAGACCACTACACAGGCCACTACACTGACACCTACTCTGACCTAGCTGACCACTACAGAGACCTACCTTATTCCTACACTAACCTACCTGATTACTATACTGACACCTACACAGACCTACCTGACCACTACACGGAGCTGCCTAATTACTATACTGACCCCTACACTGACCTACCTGACACCTTCACTGAACCCCCTACACTGACACATTCACTGACCCCCCCCCTACACTGACCACTACACTCACCCCCCCTACACTGACTCCTTCACTGACCCTCCCTACACTGACCTCCCCTACACTGACACCTACACTGACCCCCCCATACACTGACACCTATACTGACCCCCTCATACACTGACACCCCCCTACACTGACACATACACTGACCCCCCTACACTTATCCCCCTATACTGACACCGACACTGACCCCCCCCCATACACTGAGCCCCCCATACATTGACCCCTTTACACTGACCCCCCTACACTGACACCGACACTGACCCCCCCACATTCTCACACTGACCTCCCCTACACTGACCCCCCCATACACTGACACCTACACTGAGACCTATACTGACCCCCCATACACTGACACCTACACTGACCCCCCCCCATACACTGACACCTACACTGACATCCCCCCCTACACTGACCCCCCCCCCATACACTGACACCTATACTGACCCCCCCAGTACACTGATACCTACACTGAGACCTATACTGACCCCCCCATAAACTGACAACCCCCATACACTGACACCTACACTGACATCCCCCCTACACTGACACCTACACTGACCCCCCTACACTGACACCCCCCCCCCATACGCTGACACCTACACTGACCCCCCCCATACACTGACCCCCCCATACACTGAGACCTATACTGACCCCCCCATACACTGACACCCCCCATACACTGACACCTACACTGACACCTACACTGACACTCCCCCATACACTGACACCTACACTGAGACCTATACTGACCCCCCCCCCCATACACTGACACCTACACTGAGACCTATACTGACCCCCCCCCCCATACACTCACACCTACACTGAGACCTATACTGACCCCCCCCCCCCCCATACACTGACACCCCCCATACACTGACACCTACACTGACACCTACACTGACCCCCCTACACTGACACCCACCCCCCATACACTAACACCTACACTGAGACCTATACTGACCCCCCCCATACACTGACACCCCCCATACACTGACACCTACACTGACCCCCCTACACTGACACCCCCCCCCATACACTGACACCTACACTGAGACCTATACTGACCCCCCCATACACTGAAACCCCCCTACACTGACACCTATACTGACACCCCCTACTAGAGTTGCCACCTCATCCCTTTAAAACAGAACACATATTAATCACACAGTTCTGAGGCTAATTTAATGCAGAGAAGGCTCCAAGTGAGTTTAATTACCACCATAATCAGCCACAGAACCTGTGTAATTAATATGTGTTCTGTTTTAAAGGGATGAGGTGGCAACCCTACCCCCTACACTGACCCACCTCACCCCCTCCCATGTCCACTTTACTGGCCCCCCGGGGGCAGGCAGCAGATCACTTACCTTGTTTTGTGTCCAAAAACTGGTGACTCGAGAAGGCGATCCGGAGTGGAGGGAACAACGTGTCGGCGACCGGCCCGGATAGCAGGGGGAGACTCCGGAAGCAGTGCTGCACATGCACAAGACTGTCATCTTCACCCACGAGTCCGACCAGCCCCGCCCTCTGGCCGCACGTAACACCTTCAGCGGTCAGCCACTCTTCCTGCACCAAGCAGCAGTCACGGAGCCAAGAAGAGAAGTGCGGGCGGGCAGGCCGCTGGACGGGGCATCATCAAAATAAAGGGACACTATGATCCCCGCGGATGGCGGGTGTGGGATGCGCCCCCCTAAATGTTGCGCCCGGTGCGAGTGGCCCCCTCAGCACCCCCCACGCTACGCCACTGCCACCAACGTTTACCATCCAACCTGACAGAACTGGAGAGGATCTGCAAGGAGGAATGGCAGAGGATCCCCAAATCCAGGTGTGAAAGACTTGTTGCATCTTTCCCAAAAAGACTCCTGGCTGTATTAGATCAAAAGGGGGCTTCTACTAAATACTGAGCAAAGGGTCTGAATACTTAGGACCATGTGATATTTCAGTTTTTCTTTTTTAATAAATCTACAACAGTGTCAACAATTCTGTGTTTTTCTGTCAGTATGGGGTGCTATGTGTACATTCATGAGGAAGAAGAATGAACCTAAATGATTTTAGCAAATGGCTGCAATATAACAAAGAGTGAAAAATTTAAGGGGGTCTGAATACTTTCCGTACCCACTGTATATATATTTTTGTCATTTTTCAAACACCTGTCACAAAAAAAATTAAATATTCAATGGGCTCAACATGCCTCTCAGGAAATTCCTTGGAGTGTCTACTTTCCAAGGGGTAGTTTTGGGGGGGGGGGGGGGTTGGGTGTTTGTACTGCCCTGCCATTTTACAATTCAAGAAATGAGATAGGCAGTCAGAAAGTTAAAGCTGTGTATATTCCAGTATATACTCCATAGTTTGTAGACGGTATAACTTTTGTGCAAACCAATAAATATACGCCTATTGAGATTTGTTTTTTTTTTTGTTTTTTTGTTTTTATGAAAGACATGTAGCTTAATACATTTTGGCCTAAATGTATGACAAAAATTGAGTTTATTGGATAGTTTTTAATAGGAAAGAGTAGAAAATGTAATTTTTTCTCACAATTTTTGTTTGTTTTCATTTATATCACAAAAAATAAAAACCGCAGAGGTGATCAAATATCACCAAAAGAAAGCTTTATTTGTGGGAAAAAAAGGACATAAATGTTGTTTGGGTGCAGCATTGCATGACTGTGCAATTACCAGTTAAATTCGCGCAGTGCCAAATTGCAAAAAATGTCCTGGTCATTAAGGGGGTAAAACCTTCTGGTCCAGAAGTGGTTAAAGGTGATTTAAAAAAAAACTGTGGAGGTGACATGTTTCTTGTAGAGAGTAGAGCTCCAGCCTGCAGCCAGATCCCTGAGAAATGCAGATGTGACAGGAAACGTGTTCATTAAACTAAAAATAATAGTGGAGTTATGGTAAAAGTGGTGCTCCAGTCTGCAGCCAGACCCCTTTGAAAGAGTACAGAGCGGTGTCCTTCCTCCCACCTCCACCTCCTCTCTGTACACAGGAAGACATCAGAGCTGATGAGGAGGAGGTGGCGGGTTCAGCAGCTCTGCAATGTGAGAGGCAGCCAGCCACGAGAGATGTTGGCTGCTATATAGAGCCATGGATGCTGCTTGCAGGATCCTAGACACCCCACACAAGCTGCAGACAGATGCTACTGGTGCCCGCGCTAGTGTGTCCCCACTGGGCAATAGTGATGTCGCGAACATAAAATTTGCCGTTCGCGAACGGCGAACATCGGCGAATGTTCACGAACCGGCGAACATTGCGAACCGCCATAGACTTTAATAGGCAGGCGAATTTTAAAACCCACAGGGACTCTTTCTGGCCACAATAGTAATGGAAAAGTTGTTTCAAGGGGACAAACACCTGGACTGTGGCATGCCGGAGGGGGATCCATGGCAAAACTCCCATGGAAAATTACGTAGTTGACGCAGAGTCTGGTTTTATTCCATAAAGGGCATAAATCACCTAACATTCCTAAATTGTTTGGAATAACGTGCTTTAAAACATCCAGTGTGTGTATACGATCAGGTATGATGTTGTATTGATCAGGTAGTGTAAGGGTTACGCCCACTTCACAGTGACAGACCAAACTCCCCGTTTAACGCACCGCAAACAACCGCAAACAGACCAGAACCGACCAAAATGGGACAGGAACTGGGCTTTAAGGGTTAGGGTTAGGGTTAGGTTTAGTGTTAGGGGCTAGGGTTAGGGTTACGGTGACATACTTAGGGTTAGAGTTAGTAACCCTACCCCTACGCCTCTAACCCTAACCGTCTAACCCTAAGCACTAAAAATAACCCTAGCCCTAACCCTAACCCTAGCCCTAACCCTAATTCTAATTTTTTTTCTGGTTCTGGACATGCTACAGAGCTGAAACTTCACAGGTACACTTTTTAGACCCCCAGACACTGAATCACACAAAAAAAGTTCTTAAAAATTTTAATTTTTTGATAGAGAGCCAATTATTGGAAAAATTAAAAAAAAATAAAAATAAAAAAAATAAAAAATATCTTTGGATTTAGTGTCTGGGGGGTCTAAAAAGTGTACCTGTGAAGTTTCAGCTCTGTAGCATGTCCGGAACCAGAAAAAATTACGAATTAGGGTTAGGGCTAGGGCTAGGGTTAGGGTTAGGGCTAGGGTTAGGGTTATTTTTATGGCTAGGCTTAGAGGGTTAAGGTTAGAGGGTTAGGGTTATGGTTAGAGGGTTAGGGTTAGGTTTAGTGTTAGGGGCTAGGGTTAGGGTTACGGTGAGATACTTAGGGTTAGAGTTAGTAGCCCTACCCCTACCCCTCTAACTCTAACCCTCTAACCCTAAGCATTAAAAAAAACCCTAACCTTAGCCCTGACCCTAACCCTAGCCCTAACCCTAATTCTATTTTTTTTCTGGTTCTGGACATGCTACAGAGCTGAAACTTCACAGGTACACTTTTTAGACCCCCCAGACACTAAATCACACAAAAAAAAATATTAAAAATTGTCCTTTTTGATAGAGAGCCAATGATTGGAAAAATTTAAAAAAAAAATAAAAATAAAAAATTTCTTTGGATTTAGCATCTGGGGGGTCTAAAAAGTGTACATGTGAAGTTTCAGCTCTGTAGCATGTCCGGAACCAGAAAAAATTACGAATTAGGGTTAGGGCTAGGGTTAGGCTTAGGGCTAGGGTTAGGCTTAGGGTTAGGGTTAGGGTTAGGGTTAGGTTTAGGGTTATTTTTATGGCTAGGCTTAGAGGGTTAGGTTTAAGGTTAGAGGGTTAGGGTTATGGTTAGAGGGTTAGGTTTAGTGTTAGGGGCTAGGGTTAGGGTTACGGTGAGATACTTAGGGTTAGAGTTAGTAGCCCTACCCCTACCCCTCTAACTCTAACCCTCTAACCCTAAGCACTAAAAATAACCCTAACCTTAGCCCTGACCCTAACCCTAGCCCTAACCCTAACCCTAGCCCTAACCCTAATTCTATTTTTTTTCTGCTTCTGGACATGCTACAGAGCTGAAACTTCACAGGTACACCTTTTAGACACCCCAGACAATAAATCCAAAGAAATTTTTTTTTTTTAAGTTTTTTTTTTTAGTTTTTCCAATAATTGGCTCTCTATCACAAATGACCATTTTTAAGAACTTTTTGTTGTGTGATTTAGTGTCTAGGGGGTCTAAAAAGTGTACCTGTGAAGTTTCAGCTCTGTAGCATGTCCAGAACCAGAAAAAAATATCATTTTTCAGTAGAGCAGGGATGGTGGGAACCCCTTTTACACCTATATGATCTTTTTTTTCTGGTTCTGGACATGCTACAGAGCTGAAACTTCACAGGTACGCTTTTTAGACCCCCCCCAGACACTTATCCAAAAAAAGTCATGCCTGCCACCGTATATATCAGTGGTGGGTGGGCAGTGGCACTGCAGTGGGCACAGTACACTCTGTGGACCTGACAGTCACTGCCAGCCCAGGCAACTGCAATAATAAAAAATATATATTTTTTTCAATTTGCAACAAGATGCTGTGCCACCGTATATATATCAGTGGTGGGCAGTGCACTGCAGTGGGTACAGTGCACTCTGTGGACCTGACACAGCACTCACTGCAATTATGACAGAGGAAAAGAAAAAATATTTTTTAAAATGCAAGGTACTGTGCCTGTGCCACCCGAAATGAGTGTGGTGTGCACACAGTACAGTCTGTGGTGGGTCTGTGGCCTCTCACACACAGCGGGCAGGTAACTGCAGTGCACAATAGATATATATATATATATATATATATAAAATACTCAAATACCAGCCCTCAAAAGGGCTTTTGGGGACAATATATATATATATATATATATATATATATATATATATATATATCACAGAACAAAAAAAATTACACAAATACCAGCCCTCAAAAGGGCTTTTTGGGGGCAATAGATCTATATATATATATCCAAAAAAAACCTCAAATACCAGCCCTAGGAAGGGCTTTTTGGGGTGCTGTCCTTACAGCAGGAGTGTACCAAGAACACTGGCTAACAAGACCGGGAACTGTCCCTAGCTATAACAGCAGCAGCAGCAGCACTTTCCCTGCTCTCAGTAACACAGAAATGATCTAAGATGGATGCTGCCCTTGCTTATTTATAGGAGGAGGGAGGTATGCTGATTGGCCTGGAATGTGTCTGCTGTGAGATTCAGGGTCAAAGTTTGCCTCAATGATGATGTATAGGAGGCGGACCGAACATTGCATATGTTCGCCCGCAGCGGCAAATGCGAACATGCGAAGTTCGCCGGGAACTGTTCGCCGGCGAACAGTTCGGGACATCTCTACTGGGCAAGTCCCTTTAGCCAAGTGCCGAAATTTGTTTCGGCACTGGGTTCCGCTCCGGGACTTGATTTTTGGCCTTGATTCGCCAGGACTCCAGGACTTACATCAAATCCGAGGATGGTCCAGGCCATTCCTCCCGTGGGATGCCTCTGTTGGGGTGCCCAGGGAAGGAACCCATGCCATAGTATCTCAGAAAGTGTTAAAGACCAATTGGTGCTGGGCAGGAGTGAGGATGCTCCTCCACCATGAGCTTGCGCATGTGAAAGCCTAGCAGCATAGCAGGCTACACACCAGAATTGATCCTATTCATCACTACATGTTATAATCCAATAGCTGCATTTCTTGCTACAAAAGGGTCACACATATTTCATGATCTAGCTTTGAATTCATTCCCCTTATAGCCTTATTTTCTTGTATATACTGACTGCAGATGCGACTCAGTACAAAACAACTCTACAGTTTTTCCATGTCTAATATTTGTTTTACTTTGCCGCCATCTGCTGGTGAAATAGTTTATCACAGCACTACGTTGGAAAAGTGCAAAATATTCTAACTATATTTATAGAAAATGGCATAAGCCAAAAACATATGTGTGTCAGAATCCAATCAGCAACTTTCTATTTTTACAGTCTGCGACATTGGTTTCCAGAAGAAAATGCCAGTGTATGCAAATGAGGATTTAAGGTTAAAATCTCAAATTGCAGTGTGTCAAATATGCAGTAAATGCAGACGAAGTACTGCAAGCCTCAATTGGTTACATCAACAATCATCTGTTACACTGAAAGCGGTTTCAAAGAGATCATTCCTTTGATTATAACACAAATTTATTATAAAAATATAATTATGGAGAATGTTCCAAAAACCTAAATTCTTTGTGCAAAAGTGCAAAATCCAGATGCCGCCAAGAGGCGATGAATATGTCTTCATCAGGTGAATGATTGGGCAATTCCTGCTGGAAAATGTGCTTCCATTAGGTAATGATTGTGTGATTAGCTAGAAGTAAGCAATAGAAAAATCTATGTACATTTTTATTTATACATGAATACACATACTGCACTGTTTTACTGGACAGAGGTACGGAAAAACCTTGGATTGTGAGTATAATTAATTCCAGTAACATGCTTGTAATCCAAAGCACTTGTGTATCAAAGAAAAAATGGAAACTCTGATGATTTGTTCCACAGCCATTTATTCATAAGTCTTTCAGTTTATAGTCCATATAAAAAGAGTATAGCAATGTGATAGGTTGTGTAACCATAAAATATTCATCCACAAATGGCAGCCTCCACAAGGGGATTAGAAACAAAATCCAGCAGGAGCTACAGAGTATACAAAAGAAGTGTAACAATATGGTTACAATAAATGAAGATTCAACATTTAGCAACTCACATGGTTGATGATTAAAACAGGCACATCTAAGTATGCAGGCATCCTGGGTAAAACTGTTCAAATAGACCGTCCTCTGCACCGCCAGCTCTCACTGCTGTCAATTTGGAATCGTGACCAGGAAGACTACCCTGCAGTAGAGCGTTCTGAAAGCGAGGCTTCAAGTGCTCATGGAGCGCAACATGGAAGGGATAACGTCGATGGCGGTGCAGAGGATGGTCTATGTCAGAGGTCTCCAAATGGTGGCCCTTTTCTTGCCTTTATCCGGTCCTTGGGGCACTATTCATCCCATATATTTGAGACACTATTCTGCCCACTGACACCAAAAATGGGGCATAATTCCTGCCACTGACAAAAACAATGAGGAACCATTTCTCCCACTGACACCAACAATTAAGCAATATTCCTCCCCCTAATACAAAAGATGGGGCACTGTTTACTCCTACTGACGCCAGAACAATGTTCTATTCCCACTGGCCACAGTCCAGCCCCCCTAAAGACTGAAGGACAGTAAACTGCCTCTTTGTTTAGAAAGTTTTAAGACCCCTGATCTATGTGGACAGCTTTACCCCAGATGCCTGCATACGTATTGGCCTGCACTTGTCTAGCAGTCGTCCTGAATTCTGTGATCAGGGCTGGCACTTGATCCTCCAAGTCGCAGATGTGACTTTCTGCAGCCGTAGTGTGCTCATGGATTTTTTGTAAATCCTGTCTAAGAAGTGCAACCTCTTCAGTGAGACCCCCCAGTCTGTCCTTTACTGTATTTACTGAGGCAGTGCACTTGTGCACTGCTTGTAATATTTGGCCCAGGGTTGGTTGGTCATCCTCCAGTGTGTCCCCCTCTGGCTCAGAGTCTAGGCCAGGCTGCACAGGGAGCCCTGTGTCTCCCAGGCCATGTGTTGTGTCCCCAGGTACCTGCATGTCTTCCAGTTGTGCAGAGTCCGCTGCGCTGGTTCCCTGGATGTCACATAGTTTTTTTGCATAAAGAAGAATGTCCCCAGCGATGTCTTTGCCCGCAGGGTGAGTTGTTTTCGATTTTGTTCCAATGTCCCTCGCCTTCTCTGGGCCGCGGGAGGCGCGCTGCGGTGTCCCTGAGCCGGCGCCATCTTGGCTGGCAGGGACAGTCACACTGTCTTCCTTTAACTTGCTCCCGCGGGTCATGGCGGCACCCGATCGTAGCATGCGGGTGTCGCTGCGATCAGGGGGCCTTCAGGATGCAAAATCTGGCACTCAAGTAATGTTAGCCAGCCGGGGCAAGGATGAGTTTACCGGATCAGCGGCGGGAGCCCCGTGAGTCGTGACTGCTCACATGCCCGTGCGGCCATGTCCCCCCCAGATGCCTGCATACATAGATGTGCCTGTTTTAGTTTCAAATCGTTTTTTATTAGTATTTTTAAAAACAAGAAGTACAAAACAGTGAACAATCCTCACGTGCTCTGTATGTACAAGAAACAGTAATCAGCGAGGGGGAGATATAAATCAATCATAAATAAAAAAAAAAAAAAAACAAGAAGACGACTTCATAAATGGATAGACAGGTAGGTCTTCCATAAGGCCCCAGGTGGACACATGAGTACCAACATTAGTAAACAAAATAAACAAGCATTGAGCTATAGATATAATATAAAACTACAAAGTCGAGGTGGCCGTCCAGACGACCTCTCATTATATCAGAATATAGAACAAAAGGACATAAGGATCTTGAGTTCGAGATCTCATTAACGTGTAATAACTATGAATAAGGCTACAAATTGGGCCTCATTCCAGTAATTATAACTTCTAAAGTATTTGCCATTACCAAGCAATAAAACGACCCCACAATGGGGGCTCCAGTACCTCAACTGTAAACATGAGTTGTTTAGTTAACCACTTAAGCCCCGGAAGATTTTACCCCCTTCCTGACCAGGGCCTATTTTGCGATTCGGCACTGCGTGACTTTAACGGACAATTGCACGGTCATGCGAAGCTGTACCTAAATGAATTTGACGTCCTTTTTTCCCCACAAACAGAGCTTTCTTTTGGTGGTATTTGATCACCTGTGCGATTTTTTGATCATGCGCTATAAACAAAAAAAGAGCGTCAATTTTGCAAAAATAACAATATTTTTCACATTTTTTTATATGAAATCCCCCCCCCAAAAAAATGTAAAAATCAAAATTTCTTTAACATTTTCAGCCAATTTGTTTTATGCTACATATGTTTGGTAAAAAAAATTGCAAAAAGCGTATTTTGATTGGTTTGCGCAAAAGTTATTTGCATTTATTAACAAAGGGAAAGATTTTTGTCATTTTTGTTGTTTTTTTTGTAACGCGTAATGGCAGCGATCTGCGTTTTTTTTTGTGGTACTGCAACATTGGGGCGGACAGATCGGACCCATGACTGACATTTTTTACACTTTTGGGGTTACCAGTGACATTACTGCAGTAATCAGTGCTATACATATGCACTGTTACTGTAAAAATGACACTGGCAGTGAAGGGGTTAACTTTATTTGAAAGGGAGGGGCTGTGTGCGTCCCTAGGGGTGTGATTCTAACTGTGATTGGCTGTGGCTTGAGGTGTAGGAACAGTGATCAACGGTCCTACATAGTAAAACCGTATGATCACTGTTCCTACACAGGGGAGAATGACAGGCGGCTTGTTTACACTAGCCGTCTGGCTTTCTCCCGCTGTCACGGACAACCGTGAGTGAGCGGCGGACATCAGGTCCGCCGCTCACACGCGCGGGGGGGGTCCGTGACCACTCGGGAGCGGGAACGCGCCTCTGGCTGCGCGCGCTCGCTCCCCAGAGCCTCACAGACTAGTGACGTACCGGTACGTCACTTTGCCTGTGAGGGGCTGACCGCCGCAGTATATGTACTTGCGGCGGTCGGCAAGTGGTTAAGAAAAGAGAGAAAAAAAGAACTGTTAGAGCCTGCTGTCAAAGCTGACTAGAGTCAGGGGAGCAGCAGAAAAGGTAAGAAGAAGGGAAGGAAAAAAGAAGTAAATAAGAAGTGAATCAATCAGGAGATTTTCCAAAAGTTATTCATTCAATCAGCTTCGTCGATTTGGAATCTGCAGATTGCAGAAAGACAAGCCATGGGGACCATATTTTGTCAAATGGACTGTTTATCTTGTAGGACACTCACAAACTTCTCATTCAACATGATCCACGTGAGTTTCCGTTTCACTAATGCAATATCTATGACAGGGCTTTTCCACACTGTTTCTATAGCAATTTTAGTTGCTACAAACATAAAGTAGATTAAGGTCTGTGTATGTCGTGAAATATTTTCAACTGGTTTATTTAATAGGGCTATACTTGCATCTTTAGTGATG
The DNA here is from genome assembly GCF_965119305.1 of Pelophylax lessonae. Classification (NCBI taxonomy): domain Eukaryota; kingdom Metazoa; phylum Chordata; class Amphibia; order Anura; family Ranidae; genus Pelophylax; species Pelophylax lessonae. The sequence goes on along the minus strand of NC_138779.1, from coordinate 35,347,367 downwards.
TTAATCGTCGTACCTAAGAAAATAAATGAGTGAACCCTCATCCAAAGGCATCGAACCTTAGGGCATGTCCACCATACATGTGATGGTGTGCCTATCCAGCCACAACTCCTGGAGCATAAGGATGAGGCACCCGGATACATTTTTGACAAACGCTCCGGGACCAAGTACAATCAAGTGAAGACTTTATAGCCTGCTTCAAACAGGGCAACAATGAGGATACCCTTATGCTCCTATGAATCCACATGCTCCATTTACGCCAATCCTCCACCTCAGGGGCTTTGGACAGGTCTCTTTCCCACACCACCTGATAAGATAGTCTAACAGTGGAATATTTTGTATAGTGTAGAGATGCACCCCCTCAGAGCATCATCCCGCATACACCTGTTTTCAAATACTGTTCGGACTGCTAAGTCAGAGCTATCCTTCTGTAATAATTTGAGAAAGTGGTGAATTTGTTGCAAGTGAAAGCTCACAGTAGGGGGCATCTCCAAACCACCCGTGAAATATGAAACGGGCCATACACCTCTATGATTGAAATAGTCACCTATATGGTACAAACCCTTATTCAGCCACCAGCCATACCCATCAGGTTGTACCCCTGGTGGAAACGGGATTGCTGAAAAGAGGGGCTACTGGAATATGTGCCAAATGCAGAGGCAATCTCCTGCAGTTCGTGTCCCACATGTGTAGTGAGTGGGAGGGCGTAGGGCTCAATTTGGCCTTACGGTGTTTCGAGGGAACCCAGAGGATGAGATCCATTGCAAGGGGGGAACTCGCCTGGGCTTCAATAGAAACCCAATCTGGTCAATAATGTCAGCTATGAAGTTGGCATAATTGGGTGAGCTGTGCCGCTGTTATATTCTCCGTGTTGTGAGAGACACAGGACTCTGGTCTGGAACAACGGTTGTTTATTCAGGACTCACTGTACACTCCAACATGCATTACAGGACAGCTCTGCATATCAATACATCTCTACATGTGTCTAAAGATGGCCACTCTGCCCCTTGACCCTTGTCATCACTCCTGGGTGGAGCCAGCCTTAAAGTGACAGTACATGTGAAACCTTTCAGGTATAACACCTTCCATCCATACCTAAAAAAAAAAACAAAAAAAAAACAACAAAACAAGAACAGGCAGAAAAACAGTAACTCATAATTGTCCAATACAGTCCTCCAACTCAAGAGATTTACATGGCTTCTTCCACGTCCGGATGTGAGAACAACTTCCAGGGACGCTACGGGGAGAAAATGGCAGCGGATCACTTTCGGCGGGCCCGTCGAAAGTCTTGTAACCGGTCTTGCATTTGAAACCGGTCAGGAGGGCGACAGCGTCGTTGAGGACGGGCACCCAGCGACTCGGGGCCGGAGGAAGCAGGGCTGGCCGGAATGGACACCGGCGGGGCCAAGAGGGGATCCCCTAGCTCAGAGGGTGAGCAGACCTCTGGACCAGGGCTGGAGGGCTCTGTTGGAGCTGAGTTCAAAAGTTCAGAGTCCTCCCAAGCATCAGTCTCAATGCCTCCTGATCCGGTAGGAGCAGATCCTTGAGACACTGGAGGTGCAGCCGATGTCAGGGAGTCGGGCAGCTGAGAACGAGGACGCAATTGGTCCGCATGCCTTCTGCAAATGGAACCATCTTCCAGGCAAACCCTATACATTTTGGGTCCCAAAGTCTCTGCGACGATAGCAGGAAGCCAACGAGTGTTGGAAGCGCCATAAGATCGGGCCCATACCTTTTGCTGGGCTGTAAACCGGGGAATCTCGTCGTGTTCGACCCTCTTGTCTTGGGACTGCCGTACATGTTCCTGGACTGTTTGAGGGCGGAGCATATCCAAAACAGTCCATGGCTGCCGACCCAAAAGAAGTTCAGCTGGAGTTTTCCCAGTGGTTGCATGTGGTGTGGTTCTGTAAGCAGAAAGGAAGGAGTCCAGCTGCTGGGGTGACAGGGACTGTTGTTTACTTGTAGCCACAGTAGCTTTGAAATAGCGTTTGAAGGTCTGTACAAACCTTGACCATTTGTAGCCGGGTGGTAAGGTGCGGTCAACTTGTGTTTGATGTTGTGGGCAGTCAGGAAACCCTGAAACTCCTGGCTTGTGAATTGTGCACCGTTGTCTGTGACAATTTCTCTGGGGTATCCAAACGTAGCAGCGAGATGTAACAGTATGGAAATCGTCGCCTTAGTCGTTGGCTGGGTAACAGGAATGACCTCAGGCCACTTTGAATGGGCATCAATAATGATCAAAAAGGTGTGTCCTCTGATCGGGCCTGCAAAGTCCAAGTGTAGGCGAAACCAGGGAACCGTGGGCCAAGTCCAGAGCGGGACGCACCCTCGAGGAGGGTCTCTTGCAGTTTGTGCACATCCAGCACACGCCTTCACATATCTCGTGATATCGGAGTCAAGGTTCGGCCACCACACATAGCCACGGGCCTTTTGTTTCATACGTGTGCCTCCAGGATGACCAGTATGTAGCAAGTCCAGAATGTGTCTCCGCAGGGTCTGTGGAACGATCACTCGGTCTCCCCATAAAACACAGTTGCCAGCCACAGTTAATTCCAGACGCCTACGGAAGTAAGGTTCATAATCCTGTGTGACAATTGCAGGCCAACCGTACCGTACCCAGGAGAGTATTGTCTTAAGGAAGGTATCCTTGGCTGTATGGGCTGCTACTTCCCCGGAAGACAGAAAGGACAGGCTGGTGTAACGACAACTCTTGACAGGTGGAGAAGAGTCTGTTAATGTCCTTGTCAGACGGGACATGGCGTCTGCATTAGCATTGGCATCATGGCTGCGATACTGGATTTTGTAGCTATATGCTCCCAAGAATAGGGCATAGCGTTGAAGACGGGCCGCAGTCGTCTGGGAGATGCCTTTGTCAGGGCTAAAGATCTGAAGGAGTGGTTTATGATCAGTCAGTATGGTGAATTCCCTACCATACAGGTAAAGATGAAACTTCTTAATTGCCCATATGAGCGCCAGAGCCTCTTTGTCAATGTGAGAGTAATTGCTTTCTGCTTTTGTCAAGGACCTGGAGGCGAATGCCACTGGTTTCTCTGACCCATCTGGCAAAACGTGAGATAGTACAGCCCCTAGACCATAGGGTGAGGCATCACAAGCCAAGGTGAGAGGCCTTTGGAGGTCATAGTGCACGAGCATGCGTGACGCCAACAGCTTTCGCTTAGAAACTTCAAAAGCACGTTGGCATGCAGCCGACCAGTTCCATCTGGAGTGTTTCTCCAAAAGCTTGTTTAATGGAAACAAAGTGTGTGCTAGATCCGGCAGGAATTTGTGGTAATAGTTCAGCAAGCCCAGGTATGATCGCAGCTGCTGGACGTTGGTCGGGGCTGGAGCTTTTACTAAAGCATCAACTTTGGCTTCCGTGGTGTGTATACCCTCTGCATCCATAAGGTGGCCACAAAACTCCAATTTAGGTACCATGAATTGGCATTTCGCCAAGTTCACTTTTAGACCCTGCTCTTGCAGTCTCGCCAACACAAGCTCCACGTTATGCTTGTGTTCCTGGTCCGTCAGGCCCGTGATGAGCATGTCATCTAACAGGCACTGTGTGAAAGGAATGTCCGCCAAAATCTCATCCATTTTGCGTTGCCAAATGGCTGGGGCGGAGGCTACCCCAAACACCATCCGATTGTATTCATACAGTCCCTTGTGAGTGTTGATTGTTAGAAACTTGCGGGACGAAGGGTGGACCTCAAACTGTAAATAAGCTTGCCTGAGATCAAGCTTGGTGAACTTTTGACCTCCTGCAAGAGAGGCAAAAATGTAATCTACTCTGGGTAGGGGATACTGGTCTATCTCCAGTTTAGAATTTAGTGCCATGCGGAAATCGCCACAAATGCGCAAGTCCCCATTCACTTTCTTTACTGGTACAACTGGTGATGCCCACTCGCTGTGTTCTACCTTTGAGATGACACCTTGTTCCTCCAGCCGGCTTAGTTCAGCTTCCACACCTGCTCGGAGTGCAAAATGTACCGTCCGAGCTTTGAAGAACCTAGGCTGGGCATTGGGTTTCAGCCTGAGTCTCACACAGTCATGCTTTATTTTTCCAAATGGTTATCAAAGACTTGTGGGAATCGCTGTTTCAGGGACTTCACCCATCCCTCTTCATCCCCTGATGGGATGGTCACGGTGTTGCAGGGGTTAATGGCGATGTCTGGCATGCCAAAGTGATCAATCCAGTCTCTCCCAAAAAGAGGGGGTCCCCCATGTTCTAGGATATACAATGGCATTCTTTTCGTCTGACCCTTGTAGGATACCTGTACTTTCACGTACCCCAGTGGGTGGAGTATCTGCTTTGAGTATGTCTGCAGTTTGATTGGTGTTGGACGGACAGTTGTTCGGTTCAGAAGTTTTCTCCATTGTTTCTGGGTGATAACTGAAACTGCTGCTCCTGTGTCTACATCCATCTTGAGTTTCTTTCCTTCCACGGTTACCTCTACAGTCATTGCTGAGGGTGCTGAATGCATATGATGTATGTCCAATCTGTGGAGCACTTCCTCATCCTCTGATTCCGATGACGATGTATATCTTCCCACCATATATGCCTTTGTCCTGGTGTTCAGAGGTTGTTTATTTCCCACTTTCTTACTACGGTAGACTCGTTTCAGATGGCCTGCCTTACCACAATTATGACAGAGCTGATCCTTAAACCGGAAGACTTTGTGATCATGGTCTGTATTCCCACAACGGTAGCAAGCTGACGTTCGGGTTGGTGGGATTCTATATTTACAGTTAGCTGCAGATGGCTTGACTGCTGTTCTGAAAACTTCCTCTTTAACCTCTTCCCTTCTGCTCTGGGGGTTCAATGCCTCTGTATCTTTCACAGCCATTTCCATCACTGAAGCTATCTCAATTGCCTTTGTAAGGGTAAGGTCTTTCTCTGTTAACAGTCTCTTTTGGCTAGACTCACTATTCAGTCCCATGACAAACTTATCCCTCAGTGCAGTCGGTAAATACTCCCCAAAAGAACAGGTTGAGGCTAGTCTGCGAAGGGCGAGCACATAAGCCTTAATATCTTCACCTGGCTGCTGCTGCCGCTGATAAAACCTGAATCTTTCTGCAATCTCTAGTGGTTTAGGCTGGAAGTGATTCCCTAACAGTGTCAGGAGCTCTGCCAAAGTCTTAGTTGCTGGTTTTTCAGGGAAAAGGAGATCCCTAAGAGTGTCATATGTCCTAGCACCAACCACTGTCAGAAATACTGCTACTTGCCTGTCGCCTGGGATGGCATTTGCACAGAAATATTGTTCTAGTCTTTCAATCCAGGAAATCCACGTTGTCTGTTCTCCATCAAATTCACTTAATATCCCGATCAATGACATTTTCCTGCTGGGCTCTGTGGGTGTTTGTATTCCTGACAATCCAGAGTTTTTTTTCTTCCTTTCCTTTCTCACACGGATAGTAACCTTGTAAATCCCATCCTCGTCGCCACTGTCATATTCTCCGTGTTGTGAGAGACACAGGACTCTGGTCTGGAACAACGGTTGTTTATTCAGGACTCACTGTACACTCCAACATGCATTACAGGACAGCTCTGCATATCAATACATCTCTACATGTGTTTAAAGATGGCCACTCTGCCCCTTGACCCTTGTCATCACTCCTGGGTGGAGCCAGCCTTAAAGTGACAGTACATGTGAAACCCTTCAGGTATAACAGCCGCCACATAATATTTCCTAAAGTCGGGCACATCCTGACCACCCATGTCCTTAGGAGCATACGTCGTGGCCTGTGCTATTTTGGGGCCTTTGGTTCCCCAGATAAATTGGAGAAATTTTGATTGAAACTGAACAGCATTAACATGGACCTGGATAGACAAAGTGCGAAAAAAATATAGTAGTCTGGGCAGGACTGTCCTTTTCACAGAGGCAATTCCACCCATTCATGACAAACTCACGTCAAACCATGACTTCACATTCACCAATAGCTTAGTAAACAAAGGCGGATAGTTAGCCTTATAAAGAGAGGAAACCGTAGAAGACAGATACCTAAATAGGAGAGGGATGTCTTCTGCCATTGAAAAGAGTATTGGGTCTGGATATTCTGTAAAATTGAGGTAGGTAAATTAATATTCAGCGCCTCTGATTTATCTTGATTGACTATAAGCCCTGAAATGTTCCCAAAACAGTTTTTATAAGAGACAATAAATCTGGCAGAGTATTGTGAGGGGAGGTAATAAACAACATTAGATCCTCTGCAAATATCGCACACTTGTGACTCCACCCCCCAGTCTCTGTCCCTAGAATGTCTTGGTTTTGACGTATCGCTATTGCAAGAGTTTTGATGGCTATGACAAACAGTATAGAGGATAACGGACATCCCTGTTGAGTGCCCGACGAGATGGGTAAACATGACCCTGCAGAACTATCTGGGCTGTGGGAGAGCTATATAGTGAATGCAGCAAGGCCAAGTACTTGGGACCAAAATTCCACCTGGACAGCACCCAGAAAAGAAATGGCCATGAAAGCGAATCAAAAGCTTTACGGATGTCTAGTGACAGCAGTATCCCAGTCCTATTTGCTCCGTCGTCCCAGGAGGAATGTAGTATAAAGATGAGGCCATCGCTATGATCTTTGTGGCTTTTAGTGATGAGAGTAATGAATGCTCTATTAGGATCTATATCTATGAGAACACCCTTTTTGAATGGCTGTAAAGAATTGTACTAAGGAGGGGGCCAATAAAGGAGCACATGTTTTACAGTGAAGGGTTGTAAACCCATCTAGGCCTGGCGTTTTGCCCAGTGGGGCCAGCCTAATGGCCGCCAGAACTTCCTCTATTGAAATTTCGTTGTCTAAAAGGTCTCTTTTTTCCTCGGTTAGGGTTGGAATGGCAAGCTCGGCGACGAAGTCATCAAATTCTTGTTGACCAGTAACATTCTTGTCGTTATATAATTTCATATAGTAGACTTGAAATTCCCATAAAACCGAGTTAGGATTTTGGGTAAAGGTGCCATCCAGTTCCCTAAGCTTGGGAACATGAGGAGGAGGGCGTTTAGGGGCTAGCCTGGTCGCCAAAAGTTTATCCGGTTTATCTACTTGGGAGTAAAACCTGACCTGCGTCCAACGCAACTGTTTTTTCTGCTTTTGTGGTGAAATACACATTAAATTCCAAACGAGCGGCCTCAATCCGACTACGTAAATCCAACTCGGGGTTACGTTTATGTTCATTGAGTAGGGCAGCTAGGTCATCTTCCTTTTGTTTTAGTAAAGCATTGTAATGTCTCTATCTGTCTGAATCAAAATACCCCTGACCGTAGCCTTGTAAGCGGCCCATGTGCACAATGGGGAGGGTCATTCAAGGAGAAGTACTCTTTCATAGCAATTTCAATATCAAGGCAAGTAGCAAGATTGCTAAGATGAGATTCGTTCAGACGCCAGGTATAGGAGGCCATGGAGCTTCACAAAGAAGCGAGGAGGACCATTACCGGGGAGTGATCAGACCAAGAGGTCTCTAAGATCTTAGAGGACATGCAAAGGGGTAATGATTTTACGCATGTGAAAACATGGTCTTTTTGGGAATGCGTCAATTGGACATGGGAGTAGTGAGTGTAGTCACATAGTGTAGCATTAAATTCCCTCCAAATGTCCACCAGGTCATTGCAGCAGTTTTGTCAATTTAGTGCCCAATATTGTGGGCTTCAAAATTTTAGATGTGCCTGTTTTAATAGTCAACCATGTTAGTTGCTAAATGTTGTAAAATCTTTAAATGTAACCATATTGCTACACTTAGAGGGGCCTCTCTTCTCTTTTATACTTAGTTCTGACGTGATGCTACTTGTATATCAAGACATCGCTTGTTTATCAAGTCAACATTTATAACAAAAATTTTCTTGCCTTGCAAAACACTCTCAGACCGAGTTACTCTCAATCCAAGGTTTTGCTGTACCCAATTCCTCGATTGTGCAGAAGCTCACACTGTGGAGGTTCCATTGTGAGTGCCTCTGATCATAAATTCTCTACATCAGATCTTATGCAGTTTGGAATAAAATACACAAATACATTTTGTGATCGGATATAGCCTCTAGCTGACTAAACTTGTTGTCCTGCTAAGATACTAACTGCGTCTGATAGAGCTCTGCGTATGAAATAATATCATGAAGAATGTGACACATTCAGGATCAACAAAAGCAACACATCACCAAAAAACTGTTACTTAGTGGTTAGTATTTCTGTCTTGCAGCACTGGTATCTTTGGTTTAAGTTAAGATTAGATTACTATATATAGTAATATGCATGTTATCAGGTGTGTGTGTGGGTTTCCTCTGGATTCCTTGTTTTCCATCCGCATTTCAAAGACAACCTGTAGAAATAACTAGCTCCCATCTAAATGTAGCCCTAGTGTGTGTGTGTGTGTGTGTGTGTGTGTGTGTGTGTGTGTATGATAGGGACTTTAGAGTCTAAGCTCCTTGAGGGGACTGATATCATGACACTGCACTGCACTGGTGACACTGAGAAAAAAAAATCTAAAAATAAGAAAAATGTTTTATTTAATTTCGTAATTTTCAAGAAAGTGAAAAAAACACCCAACGATATGGTCGTGATTCTGACCGTGCCTGGACTGGCTCGGCGACATCAGCCAACAGCGGGCTTCAGCCAGCTGACTATTGAAAATGGGACACAGGAGTGCAGAATAAACTGCAATCCTGTGATTCACAGGAGATGTACAGCCAAATGAGATTTAGCTGTATTTTTCCTTTAGTGCAAAGAATGCATTAAAGCGGAGTTCCGGCCTCGGAAACTTTTTTTCAATAAAAATACCCCTGGGACAGTCAGGGCTAGTACATTTCATAATGGATAGCCTCTGAACTGTCCTAGGTTGCACTTACCTTTTAGAAGAAATACTTACCTTGAAAATTCCTTCTCCAGCGCTGCCATCTCAGGTGTGGGCAGCTGAAGCCAGGGTGTCCTCTTCGGTGTTCTCTTCCGTGTCTTCTTCTCCCAGAATGCCCTGCACCGGCCCTGCTCGTCAGTTCCGGTGCAGGCGCGTCATCCCTGCACAGCTTTAGCAGGGAATGACGCGCCTGCACCGGAACTGACGAGCGGGGGCCGGTGCAGGCGCATTGACTCCTGGGAGCGATGACGTTCAGCTCCCAGGAGTCAACGCAAGCAGGAAGTGACGGCGCGGGCGGCCGCAGAGGGAGGAAGTGGAAGAAAGGTGAGTATATTTTCTTCAATAACAAGGTAAGTAAAGGAAAAAAAATCGGGACTATCCATTTCTTTTTCAGGTGAATGTCAGCAAGCGGATGGCCCAAAGTCGTTTTTGAGGCCGGAACTCCGCTTTAAAAGTTAAAAAAAACGTCTGCCTTTAGAACCACTTTAATGCACCTCTTTGTGGAAATTGGGAAGGGGTACTAATGTACCCCTGAACTGCTTTTCCTGGGAGAGGACAGATATATTGTGCCCCCTTGTTATAATGGGATCTTCCAGATTCCATCATAAGTCACCCTCATAAACCCTATCTCTTTTTTGGGGCATCCCTTGTCCCTCAACATTGGGAGAAGTGCAGGGGCGTAACTACAGGGGTTGCATGGGTTGCAATTGCAACCAGGCCCCATGCTCCAGGGGGGCCTGTGCGGCTACCCTGTACACCTAGATAGGGGTGGTGGGGGCAGCATGTACAGAAATCACTGTCCTCCTTTCTACTCCTGTAGCTGCAGGAGGAAAATGGAGGAGATTGGTTCCTCTGTATGCTGCCCCCGCCACTCCTACTATCCAGTTCACTTGTGTTCTGCTGTCTCTGTGTGTGCTCCCCTGCCCCCCCCCCCCCCCTCACTGTGCTCCCTCCTCTCTCCTGCCGGCTGCTGCAGTGGATGTGTCACAATAGAGAACCAGGAAGGGGTCAGTAAACATGTAATTTACCAGCTCCTTCCTTTTCTGAATGGACAGAGTCATAGTCAGTGACATTGTAAAAAAAATTAAATAAAATGATAAAAAAAGAATACAATTAAAATACCAAAAAATAAAAACTACTGACACCAGTGGGTGAACTTCCAGGATCGCAAAGGTCACACTTGCAACTGGGCCCTGGCATTCCACCACCGTGGGGAGGCCCCAAGATGGCAGGAAGGGGGCCCACTGCAGAACTTGTGAAAGGGTCCTGCTGTGGGACCATGGAACAAAAATAACCCCTGAGGATTGGGACTTTCAACGGCAAGAACCAGGACTTGAGTATGAAAATATATAAATTTTATTACACGTATTACAAAAATGAAACATACATAATCACACATAAAATATATGATAAAAACAAGGTCATAGATACGTCTTGGAACCAAGAGGGTCTGAGGTGTCTGGATCGGACTAGACGCGTTTCGGTCCAATTGCCTTTCTCGATAGTCCAGAAAACACCAGAGCTCAGACTAGGAGCATAAAAGGTAACAATGAGTATGATGCAAATGGTAAGTATAGAATTAGATTTCACATGTATTAAACAATGTTAGAAACAATATATCACATAATTCATTATACACAGTGTTTGCCGTATTTAGATGTGAAAAGGGGGGGCAAAAATGCCTCTATGATTACATACCAGATATGTAAGACCTCTGTGGAATCCAGGACGTGAGACCAAAGGGATGGGCCTTGGTGGATGAGAAAAAGGCCTTCAATTGTCTATGGCCGCAAGTAGTATACGCTAGTTTGGCTGGGTCTATGCAAGATAGGCTCAGAACAATTTGTTAATATTGTATGGGCTTCCAAAGGAGATTTAAATGGTTATAAGCCAAATACACAGTGGTTTGGCAAATGACAGTGAGAAGAGAGCTCCACGATCAGAAATTCCCACGAGGATCTCCAAGGTAAGGTCAAAAACACACAGGTCATCTGTGAATTAGTAGTAGAATGGAAGTGTCTCCCGATGGATATATAGTGCTGGGACGTATCCAGCACTGCATCCCTGTACAGCCCTGTATGTGTGAGTAATGGCGGCGCGCTGTGGGACCATAATAAAGGGCCCCGCAATGGGAGTAAAGGGCCCCAGGATCAGTGGGAATAGCTTTAAAGCTTGAAGGGAAGGGCCCCGGCCAGGGGTCCGGGGGGTCCTTCATGGTTTCTTGCCCTGAAGGTTCTAGTTGCGCCTCTGGATAAGTGTATATTTACAAGGTGAGGGAGGCTTTGTAACCACTTCTGCAAAGTATTTCTCCACCATTTTGAAAGACACGTGGCTTGGTAGGGTACCCTCCCTTTCCTGGCCACCAAGACCGCTTGCTTGCCTGGATGAGGGTTTGATTGGAATATTAAGGAGAACCCCACCCTGTTTTAAAATGTTTAAATACTACAGTCAAACTGAAATGAATCATAGTGGGGGTGCTGCTGCTGTATGTAAGTTATTTGCAAAATAAAAATATAAATTCCACAGCCAAATATCCGCTGCCAGTGTAGGCTGTTACTTAGATTTTCTGTCAAAATTGTAATGTTCCAAAACACCATGCATAACTTTAGGGCTTTCCCAAACATGTTATTTAAATCATTGTGTATTTTTGTGCTGATGTGAAATTGTTATATGAATCAGCCCTCAGACAGAGCAGAACTATGGCATTTATGGTACTGTGCTGCCATCTAGAGGTTGCAGGCAAAAATTATTCCTTCTCAGAAATGAATGCAAGACCCTTAAACTAATGTGCAAGGAATGGGGTTAATGCCCACGTGGAAAGAAATACAATCAAAGTATAACTACCTGCATCTAAAGTTGAAAAGGGGATTCTACCAAAGACTTGGGGAAAAGCTTCAATATGAGAGAGAGAAATTGTCACAATCACGAACCTGTTTCCTGCAATTATGCAATGGAAGAAGTCCTATTTAATAAAGAAATTATGGGCAAGATATAATGGAATCTTAGTGACTTTCAGTGTGGGCTGTTCCATAGGGGCTCCTGGGGCAGCGCACCAACAATTTTTGTTGCAGGAAAAAAAAACTAAAAAAAAAACTGTTTTTAACTTTGTGTAAACATACACCTTAAGTGTTTGTGTGATAAAATGTGTTCTGTGCCTTTAAATGCTAGTCCTGCTCTTGCAGTTCTCTTCCTTGATTGTTATATCTCTTTGCTGCTGTTGTTAGGAATATTGGAAAAAAAAAAAAGTCTAATCACGATTAGACTTTTTTTTTTAATCTGCCTAGCAATGGGATGTCCCTCCGAAAAATAATTTACAAGTTGTATTTAGAACACTGAGTAAGGGTCCTTTCACACGGCATGGTCCGTTTTTTCATCTGCTCAGGCGCTTTTTTTTTTTTTTAAACAGACATGGATGACACTTTGGAGTGTCCGTTCCGTATGTCCATTCATCATCACATCCGTTTGAGGATGATAAACGGACATAATGTATGTCTAGGGGATTGCGGATGTCAGCGGATGACACCGCTGACATCCGTTTTTGCATCCGTTCCGTTTTTTAAACGGAAGAAAAGTAGGGTTCTCTTCCGTTCCAAAAAATGGAACTGATCAGAAAGGACGCAAATCGGATGTCAGCGGATGGTTATCCGCTGACATCTGCAATCCCATTGACTAATTCCTTTCCACTCCATCCAAAACTAAAAAAAAAAAAAAAAAAAAAAAAAAAAGTTTTGCCTTTAGTTATACTTTAAACTTTATCTTAAAATGCTCTAAAATAAGAAAGTAAAGTGACATTAAAATCATATTTTTATTATAAAATATGTGTGCAACTATGTATGCTTAATTCCACAATGTACCCTCTGTAACCCACAATGTTGTTCTCAGCCTTCTTCAAATGCACAAAATCTTTTTCTTAATTGATATTTTGCAACTTCCTGCTGGAGGGTGGTTCTATTCATTCTTTTGGACCCACTATATGTAGGAATGTAGCCACCCTGTCATTTCCACTCCCAAGATGGACCCCAAACATACATACTATTTATCAAGGTCACAGAAGAGAGGTTTAGTTGGAGGAACCAGCATTATTAGTGTGCACTGCTTTTTAACCACTTAAGCCCCGGAAGATTTTACCCCCTTCCTGACCAGGGGGTTTTTTGCGATTTTTTACTGCGTGATTTTAACGGACAATTGCACGGTCGTGCGACGCTGTACCTAAACAAATTTGACGTCCTTTTTTCCCCACAAACAGAGCTTTCTTTTGGTGGTATTTGATCACCTGTGCGATTTTTTGATCATGCGCTATAAACAAAAAAAGAGTGTCAATTTTGCAAAAATAACAATATTTTTCAAATTTTTTTATATGAGATTCCCCCAAAAAAATGTAAAAATCTGAATTTTTTAACATTTTTCGGCCAATTTGTTTTATGCTACATATGTTTGGTAAAAAAAAAAACGCAAAAAGCGTATTTTGATTGGTTTGCGCAAACGTTATCGCGTTTACTAACAAAGGGAAAGATTTTTGTCATTTTTGGTGTTTTTTTTTTTTAACGAGTAATGGCGGCGATCTGCGATTTTTTTGCGGGACTGCGACATTGCGGCGGACAGATCGGACCCTTGACTGACATTTTTGACACTTTTGGGGTTACCAGTGACATTACTGCAGTAATCAGTGCTATACATATGCACTGTTACTGTAAAAATGACACTGGCAGGGAAGGGGTTAACTGTATTGGAGAGGGAGGGGTTAAGTGTGTCCTAGGGGCGTGCTTCTAACTGTGATGGGACATGGCTACTAGTGTAAAAACAGAGATCAACGGTCCTACATAGTAGAACCGTCTGATCTCCATTTTTACACAGGGGAGAATGACAGACGGCTTGTTTACATTAGCCACCTGCCTTTCTCCCTTTCCGGCGAACGATCGCGAGTGACCGACGGACATCGGGTCCGCCGGTCACACGCACTGACTTCTTAGGAAATGAGCCGGGGCGGGCGCGCGCCTCGGCGGGCGCGCGCTCGCCCGCTATTGGCTCACAAGCCGGTGACAGGCTAGTGACGTATATATACATCACTTTGCCTGGCCGGGGCTGACCGCAGCAGTATATGTACTTGCGGCGGTCGGCAAGTGGTTAAAAGCAATGGAAGTGGGGGAAAGCACAAGAGCTTCGGGAATACATGCAAGACAGAAAAGGGAGCTGAAATAAATAGTTAGAAAGCATTTAATGAAAAGCTAAGTAACGTGCTATTGCATAGGGGATGTCTAGGTAAGATTCTTAAATAATAGTTTGAACGTTTTCCCTCTTTTAAGAAGCTACCATGTTTTAAACTCTGTTTAATTCCTGTCTGGAGTTGCAGTGAGAGTCACAGACCTAAAGGTCATAATTGTCACAATAGACACTTTGAGTGGTGCGAGTTATTGAGTGGTGCGAGTTATATTGTTGTCACGTGAGATAGAAAATCTATGTGCAGGATGAATAAGAGTGCCATCGTCACATATTGGTGGCAGCAGTGGGATCTGATACTGCCATCATTACAGGGTTGTCATACAATATAGCATATAAAATGATGTCCACATCCCCCTGTGTTAAATTCTTAGGTCTTCTGCTTCAATGGTGATGCTACTCTTGGTCACTTCAGTACATGTCCAGCCACCACAGTACATGTTGCCCTTTCCTCCATGCTGGAAGTAGATGTATCGGACTCCTGGGCCATAGTTTTTAAATCTATATTCCATCTACAAAGGAAAAAAAATAAATGTCTACAAAACTGCAGTACAGTTCCCACTACAATATAGTATCAAATTTACCAGAGGAACTTAGTGATGATTATTTACCGATTGCCAACCAATAGCAAATAAAAGGTAAAGACTACACAATCCTTTGCTTCCCTCCAAGCTTTCACATGTTGGTAGTTGATTATGGGTACACACAACCCCAGAAATATATATTTTTTCTGCAGATGGATGTGTTTGTTCCATTTAGTGAATAAGGTTTAGTAGCATTAGGATGGATCGCGTGATCTTTCATCAACTACTACCATTGTTACTGAATGCCTTCCCAACTGTCACGTTTGTCTGGATGTGCCCCACTATCAGCTGTTAGATGACTTCAAAAGACAGTGATTGGTTCATTCAGAGAAAACACATCAAATTAAAGAAAAAAATTGAGGAAACACTGGAACACCAAATTCCTTATTCTGTGCACTGTAGATGTTCTTAAAAGTCTCTAAACAGAGTAGAAAATGGACTCTCTGCTGTAACTGATAACCATATTAGAACTCTAAATGTATAAATTGACTACATAAATGTACAACGTCTAGGACATAGTGGCGCAACAAAAGCCATAGTATATATACAGTATCTCACAAAAATTAGTACACCCTTCACATTTTTGTAAATATGTTATTAAATCTTTTCATGTGACAACACTGAAGAAATGACACTTTGCTACAATGTAAAGTAGTGAGTGTACATTTTGTATAACAGTGTACATTTGCTGTCCCCTCAAAATAACTCAACACACAGCCATTAATGTCTAAAACGCTGGCAACAAAAGTGAGTACACCCCTAAGTGAAAATGTCCAATTTGGGCCCAATTAGCCATTTTCCCTTCCCGGGGTCATGTGACTCATTAGTGTCACAAGGTCTCAGGTGTGAATGGGGAACAGGGGTGTTAAATATGGTGTTATTACTCTCACTCTTCCATACCTTTCACTGGAAGTTTAACATGACACCTCATGGCAGAGCTCTCTCTGAGGATCTGAAAAAAAAATAATTGTTGCTCTATATAAAGATGGCATAGGCTATAAGAAGATTGCAGCACGGTGGCCAAGACCATACAGCAGTTTAACAGGACAGTTTCCACTCAGAACAGGCCTTGCCATGGTCGACCAAAGAAGTTGAGTACACATGCTCAGTGAAATATCCAGAGGTTGTCTTTGGGAAATAGACGTATGGGTGCTGCCAGCATTGCTGCATAGGTTGAAGGGGTGGGGGGTCAGCCTGTCCGTGTTCAGATCATACGCCGCACACTGCATCAAATTGGTCTGCATGGCTGTCATCCTAAAAGGAAACCTCTTCTCAAGATAATGCACAAGAAAGCCCGCAAACAGTTTGCTGAAGAAAAGCAGACTAAGGACATGGATTACTGGAACCATGTCCTGTGGTCTGATGAGACCAAAATAATCCTATTTGGTTCAGATGGTGTCAAGCGTGTGTGGCAGCAACCAGGTGAGGAGTACAAAGACAAGTGTGTCTTGCCTACAGTTAAGCATGGTGGTGGGAGTGTCATGGTCTGGGGCTGCATGAATGCTGCTGGCACTGGGAAACTACAGTTCATTGAGGGAACCATGAATGCCAACAAGTACTGTGACATACTGAAGCAGAGCATGATCCCCTCCCTTCAGAGACTGGGCCGCAGGGCAGTATTGCAACATGATAAGGACCCCAAACACACCCCCAAGACTACCATCGCCTTGCTAAAGAAGCTGAGGGTAAAGGTGATGGACTGGCCAAGCATGTTTTCAGACCTAAAGCCTATTGAGCATCTGTGGGGCATCCTCAAATGGAAGGTGGAGGAGCGCAAGGTCTCTAACATCCACCAGCTCAGTGATGTCGTCAAGGAAGAGTGGAAGAGGACTCCAGTGGCAACCTGTGAAGCTCTGGTGAACTCCATGCCCACGAGGGTTAAGGCAGTAATGGAAAATAATGGTGGCCCCACAAAATATTGACACTTTGGGCCCAATGTGGACATTTTCAGTTAAGGGTGTAATCACTTTTGTTGCCAGCGGTTTAGGCCTTATTGGCTGTGAATTATTTTGAGGGGACAGCAAATTTACACTGTTATACAAGCTGTACACTCACTACTTTACATTGTTGCAAAGTGTCATTTCTTCATTGTTGTCACATGAAAAGATATAATAAAATGTTACAAAAATGTGAGGAGTGTACTCACTTTTGTGAGATACTGTACATCATTTATATCTAGTCTGGCAATATCACAACGCTGCAGTTATAAAGGGCAAAGACTGCAGTGGCCAAGACCAACAGATCTAATCCTACAAAAGCACTAAAATTGATGATTTAGGTCATACACTAATATTGTTACATAGTTAATCTGGTTGAAAAAAGACACAAGTCCATCCAGTTCGACCAACAGATAAACCCCCCCAAAAAAACACACAAATAAAAACCTCCATATACACAATCCTATACCCACAGTTGATTGGAAGGCAAATAAAAAACAGTATATAGCATGATCCAATTTGCTCCAGTGAGGGAAAAGTTCCTTCATGATGCCCCAAGAGACAATCAGATATTCCCTGGATCAACGTTACCTATAAATCTTAGTATCCAGTTATAATATGTACATTTAGGAAACATTTCAGGACTTTTTTTAAAACAATCTACTGAGCTGTACAGAACCAGCTCCTTAGGAAGTGATCATTGTTCTTGAGCCAGACGGAGTTTTCAGGTCTTTTTATTCGCACACAGTGATTTTTCCCCACCTCCACAATTTTTACAGTCTAATTCAACAGTCTGATATAAGGAACAGATCAAGAACTCACATATGGTCCTTTATACTGATAAAAACATCAGAAATGTAAAGGCTAAAATGCACAAAGTTGACAGGGATACCTGAGACCACTTGACATCAATCCATGCCCTTATGCAAACACGATTCGGGGGAACCCCTGGAAGAAACTCCTGGATAATTGTCTTCTCCTTGGAGAGCAGCTGCACACATAACACATATGAAGGTCCAAAGTCAGGTCTCTCGATATACCTAGAGTGACAAACACATAGGCAACCCTTTTTAAATGCAGTATTTTCCAAGCCTTTTGCATAGGAGACAGGTCTTCATGAGAGGCAACTGGCCACAGATAATCAGTATGCAGTATAAACTGTCTATGCAGGCTAATAGAATCCAATCAGATTCACACCTGTGAGGAGTATTACCAAAACATGGATTATTTATCCCATTGGTTGAAGTTAGAGGGTCATCATAGCAGGCAAGCAAATGCATTCTCAGGAGGCGAGGACAGATGCAGTAGTCTTTATGTTCCTCTTAATACAGGAGCCCTTTAAAAAGGTCACTGGTACTGAAGTATGCATGGTCTGCAGATGTCACTATTTACAGTTGTTGCATGTATACTACTTTCTATACTCTGTACAAATTAGTTCCTGTTCTGATATACTCATTGATGCCTGAACCTGTTAATGAAGCACTCTATAACTACACTGCCTTCCAAACAGCATAAAAGATGAATGTCAAGGCAAAATAATATAAATAAAAAAGTATGTAGTACATCTTACCAACAATACTGTATATAAAGATCTGAGTGCTCTCCATCATTCAGGATGAGCCTTGCATTTTTATCAACAAATACAAGGCTTTAAACAACAGATTCCTGTGATTATATGGCCATCACCCTCATATAGAGCAAAAATACACAAAAAAGAAAAAGTGGGGCTTTTGAAAAGGCCAATCTGGAAGGGATGATCACAATTACAACACAATGTTCCGTAAAAAATATATATTTATTAGTTCAAAAACATAAACATAGACATTACAAACATATAATAAAATCATGTGCAGACATGTGTTCCCTGTGGGAGTGCTGATACATGTATACCAACTGAAACAGTGGTCTCTGTTCAAGCACAGTCTAGAGGTCCCCAGTAAGCCAACGTGTTTCGCACTAAGGCTTCCTCAGGGCCAGAGAGACCAAGAAGACTGACATTCTACAGAAAATACGTGCAAAAACAGATTATAACATCCATATATATATTGTATCCAATCAGTTATATTACATAGAGCAAACAATCTCATATATAATGATAAAATCCAAGTGTCTCTGTGTCCAGTGTCTGTGGGATTGCGCTACTGCGCATGTGCCCCACGGACAGCCGTTGGGAGTGCAGAGACTTCACCCCGCCCTACTTCAGTCTGTTAGGGCAGGACTTCCCACATATATCTAGTGCCTGTTAATTTAACGGGCTTAATGTCTAGTATGTTATAAATTCTACTAACCCCACAAAGTCAAAAGCAAGGCAAACAAATGTCCCCAGGGCAGGCGTTGGGACCCAGTATGGCAGAGGCAGTGATAAGTAGCTGTATCCAAAGTGGCCCCACCATAGCACCTCCACTAAAACTCTAAAGTACCAATAACATGATAGTAGATCATTCAATGCAGTAGATACAAGGCTTCCTCTGATTGTCAAGGTGGAGAGGTGAAGGGTGATAACTTCACAAAGTCTCTTTTTTAATCATTCTCTCTTATATGTATTTTGTACTTTGTACTTTGTATTAAGCATACAATCATGAATTTAGCTTCATTATATACAACACTAACAACAACATTCTAACCCCTCCTCCCCAAAATAAAAAACCCTAATGGATCCCACTATACTACCTATAACTTAAGCCGGGCCACACATGGATCGAAATTCAGCCAGTTAAGCAGGGACCAGGGGACGAGATTCAAGCAATCAACTTGAGTGCAACCGACCTGTTGGATTTTTCTATATGCGATTATTGCCAGAGGCTATACCTTGAATTATCTATGAGCTGCCTTACAGTATCTCCTTTGCCTGTCCTCGTAATACCATCTCCTCATGGTATGCAGTAAAAGTATATATACACCAAACAGCTGTACATTCTTATACTTATTGATCACTCCTTCTTATTTCATTCCCTTGGGCCTTTTTTTTTTTACAGAGGTTCTAATCTCTTACCATTCCATCTAAAACTACTAAAAATGACTTTAGATATAAAAAAAAAAAAGACTACCACAATTAAGAAACATAATCTGTGATTAGCATTGGGATTTGATCAGAATTAAAAGAAATAATTAAATCCTATCTGCATAAGTGTTATAATGAGATGACCAAATCACATGAAACCCCTAGGCCAGATATGGGTTCCTCTGTGGGATGACAATATTACTGTCTCCCACCATACTCAGCAACTCACCAATCACTGACGACTATATTAGGCTGCATGACATCCATCCATTGCTCAGGATATCCCTCCTTCTCAAGGTCAATCAACTGGCTTTTTAGACAACATCTAAAAAGAAACAAAAAATAATTTCAGATTGGCCATCTGGACATTTTGGGTAGTGCTGGATCTTGTAGGAGAGGGTCATCTGTGGCTGTTCAATACTTAGAGCGACCCTAGAGAGTGGTTGGTTCCTGCAAAGCTGTGATGGTTGTAAGAGCAGATGAGTTTATTTGCAATGCATACGTGTGTATATAACATAACCAACATCTTGCAGGGTTTGACCCCCACCATAGGACAACTTTCAATCAATGATGAAACCTAGATTAGGGAAATATAATTTTTTTTAATATATGCACATGACCATCAATTGATGCTGGTTTTTAATAAAACAAAATTGTTTCAATGTCTAATTTGTATTTTTAGCTGTACAAAACATCAGTTGTATTTTCTTATTAAACATGCATGGTTTGGATCCAGTTTCCATTCCATTCCTGCCCATTCCATTCCAGTCAATAGTTATGTAAAAACAATAAGCTTCTCACAGCTGTTGTTCAGGAATAATATTGCGGTATTTGGCATGCGTGACTTATGGATTAAGTACAAAAGTGTATTTATTGAAAATACATTACAGCGTTTCTTTTAGGCAAAATAAAATGTATTACATACCTACTCTTCGTAGTAAAGGAATAGTTAACATTTTTATCTGGAAATGGCTGTCCATGTTTTTTTTGGAACTTCTCAACGTACCAACGATCCTCACGGGTTTCCTCTAGTTTCCAGTGCTTGAAGCCTTCTGAAAAAATATGAAATTTTTTCTTGAGCCTACATACATTTACATAGTTACATAGTAGGTGAGGTTGAATAAAGACAATAGTCCATCCAGTTCAACCTGTGTAGGTGTGTGTGGCTGTAATCATCTCACATAGCCCTTAATGTCCTGATCCTTGAGATATACGTCTAATAGTCTTTTGAAAGCCACCATACTTCTTGCTGAAACCACCTCTTGTGGTAGAGAATTCCACAATCTTGTAGCCCTAACAGTAAAGAACCCCCACGTTGCCTGAGGTTAAAACGCTTCTCCTCTAATCGCATTGTATACCCTCTTGTCCTCATGCAATCCCTTCGACTGAACAGCTTTTTTTCTAAGCTGAGATCACCATTGAGGTATTTATAAATTGCTATCATGTCACCCCTCAGGCGTCTCTTCTCCAGGGAGAATAAATCTAGCGATTGCAGACGCTCTTCATAGTTAAGGTCCTCCAATCCCCTAATCAGTTTAGTTGCCCTTCTCTGGACTCTCTCCAGCTCCAACACATCCCTCCTGAGGACTGGCGACCAGAATTGGACAGAATACTCCAGATGCGATCGGACCAGAGTTTTATAAAGTGGAATTAACTGACCACACAGAATAAATGAGGAACCACCCAGACGTATTAGTGACCAGATGAGTAATTACCCAGGTCAATTTAAGAACCAGCCAAAGGCCAGCTCAGGGGGACAAGTGACCAGCTGACGACCCACACAGGAGGATTAGGAACCAGCTGATGCACCAAGAAGGATTAGAGACCAGCAGAAGATCAACCTAAGAGGATAAAGGGGTCAAGTAGAAGATTGTGATTGTAGAACTCTTACCTACAGCAGAGGGGTTTTTAAGTAAATTCCTTTTTTTCTTGTGGAGGAAGTAGAACATCTTCCAGTCAGGTGGAATATTTTGGCAATGCTTAGAGACAAGTCCATCCTGCTGAGACTTTCTCTTCCATAAGGCTGGTGAGTCAATAATATCCCTCCATAGAGTGCAGACCAGGCGACAGTGCAGGATGAGATCACAGGCAGGGACCTTGGACAGAATTTCCAGAAGAGCATCCTCCGGAATATCGTTAATGACCATTCCTGTTCTGGTATTCCTGTGCCCTCTCCAATTCTTGAAAAGCCTATAAAACAGAATTAAATTGGCATTCTCCTGGAGACTCAAAAAAAACATTTAAAAGTCACAATTTGGTTTAACTCCATGCTGCCCCTGCGTGGCATCACTAAAATTACAGGGAACCACAACATATTTATAGTGCCTTTAGGGACCTTTTATTTACTGAAACTCTGGTGGTCAGTCTATAATTCACCCCTACAGGGCTTCTGTTTAGATCCTTTGCCATTTTTGGTTACCATGACTAACTACTTACAAATAGTAACCAGGCAGTTTAATAAGGTGTTAACTGAGCTATACAGACACTTGGATGCCTTCTCATGAGTCATTGCTGTATCCAAGAACAGGAGCTTTTATTGTGTGGTCAACCAGAACTGTTCGCCAAATAAAGGGTACAATACGGTACAGTTACAATACAATTCAATACAAAAAGTTTAAGAGCTTGGAAGGAGAGCTTACAGTTTTTCCAAAAATTATTTGTTTTTGTAATGAACCTCTGTACTTGCAAGCAAATTTGACTAGACGCAACCTCCTCCCTCCTTGCATGCCATAGCCCTCTCTTCTTCTGGGAGCGTCCATTTACCTTCTGCACTTTCACCCCTCCCCTAACCTACCTAGATAGCCTTTTATGTTGCTGCCAGGGAGATGCTAAGGGGGGTGCCATGAGGTTTTACTTGAGGGACAACTGGGTCTGCTGGGGCTGCTGACAACACATCCAAGATGGCAGCCCCTGGGAACAGTCTTAGGGCTTTTAGGAGTCTACACAAGGGAGGCCTATACAGCTAAAAAAAAGATGAAAAATGTATGTTAAATGCACATATAACCTTCTGGGAAGATTTTTGTTGAAATGGTCTAGTGACAAGGTCTCTATAAAGCCCAACTCTGGGCACAAAATAATACCCTCTCAGTGGTGCTCCCCTATGCACACACAGAGCAATTATTAAAAGTTAATTATGCCTTGGGTGCCAGAATAAATAGAAATACCCTGTTCTGCCCTCCAGCTGTACCACTGGTCCCCTTCAGCCTCCATAGTCCTGGTTGCATGCTTGCATTCTCAACGTACAATGCAGGGTAAATAGCCATGCATTGCATGTGATCATATTGAGGGACCACGCACAGACTGGAGCTTCGAATAGAAGATGGTCATAGTGGGGGATAGGGTAAGTAAAAAAACCTTTTACCCCCTAGACATAAGAGTATTTAACCCTTGTAGTGTTGGGGGAAGCCCACTTTAAGGGTGGATTATTTCTAATTCCTGATGTTGAGCTTCTAATTATTAGTATAGCACTTAGTTTTAAAGACAATGATGTCACAAGGGTCAGGGAACCCCAGTTCACAAAACACTGCACCCTCTGCCAATCAGCAGAAGCGGGATCTTCATTGGATCTCATTTTCTCACACACTCAAAGCCCATTAGCTAGCTCGTATGTGGTGCGCAGCGTGGTGCAATGGGAATATTTCACACAGACAGGTGCAATAAAGAACATGTATTGAAGTATGCAGAAACAGTTCACAACAGAACCCAGAGCTAAGGCATTCCAACTGGGTGCACTCACGATTTTCAGCAATCTTATTTGAACGATGTTCAACCGGACTGACAGCGCCTGTAAAGAGGGCAGAATGTGGCCTGACCATCTCGTGCCCAATAAGATAGCTTCCCCAGTGACCCTGTTCCTTTTTACTTCCTCTCCAACAACAGTGACGCTACAGGGAACGACACCTGCAGGGGAGAAAGTAGACTATACCTGCCTACAAGCTCATTCCCTGAATGTACTAGTAAGGTGTCCTCAGGATTCTTTCATTAGTACTGTAATGCCGAGTACACACAAGAAGATTTTTTTTTTCATCCAACACAGCTGGCTGAATGAAAAAAAGACTTCTGCTGGGGTGGGCTATTATGGGATGCCCACTTGACTTCAGAATTCTTCAGGGACAAATTTTCTATATACAGTCTATATACACTCTTTTTTCTTCCTCCAGCACTTCACTTGCTTGCAAACACAGACTCAGCTGGGGCACTTTAATTGAATCTAGCAAGGCACTCTGCCAGATTAAAGCAAAAGCCCTTTACAGGCAGGGACCCCGGGCCCCTTTGGTGTGTAGAGAAAAAGTCCAATGTCTGGCTTACATTCTTGTGGCTACTGATCCCAGCAAAGCCTCTTCAGGCACTGCCAGCCCGGCTGGCTATAGCTGCCTCTTTCACTAGCCCTCCCTGCTATTTCCCACAGTCCTCCCAGACTGCACACTCACCAGCCCACATGGCTGACTTCTCCTTGAGAACTTCTAAACATGCTGACTTGCTCCTGCTGTCCTCATATTTGCTCCTGTGCCTCCAGGAAGAATATCCTTCATGCGTTGTTGAGAGACCCTCAGCACCTGAGCCCCAGACTCGAGGTCACCCCCCCAGACTAGGGAGTACCCTCAAGGGAAACTGACAGCCTTCTGAGCACTCCTTCTCCATCTACCACCTGACTGCCTCTGCTGGCCTGACCCTTGAGTATTTATAAGGTACTTTAAGGCATTTACTGGGGATTGGCTGGGGCCTTCATCAATACTCCAGGCAACTTCTCCTAAACTCCACCTTCTACTTCTGGAAGCTTCTCTGAGGTTCCAGGCAGCAGGGGAGCTACCACAGATGCTCGCTGCTGAGTCATCCAGCCTCCCTGAGTCACTCAACCCTGACCCAGATTCAACCCAGGCTTGAGTGCCAGCCAAGCCAAATTTTCCTGCACTAACAATTAACTTGGT
Source organism: Pelophylax lessonae (assembly GCF_965119305.1). NCBI lineage: Eukaryota > Metazoa > Chordata > Amphibia > Anura > Ranidae > Pelophylax > Pelophylax lessonae. Next base: position 35,322,862 of record NC_138779.1, on the reverse strand, counting down.
ACATCCCTATCTAGCACACTAGAGGGTGCTACACTAGCTTATCTGCTTCCCACCTGGCTGTTTATGTACATTGGCCAGGTGGGAAGCAGTTAAGTTAGTGTAGCACTCTCTAGTGTGCTAGATAGGGATATACATAGTTAATTGTTAGTGCAGGAAAATTTGGCTTCATCATTCTGAGTGGACGACCCGTACATCCCTCAGAATAGGAGGCTGTGCGGTCACTCACACTGATAACAGGTCACAGCCAAGACAGGATCAGGATATGGGCACTGTGATTGGCCCTCCTGATCACATGATGGCTGTGTCCAATCACAGCCTTCACAGTGTAAACAGAGACAAGTGTCTCTGTGACAGTTCTCCCCGCTCAGCTCAGTAAGAGCTCAGTGTGGGGGGGCTGGAGTTTCTGTGTAAGGGATGATTTTACACACAAAGCTGTCACAATTCACACCATCCCTACACATGGTGCATGGTGCACCACTGTCCCTGTCCTATGAACATCTGTAAGTGTCTACCACTGCACAAAAAACATCTGTCACAGTGCCCCATCACATCTGTACCAGTGCGCAAAACATCTGTCACAGTGTCCCCATCACATCTGTACCAGTGCATAAAAACATCTGTCACAGTGTTCCCATGAACATCTGTAACAGTGCACAAAAACATCTGTCACAGTGTCCAAATGAACATCTGTACCAGTGCAAAAAACATGCAATAATGCAATAGTGTTCCAATCAACATCTGTCAGTGTCCCAAAGAACATCTGTACAAGTACAAAAAACATCTTCAATAGTGCAGTAGTATTCCATTGTGACATCAACATTTGTCAGTGTCTGCCGGTGGATGATTAACATCTGTAATAGTGTACCAGTGTCCCACCAATAAATAAAAACATAAATAAAACATTTAAAGCACCCCCCCCCCCCCGTGCTCACGTGCTAAGGCAGAGGCACATGTTGGTCCTGTACGCATATGTAAACAGTGATTGCACCACACACGTGAGGTATTGCCGCGATTCCGTGAATATAGGAGCGAGCGCAATCATTCTAGCACTAGGCCTCCTGTGTAACTCTAAACTGGTAACCAATAAAGTCTTATAAAGCATTGTCTATGAAGATTCTTAAATACCAAAGTTTGGCGCCATTTCACAAATGTGCGCAATTTATAATGTGATATGTTTGGTATCTATTTACCCAGCGCAACACCATATTTTATATTTTACCTAAAATGTGGGTAAAGTTTTGTCCCTGTGTGCATTGAAATTCATTAAAATGTATTGATGCGTTCGAAAAACTGCTGCACAAATATCGTGAGACATAAAAATGTGCAAAACCCACCATTTTATTCTCTGCTACAAATAAAAAGATAATGTTTTGGGATACTAAGTCATTTTCTAGAAAAAATACAGATTTTTACTGGATAATGCCTGAAGTACTTCTTGGATGTTGTCCCTCCCCATGTGGTATCCCCTCACTCAGGAGGATTAGCAGATTGTGTTTTGGGGATGTAGTTGCAAGTATGCCTATGCAATGTGTGAGAAATAACTTGTTAATATGACATTTTTGTGAAAAAAAAGAATAATAATTTCTTAATTTTCCACAACATTGTGGGAAAAAAAAAATAATTGCCATGCCTCTTACTAAATACCTTGGGCTGTCTACTTTCCAAAAAAGGGAAAATTTATGAAGAAAAATTGCAAAATGTTATAACTGAAACTAAGAAAAACTAATTTTTTCCAAAATTTCTGTCTTTTTTCATTTGTAGCACAAAAAATAAAAATGCAAGTGGTGATTAAATACTACCAAAAGAAAGCTCTATTTGTGTTAAAAAAAAAAAAAAAAAAATGATAAAAATGTCATTTGGGTACAGTGTTGCATGACTGAGTTATTCTTATTTATTGTTGTGAGAGCGCTAAAAGCTGAAAAATGGCCGGGCAGGAAGGGGGTGAAAGTGCACAATATTGAGGTGGCTAAAGTGGCCCTAAAGGCAGAGGGTTTTTTACCTGAATGTATTGCATGCATTAGGGTAAAAAAACCTTCTGGGTGCAGCCCCCAGCCCCCCTTTTACTTGACTGAGCCCCATCTCGATCCAGAATGGTGCATGAGAGCAGCGGCCCTCCTGGGTCTTTGTCTCCTCATTGGCTCACACAGCAGTGGGAGCCAATGGCTCCTTCTGCTGTCAATCAAAGTCAGTGAGCCAATGAGTAGAGAGCGGGGGATGGGGCCGAGCCGCGCTCTGTGTGTGAATGGACAATGTTTATTCACAGGAGCCTGGTTCTGGAGTGAGCCTGCATGAGTGCCCCCATTGCAAGAGGCTTGGTATTGGGGGCACTCAGCAGAAGGGAGGAGCCAGGACCATTGGTGGGGGACCCAAAAGAAGAGGATCAGGGCTGCTCTGTGAAAAACCAGTACATGGATAAGGTAAGTATAACATGTTTGTTATTAAAAAAAACATTTAGAAATACTTTAACTGCTTGCTGACGACCCCGCATATTTATACTGTGGGGTGGTGGCTCCTACAGGCAAAATCATGAACCTGTACATGATCACCTGTTCCAGGTTTGTAACCAGCTCCTGCTGTGATTGGACACAGCAGGAGCCAATCAGTGATGTCCACCGGGACCCACCGATCATTACCGACAAAGCCAAAACTGCGGTCTGCCTATGTAAACGAGGCAGATCGCCGTTCTGTGACAAGAGAAGATAGAGATCCTATATTTATGCTAAGCGGGAACACAGATCTCTGTCTTCCCACCGTACAAGCACTCCCCACACAATTATCAAGCACTCCCTAGGGAAACATGATGTTAACCCCTTCCCTGTGAGTGTCATTAGTACATTAGTGCATATTTTTTAGAACATATCACTGTATTGGTGTCACTGGTCCCTAAAAAGTGTCACTTATGTCTTGTTTCCACTGAGTGGTACGGTTCGGTTCGGTACGCAATTTTTGTAGTTTCCTTTGTCAAAAGTTGTGAATGGTACCCTGATTCCGAACATATGTCCCATTTGTACACACGGTAATATGCATATGCTGGCAATAGGCTGCGGCTGCGATTTGTCATGCATGACAAATTGCTCCAATGTAAACGAGGGCTTAAAGAAAAAAAAAAAAACACAATGTTGCACTTGCTGTTTGCTTTTGCTGTTGCATTTGTACAGCTGTTGCTGATATTCAGCTTCCCTCCCCCTCCCCTTTCTAGTTTGTGATTAGGAAGTAGAAAGAAAAGGATGGAGGGGAGGGGTGAACAGCAAACATCGGTGAAGAGTTCAGCCTGTGCTTTCTGCAGCCTCTTAGCAAATGACAAGACTAACGAAGCTGTCCCCCCATCCAATGTCCCTTCCCCAAAGGCCCAAAACTGAGATGTGGGGCCCCATGCCTTTTCATGCTGGATGCAGATTGTCCCCGTAGAGGTCCCCCTCGCAGACAGGAAGAAGTCGTCTCTCCCCGGGGTGGGATTTACGCTGAAGTTTCACTTTCCCACTTCCTCATCATAGGATTGAGGGAGAACTCTGCAGAGAGGGATGATGGGGGATGAGATGGACAGAATCATGGGTCTGGTTCTGATGTAAAGCCAGCCATAGATGGATCAAAACTCAGCCGGCTCAGCAGGGAGAGTCCAAGTTTTGATCCATCTATGGCTGCTCCCGTGCTTAAGAAGTCAATCTAATTATTGACTCCTTTCGAATGGGACTGTATGGATGGAGGGAACCTGTTTGTTTTGTTTTTTCTTTTTTTTTGCTCAAAAAAAAATGATCCATATCGCCAGCTTTATAGTGCCTTGAAAAAGTATTCATACCCCTTGAAATTCTTCACATTTTGTCATAATCTTCTAGATTGTAAGCTCTAACGAGCAGGGCCCTCTAGTTCCTCCTGTTTTGAATTGTATTGTAACTGTATTGTCTTTCCTCACATTGTAAAGTGCTGCGCAAACTATTGGCGCTATATAAATCCTGTATAATAATAATATTACAACCAAAAACCTAAATGTATGTTATTGGGATTTTATGTGATAGACCAACACAAAGTGGCACATAATTGTGAAGTGGAAGGAAAATTATAAATGGTTTTCAAAATGTTTTACAAATAAATAAGTGAAAAGTGTGGTGTGCATTTGTATTCAGCCCCCCCCCCCCCCCCCCGAGTCAATACTTTGTAGAACCACCTTTCGCTGCAATTACAGCTGCAAGTCTTTTTGGGGATGTCTCTACTAGCTTTGCCCATCTAGAGAGTGACATTTTTGTTTATTCTTCTTTGCAAAATAGCTCCAAGTTCTGCCAGATTGGATGGAGAGCATCTGTGAACAGCAATTTTCAAATCTTGCCACAGATTCTCAATTGGATTTAGGTCTGCACTTTGACTGGGCCATTCTAACACATGAATATGCTTTGATCTAAACCATTCCATAGTTTGTTATAAGATCTGTTTGATTTCACCTATTCACAGAACTCACATTTCCCACATGGGAATGTTATCCTTCTTTTAGGCCTAGTAATTAATAAAATGGAGCATTTTGGAACATGGCTCCTTGTGAGACGATCTTTCAGATATTTTGCCTTTTTGTAAGTGACTGTTGGTTTTTGCTCACATATTTGGCCACAATGGAATCCTCAGTTACAAGATGCCAATGTTGTGCCAATATAGTACGTAACTGTGAATGTTGTTTAGAAAACTTTGTAATTAATCTCGTATATTGAGATTGGGTATCCTGCTTTTTAGAATGTATCATAGACTGACTATTTTTTTTTTGTCTGGCTCTATTAAAGGCATTTTTAAAGCAAGTCTTAGTATATCCCCGCTTGAGAAGTCTCATCTGTAATTCCTTAACTTGTATTAGAAAATCCTCTTCTCTGGTGCAGTTTCTGTTTAGTCTAAGGTATTGTTTGTATGGGATACTTTGTAAAATTGTGTTGGCCGATGACAGTTTCCTGTACAGATCAGAGAAGAGGTTACCATGTTCATCCACCCCTATCTGTACATCAAGAAACATAACCCTCTCCTGACTGCATTCCATGGTAAATTTGAGGTGGCACAGATCCATTGACGCGTCCCCATTAAAGAACAAATCGCGCTCCCACCCCCCCAGGTACAGGTTGGTGTATAATGGGGCACATTGTGTCCCCATCGCTACCCCCTGCACCTGGAAGTGGGAACTCCAAAAAATAAATTGTGTAAGAGAATATATTTCAAAGGTTTTATGACAAATGAATTATAGGACTCCAGGAAAATCTCTTGAGACCTTTTGACCCTCACTGTCTGGTATAGAGCTGTATAGAGCTTCGATATCAGTAGTGACCAGCCACACATCCGGGGGGGGGGCAGCAAGGCCCTCCAGGGTGTGTAGCAGGTCCCTAGTATCCTGTATATATGATGGAGTGGGGAAACAAAAGGTTTCAGGTAGTTATCTCTAAGTTTACTTGCATTTTTGGTTAGGCAGCCCAGACCGGACACTATTGGTCTGCCTGGGGGGATCCACAAGGCTCTTAGGGATCTTGGGCAGGGCATAGTATAGGTATGAGTAACAGGATCTTTCACATTTAGGAAATTCCAGGTATCCTATATTGCACACTGTTACAAGCATTCGGCATTTCAAATGCCGATAAACTTTGTCTGAATGCATTTTTTTGCTTTAAAAAAAAATACCACTAAACTCAACTCTCTCCAAAGGAGTATAAAAGACTCAGTGTACATGGACAGATAAGATAACAGAGGAGAGTTCAGGGCCTGCTGAAATAAAAACGCCCAACTGCTCCTAAACATCAATTTTTTTTAACAGCAGTGTACATGAGGCCTCAGTCTTCCGTGTATTGGTACTACCCCTTTTGTGTTTTCCTCGTCCAGTGTGTGTGGACATGCGTGTTGAAGAGAACTCGCTACCGTGAGAAGAAAGTGAAGTCATAGAAGTGGAAATATCTGTATCAAATTCCAAGTGCTCTTATGTAAACACCTAAATGAGAGACGGCTTATTGTATTGCTCCTTTTTGTGTGGGCCCATTTATAGGCTTGGCCTGTACTATATGCCAGTAAATCTCTTGACATTTTAAATCTCTTGACATTTTTTTTTTCTTATTTATACTTTTTTTGTTACGATTCTCTAAGAATTCTTGTAGGGCTTTTTGTTGAATCTAATAATTACTTGAGGTGTTATTCCCCAGATTTTGTGCCAACAGTGTTCTGTTTGATAATGTCCTTGTATTAGCTGCATCATTTTAAATGAGTAGGCCTGGCGATTCTGTTCCCATGCCTCTTAGACGTCTTTATTGACCTGTGGTATTGTTGAAAACATTTGGACACGTAACCCAAATGGGACACATTGTTGTTCTAAATATTTCTCAAAGAACCTATTGTGCCAGGAGAAATTAAACTTTTTAATTAGTAACTGTTTGAATTTCAAAAAGTGAGTATCTGTATTGATGTGTGTATTCTCTGGACCTGAGATTTCTAACAAGAGTTTGTCCATCATTCCCACCCATGATTGCCAATTGACAATCCCATCCCTCTCATGATTGTCTATTGACAATAACTTGCCATTGTGGAAAAGCTGAGACTCAAACAGGCTAAAGTTACATAAGAAAAGGGAAAAGAATGATACAAAACAATAAGCAACTTTAAAGCGGAGTTCCGGGCACAAAATCGATATTTTTTTTTTGTGCCCGTCCGCTAGTTCAGCATAACCTGAAAAGGAATTGGATAGTTAGGTTTTTTTTTTTTTTAAAAACTCACCTTGTAATTGACGATCGTAAATACTCACCTCAGGGTACTTCCTCCCTCAGCGCCGCGGCTCCGCTGTCACTTCCTGCGCTGCGATGATTCCTGGGAGCTGAATGTCATCGCTCCCAGGAATCAATGCGACGGCACCGGCCCCGCTCGTCACTTCCGGGCGACGCCGCATTCCCCTGCTAAACAGCTTCTGGGCATGCCCAGAAGCTGTTTAGGAATGCGGCGCCGCACCGGAAGTGACGAGAGGGGCCGGTGCAGGCGCATTCTGGGACAAGAAGACACAGAAGAGGACCACGCCGGCTTCAGCTGCCCACAAGAAGGATGAAAACGCTGTGGAAGAAATTTTATAAGTAAGTATTTCTTCTAAAAGGTAAGTGCGAACCGGGACAGATCAGAGGCTAGCCATTGTGGAATGTGCTAGCCCTGACTGTCCCGGGGGTATGTTTGTTAAAAAATTACTTCTGTGCCCGGAACTCCGCTTTAACTACGTTGCAAGTATTAACATATATTGCAATATTGTTCCAAATGGGATTATACTGCCATCAAAAATGTACATAGTGAATATAGAGACGTGACTCCGATAAATGTGGCACCACATCCAAAGATTATTCAAAAAAAGGGAAAAAAAGGATATATAGGACTTTAAAAGTAGCCACCAATAATGCCATAAAAGGAAAAAAAAAAGTACTCAATGTAATAGAAAGTAAAAAATGTATTATAACAACTTGATAAAAAATGTTAAAATCATTTCGTAAGCAATTATGTAGTGATACGTTTGCGGCATCTCCCCATAAAGGGGTAGGTATGGTTATGCAAAAAAAAACTGTTGCAAGCCCAATATATGCAGAGAACTAGCTCATGAAGACACAGAATCTGCGGTGATTTCTATTGTCTGGGCCAAACAGGAATCTCATGTATCGTGTGCCAATGGATCACTACGCGTTTCGCTTAAAGCTTCCTCAGGGGATCCGATTGGCACTGGGAGACACAGCATAATTACTATATGGTTCAAAATACATTTTCACATCATTAATACATCATATTACATCTTTCAATGAGCATGTAATGAATTCCAAAACAAAAAACATACCATTTTTTATTTTTAATATACAATTTTTTTTTTCTTTTTTTTATAATTTTCTCTTTCTTCTCCTTTTTTTTTTTTTTCTTCTCTCAGCCAGTGGGTATGAGGATTGCATCCCCTTCTCATGTATAGTTTGGCTGCAGGGCAGTTTGCTGCCCAAGAGTGAGTGTGTGTTTTTTTTTTTTTTTATTATTATTTTTGTCAGGGTGTCTCTGTCTGTGCTTGGTTTGTGCTTATTGTGATTTGTTGGTTGATTGTTGGTATTTGCTTGTCTCACACTTTTTCTTCTCCCCGGGTTGAGGCTCGGGAGGGGTTTTGCAGTGTGATGTATATTGGTGCGATTGCATGGAGGTGGCTTGTGGTCCTTGGCGTGAGGTGTCCCCAGTCTGTGTCTATCAGAGGGAATGTTGTGCAACCTGGCGCATGCCACTTCTGGGATCGGCTGATCTTGACCGGAAGTGGTATAGGGGGTGAATTTTCTTCCCGTCCTACCATTTCCAGTCATGCACGGCCTCGGGCCCTTGTGGTGCAAGTCCAGAGACATACCGGCCCACAATCCCGTCGCTAGTAAAGTAGTGTGGCGGGCATGGGGGAGGAGCATCACTCCTGACAGCCATTTTCTCCTCATATATATTATATATACATACATACATACATACATACACACATACATATACATATATACATATACAGCTGCAATAAAAAGTATGTGAACCCTTTGGAATGATATGGATTTATGCACAAATTGGTCATAAAATGTGATCTGATCATCATCTAAGTCACAACAATAGACAATCACAGTCTGCTTAAACGAATAACACACAAAGAATGAAATGTTGCCATGTTTTTCTTGAACACACCATGTAAATATTTACAGTGCAGGTGGAAAAAGTATGAACCCTTGGATTTAACAGAGTTGTATAAAGTACTCAAAACCCATACTTGAGTAAAAGTACAAGTGCTCGATCAAAAAGTGACATGAGTAGAAGTGGAAGTGCTCGATCAAAAAGTGACTTGAGTAGAAGTACTAAAGTATTCAATATTTTTTGTACTTAAGTATTGCAAGTAGTTTTTTAAAAAAAAATGCTACTCAAGTACTGAAAGTAAAAGTACCAGTAGTTTTGAAAAAAAAAATGCTATTCAAGTACTGAAAGTAAAAGTACAAGTACTGTGTTATGTAGTTATTAAAGAAAGAAGTCAAAAGTTTGAACATCATATTGTTTTTTATTATTTCAAATGCAGCTTTTATTTATACATACAGTAGCATTTATTTTCCTATGCGCTGATAATACACATGTTTTGAGCTTCATGAAACCTGCCATCTACTGTTCTGGTGGTAATTTTTATAATTGTAACGAGTAACTATGCAGCACAAAAAAAAAATATTGGAGTAGAAGTATTGAAATCATTGAAAAAATGTAGTGAAGTAAAAGTGGAAGTAGGAGAAAAAAATTCTACTCTAGGAAAGTACAGATACCGCCTTTCAGTATTTAAGTACTGTAGTTCTACTTAGTTACTGTACATCTCTGGTCATGTGTAAATCAGCGCATACGAAAATAAATGCTACTGTATGTATAAATAAAATGGTCTACATATCTGCTGTTAAGGGTAAAGAGAACCTCCCCCAACCAAGGAGAGTCACAAGCGTACATAGACCTTTTTTCTGGTAAGAGGCTGATTTTGCTTTTTTCACTGGAAGTTGAGAGCACAGGTTTTGCAGTTTTGTTTCACTGGAAGAGTCTATTTGGATATTATTTTGCACTTACCTTCATCCGCCGGGTAAGGGGGAAATCCACAAGGTGGTGGGAGGAGTCTGCACCTATTATTTGGAATAGCACCTGTTTGATTCCCGCACCTTTGAAAATATATTCATCTTGTTTTGTCACATATATATGGTATTATGGTATTATGGCATTATATATATATATATATATATATGTGGACTTTTTATTGACTTAGATTTCATACACTCTTCCTTTATTTCATTATTGGAATATATTGTTGTATATCACATTGGTTTATATATGATTTTGCGCAACAATAAGCTGTGGAGAAAAAAAAAACATGCAGGAAAGAGAAGGAGGGATGCTTTAAAGGGGGAAGGGAGGGACATACTTTATCTGTTTTTGTTTACAAAAAGTTACAGCCAAAGGAATTGTGATTGTCCTTTAAATCATTTGAAATAATAAAAAACAATATGATGTTCAAACTTTTGACTTCTTTCTTTAATAACTACATAACACAGTACTTGTACTTTTACTTTCAGTACTTGAGTAGCAATTTTTTTTAAAAACTACTGGTACTTTTACTTTCAGTACTTGAGTAGCAAAATTTAAAAAAAACTACATTTTTTCAATGATTTCAATACTTCTACTCCAATATTTTTTTTTTGTGCTGCATAGTTACTCGTTACTATTATAAAAATTACCACTGCCAGAACAGTAGATGGCAGGTTTCATGAAGCTCAAAACATGTGTATTATCAGCGCATAGGAAAATAAATGCTACTGTATGTATAAATAAAAGCTGCATTTGAAATAATAAAAAACAATATGATGTTCAAACTTTTGACTTCTTTCTTTAATAACTACATAACACAGTACTTGTACTTTTACTTTCAGTACTTGAGTAGCAAAATTTAAAAAAAAAACTACTTGCAATACTTAAGTACAAAAAACGAAAAACGTTGAATACTTTATTCTACTCAAGTCACTTTTTGATCGAGCACTTCCACTTCTACTCAAGTCACTTTTTGATCGACCACTTGTACTTTTACTCAAGTATGGGTTTCAAGTACTTTATACAAGTGTGTTCTGGACTATCCAACACATTTTATCACACCTCCCACAGGCCTGGGGAGAAAGACCCCTTACTGGGCCACTTCCCAAATATTTATATCCTCCTTACTTTTGTGGTTTGTTCTCAGTGCATTCATAAATTGGTGGTCAGTTCTCAGCCTGTGGACACCTTTCATCTTTTAAGAATAAAGTTTTGCAGTACTATGATGTGCTAGTAAAGATCTCTGTGATAAGACATACTCTCCACCTGACTTACCTTAAAGGGTAACCCCACTTTTGATTAAAAACATATTGCAAATCAACTAAAATAAGATATACAGCTGTTATACGACTCACGTAGTAATTAAGGATTATTAAAAACAACCTTTCATTTTCAATCTGCAGTGCTGTATTTTTCTGTAAAATTCATTGCAATTTGGCAAACTGGAGGCATTCTGTACCCTATTGATGTACAGCACACCCCCTAAAAATTAATTTATTGCTTGTGTGATTGGCTCTCTTGGTTCCCCAGAAGTCTGTGCTAAGATCCATGTCAAATTTTAGGATTCCCCCACAATAAAATATTTCAGTTTTGCGGAGGTACTGCCCAATGGTTAAAAACTTCTAAAGCAATGCAGACACTGCAGATTTTCTCAGCTTTAAACCACACATGTGGATTGGTATGGTGTAGGAAGGGGGGAAGCTGCATGCTCACTGCTCCCCCTTTCCAGGCCACCCAGGCTGCACCCTTGGATAAGGCCTCGTTCACATGGGCATATCAAAGTGGTTTCAAAAAACTATTAGATGGGCACCTTAAAGACCACAACATACAGGGGTATACAATGTACGGTTAACACACACACACACATCATAGGTTGAACTGGATGGACTGGTGTCTTTTTTCAACCTCACTAACTTTGTAACTATGTAAGTGTACATGTGTTGGAATGGCATTGGCCTGGATGGGATGCACAGGCATTCCATGTATTCATGTGTAAGCAGTCCTATTTATGCCTATTGGGAAGCAGCAGTTGCATGGACACATCAACTGGTCCCTATTAGACAGCCATTGAGGTGCATGTCCCTGGAACAGCTATGCATCCCAAGCAGGCAAGCATGGCCCTTCTTATACAGTAGATGTATACTTGGATACGCCCATGTAAACAGGGCCTAGAGGTCTGGTAAGAATGGAAGAGGGACATCACCCTGTTATCTGCCTTTTTCAGCTCATTCGAATTACTACATTTCAACTGAAATGGATAGTTTTGGAGTGCTGTTCTTCGTGTAAGCCAAACTAATTGGTAAAGAAAAAAAAAAATCAATTCCACAGGCAAAAAAAATTAATCTTCCAGTGTAGGTGGTTACTGACTGTCCGTGAAAATCAGTGCTCAGTAACACAGCTTTAAAGTGGCTGTGAAGGCACAAGGTATTTTACCTTCATGCATCCTATGCATGAAGGTAAAAAACTTCTGTGTTCAGCAAGAACCCCCCCCCCCCTCCCAATACTTACCTTAGCCTCCTCTCGAGCTCCACAAGAGCCTTGCCTCTCCAGGGACTCTCACTCCTGATGGGCTTTTGGCAGCAGCGGGAGCCATTGGCTCCAGCTGCTGTCAATCACAGCCAGTGAGCCAATCAGGAGACAAAGGGGGTCAGGGCAGAGCCGTGGTTCAGTGTATGAATGGACACAAAGTGCCGTGGCTCGGGAGCACACCAGCTTTGGTGCCCCCAGATCAAGCTGCTTGCGGTGGAGGCACCTGGCAGGAGCCAGGAGCACTGGCGTGGGACCCGAGAAGAGGAAGGTCTCTTCTGCTCAGAGCAGGTAAGCATCTCTTTATAGATAACCTGACTCACTGGTGTGTATATGGGCGGTTGCCCGTTTTGGGGTTCTTGCGATTGCAGCTCTGTCCCCAGCTGACGGCCTTACTGGTTCACACCATAGGGGGTCCATGACTGCGCAGGTCCATCCAGCAAAACCCACTATAGCACATCTAGCTATCATGTGCAATGTATTTGTTGAACTATGGAAGTATACATTTTGGCTTATGCAATGTTACTCAAATGTGATATGTATGACTATATTACTAATATAATTCATTTATATTCTAGAAAAAAAAAAATTTCACCCATTGTAAGACCTCTGAAGAAGGACCACACTAGTCCGAAACGTGTCAGGTGTTCAAGCAAAAGTTCAAGGCGGCAAGCCCGATAGTTTAAATACCGGTGCCCTTATGCTTGCTATGTCCCTATGCTGTAAAGGATACTTCGATGTTTTATTTGCATCAATTTTGTATATTATTCACATTTTTGTAATGTTCATTCATATGTCTTTTTTTAAACAAATTAAATAGAATAATAAATATGTTTTTACTATTTTGGTCTGTCTTTAAAAGTCCATGATGGGTTTATTGTGCAGTTTTGCACAGAAATCTTTGTTCTCAGAGCGTATTAAAGGATTTGTGTTTTCAATGTTGCCGTTTTTCATTGTTAATTGGTTTTTTTACGGCATTAGCCAGCTCCCTTTTTTTTTGGCAATAGCTTGTGCATTAGCCTTGAAAATGGTCAGAATTTGGAAAGAGTTTAGAAAAAAAAAAAAAGAAGGTGCCGTTCATAGACGGCCTTGTCTTTTCAATAACAATCATGACATCTTTACCCTGCCTCTCCACCTCCGCCAATCACAGAAGCCCTAGTATTTATTCAGTGAATATAAGGCGTTCTCTGATTGGACAAGATGGAGAGGCGGGGAGGTGAGATGATTTTCATTGAAAAAAATACATAGCCGTCTATGAATGGCACCTATGCTGAGTGGGCAACCATCTTTATTCACTATGCAGAAAGGCAGCCGCTTGGTGCAGGACTAAAGAGATAGCGGCAATCACTGTAGCTACTAATACTACAGGAATTTTCTGCTTCCCCAGTGTTCCAACAGGTATGGCACATGCCTACTTACATTGATCAAGTTGGACCAGTGTAACTATGCAATAAAAACCATAGCTGGCACTCAGTTTTAAACATTTACTTTCCCATTAAAGTTGATGTAAACCCCGTTCACAATATCGGACTTTGGCACATATATCTGTAGTGTTTACTTATCTCTCTCCAAAGCACTAAGTCCCGTGTCTTTCTGCTGCTCTGTTCCTCTGTTATCAGCATGATAACTTATGACGAATTCTTCGGCACTGGAGATAAAAGCAGCTGAAAATTTGTGTCGGGGTGGGTGCATAGAGATAGATTAGCAGAGAGCTGGTCTATTCACAGCACAGCTCTGCATTCTTCCTTCCTCTGCCTTTGTGGAGGGAGGGGGGGGGGTGTGCCTTTCCTCCAATCAGCTGTCACACAGTGTATGTCAAGGCTCCACCCCCAGTGCCGAAACAGGAAGAAAAAATTCTAACACAATGTTCACATTCTAAACAGCGTAGAAAGCGGAAGACAGCAGATATACATGTACAACTTATGTAGGGAGATTTGTTTCATCTCTGCATATCATCTGAGGCTGTTAACTTCACTGGATATATGTGAGGGTTTACATCTACTTCAAGTAATCATGGGGCAGTACAAAGCATTTGCTAATGTGTTTTATTGAACATTAGTTGAATGTGGTCTCAGGGGTGACCACACTTACTCTTTTAATGGTATTTATTTATTTATTTTTTTTTTTAAAACAGGCAAATAACCATAAAGACATTAGACTGCTAAGAAAGGTTACATTGTCCAGATCACAGAAGCGATACCGAATTATGATAATGCTCAAACAGGTTGGCCTGTCCTGCAGAAAACTTCACATAAAACGGTCCCATTTCTTCCTTTTTGGTGACCCTATTATAAGATACATACTTATTACACAGTACACAGGGATGTAGTATTGTGTTATCATAGAATATATTATAACAATGTCTACAGGTTCCTGTGCTACGTGCTGAGGTCTCCTGGGTCAATGGTGACGCTGCTGTTGGTGACTCGAATACCGTACCAGCCGGCCCAGAATTGAGTGTCATTTCCCCCATGCTGGAAGTAGATGTATCGGGCTCCAGGTCCATAATTTTTAAATCTGTATTCAATCTACATGTGAAAAAAAAAAAAAAAAAAAAAGTTTACAAAATTGCAGTTCAGTTCCCACCATAATATACTTTAGTATCAGCTTTACCGGGGAGGGGGGCATGGAGTACTTGGGGATGATTTTAAAAAGCTTGGTAACCAATAGCAAATCATTAGATCACAATTAGAGTTGAGCGGACACCTGGATGTCCGTGTTCGGCCGAAATTGAAAAAAAAGTCCGGGTCCGTGAACCGGACTTTTTCCGAACTTTACCCGGACACTGAACCCCATGGGGACCCGAACTTTCAGGCACTAAAATGGCTCTAAAAAAAACAATGGAAAGGGCTAGAGTGCTGCAAATGGCAGCAAAATGTAGTTAAGAGCATGGCAAGTGCTCTTAAAAAAAAAAAAAAAATTCAGCAAAATCGATGTAGATCGCTAACGGACGATTGTTCTGTCCTGTGTCTCCTAATCTCTCCCTGCCTACTCTCTCCAGCCTGTCCCTAAAATGCTCAAATATCTTTCCCTGCCTACACTCCAACCTGTCCCTGCATTCTTTTCAGGCACAATGTTTTTTTTCCCTGTCTGTCCCTAATCAGCAGCAGCCAGCACCGTTGTGTGTGCTCTCTCCCTACACTAGAGCAGACTGACGCACAGCACGCTGTGTCTCGAGCTTCAGCTGGCCAATCACATTAGTAGGCATGGCTGTGATGGCTTCTATGGCACACCAGTTAAACGCTTGTTGATTGGCTGTTGAAAGCCCGCCATTAAAACCGCGCCATTACATACAAAACAGGAAATAAAATTACCGAACACAGATTTTAAACCTGAACATACAGTAAAGTTTTCGGGTCCGTGTCCGGGTAACAAAAATCCAATTATACAGTCCATGTTCGCTCAACACTAATCACAATCCTTTGCTTCCCTCCTAGGTCTCCCATGTTGGCAGTTGAAAGTGGATACATTTGACCTGAGAAATGCATTTGTTTTTCTGCAGATGAACGTTTTTTTCTTCTCCCTATTTAGTGAGAGATTAATGGCCACCACTGCTTCCAACTGTCTGCATGCGGGCCCCCCCCCCCCCCCCACGTTTCAGAAATATTTGTTCAGTTTTCAGATTGTTGGTGGGGTCAAATCGTCATTCCTTGACAGCAAGGAGAACATTCAAAAGGAGCAAGATGGAAATTTTTTATTGATATCAAAATCGAAAAGCATCTTGAATGATAAATTTGTATCCAAATTGTATATCTCACTGGACATCAACAGTTACTCGAGATATGGGTAATTCTGGATCTGGATCTACGTGTTTCGCCCTAGCGTGAGGGCTTTTTCAGGATTCAAAATAGATGGGATTAACACCACTAAAAAAATATGATAACAAAATAAAAAAAAATAAAATAGAGATTCAGGATAATTAGCACACACAAGAGCACACGCGAGTGCTAATCATCCTGAATCTTTATTTATTTTTTGATTTTGGTATTCTAATATGTAATCATATTTTTTGGTTAATGTATATATTTTTTGCCTTTAACGTACACATATGGACATGTAGATTTATATGTTGATCAATATGATCTGTCCTTAAATATACTCTTGTATCTTTAGTGGTGTTAATCCATCTGCTTCGGATCCTGAAGAAGCCCTCATGCTTAGGAGAAACGTGTAGATCCAGAATTACCCACATCTGGTGTAACTGTTTATGTCCAGTGAGATATACAATTTGGATCAAAATGTATTATTCAAGAATCAAGATGCTATTCAATTTTAAGATTTTGATATCAATAAAAATGTATTGTTTTTTTAAATATTGTCTGTGTGTCAATTTATGCCTGGCACCTTCAAATCCCTCTGTTTCTACCTCTTCTTCTCCTGAGGAAGTAAGAGGGGTGGGTCTTCCTATTGCAACAATAGAATCTCTCCTCACCATTCCCCATTACAAGATGGAAATTTGTTCTCGAATGAACAAAAGTTCTAACAGAGATTGTGGTTTTCGTTCAGGAAATGCCATTCATCCCCAATCCAATATTCAAAACAAATTAAATTCTGAAGTACTTTTGAACGACATGTTTTGTTTTTTGGTTTGGTTTTGGTTGCTACGTTTTTTTTTTTTTTTTTTGTCCCCTGCCTGCTTTCCCCCTTTTTTTTTTTTTTTTTAAATCGTCAGCTGCTGTTTCCAACAGCTAATTCCACAGTGTGATATAAGCAGCAGAACTTACAATGTGCCCCTTATACAGATACAAGTATCAGGCTTTTAAGGGTAAAATGCAAAGCAATGGGTGGGGATACCTGAGACCACTTGGCATCACTCCACTGCTCTATGAAAATCTTATCTGGACGAAACTCCTGAATAATGGTTTCCTCCTTGGAGAGCAGCTGCACACATATGGTATACATGGACCCACAGTCATGTCTGGCGGCATACCTAGAGAGACAAACACAAAGACCATCCTTAAAATTTATTTTTTTTCACAGCCTACTGCAAGAAGACAGGTCACCATGAGAGACAACTAGCCACAGTATGAGTGTATGAAGTAAAAACGGTCCATGTTCCTAGTAATCAATCATTTTCAAACAAGCAGGAAGAAATAACATAGAAGTATTTGTACCACCCTCTTAGGTAGGTGCTAGGAAAAAGTATAGATTGCTCTATCTGCTTATCAGGGGAGCCGGATTAGTAGTTAGGCCTGTTACATGTGTCCATGTGTGATTCACTTGGTCTGAGGGAGTGTCCCCACTGTGTCCAATAGGGGAGCCTGTTGGACAGTGGAGGAAACCCAGCCAGTGACACAGGCTTTTGTGGCTGTCCCAGAGGGTTTGCACAAGAGTGGTGCATCCTGGGATTGGTCATAAAAGCCAGGGGCACATGCAGGGCCAGATTAACGTAGGGGCTATTCGAGCTGCAGCTCCAGGCCCCTACCTTTTATATAGGCCCCCGGGTTGGCCATATTCACTGTTACCGCTCTTCTGTCACTTGTAAACCCAGAAGTCTGGCTTCTATGCTCGCTTCCCCAGGCAGCTCCCTCAGAACCTCCCCACACAGCACGAAGGCCGGACAAGGAGGGACAGTTGCCGATGCATGGATGTGTTTATGGGCTTCAGAGACAGCATCCCATGTTGAATTAGGCATGCATGGCTGCACCCTTCCTCCTCTGGGTGCATGCCAAGGCACGGCCCTTAAGGCCCTTCAAAATCCTCAGCACCAAGCCCATGATGCTCTTAATCCGGCCCTGGGCACATGTGACAGAGCGTCTTTGGGTGGGAAGCCAGGTCCCAGGAGGAGGGTGACAGCTGTCTCTCCTCCTGCTGCTGAGGAAGGTGGTCACAGGTGGACGGCCTTTTGGACCAGAAGTGTGGTGCAGAGCCAGGAGGTCCTGTGGATGCTAACAAGGGAGTTGAAGGCAGAGCGACTCAAGAAAAAAACAGTGTCCGTGATTACCGGGAAGCTTGCCTAGGGTCTGCCCAGGAAGGGGACCACTCCAGTGAGGTCAGTGGACAGAAGGTCAGCACACACAGTCAGTGAGAAAGGGGGTGGCCAAGTTAGACCCTAAAGAGTAATCTCTAAGTAAGGGTCCATATTCTTCTTCACTTCAGTGGCAAGGTGAAGCAGCGGCCTTGCCGCATTCTACAGTCAGTTGTCCTCAGGAATTGTGCATAGTTCAAGTTGGAGAATCCCACTCATCCCTTCTCCCGTCCAAGTTCTAAAATAAAGCACAAAAACCAAATCCCCTGGACTGTTCATGGTCTGAGCCAAGGACTTTCAAATGCCGTTTTGCCTACTATCGGTTGCTAATGGTAACCCAGGGGACCCGCAAGGTGTAATTCTCAGCAGCTCCCTAGGGGGCAGTGCTACATATCAGATTAATTTAGAGAAGTATCAAGGTTTTCAAGAGGATAGGTCCGCAACGGCAGTCTCCATGTCAAGACAGGTGGCCTTTAAAAAGGTCACTGGTGCTAAAATATGCTGGTCAAGTAAAAAAAAAAAAGAAAAACATGCTGATCTCTGCAATACACGCACATTTCCTGGCGTTTTATACTTTTAAAGACCCTGCAAGTACAGAAAAATCCCTCCTATTCTTCCAGAAATGTACCAGCTCTTAAGCGTGGTTGGGGGTTGACAACATACACCATTGTCAGCTCCACCAGGACTGGATTTCACCAACTGATGGCCTAAGCACCTCTCAACAACCATGCCCTCTTCGGCCATTACTGAGGTAAAAGCTGAGATGAAAGTTTTTTGCATCATGCTTAATGACATATGCCTACCATGCGCTATGCTAGACTATACCAGAAATTCTCAAAGGTCTCAAATTCAGAGATACTTCTGCCCTCAGATTCTAGGCTTCATCAGCCATATTGTGAAAACCAGCAATAATGAAACTGGATGGTATGGTAAGAAAAGAAAAAAAAAAAAAAAGGAGAAAAGATGTTCATCCTTTTGGACACTAGTAAAAAAAAAAACTAAGGCATGCTGAGAGTAGGAGGGGTTATACCAGGCTTGTTGACAATTTATGCTTTCCAGTGTTCAAATTCTCCTGTAGGTGGCAATATTACCCAATATTCTTGACTACTGTATCCCTCAATAAACGAGAAAAAAACCTGTATTGCATTTAACTGCAGCAGGTAAATGCATATAGGCAGGTGCCTACAAGAGGTTAACATGTCTTCCTGTGTAAACACTTCCTGGCTGCACACATTTCCTCATGTTCGTTGAACCAGCCAGGTGCCAAATGGTACATGTCTTAAAAAAGGAAGTATGGGTATTTTTTTTTTTTTTTTTTTTTGTAGAATCATATTTACAGTATAACTAAAAAGGCAAAACTTTTTTTTATAGTTTTGGATAGTGCAGAAGAATTAAAGCGGAGTTCCGGGCCTCAAAATCGAAAAAATAGATTTTGGGCCATTCACTTGCTGAGTGCAATCTGAAAAAGAAATGGATACTCAAAAAATACTTTTTTTTTTTGGTCACTTACCTTGTTATAGAAGAAAGTATACTCACCTTCCTTCCACTTCCTCCCTCTGCGGCCGCGGCCCGCACCACCTCTTCCGGTTTGTGATTACTCCTGGGAGCTGAACGTCATCGCTCCCAGGGGTCAATGCGCCTGCACCGGCCCCGCTTGTCACTTCCGGTGCAGGTGCGGCATTCCCTGCTAAACAGCTTCTGGGCATGCCGGTGCAGTGCATTGTGGGACTCCGACATCATGGAAGAGAAGACTAAGAGGGACGCTGCGGCTTCAGCTGCCCACACCTGAGATGGCAGCACTGGAGAAGAAATTTTCAAAGGTAAGTATTTCTTCTAAAGAGTAAGTGCGACCCGGGACAGTTCAGAGGCTATCCATTATGGAATGTACTAGCCCTGACTGTCCCGGGGGTATTTTTAGCTAAAATTGACCCCCGAGGCCGGAACTCCGCTTTAAAATGCTTGCCAGTTTTTATTGCTGTTTGTGCCCCCCCATTAAGGAGAGTCACTCTCTCTATTTTTCCTGTTTATCATTAAGATTGAAAGTGAAAGTAAAAAGAAAACCCCAAATTTTGGGTTGTCTACAGAAAAGTAATAGGAGGAGAAATAGGACACTATTTCTGGTGACCTGGGGGTCCCCAAGGAATTCCCTTAACCAAACAGGAATTTTTTAAAAATCCCAACAAATTATGAGACAGGAAAGGAAATCTATGTAATAGGACAAAAATGGCAAACAAAAATAGCCCTCTCTCCATCTATCCAAAAAGGAAAAAAAAAAGTTTTGCCTATAGTTCTACTTTAACCACTTAAGCCCAGGAAGATTTTACCCCCTTCCTGACCAGGGCCTATTTTGCGATTCGGCACTGCGTGACTTTAACGGACAATTGCGCGGTCGTGCGATGCTGTACCCAAACGAATTTGACGTCCTTTTTTTCCCACAAACAGAGCTTTCTTTTGGTGGTATTTGGTCACCTGTGCAATTTTTTTGATCATGCGCTATAAACAAAAAAAGAGCGACAAGTGGAGAGTAAGTGGTTAAAAGTTAAAAACGATTAAAAACCGTAGCTGATGACTTTTAAAAAAAAAAGACACTCACTTGTCCCAGGATCAAGAGACGGGATCACCCAAGCCATTGCTTCCCTCGATCTTCTGTCCTCAGCACCGGCATTTAAACTGTGGGCACCTGGCTGATAGTTTGCAAGTTGACAGCGAGGTGTGCACTGCACATGCGCGAGCTGCGCAGTGCATTGTGAATGGTCCCCATAGTCTTGTGGGACCTGTGACGTGTCCTAGAAGGCTGCGGGGAGTGAGGGGGGAGAGAAACCTAGGCAATCTGAGCGGAAATGGGAGCAGGTAACTGTCAAAACCAGGCACCCTGGGGAGGAGGCCTTAAAGTGGAAGTTCTGTTTTTGGACGGAGCTCCGGTTTAAAGGGCCTTGTACAATGCAGTGATGTAATGCTGCTTCAATATAGAGCATCTGTAATGCTAACCCCATGAACTGTAAGTAATAAATACCCTTTTTGTTTCACCAAAAAGTGACTGGCGTCCATTTGTCCACATGTCCCACTATTGCCTAAGTCAGAGTTTCTCAACCTTTTCAACACAGAGGAACCCTTGAAATAGCTTTCCGGTCTTAGGGAACCCCTGTGGGAAGAATTTCCCCTGTACAGATAGCTAAAAAGTAATTGGTGTCACTGAGAACTTATTTGAGAGAAAAAGATTGGTCATTGCTCAAGGAACCCCTAGCAACCATTGGAAGAACCCTAGGGTTCCACAGAAACCTGGTTGAGAAACCCTGGCCTAAGTGATCTAACCCCCGAGGTAAAATATCATCCCATCCGGTCACTGGAGGCACCACTGTCCAGACATGGGAGTAAGTCACACATGTGCAAGTCTCAAGCAAGTCCCAAGTTACTGTGGCGAAAAGCAAGCAAGTCAAGTCCCTGCTAGAAGTCAAGCAAGTCAAGTCAAGTCATTTATTTTGGTCAAGTCACAAATCAAGTCAAAATACTGATCTAACCCAATTTTCACATTTAAATCCATTAAAAGTCAGTGGTCAGGAAAGGTTTTGTTTTATTTTCAACATTAACAAAACTGCTTAGTGCTTTTTCTTGGCATATTAAAGTAACACTTTGAATGCCCAAACAGCTCAAAATCCTTCGTCCGGTCATATTTCAACACCACAGTCCATTGTTAAACAGTCAGTGTCCTAAAAATCAGAACATACTGAGAAGTTTTAAGTGACTGTGGTGTCAGAAACATAACAGGCACATTAATTTTGTTTTAACACATCTTGAGAAAATGCAAATATTTAATAACTTAAAAAAGTAAAGTCATTTCGAGTCATATGTCTCAAGTCAAAGTCAAGTCTCAAGTCATGAATACTAAGTCAAAGTCAAGTCTCAAATCATGAATACCAAGTCAAAGTCAAGTCGAGTCTTTTATTAATTTAAGTCAAGCAAGTCTCAAGTCCTCAAACTGGTGACTTAAGTCTGACTTAAGTCAAGTCTTGTGACTCAAGTCCCCCACCTCTGCCACCATCCTTCCAGGGGTCATGGGGGGCGCTACAACTACATACAACTTTAGAGCCCTAATAAATTGGGAGATCTGTGAACCTCCAAAATGCATTTGTAGTTGTAGATCAAGGTTCTACTTTCTTCATACTCTGTTTAAAAATACAAATTACGTTTTGGCTAAAGATAAAAAAAGGAAGGAAAAAATAAAGACTGCGTATTAGTGGAATTCTGTCTGCATAAGTGTTCTAATCTGATCACCAGCGCTGGCCAAATCTGTAAAAGCTCATGAAACCACAAGGCCAAGTTTGGGGTCCTCTATGAGCAGACAATATTACCACCACTCACTCTTCTCAGCAACACTCACCAGTCCCTGATGACTATATCTGGCTGCATAATATCCAACCATTGCCCAGGATATCCCTCCTTCTCCAGGTCAATCAACTGGCTTTTTATACACAATCTAAAAAGAAACAAAAGAAAAAAAAATACAGAGAGGTAATGTGGGTGTGAGGTAGTGCTGGATCTTGTAAGAGAAGGTCTTCTGGGCCCCATTCATAGAACCAGATCGCATGTGGTATTTAGGCGTTTTCCCGAACACTGCATGTGATCATGAAAATGTCAATTCACTACTGCTTTATACGGTATTTACCGTATGAAGCAAAAACACTTGGTAAATACCACATAAGACAGGAATGAGAGTCAATTCAGAAAAAAATAAATAAATATTGCATGCTTTATAAAAGTAGTGGTGTTGGCATGCAATATTTAAGGCATCTTTAACCAGCAAACAATCTGGTAGTTAAGGAGTGGGCGGCCGCTGACAGATGAAAGTAAAATAAATAAATTGCCGGCAATTAAAAAAATCTGGAATGAAAAAGCATGGGGTCCCCCCCCCCCCAAATCATACCAGGCCTTAGGGGTCTGGTATGGATTTTAAAAGGAAAATCCACACCAAAATTTAAAAAAAAAAATAAAAAAAATTGCCAAAATCCATACCAGACTCTTATTTGAGCATGCAGCCTGGCAGGTCAGGAAAGGGAGGGGACAAGTGAGTGCCCCTCCTACTGAAGGATACCAGTCTACATGCCTTCAACATGGGGCATGCTTTGGTTGATGGGGACAAGGGTCTCTTCACCACAACCCTGGGTTATGGAGGTCTGCGGGCGGGCAGGAGGCTTATTGGAATTAGGATCCCCGATCCCAGCCCGCCTATGAGAATGAGTATGGCCTACTCATTCACCCCCAAAAAAAATGTGCAGTGAAAAAAAAAAAAAAAAAAAAACATTGGACAGTCGTACCTTGAGAACGTCAGTTTTTACGAAACGTACGTCGGTCGCGGCGTGCTGACATCACCTACACGAGACGTGAGGACAGGTGTTTGGAGCCGACCGGCCGGCGGCTTTCATTCAGCGCTTACTTTTTGCCATCTTATAAGTGTTTCTCTTTTTTTATGCTAATAAATTAAATGGTTTTACGCTATGGGGCTTTTTATTTTCCATATGTGAACGCCTTATTGACACATGTGAGAATATCTCTGGATTCAACTCCTCTTTTTGGTTGGGACCACTGTACTCTACGATTTAGAGGGGCACGCCATTGGGGATTTTCTAACTGTTGCCTGCATCAGTTCATTATACATCTGGTAAGCAGTGATATATGTTGGTGGTGGTCACAGTTGTGGACTGGATTCTATCACATGTGACTTGAACTCTGGCGGTTTGGGATCTATTTTTATTGTGCTATCACACATTGTGTCTGGTAAGCAGTATGTGATGTTGGTGGTGGTCTTCTACTTTATTTTATCACCTACTTTTATTTATATACTTAGGTGACTTACACCTGGTGTGTGCACTTTTTGATACAGTATCACGCTATGTACATATTATTTTTTATATATACGATTGACGCTTATTGAATATATTGAGTCGTCTGAAGCCTGGCATCCCTCTTAACCACTTAAGCCCCGGAAGATGTTACCCTCTTCCTGACCAGGGCCTATTTTGCGATTCGGCACAGCGTGACTTTAAAGAACAATTGCGCGGTCATGCGACGCTGTACCTAAACGAATTTGACGTCCTTTTTTTTCCCACAAACAGAGCTTTCTTTTGGTGGTATTTGATCACCGGTGCGATTTTTTGATCATGCGCTATAAACAAAAAAATAGCGTCAATTTTGCAAAGATAACAATATTTTTCACATTTTTTTTATATGAAATTCCCCCCCCCCCAAAAATGTAAAAATCTAAATTTTTTAACATTTTCGGCCAATTTGTTTTATGCTACATATGTTTGGTAAAAAAAAAAAAAAAGCGTATTTTGATTGGTTTGCGCAAAAGTTATCGCGTTTACTAACAAAGGGAAAGATTTTTGTCATTTTTGTTGTTTTTTTTAACGCGTAATGGCGGCGATCTGCGATTTTTTTTGCGGTACTGCGACATTGCGGCGGACAGATCGGATCCTTGACTGACATTTTTGACACTTTTGGGGTTACCAGTGACATTACTACAGTAATCAGTGCTATAAATATGCACTAAAATTAAAAGAATACTAAAACACACAGATGGTAAATATTCCTGTAGCGCAAGGGGGAGAGACACAGTCACAACCCCTACCAAATCGTCAGCTAACACTGACAATGTAAAACAAAATAAATCACCAATTAGGGGTTGTGACTGTGTCTCTCCCCCTTGCGCTACAGGAATATTTACCATCTGTGTGTTTTAGTATTCTTTTAATTTTATGTTTTTTTATTAAGTAGCAGCATTTACCATACTACTCTGAGAGATATCTCCTCATTAAGCGCTTGGTTGCTTACAATTAGTTTGGTTTCCGTGTGCTTGTAAGCAGTTTTATATATAAATATGCACTGTTACTGTAAAATGACACTGGCAGTGAAGGGGTTAACTTTTTTTGATAGGGAGGGGTTATGTGTGTCCCTAGGGACGTGGTTCTAACTGTGATTGGCTGTGGCTTGAGGTGTAGGAACAGTGATCAACGGTCCTACATAGTAGAACCGTATGATCACTATTCCTACACAGGGGAGAATGACAGGCGGCTTGTTTACACTAGCCGCCTGCCTTTCTCCCTCTCCACCCGGCGGTCACATGCACGGGGGGTGTCCGTGACTGCGAGGGGGCGCGCCTCCGGCAGCGCGCACTCGCTCCCGAGACCCTCACAGGCTAGCGACGTAGACCTACGTCACTTTGCCTGTGAGGGGCTGACTGCCGCAGTAAATATACTGTGGGCAGTCGGCAAGCGGTTAAGGGTTTCCCCCTGGTTATACAGTGGATTGGGAGAGCTAATATCATTTTATCAGGCGATTTAATCTGCAGTTTCTGGTAAGCAGTACACATCTATGGTCAATCCCTATAGAAGAGTTATACATCATTTGGATATATTTGGACATTTATATTTCATATATTTTTTTTATTTAATTAATTTTTCACTTAAAAAAAAAAAATAATTTTTTTGAACATTGGACCTTATTAGGACTTAATATAATCAGTCCTCTAACTTTAGCGCAGCTTTTCTAATTATTATGCTCTTTGGTTGTTTGTCACATTTTAAGTTGCTGCTTTTAACCTTTTTGGTCATTATCCAGCGCGGTTACCCCTTTTTTATAATCATTGGACAGTTTTTGACAAGTCCTTTTTCTAAAAACTAAAATAAATGTCCTCCAGTTTAGATCCATCGACAATCAGCGCAAAAAAAAAAAAAAAAAAAAGAGGTCCCGTCGAGCTGAAGGCTCCCGTAGTCTACCAGCTCCACTGTCTGAGGATTCTTAAATAACTAGGAGCCACCCAGTGACTTCACCCTTGTGACATCGTCAGCCAGGGGCATGCTAGGTTGATGGCATCACAAGGGAGCAGAGGTTACCTGGTGATGTCACCAAGTGGCCCTGCCCCTTAGTTATTTAAGAACTGGCAGATGGCAGGAGCCTTTAATGTGAGCGGACCCCACACCATTTTGTTCATATTTTTTAATTGCCGGCAATTTTTATTTTTTTTTATAACTTTCAGCTGTAAGCAGGGAAATCTGCTGACAGCTAAAGACTCTTAGGTTGTTAAGGATGTGGTGGCCGCCTGCTCCTTAACAACCATGTTGTTTAGTGGTTAAGGACGCAGACGGCAAACCCACTCCTTTACCACGCCCATTTATTAATGTTAATAAATACGCCAGCTACTGACTGGCATTAAATCACCATGTTTTCACTACTAAAATACCGCATCACTTTATAAAATAACTGATGCAGTATTTTAGTAGTGTTTTTTTAGTGAATGCCAAAAAACTTTTTGAAAAACGCTGTGCGGTATCTTACCACATACTCGGATGCGGTAAGACACCGCTTTGTAAATTAAGCCCTGTGTGGCTGTTCAGTTCTTGGAATGACCCTAGTGTGGTGGGTTCTTTCAAAGGTGTGGCCTTTGTAAAAGCTAGTGAGAGTAGCACCATATAGGATGGTCTTGTAAACTTCGGTTCATTCACAGAGTGCAGGGAAGCGCCATCTGCTGGGGAAGAGGAGGATCAGGTAAATAAAAAGTGCTTTTAATGACACTTGGACAAAGGACCAGTTTACCCTTGCAGTGCAGATGCATCCCCAACTGCAAGAGAGCATTTTTACTTTTGCCTGGAGTTGGGCTTTAAATAATAAGTAGGCATTCTTTCCTTTTGCCTGCTACCCAGTCCAGGCAATTTTTGTGCTAAAAAAAAAAAAAAATGTTCTCGGTTACTTATCTTGTCATTGGTGTGCTCCCAGCAATGAGACTATAGTATTTGACAAGTGTGACTTGGGCTTCATTCACTTATCGCAATTTGGGATCCTGGCACAATCATTGCGATGCTGCCCACGATCCCAAATTATGTGACATTCGCAGCACAATGCGCTGTACACATTTTGGTGTCGTCCTTCTTCAATGGCCCCCTAAACGTTATGCAATGCGACTCTGCCACAATTGTATCTCGTAAATCACGTGAAGCTTGTAACCCAAAAACGAGCAGGAGGTTTTTTTTTCGGGCGACAAAAACACATAGGGTTGCCCGCTCAAGTTCAAGTTGCCCTTTGCGACATGCAGAATTGGGTTGGGTGAAATTCGGGATATGAATGGGGCCTTATTGATGAAGTAGAAATGTACTTTTTGAAAAAATATGCTACAGTGCCCTTTTTTAAGCAAGAAAAAAAAATGACATACCCATAAGAGGTAACAAAGTAATCTTTAACATTTTCATCTGGAAATGGCTTTCCATGGTCTCCTGGGAGCTGTTCAACTTTCCACTGGTCTCCGCTGTTTTCTTCTAGTTCCCACTGCTGGAGGTCCCCTGGAAATTATAAAATAATTTCTTGAAGAGATCAGTAGTTAAATCTCTTTCAGCAAGACTTGATATAAAATGTTAAAGAGGTTTTGTTGCGTATCCAAGGCACTTTGTTAAATTCTAAAGTGTCGAAGTCGAGTTCTAGAGTGTCGAAAAAAAAAACCTCCACATTTATACCCAAAGTATATTGCTTGTTTAGCGCCCTCCTAGATAGATGCCAGGGTTAGTTAGAATTAGTGTTGGCTCAATGTGTTTTGTGGAGCTGTATTTATTTTTTTTTTCCTAAGTAAATTTAGCTTGTCTCACTGTAGTCAATGTGGCTGCAGTTGCTGTGTTAGTTAAATTCAGTTGCCCACTGTACTTCGTGCAGCTGATTTCGACTAGTTAGGTCTGCTCTGTGTTCTCAGCCGCTGCCAGTCTGTATACTCCCTCTGCTGTCCAGAAAAGCTGTGAGAAGTTTCTGGATCATAGGCATAGCTCCCAACATTTGAACTTCAGAATGAGGAACGCTTGAGGAGGGACAATACTTGCGGCATGCTAAGCAAAGCAAAATGTGGGTGTGGCCAATCGCATAGCAGCTTAAGGGATGTGGTTAAACAAAACCCAGCAGGCCTCCTTGTACTTATATAATATGCTTTGTTTGCTTTGTCTGAGCCTACCTTAAAGAAGAACTTCATTAAAAACAGACAGGGACTGCATAGTAACCAGCAACTGTTGAGACAATGAAGACTTTGGTGAAGAGTATATAATATACAGCATTGTGTAAATAGTGCAGGAGTATGTAAAGCAGAGCACAGGGGTTGGGACAGGAGTATGTAATGTACAAAGTGCAGGGGACAAGAGTGTGTAACGTACAGAATGCAGGGGTCAGGAGTATGTAACGTACACAATGCAGTGTGCAGGAGTATGTGTAACGCTCCTGCGTTTTCTGTATAATGTGGATTTGCAGCTGCAGAAATATTCCACTTCAGTAGTCATGTAGAGAAACGCTGAGATACCAATCCCAACTCCCAAGACTCATCATATGTGGATAGTCTCAATTCAGCATACAAATATACACACTCAATAAGATGTTCCTGGAGTGATCTATGTATATAGTAGTATAGAGGTGATAGGCTGAAGAGACAGGTTGAGTAGAGACGATAGGTGACAGACACTTGAGAGGAATGTTCTTGAGAATGAGATAGTAACAGGTGGGATGCAGATAGGTTTAGCAATCATATATGGTAGCAGATGATAGAGTAGCAGGTGAACATACAGGATAGACCAACCCAGTGCAAGAGCAGATGGTATTAGGCTCAAGAGCTAGCAATCTTAGTTAATGCAGATATAGTAATAGTCCTTAGAATGCAGAGCTAGATAGTGTAAGCTTTAGTATGAAGGTTATAGAGGTTTCCCCTGTGGGGTACTTATCACTAGTAGCAATGTAGTGGAGGAGAGGTTCGGCAAGAGCGGATGATCCGGTAGCGGGATACAGGGATCAGCAGCGTGGTTCCGATAGCGAGGTATGCTTGCAAGCATGCGAGCTTCAAGGCAGGTTATGCGGTGGCACAAGACAAGGTAAGCATCAAGGCACAAGACAAGGTAAGCATCAAGGCACATCTAGGCACACAGCAGGTTGAACGAACACATGTGAGTGAAAGCTGGTGATTTAAATAGCTGTTCAGTCCGGCGCCTCATGATGATGTCAGCACTCTTAATGGGAAACACACCTATATGTGCTTCATCTATCTAGGTAGATGGAACGCACCCGGAAATGATGTGATAGGAGGCACTGAGAGTGCCAGAACCTTACAGTATGTAATGTTCAGAATGCAGGGGGCGGCTCCATTCATTCCCCTAATTCTATCCCGGCTCCATCCATTACCCCCCAATCCCATCCCGGCTCCATCCACCACCCTGATCGATTCACTACTCCGATTCTATCCCGGCTGCATCCATCCTCTGATCCCATCCCAACTCTATACATTCCCCAATCTCATGCCGGCTTCAACCATCCTCTGATCCTATCCCAGCTTCATCCTTCCCCCTGATTCCATCCCAGCTTCATCCTTCCCCCTGATCCCATCCCAGCTCCATCCTTCCCCCTGATCCCATCCCAGCTCCATCCTTCCCCCTGATCCCATACCAGCTCCATCCATTCAGAGCGGTGTGCTGCTCCCTGCCTCCTCCTCTGTGTACAGGAAAACACAGGAAGGAGGAAGGGCGAGTTCAGTGCACTCAGCTCGGATAGATGCCAGCAGGCATGTTTTGCTTGCGGGCATTCCGGGACTCAGCCTTGATTCGCCGGGGCAGGGATAATTTTCCGAGACAATCCCAGCTAATCAGGGACGGTTGGGAGGTATGCATATGTGTGGAACTATGCAGATGGCAGCATGAATATTTATACAACCATTCTCCTAGATATGAGAGTAAAATCAGAGCAACACAATGGATATATAAACTGAAATTATTGTGCCGTGAAAACACAAATAATTTAAAATCATAAGAAAAAAAATAATGTGCTAGCGCTAATTAAAGTGCAAAAATTTAATATTGAATGTTAGATGAAATCAAGCGGCTGCTAGCACTATAAAAATGCTTCCACTGCACATCTAAGATCAATAGTAGAGAGAAGTGCAGCGCCACTTAAAATATATGAATGTTAAATGTGCAACATTAGTAAGTGCAAATAAAGTGAGAAAAAGCCATAAATAGATATACACAATCACAATTCATATGAATACAAATCGTGCATAAAAATCGCACAAGATAAATGAATATATAAAAACACCAATTAGAATATTCAAGCTTATGCAAAAATCCCAAAACCTCAAATATATAAAATTAAATGTATAAAAGTCCAGTGCAAAAAAGAGTGTTTGTGCATCTCCTCGCTCTCTATCCCAGTATTGAGAGGATCGAGTTATCAAGCCCGCACAGCTGATTGTGCCTGAAAATGTGAGTTGGATATCGATTGTATTTTTTCCCTAATAAAGCTATACATACAGAGCACAAGATTTGTCCCTATTTTTTGTCACCCATTGGAGAAATTGCTAAGGACAGCGAGTGTGGAGGATCGCATTTCACAAGATACTGGCTGATTATCATCCACAAGATTGTATCCCTTTCTGGGAACAGCTTGTTCTGACCCACTGAAAACACAGGGGTCAGAACGTGAGGTGAGCGGCCAATTGTATGTGGTGGAGGATTTTTGATTTCTGAAATTTCACTCTCAAGCACAAGCACTTTCTGGCTTTTATTGTCCACATCTCGACATTTTTGCACAAAAGACTCTTTTCTTGCACTGGACTTTCATACATTTAATTTTATATATTTGAGGTTTTGGGATTTTTGACTTGGGTGTTTTATATATTCATTTATCTTGTGTGTTTTTAAGAGACAATATTTTTATGCACGATTTATATTCATATGACTTGTGATTGTGTATATCTACAGTATGTATGGCACTTTCTCACTTTATTTGCACTTACTAATGTTACACATTTAACATTCATATAGATTTTTAAGTGGCGCTGCACTTCTCTTACTTGTTATAAAGCCTTGGCCAATCCCTGGGAGCTGGGCCCTGAAGGCTGCTGGGAGTCTGTATATCTTCTCTGAACACACTGAGCTCGAAGATCTAGTCTGCTATCACTGGAGAAAGGTTTTGTAGGTGTTGTATGGAAGGCAACCAACTGTCCCTGGACATTTGTGAGTACAGACTTCTGAGATAAGAGACCTTTCAGCTGCTGCCACCCCTCATGGGCTAAAGAGTCAGCTGTGGGTCTGTTAAAAGGGGACATTGGCTGGTGTCTTGTCTTGTAGAGCTTAGTTTATCTAATTCCTTGTGAAGGGACTATGCTCTTGGTGCTCTAAAGAAAGAAATCCGCTTTTAACTGCAGCCATGATTACAAGTCCACAGTTTGCTTTATTCAAGGACTTCTGCTTATACCTTACAGAAAGAAGTGAACGGTCCTCAAACTGTACATAGTTTCTATTTTTGGAGTATGTCACTCAATTCCCTCAACCCTATGCATGTGCTCCAAAAATAAAAACAACAAAAACACCCCTAGACTGTTTTTTAGTAATAGTGTGGCTGAGATTGTGTACCTGGCTGTGGGGCAATCCACTGGGGAAGGACCTGGGTAAATTTGCAGCGGTTCCTACAAGAGTAAGCACTACACTTGCTAGACCTTTTTCTTAACAATACCTAGTACAAGTAGATGAATAACCTGGAGGCAAGGGTCATTCTTTTGCCCCTTTAAAAAAAGAATTTTAAAGGAGAAGAGGGAGAGGGAGATTAACCCGAGGTCATGGAGCCCTCTGATGTGGCCAGTGATCTAAAACCAAGGATGCGCATGCCCATGCACTGGAATTGCGGGTCAGCAAGCCCAGATTGCGATCAAAAGGTTGCCGACACAGAGAAGGTGGGTCAGGACAGTAAGGGCTTGTTTACATTTGCGTTTTGGGGGTCTGTAAAACCCCATAGTTCAGTGTGCCCTGCGACTGGTTACCAAATCACTTAAGTGTAGGGATCGACCAATACATATTTTTCCGGTTGGATGGGAGACCCGGGCGAGCCGCGGAAGAGCTCTGAAGACGTCAGCCAATGACGAAACGCGTTAGCTGGAACGCACATCGTGACGTCACATGAGCTGGGTGGAACGCAAACCGGTAGTACCGCTCTCCACGCCACAGCTCTTATGTGACGGCGTTTTTAATGGTTTAGTTCCTGCAATTGGACCGTGTGAACGGTTTCTTTGGATTTTTGTGCGATAAAATATATTTTTAAACGTTACTGCACTATCTGGAGCTTTGCTTTTTAAACATATCTGGCCGGAGGAGGACAGCGGAGGAGTGACACTATTGGAATAAAGAGGAGGCACCCATTCAGGGGGAACCCATCCCGGCTCTGGGGGTCACTTAAGCTTATGTGGTCTTAATGCCATAAAGCATATAAGACTCACGTGGTCTGGTGAGTGAGCAATTTTACTATTAGCCACAGTGGAAAGTAAAACGTGACACCAGTAATTGATTGGAGAGCCTGGCACTGAGCACCTGCACCTTGCACTGCATTGAATTATCTTAATATCTTTGAACTTTTATCACAAAAAGTCACATTTGCACATGAACTGTATGGAGTATTTATGAGATCATTCACACATCTCATGCACTACTTATGAACTTGAACTTTTCCATTTTTTTATGTACATTTTTTTATATATCTAATTCATTGAACAAGCAATTTTTGTTCTTTTGAATATCACATTTATTTGCTCACTTGGTTTTCTTCACAACTCTATGCACTTTAATATAAGTACTAATTTTTCTGAAATATTATAGGATTGTATATAATTTATATCAAATATCTGCACTTTAAATAGAGCAAGCGCTATAGGTAATCCTGTATCAAGGTTACTTCACACAGTCACTAGCACTTTACTATAGCAGCTGCATCCCACCCCCTTAGTAGTAGCTTTTTTACGTTTTTTTTTTTTTTTTTTTCTAGCTCATAGTTTTATCCATTGGCGCGGGGGATATACCACCAGTTTATCATACCTCTGCATACCAGGCATACTATTTTTACATCGGATTATAAACATTAGTTGTATTTACATTTTTATTTTTTTCCATTTGTCATGATCCAATATACAATGCCTTAAACGTCCCACCACCGTGGAGAGTTTTCTTGCTTCTATAATGGATAAGGGATGTGGCATAGGCAGAGTCTAACCACCAGCATCTCTGAACAAGCAGAATTAGGGACCATCTGTTGACCAGCCCAAGAGGATTAGATTGGATAAGATTGGGTGAAGCACTCTTACCTGCAGCGCAGGGGTTTTTAAGTAAATTCCTCTTCTTCTCATGTAGGAAGTAGAACATCCTCCAGTCAGGTGGAATTCTTTGGCAGCGCTTAGAGACAAGTCCGTCCTGCTGAGACTTCCTTTTCCACAAGGCTGGAGAGTCAATAATATCCCTCCATAGAGTGCAGACCAACCGACAGTGCAGGATGAGATCGCAGGCAGGGACCACGGACAGAATTTCCAGCAGAGCGCCTTCCGGAATGCCGTTAATGATCATTCTGTGCCCTGTTTAATTCTTGCAAAGTCCAAAAAAGCAAAAATTAAAATGGCAAACACCCAGAGACTCATAAAAACCATGTACAAATCACAGTATAACTCCATGTTACCCCTGAATGGCATTACTAGAAATTACAGGACCCCACTAAATTATAATAGAGCTACCATCATTGGCAAGGGACCTATAATCCTCCTTATTTAACCCAAACTAGTGATCAGAATGGGCAGTCTATAATTAAATTTATACAAGAGCAGCTGACACAACTAATGCCTCGTACACACGCAACGATTATCAGCCGACCGATCGTCCGACTTTTGTCCAGAGTGGTGTTGTGTTGGTTGGAATGTGCCTAGACTGCACACTAATTTTCTCGGCCAACAAAAATCTACTTCAGAAGTGATGTCATGTGCTGGTTTACTTTCCGTGTGTTCTTTCTTCTCTGAGCATGCCCAGTCTTGCTCATCAGATTTTTGTCTGCCGAAATCTGTACTGACTGACCGAAAAATCGGCCGTTGTGTTGACGGCCAACAAAAATTTTATAGCCTGCACACTAGATTTTTTTTGGCCGAAAAGTCGGAGTCGTTTGTCGAAAGCATCATACTAACAAGCCGAAAATCGGCCGATCGGACGTTGGCCGAAAATTCCCCGCCAATAATCGATGCGTGTGTACGGGGCATTACTTTCCCTTTCATATTTATGCAACCTAAAATTTGCGTGATTTTGACTGGACTTGAACCAATGCCTGTGGACCTCAAAAAAAAAAAAAAGAAAAAGTGCAGGGCCAACTTTGAAGTCGTTGCAACTTGAAGTCGTACAGATATGAATGGTACTCATTGGAAATCCTGGAGTACGACTTGTCATGCGACTTTGCAGTCCCAAGTCGCAGGATAGGTCGCACAAGTGTGAAAAGGGACCTTAACCTCACTAACCTTCTACTCACAGATTCTCCTCTGTGCAGTAAGAAGAATGGGCTCATCTGTATTAGCTGTGTACATATATTGCCCCCTGACAGGGGCATAACTACAGGGGTTGCAGGGGTTGCAATTGCAACCGGGCCCCATGCTCCAGGGGGCCTGTGCGGCTCCCCTGTACACCTGGATAGGAGGGGTGGCGGGGGCAGCATGTAGAGAAATCACTGTCTTCCTTTTTCCTCCTGTAGCTGCAGGAGGAAAATGGAGGAGATTGGTTCCTCTGTATGCTGCCCCCACTACTCCTATCCAGTTCACTTTTGTTCTGCTGTCTCTGGGCCCCGCAATGAGAGTAAAGGGCCCCAGGATCAGTGGGAAGAGCCCCAGGCTTGAAGGGAAGGGCCCCAGCCAGGGGTCTGGGGGGCCCTTCATGGTTTCTTGCACCGGGGCCCTGAAGGTTCAAGTTACCCCTCTGCCCCCTGAACTCCTGCTATGAATTGAAATTACCCATGTATGCCTGATGCAGTCACATATCCCAGCCAAGCTATGCAGCATTCCAACAAGTTAGAGTTTAACCACATCAATACCGGACACTTTTACCCCTCTTCCTGCCCAGGCCCGATTTTCAGCCTGGGGTCAAATCAACGTTCTTTTTTGACCGCAGTAATGAGCATAATTTTGCTCAAATGTAAACATTTCTATCAGTGTAAGTGGTTTTCATTCGGTAAAGTTCACTCCTTCCAAAATCGAATGTTAACCACTTACAACCCAAGCCAATTCTGGAATTTCTCTCCATGTAAAAACCATCATTTTTTTGCGAGAAAATGACACAGGACCCCCAAACATTATATATGTTTTTTTTTTTAGCAGAAACCCTAGGGAATAAAATGGCAACTCTTTGTGCCACACGGTATTTGCACAGCAATTTTTTTCAAACGCAATTTTTTAGGGAAAATAACAAAAAAATAAATAAATAAATTAACCTCAGCCCGATTTTTTTTAATAAATGTGAAAGATGTTACGCTGAGTAAATAGATACCCAACGTGTCACACTTTTTAAAATTGCGCACATGCGTGGAATGGCACCAAACTTTGGTACTTAAAAATCTCCATAGGCTACGCTTTTAAATTGTTTACAGGTTACCTGTTTAGAGTGACAGAGGAGGTCTCGTGCTTGAATTATTGCTCTCACTCGAACATTCACGGTGATACCACACATGTGTGGTTTGAACGCTGCTCACATATGCAAGCGCGACATACGTATGCGTTCGCTTCTGCTTGTGAGCACAAGGGGATGGGGGGGGGGGGGGAGCACTTTGGAAAAAAAACAATGTTTAATTTTTATTTATTAATTTTTTCTTTTTACACTTTCCTTTAATTTATTTTTATTTATCACTTGTTATTTCTATAGCAAGGAATGTAAACATCCCTTGTAATAGTAAAAGGGCATGACTGGTCCTCTTTACAGGGAGATCTGGGGTCTACAAGTCCCCATATCTCTCCTCTAGGCTGGAAAACCTGGAGATCAAAAAAAAAACAAAAACAAAAAAAAAGAGATCTCAGCCTTTCCAGCTAAAAACACGACCATGTTTACATCTGTCGGTGCCGAAAGTGACCTTTGAAGGTCATAGAGATGGCCAAGGACCATCTAGTCCTCGGTCAGCTCTATGGTAAACTTCCGCCGTCGGCCGATTCATTCTCCGGCTTGCCAATCGTACGGGTAAACCGATTGAAGCACCAGAAGGCGGAGGGAGGGGGGATGTCCCCTCCCACCGCATGTAAGAACAATCAAGTGGCTAAACAGCAGCTATGATTTATTTTTACTTTGCAGGGAATCACCAGCAGAAAAGAATGATATCTGAATGATGCGAATGATGCCTGCAGCTGCACCCATCATTCAGATATCTCCACTCACAGTCCAGGATGTCATTGGACGTCCTATGAGTGGGAAGTGGTTGAAAGCAAACAAAATGGAGCGACATTTGAATGCTCTAATATTACCGTATACCCGCAATCACAGCCCATTGGCTAGCTCATTCCCTGACTGTACTCCCTCTGATCTACTGACCTGTCAGTGGAGACACACAGCTGCTATTGGACAACACCCTGCAGCCTCAAACTAGGGCAAAATACCTGCACACCTGGTTTGTAACCCTCATCTGCTTTCAGGAAGGAAGCGGTGGCAGATTGCACACAGCATTGAGTTTTTAATTTTTTTTTCTCTTTTTTTTGTAATGGTTTCCTATCCAGCGACTGGAAGGGTGATATCTTGGTCTTTGCAGCGATGATCGAGACATTTAGGGGCGGCAATTCCCTTCACTGTCAAATGGATCCTAGCACCAAGGAAGCCCGCCCCCTTCTGGCCTCCGTTTTTTTTTTTTTTTAATTTCTGTTTATTAGTTTTTTTTTTAATTTGAAACAAAAACATAACACAAACACAGTGCCACACAGGGCAAACATAGAAAAGAAAGAGTGACGACAGGTCACCTGTATCAAGCCCCTCCCCCCCTTCCACCCACCACCCCAGGCTCCACCCAGCAGGTCGGGCTCTCAAGTTCAGTCGGGGAGCCCAGTAAGGAGTCCAGTAGGGGAGATCTGGGGTCTAATAGACCCCAGACCTCTCCATTAAAAAATAACCTGTCATGGCCCATGCTATCACAAGGGATGTTGTTCATCCCTTGTGATAGCCATAGCCATGAAGATCAATAAAGATACAATGTAAACAATCATTTTTCTATATATAATTCTATAAATAAATAATAAAAGAAAAGAAGCAAAGCGTCCCTGTTCACAAGCTTGAAGGTCGCGCTCACCCGTAGCGGCCCATCCATTGGGGGTGCAGGGGTGCCGCCTCCCCCTATCCATGCGCCCGGCCCCCTAATCTACATGCAGGGCGCCGGATGCATGGATTCCAATGGTTTTTTTTTTTTTTTTTTAACCATGTGTTTAAAGCCAGAGGCTCTAATAGCTTTAAAAAAGGGTGAGCTCGGGGCACAGAGCACTGCGTCCTGAGCCCACCCAATTGTGTGACAATAGCGAATGAGAATTTGCTATTGTCACACGGATCCTCCTCCTGGCCAATCAGCAAGCGGGTCCTGAGACCCGTTTCCCGATTGGCTGAAAGGAGAAGCCATTCCAATGGTCAAAGAGGAGGAGGAGGGAGGAGACATAAAAGACTGAGGGGGAAGCTGCCACCGCCGCCTGCCTGCCCTCCACATGTCCAGGATGAGTGAGCCGGTGACCCGGGGGGGGGGTATGGTGTGCAGGCTGGTGTAGTCCGTGGGGGGGTATGGTGCCGTCCGTCTGCCGCCCCCCAGCCCATGGAGCACCAGCCGCCACTGGCGCTCACATATGTAAACGGTGATCACACTAAACTGGTAACCTGTAAATGCTTTTAATGCGTTACCTATGGAGGTTTTAGGTATCGGAGTTTGCAGTCGTTCCAGGGGCGGATGCAATTTTAAAGCATGACATGTTTGGTATCCATACATGCGACGTAACATCTTTTATATTTTGCAAGCAAACAATCACGTTTTCTTTTGTGTTTCTGTGCAATAAAAATTAATTTAGAGCGTAACTCCACTTTCACTGAAACTAAGAGGCCAAGCCCAACCCCTGAAAAACAACCCCACACTATAATCCCCCCTCCACCAAATGATTTGGGCCAATGCACAAACAAGGTCCATAAAGATATGGATGATTCTTCTCAACTTTAAAATTGACAAGGCCCCTAAACATATGTCTAGGCTCCTCTTTTTCATTTTGTTAGGAGCCAAAATGACACTTGCCAAGTCTTGGATGCGGGAGGGAATTTCGATTCATGCAGTAAAGCGAAAAGTCTCCTGAATTATGACACAAGAAAAACTAGCCAGTATCCTTCGACAAGGAACATCTATTTGAAGCAGTTTGGGAACCTTGGGCTGTCTACTCGAAGACCCCACTATTCCCAGGACACTTTACACCCACCCACGGAGGCCCCTGAGGAGACTTGCCCTACCTTCTTCTCCTGCTCGCCTTTTTCCTCTCTTTCTTTCCTTCTCTCTACTCACCCTATTTCCTCCCTCCTCACTATTATTTCCTTCTCTTTCTCTACTCTACCTCCTCTGTTCTGAATTTATGGCACTTCTGGATTTTTGTTATTTCAACTCATTCAGCCGCAGTTGACTGCAATCTACACAGCTCCGCTGGCCCCATTAAGGGGCTAACGGGGTTTTTTGTAATTGCCTCCCGCGGCTGATTCCTTTACTGTTATGGCGTACACCAGGGGTGAGGAGCCTTTTTTCTGCCAAGGGCCATTTGGGTATTTATAAAATCATCGGGGGCCGTACAAAATTATCACCTTAAAAATTAGCCTGTTATATTTGGTCAAACATTTAATTAACTCACCCCTAATGTGATGGCTGCAACTGCTTCTCTTTGGTGAGGTGTGTGATGTTGGCTGGTATTGATGATGCTCGCAACTGGTTTTCCAGATTTGCATCGGTCAGTCTGGAGCGCAGTCAACTTTTTTGTGGTGGTAAGTTTTGAAAAAAACTGCTGGCTGGTACTGCTGTGGGTACTGCTGGCTCTGGCTAGTACTGCTGGTTCTGCTGTGGGTACTGCTGGTTCCGCTGTGTGTACTGCTGTGAGTACTGCTGGTTCCGCTGTGTGTACTGCTGGCTCTGGCTGGTAATGCTGGCTCTGGCTGCAAGAGGTGATGTTTCCTGTATTGGTCACAGGCGGAGTGCATTTGATATCACTCTGCCTATGACTCACTCAGACTGTCATAACAGAGCAGGAACTATACAGGAAGCATCGACTTCATTCTGACAGATCAGCTGAGAGACACAGACTCAGCTGCATGGAGAGCCGGACCAGATGACTTCGGGGGCCGCATACGGCCCCCGAACTGTAGGTTCCCCACCCCTGGCATACACAGTGGCGTAGCGTGGGGGGGTGCAGGGGGGGCTGGCCGCACCAGGCGCAACATCTGGGGGGGCGCATCCTGCAGTGTCACTCTGTCTGACATTATATATATTACTAACACGGTGTCATCACACACTATTTGCGGCTGCCGCCATCTTTAGGCTGGGAGATAGCCGGCGGGCGCCCTATGGCTGGAAATTGCGGGTCGAGGCGGGGCGGAGCTGGACTGTGCCTCCCCTGCCCAATGGCGTAGTGTTGCAAGCCAAGCCCCGCCTGTCGGCGGCGTGTTCTGCACAGCTCAGTCAGCTCAGCGAATCAGCAGCCTTCTTTTCACTCAGCCGCCCGGCGCTGTCACAGGAATCATTCATCTCTATCTTTCCAGTTGTGGCACTCAGCCAGCACAGCGTGAAGAGGACTGAAG
Source organism: Pelophylax lessonae (assembly GCF_965119305.1). Taxonomy (NCBI): domain Eukaryota; kingdom Metazoa; phylum Chordata; class Amphibia; order Anura; family Ranidae; genus Pelophylax; species Pelophylax lessonae. Next base: position 35,283,169 of record NC_138779.1, on the reverse strand, counting down.
AGAGAGTTGTGAGAGGTGAGGTGAGACCATGAGAGAGGTTTTTCTGGACTGACAGATGCACAAGGCATCTAGGGAGGGAGGAGGAGGGGGGGGGGGGGAGCAGCCTGGACTGGAGAGCACTGACTGCAATAAAGTGAAAGTGGAACTGTAGGGGAGGTCAGTGTAGGTGTCAGTAGGGGAGGGGGTTAGTGAAGGGGGGTCAGTGTAGGTGTCAATGTGGGGGGGGGTCAGTGTAGGGGAGTCAGTGAAGGGCAATGTATGGGGGGGTCAGTGTAAGGGTTCAGTGAGGGGGGGGGGGGGGGGGTCAGTGTAGGTGTCAGTGTAGGTGTCAATGTGGGGGGGGGGGGGTCAGTGTAGGTGTCAGTGTAGGTGTCAATGTGGGGGGGGGGTCAGTGTGTCAGTGAAGGGGGGTCAGGGAAGGGGTCAATGTAGGGGGGTCAGTGTAAGGGTTCAGTGAATGGGGGGGTCAATGTAGGGTGGGTCAGTGTAGGTGTCGGTGTAGGGGGGTCAGTTTAGGGGTTAGTGTAGGGGTCAGTGAAGGGGGGGACAGTGTATGTGTCAGTGTAGGTGTCAGTGAAGGGGTCAGTGTAGGGGGGGGGGTCAGTGAAGGAGGGGCAGGGAAGAAGGGTCAGTGTAGGTGTCAGTGTAGGTATCAGTGAAGGTATCAGTGAAGGTATCAGTGTGGGGGGGGGGTGTCAGTGTAGGGGTGTAAGTGTAGGGGGTCAGTGAAGGTGTCAGGTAGGTCAGTGTAGGCATCAGGAATGTCAGTGTAGGGGGTCAGTGTAGTAATAAGGTAGGTCAGTGTAGTGATCAGGGTTGGTTAGTGCAGGAATCAGGTAGGTCTGTGTAGTGGTCAGGTAGGTCTGTGTAGGTGTCAGTATAGTAATAAGGTAGGTTAGTGTAGGGGTCAGTGTAATTGTCAGGTAGGTTTGTGTAGTGATCAGGTTGGTTAGTGCAGGAATAAGGTAGGTCAGTGTAGGAATAAGATAGGTCAGTGTAGGCGTCTGTGTAGTGGTCAGGTAGGTCTGTGTAGTGGTCAGGTAGGTCTGTGTAGTGGTCAGGTAGGTCTGTGTAGGTGTCAGTATAGTAATCAGGTAGGTTTGTGTAGTGGACAGGTAGGTCTCTGTAGTAGTCAGCTAAGTCAGTGTAGGTGTCAGTGTAGTGGTCTGTGTAGATTTGTGTAGGGGGGCACAAATTACTTACCCTGCCCCGGGCGCTGACAACTCATGCTACGCCACTGGGCATACAGCTAACTGGCATGGAACATTCCAACCTTCATGGACGTTGAGAGGACTACTTTATTAGTCTCCTGGCACAGTTAGTCCCCAATAGGGGTGCCTGGATCACTAGATGGTTTGTTACTTACATTGTATGTCTTCCTCAATCTCTTAGGTTTGCGTGACTTCACAGTCCAAATTCACACCCTGTTATACCTTGTTGTTATTTTCAACCTGCTGTGCATTTTGATGCTTTCCTGTTCATTTATGTTTGAAACTAATAAAAATCTTTGACAACTAAAAAAAAAAAAAAAAAAAAAAAAAGACATGGATGAGCGAGTTTGGGGTGGAGGAACTTAACTGGCCTGCACAGAGTCCTGACCTCAACCTGATAGAACACCAAGCAAGGCCTTCTCATCCAAAATCAGCGCCTGACCTCACAAATGCGCTTCTGGAAGAATGATCAAACATTCCCATAGACACACTCCTAAACCTTGTGGACAGCCTTCCCAGAAGAGTTGAAGCTGTTATAGCTGCAAAGGGTGGGCCAACTCAATACTGAACCCTACAGACTAAGACTGGGATGCCATTAAAGTTAATGTATGTATAACGGCAGGCGTCCCAATACTTTTGATAATATAGTGTATATTATGTCTGGAGGTTATAAGTTGTTTTCTGGCAAAAAATTATGTTTTTTTTTACATGTAGGAGATGAATGACAGGATTGGCCCGGACAGGAAGTGATTAAAATGTTGCCTTTGTACAGCTGCTGCTGGTTTTACCTCTGTCTTGGTTTGTCACCAGGAAGCAGAAATAAAAGGAGTGACGGTGAGAAGCTCAGCCTGCATTTTTTTTGCAGCCTCTTAGCAAATTACAGAAAACAGAATCGATCCCCGCCCACCCCCTCCCCCTCCGCCTCCCCACCATCCCCAAAGGCACAAAATTTCCCTACATCAGATCTATGGGGCCCCTCCTGCCTTTCGATGATGGACGCAGATTGTCCCCGCAGCGGATCTCCTCGCAGACAGGAAGACGTCGTCTCTCCCCGGGGTGGGATTTACGCTGAAGTTTCACTTTCACCTTTCCTCATCGTAGGATTGAAGGAGAACTCTGCACGATGACGTAGATGGGGGGACAAGTCGGAGGGGATCACCGGTGCAGGTGTAAACGTCACACAGCGATTACTTCCTCTCTCTGCTCCTGATGCTGCCTGTGTGCGTCCGATGGATTTCCCAGCAGTCATCGGGGAATCTCCTGACTTGGGATGACAGACAGCGAGCAGCGACTGGCCTCACAAGGGAGGGGGGAGTGTTAAGCCGGGAAGCTTAACAAGGACCTGTCATTATACCAGCTGACTAGTCAAATACAGAGAAACCTTTGCTTTTGCCGTCATGTGAGACTGAGGGCGAGGATGTGCTGCATTTAACTACTATCCAGAGTCTAGTCTCGGGAGGGGCACTGCCAGAAAATAAGTTGTTTGCTTACAGAACTGTATTGCAAAATGAACTGCACTCCTGTGATCCATAGAAGTACAGCCAAACGAGCTTTCCCCGTACTTCTCCTTTAATTGTGTACCCAGCTAAAAGTGGAAAGGGCTTAAAGGGGGGGGGGCGATTAAACAGAATCTGTGCCCACTCGCTGTATACACTGCACACACATACCCAGTGCTTTAAGTGGCCCAAAAGAGGTTCCGGTACTCTATTATAGCCTATAGATTTTGTCCCCCACCCCACATCAGAGTCCAGGGGCTGACTGGCAACTTTCGACCCAGGGGGCAAGTTCAAACCAGAGGCCCATGGTGCATCGATTCGGCTTCCCTCCCACTCTCCCTCTTCTCTGCCCCCTAGTGACCCCCATTCCAGGCTGAAGCTCCGCACCAGGTTCTCTTTACTCACTAGCTGAATCCGGGTTTCCGACCTAGCCAGCAGAGGGCGGTCAGGAGGGGGGCAGCTAGGTTGGGGCTGGAGGAGAGTCTCCAGTGGGGCATTTTTACGGGGCATCAGAGTGGCCCAGGGGGCAATTGCCCCCCTGGCCCATTCCTCCCCTGTCAGGGTCCCACATAGCACCCCCCCCCCTGGCCTGGGCTGGGACTCCGGAGAAGGGGGACTCACTGGTGGTGACTGATCTGACTCTGGAGTGGGAAATATTCTTGGGGGGGGGGGGCAATTAAAGGCGCAGATGTCCAAAATGAGCGTACTGGTACGCTAAGGCGCACGGAAAGGTGGCGGTATGCTCGAGGGCCATATTTGGAAGTGGCGGTACTGAGTACCAGTGCATACCGGCCCACTTAAAGCACTGCACATACCTCAATCCTTCTACCACAAAATACTCCTGTAGCACCCTCCTGGGTAAGTGCTAGGAAAAAAAAAAGCATAATACGCTCCATCTGCTTATCAGGGGAGTCTGATCTTCTAGTTTTGCCTGTTGCATGTTCCCAGGTGCAATTCACTGGGTCTTAGGAAGTGTCCCCACTGTATCCAATAGGGCAGCCTGTTGGACAGTGGAGGAAACCCAGCCAATGACACATAGGCTTTTGTGAGAGTTCCTGTCAGATCTCTTGGAGGCCGAAGTGCTGAGAGGGCTTCCCTTGCAGCTCGGTGCGAATCACCCCTGGAAGTGAGACAGGAGGTGACGCAACCCAAGTAGCACTGGATGCTTGTGGAGTGCAGGTGGATGGCTGAGAGGGATTTCTGGGTTCCTTCCTTGAAACTCCAGTGGGAGCAAGTAGTGCGGAAGTAAATGCCAGGCCGAGGGTCATACACATGTGGTCAGTCCAAGTACAGCAAGCCGGGGTCGGTACACAAGTAATCAGGCAGAAGCAGGTCCGTGGAGCAAGCCGGGGTCGGTACACAAGTAATCATGCAGAAGAGGCAGCAGGCGTAGGGATGGTCAGACGAGCCAGTGTAAGATCCTGGTACTTTCAGTACCTTTCTAGCCTCTTACTTCCGCATTGCGTTCCACCATTCAGGTAGGTGGAACGCATATAGCTGCATGTCTCTTTAACATCTGATGACGTCATCACTAGGCGCCGCTCTGAGCGGCTATTTCAACCGACGCTGTGCACTCACAAGGTGTTCGTGCAACCGCTCGTTATACATCCCTGTCTGACGCTGCCGAATCCTCCAGCTATCTTCCTATACCTGGATTGACCGGAGCCTCGCTACCTGATCCTTTACCTCGCTACCTGATCCTTTACCTCGCTTACCAGCTAGTGATAAGTACCCCGCAGGGGATCCCTTCCTATCAAGTCACATGCTATCTATTCTTGCATATTAAGAACTGTTGCTAAACTCTAGGATATATGCACTACAATATCTATCACCTGCATCGTTACCTAGATTGCTAGCTCTTGAGCCTACTACCACCTGTAACTTATAACCTTGCATTAACTTAGCATCTCCTGTACACTTCATCTGCCATCCCCTACCACCTGTTACTTGTACATGATTGCTAACCCTCCTGCATACTATCTATCACCATCTGCTATCGCTCCTGCAACATTACTACCTGAGTGCCTATCATTAATTGCTATCACTACTCAAGCCTATTCCTTCAGTATATCACCTCAATACTATTGCATAGATATCTATCACTCCAGCAACATCTTATCTGAGTGTTTGTGTATGTGCATACTGAAGCGGGCTGAGCCACTATGATGAGTCAGGAGAGTTGGATAAGGTGATTCAACACATCTCTACAAGACTACTGAGTGGAAATTCTGCAGCTGCAAATCCAGTTCACTAAGTCAAACCCCAGAGCGTTACAGCCAGAGGTCAAAGCACAGGAGCGAGATCAACAGGTCAGAAGGCATGCCGGGTCACAACAAGGAAGCAGGAACAAACACAGGTCAAAAGGTACAGGAAGCTGTCGATAATCCAGCGCCGGATGGCAGGGTGAGTGGTCCTTAAGAGGAGGCTGGGTTGGTGCGATGTGCATCATGATGCACGCGCGCTGCGCCGCCACGTCTTCGTGCATGCGCACCCGCGCATGCGCACTGGATAGGTCGTTGGCTGCACAGCGGCGTCTATGTCCCTGACAGTTCCAGTGAGAAGGCACTCTTGCAGTGCATCCTGGGATTGCTCATAAAAGCTGGGGGGACATGTGACAGGGAGTCTTTGGCGTGAAGCAGAGTCCCAGGAGGAGGTGGACGGCTGTCTCTCCTCCTGTTGCATGAGGAAGGTGGTCATAGGCGGTCAGCCTAGTGGACCAGGTGTGGAGCTGAGCTGCAGAGGATCCTGTAAAGCTGACAGTGGAGCGGCTGGCAGAGTCTTCCGGGAAAAACAGTGTTCATGAGTACCAGGGGACTTGCCAAAGGGTCTGCCCAGGAAGGGGGACTACTCCAGTGAAGTCAGAGGATCAAGGGATCAGCTCACACAGAGTGTCAGAGTGAAGGGGGTGCCATGTAAAACCCTGAAGAGTAGGGAAAAAGGGGGTGCCAAGTAGGACCCTGAAGAGTGCTTCACAGTGCAGTTTATTTAATTCTTCACTACAGTGGCAAGGTGAAGCAGCGGCCTTGCCGCATCCATTGTTATCAGAAGTCCCAGCAATTGTGCATAGTTATTCAGTTGGAGTATCTCACTCATACCTTCCCCCATCCCAGTTCTCAAATAAAACCACAAAAAAACAAAACCCTGGACTGTTTTCTGACTGAGCCAAGCACTTAGAATATGCTATATATTGTCAAGTCATTGCTATGGGTAACCCAGGGGAATCCGTAACCAGCAGCTCCCATCGGAGTAGTGCTACACTCCTAAACACTGTGCCACAGGTAACCGTTTTATAGACAAATATAAACTTCAGAATGAACGATCATTTTTAAAAATTTAAACGTTTCCATCACATATGCTTTACTTCGCACAGAAACTGATCCCTGAGCCTACCTTACAGAAAATCTTCATTAAAACCTGAAACTGTTGGTACAATAAGTTGGGCAACTACGTGGCAAATGAGGTTTAATGTGGAGAAGTGTAAGGTATTGCACTTGGGAACTAAAAACAAACGCAAAATACGCTTTAGGGGGGGGGGGGGGGGTAACCTCTGGGGGAATCAAAAATGGAGAAAGATCTGGGAGTCTTAAAGGAAGATAGACTAAGGAATAGCATGCAATGTCAAGCTGCAGCTGCCAAAGCCAGCAGAACAAAGCCAGCAGAATATTAGCATGCATAAAGAAAGGGATGTATTCCAGAGATGAATCTATAATCCTACCACTTTATAAAACACTGGTCTGACCACATCTGGAGTATTCTGTCCAGTTCTGGTCGCCAATCCTCAGAAAGGATGTTTTGTAACTGGAAAGAGTCCAAAGAAGGGCAACTAAGCTAATTAGGGAATTGGAGGACCTAAATAATGAGGAGCGATTACAAGCGCTCGATTTATTCTCCCTGGAGAAGAGACGTCTGAGAGGCGACATGATAGCGATTTACAAATACCTCAACTGTGATCTCAGCATAGAAAAAAAAATCTATTCAGTCTCAAGAAGCGCAAAAAAGACACGAGGCCATTCAATGCTGTTAGAGGAGAAGAGATTTAGCCTCAGGCTACACAGAGGGTTTTTTACAGTAAGGACAATAACATTGTGGAACTCTCTTCCACAAATGGTGGTAACTGCGGGGGGTATGGCTATTTTTAAAAGACTCTTGGACATACATCTCAAAGATCAAAACATTCAGGGGTATGGGAAATAATTACGTCCATAGAGTACAGGGGCCATGAGTAATGTATAGAGTACAGGGGCCATGAGTAATGTATAGAGTACAGGGGCCATGAGTAATGTATAGAGAACAGGGGCCATGAGTAATGTATAGAGAACAGGGGCCATGAGTAATGTATAGAGTACAGGGGCCATGAGTAATGTATAGAGTACAGGGGCCATGAGTAATGTATAGAGAACAGGGGCCATGAGTAATGTATAGAGAACAGGGGCCATGAGTAATGTATAGAGTACAGGGGCCATGAGTAATGTATAGAGAACAGGGACCATGAGTAATGTATAGAGAACAGGGGCCACGAGTAAAGCTTGCCATATTTGGCTCATTATTTTTCCATTCAGCCAGCCAGCTGAACAAAATAAACTGAATAAAATGTCCCCATCCACACATTCAAGGTGAATAGGCAAATCCCCCCTGTTGTGTCTGTATATTCTGACAGCAGGATTCCCCCACTGTCAGAATACACTGATCAGCATTGCAGTCACTGGCTGCATGTGCTGACCGAATACTGCAGGACTGTTTATCAGAAGCCAGTCTATCAGACAAAACAACAGAGTGCTGCAGTCAGGACAAGCCCCCTTGTTTACATGAATGTCCCTCCTTACATCATAAATCCCTATCCCCCTCATGTCCCCAGGGTCACCCCTCCCCCCCTTACATCTGGGTTCCCAGAGTCACCCTCCCCCTTACTCCGGGGTCTCCAGAGCCACCCCCTTTACATTAAGGTCCCCAGAGCCCTCCTCCTTACATCAGAGTTGCTCCTTGTTACATCTGGGTCCTTAGAGAGCCCCCCTCCTTACATCAGGGACCCCAGAGCACCCCACCTTACATCAGGGTCCCAAGAGGCCTTCTTGTTACATCAGGGTCCCCAGAGAGCCCCCTCTCCTTACATCAGGGTCCCCAGAGAGCCCCCTATCCTTACATCAGGGTCCCCAGAGAGCCCCCTATCCTTACATCAGGGTCCCCAGAGAGCTCCCCACTTACATCAGGGTCCCCAGAGAGCTTCCCCCTTACATCAGGGTCCCCAGAGAGCTCCCCCCTTGCATCAGGGTCCCCAGAGCGCTCCTCCCTTGCATCAGGGTCCCCAGAGAGCCCCCCCTGTCACAGGGTCCCCAGAGAGCTCCCCCCCTTACATCAGGGTCCCCAGAGAGCTCCCCCCTTACATCAGGGTCCCCAGAGAGCCCCCCCTACATCAAGGTCCCCAGAGAGCTCCCCCTTACATCAGGGTCCCCAGAAAGCTCCCCCCTCGCATCAGGGTCCCCAGAGAGGCCCCCCTCGCATCAGGGTCCCCAGAGAGCTCCTCCCTGGCATCAGGGTCCCCAGAGAGCCCCCCCCTCACATCAGGGTCTCTTCCTTACATCAGGGTCCTCCAAGAGCCCCCCCTCTTTACATCAGGGTCCCCAGAGAGCCCCCTCCCTACATCAGGGTCCCCAGAGAGCCCCCCCTCCCATCAGGGTCCCCAGAGAGCCCCCCCTCCCATTAAGGTCCCCAGAGAGCCCCCCCTCACATCAGGGTCCCCAGAGAGCCCCCCCTCACATCAGGGACCCCAGAACTGCTCCTCCTCTTAACATTAAATATGAGCCTCCAGATTCAATTGTACTCACTTTTATAGGCGGACACTCAGACTCACTGTGCTTCCCTGGCCTGGAGTAGCTGGATGGAGGAGGTGGGTGGAGCCAACACTTTACTAGGCGAGCGGCAGAAGGCTCCGCTGTGAATGCTGGGGCCTCACTCTCCTCCTCTTCCTCAGGTGACGTCACTGGTTGCTAGACGCCAGGCGGCGATAGCAACCAGTGCACTGTAGTATAGGCCAGCGGCGCGTCGGCGGTACTACAACAACAGAGGCTCCCGGCTCTGCCACCGCTGCTGGCCTGGAACTCAGACACTGGTCTAGACTGGAGTGGGTGATATTTTCGGGGGGGGGGGGGGGGGGGGATTGACCCCTTGCCCCCCCCCCCCGGATCCGCCACTGTCACGACATCCAAAAATCCACATTTTTTTTTTTTAGAGATGCGGCCCAAACAGCTGCTTGCTGTGGGGGCACTCGACAGGAGGGAGTGGCCAGGAGCAGGAACGAGGAGGATCCGGGCTGCTCTGTGCAAAACCAACTGCACAGAGGAGGTAAGTATAACATGTTTTTTTTTTTTTTTTAATAACAGAGTATTTGTCACTTCCAGGTCCACCCCTTTGTTTACTTGGCCCCCCAGTGGTCCGATCGGCTGCATGGGGGGCAAGAGGAGAGATTTGGGGGCAAATAGACCCTACCTTAAATCTCCCCATAAAGAGGACCTATCACGGCCCATGCTATCGCAAGGGATGTTGTTCATAGCAATAAAGTTTGTACAAAAAAAAAAAAATTACATAAAAATTTTTTTTTTTTATAAAATAAATAAAAAATGTAAAGAGCCCCCATCCCACTGTGCTTATTTTGTATTTTTCCAAACGCCAGAGTAATAATTCTAGCACCGGACCTCCTAGCACCGGACCTCCTGTGCAACTGTAAAAGCGTTTAAAGCATTGCCTATGGAGAATTTTAAGCACCGTAGTTTGCCGCTTTCCACAGGCAGATGCAAATTTTAAATAGTGACATGTTGGGTATCCATTTACTCGGTGTAACATCATCTTTCACATTATACAAAAATAAGTTGGGCTTAGTTTACTTTTTTGTTTAAAAAAACGCTGCCCAAATACCGTGTGACATAAAAAATTGCAACACACACCATTTAATTCTATAGGGTCTCTGCTAATATATATATATATATATATATATATATATATATATATATATATATATATATATATATACACACACACACACACACACACACATATATACATACACACACGCACACATATATACATACACACACACACACACACACATACATATGTAGCACTGCCCCCTTAAGAGCTGCTGGTTTTTAACACTTTTGGATTCCCCTGGGTTACCCATAGCAACTGCGAGCAGAAATTTTAGCACTTTACTTCCTTGGCTCAGTCAATGATCAGTCTAGGGGGTTGATGTTTTTGTTGTTTTTATTTTATATTGGGATGGGAGAAGGGATGAGTGGGATACTCCAACTATGAACTATTCACAATTTTGAGGACTTCTAACTTGAGGATGCGGCAAGGCCACTACTTCAACCTGCCACTGGATGAATCTGAGGTAAATGTTCCTTATAATATTTCTCTTCAGGGCACTCACCTAGTACCCACTTTCCTCCAGCTGACACCCGTCCACTGACTCTACATTACTCCGGAGTGGTCCCCTTCCTGGGCAGACCCCTTAGGCAAGGTCCTCTGTACTCCCGCTACTGCTTTCCAGAGTCTCGCAGTGTCTCAACTCCTCCAGTCAGCTCTCCTGGACCTCTGGGTTCAGCTCTCCTAAACCTCTGGCTCACCAGGCCGCCCGCCAGAGATGTATAGTAACTAAGTAGAACTACTTCACTACTGTACTTAAGTACCGAAAGGCGGTATCTGTACTTTCCTGGAGTAGGATTTTTTTCTCCTACTTCCACTTTTACTTCACTACATTTTTTCAATGATTTCAATACTTCTACTCCGATATTTGTTTTTTGTGCTGCATAGGTACTCGTTACAATTATAAAAATTACCACTGCCAGAACAGTAGATGGCAGGTTTCATGAAGCTCAAAACATGTGTATTATCAGTGCATATGAAAATAAATGCTACTGTATGTATAAATAAAAGCTGCATTTGAAATAATAAAAAACAATATGATGTTCAAACTTTTGACTTCTTTCTTTAATAACTACATAACACAGTACTTGTACTTTTACTTTCAGTACTTGAGTAGCAATTTTTTTTTCAAAACTACTGGTACTTTTACTTTCAGTACTTGAGTAGCACAATTTTTAAAATAACTACTTGCAATACCAATACTTAAGTACAAAAAATGTTGAATATTTTAGCACTCCTACTCAAGTCACTTTTTGATCGAGCACTTGTACTTTTACTCAAGTATGGGTTTCAAGTACTTTATAAAACTCTGCCGCCCGCCTGTGGCCATACACCAACTCTTCAGAAGAGGAGGCCGTCACCACCCTCCTTCTGGGACTCTGCTTCCTGCCAAAGACCTCATGTACCCGTGCTCCTGGCTTTTTATTTGATTATTGGATGTGGTGGGGAGCCTATTGTGATGGTGGTGGGGTGCAAGGTCCTTTTAGGTTCATATGGGCACAAGAAGGTATGGTGTAGGGACCAGTCTGAGGTACGGCTCCCATGTGGTGTAGGTGTACCTGTGAGTTGTCTCCGAGTCAGTGTGTTTTTACAGCTGGAGGCCTGACAAGTTTATTTTATGCACGGTGTTCAGGTTACTATGTTATTGATCAGTTATTTATATTTGTGGTTAATAAGAGGCTGCTATGGCCAATTTAACTCCAATTGGTTGTGGTGTGGTTATTTTACCGGAAGGGCGGTTTGTAGGTATAGTATTAAAGAGCAAGCCTTATTTAATACCTTAGTCATGTCCCAGAAGTGTTTTCCAATTAGATTTTAGGTCAGGTGAGTATGGGGGGGCTATTCAATGTTATCAATTTCTCCATCCTAACTGGCTGCATACTCTCCCCACATAATGCAGGTGTTCTATCAGATTTCCCTACCCCGTCAGATTTCCCTACCTACGTCATTTCTGGTTGAGATCAGCTGTGGATTCGTCATGCAGCAGCTTGTAGCCGCGTCACACATCCTATTGGGCATGCGCAGAATAGGTAGGGAATTTTGATAACATTGTAAGGGGTCAGGCAAAAGTCCTAGTGTGCATGCGCCGGCGCATGCGCACCAACGGGTGGGGCAGCAGGATCTCTTATAGCAAACATCCATCCGATCTCCATGGCACACACTGCGGCGAGCCGACAATAGGACAATCCTATTCCCTACCCACACACGCATGCCCACTGTCGGGTCAGCACAGTGTGGGGCATGGAGATCGGATTGTCGGGTCGGTGCAGTGTCGGGTCTCTTATAGCAAACATCCATCCGATCTCCATGGCCCAAACTGCGCTGACCCGACACTGCGCCGACTCGACAATCCGATCTCCATGCCCCACACTGTGCTGACCCGACAGTGGGCATGCGCGTGTGGGTAGGGAATAGGATTGTCCCATTGTCAGCTCGCCGCAGTGTGTGCCATAGAGATCGGATGTATGTTTGTTATAGGAGATGCCGCTGCCCGATCCGTTGGTGCGCATGCGCCCACTCATGCGCAGTAGGACTTTTGCCTCACCCTCTACGACATTATCAAAATTCCCTACCTATTCCGCGCATGCCCAACAGGACGTGTGACGCGGCTACAGCTGGTGCATGACGAACCCGCACCGGAAATGACGTACGTAGGGAAATCTGACAGGGTAGGGTTTTCTGATAGAACACCGGGCATTGTCGTGCACCAGGAGGAACCCAGGACCAACTGCACCAATGTAGGGTCTGACAATGGGTCCAAGGATTTCATCCTGATACCTAAAGGCAGTCAGGGTTCCATTGTCTATCCTGTAGAGGACTGTGTGTCTCTGTGAGTAGGGAAAAATGTCAGCGGCCTCCACCTGTAAACCATTCCTGTTTTGGAGGTCTCCTAATTGTTGCCCATCTCCTGTACCTGTTAATTTCATTAACACAATCACCAAAGCAGCTGAAACTGATTAACAACCCCCACTGCTACTTAACTGACCAGATCAATATCCCAGGAGTTTAATTGACTTGATGCTATAGGCTCCTTTCACACGGTCCGCTCCGTCGGCGGACTCCGCACTGCTCAGCGGGGGATCGATACACTGATCCCCTGCTGAGCAAGCTGATGACAGGTCAGTCTCCGCACTGTGTGCAGGGAGGGAGGTGTCAGAGCCCCATGCATCTCATCTGATCCCATCCGATCCGATCCCCTGGACGGATGAAAAATAGGGTTTCCATCCGTCTGGATTTCACAGACAGGATCGGATGCGGATGGCAGAAAGTGTCAGCTGACATGTCTCCGCTGACATCCACTGCCCCATAGGGATGCATTGAGGATCCAATCAGATCCGCCTAAAAAACTGACAGGTGGATCTGATCGCATCATTCGTGTGAAAGGACCCATACTCTGATTAAAGAGTGTTCCTTTACCACCGGAGGATTTTGCTTTCTTACGTCTGGGCCACTTTTTGCGATTCGGCGCTGTGCGACTTTAACGGACAAGTGCGCGGTCGTGCGATGCTGTACCCAAACGAAATTTACGTCCTTTTTTTCCCACAAACAGAGATTTCTTTTGGTGTTATTTGATCACCTGTGCGATTTTTACTTTTCGCACTATAAACAAAAAAAGATTTTAAAATTTTTTATATGAAATTCCCCCCAAAAAATGTAAAAATCCACATTTTTTTAAAATTTTGGCCATTTTGTTTTCTGCTACCTATGTTTGATAAAAAAAAAAAAAATCACAAAAAGCGTATTTTGATTGGTTTGCGCAAAAGTTATTGCGTTTACTAACTAAGGGAAAGATTTTTGTCATTTTTGGTGGTTTTTTTTTTTTTAACGAGTAATGGCAGCGATCTGCGATTTTTTTTGCGGGACTGCGACATTGCGGCGGACAGATTGGACCCTTGACTGACATTTTTGACACTTTTGGGGGTACCAGTGACATTACTGCAGTAATCAGTGCTATACATATGCACTGTTACTGTAAAAATGACACTGGCAGGGAAGGGGTTAATTTTTATTGGAGAGGGAGGGGTTAATGTATGCCTGGTGCTTACTGACGTGTGTGGGGGGAGGTGACTATGTGAGTCAGGGACAGATTGGATGTTCAGCTATGCTGAACCCTGTAATCTGTCATTCCCTGTCACTTAGGAGATCCGCCCGCTATGTTTACACAGGCGGGCGGATCTCCAAACTAGATTCCCCGACGATCAGGGAAGAGCAGCGGCGATCGCCACCGCTCCTCCCCTGGCCCGACTCCCGCTGTGACTGAAAACAGCGGGAGCGCGCCTTCGGCGGCTCGCGAGCGCCGCCTACAGGGGGAGGAGTCTAGCGACGTAGTACTACGTTGCTAGACGATAATGAGCCATGTTGCTGCAGTAGCAGCAACGTGAGCAGACGTTATGTGGTTAATGTTTTTGAGTGTATAGGTAAATGATCACATTATGAAACAACCCAGTCAGTTTAAAACAGAAATGAAAGGTAACACATTTATGTATAGATCTAAAAGACATAAATATATACAAGGGGGAAAAAATGTAAGTTATCACATTCCCTCTGTTACATAGTTAGGTTGAAAAAAAAATAAAATCCCATATACACCTCCTATACACACAGTTGACCCAGAGCTGTTCTCAGCTGCATAAGAGCTGGGGGGAGGAGAAACAGCAGCACACCCATTTTGCCAGTGAATGGGTGGGGGGACAAGTCTGATTATTGGAGGAGAGCAGGCTGAGTTCCCAGAAGTTCCACCCCTTCAGCTTCCAGGCAAGCATAATGTTTCCACCCCTATGTTTGATAGTGGGGTTGATGTTCTTGGGGTCATAGACCGCGTTCCTCCTCTAAACACGATGAGTTGAGGCCAAAGAACTTGATTTTGGTGTCATCTGACTACAACACTTTCACCCAGTTCTCCTCTGAATCATTCAGATGTTCATTAGCAAACTTCAGACAGGCCTGCACATGTGCTTTCTTGAGCAGGGGGATCTTGTGGGCACTGCAGGATTTCAGTCCTTCACGGCGTAGTGTTTTACCAATTGTTTTCTTGGTGACTATGGTCCCAGCTGCCATGAGATGATTGACAAGATTCTCCCGTGTAGTCCTTGGCTGATTCCTCACTGATCTCATGATCATTGAAACTCCACGAGGTGAGGACTTTCATGGATGCCCAGACCGAGAGAGATTGACAGTTATTTTGTGTTTCTTCTATTTGTGAATAATGGCACCAACTGTTGTCATCCTCTCACCAAGCTGTTTGGCAATGGTCTTGTAGCCCATTCCAGGTCTACAATCTTGTCCCCGACATCCTTGGACAGCTCTTTGGTCTTGGCCATGGTGGAGAGATTGGAATCTGATTGATTGCTTCTGTGGACAGGTGTCTTTTATACAGGTAAGAGATTAGGAGCACTCCCTTTAAGCCTAGGTTCACACTGAGGCCATCTTGAAATCTGAACTCGCACGCATTTCAGCCCGACTTCGGGGGTGATTTCACAGATCTGCACAGATGTCTATTGAAATCGCCCCCTGAGGTTGCCAAAAGTAGTACAGAAACTACTTTTGGGAATCGGTGCGGCGCCGCAAAGTCGGCATCATACCGATTCAGACGGTGCAATTGCCGGCAATTGGCTCCGATTTGACATGGCAAATCACATGTCAAATCCGACCAATGTGAACGTGGGTTAAGAGAGTGGTCCTCACCTGAGCTCGTTACCTGTATAGAAGACACCTGGGAGCCAGAATCTTGCTGATCGATAGGGGGGTCAAATACTTTTTTCACTCATTCAGTGCCGGTGTAACGTTAAGAAACCATACCCCGTGGAGAAACCATACCCTCGTCACTTCCGGGCTGAAACAGCTGAGCAGCGCAGCAGTGCGCATGCTCAGAGCCCCGGATACGTGATTGAACATTAAAGACTTAGACAAGTGCGCATGCTCGGTGGGCATGAAATTCTCACGGCACTGTGTCTAATGTAAAACTTGCGGCGCTTACATTAAAACAGCTCATCTGAAACGTAAATCATCTCCGCTCTTCGCCCTGTCACTGCCCTCATCTCCGGTAATAAATATAAAAGCGGCGGCGGGTGTATGAGATGTAAATGTGACGGCGATCGCGGCTCCGTGATCCGCTTTTATATTTATTACCGGAGATGAGGGCAGTGACAGGGCGAAGAGCGGAGATGATTTACGTTTCAGAGGAGCTGTTTTAATGTAAGCGCCGCAAGTGTAACTACCGTGAGAAATCCATACCCTCCGTAGCGGAACCGGAAGTGACGAGGGTATGGTTTTCTCACGGGTATGGTTTTTTCACGGAACACCGGTTCACACTATTGCGATGTCAGACATTGCATGTGATTCGCACCACACTGCAAATCACATGCGATGTCTGTGCCATGTGAATTCAGCCATCCAGATTGTATGGTCGAATGCGAAGCAAATTCAGTCGTACAGGACCCTTTTTTGTTGGTCCTCACCAGAATCGGATCGCATGGGTGTTCACACCTATGTGATCTGATTCCTGTCCGAATCGTCAGTTCGCACTGCGATATGCAAACTAATCTGGGGGTGACACTTTGTATTGATATGGCAATGTGAACTGCCCGTGAGTCGGGTACGGCGGTGGATTTGCAGGGTTCCCGCATCGCACCAGTGTGAACCGCCACTGAAATGCAAATCAATTTATAACTTTTTTTAAATGCGTTTTTCTGGGGTTTTTTTTTTTTTTTTTTTTTTTTTTATTCGGTCTCTCACTGTTAAAATAAACCTACTATTAAAATTATAGACTGATCATTTCTTTGTCAATGGGAAAATGTACAAAATCAGCAGGGGATAAAATACTTTTTTCCCCTCACTGTATACAACCCTCTGAAAAGCAATCAATTGCAGGTTGCTTTTCAGAGGATGGTAAGCATTAACATTAGTGTAGTACTTTCATCTATTGATGCACAATATATAGGCTTTTCATAGGAACAGGAGCACATGTTAATGTATGACATAGCAGTTGCCCAAAGTCATAAAAAATACATGCAAAAGGAAACAGCAAGGTGTGAAGGCAGCCTGGAAGAATGTGATGTAAGAAGGCGTCCCTCTGTGTTCTGTGACTATATTATCCCCTCCATTACCTGTCACAGGCTCAGTGCAAACAGGTGAAGCTGATCTGAAAACAGATGTTGGTGGTCGAGGTGTACCATCCCAGGGACTCTGAAGAGTCAGACATTCAGCTTTTCACATGTAAAGTTCAGCAAAGCCATTCCAAGTCTGAAGGTGGAAATGCGGGTCGCTCACCTGGCTATGCTACAAATCAGGAACGGCCGGCCCTTCCCACACCTGTGTATGACGAGCTCCCTTCTTGTACGGCTCCTGGTCTTCTCACACCCAAACTTGGGGGAGGATAAAACAACACGGTTGAGCCACATTTTTACTGTCACCCAACTGCTCCCCTTTAAGGCTAGGTTCACATCTGTGCGGGACCCGCACAAATACCGGGAGCCGCAACCACCCACACAGAGAAATGCAGGATCTGCGGGCGGGTGCCATTAATCCTAATGGAAAGCCGCCCACACTGGAAATTACACTTGTACTGGGAACCTCAATAGCAGTGCAGGCTGCAAAAATTGTGCAGGGACTTCTTTCCTGTATGTCACGGGACGCGGCAGCAGGGCTGCTGATAAGGCAGTACAGTCAGCCCTCCTGTACTGGGCCTGGGCCCCATCAGTTAAAAAAGGGGGCCAAGGCACCTGCTGAGCAGGAGGGCCGGCTGTCCTTTCTTATTGAAGACACCAATCCTCTTCTATCTCCCCCTGCAGCGCTGCCAGCTTCTCCTCCCTCTTTCTCCCTTGGCTTCACTGCAAGGGGAGTGATTTTAGCACATGCGCCCCTTTCTTATGCTGTCAGGGTCCTCCAGTGTGCTCCTTTGTCAAGCAGCGCTGCCGGCTTCCCCTCCTCTTTCTCCCCTGGCTGCACTGCAACGGGAGTGGTTTTAGCACATGCGCCCCTTTCTTATGCTGTCAGGGACCCCCAGTTTGCCCCTTTGTCAAGCAGCGCTGCCGGCTTCCCCTCCTCTTTCTCCCCTGGCTGCACTGCAACGGGAGTGGTTTTAGCACATGCGCCCCTTTCTTATGCTGTCAGGGACCCCCAGTGTGCCCCTTTGTCAAGCAGCGCTGCCGGCTTCCCCTCCTCTTTCTCCCCTGGCTGCACTGCAACGGGAGTGATTTTAGCACATGCGCCCCTTTCTTATGCTGTCAGGGTCCTCCAGTGTGCTCCATTGTCAAGCAGCGCTGCCGGCTTCCCCTCCTCTTTCTCCCCTGGCTGCACTGCATGGGGAGTGATCTTGCACATGCGCCCCTTCCATATGCTGTCAGGGACCCCCAGTGTGCTCCTTTGTCAAGCAGCGCTGCTGGCTTCTCCTCTCTTCCACTAGCAGCTGCTGCGGGCACACAGGGGAATGTTTCAGGATGGAAGGATATGTAATTTACTGGCCCCTTCCTTTCCTGAACACAATGAGGGATTGGTAGCAATCACTCCTGTGTCCATTCATAGCTGAAGCATAGCAAACAGTGCTTCCGTTTGTGAATGAGCAGGAAGATCAGAGTGCTTCCTATGCATTTATCTGTAAAGCTGAGGCTGCAGAGAAAGGGAAAGTCCTCAGTCAGTTTCAGCTGGGAGAAAGGGGGGCCCTGTCAGGAAGGCTGTATGGGGCCCCGTAATTTCTTACGGCAGCCCATTCAAATGAATAGGCTCTCCTCCCTGCGTTTTTGGCTCAATAGACTTCAATGGACATGCTGTGCAAAGGCTTGTAGTGCGATTTTTGTTTTTTTGTGGATTTAAATCTGCCTAACAACAAAAACATCTTCCCTAAAAAAAAAAAAAAAGTATAGAAAAGGAGTGTGTGCGAAAATGCAAAACGCACCACAAAAAGCACTGCAGAAACAGATCAAAAGCAAACTGCAGAGATGTAAACCAGACCATGGGAAGAGGGGATGGGTGTATGTGCCGCAGCCGGAATTGTACACTTTGTTGAGTTTGGTGAGCACTACTGCCTGCCAAACATGACCCATTCCGGTGAATGTGGCTGCACTGCAACTGCCATTGTTGCAGCATTTAGGTGTTTAGGGGGTTAAACAGGTGGTTAGGAGGCAACTGGTCAAATGCCTCTTAAAAGCAATCCAAGCATGATCACTTTTCAGCTGAGCAGAAGCTCTTGCCACTTGTGTGAATGAGGCTTAAAAACACTAGCTGCATTATTCCCAACTGTACATCATTTGAAGGGTCTGTCCCTCTTTTCAAATTATTCTGTCCCACTTTCCTCCGGCGTTGTCCCTCTTTTTTGTCCGATTTCAGGGAGGTGGCACTCCGCGCTGTGCCCCCCCCCCCCCCACACTAATTTAACACAACTAGAGGATGATCAAATGAAATGGGGTTTACTTCTTCTGACAGATATTAAAGGAACACTCTAACCACCATGACCCCTTCAGTGATTTGACAGGAGATCGCACAGCACTGGCGGGTGTCCGTGAGTCGGGGGAGGCGGTGGACTTGGGATGTCTGCTATGGGTTCTGATTTGTGTCTGAATTCACAGTTCTCACCGCAATCTGTGAACCGATCTGGGGGTGTCATTAATTTTGTATTGACACCCGCAGCAGTTCACAGAGGGCAGTATGAATTGCCTGGGGCTTGGATGGAAGGGGTAGAAATGGGATCTGATGTGTTTGGGATCCTAGTCCCAAGTTCCATGGTTGCCACCTCATCCCTTTAATCCAGGACACATATTAATTACACAGGTTCTGAGGCTGATATAATGCACATAAGGCACTAAGTGAGTTTATTTACCACCTTAACCACTTAAGCCCCAAAAGATTTTACCCCCTTCCTGACCAGGGGGTATTTTGCGATTCGGCACTGCGTGACTTTAACGGACAATTGCGCGGTCGTGCGACGCTGTACCTAAACGAATTTAACGTCCTTTTTTTCCCACAAACAGAGCTTTCTTTTGGTGGTATTTGATCACCTGTGCGATTTTTTTGATCACGCGCTATAAACAAAAAAAGAGAGTCAATTTTGCAAAAATAGCAATATTTTTCACATTTTTTTATATGAAATTCCCCCCCAAAAAAAAGTAAAAATCAAAATTTTTTAAAATTTTCAGCCAATTTGTTTTATGCTACCTATGTTTGGTAAAAAAAATCTCAAAAAGCGTATTTTTATTGGTTTGCGCAAAAGTTATCGCGTTTACTAACAAAGGGAAAGATTTTTGTAATTTTTGTTGTTTTTTTTTAACGCGTAATGGCGGCGATCTGCGATTTTTTTTGCGGTACTGCGACATTGGGGCGGACAGATCGGACCCTTGACTGACATTTGTGACACTTTTGGGGTTACCAGTGACATTTCTACAGTAATCAGTGCTATACATATGCACTGTTACTGTAAAAATACACTGGTTGTGAAGGGGTTAACTTTATTTGGGAGGGAGGGGCTGTGTGTATCCCTAGGGGCGTGCTTTCTACTGTGATTGGCTGTGGCTTGAGCTGTAAGGACACTGATCAACGGATCTACATACTAGATCCGTTTGATCAGTGTCTTTACAGCGAGGAGAATGACAGGTGGCTTGTTTACACAAGCCGCCTGACTTTCTCCCTCTCCCCCGCCGATCGCCGAGTGACCGGCGGAGCTGGTCACACGCGCGGGGGGGTCCGTGACCACGCGGGAGCGGGAGCACGCCTCCGGGGGCGCGCGCTCGCTCGCTCGCTCCCTAGACCCTCACAAGCTAGTGACGTAGCCCTACGTCACTTTGCCTGTGAGGGGCTGACTGCCGACGTAGATCGGCGTTAGGCAGTCGGCAAGTGGTTAATCAGCCACAGAACCTGTGTAATTAATGTGTGTCCTGGTTTGTATATATGCGATGCGGGAACCCTGCGAAACCACTGCGGGTTCCCGCATCGCACTCAGAGGAGAGAAGACCAGAGGGGAGAAGACCAGAGGGGAGAAGACCAGAGCGGAGAAGACCAGAGCGGAGAAGACCGGATGAAGATTTTTAATAAACTTCTCAAAACGTCTCCTGTCATTATTTACATACACTGCCTTTTATGGAGTGAATGGGTAGGGGTACAATGTACCCCATACCCATTCACATAGGGAGGCAGTCCGGGATCTGGATCTTCCAGATTCGATAAGCCCACTGCCCGCAGACCCCCACAACCACCGCCCAGGGTTGTTGGGAAGAGACCCTTGTCCTCATCAACATGGGGGCAAGGTGCTTTGGGGTGGGGGATGCAGAGCTCCCCCTGCCCCAAAGCACCCACCCCCCCCCCATGTTGAGGGCATGAGGTCTGGCATGGTCCGGGGGGTGGGTCCGCTCGCTCGTCCCCTCCCCTTTCCAGTCCTGTCGGGCTGCATGCTCGGATAAGGGTCTGGTATGGATTTGGGGGGGACTATACGCCGTTTTTTTTTTGGGGGGGGCTCCCCTCAAAATCCATACCAGACCCGAAGGGCCCCCATGCCCTTTTTTTCCCATTTTTGGCGTGAAGTTCCCCCTCAAGATTCTCAGAGCCTAAGTCGCACCATAAGTCAGATCATCCTGATCCGACTTGTGATGTGAATTCCATTCAAATCAATGGGCTGAAAGCAGTATCAATGACGGCTCCTAGGCAACCATTGATTTTGAATAGAGGCAGAAAAAATGCTGCTTAAAGCCAACGTGGCCAAACGTGCGATAACGCCAATGGAAAAAGCTACTAAAAGCACGTTTTTACAGCTGCTTTTTCCTGGCGTTAGAAGTGGCTCTGCAGCTCGTTTTTTTCTGACGCCCTGTGTGCACGGGGCCTAAGTTTTGTTTTGATATTGACACGACGAGCGCAGTATAATTTTGTTTTTTCTAATACTTTCTAATTTCCAAAATAAATGAATATTCTGGGCAATAGAATGCATTAACGCCAAATGTGTGAATGTGCATAAAAGTGCATGCAATACCACAGATTTTTTTGCATTTTTCTGCTGTTGTTTGGGCTGAAAAAATGCACAAAACGCATAAACGTGTGTTTGCACATTAATACATTCTAATGGCCAGAATGAATAAATATTGGAATGCATTAATGCCAAACGCTTGAATACGCCTAAACGCATGTGAACACACAGACGCACATGCAATACCATCACTTATACTGTGTTTTTTTTCTTCTCCTGCTTGGGCTGAAAAAAACATGCAAACACGCGTTTATTTTTTCTAATAAATTCTAATTTGCACAATAAATGAATATTCTGAGCAATAGAATGCATTAACGCCAAATGTGTGAATGTGCATACAATACCACAGATTTTTTTGCATTTTTCTGCTGTTTGGGCTGAAAAAAATGCACAAAACGCATAAACGTGTGTTTGCACATTAATACATTCTAATGGACAGAATAAATTATTTTAGAATGCAATAAAACCAAACGATTTAATGCGCCTAAAGGCATGTGAACGCACAAACGCTGACAAAGGCTCCGTCCAAATCTGTAAGAGGCCAACTTTGCACCTATTCCCAAAAGTAGTTCCTGCTCTACTTTTGGCGACTTCAGGGGGCGATTTCGATAGATATTTGTGCATGAACCCGCACAGATGTTTTCAGTCGGATTGAAATGCCGGTTTGAAATCGTGCAAATCCGCATTCACTGTGAACCTAGGCGAAGGGCACATTCACACGGATTCTGCCGCATTTGTGGTGCGGCTTTTAACCACTTCTGGACCGGAAGGTTTTAACCAACCCATATTTTGCGTTTCGGCTCTGTGTTACTGTAATCGACAAAAGCGCGGTCGTGCGACGCTGTACTCAAATAAAATTGATGTCCTTTTTTTCCCACAAACAGAGCTTTCTTTTGGTGGTATTTAATCACCTCTGCGATTTTATTTTTTGCGCTATAAACAAAAAAGAGCGACAATTCCGGAAAAAAAAACAATATTTTTCACATTCTGCTATATAACATTCCCCCCCAAAAAAATACAATTTAAAAATCCTTTTTTTTTTTCATCCTTTTAGGCCAATTTGTATTCTGCTACATATTTTTGAGTAAAAAAAATCGTAATAAGCGTGTTTTGATTGGTTTGCGCAAAAGTTATTGTGTCTACAAACTACGGGAAAGATTTATGTCATTTTTTATTTATTATTTTACTAGTAATGGCGGCGATCTGCGATTTTTAGCGGGACTGCAACATTGCGGCGGACAGATCGGAGCCCCAACTGACATTTTTTACACTTTCGGGGTGACCAGTGACATTACTACAGTAATCAGTGCTAAAAATATGCACTGTTACTGTAATAATGACACTGGCAGGGAAGGGGTTAACACCAGGGGCGATCAAAGGGTTAAGTGTGTCCATAGGGGGTGTTTTCTAACTGTATGGGAGGGATGGGCTTTCTGCATGAACACAGAGACCTATGTTCCTAAATAAGAGGAACACAGGATCCCAGTCTGTCAGTGTGAAAGGGGCCTTAAGCACTTGCTGACTGTATACTGTGTATGTGTATATAAATATATATATATATATATATATATATATATATATATATATACACACATCGGGGCAGCAGCTCTCCTTTGCAGAATCGCCGACCTGTACATGATCCTGTACTTCTGGGTCTGGGGCGCGCATGCATGTGATTAGACACAGCTGGAGCTGATCTGTGGGTACAGCAGGGGACAGGGGACAGGACACAGGGGACAGGACACAGGGGACAGGGGACAGGATGGGACAGGGGACAGGACAGAGGACAGAGGACAGGACAGAGGACAGGACAGAGGACAGAGGACAGGACCCCCCCCCCTGCTCACTCACCCTGCCTGGATATCTGCAGCAGCAGGCGGCGGCTTCGGCTTCTTCCTCCTGTCTTCTGTGTCTCCTCCCTCCTCCTCCATGCCCAATGGCATGGCTTCTCCTTTTGGCCAATCGGGAAACACTTTCTGATTGGCCAGGAGGAGGATCCGTGTAACAATAGTGAATTTTCATTCGCTATTTTCACACAACTGGGTGGGCTTGGGGCGCACTGCCCTGCACCCTGAACCCACCCTTTTTTTAGCCTATTAGAGCCTCTGGCTCTAATCACATGGCTAAAAAAAAAAAAAAAAAGCCCCATTGAAGTCCATGCGTCCGGTGCCCCGCATGTAGACTAGGGGGCCGGACACATGGATAGGGGGGCGCCATCCCTGCGCCCCCAATGCACCAGCCGCCACTGCCAACAGGTAAGTCTTACTATAAACTTACTTGCAGGTAAAAATAAAGGCAGAAGGTTCACTACCACTTCAATGCGCAAACGCGCATGAATACGCTTAGCGTTTATGTGCGTTTACACATTTTTACAGCCCAAATAGCAACAGAAAACATGTAATAAAATCTGTAATCTGTGTTATTGCAAGCGCATTCCCAATTGTATGCATTCAAGCGTTTGGCATGAACGCATTCTATTGCCCAGAATATTAATTCATTCTGGGCATTCTAATGTATTAACGTGCCAACGGGCATAAACTCATTAACACGCGTTTATGCACGTTTTTTCAGCCCAAGCAGGAGAAGAAAAAAAAAAAAACACAATAAGTGTCGGTTCACATTTCTGCGATCACAGACATTGCATATGATTCGGAGCGCACTGCTCCTAAAATCACATGCGATCTCTGTGCGGTGCAAATTCAGCCATACAGTTTGTATGGCTGAATTCGCACCGCAATCGCAGTAAACTCGCACAGGACCCTTTTTTTGGTCCGCAGCAGAATCGGATTCACACCAATGCGATCCGATTCATGTGCGAACTGTCAGATCACACTGCGATATGCGATCTGATCTGGGGGTGTATATTCGCAGTGTTCCCGCATCGCAATAGTGTGAACCGGGACTTAAAGCGGTGTTATTGCATGTGCGTTCACAGCAACAGACTCTGATTTGGCATGCAATTTGCAATGTCAAATCGGCCCGATGTGAATGGGGACTTAAAGCGGAGTTCCGCTCGCCCCTCCAAAAATTAAAAGTCAGCAGATACACACACTGTACACATACTGTAGCTGCTGACTTTCAATATTTGGACACTTACCTGTCCTGGAGTCCAGCGATGTCGGCACCGCAGCCAATGTTTCCATTGGCTGTCGGGTGCTGCCGCCGCCATTGCCGGTAAGGGAACCCGGCAGTGAAGCCTTGCAGCTTCACGGGCGGATCCCTACTGCACATGCGCAAACCGCGCTGCGCATTCGGGTTAGCTCTGCGGCGGGCGAAGGAGGAGGGGACCAAACTTCCGCGGCTCCGTATCCCGGAAGTGGGGAAGGGTACCTGTCGAAAACAGGTACCCTTCTCCCCTCTTCACTGAAAGGTGCCAAATGTGGCACCAGAGGGGGGGGGAAGAAAATGAGCGGAAGTTCCACTTTTGGGTGGAACTCCGCTTTAAGGGTAAGACTTTCAAAATGTGCTTGTATGCACGGTGCCTTGCAGGGGAAAACTTTATATTCATTTTTTTTTTTTTTTTTATTCCTAGAGTTTACCACGGCTTTACTACAGTAATTATATTATTGTAGTAAAGAATAAAGAATTATTATGGCTAAAAGAATGCATTAAGGCCAAATGCTTGAACGCATGTGCATAATTGTGCATGCAAAATTGCGACTTTTACTGTGCTTTTTCTTCTGCTTTTCTCCTGTAAGGATAGTATAATAGAATACAGTGTGTATGTGACTTTAAAAGTTATAAAATATTCAAGGAATTTTGGAAACTCAGTCCCTCTGCTGATCCCATTTCCAGTACTCCGCTGACTCACACCAGCAATGGACGGTCCTCGCATTGTCAGGTCCGGTAACTACTGCAGACATCAAGTTTCAGACAGATCCACGCCTCGCCCTTGCAGATGCATTGGCTGCAGCATGATGTAAGGGGAGGCTGGGAATTGTGCTGACACACTATGGGAACCAGTGCCAAGAGGTAACCTAATAATAGGAAGAGGCTGGGACTGGGAAACAGTGCTGGGAGGACGTTGTACAGAGCTGCTCCTGGGCCTGTGTGCTCCAACTACCAACTCTTCACCCCTTACAGGTAAGACGCTGCATCCTTCGCACTTCTTGCCTCATCTTTAACCCATTCCTGCTCTCTCTTTACTAAGATCTTCTGGTTCAGCTTTGTGAGAATCATCATTTCATCCCCGTATTGAAACACAAAGTTGCTCAGCAGGTCTTGCAGGAACAAGCAGAAGCGTCACTGAGAGTTCTCAAATTATTCTGCGACCTTCAGGGATGCAGAAGAAGAACCTTCTGACCTTCATAGGTAAAGACTGTGGGGGGAATGTCTACTGGGACTGCAACAAAGGGTCACTGGGACTGCAACAAAGGGTTAACGGCCCACTAAGACCCTTTAACTCCCTAGGACCCATTCCTGAGATCTGCGCTCTCCGATTTCTGTCCTGTCTGTGGATGGCGTAGTCGTATTTTGACCGCAAGCCTTAACCCCTACATGACTAGAGGTCAGTGATGCAAAGATGAGTGAGGCAATTTTAGCAGTGTTCATAAACCTGTCTATAACCATGGGCGTCCGCAGGAAATTTCCTGGCCTGCTCAAGGAGGGGAATCTATGGGTGCCCTGCTCTAAAGGGGGATCTATGGGGAACCCTGGCCT
Source organism: Pelophylax lessonae (assembly GCF_965119305.1). Lineage (NCBI taxonomy): Eukaryota > Metazoa > Chordata > Amphibia > Anura > Ranidae > Pelophylax > Pelophylax lessonae. The sequence continues at coordinate 35,256,941 of NC_138779.1, read as the reverse complement.
GTCCTGCTCTAAAGGGGGATCTTTGGGGACCCTCCTCTAAAGGGGATCTATAGGGGAACCTGACCTGGTCTGCTCTAAAGGGGGATCAATGGGGACCCAGGCCTGCTCTAAAGGGGATCTATGGAGATCCTGGCCTGCTCTAAAGGGGGTCATATTGGCTAAATATATATATATATATATATATATATATATATATATATATATATATCCTTTGCAGGGAGAGCCTGGAGTACCTGGTGCAGGAAAACCTGGTAGCATGGGGAATATAGGTGAAAAGGTAAGACTAAAAAGGGATATATGGGGACCCTGGCCTGCTCTAAAGCAGGGTCTATGAGGGACCCTGGCCTGGGCTGCTCTAAAGGGGGATCTATGGGGACCCTGCTTTAAAGGGGAACTATGGGGGACCCTGGCCTGGACTGCTCTAAAGGGGGATCTATGTGGGGCGAAAAGGGGCGGAGCATGGGTGACCTTAAAATGATGCCCCCCCATTAAAAAAGTTCTGCGGACGCCCATGTCTTTAACTCTCTCAGATAGCAAGCAATTGAGATGAAAGTTTGAGAAAGACTTGCTAAGCTATTGCTAGACTTGCCAAGCTTAACAGGTTTGTTGCACAATTGCAGCAAGTCCGCACTGCATGACTCCACATTAACTTTCTTTGAAAATATTCTGCAAGTCTGCTGCAAGTTCTGGTTCTGTTATGTTGTGCAAAAGTCATCCCACTACAGGGGTCACTGTGGTTGCATTTTCGTACTGTCTTTTTCAACCAGGGTGCTCGGGCACCTTGAGGTTTCTTCAGGGGTGCCTTGGCAAAATGCCATAAAATTGATCAAAAATTGTATACAAGCCAGCAGATGGATCAAACATGCCTTTTAGTTACACAAACCCATGAGTTTTCATTATGCACCATTACGAATTTCTAGACATTGGCATCCTAACAACCAATGACGTCTTCAGTTAATATGGAGGATGTCTGTTGCCTCCCCAGCATCCTTGTTTGACCCTCCTCTGCCCCTCTCCTTCAGCACTGGGCTGACATTAACTGACTGATGGAGAGAAATTGAGGGAGAAGAGAAACACTGGAATACTAGTCAGTACCAGTGTGTAAAGGGTATTTCCGCCATTACCAGATAATCTGGCTACCATTACAGTAGCTGAAATGCCTTAAACGTACATACTCCAGGATCGTTCTGGATATCGGATAGTAGAGAGACCTCCGCTGAATCACCACACGTATATCCAACTAGGAATAAAGCAGCTTAGCCAGAGCTTCATCTTCAGAGTCCATAGACCGGCTCAATCACAGTCACCATGGGGTCCTCAATGGTGGTCAGCAGTCCCTGATTATCAATAGAAGTGAAGGGGGGGGGGGTTCCCAAATCCAGAGAGGAGTCCAAACAAGGGGGTTCTGGGGGAAACAATAATCATGTGATGAGGGAAACAAACCTGATTCTGTTTCCCTCCTGCCTGACTTTTGCTTTCCTAAAGGAATCATCACTTGCTTATTGTTCTCCCCCCCAGAACCCCCTTGTTTGGACTCCTCTCTGGATGTGGAAAGCATCCCCCCCCCCTCCACTTCTAAGCTTTATGTGAAGCTGCACTACTGTGTTAGCTGCACCATTCACAGCAAGGTGGTCAGAAACCGCTCTCGTGAGGCACGTAAGGATCGCACACCACCACCAAGAATCTGACTTGCAGGTGCACCTCCAAGAACACCTCCATTATAAGGAAATCTGCTCAGATGTCCAATATAGTGTTAAAAATGAAAAACAGGGATATTAAGTTCACATCTATTGCAATACATGCTTAAGCTGGCCAACTGCGTCAAAGTAATCCCTCTATGGCCAGTCCAACACTGCCTTGTCACTGCAAATACTACAGTGGACACCATTCCAACATAGGGCATAAAGACACAAGGTGGGGGAGAGCGACGAGGTTCAGATCTGGTCACTGACCTGGGTTACAACAGAGAAAACATCTACCTGTGCTCAAATCCCAATAGCTTGTTCATGTATTTAAAGCGGAGTTCCGGGCACAGATGTCATTTTTTAATGAACATACAACCGGGAAAGTCAGGGCTAGTACATTCCACAATGGCTAGCCTCTGATCTGTCCCGGTTCGCACTTACCTTTTAGAAGAAATACTTACTTATAAAATTTCTTCCACAGCGTTTCCATCTCTGTTGTGGGCAGCTGAAGCCGGCGCGGTCCTCTTCTCTGTCTTCTTCCGCGTCTTCTTCTCCCAGAATGCTCCGCACCGGCCCCTCTCGTCACTTCCGGCGCGACGCCGCATTCCTCCACAGCTTCTGGGCATGCCCAGAAGCTGTTTAGCAGGGGAATGCGGCGTCGCCCGGAAATGACGAGCGGGGCCGGTGCCGTCGCATTGATTCCTGGGAGCGATGACGTTCAGCTCCCAGGAATCATTGCGAGGCAGGAAGTGACGGGGTGAGCCGCGGCTCCGAGGGAGGAAGTACTCTGAGGTGAGTATCTTCGATCTTCAATTGCAAGGTAAGTAAACAAAAAAAAAAAAAAAAACTACCCAATTCCTTTTCAGGTGAGGTCTACCTAGCGGAGGGGCACAAAAAAAAAATCTCGTTTTTGTGCCCGGAACTCCGCTTTAAACTATCAGGTGCTAAAGTGTTTATAGCAATGTGCAGAGGGACTGTCCAGAATTTGTAGTGTTAATAAGTGGTCACACCCCTTTAGCACCTGATAGTTTAACCACTTTAGAACCGCTCACAGTAATACTACTGCGGCAGAGTGGTTCGTTATCGTCCAGCGACGTAGTATTAACGTCGTTGGACACTCCCCCTTCTGGGCGGCGCTTGCGCGCCGCCGGAGGCTCGCTACCGCTGTTTTCATTCACAGCGGGAGTCGGGCCCGAGGAGGAGCAGCGGCGATTGCCGCTGCTCTTACCCGATTGTCGGGGATCGAGTCTGGAGATCCGCCTGCTGTGTGTAAACACAGCGGGCGGATCTCCATAGTGACAGGGAGTGACAGATCGGACTGTTCAGCATAGCTGGACATCCGATCTGTCCATGACTCACTCAGTCACCTCCCCCCCTACACGTCAGTAAGCACCAGGCATACATTAACCCCTCCCTCTCCAATAAAATTAACCCCTTCCCTGCCAGTGTCATTTTTACAGTAACAGTGCATATATATAGCACTGATTACTGCAGTAATGTCACTGGTACCCCCAAAAGTGTCAAAAATGTCAGTCAAGGGTCCGATCTGTCCGCCGCAATGTCGCAGTCCCGCAAAAAAAATCGCAGATCGCCGCCATTACGCGTTAAAAAAAAAACACCAAAAATGACAGAAATCTTTCCCTTTGTTAGTAAACGCAATAACTTTTGCGCAAACCAATCAAAATACGCTTATTGCGATTTTTTTTACCAAACATATGTAGCAGAAAACAAATTGGCCAAAAATTTAAAAAAAAATTGGTTTTTACATCTTTTTTGGGGGGAATTTCATATAAAAAAATGTTAAAAATATTGTTATTTTTTCAAAATAAACGCTCTTTTTTTTGTTTATAGCGCAAAAAGTAAAAATCACACAGGTGATCAAATACCACCAAAAGAAAGCTCTGTTTGTGGGAAAAAAAGGACGTAAATTTCGTTTGGGTACGGCGTCGCACGACCGCGCAATTGTCAGTTGAAGTCGCACAGCGCCGAATCGCAAAAAGTGGCCTGGACGGAAGACAGCAAAATCCTCCGGTGGTAAAGTGGTTAAATACATGTACAAGCTATTGAGATTTGAGCACAGGTATATCTTTTCTCAGCCCTTTACAATTCAACTCTGCCACAAATTTGTGGCAAGTTATCCTTGCTATCTGGGCTACCACTAAGTTTCTACCTAAAACAAAGTGTATTCGTTTTTAAGGGAATATCAAACTTTTCTTATTTATAGTGATTTAACCACTTCTGGACGGGAAGGATTTACCCACTTCCTGACCAGGCCATTTTTTGCGATACGGCACTGCGTTACTTTAAATGACAATTGCGCAGTCGTGCGACACTGTACCTAAATAAAATTGATGTCCTTTTTTTCCACAAACATTGCTTTCTTTTGGGGGTATTTGATCACCTGTGCAATTTTTTTTTTATTTTTTTGCGCTAAAACAAAAAAAGGGCAACAATTCAGAAAAAATATATATATTTGGGTCCATTGGAACTTTGAGAGGAGCAAATTGACACCCAAGATTTTTTTTCCAGCAGTTTTGTGTGTCATCAGTTTGTGGTGCATTACATTTCCCCAGTTCATACTGCCGCATGTAGTGCAAACTGACCAGGGCCAGGACAAGGGGTGGGCAGGAGGGAACGGTTGCCCTGGGCGCAATGGTTTATTGCAGGGATGGGGGCCCTTGACCCTAACCCTAAGGGAAGGGGGGGGGGGTACAGTTTGGCATCTTTGCCCTGGGTGCTGAATGACCTTGTCCCAACATTGGTAGAAACAAATGTAAAGGAGTTTTTACCTGTACTGCTATTGCAAGAAATGTAAGAGAAAGCGTTAAACGGATTCATTTAGTGATTTTTATCAGCTTTTTGCATTTACTCAGGGTCATCAGTCTAGCAACTGAAACTGCAAAGCAGAAAGAAAATGGAACATTGATTAAAGCAAATTAAAATCACTGCATGCAGATTGGGAGGCGGGGCGAGCTGTAAAGTCACTTATGCGATTTACATTAGCGTTCACAGCTGCTTTCCATAATCGGAGCCCCCAGGACATGCAGAAGTGCATCTGATTGCAGGAGTTAAAAATTGGAAACATAAAACCTTTTACATCTGTTATTTGTATTCTACAGAATCATCTTCAGTCATTTCAATTTAAAACATTGAATGTGATTAAAATATTTCTGTTTTGAAAAGTTTAACTTCTTCATTCCTCAGCTCGTTCACCTTGGAGGGCTGTGTGAGGCCTCAATCCTTATTTAACCACTTGCCGACCGCTCACTGGAGCTCTACTGGGGCAAAGTGTCTCGTTCCCGTCCAGCGACGTAGACCTACGTCGCTGGACTCCTCCCCTTGTGGGCGGCGCATGCGCGCCGCCGGAGGCTCGCTCCCGCTGTATTCAGTCACAGCGGGAGTCGGGCCAGGGGAGGAGCGGTGGTGATCACCGCCGCTCTTCCCCGATCGTCGGGGATCGAGTGTGGAAATCTCCTAAGTGACACAGTGACAGATTGCAGGGTTCAGCATAGCTGAACCTGCGATCTGTCCCTGTGTCACTCGGTCACCTCCCCCCCCACACGTTAGTAAGCACCAGGCATACATTAACACCTCCCTCTCCAATAAAATTAACCCCTTCCCTGCCAGTGTCATTTTTACAGTAACAGTGCATATTTATAGCACTAATTACTGTAGTAATGTCACTGGTACCCCCAAAAGTGTCAAAAATGTCAGTCAAGGGTCCGATCTTTCCGCCGCAATGTCGCAGTCCCACAAAAAGAAAATCGCAGATCGCCGCCATTACTCGTTAAAAAAAAAAAAAACACCAAAAATGACAGAAATCTTTCCCTTAGTTAGTAAACGCAATACCTTTCGCGCAAACCAATCAAAATACGCTTATTGTAATTTTTTTTTACCAAACATAGGTAGCAGAAAACAAATTGGCCAAAAATTTAAAAAAAATTTTGATTTTTACATTTTTTTGGGGGGGAATTTCATATAAAAAAATGTTAAAAATATTGTTATTTTTTCGAAATAAACGCTATTTTTTTGTTTATAGCACAAAAAGTAAAAATCGCACAGGTGATCAAATACCACCAAAAGAAAGCTCTGTTTGTGGGAAAAAAAGGACGTAAATTTAATTTGGGTACGGCGTCGCACGACCGGCGCAATTGTCAGTTAAAGTCGCACAGTGCCAAATCGCAAAAAGTGGCCTGGACGTAAGACAGCAAAATCCTCCGGTGGTAAAGTGGTTAATATGACACCAGCTAAGGCGATGGAGAGCTGAATAACACACCTGTCCAAGCCCTGCTGATTTCAGATAAGGCCATCAGCTGGTTGTAAAACCCACCCATTCCAAAGGCCTAAAGCAGGGGTCTTCAAACTATGGTCCTCCAGCTATTCAGGAACTACAATTCCCATCATGCCTAGTCATGTCTGTCAATATCAAAGTTTTTCAATGCCTCATGGGATGTGTAGTTCCGCAACAGCTGGAGGGGCGTAGTTTGAGAATCCCTGGCCCAAAGTGACATTCAAGGCTGTTTGGGATATAATGGTTATGACTGAGTTATCCCTTCTTTGCTTATCCCCACTCATCACCACTGTTGGCTTCATATGAATAATTCATTTCGTTTTCCAGGCTGCTCAGTGGAACATCGGAGTGGTTGGCTGGAATCTTCAAAGGCTCCAAGTGGAAGGAGTTGCTTTACCAAAATAAGCTGAAAATACACCAACCTATAGAACAAGATGGCGAGAAATCTTATTAAAAATGGATGTGGTAACGGTAAGTCGGATCTTCTCAATTATATTTTTTGCAGCCTAGATCTGTTTTGGCCACATTTCTGTATATCGCAAGGCTAAAATTTTCTTCTACAGAGGAATTTGATTTCTGGGAAATTGGTGAGAATGGAGGAGATGGCTGGAAGGTGGAAGAGCTTCCCGGAGACTGTGGAGCATCATTTCCAGATGACGGTGTCCAGAAATATTTTGCTTCATCCTTTGAGTGAGTTTACTAACTTTTGAAGAAAACTATAAAAATACATCTGGCTTCTTTACTTTGGCAGGCTTGTTGTTTGCTAGGTATGTTGTTTAAGAGAAACTATAATGTTACATTCACACAAAGATTTGGTTATTAGGTGAAAATCCTCAGGAAGTGAGAAGTAGAGGAAGTTCCACCGCCTCATCCCCTGGGTTCCCATATGGAAGAAAAATGTATTTCCAATATATTTAGGGAAAAAATATTTTGAAATATATTGAATATGGCCAAAATTGTAGCATTTCAAATATATTTCCAATTTATTTGGAAAAACTAAAAAAATGTTTTTTTAAAATATATTTTAAATATATTTTTCTTCCATGTGGGTTATCAAGAGCAGTAGTGGGTCTTGTGACTGTCACATATAGTAGTGTAGGAGTAATGCACCCAATACTGTCTGTGTAGCTTCGGTCTTGCATACAGAATTCTGACAACTTGCCACCCAGACCTGAATAATTTGCTCTTTCAAACTCTGGCAGAAAACCTTTCTTCATCGTTGATTGATGTCCATTCATGCCTCAGCATTTCCTCTGTGTTGTAGAGATGATGAAAGGGTTTATGTGTGCTGGATTTATAGCATGAATGCAATACTACAAATCAGCAAATTCAACAAATCCCAAAAGACAAGGGGCTTACTTCTCATTAAAGGGTAGTGGGGGGAGATATGCAAAGGATTATCTTATGCCCCAGAGGCCAACCATCATAGGACTGTCTGAATACAGGGCCATTTATGGCGCTTTTCCACTGCATGGAACCGTACCGGTTCGGCACGCTTTTGTGCTTTTCCACTGCTGGTACCGCATGGTATAGGGTCGGAACGGTTCGGTACGGTATGGTATAGGTTTGCTTTTCCACTGCATGGAACCGAACGGTACGGTACGGTACGGCCCTGAAAAAACAGTACCTACTCGATTGTGGTTCCAACAGGTACCAAACTGGTACCATATCCCACAATCCTTTGCATGCAGTCACTACTAGCCACTGATTGGTCAGAGAAACCCCGTTGTTATCCCACCCACTTAACTTTAGTACTGCTTTAGTGGAAAAGCAAACCTATACCGTACCGTACCGAACCGTTCCAACCCTATACCATGCGGTACCAGCAGTGGAAAAGCAAACCAGGCCAAGCAGGGCCGAGTAGAGCCGAGCCGGTACTAGCCGGTACTTGCAGTGGAAAAGTGCCATTATACAACTGTCCATCCAGAGTTGCTGATTAAAAACCCAGATACATCCTAAAAATAGAGCCATTTAGTCAACTGTCCACCAAGAGTCATTGGTTCATAGACCAGATGCATCCAAATATAGAGCCATTTATCCAACTGGTCATCCAAACCATTGGTTTGTAGTAGAACTGCACAATTATTTGTTAAAAAATCGTGATCTCGATTTCCCCCCTCACGATCTTAAAAGGGCATGTCCTTGATTTTTACAGAGCTGTTCTCTGCTCACTCACAGCTGTCAAAAAAAAAAAAAAGAGCTTCAGGCAAATGTTTATCAACATTGTTAAAGCGGAGTTCCACCCTAAAATTATACTTACCTCCATCTTCTCGCTCCGGGTCACCTGAAAAACAAATGGATAATCGCAATTTTTTTTTTTTTACTTACCTCGTATAGAAGAAAATATACTTACCTTACTTCCTTCTTCCTCCCCTCGGCGGCCACAGCGATTCGTCACTTCCTGGCTTTGCAATGATTCCTGGGAGTTGAACGTCATCGCTCCCAGGAATCAATGCGCCTGCGCCGGCCCCGACATCACTTCCGGTGCAGGTGCCGTCATACCTTGCTAAACAGCCTCTGGGCATGCCCAGAAGCTGTGGAGGGATGACGCGCGCGCACCGGAAGTGACGGCGGGGCCGGTACAGTGCATCGTGGAACCGAAGAAGACGGAAGAGGACACAGAAGAGGATCGCGCTGGCTTCAAGCTGCCCGCACCTGAGATGGCAGCTCTGGACAATACATTTTCAAGGTGAGTATTTCTCCTAAAAGGTGAGTGCAACCCGGGACAGTTCAGAGGCTAGCCATTGTGGAATGTACTAGCCCTGACTGTCCCGGGGGTATTTTTATTAAAAAATGTATTCCCAGGGTGGAACTCAGCTTTAAGGCTGCTAGATAACTATAAACACAATGTTTTACAATGTATCATTTTGTTTTAGATCAAAGAAATTAACTTCCATCTGTAAGTGAGGGCAGTTTAACTTGTTAAGGTCCTTTTACACGGGCTTTCCGATCAGGTCCGCCTGTCATGCTCCATACACCCCTATGGGGTGACATGTCTGTTAACACCCGCTGCTATCTGATCCAATCCTGTCAGTGAAATCCAGATGGATGGAAACCCTATTTTCCATCTGTCTGGGGGATAGGATTGGATGAAAACGGACAGGCGGTCTGTTTTCATCCGATCTCCCATAGAGTAGAGCGGGGCTCTGACAGGTCTGCCTCAGCACAGAGAGCAGAGACAAAACTTTCATCCGCCTGCTCAGTGGGAATCAGCGGATCAGTCCCCGCTGAGCAAAATGGAGATTGGTCCCTGCTCAGCAAAACGGAGTCCGCCGGGCGGAAAGCCCATGTGAAAGGACCCTTAACCACTTACCGGCCGCCCGCCGCAGATGTACGTCAGTCCTTTGACGCTAAATACCGGGGTTATGGCAGCAGAGAGCTGCCATAACCCCGGTATTTTTAAAAATGGTGGTCAATCTGCTTTCAGGTAAGGGTGGTCCCAGTGGCGGATTCACCGCAGGCTCACCCGTACTGTGCGGCGGAAGAGGTGCCCCCCCTCCCACCGCGTTTCGGGCCTTTCCCCCGCTTACCGGACCCGCCAGCAGTGGGGAAAACAATCCGGTCCCGGATCCTTTTAGACAGGAAGTCGAGTGAGGGCAAGATGGCCCTCACTTGACTCTATAGTCTTGGAGGACTGGAGCGACGTCAAACGTCGTTGCCTAGCAACCGGTTTAAAGAGCCGTTTTTTTTTTTTTTTATAACCATTTTTTTTTCTTTCTTTTATAGTATATTTGTGAGTTCTGAGGTCTTTTTGACCCCAGATCTCACAATAAAGAGGTCCTGTCATGCCTATTTCTATTACAAGGAATGTTTACATTCCTTGTAATGTTTACAGAAATGTTGTGCATGGAAGTACAATAGTAGTGGAGGGGGCTGAGTGAGGAGTTTGAATATTTATAAAGTCCCAGCCAATTCCTGAGGGGGGGAGGGTTGCTCAGAAGGGGGCTGGAGAGGACATATATAGTCTGGGGCTGCTGCAGTCTAGGTCTTCGTACAGCAGGAGCACCTCCCAGCCTAGAGGGCTGTGGCCCTCCCAGGCTACCCAGCAACACTACCAGAGGCCAAGAGGGGCCCCCAGCTACCCTAGGGTTGGGGATCCTATTTTCAAAGAAGACTGTTGATTTGAGAAAGGGGATTCCACCTGTGAACCAGTCTGGAGTGTCCACTACATAGCTGTCTGCGTGCTGCAGAGAGCAACCCCAGAACTCAAGGGTTTGTGAGTACAGACCTGTGAGCAGGATCTGGGTGAAAGTTGTTTCTTATTCCCCTGGTACACTGAGAATGAGGTGTGGGGGTGCCATACATTAAAATCTGTTTCTTAATACTGTTTTCCTGAATAATGAATTATGATTGATGCTCTGGGGGTTTCTTCTGATTGCAGATGGTGCAGCAAGTCTCAGATCATTGATCTAGTCGCTGAAGGCTTTTCGGAGGAGACCTTAGACAACGAGCAGCCCAACATTGTGGTCAGTGACTGGTAAGTCATTGCCAGAATCCCACTTTCATGATTAGACTTTGTGTCAGACATAAAGTTCTGCAATCCCAAAGCTCATGCTTCCTACTGATTGAAGCACTCTAGATCTGACCAGTGGTGTATTTAGGTTTTGTGCTGCCTTAGGCCTGACTAAACTTGTGCACCCCCTAATTTACATATGACCCACCCCTTCATGTAAAGGCCATGCTTTTTACTGTTTACAACCTGCCGTCATCTGTGAACCACAGGCCACAAGTCTATCAGTGCCCATCAGCGTAGCCTCATCAGTTACCATACGCTCAGCCTCATCAGTGCCCATCTGTGCAGCCTAATCACTGACCACTTTATGGGGTTGCCAGACTGATTTGCCTCCTGGACTCTGCCCTCTGGCCAGTTTCACCCCATAAGACTGGCACTAGCGCAAGCCGACGAAGACCCTTTTCGTGCGGGACCCGGGGGGGGGGGGGGGCTGTTTTTTTTTTTGTGCAGGGTGCAGATTTTTTGCTGCCCCCCTGCAAAGTGCCGCCCTAGGCCTGGGCCAAGATACAGCACTGGATCTGACTAATCAGGGGGTTGTGTGTCGGACCTCTGCAGAAAGTACACTGCTTCAACACAGAGAGCAAGGGTCCTTTTTTTACTGCATGCAAGCATGGAACAGGTTATACAGGGTGTGGCTGCTTTCTAAAGAAGGTTATAGCACCCCGACCCCCAGAGGCATGACGGTATCTCCAGATACAGGAAGGGCTAGAATTTTCATGGCTGGAAGGTGAGGAATGTGAAACACATTGGTTGCAGTCACTTTTAGAATAATTGTATTCTTCACAGCAAATAATAGAAGAGAGGGATAAGAATTCTGAACACCCATCATTGATCTAAAGACTTAGACTCCATCTATAGGCCCCAGTACAGGCAAAAATGGCCTTTATGCTGAAACCAGCAACCTGTACCTTTTTTAGAAGAAGCATTTTCAGTAGCAACAGCATCTTCATTAGCAGCAGCAGCAGCCTTAGTCATTCTCCCAGTGCTCTCCCTGGCTCTCTGTGACTTTCCCCCCCATAGGACCTTAAGTGGCAGAGTCACATCTGGTATTCCATCCCCAAGTATTATTTCTTCCTTCCAGTTCCCTGGGCCTCAAGCAGCAGTTTTACAATAATCAAGTAGGTTTCTTCTGCTTCCAGGTACTGGCACTGAGCCTATGCCAAGACCTTCTAGGCTACAGACCTAATCACTCAGCTGCTCCTCACACACCCTCCCCAGGCTACAGCCCTGGGGGAATGAGAGCATGCATGGTGCTTCCCAAATATTTATGCTATCCCCCAGCATGCACCATTGGCAATAAACCTCTCACTGGTTGGCTGGCAGAAACATAAATATTCATAACCTAGTTTTGCTATAACACTATTGCCAGAGGTACCAGTGACATGTACTGGCAGCAGAGATAAACCACCTCTCCACTGAGTTTAGAGGAAAACCAGGGACCAAAAAAACAAATTTATCTTGGGCTGACTACCACCCAGCAAGGCTAAGTTTGGTAACACCTGTTTAGGACAGGGTGCTGCATAAGCATTTGCACACTTTTTTAATGCACCTAATATGTATTTAGATGATTTAAACTGAAAGTTTAGTTGAGCTTTAAAAGTTACATGCACTTCAAGACAAGGACCGCGTATCCTAGCTTAACCTACCCTTCCCCTCTGCAGATGTATACTTATGATCGAATGGCTTAACCCGTCGGGGTTTGTGTGCATTCTGGTCACACCTGTACATTACAACCCCATAGACTTCTATGGGCCCATCTCCCTTTGTCTTTGGTTTTGAACCACAGCCCCATAAAAATCATATGGAGCTGCAAGGTGCAGGTTTAGCCAGGACAGCGAGACTTGTGATACTGGATGTATACAAGTACCAAAGGCTGTGGCCCTCGGTTGGAGGTAAATATCCCCTTATGGAGGGTGGGAAAAGAGTTAGGGAGAAGGGGTAACAATGGGTAAGTGCATTTTGTTTTAAAGTGCACTTATCCTCTAATATACTGAATACTATCATTATCTGTATTAACTTCAGAATACTGAACTGTTTGTAAAAAGGTTCTTTTAGCATGGGACCTATATCCGAGTGGTGAAAGTGTGGCAATAAGGTTGGCTATACGCTGTACAAAAATTCACTCAGTGGGTGGCCCTGTCACTTGACATCCCTCAATTGAAAAATCAAAAGGAACCAAGCAGAAATTGTTGGCCAAAAAGTGACTGCATCAAATTAGAAGTAGTTGCTTTTTGGGTATTGTGATGCAATAAAATACAATTGGCACAGTGGGAGATTTGCCCTGAGAGCTGCTGCAGCTGAAGGTGCACAGTATGCTCCCAAGGACGACTATTTGGAACACAACATGTCTGCATTCTGGCCATATTTTCCTGGGGCTAAATTCTCAGTGTGCATGTGACCTAAAGCCCTGTACACACGCGCTGTCTATCTGCCGAAATCAGCCATTACAGTAGAAACCGGCCAACTTTCAGCCCATGTGCACAGCTGCTTGTCCAGCAGAAGCAGATCTCACGACTGGCTTCTGTCGAAAAAGCATGCTGGACAGCCAGCAGCCAATCAGCATCAAGCGGCACTGACTGGTGTGTTTAAGCGGGGGGGTCACATGCCTGATGAAGGGGGTCCTACATGGGTCCGAAACCTTGCGATTTGCTGTGATAATGATGTGATCGCTGAATAAAGCTTCGGACTCATTTATGGAGATCTTGGTGTGCTGGTAACATCTCTCTATTTTGTCGGGGGGGGGGGAGGGGGCATCCCCCTTTCAGAACAAAAGCACAGCACGGGAGATCGCTGTACTAACATTGCATACTTAGTACAGCGACCTTTCTGTTTTTTTTTGTTCAGACCACTGGATTGAAAAACAAAAATGTAATGTGAGTACCAGGCTTAAGTATCACCATCATCAGCTAAGTACAAGCCATGAATCAATGTCAGAACAGGTGGAAACACTGATCCTAAAGGGATGCCAGGCAGGCACAATGCCAGGCCAGGTACTGTACCAGACAGGTCAGGGATCAGTTTGCAATCACACAACAGTGTAATCGTAGAAAAGATTGAACTCTGACATCTAAATAGATAAACTCTACAGCTCCCCCTTTAAAGAGGAAGTAAACCCTCCCCTGCAACTTTTACCTATAGGTAGGCCTATGATAAGGCTTACCTATTGGTACTGTAAATATCTCCTAAACATGCACCGTTTAGGAGACATTTACCTTACATGCAGCCAGTGAGGTCACTGGCGCATGCGCTCTGAAGGAACGGCCGCTGGTGCCGTTCCTTCAGAGTCCCGTGCCGGATGCCGCGATCCCGGAAGACAGGCGACTGGACATGTCGCCCATCATACAGGTAAGCGGACGGCACGGCGGGGGCTCGTTCTAAGGTAAGTATTTCATAATGAGCTAGTATGCAATGCACACTAGCTCATTATGTGTTTCTGTTTCAGGTCGAAAAAAAAAAAAAAAAAGTTTGTATGGGTTTACAACCTCTTTAACCACTTGCCTACCGGGCACTTTCACCCCCTTCCTGCCCAGGCCAATTTTCAGCTTTCAGCGCTCTCACGCTTTGAATGACAATTGCGCGGTCATGCTACATTGCACCCATATGAAATTGTTATCATTTTTTTCACACAAATAGAGCTTTCTTTTGGTGGTATTTAATCATCTCTGGGTTTTTTATTTCTTACAAAAAAAAAAAAGACAAAAAATTTTGAAAAAATTTTTTTTTTCTTATTTTCTGCGAATAAATTTTGAAAATAAATACATTTTTCTCCTTCACTGATGTGCGCTGATGAGGCGGCACTGATGGGCACTGATAGGCTGCACTGATGAGGTGGCACTTATGGGCACTGAGGTGGCACTGAGGAGGTACTAATATGCCGCACTGATAGGCGGCACTGATGAGCACTGATAGGCTGCACTGCTGGGCACTGAGAGGTGGCACTGCTGGGCACTGAGAGGTGGCACTGCTGGGCACTGAGAGGCGGCACTGACGGGCGGCACTTATGGGCACTGAGAGGCGGCACTGCTGGGCACTGAGAGGTGGCACTGCTGGGCACTGAGAGGCGGCACTGACGGGCGGCACTGATGGGCACTGATGGGCAGCACCATCAGCGCCCACACTCAGTGCCCATAGTGCTGCTAGTCAGTGCCCATCAGTGCCTAGATGAGCAGGCACTGATGGGCACTGACTGGCAGTACTATGGGCACTGATTGTGGGCACTGATGGGGGGCACTGATGGTGGGCACTTATTGTATTTTATTTACCTCTTTTGTAATCAGGGCACTGGTGACCTAACCGCTGATCGGCTCTGCTCCTTCCTCACACGCAGTCTCTGTGTGAGGAAGGAGCTCTGGCGATGAGAGATGATCTCATATGTTTACATATAAGATCATCTCTCATTGCATGGTCCAATCGAGTGATAAATGGCCGCTGTGATTGGCCATTTACCACGATCTGTGATTGGCTGTGTCCAAGGGACACGGCCGACACAGATTTTCCCTGATGCGTGCTCGCGGGAGCGTGCGGGGAGTCTGTCACTGGGAGGCCATTTAAAGACGGCCTCCCGGAAATTAGAGCCCGCACTGTAGCCGTCTTTCGGCTATACGCGGGCGGCAAGAAGTTAAAGTCTTTCCAGAGCAAAGCGAATGCTATTGTAAACAATTGTATCAATGTGAGCTAATTTTATTTTTCAATAATTTTTATTAAATTGAATATAATTTCAATACATTTTATTGAATTTAAATGTGAGCTCATTTCTAAAAATCATCTGTGAACACTGAGACAGCTGTACCTAGGGGTCAGTCCACCTCAGATGATGTACTGTACACACCCAGGTCCTCAGCAAAGGGTGATGGAAACCTCATCATTACGGGCAAAAAAGGTTTGCAGACCCAGGAACTTAGCACAGGGATGGTGAGAACCCCTCATAATGGGCAGAGCAGGTGTACAGACCTCGGAACGCAGTGCCGGGATGGTGGGAGCCAATCATTCTAGGGCCAACAGGTGTGCAGACCCAGGAGCTCAGCACGGGAATGGAGGTAACCCCTCATAATGGGCATAGAAGGTGTACAGACCAGGAAATCTCACCAAAAGAGACCCCTCAAGATAGAAGAGACTGCCAGGTGGTCATAACCCTCCAGCATTCATCAAACATTGAAATATCAGTTTTAGGCAATCCAACCTTCTAAAGAAGACCAACACTGAAGGACATATGTACATTGCATTTGCTGGCTTCTTCTGAAAAAGCTAATAGTCTGGCTGCCATACTCGTAAAGAATTAAAGCAGAGGATCAGCATAATAACCAGGCAACTAACACTTGTAGGAGATCAGCTATGACAGGATACATATATCAGTACAGGATTCTAATCTGTGGGTTTCTGATTTTACTCTAAAGGGAGTAAATAGTTTTAGTCCTGGGAACAGAGAGATCACTTCTAACAGGTTACTTCTTCTACAATATATCATTTGGCTGTCTATGTGAATTTGCAGGTACTGTGGCCGTACAGATGCAGGCTGTTTGTATGACCTATGTGTAGAGCTTCTCTCTGAAACCCGTGACGTTATCGCTGAACACAAGAGTGACACCATCGCAATCCCACAGTCCACTGATAGCATCTGGAACGAGGTGAGTGCTCTGTGAGAGACAATGTTACTCTATTTTTTTATCCAACTGTACTCTTCTGAAATAGTCTGTTTTGCTGGAGGACTCTGCTCCTTCCTCTATCCAACTCTTCTGTCCTAAAATGCTCTGCATTGATTGAGGACTCTGCTCCTTCCTCTATGTGGCTCTCCTCTCCTGAAATACTCTGCAATGCTAGAGGACTCTACTCCTTTCTCTATCTAGCTCTCCTCTCCTGAAATACTCTGCTCTGTTGGAGGACTCTGCTCTTGCTCTATCCAACTCTCCTCTCCTGAAATACACTACATTGCTGAAGGACTCTACTCCTTCCTCTATCCAACTCTCCTCTCCTGAAATACTCTGCTCCTTCGTTTATTTAGCTCTCCTCTCCTGAAATACTCTACATTGCTGGAGGACTCTACTCCTTCCTCTATCCAACTCTCCTCTCCTGAAATGCTCTGCATTGCTGGAGGACTCTGCTCCTTCCTCTATATAGCTCTCCTCTCCTGAAATACTCTGCTCTGTTGGAGGACTCTGCTCCTTGCTCTATCTAACTCTCCTCTCCTGAAATACTGTGCAGTGCTGACGGACTGTACTCCTTCCTCCAACTCTCCTCTCCTAAAATACTCTGCTCTGTTGGAGGACTCTGCACCTTCCTTTATCTAGCTCTCCTCTCCTGGAATACTCTGCTCTGCTGGAGGATTCTACTCATTCCTCTATCCAACTCTCCTCTCCTGAAATACTCTGCATTACTGGAGGTCTCTTCTCCTTCCTCTATCCAACTCTCCTCTCCTGAAATACTCTGCTCTGTTGGCAGTCTCTGCTCCTTCCTCTATCTAACTCTCCCATCTTGAAATACTCTGCATTGTTGAGGGACTCTTCTCTTTTCTCTATATAACTCTCCTCTCCTGAAACACTCTGTAGTGCTGAGAGACTCTTCTTCTTCCTCCTAGCTAGCTCTCCTCTCCTTAAATACTCTGCTCTGCTGGAGGACTCTGCTCCTTCCACTATCTCTCCTCTCCTGAAATACTTTGTAGTATTGAGGGACTCTTCTTCTTCCAATATCTAGCTCTCCTCTCCTGAAATGCTCTGCACTTCTGGAGGACTCTACTCTTTCCCCTATCTAACTCTCCTCTCCTGGAATACTCTGCATTGCTGGAGGACTCTCCAATATGATCTCCTATATCAGGGATCCTCAAACGATGGCCCTACAGCTGTTACAGAACTACACATCCCATGAGGTATTGTAAAACTCTGACATTCACAGACATGACTAGGCATGATGGGAATTGTAGTTCCTTAAAAGCTGGAGGGCCATAGTTTGAAGACCCTTGTCCTATATTTTAACTTGTGTTAATGTTATTTTTTATTGTCTTCTTCTCTCGTTTCAGATCACTCACACGTTTTCTGCTTACGGTCCAGGGGTGCGTTTTATCCAATTCAAACATGGCGGTCAGGACTCTGTGTTCTGGAAGGGTTGGTTCGGAGTCCGTGTGACCAACAGCTGTGTCAGAGTTGAAGCCTAAAGACTCATTGCTGTGTGACTCTGGATCCCCGTCTGTCTGTTACAAAGGACAATTAGAGTGTTAAAGTTTGACTGTATATGATGGCTATCAGGGGAACACACTATTCTTGATTGAAACACACTGTAGAGATGTAAAGATGTACAGAATCCACACAAATAATAAAGTAAATCTCTTTAGATCAGTTTTGAATAAAAACCAGTATATGTCATTTAAAGCTGAAGTTTATTCTTCTTATATTTGACTTCCCTGCTTCCCCCTTCATCAACATACTAATGACATTTTTAAATAAAACCTTTCCATTTTCACTATATACCTTATTTTAGACCCCGTAATTACACCACAGCATCTCTGTGCTTCTCTATGCAATGCTAGCAGATCATAGATGCTGGAATAAGATTACCAGATTTTTTACTGATCATGCCCACTTTTAACCACTTAAGGACCAGTCCTATTTCTGACACTTGTTGTTTACAAGTTAAAATCAGTTTTTTTTTTTTCGCTAGAAAATGGCTTAGAACCCCCAAACATTATATATATATATATATATATATATATATATATAAACAAAAATAACCGCGCTAGAACACAAATTAACCCAAAAAGCTGCAGCTAAAAGTGGGAAACACCAAAAATGCAAATATCAATAATGTAGCTGCTCTATTAGTGATGTATGTTAATACACATATAGTAATTGAAATAAAGTATGTCAATGCAGCATATGTTTACAAACTAGGACGGAAAGTTGCATACCCACATGCATGCACTGTGATAAATAACGTGAAAATGATATACATATATTAAATTGTAAGAAAAAGAAAAAGTCCAAAAACAGTGAAAATTGTATGTGAAAGAGAGATGAAGTCCTCCATCAAAATTCAATCAATCTTCCTGGGGACGTCATCTATGACGAAACGCTTCAGGGAGGCGTGCTGACGTCACCATGTGATACCCGAAAGTCGGGCGTCGGTGTCTTTTTGCAATCTGCCGGTTACAGCGCTGTTTTATGTTCTACTAAATGTACATTTTTTATTTGTGTATTTAATAAAATGCCTTTCGCTACGTATTTCACCATGGTGGACCTTGTTTTTGTATGGTGATACTGCGTGGGGTTTACCTAGGTTGTAAACATATGCTGCATTGACATACTTTATTTCAATTACTATATGTGTATTAACATACATCACTAATAGCGCAGCTACATTATTATATATATATTTTAGCAAAGGCAAATACTCTTATTGCTCTCCCTCAACGATCGTAGCAATACCCCACATGTGTGGTTTGAACATAGGTTACATATGTGGGCGTGACTTGCGTATGCGTTCGCTTCTGCGTGTGAGCTCACAGGAACGGAGCGCTTTTACATTTTTTTTTTCTTATTTATTTTACCTTTTATTCTTTAATTTTTACACTGTCCCTTTAAAAAAAATGTTTTGATCACTTTTATTCCTATTACAAGGAATGTAAACATCCCTTATAATAGAAATAAACAGGACAAGTCCTCTTTAATGTGAGATCTGGGGTCAAAAAGACCTCACATCTCACATCTACACTAAAAAGCAAAAGGAAAAAGAAAAAAGTCATTTCTTTTTTCATCATGAAAAAAAATGGGCCCTTTAAGGCCGTTGGGAGGAAGAGACCTATGACGTCGCTCCCGATCCTCCAAGGCTATAGAGTCGAGTGGGGGCCAGCTCACTCATCTTCCTGCCTATAGGGGGAGAGGACCGGATCATTTTCCCTGCTACTGACGGCTCCGGTAAGCAGGGAAAACAATCGGGAAGCGGTGGGAGGGGGGAGGCACCTCTCCCGCCTCCCATTAACGTGATCCCATGGCGAATCCGCTGCTGGGACCACTTTTATGAGAAAGAGGACCACCCGCCCAGTATCATTATCTGCTGCCATAACCCCGGTATTTAATGTCAAAGTAGCGACGTATAACTGCGGCAGGTGGTCCGGAAGTGGTTAAACAACAACCATAAATCATACCCCCATTTTTAGCCACACCCACAACCCCCCCCCATTTTATACAGTTCATTGTGCTGCAAATAATTGTGGGTGTGGCAAAATTGCAATAACGGTGGGATCCTAAAGTGGTATGGTTATATAAAACCTGAGCCCACTATGCTATGGGTTTGCAAGTGCATAGCACATCCTTTTTCAGGATGTCTTTTGGGTTCTTCAGGGGTGCCTTGGCAAAATGCCTGAAAACTGCCCAAAAATTGTCAACAAGCCAGCAGGTGGATCATTTCGTCCTTTTTGTTATACAAAACCACAGGTTTTTATTGTGCAGAAGTACAACCTTGGGCATTGTGCTGACTATCCACCACTAACAGAGTTGTATAAAGTACTCGAAACCCATACTTGAGTAAAAGTACAAGTGCTCGATCAAAAAGTGACTTGAGTAGAAGTACTAAAGTATTCAACATTTTATGTACTTAAGTATTGCAAGTAGTTTTTTTTTTAATTTTGCTACTCAAGTACTGAAAGTAAAAGTACCAGTAGTTTTGAAAAAAAAATTGCTACTCAAGTACTGAAAGTAAAAGTACAAGTACTGTATTATGTAGAAGTATTGA
The DNA here is from genome assembly GCF_965119305.1 of Pelophylax lessonae. Classification (NCBI taxonomy): domain Eukaryota; kingdom Metazoa; phylum Chordata; class Amphibia; order Anura; family Ranidae; genus Pelophylax; species Pelophylax lessonae. Next base: position 35,236,735 of record NC_138779.1, on the reverse strand, counting down.
AATCATTGAAAAAATGTAGTGAAGTAAAAGTGGAAGTAGGAGAAAAAAAATTCTACTCCAGGAAAGTACAGATACCGCCTTTCGGTACTTAAGTACAGTAGTGAAGTAGTTCTACTTAGTTACTATACATCTCTGCCAACTAATGATGTTATAGGTTGATAAGGAAGACATTGGCACCTGAAGACATCCTTATTTGTCCCTCTTTGTCAGCACTGGGGTCCTGTTAGTTGAATTAGGGAGAGAAACCAAGGGAGGAGTAAAACACCGGAATACTAGTCAGTACCAGTGTGCAAAGGTGTATTTGCTTTGTAAAAATAAGTCACTCTACTGTTGAGTGTCCTACGCGTGTCAATCCTGCTACAGTATGTAAAAATATGAGTTTTGTTTTTTACATTTCAGAATGGGGTGCCGTGAGATGGTGTGCATAATTTTAAAGGGTGCCTTGACTTAAAAAAAGGTTGAGAAACACTGGCATAACACACAGACTGCAGGAATCAGGAATGTATAACACAGTATAGTGTGGGTCAATACTGTATTGGATACAGTGGGGGCACTCCCTCAGCCCAGATGAATCACACCCTGGACACATGCAACAGGCCTAACTAACCGATCCTTCTCCCTGTGAAGCAGGGAGCACATACATTTACCTGCTGCTCTGCTGTTAAGCAGACAGAGCCAACAACTATGCTTTATAACTAGCACCTGACTAGGGGGGGGGGGGGGTGCTACATCCACCCCCACACCAAAAATGAGCCACGTCCCCATTGGCTCTGGGGCAGCCGCCCCCTACAAGAAACTCTACTGGTAATAAAAACTTTCAGGAGTATCCCACAAACCTGAAAAGGGAAAAAAATATATACATAAATATTTTACATAGAAAAATATAAATATTTGGCCTGTACAAATATAATACAATTTTTGGGTGCATTTAAAGCAATGCACCCCCCCCCCCCCCACCAAGCAAAACCTCGCTCTGATGGGCAAAATACATTACCCTAACTGACTATCTCTAGTAGGTCGAGATAACCTGAAAAGAAAAAGAAAAGGTTAGACATTTCAGCATGTATACACCGTAGAACCACATGTCTAACTTAATGTTGATAAGACCCTCCCTGCGGGGGGCGGCCTTCTCATCCAGCATCCCTAACTAGCAGCGTAATAGGCATCCACTTGTCAGTCTTGACTCGTTCAGTACCGTTCCACTGAGACAATCCCGAACCCTATCGCTGACTATCTACTAAGTAGTCCCAAAAGAAAAGATGAGTGTCTGTAGTGTCCTCTCCACCACAGTGTCTAGCACCCATCATTCTCACTTGCAGAGACTTTGTTGCCGGAGCCTGGACAACCTATCATTCCTGCAAGGGTCAGTAGTAGTTTCTTCAGGGGCCCCTGGCACCAGGGCACCTCCCACCAAAAACTCCCAGGGCACCATCCACTTCTTCAGGCGGTCACCCATAAAGTTCTGCTGTTGGCCCGTTGGCCCAAAGGTAGTCCCATTGGAACTCTAGATAAGTTTGTAATCCAGGATCCGGGCCCAATGGCCCAAAGGATCTCCCGAACAGCATATGATAGTCTTTTTGTTTCTCCTGAGAGGGTCGGCCCTCTGATATGAGTCCACCAGCCAGTGGCATCTGGTGATTCCCTCAACCCCTTCTGCAAGGACAGAAGTGGAGGGGTAATGGGAATAGGGCCTAAGCCCCACTATCAACTGAGGTTTTCATTTAGTAGATATAGGCTAGCCAGCCTCAATTGGACTTAGCATGTCCTTTTCAGCAACAGAAATCGCTGGATGGGGAATTCGCACAATCTTCCCTTCCTTTTCCTGAATTCTGATCGACCAAGCCTGGCCAGATCCATCTGGGCAGCAGACCTCCACCCGGTCCAAATAGATAGCCCGCCCATGATTCCATTGTGCCTTCACTGACTGGAAGGTCTTCCACAAGTCCAGCCTGGACTGATTACGGTATGGTTTGGGGATAAAGAGGAAGTCCCATATAGTTTCATCACACCAGGACTCTCTTTTGGCCTCTTTTTCCAGCATGACCTCCCGTGGAGCATAGGGATATTCATACCCATACTTTAAGGCCACCTTCCTCTGTATCCACCTCTGCATCCTGGAAAATCTGGGGAGGGTCTTCCGATTACCTTTCCCAGCTGGGGAGTATTGGGTATCCTCTCTTTTGATGAGGGAGGCGTAGGCCTCATTTTGATCCCAAGCCCGGGTATAGTTTCTAGGTGGGCATAGATCTGGGACCCTATTAGCGTAGGCCTCACAGAACCCAAGATTCCTGGCGCACTGTCCTCGCACCACAAAATCCCTAACCTCCTCATCAGGTTCAGGTGGGCCAAAACTGGCTGGACTGCTCCGATCCTCAGACCCCCTGTCCCATTTTGTTTCTTCCTCAGACTTCCAAACATCCAATCCCTCCTCCAAGGATCCAAACTGATTCTGCAAGCTAGGAGACCCCACATTAATGACCGCGGCCTCTTCCTTTCTGCTCACACTCACACTTGCAGCCCCGGTCACCGCTGGCCATCTTCTCCTCTCTGCCTGTATGGGAGAAGACTTTGCTTCTGCCGCTGCAGCTTTTGATGCACCATGTGGCCGCTCCCCAGCCCGCACTACCTGCATGCACCCAGGCTCGGACACTCTGGCCTCTTTCCACTTGCACCCTGGACCACTGACAGTTTGCATGGACTCCAGGTGCATTAGGAGCCTCAGCACTCCTCTTCCACGGCCCATATAAGGTACTGACTCCGCAGCCGACAGGGCACGATGCATTTAATCTTCTGGGCCGACCTCCACTCTCTTCCGCCCGCAGCAGTAGATTGCTGCAATGCCCGCACTGGCCCCACACCTGCATGCGCATGGTCACATTCAGACACTGAGGACATACCAGGCCCAAATGCTCCACGCCTCCTCTTCCGTCTTCCGTCTGGCACCATCCGCACCCCGTATCCCACAGGGTGGATGTCTTCTGCTCTCCGCCAACATGTGGGATAGCCTCTACTGCGCTCTGGCTCTCTCCGGTACTCGCCATCTTGCTCCTCCGCACACGTGTCTCCCTCTCAACCCCACCCAGAGGTGGAGGTAGTTTATAGACTTTCCTTCCTTCTCCAGATTAGCTGTGCGTGAGCGGCATCTCCGCCCACAACTCCAGATTGGCGGTGGCTCCTCTTGCTAGGCAGATCTTTCCAGCGCAAGCTTTCCGGTGTGGTACAGCAACCCCTCTGATGCCGCTCCATCTTAGCTCAGCCTGCATGGAAGTTACTGTAAAGTGGACCGTGCCTCTCTGCTTGCACGCATCCACCATCCTAACTTGTACCAGGGCTTCAGCTGCGCTTCCATCACTCTGAGTCAGCTAACCCTCTTTGCTAATCAGTAGAATTGTCCCGCTGTCAGATGCACGGCCAACATTTCTCTTCTTAGCACTTGTACAAGCAAGACTCGCCATACTGTACTTGAAAAATGTCCCAATGTCACTGAATGCATGGTCAACAGATTTCTTTACAGCATCCACTTTGCCATTATCTTGGAAGAATGTCCCGCTGTCATTGGATGCACGGTCAACATTTTCCTATATAGCTCTGGCACACACATGGCCCCCGGCACACCGATCCATGTACCCTGGGCCGCCATTTTCTCGTTCCATACTTGCACCTTCAACTGTTAAGCAGACACAGTCTTTTTGTACAGCAAGATGCATTTCTCCTGCTCTCCAGCACATCACTTGAGTATACAGTTTGCTACAGTTTAGCACGGCTCGGTGGTACGCGGCTCCCGCAGCGTGCGCTTCACCGGCTGGAAGTGACGTCAAGGTACGCTCAGCCAAACTCTATTTGCCTAGAGTTTTTTCGTGTTTGTAAGTAAGTTTCTCTAAGAATAAATTCTTTACTCATACGTACTTCACCATGGATGGCTCTTTATTATCCCTTTATTATGAGGAAATTTGCAATAGAAGAAGAACCAGCTCCAAGGATCTCTCCCACAGAAGTGTGTATCCCAAGCTGTGACCGGAAAAGATTGTGACTACACTACAGGATTTACACTGAATGCCTGCATACCTTACACTTTGTGGTAAGTAGAAAACCACAGGGGGAGCACCCCGTATGGGTATATTAGTGAAGCACAGAAGCACTTTTTTCTGCACTGGATGGACACTTCAATGATTATATGGACATTTTTTAGTATTTAAAGCGGAGTTCCACCCTAAAATTAAACTTACCTCCATCTTCTCGCACCGGGTCACCTGAAAAACAAATGGATAATCGCAATTTTTTTTTTTACTTACCTCGTTTAGAAGAAATTATACTTACCTTACTTCCTCTTCCTCCCCTCGGCGGCCATGGCGATTCGTCACTTCCTGGCTTTGCAATGATTCCTGGGAGCTGAACGTCATTGCTCCCAGGAATCAATGCGCCTGCACCGGCCCCGACGTCAGTTCCGGTGTAGGCGCGTCATACCTTGCTAAACAGCTTCTGGGCATGCCCAGAAGCTGTGCAGGGGTGACGCTGCAGGCCCAGAAGTGACGGCGGGGCCGGCGCAGTGCATCGTGGGACCGAAGAGGACGGAAGAGGACGCAGAAGAGGATCGCGCTGGCTTCAAGCTGCCCACACCTGAGATGGCAGCGCTGGACAATACATTTTCAAGGTAAGTATTTCTTCTTGCAGGTAAGTGCAACATGGGACAGATCAGAGGCTATCCATTGTGGAATTACTAGCCCTGACTGTCCCGGGGGTATTTTTATTTAAAAAAAATGTCCCAGGGTGGAACTCCGCTTTAATATTTATGAAATCACCTGAATAGACTGATATTGGGTTTGTCATATTTGCACATTGATATATTTTGCACAAATTCAGCCTACTTTGCACTTTTTAATATATCACTATATTATGTTGCACATTGATATTATTTGCACTATATAGCGTATTAGTAAGAGCAGCGCTGCAATTCTTTACAAACAGATAGTTCTCAACCAGCAGTATAGATCACATAACAGTACAACACCAATAGTGCAGAATAACTTCAAACTCTCCCTGAGTTAAATGCTGTGCTGTTCACACTTTTGTTATAGAAGGGAGCCCCCAACTGGTGAAATAGGAGAAAGTTCAGGTCCATATTCCCATGCAAGAGAGGTGACTCCAACACAGTTCAGCAAATAGGACTCCTAAGATGTATCTAACTCCAGTATTCCCAAGGACCACGAAGGCCAGCTTCCGCCTGTATTTATCATTCCATGAAACATGAAGTGACTGCTACAGGAGGAGGCACGCCACAGTACAAAATTATTAACTCTTGACTAGGGGATTAAAGATGATTTGTCTCTATTCTGCTCTGACCATCACTCTCCTCCTCCATTATAAATAACAACATGACCACAGGTTGGAGTTAAATGGCCATAGCAGCCTTTTATTAACAAACTGTATACATAACAGGTAAATAACACGTTTAACCCAGTTTTTTACTGGAGCCTCAAGGTCCCGGAAGGCATCAAAGAAGGAGGTGCCTTCAGCTGCCACCGGCTCGGAGACAACCAGTCGCTGGTACCAACATACCAACTACTGGGAGCCGTACCTCAGACGTGTCCCTACCAAGTATAAGTTTGCACCATCAGGGAGCCGTACCTCAGACGGGTCCCTACCAGGTATAAGTTTGCACCATCAGGGAGCCATACCTCAGACGGGTCCCTACCAGGTATAAGTTTGCACCATCAGGGAGCCGTACCTCAGACGGGTCCCTACCAAGTATAAGTTTGCACCATCAGGGAGCCGTACCTCAGACGGGTCCCTACCAGGTATAAGTTTGCACCATCAGGGAGCCGTACCTCAGACGGGTCCCTACCAAGTATAAGTTTGCACCATCAGGGAGCCGTACCTCAGACGGGTCCCTACCAGGTATAAGTTTGCACCATCAGGGAGCCGTACCTCAGACGGGTCCCTACCAAGTATAAGTTTGCACCATCTGGGAGTCATACCTCAGACGGGTCCCTTTCAATTATAAGTTTGCACCATACTAACCTACCAGGACCTTGTACCCCACTTGCTGCCATGACAAAGAACCACCCCAAAAGAAGAAAGCCTCTGTTAAAACAAAAACCAAAAACAAGGGCGGTTGACTGCACAACTAAAAGTCAGAAAAAAACAAGAAAATACAAGAAAATGGGAGGGAGGGTGGGAAATATTCTCCAATGCAGCTTTCCTCCGACTGAAGACTTCCTGAGGCCCCTAGCTTGACCTCTCCCTGTAGCTCCAACCCTTCCTGGCCAAAACACCAATTAAAAGTCCCACCAGGGGCGTAACTACAGGGGTTGCAATTGCTACCGGGCCCCATGCTCCAGGGGGCCCAGTAGCAAACCAGTGGGTGAACTTCCAGGATTGCAAAAGTCACACTTGCGACCGGGCCCTGGCATTGCACCACTGTGGGGAGGCCCAAAGATTGCAGGAAGGGAGCCCACTGCAGAACTTGTGAAAGGATCCTGCTGCGGGACCGTAATAAAAGGCCATGCAACGAGAGTAAAGAGCCCCAGGATTAGTGGGAAGAGCCCTGGGCTTGAAGGGAAGGGCCCCGGCCAGGGATCTGGGGGGGCCCTTCATGGTTTCTTGCATCGGGGCCCTGAAGGCTCTAGTTACGCCTCTGAGTCCCACCATTTATATTTTCTATCGTACTGGGCTGAAAACCCCTCCTTGTCCCAAACCCCTTTAACCCCTGTCATGCCACCCCTCCATTCATGTCTCTTTTCTCCTTTACTCCTTTACTATTTCAATAGTTTTTTTTTATTGAAACTTAGACATATCAAATGAATCATGCATTTTCAGCAGATTAACCAAGACTATTACATAAAGGTTCAAGAAAATGATTAACTCTTTAAGCACACAGTATTATTAACCCTTTAGGCACCTGTCTGTGGACGGAGCTTAACTACTTCCAGACTGCCCCTCCTGCACGAACCAACGTAGCTCTACTTTGGTCGTGCGCCTCCAGCGGCGCACTCCTGCCCCCACTCAGCAGCGGGGACTCCGATGCACGGGGCAGGCGGCTCCGATTGCCGCCTGCCACCTGCGATCGCTCCCCGCTGAGAGAGAAGAACGGTCAGCTGTTGTAAACACAGCTGACCGTTCTTCTCCCTGGAATGATCACAGAGCACCTGTGATCCTTCTATATAGGATCACAGGTCTCTATGATCATTTCAAAAGCCCAACCCCCATACAGTTAGAAACACACCACTAGGTACACATTTGACCCTTTGATCACCCACTGTGTTAACCCCTTCCCTGCCAGTGTCATTATTACAGTAACAGTGCATATTTTTAGCACTGATTACTGTAATAATGTTACTGGTCCCCCCAAAAGTGTCAAAAATGTCAGTCAGGGGTCCGATCTGACCGCCAGAAATTTCGCAGTCCCGCTCAAAATCGCAGATCGCCGCCATTACTAGTAAAAAAAACAAACAATAAAAATGACATAAATCTTTCCCGTAGTTAGTAGACGCAATAACTTTTGCGCAAACCAATCAAAATACGCTTATTGAGATTTTTTTTTTTTTTTTTTACCAAAAATATGTAGCAGACAACAAATTGGCCTAAAATGTTAAAAAAATTTTGATTTTTTAATTGTTTTTGGGAATGTTATATAGCAGAATGTGAAAAATATTGTTTTTTTTTTCAGAATTGTCGCTCTATTTTTGTTTATAGCGCAAAAAATCGCAGAGGTGATCAAATACTACCAAAAGAAAGCTCCGTTTGTGGGGAAAAAAAGCACATCAATTATATTTGGGTACAGCGTCGCGCCACCACGTAAATTTTCCGTTAAAGTAACGTAGTGCCGAATCGCAAAGAATGGCCTGGTCATTAAGTGGGCAAATCCTTCCGGTCCAGAAGTGGTTAAGGTGGAACTGCATTCGCCTGCTGCAGGCTTGAGAAATCAACATTAAAGCTGTACTCCAGACATAGAAGTGAGCAGAGCACTTGCACAGTTAACACTTTTTTTGAATCCATGCCCATAATTCTACCCATAAGATAGTCATACCTTGCATAGGTAGTAAATCCATAAAAGAGTTATTTTCTACGCAAGAATCCATAACTAACAGTAATCCACATGAGGTAGTAATAACCCACAACAGGCAGTACTTTTATGAGTAGCAGATATAAGTCCATGTAAATCCATGGGTCCATACCCCACTGGGGTGGTACAATCCAACAGAATAATGGCTACATTTTGGCAGACTTTCCCCTACCTCTCTCTAGGGCACTGATAAGCCCCTATTTATATGGTATGACCTGTAGGGGGCAGAAATGTTCCAGAAAAGAGCGGTAAAAACCTGGCCAGCATCGTTAACCCTTCCTTCTCAGGGACCACTAGCCCCACAGGTAAACCAGAACAATAAATCTACATTGATGCAAATACACACATAAACATTGAAAGTTGAAAAGGCTCAAACCCCACGCACATATCCAGCAGCAGAAAAACGTTTAACATACAGAACCTTTGGAAGCAACTGCTTACATGCCTATACATGCAGATTAATATAAGTGTGTGGAAGTTATTGTATCAGCCATAGGCAGGGACAGATCCTATTGTCAGACAGGGTGCCGTGTGTTTGGTGTGGGTGTGGGCTGTGGAAAAGGTGAATGAGTAAGAATTCCAGCACACGTGATATCTTGGAAAATCTCGGAGGCGTGGGGGAATCCCTTCGCTGCAACCAGTAGAGAGAAAAGCCCAAAGCAAAAAATAAAAATAGGCGAAGGGCTGACATTACCAGGCTAGCAGGGTAGTTTGGCAGTAATAGGGTTAATATATTTTCGTCAGGAGTGAACAACTTGTGGGAACAGGGAATGGATAAAATGTAAGGCAGGGAGGGGCAAAGTAGGAGGGGAGGTGGAGTCATTAGGTTGGTGGGGGCACTTGGAAGAAAATGGATAAGGAAGAAACTTCCCACCCTCCCTAGACTTGTTGGGCTATAGTGGTATGGCGGTTGGGGTCCTTGGAGGCATCCAAAGTTTTCTGTGTAATATCAGATTAAGGACCCGTCTATGGTATGGCGTCCTATGGTTAATCCCAGTTAGCGTTGGTTTAATGGGAATTTGTGGAAAAAAAGAGGTGTCAGTGGAAAATGTGGTATTGTTTTCAAGCCGGTTTTCTGCGGCTGAGGACCCTTAAGTGGTGTCGCAGAAAAAATTTGTTGTTGGATTCGGTAGTGCCTCCTAGGATTGGCAACCTGGGGGGGGGGGGGGTCATTGTTATTGTTCTATATTTCTTTTCTAAGGAATGTTTATACATTGTTATGGTTAATAAATGGCCGCTACGGCCAGTTTTACTCCAAAAAATGTGTTGGTAGTCTCTTTTTAGTGATGAGTTGGAAGTGGGGTTCAGAGGCCTATAGAAGTCTACAGGAGTACATTTGGCACTACCTCTGGTATGCCTTAGTCTTGAACCAGATTGCATGCAAGATTTACACCTGTCGGCTTTGAAGTTCCAAAAAGCAGAAAGAGAGGAACATCTGAAGGGAAAAAAAACGCAAAATGAATACACACAACTCCAGTACAGGACCCCATTTTTACAGCCATTTGCATCAGGATCTATAGGACCCATACCTACACCTCTGGATAGCTGGACATTTTTCATCTGTAACCAAGTTGGGCATGCCATAGGTCATTGTCAAGCGAGAAGCAGGACGAGCACAAGCAAGTGCAAAAATTGTATCCTTTCCAGTGTTTGTTAGGTAGGAGGTTGTGCGGATAACCGGCAGCCTGTCACAGGAACACAGCTGGACTTTGAGATACAGGATCAGAGGTTCTCCCAGCTTGTCCAGGATTAAGTTGCCTGTGAGAATATTATCCCAGTGGAAGCTATGGTCATCAAAGGAGTTGGAGGAGTCATTCCTGGAGTGCTTACGTCTTGTGTCTCTTTAAATTAGGAATCCAGATACAACCTTGTGTTAACTTGGACAGCTGAACCTCCCAGTGTGTGCCTACTGCCTAGTACCCTGGTTCCCGAATATTTCTGCAATACCGCAGAGTGTTAGGGTAGGCAGGGGAAAAAATGAGCATATTTCTGCACTAGACCTGATAGAATTTTGGATGATGAGAGGTAAAGGGCTTTTCAGAATTATTTGGACACCCCAAGGTAGTGTGCCCTGATTATTCTGTAACTTCTTTATGTGTGTCGGGGTGGGCAGGGGAAGAAGGACTGTTTCCCAGTGCCAGACCTGGATGGTTTTCATAAAAAGCAGAAGACATAGGACTGTTTTCCTGTACTAAACCCTAATACTTCTCTAGATGTAAAGCTCGAGAATATAGCTGGATGTACAGTATGCGTCAGGTTGTAGACAAGTTGCACAGTAAATGTACGGAACCTTTCGGAGCAAAAAAATTATTTCCTGACAGACTCCATGGCAGCATACGTTCGGGTAGGCCCCGCCTCCTCTCCTACCTCATAGGACCCCACTCCCATAAATCTTTGCTCCCTTTCAGCATCAGTGTTCTTTTTTCGTCCTCCTCATACATACGGTGTTATGTTCCTACTATTTCAGTCCTATACTTTGAAGCAGAAGGGGTCGTAGAGCCTCCGCTAAGCCCTGGCTATTAGCAGGGTATGGAGGGGACAATGGAAGAGACCCCTTGCAGGAGCTTGGGGGTCTGGCCGAGAGAGCCCTGCTGCCGCGGGTGGCCTAAATTTGCCCGAAGATATGGACCGGTGGTGCACCTCTGGGACCCTTCTCTGGGTGGTAAGCCCTGTTATGGGACATCTTTTTTACTTCATTTTACTTCAGTGCTTATTCCTGTGTGTCAGTGTCTTTAGGATGTTTACTCACTGTGTCTTGGTTGAGTGCGGTTTTCTTTAGCTGGGTTTCACATTTTTCACAGTCCGCTTTATTCCCTGCTATCTGTGTCCGGCGGCTCCCGTTCTTGCCGTGGCCGCGTCTGCGGCCGCCGCTTCCGGGTTGCGCGGCGCTTCTGCGCATGCGCAGTAGCCGCCGGGCACAGGATTCGGTGCGCATGCGCGGGGATGACGCGTGACGTTATGCGGCGATGCGCGGCAGCGTTCGGCAGCCGCGAGGCGGCATATTTAAAGCCTGTTGTTTGTCAGAGCTGGTGGGAAGGTCGGCACGTTGATACAGCCTCCCCCAGACTCTGACTGGCATTATACAGGTAAGAATCGTAATTTTAAAAGGATTTTTTTGGCAGTTTTGCTTCACTTAGAAAATCTTGGTACAAAGTGTGTCCTTTTATATCTGGCTGTAGGAAGAGTTTTTTTTCGCCTTCTGTTGTTGTGATCATGGACGCTTCTCCGCCCCCTAGTGGCCAGCCCGCTCATACCAGGTATGTGCTGGGCATTTAAGGGGGGGGGGAAGGTCTCTGTGTTTGCTCTTATGTATCGCTACATATCTCTCTCTCCAGCTCTTCTAGGTCTGATCAGCAGCCTAACGCACGCAGCGATGACAGACGTTCAAAGTCGCATCACCGGCACTCCTCATCTAGGTCCAGACGCAACTCCCCCCATAATAGGGGACGTGATGGCAAAACTTCTGGTTCAACACCTCATGGCCATTCTGAGCGCCCGCACGGGAAGAAATGCTGGGGATGTGGTACCATAGTAACGGATGGTTCCTCTCTGTGTAAACCCTGTTATGCCCAAGCTACGGGTGAAAGGGAGAAGTCGGACCATCATATTGAGGAAGTGGTACGCAGAGTCCTCAAAGACTCTCTAGCTGAGTTACAGAAGCCGAGTACTTCTGCAGGGCCATCCCGCTCTCCGGAAAGAGATCTTCTGGTTCAGGATCCTTTTGAGTCCTCCCAACCTAGCCATCCTTCTATCCTTCCGTCAGAGTCCGAATCTGATTCAGATGACTCCGGTTCAGGATTTGAGTTTAGCCTTGTCTCCCCTCTAGTGAAAGCGGTGAGAGAAGCCCTTGATTGGGAAGAACCAGCTGTCTCCTCCCCGAAACAACGAAAATATTTCAAACAGCTATGCAAAGAGCGCTTGGACTTTCCATTACTAGGGGAGCTGGGAGATATAATTTCAGAAGAGTGGAGCAAAGTGGAAAGGAAAAATTCCCTGACCACAAAAATGGCGAAGTTGTATCCATTTAAACAAGAAAAGGTGAAGTACCTGGAATCTTCCCCAAGTGTGGATGCAGCTGTGATGCATTTGGTCAAGCATGTCACCCTTCCAATGGAGGATACAGCTTCATTTAAGGATCCGTTGGATAGGAGGATCGACGCTGACCTTAAACGGGCATACCTTTCAGCGGGCATGGCATGTAAACCAGCTTTGGCTTTGGCTACAATTTCAAAAGCCATGGAAGTATGGATTAATGCTCTTGAGGGCACTCTTGGAGGAGTCTCGGAAGAAGTACTCCAGAGCTCCCCAATCCAGGAGCTGAAGATGGCTGCGGGCTTCCTGGGGGAGGCGTCTTTAGACACCATTCGCCTTCTGGCTCGAGTTATGCTAGCTGCTGTTACGGCTAAACGTGCTCTTTGGCTTCGTCCTTGGGTTGCCGATGCTGTGTCCAAACAGGCATGGTGCCGGATTCCCTTTGAGGGTTCTTCCCTCTTTGGGAACAAATTGGATGCAGCCATAACTCGGGCCGCGGGTGGAAAATCTGGGTTCCTCCCTCAGGATAAACGCCCAGGCGCTCAGAAGCGCTCTTTCCCGAGAAGACAATCCACTAATCGTTCCAGGGAAGCACGCAGCTACAGGCCAGGCAAGTCCTACGGAAGAGGTTGGAAGTCAAGGCAATCCACCTTCCAGAAAGGCTCAAAAGGCCCTTCGTCTGGTGACCGGGAGGCCACCAAATCTTTTTGAGGTTGGGCCTGTCCAGGCCTTCCCAGTAGGGGCCAGGTTGCTCCTATTTCGGGATGTCTGGGCGGCCTCGATCCAGGATCCCTGGGTTTTAAATATCGTGTCCCAGGGGCATGCGTGGGCGTTCAACAGCGTTCCCAAACCCAGGTTTGTCGCAACCTCACTTCCTCCTTTGGCAGAAAAAAAGAAGGTTCTTCTCGCTTATGTGGACACCTTACTGGCTCAGCGAGCCGTTGTGCCAGTTCCCGAAACAGAACGAGGATTGGGAGTCTATTCACCTTTGTTCCTCGTCCTGAAGAAGAACGGTACCTGGCGCCCGGTAATAGACCTTACATATCTCAACAGGTCTATCCATCAAGAAAGGTTCAAAATGGAGTCCCTAGTCACAATACAGCATTCGATTCTCCCAGGAGATTGGTTGGCATCGATCGACCTAAAAGACGCGTACTTCCACGTTCCTGTGGCAAGAAAGTACCATCAGTTCCTCCGGTTTGCTGTAGGTCATGCTCACATGCAATTTACGTGTCTTCCCTTCGGGCTCTCAACTTCGCCTCGCACGTTCTCCAAGACCTTGCTGGCGGTTGTGGCTCTCATCAGGACCAGAGGGGTCAGATTGCATCATTATCTGGACGATCTCCTCCTTCTGTCTCAGGACAGACGTCAGTTACTCTCGCATCTGGAGCAGGTGATCTCTACGCTTCAGGAATTCGGCTGGATTCTGAATCTAGAAAAGAGCCATCTGGTGCCTACGCAGTCGCTGGTGTTTCTTGGGGCACTGTTCAACACGGTGAAGTGCACCATTTCCCTGCCAGAAGAGAAAATTCCAGTAGTCCAGAGCAGGGTGGCTCTCGCTCTCGCTGCCTCTCGTCTCACTGCTCATCAGTGCCTAAAGGTAATAGGGACGCTCGTAGCCACCTCACCCATGGTGAAGTGGGCTATGTGGAAGCTGAGACCCTTTCAGAAGGGATTTCTCCAACAGTGGACGACGGAGAACTTGTCACAAGTTATTCACCTGACCACATTCATGAAGGGGTGCCTTCCCTGGTGGTTACGCCGTACAAATCTGACCAACTGCCACTCAATCGCTCCAATTTCCTGGATTACGATAACCTCCGATGCCAGCAGTACCGGTTGGGGAGCCCACTGTCTGTCAGAAGTGGCACAAGGCAGATGGAACTTTCCCGGTCACGGAGTGGTGTCCAACATTCTAGAACTACGAGCTGCCCTCAAAGCCCTTCAGGCTTTTCACCATCTGACGCAAGGGGCCTCAGTGCTGCTAAGGATGGACAACACCACGGCAGTGGCTTATGTCAAGAGGCAGGGAGGAACGCGCAGCATGTCTCTCCTCCAAGAAACAGAGCCGATTATGACATGGGCTCAGCATCATCTGGCCAATCTTTCAGCGGCCTTTGTTCCGGGAGTGTTGAATGCGGAAGCAGACTTCCTATCCCGTTTCCAACTAGACAACAACGAGTGGTCCCTCCATCAGGAGGTGTTCAACTGGGTCCTGTCCCTGGGGATTTCGCCAGAAGTGGATCTGTTTGCGAGTCCACGCAACAAGAAGCTTCAGAAGTACTACACGAGGTTCAGAGATCCTCGAGCCTTCGGAGTGGATGCCCTCACGGACAGATGGAACTTCCAGTCTGCTTATGCTTTTCCACCAGTGCCAATAGTACTCCAATTCCTGAGGAGACTGAAGATGGAGGAAGTAGAGATCGTGGCAATAATCCCCTTCTGGCCCAACAGGCCATGGTTTCCCTTGCTGACCCTTCTCAGCTTCAGGGATCCAATCCCTCTACCTCTCAGGTCGGACCTTCTATCTCAGGGTCCTACTCTGCACCCATGCCCTGTACGTCTGCACCTCAGGGCTTGGTTCTTGAGAGGGGGAGGTTGGAAGCTCTCGGATGTCCAGAAGAGGTGATCCCGACTCTCATGAGTTCAAGAAGACCTAGCACCAACAGGGTATATGAAAGGATATGGGCCAGGTTCATGAGTCATCAGGCCCAGAGGTAAGGTCCAGTAGGTACACCTACTATTCAGCAGATTCTAAGTTTCTTGCAATCTGGTCTGGATCTGTCCCTCTCAGTTAGTTCACTCCGGGTGCAAGTTTCCGCCATTTCAGCCTTCACCGGAATTCAGTGGGCAAGTCATCATCTGATTCAGCAATTTTTTAAGGGCGCAGTCAGGCTCAGGCCTCAGAGAAGGCCGAGATTTCCAAAATGGGATCTTCCATTAGTTTTGGACTTTTTTTCTTCAAAGGAAGTTGCCTCCATGTCAATCAAGGAGCTTACGTTGAAGACAGCATTTTTGGTGGCCATTACCTCCGCTAAGAGGGTTTCTGGAATACACAATTTAGGTTACAAAGAGCCTTTTTTGACCTTCTTTCAAGACAGAGTGGTCCTAATCCCTATGCTGGGGTCAAATCCAAAAGTGACCTCTGTCTTCCACGAAAATGCTGAGATAGTTCTTCCCACCTTCAGAACTGATGAGGAATCTCCAGTCCATCCTCTAGACGTGGGCAACACTCTAAGTCAATATTTAGAAGCCACATCATCCTTCCGCCAATCGGATTTCCTTTTCGTTCTTCTCCATGGCAAAAAGAAGGGTATGCGTGCATCTTCTAGAGCAGTGGCTGCGTGGATTGTTCAGGCTATCCAATGGGCGTATAGAGCAAAGGGCTTGGCTCCTCCAGAGGCAATTACAGCTCACTCTACAAGAAGCGTCGCTACGTCTTGGGCAGCTTCCAAACAAGTCGCGCCTGACGTGATCTGCAAAGCAGCATCCTGGTCATCTGTCAATACCTTCCTTTCCCATTATTGTATTGAACCTGCTGCTTTATCTTCCGTTAATTTTGGCGTTCAAGTCTTGTCAGTTGACAGTGCCAATTAAAGTTTTCTTTGTTCAGCATCTTCCCACCCGGGAGTGTATAGCGAGTTATTTCCCGAACGTATGCTGCCATGGAGTCTGTCAGGAAAACGGAAAATTGATATCAAATACTTACCGTAATTTTCCTTTCCTGATGGACTCCATGGCAGCAGGAGTCCCCTCCCAATTCCTGAGTAGGCTAGTTACAGAACACTGATGCTGAAAGGGAGCAAAGATTTATGGGAGTGGGGTCCTATGAGGTAGGAGAGGAGGCGAGGCCTACCCGAACGTATGCTGCCATGGAGTCCATCAGGAAAGGAAAATTACGGTAAGTATTTGATATCAATTTTCCGTTTTTTATACAGAATTATAGGGAAAAGGGTTTCAATTCTGTAACCATTTTTGAGAAAAAAATGAATGTACTTCTGAAGTATTTTGTGGTAAAAAGAATTGTGTTTCAGTATAACCATGTGAGGAGAACAATCTTATGAGAAAAAGGGTGGTCTGTAAACACTTATAGGATAAAAACATGCGCCGCTCACCCAAACTGTCACAATACAGCTGGACGGAGCTATACACATCCCACAGTTGCAATGCTTTGCTTTGTGGCCATGGCATTTTTAACTAGGGGTAAAGAGTTCGACAAGCAGCATTACCTGTCAAAATTGCCTATTGAGATCAATGGGGCCACGTGGCATCTGCGTGAAATGCACATGACTGCGACGAGGTAGTGTGGCATTACAGGGTTAAATCAGGAGATGAGGAGGCAATATAAAGCATCCTAATAGTTATATGTATGTAGCACTGCCCCCTTGGGGATTGTTTGCATGTTTGCATTTGTATGTTCTTCTGTGCTGCTTTGACCCTGTGAACCGTCCAGCCCTCCTGACACTCTAGGACTAGGTTCAAACATGTTGTGTATACTTTTAAATGACACACTGATACAATGTAGATACATTTTAACTCTCTAGCTTGACTTTACTCAAAAAAAAAAAGCTTTTAAAAGAGTATTAATCAACTAGGCCCTGGATAAACCGCCAGTGAAGAACAGTGAATAACAAGTTATAATAACAAGGAAATACACCAAATATACACAATATCTTGCAGTAAGTGAATGAATCTCTCAGAAAGCTATAAATTGCTATGAGAAATGCATTTACTAAAGGGGAACCCCAGGCAAGCCTATAATACCTGTATCCTAATGAGGGATGAGGTAATCTAGATACCAGTAACATGTCCCCTTGAAGAACAATGATATAGCAATGTTCAGTATGCAAGGCCTTGCTAAGATCTTCACCGGCAGTTGGAGCTCAAAAAACAAATGATTACCCAGTGTAGCACAGTGTGAAACAGGCAATGCAGGATAGTTGGTTCTGATTAAACAGTTCAGTGTTGCAGTAATATCCTTTTAGAAGACTACAGTTCCCACAATGCCTTTCTTCCAGTCTCAGGAGTATGATGCATGAAATCTGAGACCAACACTAGGGGAGTATAGAGACAGTCATCACAACTAAGCACGAGGTTTTATATATATATATATATATATATATATATATATATATATATATAAAACCTCGTGCTTAGTTGTGATTATTTGGGACTGCTGCAAATTAATCCTAAATAATATGTTGTGAAGTGCTGCGTAAACTGTCAGCGCTATATAAATCCTGTATAATAATACTAATGCTGGACCCAACAAAACACTATAAATTAATGAGCCTTCAATCCCAGAGGATGCCAATTGTGGGTAAACACATCTGGCGGAGCTAGAGTGTGACATCATTAGGCACAAGCACTCCAGAATGGTCCCTCGGCCGTGCTTCTGTATACTGCATATATTTTCCAGATGCATGTAGGCGCATTTTATTCTCATATGCACAGGGGGTGTGCCAGGTGCGCCTGGGCACACCCTAATCACTCTTTCAGTGCCGATTCCCCCTACTGCCCAGGGTTCCTCTCATGTTGCGCACCCATCGCAGTGCTGCTGGCTTCCCTCCTCTCCCCCCAGTTGCTGCAGGGGATGTTTCAGGATGGAGAGTGTGGGAGAATCTGTCCACAGGACTACTTGAAACTGCAAACAAGACTTCTTATAGCTCTCTTTCACCAATGGCTTTCTTCTTGCCACTCTTCCATAAAGGCCAGATTTGTGGAGTGCACGACTAATAGTTGTCCTGTGGACAGATTCTCCCACCTGAGCTGTGGATCTCTGCAGCTCCTCCAGAGTTACCGTGGTCCTCTTGGCTGCTTCTCTGATGAATGCTCTCCTTGCCCGGCCTGTCAGTTTAGGTGGACGGCAATGTCTTGGTAGGATTGCAGTTGTGCCATACTCTTTCCATTTTCCGATGATGGATTGAACAGTGCTCTGTAAAATATTCAAAGCTTAGTATATTTTTGTATAATCTAACCCTGCTATAAACTTTTTCACAACTTTATCCCTGACCTGTCTGGTGGGTTCCTTGGCCTTCATGATGCTGTTTGTTCACTAAGGTTCTCTAACAAACCTCTGAGGGCTTTACAGAACAGCTGTATTTATACGGAGTTTAAATTATACACAGGTGGATTCTATTTACTAATTAGGTGACTTCTGAAGACAATTGGTTCCACTAAATTTTAGTTAGGGGTATCAGAGTAAAGGCGGCTGAATACAAATGCATGCCACACTTTTCAGATATTTATTTATAAAAAAATTTGAAAACCATTGATCATTTTCCTTCCACTTCACAATTATGTGTCACTTTGTGTCGGTCTATTACATAAAATCCCAATAAAATACATTTACATTTTTGTTTGTAACATGACAAAATGTGGAAAATGTCAAGGGGTATGAATACTTTTTTTAAAGGCACTGTATGGGACTTTAACAGTGCTTTACATCGCTAGAATGAACAGATATTTGTTAAAATAAAGAATATTTATTACATTTTACTATATATATATAAAAAATAAAAAACTGTTGAAAATGTCAAGGGGGTATGAATACTTTTTTAAAGGCACTGTATGCTAAACACCTTTTTACCTTGCGGGCAGCTATGAGTTTTGCCCTGCAGTGAGCTGCTGTGCGGGGGCGATGTGTGTTTCAGAGCAAAGCATTGTTTTCTTTTTAATTTTTTTTTTTTAATTTTTATTTAAACTTTATTTAACCACTTGCCGACCGCTCACTGAGCTGGTACTGCGGCAAAGTGGCTCGTTATCGTCTGGCGACGTAGACCTACGTCACCAGACTCTCCCCTCTCTCAGAGCCCCGCCCCCACCGCCGGAGGCTCGCTCCCGCTGTATTCAGACACAGCGGGAGTCGGGCCAGGGGAGGAGAGGCGGGGATCACCGCCGCTCTTCCCCGATCGCCGGGGATTGAGTGAGGAAATCCGCCCGCTTGTGTAAACAAAGTGGGCGGATCTTCTATGTGACAGACAGAGACAGATTGCAGGATTCAGCATAGCTAAACCTGCGATCTGTGTCTGTGTCACACAACCCCCTCCCCCCACACGTCAGTAAGCATGAGGCACACATTTAACCCCTTGATCGCCAATAAAGTTAACCCCTTCCCTGCCAGTGTCATTATTACAGTAACAGTACATATTTGTAGCACTGATTACTGTAGTAATGTCACATGTCCCCCCAAAAGTGTCAAAAATGTCAGTCAGGGGTCCGATCTGTCCGCCACAATGTCGCAGATCGCTGCCATTACTAGTAAAAAAATAAATAAAAATAAACAATAAAAATTACAAATCTTTCCCGTAGTTAGTAAACGCGATAACTTTTGCGCAAACCAATCAAAATACGCTTATTGTGATTTTTTTAACAAAAATATGTAGCAGAAAACAAATTGGCCTAAAATGTTAAAAAATTTTGATTTTTGATTTTTTTTTGGGGAATGTTATATATCAGAATGTAAAAAATATTGTTTTTTTTTTTTTCAAAATTGTCGCTCTTTTTTTCAAAAATTAAAAATCGCACAGGTGATCAAATACCACCAAAAGAAAGCTCTATTTGTGGGAAAAAAAAGGACATAAATGTAATTTGGGTACAGCGTCGCACGACCGCGCAATTGTCCGTTAAAATAACGCAGTGCCGAATCGCAAAATATAGCCTGGTCAGGAATGGGGTAAAATCTTCCGGTCTTAAAGCAGTTAAAAATAAGCTCATTGAGAATTTTTTTGTCAAAGACATGTAGCTAAATACATTTTGGCCTAAATATATGACAAAAATTGAATATTTTGGATATTTTTTAACTGTCAAAGTAGAAAAATATTGTTATTTTTTCAAAATTGTCGCTTTTTTTAATTAATATCGCAAAAAATGAAAAGCGCAGAGGTGATCAAATACCACCAAAAGGAAGCTCTGTTTGTGGGAAAAAAAGGACGTAAATTTCGTTCGGGTACGGTGTTGCATGACCGCGCAATTGTCAGTTAAAGTCGCGCAGTGCCAAGTTGCAAAAAGTGGCCTTGACGTTAAGCAGGAAAATCCTCCGGTGGTAAAGTGGTTAAATTGCACAAAATTACACTTTATTGAGGTTTCTGCACAATAGCATGGTGCGTTGCCCTGCAATGCAGTGATACGTGGTTCCATCCAGTGCGCTGCAGAAAATTCAACATGTCGGCATTTTTCCACAATTGTTTTCTATGTGCCCTTACCATGGTTGATAGTTATGTATTACAGAAAAACGCCAGTCACCGCACACTGTATAAAGGGGAACCAATTAACTCATGTTTTGTTTCAATGATTCCCAAAATTTCAGCTGAGTTCTGTTAGACCCCGTTCACACTGGGGCTACCTGTCAGGCGACCTGATCACCTGACAGGTCGCCGTAGGTCACCTGCCATAGAGAAGCTGTGGACCCGTTCTAATAGGATCGACAAAAGTCGCTCCGACTTAGAAAAAGGGTCCGGAGCTTCTTTGGGGCGACCTGGAGCGACCTGCATTGACTTCAATGATATGAAGTCCGTGCTGGCCGCTCCGAGGTCGCGGTGCGAGCTGCGCACCGCGACTTGTGAGGTCGCCCCAGCAAGTAGCGTCGCCCCAGTGTGAACGGGGTCTTACTCTGGTGTTTGGGATGCAAATATTAACAGCTGGTGCTTTTTTTTTTTTTTTGTATTAACTTCAATTTATTTATTTATTTATTTAAGCCTTGACATCAGTTATGGAACATGAAAAAATGTGTCAAAACTTGGGAGGAATTAATTGAAGAAAATACAGCGTTTTATAAGTGCAGACTGAGACTGCAGCCGCGCAAGCTAGACAGGTGTCAGGTAAAATGCAGAGCCAGTCACTTTGGAGGCGCGTTATTACAGCCAGCATCATTCAGAATGATCACCACCCAGACACAGATTATAAATCATGGCAGACCCGTGTTTACGACATTCCGATCAGTAAAACAGCAGCAAATGGAAAGAGGGGGAGTAACACATTCATCATACAAGCTGACGGAACGCAATGTAAATCCAAAGGCAGATTTATTGTATTTACTTATCATGTTTATTGGAGCCGATTCGCCAAGAGCGGAGCAAAAGATGATGCGGCATCTCCCCACTGCAGGCAAATAAAGCAAGCTACTGTCCATCAAAAAATGTCCAAAAATACAAACATCTGACATTAAAAGTAGTAATGTCAGAGTTAAAGAAGAATTCCGGTTATGACATTATTTCCATTGAGCTAGCTTGGACCAATAAACAATGCATATACCATACCTGTGGGATCCCTCTAGAACAGTGGTCTCCAAACTGTGGCCTGGGGGCTGGCCCTTTGATTGCCCTTATGGGGCTCTTGGGGCACTATTTCTCCCACTAATCCGAATAATGGGGTTCCATTTCTCACAATAACACCAACAATGGGGCACTATTCCTCACACTGGTACCAACAATGGGACACTATTCCCCCCCCATCAAAACCAATGATGTGGTATTGCTTACTCCCAGTAATGGCATAGCATTTTCTACTCCCACCAGCCACAGTCCGGCCCCCTAAATCCTGAGGGACAGCAAATTGGCCCTTTGTTGAGAAAGTTTGGGACCCCCTGCTCTAGAAGCTGGAAATCACCGTAGTAGACACCACTAGTACAATGATCTTCACTTGCTTTCAGGTTCCGCGCCAAGCAGATGTCTTGCTGCATTTTGAACACAGGAGATCGACTGCCTAGCATGGGTGCCATTCAGAGAATGTTTTGCATTTTCTCAAAAAATGCAAAGCATTCTCTGAATTAATGAAGTGGAGAGTGTGATGTCAATGCCACATCCCCCCATCTTGTCTAATTAGAGAAAGCGTTGCATTTATTCAGAAAATGCATGTCCACCACAGACACTGGTGCTTAATGGACTATTTAAACCTGGATCCTGCATGCGATTGTTGTTGGATGGTCTTTCAGCTTGTGTCTCTGTTATCTTTGATCCTGAATCTTGCGTGACTCCGGTATTGATCCAGATTTTGTCTGACCTGCCTCTGGACTAGCCCTGTCATGTTATCCTTCACTGGTTTCCCAACACTGAATCAACTTTCAACAAAAGATTTTTTTTACCTTCAAGAATTTCCCAATGTGTTTCGTCATCAAAGACGTTGCTCAGCTAAGCTACTGCTAAATACTATAAATCTTTTACTGAAAAGGAAAGAGAGAAAATTGGAGAAAGGGAATTCCATTATTGAGAAATATAAGATAAAAAAAGAACCATTTTAGAGGAGTATGTTGACCTATCAGAAAAAATGTAAAAAAAAAAAACCTTTGAGCTCAAGAAATCAAGAGTGTCACATACCTGGTAGGAGACTGAATGTACAAGCTTGGCAAGCTCTTGTATCTCCAGCCCTGGCCCGGGCCCCTGAAGGTAGAACAGATGGTGCCAATGGACAGGAGGACAATAAGTGCTGGCAGGTGTTGACAACTGAATGTGCAGCAGGAGATGCAAGCTTTATAAGTCAAGCAGGACATCAGGTCAAGAGCAGATGTGATGAACGCTGAATCAGCATGACTTGTTGAAGCTCTCAACAGACTTTGGGCAGGAACACAATGCGATGACTGGAGCAGTTATGAAGGACAGCTGAAGTAGACACTCAGAAGTAGTATGAAGCCAGGTTGGAAGCAGGAGCGAGGTCACAGATGTAGCTGAGGTCAGTAGCAAGAGGACAATGGAGGTATAAAAGCATAGGTGGAAGCGTGGTCAGGAACAAAGTCGAAGGACAGGAACAGGTGGGCAGAGGTACAAGCAGAACCCAGGATCAGGCCAACATCAAGATGGGTCATCAATGGAAAACAGATACAGGATTCACTCAGGATACAGAGAAAGCTGAAGTCGAGTCACCACTGACAGTAAGCAAGAGCATCCCTTAAACAGCCTGTCTGGTGCCAGAAACTGTGGACACGCTCCTGTATGCTTGCACCTATGATCATTCCTATGAGCAATACTCCTATATCTATGCGCCAGTCAATGTACTGGAATAACCTTGCAGTGAGTGAAATCCAAAAATTGTGCAAAAAAAAGGCAGGAAAAGTTTAAGAGAGAAATCACAAACTTTAAGCAAAACCTAATAAATGGCATACTTCCCAGCAAGTGGAATTTCACATACTCAAGATAATTAGGATGTGATCTTTAAGAAACATAAACATGGGGACAATAAACCCTGTTGGCAGGTGCAGTAAGCTTACTTGCCACTAGATGGCATTGTTCCCAGCATAGTATGGTAAAGGCAACTGTGTAATTGGGTGTTAGGTTCTCTTTTAGAAAGGTTCTTCCTTAGTTAATTCATGGTTGTAGTCAGTGCCCCAATAAATGCCAGTATGGAGGGGGCCTACTCTGAGATGGGGCATGCGAGTCAAACACCCCCTGAGCTGTCAGGATGTAACCTGCTACCAACCAACTGCCCTTTGCAGGACTGAAGTCCCAGGCGAGTGGTACAGAACCCAGTAAACTGTAGGCTCCCTGTCTCCCCTGACCTTCTTGTGCAGGTCCTGTAGCAGGGTGCATAAGGCCTTGGAGGTCAGCGTCCGCTTATGTGAGTTGTGGTGAAACCTGGACAAGAGTGAGCCATGCGGGAGCATGTCCTACTTGGCAGAGCTGTGGAAGAGACCTTTGGGGAGACTGGTATACTAATGAGGGCACCTTGATTCTACTTGGTGAAGGAAGCTGAATTCTGTAGACTTAGTATACATGGGGGAAGTGGTCCCAGTTCTATGGTGAGGGGAGGGGAGGAGATACAAAGGGAAGATGGATTATGTGCTTGCTTTCTGAGCAGAAATGACAGCTACAGAACATCTACTCTTGTGTGTGGTGTTCCATGCTGAAAAATTCTGACCTTATGTTAAATGTGATGTCTGATGTCTCAGCAATCTTTGTGAAGTTATAGTAAAATGCAGAAAAGGCATTTTATGTGAGGACATTCCCTTATTGGTAAATATTAGGGCTATGGACAACAGGAGTATGACACTAAATGGCAGAGGGTTCCATGAACAACAGGTGGGTGGATGTCCTATTCAAGAAGTGGCTCTGGGACTTACAACATGTTGGCACCACACATCTGGCCAGTTGTAGGCCCTATTATAGGAAAGTAGATATAGTGAGAGAACAGCCAAGGAGGTTCATTCCACTATACCCACTTGTACCAGTGAGGCATACAGGAGGTCCCGAGAACCAGTACCAACTACAGTACTGACAAAATCATGGCAATATCGGAAAGATAATTTTTTCTTTAGGGAACCCTAGAGCAAACAACAGATTGTAAACTTCCCAGACCCCCATTTTCACAATCCTACACTTATTATCAAATTAACCATCAAGTAAGATACACTCCAGAAAGAAGAGAGCAAGTGGATGTAGGTCAGGGAGGAAGTTGCAGTCCAAAAATAAAAAGGGAATATCGGGAGAGGCAAATAAGATAAATAAATGATAACAAATTAAAAGCATTAGACAAAGGGCCAGAATTTGCAGAGAAAACAATATGAACAAGTTTAACATGTATGTTGATATGCAAGA
This sequence comes from Pelophylax lessonae, assembly GCF_965119305.1. Taxonomy (NCBI): domain Eukaryota; kingdom Metazoa; phylum Chordata; class Amphibia; order Anura; family Ranidae; genus Pelophylax; species Pelophylax lessonae. The sequence continues at coordinate 35,212,117 of NC_138779.1, read as the reverse complement.
GTGTGTAAGGAAGTTGAATCTGAAGAAATAGGTTTTAAACATATCACGTCCCAATTAGGGTTGAGCGGACACCTAGATGTCCGTGTTCGACGGGTTCGGCCGAACTTTAAAAAAAAGTCCGGGTCCGTGTCCCGGACTTTTACCGAACTTTTCCCGGACACCGAACCCCATTGAAGTCAATGGGGACCCGAACTTTAAGGCACTAAAATGGCTCTAAAACACCAAAGGAAAGGGCTAGAGTGCTGCAAATGGCAGCAAAACGTAATTAAGAGCATGGCAAGTGCTCTGCAAACAAATGTGGATAGGGAAATAACTTAAAACAACAAAAAAAAACAGAAAAATAAAACAATGTTCTTCTTCATCTCTGAAGGACGAGGCCCATATGGAGTAGGAGGGAGGTTGAGGTGGTGGTGGATGTGGCGGTGACATAGGCGTGCGCACAGGGTGTGCTGGGTGTGCCTGGGCACACCCTAATCACCTAGGGCACATAGCATTGCCAGTGAGGAGATGGGAAAGATCTCCCTGGGACCTGCTCTGCTCTATTTCTCCTTGCCTACAGGTACATGGCCCCGATACATTACTCTCCCTGCTGGCAAACACATGCATGTGTATTTCAACTTTGGGGTGCACACCTTAATGCAATAGGCTGCGCACACCTATGGGAGGTGTAGGTGGAAGCGGCGGTGGAGGAGGACCAGGGCCGGATTAACAGCATCATGGGCTTGGTGCTGAGGATTTTGAAGGGCCTTAAGGGCCGTGCCTTGCCATGCACCCAGAGGAGGAAGGGTGCAGCCATGCATGCCTAATTCAACATGGGATGCTGTCTCTGAAGCCCATAAACACATCCATGCATCGCCAACTGTCCCTCCTTGTCCGGCCTTCACGCTGTGTGGGGAGGTTCTGAGGGTGCTGCCTGGGGAAGCGAGCATAGAAGCCAGACTTCTGTGTTTACAAGTGACAGAAGAGCGGTAACAGTGAATATGGCCAACCCGGGGCCTATATAAAAGGTAGGGGCCTGGAGCTGCAGCTCCAATAGCCCCTACATTAATCTGGCCCTGAGGAGGAGGACGAGGTAGCCAACACTGCTTCTTTTCAAAAATTTTAAATGAGGGTACACCCCAAAAGAGTGAGAAAGAGCAAAAATGGAACAATGGGTGGGTAAGGTCGGTATCCATTGCTATTCTGCATAAGGTACGGAAAAGTCCCGTGGGATCCATGCCTGGTTCATTTTAATGAACGTGAGCTTGTCCACATTGTCTCTGGACAGGCGGCTGCGCTTGTCTGTTATAACGCCCCCAGCCGTGCTAAATACCCGTTCAGATAATACACTGGCTGCAGGGCACGCCAGCACCTCCAAGGCGTAAAGGGCAAGCTCAGGCCATGTGCCCAATTTGGAGACCCAGAAGTTGAAGGGGGCAGACCCGTCATTCACTACATGTAGGCGTGTGCACACATACTGCTCCACCATGTTGGTAAAATGCTGCCTCCTGCTAAGACGTTCCATCTGAGCTGCTGGTGCTGCTGTTTGTTGTGGCGTGCTGACAAAGCTTTTCCACATTTCGGCCATGCTAACCCTGCCTTCTGAGGTGCTGGCGGTGCCCTGGTTGCGTTGGCGACCTCCTCCTCCTCCTCCTCTGCCTTGTGCTTCCACTGTGGCCCCGCTGTCAGATGGGAATGCCAGCAGCATGGCGTCTACCAGCGTGCGCTTGTACTCGCGCATCTTGCGATCGCGCTCCAGTGAGTGAATTAAGGACGGTACGTTGTCCTTGTAACGGGGATCCAGCAGCGTGGCCACCCAGTAATCAGCACAAGTTAGAATGTGGGCAACTCGGCGGTCGTTGTGGAGACACTGCAGCATGTAATCGCTCATGTGTGCCAGGCTGCCCAGAGGCAACGAAAGGCTGTCCTCTGTGGGAGGTGTATCGTCCGTGTCCTCTGTATCCCCCCAGCCACGCACCAGTGATGGCCATGAGCTGGCCTGGGTGCCACCCTGCTGTGAACATGGTTCCATCTCCTCCTCCAGCTCCTCCTCCTCCTCATCCTCCTCATCCTCCAGAACTGTGCCCCTGCTGGACAATTGCGTCCCTGGCGTTTGCGTGTGCAGGAACCCACCCTCGGAGCCCCTTGCGAATGACTGCCCTGAAAGCCTTGGAAATGTTACCTCTTCATCCTCCTCCTCCTCCTCATCCTGTGCCACATCCTCTTCCATCATCGCCCGAATTGTTTTTTCAAGGAGGCATAGAAGTGGGATAGTTAAGCTGAGAACGGCGTCATTGCCACTGGCCATGTTGGTGGAGTACTCAAAACAGCGCAACAAGGCACACAGGTCTCGCATGGAGGCCCAGTTAAATTAAATAGCGGAATAGAAAATATGATCCAAAAAAAGTGTATGTATATCACACGTACACAACCACACTGGGCCCCAATTACTATTGTTTGTACCCCTAAAAGGCTAGATGAGGAGTAGGGGGGGTATGGAACAGGCAGCACCCTCAAACCTTCAGAAGTATGAGATGAACCCCAACAACTTGGAAAGGTGGATCTCTCTCACACGTACCAACACAGACTATCCCCCAATTTAACTGATCCCCAAAGGTTTTTGATTAAATAGCGGAATAGAAAATATGATCCAAAAAAAGTGTATGTATATCACACGTACACAACCACACTAGGCCCCAATTACTATTGTTTGTACCCCTAAAAGGCTAGGAGTAGGGGGAGTATGGAACAGGCAGCACCCTCAAACCTTCAGAAGTATGAGATGAACCCCAACAACTTGGAAAGGTGGATCTCTCTCACACGTACCAACACAGACTATCCCCCAATTTAACTGATCCCCAAAGGTTTTTGATTAAATAGCGGAATAGAAAATATGATCCAAAAAAAGTGTATGTATATCACACGTACACAACCACACTAGGCCCCAATTACTATTGTTTGTACCCCTAAAAGGCTAGATGAGGAGTAGGGGGAGTATGGAACAGGCAGCACCCTCAAATCTTCAGAAGTATGAGATTGTGTTCACTGTACCCCACAAAGATTGAGTTCACTGCACCCCACAATGATTGTGTTCACTGCACCCCACAAAGATTGTGTTCACTGCACCTCACAAAGATTGTGTTCACTGTACCCCCCAAAGATTGTGTTCACTGCACCCCACAAAGATTCTGTTCACTGTACCCCACAAAGATTGTGTTCACTGCACCCTAAAAGGATGTTGTTCACTGCACCCCACAAAGATTGTGTTCACTGCACCCTAAAAGGATGTTGTTCACTGCACCCCAAAAAGATTGTGTTCACTGTACCCCCCCAAAGATTGTGTTCACTGCACCCCAAAAAGATTGTGTTCACTGTACCCCCCAAAGATTGTGTTCACTGCACCCCAAAAAGATTGTGTTCACTGTACCCCCCAAAGATTGTGTTCACTGCACCCCACAAAGATTCTGTTCACTGTACCCCACAAAGATTGTGTTCACTGCACCCCAAAAAGATTGTGTTCACTGTACCCCCCCAAAGATTGTGTTCACTGCACCCCACAAAGATTCTGTTCACTGCACCCCACAAAGGATTTTGTTCACTGCACCCCAAAAAGATTGTGTTCACTGCACCCCAAAAAGGATTTTGATCACTGCACCCCAAAAAGGATGTTGTTCACTGCACCCCAAAAATGATTTTGTTCACTCCACCCCAAAAAGATTGTGTTCACTGCACCCCACAAAGATTGTGTTCACTGCACCCCAAAAAGATTGTGTTCACTGTACCCCCCAAAGATTGTGTTCACTGCACCCCACAAAGATTCTGTTCACTGTACCCCACAAAGATTGTGTTCACTGCACCCCAAAAAGATTGTGTTCACTGCACCCCAAAAAGGATGTTGTTCACTGCACCCCAAAAAGGATGTTGTTCACTCCACCCCAAAAAGATTGTGTTCACTGCACCCCACAAAGATTGTGTTCACTGCACCCCAAAAAGATTGTGTTCACTGCACCCCAAAAATGATTTTGTTCACTGCACCCCAAAAAGGATTTTGTTCACTGCACCCCAAAAAGGATGTTGTTCACTCCACCCCAAAAAGATTGTGTTCACTGCACCCCAAAAAGATTGTGTTCACTGCACCCCACAAAGATTGTGTTCACTGCACCCCAAAAAGATTGTGTTCACTGCACCCCACAAAGGATTTTGTTCACTGCACCCCACAAAGATTGTGTTCACTGCACACCAAAAAGGATTGTGTTCACTGCACCCCAAAAAGATTTTGTTCACTGCACCCCAAAAAGATTGTGTTCACTGCAGCCCAAAAAGATTGTGTTCACTGCAGCCCAAAAAGATTGTGTTCACTGCAGCCCAAAAAGATTGTGTTCACTGCAGCCCAAAAAGATTGTGTTCACTGCAGCTCACACACAGAAAAATGGATGTGGATCACTGACACCTGCCTATCTCCAATCCCACACCACACAGCAATATCGATTGTAGTTTGTAGAACACAGTTTCCCTAAAATTCAGCAGACTCTGTCCCTAACAGGATTGAGAAGAGATCGTAGATCAGGATTGAGTGCAGATTCACCCCACCCCCCACACAGCAATATCGATTGTAGTTTGTAGAAGACACTGACCCTATAATTCAGCAGACTCTATCCCTAAAATGCCTACAACTCGCCCTGCCTAAACACTCCGACCTGTCCCTCAATTCTATCCGGACACAAATGGTTTTTTCCTGCCTATCTTTCCCTAATCAGCAGCCAGCACATTGATGTGTGCTCTGTCCCTTAGCTAAGCAGCAGAATGACGCTGCTGCGGCGGCTGCCTCGAACTTATAAAGACTTGGTCACATGCTTCAGACGGCCAATCACAGCTACTAAGACATTTGCAGGCATGGCTGGGATGGCTTAAGGCACACCAGTTAAACGATTGTTGATTGGCTGTTGAAAGCCCGCCATGAAAAGAGCGCCAAAGCATGCAAAACCCGGAAATAAAACGACCGAACACGGATTTTTACCCGAACATACAGTAAAGTGTCCGTGTCCGTGTTCGGGTAAAAAAAATCCAATTATTCGGTACGAACACGAATAATACAGTCCGTGTTCGCTCAACACTAGTCCCAATTCTATTTGTAACAGTTCTAATGATAATAAACATTGGTTTAACCAATAAATCAAAATTTACCAATAAAACTGTGGTAATCAACGCGTGTAGGTTTTTTAAATACATGATAGAAAAAGATTAGTTATATAAAGATAAAAATACGAAAAAGATATAGAAGACATTAGATAAAGTATGAAAAGTTTGGAAAAGAGAAAAGATGTGGTCACACGTGGTCATGAATCTGGCTGGTGGGAGAATTGTAATTTTAGACAAAAGTGACAATGAGAAAGAGATGGGAAGACTTTGGAGTAACAGAAACACGTAATCAGTTTTATAGAAGGACCCTATATATACTGTACATATACACTGCCCAGCCAAAAAAAAATTTGCCACCTGGAATTAACTAAGCAACTAACTAAACTAAAGGTCGTACACACGTACGGATTGTCGGCCGAACGATCGGCCGTCTTTTGTCCAGTGCTGTCGTGTTGGTTGAAAAGTGCTCAAGACTGCACACGAATTTTCTCGGCCAACAGCAACCAACTTCAGAAGTGATGTCATGTGATGGTTAACTTTCCGTGTGTTTTTTCTTCTCTGAGCATGCCCAGTCTTGCTCATCTGGCTTTTGTCGGCCGAAATCTGTACTGACTGACGAACAATTGGCCGTTCTGGTGATGGCCAACAAAAATTTTATAGCATGCAGACCAGATTTTGTTCGGCCAAAAAGTCGCAGTCGGTTGTCGGAAGCATCATACTAACAAGCCGACAATCGGCCGATCGGACGCTGGCCGAACATTTACGGTCGACAATCAGTACGCGTGTACGGGGCTTTAGCATGCAGTAAGTATACTATTGGATAGTTATTGCATGTACCCAAAGAATGAGGTCAGCTGACTACCTGAATATAATATACTGAATGACCAGGTTATTCCAGCAATGGATTTTTTCTTCCCTGATGGAACGGGGATATTCCAAGATGACAATGCCAGGATTCACCGGACTCAAATTGTGAAAGAGTGGTTCAGGGAGCATGAGACATCATTGTCACTCATGGATTGGCCACCACAGAGTCCAGAACTTAACCCCATTGAGAATCTTTGGGATGTGCTGGGGAAGACTTTGCGCAATGGTCCAAATCTCCCATCATTTGGTAAAAAATGAATGCAACACTGGACGAAAAAAAAACTTGTGACATTGCAGAAGCTTATCGAAACAATGCCACAGTGAATGCGTGCCGTAATCAAAGCTAAAGGCAGTCGAACTAAAAATTAAAGTGTGAATTTTTTTTTTTTTTTTTTTTTGGTGGCGACCTTTTTTTTTGACCGGGCAGTGTATAATATGGTTAAAATAATTTGTTAAAAAAGGCGAAAGGGAAAGTATTTTTAATAAGAAAGGGTCTGCTTATTTGGCTCCCTCAGCTCATCAGATCCTAGTAATTTATTATTTATCAAAAATAAAGATGACATCCCCCTGGAACACCAATTGTTAGCAGGATTGCTAGACTTGGGGAATTCATAGATTTCCTTCTACAATCCTTGGTCACATCTATCCAAGTGTATATCAGAGACGTGAAACATATATTACAACTTTTCCAAGCAGTTCATTCTAAAAAACAGAATTTATATTTTTTACAGCAGATGTATCTTCCTCTATATACAACTATTCAACATAAGGGTAGTAAAGCAGTTAAATTAGCCCTGGAAAGGAATAGCGGCATACATCAAGCAGAAAATTATATTGTGGCTTGTGTAAAATCTGTTTAGAACATAACATTTCTTTTCATTTGGAGGGTAATTTTGCTTAGAGAATGCTGGGACGCTTATGGAAGCTAAATTTTCACCAAGCCTTGCCAATATACACAAAATTTTCAGAAGTATTAGGAAGCCTGCCTTTAAATGCACTTGAACTTTAAAGCGGAGTTCCACCCTAAAATGAAAGTTCCGTCCATCTTCTTGCTCCGGGTCACCTGAAAAACAAATGGACAATTGCAATTTTTATTTTTTTTTACTTACCTTGTTTAGAAGATAATATACTTACCTTACTTCCTCTTTCTCCCCTCGGCGGCCACGGCGATTCGCCACTTCCTGGTTTGCAATGATTCCTGGGAGCTGAACGTCATCGCTCCCAGGAATTAATGCGCCTGCACCGGCCCCAATGTCAGTTCCGGTGCAGGCGCTGTCATACCTTGCTAAACAGATTCTGGGCATGCCCAGAAACTGTGCAGGGATGACGCTGCAGCCCCGGAAGTGACGGTGGGGCCGATGCAGTGCATCGTGGGACCGAAGAGGACGGAAGAGGATGCAGAAGAGGATCGCGCTGGCTTCAAGCTGCCCACACCTGAGAAGGCAGCGCTGGAGAAGACATTTTCAAGGTAAGTATTTCTTCTTGCAGGTAAGTGCAACCCAGGACAGTTCAGAGGATATCCATTGTGGAATGCACTAGCCTTGACTGTCCCGGGGGTATTTTTATGTATTTTTTTTGGTTTTAGGTGGAACTCCGCTTTAATGCCATCCCAGTCTTAGTCCATAGAGTTCAATATTGAGTTGGCCCACCTTTTGCAGCTACTATAATAACTTCAACTCTTCTGGGAAGGCTATCCACAAGGTTTAGGAGTGTGTCTATGGGAATGTTTGACCAGACTTCCAGAAACGCATTTGTGAGGTCTGACACTGATGTTAGAGAGAAGGCCTGGCTCGTCGCGCTCTAATTCATCCCAAAGGTGTTCTGTTGGGTTGAGGTCAGGATTCTGTGCAGGCCAGTCAAGTTCCTCCACCCCAAACTCGCTCATCCATGTCTTTACTCCAAGTGGCTATCCAATATCCTGAGGAGTCTGTTTGTATGTATCAAAAGAAAATGTACATTAGAAGAAGATTATCAAACAAACTAACATACTGAAAAATAGAGGCAGCCTCTCTTAACCCTTCTAACATGGAGGAACCCTTGATGACATTTTCAGGTATCGGGAAACTCCTGCTAATAGTCATAATATCTACATTTCATGGTACGATAGTGTCGTGGTCAGTGGGAAGAATGCTCCTTACATTGGTAGTCAATGGGAAGAATATTCCTTCCCTTGGTGATTAATGAAAAGAATGTTTCTTTTTTTTTTTTTTTTTTTTTATTCCATAAGGTTTATTGAGTAAAAGAAAAGACAAAGGAGTACAGATACATCGTAGTCATAAATACGTACGTTCCAAGTTAAGAATTAAAAAAATACAAACGTAGTAATAACAAAAATTTGTAGAGAAAATCTTTTTGCGGCTATGTAGTTTTGAACAGGTAGAGTGCCAAAAACGTATCCAAAAAGCTGCAACTCAAAACTCAAGGAGATGAACGTGTATAAAGGAAGAACTCAGAAAGTTGAGGTGGGACATCAAAATAGGTGGGTATGGACACGAAAGCACTTTTGATTTTATCCCATAAAAAGGGGGGGACTGGAGGAGGTGCAATATTTCTAGAGATGTGTTGTTGAGTAAGAATGCTTCATACATTGATGGTCATTGGGAGGAATGACCGATACATTGGTGGTCACTGAGAAGAATACTCCTTTGCCTGGTGGCCAGTGAGAAGAAAGCTCCTTACATTGGTGGTCAGTGGGAAGAAAGCTCCTTACATTGGTGGTCAGTGGGAAGAAAGCTCCTTACATTGGTGGTCAGTGGGAAGAAAGCTCCTTACATTGGTGGTCAGTGCGAAGAAAGCTCCTTACATTGGTGGTCAGTGCGAAGAAAGCTCCTTAAATTGGTCGTCATTGGGAAGAATGCTCATTAGTTTGGTGGTCAATGAGAAGAATGCTCCTTACATTGGTGGTCACTGAGAAGAATACCACTTTCCTTGGTTGTCAATAAGAGGATTGCTCCTTACATTGGTGGCCATTGTGAAGAATGCTCCTTAGTTTGGTGGTCACTAAGAAGAATGCTCCTTACATTGGTGGTCAATCAGAGTGCTCCCCTTACAGATAGCTAACGAGATCATTGGTGACAGTTGTTATTTGGGTGCCAGAGATTGCTAATTGTTTAAGGAACCCGTGGCAACTTCTAGAGGAGCCCTAGGGTTCCATGGAACCCTGGTTGAGAAAGGCTTGAATAAAAGACATAACACAGGAATTTTAAAGAGTGAAATTCATAAAATAGGATAAAAGACATAATAAAAATGAAACTGTGGAAAGATGTGAAGACTTTAGTTTCATTACAGATTTTATTGCTCAATATAAGCAGTTTGAGAAAATCATTAGGAAGCATTGGCTCATTTTACTGGTGTAAAAATATTAGGGCCTTTTGGTTCCAAATAAACCGAACATTGTTTATAGTAAATCAAAAAACGTATAAAGTAAGGCGCTGTTATATAACAAAAAACAATCTGAATAAAAAATACATAATGTGAATTGTAGTCTAATGAAAACTGGAAAAAAAATGTGTGTATATAAAACACCACAAAACTTCAGTGTTATAACTACAGGTATTAAAAAATGTATATTTCAAGAAATCATCAGGATTTCCTGATGATGCCTCTATAGGTGAAATGCATTGAGATCTGGTTGCTGCTTGAAGGACGTGGACAGGGCCGATGATAGGGGGGACCACCAGTCCTCTTGCAGGGGGCCTGGGCACACAGGGGGGCCCCAACAGTACGGTGCGGCTGGGCAGAGGGGCAGTTACAGAAGGAAGCCCTGTGCGGCTCTCTGCAGCAGATGAAAGCCAGTTTCTCCCCCCCCCCCCGCCAGCTTTTAGACACAGGACATTGACACAGGACATTGTTCCTGTAATTGCTTTTCCGACACCGATCCCCCCCCCCCCTGTCCTTTCTACTTCTGATCCCCCCCTTCTTGAGTGCCCTCTTTCTCTGTGCACCCCCCCCCCCCCCACAGTGCTGCAGGCTTCCCTGTCCTGAAAAAAAAATAACAATGTATAAAAAAAAAAAAATAATAATAATTAAACATTGTAATAAATAATTTAAAAAAATTGTAAAATAAAATAATTGTAAATATTTTTAACATTTAAAAAAAAATTATAACTTTTTTTTTAAATGTAAAAAACAATCAAAAAGGGCTAATTCACACAGGCTCTCTGTTATGTTTGTGTTTGCTAATAATGATTTTTAGTGAAAATATTGTCTTGGTAAATTGGGGGGGGGGGGGACCCTGCTAGGTAGGCTGTCCGGGCCCTGTGATTTCTAACAGCAGCCCTGGCCATGGATAACCATTGACGTCACTTCCTGCACATCTTTTCTTTCCTATTTTCTATGTTCCAGTCTGGCTAGTCCCGTCCTTTTCTATATAATTTGCTCTTTGATGGTTGGGTCACTATACAAGCTTATATCAGTACTTATATGTATTTATAGATACAACGCGGTTTCTGCTCCTGAGGAAGAGGTTATTTACCATGAAACGCGTAGAGTTTTTCAAAATGCAGCTATGTTTTTATATCATATTTACAGTTTAATTCTTGTCATCTTTACTGTATTACATATAATATCGAAATTTATGGTTTACCTATTGATATATTTGGTACTGGAGTGTGCTGCGGAGGTACTTTATGTTTTATTTATATGAAGTGTCCCTTATCCATGTACATATATAAATTATAATATTTGTATCTACACATGTATGTTGTTGTTATTACTTATGTAATTATGTAATAAACATGTTGTATTTTGATTCATTTATTGTCAATTGCCTCATGCAAAGTCCCAAATATCCCCTTTATGTACACTTAGGAACCCAATGATCTATATTCTTATATATACATGTATGTAGCTGCCATTACCAATGCAACTACATAATAAACATGGTATAATATATTTTTATATATCGTTCCATTGTATTTACTCCTCTGTTACCTGTCCCATGTCAAGTTTATACGTTCCCCCTCATTGACTTCCTGCACATCGGTGGAACGTACGCGGGCCGTTAGACCATAGCCAGCGGGGAGATAGAGCCGGTTTACCTTCTGGGTTTGATGGCCGAGGGGTACAGTGCAGGCCGGCCTGAGCACTTTTAAATGTTAGCATACTACTGCAGAGTTGCTTTTTAATTTTTAAATAAACGGTGTTGCACGATCACCTTGTTTTTTGACTTTTTGCTATGTACCATCTGCTGTCTGAGGGGAGGACATTTGCTAAGGTGGAGAGCGGTTACTGTGGAAGATTTTTTGGAGTCTCTGGTGCTTGTATACATTTAAGACAATAGGGGTCCCTGGGACCTAGGGACTCTTGCGAGCACAATTTTTTATTTTTTTGCACATGGTGGAGTACTGAATTAATGAGAAGAGGAGCACAACAACACACAACACTGGTTGTGGTTATAGTGACTGTCACGCTTCATAGCTAATTTGCCACTTATAGGCAGTGGACTTATTATAATATTATCTCTTGACATATACATTTTTTAATACCTGTAGTTATAACCAGGGCTTTTTTTCCTCAGAGAATGGGTGCAGGAACTCCTCCCTTTCGAGTCACCCCTTGACTCCGCCCCTACCCACCTCCGAGCACCATTCATTTGTTCCACCCCTTACCCACCTCCTAGTACCACCCCTTTTAGAGAATACAGAACCAAGTATCATTTTGTGGTGGCAAGTATTTTGTATGGCATTTGTTACAATAGACCCTCCAGCAGTCAGCAACAGTAGATCCCTCCCAGCAACGATTGACCACCCCCCCAGTAACATAAGACCCCCTCAGCCACAATAGATTCCCCATGAGCAACAGAAAACCTCCCTAGCAACAATAGACCCTCTTCCTCCACAAAAATAGGTCCCCTGCAGCAACAATGGTTTCCCCGACCCTCAAGCACATCCCAGCACTCCTTGCCATTACATACAGTACATGTAGTTCTGGAGGTGCCGGAACTGCGTTTCCCCACGTTCCTGCTGAAAAAAAGCCCTGGTTATAACATTGAAGTTTTGTGGTGTTTTATACTGTATACACAAATTATTTTTCCAGTTTTCACTAGACTACAATTCACGTTATGTATTTTTCATTCAGATTGTTTTTTGTTACATAACAGTGCCTTACTTTATTTGTTTTTTGATTGTTTATTGTGTGCACTACACATAGAGAGGCAGCAGCTATTTTGATAGATTTCTATACACATTTATCGGGTGGGCGTCTTCAATTTGTATAAACTATTGTTTACAGTAAAGCACCAAGGTTGAGAAATATATTAGCTGATACTGTAACAAACCCAATAAATAACGAGAAAGATATACTTTCCTTGATAGACAAGGCTTAATTTAAGTGTCTGAAAATGAAAAACAAACACAGAGCTCTGAGGAAGAGGCTAAGCCTCAAAACGCGTAAGCTTTTCCAGCTTCAGGGGACGATACAGCCTTTGATCTTGATGCTGATGACAACGTAATTAGTAGATATGCTTTCACTTTTAATACTTGTTTGTGAGTATTTTTATACCTTTTATTTGAATAAACCTTTTTTAGAGGATAATGCACTAGGCCGGGGCACCCTTGTGTTTGTTTTTCGTTTTCAGTGGTCTTAGACTACCCAGGTCTTATAAGGGGCTGCAAGGCCGAAGTTATCCAGTGATGCCGAGTCGAAAGTTCCCAGCAGCTGCATGATTGTGGCTGAGGTGGATAGAGGATCACACTACTCTGAGCGCAGGAGATAGGTGCTTTTCACCAAATTTTCGGTTAATTTAAGTGTCATAGGGGTGCAGAGTGCACTCTTAAAGAAGTGAATAAGGGGAAAAGTGAGTCATTCATATCAACTATAACAAGAAGAGAATAAAAAATGAAACACTATATTTCCTGTAATACAAAAGGTGTAAAGTATGTAGTATAGTTCCAAGCCAGTTTCCAATAGAGTCATGTACCTGGTAGAGGCTGAGCAGATGAGAGGGCTCTCCCTTATACATTCTGTCCTTTTTTTACCCCAACAATAAGGTGTTACAGGACATGGAATGGCAGAGGTGCTAGTGGTAGGTCCTGGCCATTGGAAGATGTGGAGTAGGAACTTGTGTCAGATGTTGTCACAGGAACTTGCAGATACAGAGGAGAGAACTGCGGTTAGGTGAGCAAAAGCTGACAGCAACTGGGCAGCGGAGATGTAGCTTCAGGAGACAAGAGGATAAACAGTAGCCAAGCTGGTATCAGTATTACATGGGCAGTTAACAGTTCACAAAAGATACGCAAGATGTGTAGTCAGATAACAAGCCAGATGTCAGGTAACAGAGGGATCAAGATCAGATGACCAGGTGAACTACAGAAGGAACAGCAAGCAGGGTCTGGTCATGGATCACAGGAGCTGACAACCACTCAGCAATGATCTTGAGCTTGGCAAATGTCTATTCCAATATGCACAATGCGCAGATGCATGCATGACCCTGATCCTGTGCACAGGTCTGCAGTCTGTTCCGTGGGCATGTGCAGATCTTCAAGCATGAATATGTGCTTGGCTTTCCTGATAGGTGCATAAAAATTTTAGATGTATAGGTTTTTTTTATAATGGTGTGGATTTTATTAATTATTGTATTTCTATTGTATTTTCATAGAGGTTTTAATGATGTGTTATCGTTATATATTTACTATATAACTGCATTTATTACAAAATGGCTGAATTATTATAGTGAACTCCAGAGCAACATACTAAAAGAAGGGCTGGCAACTTTTAGACTTGCATTTGTAATCAAATGAAGGAAAACCTCAAACAAGTTCTGGCAAGGCAGCTGCCATATAACAAGGCTTACCTCAATTGGCACCCAACAGTAGATTCAACTACAGAAATAAAAAAAGAGAGCAGAACCAAAACCAGATGAAAGAATTCAAGATAATTGTAAATGTTGGTCAGTAAGTCATAGACAGCCACCATGTTTCAGGGGCAGCACCAACCCCCCCCCCCCCCCCCCAATCAGGGCTGAACACAGAATAAAACTTGGATGTACTAAAAAAAAAAAAAAAAACAGTGACCTCACAAATCTATATTATAACCAGTATTAAACTTGCCACATGGTGTAACAACTTGACATCAGTTGCTAAGCATCAGGGTTTTAGATACTGTATGGCAACCATTGAGTTATTAAGTGATTTTAAGCTTAGGATTAATGGTAATCAGCAGTAGTATGCTTAGCAGTGCTCTATCCCTTGACAAAGTCTGTATCAAATGTGGGAACAACAACACATATAATGAAGGACAGTCACTGAAATATCTAGTGAATATTTAAAATGAACAGACACACCGAAAACAATTTTAATACAAGGCATAAAACAAAACTTTTAGAGCCGGTTCACACTGAGGCGACACGACTCCTTACTACTTCGGGGGCGACTTGTGCATTACCATGCACCACGACTTCGGAGCGACTTGCAGGGACTTCACATAATGGAAGTCAATGCAAGTCGCTCCGAGGTCGCCCCAAAGTAGTACAGGACCCTTTTTCTAAGTCGGAGCTCCTATGAGAATGGGTCCTGTAGCGGTCAATGGACCGCGAGGGAGCGCGACTTCTCAGGCTGACAAGTCGACTGACAAGTCGCGTTAGTGTGAACCGGCTCTTACTGGACATCAAAATACATAAAGCTTCTTGCACATGAAAGTTACCATAAACATTTTGGATAAATCCCAGATACTCCCTATAGACAGCTTTCCATCTCCCTCTTCCCATATAGCTATTCCTCTGCAGATAGTAAATGGTATTAACCTCCCTAGCATTATTCCCAAGTGTGGCTCAGGGTTAATTTTCAGTACCAAAAGTGGTAACCCTGAGCCACACTTGGGATTACCCCGCAATGTTACTCACCTTCCCTGCGCTCCCCTGCCGTCCTCCCCGCCATCCTCCCCGGCATCCTCGCACCTTCTCCCCACTCTGTGTACGGCCGATTGCCGGCACTTGCCTTCCGGCTCCCTCCTTCGAGCGTTGGCACATAGCTTGTGGAATTTGGGAAGTATATCAAATTTTTCTTCAGAATTTCCAACAGATCGATGTGCCAGAAAGAGACATCAGAATTGTCGCTGTCGTCACTTTCCGTACCTGATGACAAATTTTCCCACGAATCGCTATCGCTCAGTTCTTCAAGTAACTCAGTTTCACTGTCGCTGTTTCCCAGCTCGTCTAAAAGAGCTTTTGCGCAAAAAGAACGCTTTTTGGATGCCATGGTCGTTCTCAATTTTCCAGGCATAAAGAACTGGGAAAGCACAGGCAGGGCACTGGAAAAGTCACCATCCTGTGCAATCCTGTGGTGAAATGGCATAATATAGTGTAATCCGTTAGGATCACAGCTTTGTATCATGTCATTTAGTGTACTTACATTTTTTAAATTGCCGCCGGTTCCACCCCCTGCGTCGCAACGCTTGCAGGGAAGGGAAGCGGAAGACAGGTGCTGGCAACGGCCGAGCACACAGCAGGAGGAGAGCGGGAGGATGGCAGGGAAGGACAGCAGGGGAATCGCAGGGGACGGTGAGTTTTCAAATGTAAAAAAAAAGATTTCCATGCAAAAGAATGTACCGCTTTTAGCACAGAAATCTGTACATAATCAGACCGCCAGGGAGGTTAAATACCTTGGGGTTCAAATTACCTAATTTCCCTCAGACTACGTTTCGAATAATATACAACCTCTGTTTTCCATGATCAGGACAAAAATTAGCGCCTGGGCCCGGCTGCCAATTGCAGTGATGGGTTGCATAAATGTAATCAAGATGGTGCACCTTCCCAAAATATTCTACGTTTTGTGGCATTCATCCGTATACTTACCCCTTAAAACATTTTAAGGCAATTAAGGCGGCATTGCTCAGACCATTTGTATGGGGAAATAGTAGGCATAAGCTCCCTTGGCAGAAATTAAAGAACCCCACAGACCTGGGAGGTGTTGCCCTTCCTGACGTTAGTTTGTACTATTTAGCTGCTCAGCTGTCTCAGCTATTTCACATAGACCCAGGTTTCTGAGCATGCGCAGTACGAAGGGAAACATGGAGGCAGCGCGCTCCTACGTGTTGTGCCTCTCACCTCCAGCTTCCTACCTCAGTTCCTGAGCACTGCATATGCTGCTATTGCAGGCAGTACACGAACACCGCCTCCAGACTGAGGCTGCTCTGGTTAGCTGTGTTTGAATCCCGGATCTTTGTACCTGTTGCTGACATCTTTTTGCGTTTTGATATTTATGTTTATATGTAAAGTTATCCTTCTCCCAAAAAAAAAATCCATACACATCCACTACTTAATAGTCATGCAATCTATTTTTTATTAAATTGTTTTTACTCTGTTTTTCTGCCCCCTTGTAACCTACTCTGTGTCACGGGGCTTACCTTTGTTGGAGTCTGTAACGCAGAGATGTACACTCACCCTTGCAGATATCCACAGTCCAGGGTGACCGGGTAAGAAAGCCACCTGGTGCTGTGAATCTGTGCACGGGGGCTTGGCAGGGAAGGTGCTCCAATAAACAGGACCGGCAGGAATACAATGGGAAGGGAAGCCCAGGAATAACTGTAGTCACTGGATGACACAAGTCCGGATAGGGAACAACAAGGAGCCAAGGTAAGGATGGAAGCCAGGGTCAGTCTGGAACACACACTTAAGGCCCGTACACACGTACCGATCGTCGGCATACAAACGTCGGTGGACGAAAGATCTGCCGATTGTACGCGTGTTAGTATGGTGCCTCCGACAGATGTCTGCGCACAATCCGCGGACAAAAGTCTTTCTTGCAAACATGAAAATTTTTGTCTGCGGACACCAGAACGGACGATTGTTCGCCTGTCAGTACAGAATTCGGCCGACAGACCGCAGATTTGCAAGACTGGGCATGCTCAGAAAATTAAAAACACAGGGAAAGTTAACCATTACATGACATCACTTCTGCAGTCAGCTGAAGTCTGCAGACAAAATTCTTGTGCTGTCCTTGTGCTGTCTTTGCACTTTTCAACAGACACCGACATCCCGGGGAGAAAAGAGGAACATTTGTATGCCGACCATCGGTACGTGTGTACAGGGCTTTAGGAAACAGGAACAAAGTCTGTCAAACAGGAACTATCTGGAACAAAGCTCAGCAACAAGGATCAGCAACACAGGAACAAGGAAGGATCAGCAATGAACTGACAATGCTCTAAGTGAGAGACAGTGTTTTATAGCTTGCTTAATTGAGCAATTAGCTTCAGGTGGACAATGATAGACAAGAGCACACTCAGGTGAAGTCCAGCCCCCTAGTGCTGCAGGCAATACCAGATTAAAGTGGTAGTATCCCGCTTTTTGACACTTTTACCTACAGGTAAGCCTCTAATAAGGCTTACCTGTAGGTACAAATAATATCTCCTAAACCGGCACGGTTTAGGAGATATTTACAGTGCATGCAGCCGCTCGCGCGAGCGGCGCATGCGCTCTGAAGGTCCGGGGGACCTTCAATTAAGTTGCCGGGAGCTTGCCGGAAAAATCACTCCCGCGCGCATGCATAGCTTTCTGGGAGTTAAGACACTGAGAGTCCATGGCAGTTATAAATGACTCCAAATTGTCCAAGATAGGACTTTTCTCCTGCAGCTTCTGATATGCCCATGTCTTCATCCCTCCGGAAAGCAGATTAATAGCAGAATGAATCTTGATAAAGTCACTGTAATAGGTCCTGGGCTTAAGGACAAACAGGAGCTCACAATCCATCCGGAAATTTGTAAATGAGGAACGGGAACCATCAAATCTGTCAGGTAACAGGACATAGGGTTCTGGATGTGCAGGTTCCAGGGCTGGGCGTACTGTGCCTTTAAGTATCAGCACTTCTTGCTGCAACTCAGACACAGTCTGGGCCAAAATGGACACCTGCTGGGTGAGCTGCTTGCACATCTCTGTGGACTCCATATGGTCAGTTCATTATGTCACGGGGCTTACCTTTGTTGGAGTCTGTAACGCAGAGATGTACACTCACCCTTGCAGATATCCACAGTCCAGGGTGACCAGGTAAGAAAGCCACCTGGTGCTGTGAATCTGTGCACGGGGGCTTGGCAGGGAAGGTGCTCCAATATACAGGACCGGCAGGAATACAATGGGAAGGGAAGTCCAGGAATAACTGTAGTCACTGGATGACACAAGTCCGGATAGGGAACAACAAGGAGCCAAGGTAAGGATGGAAGCCGGGGTCAGTCTGGAACACACACTTAGGAAACAGGAACAAAGTCTGTCAAACAGGAACTATCTGGAACATAGCTCAGCAACAAGGATCAGCAACACAGGAACAAGGAAGGATCAGCAATGAACTGACAATGCTCTAAGCGAGAGGCAGTGTTTTATAGCTTGCTTAATTGAGCAATTAGCTTCAGGTGGACAATGATAGACAAGAGCACACTCAGGTGAAGTCCAGCCCCCTAGTGCTGCAGGCAATACCAGATTAACAAGAGTGGATCCATAAGAACTGAAGTGTGGCTCAGAGGTAGGATAACAGGACAGAATGTTAAAGTACCCAGGTTCAAATCCCATGTCAGGCACTTAACGGCGACCATGCCTGGCTGTCTGTAAGCAATGGCGAGAACCGTGACAGTACCCCCCCCCTTTAAAGACACCCTCCGGACAGGAACAAGTTCTTTGCAGAGGTCTTTTACAGGATAGGCATTCGCAGCTTTTAATACTTCCTCAAACAACTTCAGGTCCTCCTTACATACCACAGTGCCATTAGAAGCATATGTGCAGTCAGGTGGAAGAACTTCATTGTCAGGGCAGGAAGTAATGAAGGTGCTTGCTAGAACAGGAGTTTCTTTAGAAAGAGGTGCAGACGTTACTGGAGCTGGAGGAGGAACTTCCACAGGGGTATTGGTTTCAACGATTGCCATAGTCTGGGTGCCCTTTTCAGACACAGAACGGGGACAGGGCTGGCAGCAACCTTTGCAGTTTTCAGGCTGTGTTTCTGGGAAGACAGGACAGATCTGCATGGTATCCACTGGGAGAGCCTTAGGCCTGGATGGACGAGTTGGGCAAAATTTGATAAAATGTCCCCTCTCTCCACAATAGAAACAAAGGCCACAGTTTCTCCTACGGTCTCTTTCTTTGGAAGACAGCCTGGTGCGCACGGCGCCAATCTCCATGGGCTCCTCTTTAACCTCTGGAGGATCAAGGCATACTGGATTAGTGTCAGGGTGACAAGGCCGGCTTGTACTGTGACCAGGCAGAGTCATATTGGTATGGGTTTGCTTTTTCTCTAGGTACTCGAGGTCTGCGGGAACCGGGAGCAGGCTTGGAAGTAGCTTTCTGGGAGTTAAGACACAGAGTCCATGGCAGTTATAAATGACTCCAAATTGTCCAAGATAGGACTTCTCTCCTGCAGCTTCTGGTATGCCCATGTTTTCATCTCTCCGGAAAGCAGATTAATAGCAGAATGAATCTTGATAAAGTCACTGTAATAGGTCCTGGGCTTAAGGACAAACAGGAGCTCACAATCCATCCGGAAATTTGTAAATGAGGAACGGGAACCATCAAATCTGTCAGGTAACAGGACATAGGGTTCTGGATGTGCAGGTTCCATGGCTGGGCGTACTGTGCCTTTAAGTATCAGCACTTCTTGCTGCAACTCTGATACAGTCTGGGCCAAAATGGACACCTGCTGGGTGAGCTGCTTGCACATCTCTGTGGACTCCATATGGTCAGTTCATTATGTCATGAGGCTTACCTTTGTTGGAGTCTGTAACGCAGAGATGTACACTCACCCTTGCAGATATCCACAGTCCAGGGTGACCAGGTAAGAAAGCCACCTGGTGCTGTGAATCTGTGCACGGGGGCTTGGCAGGGAAGGTGCTCCAATAAACAGGACCGGCAGGAATACAATGGGAAGGGAAGTCCAGGAATAACTGTAGTCACTGGATGACACAAGTCCGGATAGGGAACAACAAGGAGCCAAGGTAAGGATGGAAGCCGGGGTCAGTCTGGAACACACACTTAGGAAACAGGAACAAAGTCTGTCAAACAGGAACTATCTGGAACATAGCTCAGCAACAAGGATCAGCAACACAGGAACAAGGAAGGATCAGCAATGAACTGACAATGCTCTAAGCGAGAGGCAGTGTTTTATAGCTTGCTTAATTGAGCAATTAGCTTCAGGTGGACAATGATAGACAAGCGCACACTCAGGTGAAGTCCAGCCCCCTAGTGCTGCAGGCAATACCAGATTAACAAGACTGGATTCATAAGAACTGAAGTGTGGCTCAGAGGTAGGATAACAGGACAGAATGTTAAAGTACCCAGGTTCAAATCCCATGTCAGGCACTTAATGGCGACCACGCCTGGCTGTCTGTAAGCCATGGCGAGAACCGTGACACTCTGTGTGCTCCTTTTCCCCCCTCACTTCTATTTCTTTGGAACAAGCAGTGCATGCTAGTTGTGATTATGTGCACTTCTCTATGCACACAACATATCTATTGTTCCTAGTCTATAGTTCATATCGGGAGCAAGCAAGCAATGAAAGTTGAGTTCCTACTTACAGTGGGACAATGGTACGGCAGCCGCACTCTAACAAGAATAGAATTTTTTTTTTATAATCCATTGTTTAGTGTCACTTGAATCTCCAGGGAACGCCAATTCTGGAGCCTGTGGATGTGCATGTTGAGTATTTTTAAAGAGAATCTGCCACTTGATAGAGCACCCCCACTGATTTTTACCTTCCTTGCACTCCACTGATGTTTACTTCTCTTGAAAGGGGCCTTGGAAATACCAGGTACATCTAGATATGTGTAGTGCTCAGGTCTGAGCAGTATCAGTACAAATCAAGAGAACCTGTCACTTTGTCCTGGAAAAACAGATGCCACATACTGCCAGTTCCATGGTGTCCATCAGAGATAAAATTCAGACGGGACAAAATCAAATTTAAGCCTCGTACACACGCAACGAATTTCCGCCGACCAGAGTGGTGTCCGTTGGTTGGAATGTGCTCTAGACTTCACACGAATTTTCCCGCACGACAGAATTCTACTTCAGAAGTGATGTCATGTGTTCGATTGCTTTCTTTGTGTTCTTTCATCTCTGAGCATGCCCAGTCTTGCTCATAAGATTTTTCCCCATCGAAATCTGTACTAATGAGACGAAAATTGGCCGTGTTTTGACGGTGGACAAAAATTATATAGCCTGCACACCAGGATTTTTTCGGCCGAAAAGTCGGAGTCGGTTGTCGGAAGCACCATACTAACAAGCCGAAAATCGGCAGATCGGTCGTCGGACGAAATTTCCCGGCCGAATTTCTACTCGTGTGTACGGGGCTTAAGAGAAACTGCAACTCCACCTAGAAGTAAAGACTTGATGAATCAGGCTTCAATGGAAAGCCCAGTCAGCTCAAGGTGGACTGAGCAGACTTTCTGTAATAGCAGCTCACTTATTCGTTTGGTTACATAGTTAGGTTAAAGTCCATCTACAATAGTATAATGATCAATAGAAAAAACAAACAAACAGAAAACCTCCATATGCACAATCCTATACCCACAGTTGATCCAGAGGAAGGCACAAAAAAACCTCAATAAAGCAAGATTCACTTCACTCCAACAGGGAAAAAAAAAGAATTCCTTCTTGATCCCCCAAGAGGCAATCATATATTCCCTGGATCAACTAGCCCCTGGTATTAATATCTATAAATGTTAGTATCCAGTAAATTTTTGTTTATTGAGGTATGCATTCAGACCTTTTTTGAAACAATGGTTAAGCTGGTTAGCTCTTGAGGGAGTCTATTACACCACATTTTTCCAGCTCTTACTGTGAAGAAACCTTTCTGTATGTGGAGGTTAACTCTCTTTTTTTTTACCAGAAGTAAAGAGTGTCCCCTTTTCCTCTGTAATGACCTGACATTGAATAACTCAACACCAAGTCCACATATGGACCACTTTAAATTTATACATGATGATCTCATATCCCCCCCTTATTTATTTACACATGGGGGTTTACTTACTAAAGCTAGAGAGTGCATAGATAGTCCCATGTCTGCAAAAAAAAAAAACAATGAGCTTCTAACCTTCAATTAGGCTTTGGCAATAAAACCTGGAAGCTGATTGGTTTCTTTGCAGAGTTGTAATTAACCACTTCTGAACCAGAAGGATTTGCTCCCTTAATGACCAGGTCATTTTTTGCGATTCAGCACTGCGTTATTTTAACGGACAATTGAGCGAGCGTGTGACGCTGTACCCAAATAAAATTGATGTCCTTTTTTTCCCCACAAATAGAACTTTCTTTTGTAGGTATTTGATCACCTGTGCGATTTTCTTTTTTTTTTTTTTTGCACTATAAGCAAAAAAAGAGCGACAATTCTGGAAAAAAAAAAAAAAAAAAAAAAAAACAATATTGTTCACATTCTGCTGTATAACATCCCCCCCCCCCCCCCCAGAAAAATGTAAAAATCGAATTTTTTCATCCTTTAAGGCCAATTTGTATTCTGCTACACATTTTTCGTAAAAAAAAAAAAAAAAAAGCAGTAGGCGCATTTTGATTGGTTTGCGCAAAAGTTATCGTGTCTACAAACTATGCGAAAGATTTATGTCATTTTTATTTATTTCTTTTTTTTTTACTAGTAATGGCGGCGATCTGCAATTTTTAGTGGGACTACGACATTGCGGCAGACAGATCGGACCCCTAACTGACATTTTTGACACTTTTGGGGGGATCAGTGACATTACTACAGTAATCAGTGCTAAAAATATGCACTGTTACTGTAATAATGACACTGGCAGGGAAGGGGTTAACCCAGGGGTGAGCAAAGGGTTAAGTATGAGCCTAGGGGAGTGTTTTCTAACTGTATGGGGGAGCGACTTGTTAAATGAACATAGAAACCTGTGATCTTATCCTTTCAGAGAGAACACTGGTCGGCTGTGTTTACAACAGCTGACCGTTGTTCTCTCTCAGTGGGGAGTGATTGCGGGTGCCCGGGGGCAATCGCGGCAGCCAGAACCGTGGATCGGCATCCCCGCTGCCTAATGGGGGCGGGGGTGCGCCGAAGGAGCACTCCCGCGAACTGATGTACCCATACATAGGTTCGCGCAGCCGAGCCAGCCTGCCGCAGTATATCTGCGGTAGTCGATCTGCAAGTGGTTAATTTAGTTCCTCTAATTTTTCCTCATAGCTCAGCTCCTCCATGCCTCTTATTAGTTTGGTTGCCCTTCTCTGCACTTTCTCCAGTTCCCCGATACCCTTTTTATGAACTGGTGCCCAAAACTGAACTGCATATTCCAGATGAGGTCTTACTAATGAATTGTACAGGGGGCAAAATTATATCTCTAACTCTGGAGTCCATATTCAGTTCCCTGAAATCACTGAATTAAAGAGTCTTCCTTTAACCACTTAAGCCCCGGAAGATTTTACCCCCTTCCTGACCAGGGGGTATTTTGCGATTCGGCACTGCGTGACTTTAACGGACAATTGCGCGGTCGTGCGACGCTGTACCTAAACGAATTTGACGTCCTTTTTTTCCCACAAACAGAGCTTTCTTTTGGTGGTATTTGATCACCTGTGCGATTTTTTGATCACGCGCTATAAACAAAAAAAGAGCGTCAATTTTGCAAAAATAACAATATTTTTCACATTTTTTATATGAAATTCCCCCAAAAAAAAAGTAAAAATCAAAATTTTTTAAAATTTTCGGCCAATTTGTTTTATGCTACATATGTTTGGTAAAAAAAATCGCAAAAAGCGTATTTTGATTGGTTTGCGCAAAAGTTATCGCGTTTACTAACAAAGGGAAAGATTTTTGTCATTTTTGTTGTTTTTTTTTAACGCGTAATGGCGGCGATCTGCGATTTTTTTGCGGTACTGCGACATTGGGGCGGACAGATCGGACCCTTGACTGACATTTGTGACACTTTTGGGGTTACCAGTGACATTTCTACAGTAATCAGTGCTATACATATGCACTGTTACTGTAAAAATACACTGGTTGTGAAGGGGTTAACTTTATTTGGAAGGGAGGGGCTGTGTGTATCCCTAGGGGCGTGCTTTCTACTGTGATTGGCTGTGGCTTGAGCTGTAAGGACACTGATCAACGGATCTACATACTAGATCCGTTTTATCAGTGTCTTTACAGCGAGGAGAATGACAGGCAGCTTGTTTACACAAGCTGCCTGACATTCTCCCTCTCCCCCGCCGATCGCCGAGTGACCGGCGGACATCGGGTCCGCTGGTCACACACGCGGGGGGGTCCGTGACCACGCGGGAGCGGGAGCGCGCCTCCGGGGGCGCGCGCGCTCGCTCCCTAGACCCTCGCAAGCTAGTGACGTAGCCCTACGTCACTTTGCCTGTGAGGGGCTGACTGCCGACGTAGATCGGCGTTAGGCAGTCGGCAAGTGGTTAAACCAGAACTATTTGAGCCCTGACAACAAAAAGACCATCAAAGGTTCATACTATGCTCATTAAAGTTTTGTGAGGACTACTGAGATGCAGTAGAGGCAACAGAAACACCAGGCCAGAAAACAAACCGCATTAGCTGTTCTTTGAAGAAGGATTAATGTTGATCTGCCCTCATTGTAGAACACTGCGCTCCCTGTATGCTGCGTATTGGATGGCCATTTGTGTCACTCGCCTCTAAGTCCAAGTCACACACAATCATGTACCTTATTAGCAGTTTCTCTATTTTTCGGCAGAGAGACGGCTGTAAATCTTCCACTGGCCGCCCTCACCTGGCGGTTTTAGCACCGAGCTGTTCTCCCTGTCCGCTTTGTGACGGGAAGCGGTGTTGTGAGATATGTGGCAGCACGCCATGATTTACAATTCGCTTTCCACTTATCAGGATGGAGCAGGCCCATGTAAAGCATATCACGGCTCTTTCAGCCCGCCATACATCCAAATGGCTGATTAGCCATGTTAACAAACCCCCCCCCCCCCTCTATATTGAAGCAGCCTCAAATGAGGATGCTGCATCCTGATGCTGTTGGCTGCCATTACGATTTACGTTCTGGAAGATAAATCTGACATAGCTGGGTAATTGCAACAGACACCAGCACAGCATATCTGGGTTATTAACAAGGTTTTCCATCCTTAGGATGGGACTAGAATAGCTATCTCTGGTCCGCCACCACTGACCACCAGCTAGTCTACCAAGGTACAAAACACCAACTGGTTGTATTTACAGAGATGCCAAGTGATTTAAGCTGGTTGGCCGGTGTTTCTGAGCCAGGAGACTCTTCAATAGCACAACATTTTGGATGAACCCTCTGCACACTGCTATTTTCCCTTTCTAGCAAATTTTGCATGAAAACAGGGTTTTTTTTTTTGGTTCCCAGACATTGCAATATATGTTTAAGCTGGCCAACTGCATCAGAGTAATCCCTCTCTGGCCAGTCCCTACTCTGCTCTGCAACATGCAAATGCTGCAGTGTATATAGTGCCAATATGGAGCAAATAGATACAAGCTGTAGTAGAGCTACAATGTGCTTGTCTGGTCACTGACCTGGACTATGCAATAGAAATAGGATACACCTGTGCTCAAATCCTATACATATAATGTACATATAAATAAACCATCAGGTGTTAAAGGGGTGTGATTACATGCAAACAATATTTTCTACTTTCTGCTATAAACATATCCAATAAAAAAAAAAAAAAATGGCCAAAATGTATCCTGCTAGATGTCTTTGGTAAAAAAAAAATCCCAATAAGTATACTGTACAGGTGGTTTCTGGGTTACAAACATCCGACTTACAACTGGATGGAGACAACAGGAAGTGAGAGGAAATCTCACCCTAGGAAGGGAAATTCACTCCTGTAAGAGTTATCATGGGAAATATGTGTCTCCACTGAAGCTTTATCACCAACAACCCAAAATTTTCAAAATCCAATCGTCATAGGGACAGAAAGTGTCTGGAGCTACACTTAAAAAATGTAACTGTTCAGACTTACAAATGAATTCAACTTAAGACCAAACCTACAGACCCTATCTTGTTAGTAACCCAGGGACGACCTGTATATTGATTGGTGTTTGTGAAAGTTATAGCATCTACAAACTATGGTATATATACTGGAATTGTTATTTTTATTCTTTAAACCAGTAATGGCGGTGATCAGTGACCTATAGTGGGACTTTGATAGTATGGTGGACAATCTGACAGTAACTGACTCTGGGTGGAACTGACTAACTGCCACTGATATCTCCAGAGACACTAATACAGTGATTAATGCTAAAAATATACACAGTCACTATACTATTGACACTGGGTGGGAAGGGGTTAACATCTAAGACGATCAAGGGGTTAAATGCGTGCCTACAATGTTTAGTGTATTTACTGTGTGCTGTTTTACTAAGTAATGCGGTTTTGTTCCCTGACCTGCATGGGGGAAAAAATGTCACATCACTACTGTATGAAAAGAGTCCTGTGTTTTTTTTTTTGTTTTTTACCAGCACGGGGCTCTCTTCTGTCATTTGCTGAGCCAATCAGCAGGCCATAAATCTTTGGCTGGGACCTACTGATCGGCTAGTGCAAATACGTGATTGTGCCTGTACAAGCCGACCTGCTGCATTACATGTACTGCGGCTGGTCTGCAAGCGGTTCAAGCTGGCCAACTGAGTTAAAGTTATCCCTTTCTGGCCAGTCCTTACTCTACTTTGCAAAATGCAAATGCTCCAGTGGATATAGTGCCAATATGGGGCAAATAGACACAAGCTGTAGAAGAGCTACAGGTGCAGGTCTGGTCACTGATCAGGACTATGCAATGAAATAAGATATATCTGTGCTTGTATCCCAATAGCTTATATAATGTGCATATATGTAACCCATCAGATATAATATATTGGGAATGAAGGAAAAAATGGGGAGGGAAAGGGGCGAATGAAGGAGGGACGTCATCCATGGGCGTCGGCGTCTCTGCACATGATTTCCATCGGCGTTCATATCTGGGACGCCATCTCAGGCAGCTGCGGTCTGCCCGGTGGTGTTCCTCAATTTTGAACAGCTTGTGACGCTGGGAGCTGTCCCTGCCTTTGCCATTGTGTAGGTCCATCTTTCTGCATCTTCATTCTCTGTGCACACCACCCCTTTTATTATTATGGTCACACCTTTCAGTACTCCTGTATGAGATGCCTTCCCTTTCACAGTTTTGGTCACACTTTCCACTATTTCTATCTGGGATCTTTCCTTTCCAACAATATTTCGATGGTTAGTCAGCTTTTTCCTTCTTTGCACTTCCAGCACTGCTCTCTGGCACACCATGATATATACCTGTCTTGGTCGTGATGTTTCCATACTGCTCACACTTCCCCTATCTGGACTATTTGATGCACAGTTGTACAGATCTTGTTTCTCCCCTTTGTTCTCCTGGTCTCCGGCTTATTTATTCTATCTATATACCCTTATGGTCTTCATTTTATACTTATTATCTTGTTGATACATTCCAATAGAGCCTTACTTGACCAGCAAGTCTGAGACCCATTATGGAAATTTATGCTTTGTTTATTGCCTTGCGCTTCGGCCTTGTGCAGGGTTTTTGCCCCCCCCACCCCCCAGTTCTTATTCTGGACGTATATTTCTGGGTGACCAACAGCCTCATTGATAGTTATTATCTTACTGTAAGTCAACCTCCTTAGTTAATTTTTTAGTACACCCCTCCATTGGATGCAGTACTATTCATGTTATATATGTTTTTTTAGAAACTAAATTGTGCCTGCTACTGATGAAGTGAAATCCTTTTCACGAAACGCGTCGAGCCAAGGAGGCCATTTAAATTTATTACCAATTCCATCATGCATCCAATTATTATTTTTTACCTATATTCTACGTTTGTTGGTCTACTCTGCTATTGTCTTTATTATTTATTATGGTCTTATCATGTTATCAATTTGTATACTTTGTATGTCCCCTCTGATTGGTTTTGTACTTATTGTACTTATGTAAACTGCTATAGAACATCTTAATAAACACGTGATGTTAATCATATGCTTCTCTATGCTTACCAGCAGATGTATATGTACTACCATTATATCATTACGATTATACTGGCCACACCTCATATTAAGTCCCACTTTTTTTTTTGATCACTATGTGTTCCCATGCTCATGCAATCCATCAGGTGCTAAAAGGGTATGACTACATAGTACAAAAAATTCTGGATGAGCCCTCTGCACACATCATTTCCATACCTCCCAACTTTTTGAGATGGGAACGAGGGACACCTATTAGCAAAAGTATGTAGACATAGGACACATCCCCTGCCATGCCTCCTTAAGGGAGAATTATACAAAAAAAATGATTAGTTAATTGCCTAAGGACTGCCCCATGTACATATACTGTGGCAGGGTGTCCCTTAAGCGCGAAATCATGTACCTGTACATGATTTCTTTCTTTGGGTCTGGGCCGCGCACGCACCGCCAGCGACCCACTAACACTGTGATTGGACACAGCAGGAGCCAATCAGCACGTCTGACGTTCGCTGGCACCTGCCGATCATTACCAAGACAGGTAGAACTGCGATCTGACTGTTAACAAGGCAGATCATCGTCAGTGGGGAAGATGGAGATCTAGTGTTTCTGCTTAGCAGGAACATGGATCTCTGTCTTCCCCCAGTCAAAGTATCCCCCACACAGTTAGAAAGCACTCCCAGGGAACACATTTAACCCTTTGATCACCCCTGATGTTAACTCCTACCCTGCCAATGTCATTAGCACAGTGACAGTACATTTTTTTTAGCACTGATGACTGTATTGGTGTCACTGGTCCCCAAAAAGTGTCACAGTGTCAGATTTGTCCACTGCAATGTCGCAGTCCCGCTAAATATCGCTGATTGCCGCCATTACTAAAAAAAAATTAAAAAAATAAAAAGTCCACAAATGTATCCCATAGCTTATAGATACTATAACTTTTGCTCAAACCAATATACTCTTATTGGGATTTTTTTTACCAAAAGCATGTAGTAGAATACATATTGGGCTAAATTGATTAATAAATTTGATTTTTTACATTTTTTTGGATGTGTTTTATAGCAGAATGTAAAAAATTTATTTTTTTCGTCTGTTTTTTTGTTTAAAAAATAAAAAAAAGACTGTTGTCGTTCTGGAAAATGCATTCCCCGAAATCCTGCTACATCTGCTCTCCTGGCTTCCATTTTCCGCAGTTAAAGAAGACCTAAGGGATCATCCCCTGATATGTCCTCCACTAAAGCTCCATTGTGCGTGGCGCAAATCTAAGAAGATTAACCTGGCATTTGGTCCTTTGACCCCTATCCGCTGGAACCCGGCCTTTGAGCCGGGAATGTCTAGCTCATTCCTTCAGGATATCTGGCCGTATGAAAACGTACTGGCCAAACACTTTTTCACGAAGGCTCCCCCCTATCTTGGGAGGCCCTTAACCAAATCCTTCACCCCCACTCCATACCATTGTGGGCTTTCTTCCAGATTCGTAGCTTTCTTAGTGATAGTCGGGCCGCACCCAACTGGGTGAGACCATCAACCGAAATTGAGGCCCTGCGTGAAAGAGGGGGACCCCAGAGACACGTAATCTCTGCTCTGTACCGTCTTGTACTATCCCCACCTCCCCTTCTATCCTCATCTTTTGTTTTGGCCTGGTCAAGAGACTTGGACCTCTCCCTTACAGAGGAGGAGTGGTCTTCTATTTGCCGCAATATTCAACGTTCTTCTGTAAGCGTTGCAATCCAGGAAAACGGGTATAAGGTACTCTCCAGATGGTACCAAACACCGGATCGAATACATAAACACTTCCCGACCGTCACGAATAGATGCTGGAGGTGCGACAAATGCTCCATATTTGGTGGTCATGCCCGTCACTCCAGCCCTATTGGAGGAAAGTGCATGAATTGACCAAGGAGATAACCTCGAGGGAAATGGACTTCTCTCCAGCACAATACCTATTGCACTGGACCCCTTCTCTGCGCCAAAGTTATAGAAAATCACTGGCTATGCACATGGCAACTGCTGCCAAACTGTGTGTTCCATGTCACCGGAGATCATCCACAATCCCCTCCATCAAAGAGTGGTGCAACCGTCTGAACCATATTGAACAAATGGAGGAATTGATTAGCATTGCCCATGATAAATATTCAGAATTTGCTGCTGTTTGGCAGGAATGGACAAGATTTAAACAAACAGCGACTTACACCGCAATCACGACCTCTAATTAGAATCTGTTTTTCTAGTGATTCCTTTGAATTAAATATCTGTGTTGGGACACCCCCCCCCCCGAGAGACTGGAAGTTCTTGTCATTAGACCCCCTTCCCCAAGTTGTTTCCATCCCTCATTTCCTTCTCTTCTACCCCTTTCATTCCCCCTTCTGCTTCTTTTTCCCTCCCTTCCCAGCTCCTCTTTCCCTTTTCACTGAGAAGCTGTCAATCACTTCTTAGCATCCCTCCGAGCCATACTAGCTTCACAACATCCTTATACCGATTACTACCTGACCACACATCCTTATGCTCCAAAATAAGGATGCCTCAATACATAAGCTCCTCAAGAAGTTCCCAGCTGATACACACCAACCTGGCTAAACCTCATTGATATTACGAATGTGCTTATAACTTGTATGACTCAATGATATCTACATGCTCTTATCGCATTAGATTTCCAACTGTGTAGAGTTTTACTAACCAGTAATAGTATTATTGTTCAGGTTAAACTATTTAGAGTTGAGCTTACGATAGTGTCCCTGGAAACCACCGATATGTGTTTTTTTGAGTATGGCTCATGACGCATTTAATCCTTCCTTTTTTTTTTTCTTTCTCTTATACCCTTGAAGTTTATATGTTTGAAAACAATAAAAAAGAGAGATCTACATTTCCTTGAAATGTTATTGTCTAACTTTCTGTATCCTGTATACTTTGTTTCTCAATAAAAATCTTTTATGGAAAAAAAAAAATAAATAAAAACTGTAGAGGTGATCAAATACCACCAAAAGAAAGCTCTATTTGTGGGAAAAAAAGGACATTGATTCTATTTGGGTACGATATCGTATGACTGTGCAATTGTCAGTTAAAATAATGCAGTGCTGTATCGCAAATATTTGCCTGGTCATGAAGGAGATTAAACCGTCTGAGGCTGAAGTGGTAAAAAAGCTTGTAAAAAGCTGCAAAAAAGCAGGAGGGTGGCCAAGGTTCCAGATGACTGTGAAAAACCAGGTACCCCCCCAAAAACGGAGGGGGACAGGAGGTAAATAAGCGGAGCTTTTTTTTAGTTTTGGATGGAGTGGAGAGTGATTGGAACCCCTGTCAGATTTTATTGCTGTCTGTGTCCTCATTAGGGACATTCACCCTATTTGTCCTGTATACCATTATCATTGAATGTGAAAGTAAAAGAAAACCTCACATTTTGGGTTGCCCCCAGAAAAGTGATAGAATGGAAAATCTTCCAATTGGGACTAGTTCTGGTGATCTGGGGGTCCCAAAGAAATTCTCCTAATTTTCAGGGATTTCCTCTCACTTCCTGTTTGACTATGGGACAGGAAGTGAAAGGAAATCTCCACAATGGGACACAGATGGCGAAAACAAATCTACCTGTGCTCTGCGCCCCGAGCCCACCCATTTTTGAAGCCTATTAGAGCCTCTTGCTCTAATCACGTGCTTAAAAAAAAAAAAACCCCATTGGAATCCATGCGTCCAGGACCCTGCATGTAGATTAGCGGGCCGGACGCATAGATAGGGGGTCGGCCCCCCTGCGCCCCCAATGCACCAGCCGCCACTGGTTGAGAGCTATGTAATACCATGGTGGGAGATTTACAAAAACTGGCACACTCCGAATCTGGTGAAAAAGAAAAAAAAAAGAACAAGGAGCTAGCGCTCTGGGCTGCTACAGTAGGGTCGGTTATAACCAGTATATAAGCAAAAGATCAAACAATAAATTTACATGCAGATAGTAATGATAATAAAATCACATGCATGACAATTCATAAGGGGTATTCAAGTCCATAATAATAAGTGGCAAACCAAAAAGGGGGGGGGGGGGGATGCCAGTAGGACTGGAGTGTAAGTCTGCAAAAAAGGGCTAGCTCCACAGCACAGGGAAGTCGACTCTGTGAAAAAAGCATATAAACAAATAAACGGAGCACCTCTAAGAGTCGGTTCACACTGGGGCGGCACGACTCTGTACTACTTCGGGGGCGACTTGTGCATTCCCATGCACCACGACTTCGGAGCGACTTGCAAGGACTTCACATAATGGAAGTCTATGCAAGTCGCTCTGAGGTCGCCCCGAAGTAGTACAGGACCCTTTTTCTAAGTCAGGAGCGACTTGTGTCGCTCCTATTAGAACGAGTCCTATAGCAGTCAATGGACCGCGAGGGAGCGCGACTTGTTAGGCTGACAAGTCGCCTGACAAGTCGCGCTGGTGTGAATGGAGTCTAAGTGCAGTATGTTTTAATCCAGGAAGCACACAATAATATACAGACTCACATGAGATAAAAGGATAATAGGCTCAGTCTGATGCCGGTGGTCCGCAGAGATGGGAATATGGTCCAGCTTCCGGGGATAGGATAGTGACTGGAGCCGGTTAGATGGAGCCGGAAGACAGAGAAGCCGGCTGTGAGTCTTCCGGGTTCGGCTGATTTCGGCTGTTTTCTGCTACATATTTTGGTAAATCATAAGCGTATTTTGATTGGTTTGCGCAAAAGTTATTGCGTCTACTAACTACGGGAAAGATTTATGTCATTTTTATTGTTTTTTTTAATAGTAATGGCGGCGATTTGCAATTTTTTGCGGGACTGTGACATTGCGGCGGACAGATCGGACCCCTGACTTACATTTTTGACACTTTTGGGGGGACCAGTGACATTACTACAGTAATCAGTGCTGTCAGGGAAGGGGTTAACAGTGTAGGTGATCAAGGGGTTAAATGTGTACCTAGGGGCGTGTTTCTAACTTTTGGGGGGTTATGGCTTGTGCAATGACCATAGAGACATGTGATCCTATATAGAAGGATCACAGGGGCTCTGTGATCATTCCAGGGAGAAGAACGGTCGGCTGTGTTTACAACAGCTAACCATTCTTCTCTCTCAGCGGGGAACGATCATGGGTGTCAGGCGGCAATCGGAGCCGCCTGCCCGCTGCATCTGCTTCCCCGCTGACAAACGGGGGCGGGAGTACGCCCCCTAGCTGCCACCAAGCGACCGGCGTAGCCCTACGTCGGTTTGCCTGGGAGAGCCACACTGCCGCAGTAAATATGCGTTAAGCGGTTGGCAAGTGGTTAAAAACTGCATTTTGTATTTACTCGGATTATCTTTGATATTAAATATCAAAGATATTTAATGTAGCAGGTTTTCCAGGCATTGGGCCTGATGTGGGTCTGACCTTCAGCCCATTTAAGCTGAATACCCAAATGTGAGATTGGAGACAATGACTATTCCGGCATCTTTGGTTTGTTTTGTTTATTTGATAATGGGGATGGGAGAAGGGAATGAGTGGGATACTCCTCTGGCTCAACTAGGTACAAATGGGACACTTTGCAGAAAAAATGCCGTTCAGCGATGTCTTGACGCCAGCTGAATGCCGACCAACGCTTGCTGGCGCTTGAAAAACACTGACTTGCTGAACTGTGCTAGAACTTGATTTTTGACACTCTGTTTAGCTCAAAAAGTCCTGTGAACAGCTCCCTCCAGCCCTTCACTGACTGAGGTAGCTCCTTGCAACTGCTTGTGCTGCTGCAACTCTCAACACTGTACACTGCACCAGTGGCGGCCGGTGTACTTAGGGCGCAGGGGCGCCGCCCCCCCCATACATGCGTCCGGCCCCTTAATCTGCATGCAGGGGCGCCGGACGCATGCAGTTCAATGGGGATTTTTTTTTTGCATCACCTGATTAAAGCCAGAGGCTCTAATAGGGCGATGCAAAGGGTGGACCCGGGGCGCAGAGCAGTGCGTCCCGAGCCCACCCATTGTGTGACAATAGCGAATGATCTCTGCATTGGGGGCATGTATGCTGGTCACTACATTGGGGGCATGTATGCTGGTCACTACATTGGGGGCATGTATGCTGGTCACTACATTGAAGGGGGCACGCACGCTGATCTCTGCATTGGGGTTATGTATGCTGGTCACTGCATTGGGGGCATGTACGCTGATCTCTGCATTGGGGAAATGGTATGCTGGTCACTGCATTGAATGGGGGCATGCACGCTGATCTCTGAATTGAAGGGGGCATGTACGCTAGTCACTGCATTGAAGGGGGCATGTACGCTGGTCACTGCATTGAAGGGGGCATGTACACTGGTCACTGCATTGAAAGGGGGCACGCTGGTCACTGTGCATTGAAAGGGGGCATGCTGGTCACTGTGCATATAAAGGGGGCACGCTGGTCACTGTGCATTGAAAGGGGGCACGCTGGTCACTGTGCATTAATAGGGGGCACACTGGTCACTGTGCATTGAAAGGGGGCACGCTGGTCACTGTGCATTAATAGGGGGCACGCTGGTCACTGTGCATTGAAAGGGGGCACGCTGGTCTTTCTGCATTGAAAGGGGGCACACTATACCTTAATTACTGAAGGCCCCTTTCACACTTTTGCGACCTCAAAGTCACACAATTTTTTACAGCATTTTTTGCCGCAAGGCAATACCTATTACATTTTTCTGTTTGCACCCCCCCCCCAACAATTGTGAGCACCAGCCGCCACTGCACTGCACAATGCACGCTGTACACTTTAACACTTCAGGGCCTCTCTCTCATTAGGCACCCCCTCTGCACTTCAGGGTCCTCTAACTAGGAACCCCATCTGAACTTCAGGGTCAACTCTGGCACCCCCTTTACCGCTAGCTGGCTCCTGGATCCCTTGGACCTTCACTGGAGTGGTCCCCTCTGCTAGGCAGACCCCCCAGGGGCAGTTTTCAGTACTCATAAACTGGAAATGCTTTCCCGAAACTGGACCCCCTCAACTCCGCTGGTCCTCGGCACACCGGATCCTATCTGCAGCTCAGCTCAGCTCTCTGTCCCCTCAGGCAAGCCGCCCGGGACACCCGATCCTGCTGACAGGAGAAGAGACAGCAGTAATCTCCGTCCTGGAACTCTGCTTCCCGCCAAAGACGCTGCGTCATGCGCTCCCCTCAAACTTATACCCACTCCCAGAATCCTGTGCGGCAGAATCTGCCTTTCTGGGGTAGAAACAGGCCTGAATGTGCCACTGATTGGGTTTCCTCCACTACCCAATGAGAATCCTCTCATGGAGTACAGTGGGGAGACTCCCCAGTCTCAACAGCTACACCTGGGAGACATGACAGCCCAGCTGAAAATCATGGCCCTGCTGTTAGGCGGCCAAGGCCCACTATACTTTACTTAGCACCTACCTTGTAGGGTGCTACATCAATATTAAAATTTGATTGATATGCTGAAACATTTAAGTGTGACAAACATACAAAAAGCTAAAAAAAATCAGGACGGGGCAAATACTTTTTCACAGCACTGTATATACAATCTTTTGTGTCAATAGTTGTTTATTTACAGTATGTTTTATTATATAAATGTATTGCAGATAACTCTACAGAGCTTTATATCCTGAGGAAGGAGCAATTTGACCGCAAAATGCATCCAATTATATGCTTTGTTATACATTTTATTGTTGAATCTTTATTAGTACAAGCAAAAAATAATCAATGGCAATGTTTTCAATGTATTTTATTGTAAATTCTATGAATTGCACAATCCTATTTTTAATGATTCGGGAATTTTAACGTATACATTTGGTATATTAAGATTTTGAAGTTGTATTCTGTTGTATGAGAATTTTCGTAAGTTGAGTAACCTCTTAATTTTCAATATGGAGACCAGCATGCAAAAAAAAAAAAGGGTGATCATTCGTCCGATAATCTCATCGTGTATACAAGGCTTTAGGACGGTACCACTTGAGAAAATGATTTAGGGCTCGTTCACACTAGTGTTGGTCTCTGAAGGGTGATCCACATTCAGATCGCCCAGGTGATCTTGACTCCTCATCCCCTGCTTTAACCCTTTCAATACCACACTAGTGCGCCACACCTGCATGCATTGCATGCAGTTGCGGGTTGCTTGTACAGAAGCCCAGTTCCTTTGAATGGGTCATGTTTGACAGGCTCTGTGCCTGCTGAAAGTGACAGGGGTATCATTTTTGCTGCAGGGCATTATGGCTGCAGAATGTGTACACCCCCAGCCACAGCTAAAGGAGTTGACAGTCGGAGGGGCAGTAAAAGAGTGACTCGGCCACTGGGGTTTACCACCCTCCACCCTTACACGTGAATGAGCCCTTAGTTAGCAAGTGAACTCTACTCTGTTTTTGCAGTACAAAACGAGATACTAAGATATTTATTTTTGCATGTTGGCCCCATTTGCTCCTATGAATACAAAGCTTTGAAACTTTCGGTTTTACATCACAGAGCACAAATGTATTTTGTTGGGAAACAGACTTGGATGACGTTTGCCTCATAAAGCTGGATTGCATGTTTAGAAGTCATACATTGGTACAGCAACTGGAATCCTAAGGATTGCACTACTCCTTCCATACACCAGATGGCACTCTAATACCAGTTTTGTTGGGTAACAAAGATCTGCAATAATGGGACTTGATTTCTGTGCAATATTTTCTCCTCTGATTGTATGGTAAAGTGCTCAGATTTCACTCTGGTTGCTCAGCTGTAACCACAAAGAGATTTCAGGGACCTTATTTTAGTCTTTTACTTGGAGTGCTAACTGAGTACATATTCTATGTCTCAGCTTCAGCAACTGGGCCTCTTCTACAGCTATACAATCAGCAATAAAATATTCATAACCGGAATAATGAGAAATATTTAATAAAACTGTGTCTAGAAGCAGGAATCTATCCCTTAAACTTGTTATCCTAACAAGCTGGCCCCTACTAAAATTGCTGCCCAGGACCCCGACTGTTAGATGGGTGTTTTTCAGGGGACAATTCTCATATAAGCGGTCTGCCAAAAAAAAAAAAAAAAAAGCCTTTATAGACAGGGATACAGTATATGAGTCTCTCTTATAGGAGATCCTCACATAAGCCTTCATCTATACCTCTATTAGCACACCACACCTCCTTCATTCAATGGTCTAGAAGCAACAAAATGAGTCTCTTTTTTTCCATGCTTCCAGTAGATCCCAACATAATGCTCTTGCTTTCAAGCCTGCAGGGGCATCCCACATAAGCCTTCTTTTTTCTTGACTCCAGGAGCACACAACATGAGTCTCCATGCCCCAAATTGACTCCACATAACATTTCTCCTGACAATCCTCCAGCAGCACCCAACATAGGCCTCTTTCCTCTACACCTTCAGAGCACCCCACATGAGCCTCCTTCTTCTACATCTTCGAAGCACCCCACATGAGCCTCCTTCTTCTACATCTTCGAAGCACCCCACATGAGCCTCCTTCTTCTACATCTTCGAAGCACCCCACATCAGCCTCCTTCTTCTACACCTTCAGAGCACCCCATATGAGCCTCTTTCTTCTACACCTTCAGAGCACCCCACATGAGCCTCCTTCTTCTACATCTTCGAAGCACCCCACATGAGCCTCCTTCTTCTACACCTTCAGAGCACCCCATATCAGCCTTTTTCTTCTACACCTTCAGAGCACCCCACATGAGCCTCCTTCTTCACCTTCAGAGCACCCCACATGAGCCTTCTTCTTCTACACCTTCAGAGCACCCCATATGAGCCTTTTTCTTTTACACCTTCAGAGCACCCCACATGAGCCTCTTTCTTCACCTTCAGAGCACCCCACATGAGCCACCTTCTTCTACACCTTCAGAGCACCCCACATGAACCTCCTTCTTCTACACCTTCAGAGCACCCAATATGAGCCTTTTTCTTCTACACCTTCAGAGCACCCCACACAAGCCTCCTTCTTCTACATCTTCGAAGCACCCCACATGAGCCTCCTTCTTCTACACCTTCAGAGCACCCCATATGAGCCTTTTTTTTCTACACCTTCAGAGCACCCCACATGAGCCTCCTTCTTCACCTTCAGAGCATCCCACACGAGCCTCCTTCTTCTACATCTTCGAAGCACCCCACATGAGCCTCCTTCTTCTACACCTTCAGAGCACCCCATATGAGCCTTTTTCTTCTACACCTTCAAAGCACCGCACATGAGCCTCCTTCTTCCACACCTTCAGAGCACCCCACATGAGCCACCTTCTTCTACACCTTCAGAGCACCCCACAGGAGCCACCTTCTTCTACACCTTCAGAGCACCCCTCATGAGCCACCTTCTTCTACACCTTCAGAGCACCCCACATGAGCCTCCTTCTTCACCTTCAGAGCACCCCACATGAGCCTCCTTCTTCCACACCTTCAGAGCACCCCACATGAGCCACCTTCTTCTACACCTTCAGAGCACCCCACATGAGCCTCCTTCTTACACCCCTCCAGAAGTGCCCTACATAAAGTTTCTTCTTCTTCAATGTCTCCACATGCCCCTTTAAAATTTACATTTCTCCCTTCTTTATGCACCTCAACACCAGTCCCCCAACCACCCAAGAACCCCTGGCTGCTTTCAGTTGCCAATTATAACCTTCTCTCCCAGGCCTGGCTGTTAAGCCAGCCATGAA
Source organism: Pelophylax lessonae (assembly GCF_965119305.1). NCBI lineage: Eukaryota > Metazoa > Chordata > Amphibia > Anura > Ranidae > Pelophylax > Pelophylax lessonae. The sequence continues at coordinate 35,173,658 of NC_138779.1, read as the reverse complement.
CCAGGCGAGATTTAAACCATGTATGGGCAGGCTGAATGTACCCAGGTTGATTGATCGATCAACTTGGGTACAACCAGCCCTGCCGGATTTTACATGTGATTATCTAATCTCTGTTCTCTCAGCTGGGACAGCTTACCCGCCCACCTGCCTGGAGAACACAATGGCTAGGTAGGAGGGATTACTCTGTCAACACTGTCCCTCATGGTTGCAGGAAAGAAATTCCCTCCGTCTAGGTTCAAGAGTACCAGTCAGCCCTTACCATTTTCCATCAGGTCTGACATCACATTCAGTTACTCAGAAAGCTCCTTTGCTAACAATAAAGCTTTTTAAGCATGCTGGTTTGATGAAACAATTGATAGTTCTCCAGGGTTACAGCTGCTGTTTGCTGAACATGAAAAAAATCCAAGAATTTAATCAAGAGTTCTACAACGCAGCCAGTAATTACAGAGACACAGAGCTGTTCTGAAAACTTGTCATTAATTGGAATTTCTACACCACCCCTTGTTTTTCTTGCTGAACTGCGAGCTGATGCAATGTCATCTCTTTGGCATTCATGAAACCAATGGCATAACTCCATCCTTTGAGCTCCAACTTTTTTTCCATACTTTTATTGTGTCAGATAGGAAAATTAAAAGGCAGACTAATTGGTAGCACCATGGTTTTGCAGCGCCAAGCTTTTTAAGTGAGATCCAAACAGGCATACAGTATGCAAAGGGCTTGTACAGTATCTCACAAAAGTGAGTACACCCCTCACATTTTTGTAAATATTTTATTCTATCTTTTCATGTGACAACACTGAAGAAATGACACTTTGCTACAATGTAAAGTAGTGAGTGTACAGCTTGTATAACAGTGTAAATTTACTGTCCCCTCAAAATAACTCAACATACAGCCATTAATGTCTAAACCACTGGCAACAAAAGTGAGTACACCCCTAAGTGAAAATGTCCAAATTGGACCCAAAGTGTCAATATTTTGTGTGGCCACCATTATTTTCCAGCATTGTCTTAACCCTCTTGGGCATGGAGTTCACCAGAGCTTCACAGGCTACCACTGGAGTCCTCTTCCACTGATGACATCAAGGAGCTGGTGGATGTTAGAGACCTTGCTCTCCTCCGCCTTCCGTTTGAGAATGCTCCACAGATGCTCAACAAGGTTTAGGTCTAGAGACATGCTTGGCCAGTCCATCACCTTTACCCTCAGCTTCTTTAGCAAGGCAGTGGTTGTCTTGGAGGTGTGTTTGGAGTCGTTATCATGTGGGAATACTGCCCTGCGGCCCAGTCTCCGAAGGGAGGGAATCACACTCTGCTTCAGTATGTCATATTACATGTTGGCATTCATAGTCCCCTTAATGAACTGTAGCTCTCCAGTGCCGGCAGCACTCATGCAGCCCCAGACCATGACACTCCCACCACCATGCTTGACTGTAGACAAGACACACTTGTCTTTGTACTCCTCATCTGGTTGCTGCCACACACGCTTGACACCATCTGAACCAAATAAGTTTATCTTGGTCTCATCAGACCATAGGGCATGATTCCAGTAATCTATGTCCTTAGCTTGCTTGTCTTCAGCAAACTGTTTGCTGGCTTTCTTGTGCATCATCTTTAGAAGATGCTTTTGTCTGGGATGACAGCCATGCAGACCAATTTGATGCAGTGTGCGGTGTATGGTCTGAGCACCTGCAGACCGGAAGTGACGCTGACGCAAGGTACCACCCTGCGCGTTTCGTCATTGGACGTCTACTGGAACGTTCAGTAGACGTCCAATGACGAAATGCGTGGGGCAGTACCTTGCGTCAACGTCACTTCCGGTCTGCAGTCTGCCGTGGTTGGAACGCGGAAGCTCCCCAGCGCTGCGATTTACACTCAGAGTCGATCAGCTACTGCTTCACCGTGAGTCACTATAATCTCATTTGAAGTTTAAACATTATATACTGCACTATGGGGTTTTTATGCTTAAACACCCAGATGGGATCCGCCTATCCGTAAGGTTTTTCAGGAGCCAGATCTGGGAGTTTTCCATCACCCCCCGTGGATATCCTCACAGCCACTATTGGTACCTTTGCTGAAGGGTGAGTGCGACCTCTAGTGGAAAGTTGGAACACAAGCACTTGAAGTTCACCACAACCGCTTTCACCTATTTTCTAAGCACAGTTGCTTTTGAGCTATTTTTATCCAACAATTTTAATCATCAATTATTGGTTATATATTTATTATTATATTCTGTCACTTCACATTAAATACTTTCACCAGCACTTTGTGTTTTTTTTTAAACTATCCAGCCATATATATTTTTACCCGCCCGTTTTTTCTTTGATTATATACACCTTTGCACTGGCACTTTACTTCGCACATATTTTTAAGTGATACCCTATGGTCTGGACACACCACTGTTTTAATATATATCTAATAGGTAGTGCCGATTCCAACTACTCTTCCTTTCTTTACAACACCTGAGATTTGTTCTCAGATCACTTTATATTATTTACTCTATCTAGCATTCCCTTGCCAATTGGACAATTGGCTTCACCTAGCAATAGCTAGTTTGCTCACCTTGTCCTTCTTTATTATTCCTGTTTACAAGTTTGTTTACTATATACACATTTTCACTTGTTGCTCACCTAGCACTTTAAAATTAATTTTATTCATTTTTCACTCAATTTATATATTTCATACATTTATATATATTAATTATTTTAATATGGTCACTGTCACTTTACTGCACTTATATTATTTATTACTGTATTTATTATTGTATTATAGTACTATCATCAATATTTTTAGCCATTTGTTGATTGTATTTATTACCATTTACTATGTATTTTCAATGACATACCGCATTTAACTTACCACCACTATAGACTGCGACACTATTTTGGCCGCACCACCCACCTCACCATCCCTACACATATTTGAATATAGACTCTAGACTATATTTTGAGGTAGGCTGCAGCTATTATTTATCTTATCCATAAGCGCGAAATTCCCATTTTTTTCAACCCCTAATGAGCGAAACATGTTACATGGTCCGGAAGTGGCTATACAAGAAAATCAGATGACCGCACACCAGCTATAGTCAACTATTCAGTATCGGTGGTCGGCTCTCTTGCCCATGCGATCCGATTCATGTCTGAACTGACAGTTCACCCTGCGATATGCGAACTGATCTGGAGGTGTCGCTAACTTTGTATTGACACCCCCAGCGATTCGAATATGGCAGTGTGAACTGCCTGCGATTTGAATGCGATGCTGGAACCCCCAGTGGATTCTCAGGTTTCCAACATCGCATATATGTGAACCGGAGCTTAGTCGACTAAAATACGACTAAAACTAAAACAATTCAGATGACTAAAATACAACTAAAACTAAAATGACATTTTAGTCAAAAGACTATGACTAAAACTAAATCGAAAATTGACATCAAAATTTACACTGCTCTGCTGGCCATTTCTAAATCAGCAACACAATTCCATCCAGAGCCTGTAATGATTGCGTCAGTCTGGCTCGTACAGGCAACGGCACTCGCCTAGGAGGAGGAGCTAGGGGGCGATCACGCGCCGCTGGAGGCGCGCTCCCACCCCCACTCGTCAGCGGGGGAGCCAGTACGGGTATCAGACGGCTCCAATGGCCGCCGGCCACCCACGATCTTCCGCCGCTGACAGAGAAGGGCGGACGGCTGATGTAAACACAGCCGTTCGTACTTCTCCCTGAAGTGATCACAGATGTCATGTGATCCTGCTATATAGGTTCGCATGTCTCTGTGATGACCTCACAAGCCACACGCCCCCCCCCCCCCACAGTTAGAATAACGCCTCTAAGGTCATATTTAACCCCTTCATCGCCAACAGGGTTAACCCCTTCCCTGCCAGTGTCATTTTTACAGTAACAGTGCATATTTCTAGCACTGATTACTGTAGTAATGTCACTGGTACCCCCAAAAGTGTAAAAAATGTCAGTTGGGGGTCCGATCTGTCCGCCTCAATGTCGCAGTTCCACTAAAAATCGCAGCCATTACTAGTAATGTTACATAAAAATTACATAAAAATTACATAAATCTTTCCCGTAGTTAGTAAACGCAATAACTTTTGTGAAAATCAATCAAAATACGCTTAATGCAATTTTTTTTTACCAAAAATATGTAGCAGAAAACAAATTGGCCGAAAATTTTAAAACAGTTTGATTTTTACATTTTTCTTTTGAGAATTTCATATAAAAGAATGTGAAAAATATTGTTTTTTTTTTTTTTCCCAAAATTGCCGCTTTTTTTTGTTTATAGCGCAAAAAATAAAAAATGCACAGGTGATCAAATACCACCAAAAGAAAGTTCTATTTGTAACGTCAATTTCGTTTGGGTACAGCATCGCACGACCTCGCAATTGTCCGTTAAAGTCACGCAGTGCCATATTGCAAAATAGGGCGTGGTCATTGAGCAGCCAAAGCCTCCGGTCTGAAAGTGGTTAAGCATGTATTGCACAACTGCATAAGCATAAGTTGGGGCATCCAATAAGCTGCTGAAAGAGAAATAATTAAGAAAAAGGCTTTTTCTTATATTTTTTTATTATTATATAATGTTGGTAATATATTCAGGTACTATGTGCAATGACATTACAGCCAGTAGAGTTTACAGTTTTTGGTTTTTTTTTCGTATTTTAAAGTTGCACTTCTGTTTGTCAAAAAGCAATATTTTTGTTTGTTTTCTGAAACTTGGTTTTATTTATAAAGACGTTATATATCAGAATGGCTAAGGCTGCATTCACACTTGAGCGTAGTGTTTTACCGCGTTTTTTTACCGCGATTTTACCGCAATTTTTACCGCAATTTTTACCACGATTTTCAGGCGTTTTTTTCAGGCGTTTTTCATTGACATCTATCAAAAACGCTGGTAATCAGCCCAAAAAGAAGCTCATGTACTTTTTTCAGCTACAGGCATTTTGCAAAACGCCCAGATGTGAACAGGGGCCATTTAAATGAATGGGGTTTTACTTGTTGGGCATTTTGGAATGTTTTTTTTTGAGCATTTTTGGAGCTGAAAAACACTCAAAACCACCCAGGTGGGAATGGAGCCTAAGAGCCGGTTCACACTGAGGCGATCCGACTTCGGGGGGCGACCTGTGAAGTCGCGTGCACCGATGTGCACCGCGACTTCGGCGCGACTTGCAGGGACTTCACATAATGGAAGTCTATGCAAGTCGCTCCCAGGTCGCCCCAAAGTAGTACAGGACCCTTTTTCTAAGTCGGAGCGACTTGTGTCGCTCCTATTAGAACGGGTCCTGTATTACTCAATGGTCCGCGAGCGACCGCGACTTGTCAGGCTGACAAGTCGCCTGACAAGTCGCGCTAGTCTGAATGGGCTCTAAATCTGTGTCTGTAGTGCATGTTCAAACCTTAATACCATAAATAATAACATGTTATTAGATTTTTACTCCAGGAGTATATAACTAGTTTGGAAAGTCTAGAGAAATGTTTAAATAATGCATTACAATTTACCTAAACCCATTCGATATGTATCAGAATCAAAGTGAGGGAAATCAACTGGGCCTAGACTCCCCAAGAAAAAGGCCCAGGGGGAGGGGGGAGGAGGAGGGGGGAAAAGACAGTTTATGGCTGGATTTTTGCATACCAGATAAAAATAAGATACAAGATAGAAATGAAAGTAAAAATAAAATTGAGATTTTTTTTTTTTAATTTAGATATGTAGTTGACTAAAACGTAAAGGAGATTTCAGTCGACTAAAATATGACTAAAACAATTCCAATGACTAAAATATGACTAAAACTAAAATAGCATTTTAGTCAAAAGACTAGAATATGATTAAAACTAAAATAGCATTTTAGTCAAAAGACTATGACTAAAACTAAATCGAAATTTCATTCCAAAAGTAACACTGCTCCTCATTCGACTGTTCCTTTGCCCTAAGCAAAATCCAGAGAATTCTTCAGCCAAAATGACCTTCTGCATCCGCCTGAAAGTGATAACAAATCCCATCCATCCCGTCACAGCCAGGCAATAACCCAATAAACGGTGACTTTGTCTATAATCCATGTAGGATATTGGCATAATTACACAGCGCGATAGGCAGAGATCATTGTAATTGTACATTTATCTCATGGAAGGATGGGAACATTAGACAAGAAGCCATTTTGCATGGCGAGCGCAGGGAGTAAAATCATTTTCTGCAAAAGACATTTAATAGAGACATTCCGGTAAGCAATTGAACAAATGGATCTAATAACAGGTAATAGAAGTGCTTAACAAGCAGCGTTATAACAAAATGGAGATTAAAATAAAAGTGTTTTATTATATCTGCTGCACCAAGAATGAGTGATAACCAAAAAAAAAATAAATATCTCAACGAGTGTCAGTTACCATCTTTACTGTCAAAGTCGCCGGTAGTTTGACAAAGTGATGTGATAAAGCTTTAATATTCCATTAACATCCACTACTTAACTGACGTCATTTTTTTTTTCATTAACTACTTCTGGACCGGAAGATTTTCCCCCTTAATGACAAGGCCATGTTTTGCAATTCGGCACTGCGTTACTTTAACCACTTTACCACCGGAGGATTTGCCTGCTTTACGTCCAGGCCACTTTTTTCAACTTGGCACTGCGCGACTTTAACTGACAATTGCGCGGTTATGCAACCCTGTACCAAAAACAAAATTTACGTCCTTTTGTTCCCACAAACAGAGCTTCCTTTTGGTGGTATTTGATCACCTCTACGCTTTTCATTTTTTGCGATATTAATAAAAAAAGAGCGAGAATTTTGCAAAAAAACTGACATTTTCTACTTTGACAGTTAAAAAATATCCAATATATTCAATTTTTGTCATATATTTAGGCCAAAATGTATTTAGCTACATGTCTTTGACAAAAAAATTTACTCAATGAGCGTATTTTTAACCGCTTTAAGACCGGAAGATTTTAACCCATTCCTGACCAGGCTATATTTTGCGATTCGGCACTGCGTTACTTTAACGGACAATTGTGCGGTCGTGCGACCCTGTACCCAAATTAAATTTATGTCCTTTTTTCAGCCACAAATAGAGCTTGTTTTGGTGGTATTTGATCACCTGTGCAATTTTTAATTTTTGAAAAGAAGAGCTACACTTTTGAAAAAAAAAAAAAAAACAATATTTTTTACATTCTGATACAGTATATAACATTCCCAAAAAAAATTAAAAAATCAAAATTTTTTAACATTTTAGGCCAATTTGTTTTCTGCTACATATTTTTGGTAAAAAAAAATCACAATAAGCGTATTTTGATTGGTTTGCGCAAAAGGTTATCGCGTTTACTAACTACGGGAAAGATTTGTCATTTTTATTGGTAATTTTTTTACTAGTAATGACGGCGATCTGCGATTTTTTTTGCGGGACTGAGACATTGCAGCAGACAGATCGGACCCTTAACTGACATTTTTTTTTTTTCCAAACATTTTTGACACTTTTGGGGGTACCAGTGACATTACTACAGTAATCAGTGCTATAAATATGCACTGTTACTGTAATAATGACACTGGCAGGGAAGGGGTTAACTTTATTGGTGATCAAGGGGTTAAATGATTGCCTCATGCTTACTGACGTGTGTCGGGGGAGGGGATTGTGTGACACAGACACTTATCGCAGGTTCAGCTATGCTGAATCCTGTAATCTGTGACTGTCTGTTACATAGGAGATCCGCCCACTTTATTTACACAAGTGGGCGGATTTCCACACTCGATCCCAGACGATTGGGGAAGAGCGGCGGTGATCACCGCCTCTACTCCCCTGGCCCGACTCCCGCTGTGTCTGAATACAGCGGGAGCGAGCCTCCGGCGGCGCGCACGCACCACCGAGAGGGGCGTTGTCCAGCGACGTAGGTCTACGCCGCTAGACGATAACGAGCCACTTTGCCGCAGTACCAGCTCAGTGAGCGGTTGGCAAGTGGTTAATGGACAATTGCGCAGTCCTGCGATGCTGTATCCAAATACATTTTTTCCCCACAAATAGAGCTTTCTTTTGGTGGTATTTGATCACCTCTGCGATTTTTATTTTTTGCGTTATAAACAAAAAAAAGTGACAATTCTGAAAAAAATATATATATTTTTCACTTTGCGCTTTAAGATAATTTTAAAAAAAATCAAAATTTTTCATCCTTCTAGGCCAATTTGTATTCTGCTACATATTTTTGGTAAAAAAAAAATCCTAATAAGCGTATTTTGATTGGTTTGCGTAAAAGTTATTGCGTCTGCAAACTAGGGGAAAGATTTATGTCATTTTTATTTATTTTTTATTTTTTTATTTTTTTACTAGTAATGGCGGCGATCTGCGATTTTTAGCGGGACTGCGACATTGTGGCGGACAGATCGGACCCCTAACTGACATTTTTGCCACTTTAGGGGGTACCAGTGACATTACTACAGTAATCAGTGCTAAAAATATGCACTGTTACTGTACTAATGATACTGGCAGGAAAGGGGTTAACCCAGGGGGGATAAAAGGGTTAAATGTGAGCGTAGGGGGTTGTAATGGATCAACCGGCACCCTGACTGGGTACCTCCGTTGACGGATGCTCCTAATGCTTCCCGAGGGCTCCAAGCACTCCCCAAGACACCAAAACCACCTCAGACCCTACGAACCGCAGCTTGGTTGGGTCTCTCCGTCCCCTACCCACCCTGGACCTACGACAAGGCTCCAGGTTCCCGTGGGTGAACCTCTCTTTCCCCAGAGAGTGAATCAGGAACAAGCTCTTACAAGAGTTTAGTGATTATCCAAGGGAGTATGAAGAACATAGCAATCCCTTGTAGCAGCTTCCCCCAAAGAAAGACAGGACTGTAGATTGAGGGTGAAGTAGAACTCAAACTGTTTATTCAAACACATGCACAAAGAGATATAAACTGTGGGACAATCCCCCCTCCCTATTAGCAGCCAATCCACATACACATATACATCCCATAATACGTTTACCTTAAGGCAGACAGAACAATAGAACAATGGAATACAGGCACTTACCAATAACAAACCCCACCCATCTCACTATCTAGCAATGGTCTACAACAGTCTAATTCTCCCAGTGTAAAGTGGGATAAAATCTTCATATTTCTATGGGAACAAAGAAAAAAAAAAAGAAACAGGCCTCACTGTCAGTGGCGGCTGGTGAAGTTTTAAGATGGTGGTGGCGCGTTTGACCCCTCCCATTTCTAAGAAGCCCCACCCCTTATAGACTCCACCCATTTTGTCCCCTGTATTTTGCTTGCGTGAACAAATTCTTCCAATATATCACATATTAAGGGGTCCATCAGTACTAGTATATCCCATAATAGGGAGCAGGGGCCCTATTATGGGACATACTGTGAGAGACACCCTATTATGGGATACACTGACTGAGAGTGGCACAAACCCCACAGTACAGACCCCCTAGCACAAACCCCACAGTACAGGCCCTCTAGCACAAACCCCACAGTACAGGCCCCCTAGCACAAACCCCACAGTACAGACCCCCTAGCCCTAATCCCACAGTACAGACCCCCTAGCACTAATCCAACAGTGCAGGCCCCCTAGCACAAACCCCACAGTACAGGCCCCTAGCACAAACCCCACAGTACAGGCCCCTAGCACAAACCCCACTGTACAGACCCCCTAGCACTAATCCAACAGTACAGGCCCCCTAGCACAAACCCCACAGTACAGGCCCCCTAGCACTAATCCCACAGTACAGACCCCATAGCACAAACCCCACAGTACAGGCCCCCTAGCGCAAACCCCACAGTACAGACCCCCTAGCACTAATCCCACAGTACAGGCCCCCTAGCACAAACCCCACAGTACAGGCCCCCTTTCAATGCAGTGACCAGCGTACATTCCCCTCTTTCAATGCAGTGACCAGCGTACATGCCCCCTTTCAATGCAGTGACCAGCGTACATGCACGCTTCAATGTAGTGACCAATATACATGCCCCCTTTCAATGTAGTGACCAGTATACATGCCCCTCAATGTAGTGACCAGTATACATGCCCCTCAATGTAGTGACCAGCATACTTGCCCCTCAATGTAGTGACCAGTATACATGCCCCTCAATGTAGTGACCAGCATACATGCCCCTCAATGTAGTGACCAGCATACATGCCCCTCAATGTAGTGACCAGTATACATGCCCCTCAATGTAGTGACCAGTATACATGCCCCTCAATGTAGTGACCAGCATGCATGCCTCTCAATGTAGTGACCAGCATACATGCCCCTCAATGTAGTGACCAGCAAACATGCCCCTCAATGTAGTGACCATTATACATGCCCCTTAATGTAGTGACCAGCATACATGCCCTCAATGTAGTGGCGTGCGTGCCCCCTTCAAAGCAGACCGTACTGTGTCAGTGACAGTGAGTGAGCCAGGCCCCCCCCCTGAGGCATTACTTGAACACTTACCTCAGTCAGGCGACTCCCGGACGGTGACCTGCGTCGTGCACTGCTGCAGCTGCTCTGCCTCTGAGTCGGGCCCCGGGGCGGCGGCGGGAGTCGGAGTCACTCTCGGATGCGGATGGGATGCGATGCGGAGTTGCAGACTCTCTCGCGCAGCTCTCCTCTGGCGGGCGGGAAGCTCTCCTCTCTGCTGGCGGGCGGGACTGGCGCACGCACCGCCCCCACGCATTCACGTCACCAGGTCCCCGGGAATCATGTCCTCCTGTGTGATTGGTCCAGGCTGGAATCAGCCAGGACATCACAAAAGTGGGGAGTGTCGGGGCGCATTGCTCTGCGCCCCGATGACCCCCAGAAGGCCGTCAACCGGCGCCTCTACACCGCCGCACGTGGGGTGAAAAACCCCACCCCCCCATACCCACCACTAGTCCGGCGTCCCTAGTGGGCTGAAAAATTTAATTTATTTTTTTAAAGCTTTTTTTTCTGTGGCCACAGATTGGGGGGGGGGGGCGGCGCCCCTGCATCCCCTATAGACAGGCCGCCACTGCTCACTGTGTAAATGTAGATATGGACCAAATAACCACAGTGGGTCTGATATTATCGGACTTTAAAGGGCATGGGTTGACTTGAATGACCACACATGAAAATAAAATTCAAAAACTTTTTTATTAAATCTTTGATAAAAACATCAAACTAACTGTTAAACATAGATTACAGACTGTAGACGTCATAATACAAGGACATCCTATATAGTTCAACACGTTTCGCAATTGAATAAGAAATAGCTTCTTCAGAAACCATCATAGTGATGTTGTATCCTTATAGCTTAGAGAAAAGATAAACAAGAAAAAATAAACATATCACATTATGCATCAATATAGTCTTATTATATAAAATGTATTCACAATCATGGATTTTTAGTAAAATAGCAGTGCTCACCCATATAACACACAGTCTACTTTTGGCAAATGTTAATCCGGTTGACTCAGTCAGCCCGCCAGACAGGCACCTCTTCCAAGTAATCCCCAATGTTGGTGTGGGTCCACATAAACCATGGGGATATTGAAGATCGGACCAAGCTTCCTCAGGACCAGGACCGGTATAACAAGGATAGGGACCCAAAGATATTGCTGACAAATATTACTGTCCCATCTGACATCTGTCCCATCTAAAGCAATTCAAACTATTAATTATCTGTCTTCCACTCCCAGTGACTGCGAACACCTTCAAAGGGGTGTTTTCTAACTGTATGGGGGGTGGGCTTGTGGAACACAACACAGAGATCTGGGATCTTAAATAGGAGGAACACATGAGCTCTGTGCTGATTCCTGAGAGAACAACGGTCTGCTGTGTTTACAACAGCAGACCACCATTCTCTCTCCATGGAGAGCAATTGCCGCCACTGGCCCCATGAATCAGCTTCCCATGCCCAGGATCGCTGCCACAGGTTGTCATACAGGTACAGCGATTCGCGCAGCCGAGCCAACCTGCAGCAGTATATATGTGGCGGGCGGTCGGCAAGCAGTAAAGGATTTAATTGTGTTTTTCAGTCTCTGTTCTGTGAACTTCTGAGCCTCTGCTTTTCCCCCCTCTGTTCATGTGAAATAAGCAGTGCACATTAGTTGTGGCCGGGTGCACTACTCTATGCACACTACACATCCTATAGGCCAGTGGTCCTCAACCCTGGCCTACAGGGCCAACTAACAGGCCAGATTTTAGGTATTACCTTGGGGAGATCCAGACTAGAGTACTGCAATCACTGAGCAGCAAATGATATCACCTGGGATATATTTCAGTTATCTTGAAAATCTGTCCTGTTAGTGGGCCCTGTAGGCCAGGGTTGAAGACCGCTGCTATAGGCTATAGTCCATCTCAGAATCGAGCAAGAGAGGATGGGGGTACGTTCCTACATACCTTGGGACCATGAAGAACGACTGCAGCCACCCTCTAACATGAAGTCGGATCACGGCTGCAAAGAAAAAGGGAATTTGGAGATTTGAAGCAGGCTGGGAGCAATAGAGGGGATTTTTCTGATTTAAGCATACATAGTGGAATAGAATATTTTTTTAAACCAGTGTTTCACACATGCCTGGGTTCCTAGCCATAGTTTTCCTGTTACTTGCTGGACCACAGCAAGTCTGACCATCTGAATGAGGCATAAAAAAGCCCATCGCTGAGTGATGGTGGACTCCAAGCTTGGCACTTGGCAGCTTGGCAAGGATAAATTAACTCCTGAGCTTTATAAAATGAAAAAAAAAAAAAAAAAAAGCCTCAAGCTGGTTGCACACAGATTCTGATTGGATTTCATCTTACATAGTTGCATAGTTGTATAGGTGTGCGGTTCCCAAATAACTTTTTAGTTCTGTTTAGCCATCATCCCGAAAGAAATTTTGAATATGGGGTTTGGTGCCTCAGGTCAAAAGATGGGACTTTTAGGGCTAATATGTTCGTTCATAGATAATATCTAAAAACAATCATTATCTATGAACGAACATATTAGCCCTAAAAGTCCCATCTTTTGACCTGAGGCACCAAACTACATAGTTGCATAGTTACATAGTTGATAAGGTTGAAAAAAGGCACCAGTCCCCCAGTTCAACCTGTGTGGGTGTGTGTGTTGGTGTTTATGTCACTAATGTTTCCCATATCCCTGTATAATGCTAAGATGCCCATCTAAAAGTTTTTTGACATTATCAACACTCCCCACTGATATCACCAACTGTGGAAGGGAATTCCACTTCCTCACTGCCCTTCCCACGTGCGCTACAGCTGAGAGACGGCTACAGCGTGGGCTTCATTTGCTGGGAGGGCGTATATGGATGTCTTTCCATGATTGCTCTGCCCTGTGATCACTGAGTCCTGAACCAGATTATTGGTTTCATACGGCTGACTCTTCTAAGTACCACTGGACCTGGAACTATGCAAGCACCATCAAAAGGGAGGTCAATTCGCTATAGCTTAAGAAACCATTAGCAATCTGGTCAAGATCTGATGGGTCTGGTATGAATATCAGTGGGGACCCCACTGTCAGTAGCGTGTAACACTCCTGTTCCATGGCAGCTGCTCATCTCATTCCAGCATCCTGGTTTTGGCTGAGCTGCACCCTGTCTGACTGTCCACCTACAGGGTGATTCATGCACACACAGCCTCTGGTTGAGGACCAAACCTGTTTTAAGCCTGCCAAGACTTTAGTGGCATGCTTGTGAGATTGTTTGCGACATGTGCTTCAAGCTCCTTGTTTGCCTGCCTTGTTCCTTCGCCTTGACCTTTGCCTTAGCCTGATCCCTGCCCTGCCTGCTAGTTTTGATTTCCTTGTTTATTGACCTTGGATTGGATTTAGGATTACTCCCTGAACTTTGCCTGCCTTTTGACCACAGATTTGACCCTGACTACTCTATGAACGTTGCCTGCTCTGAACCCGGACTGACATTGGACCACTCTGCCTGTCTGACAACCGCAAGTACCTGTTTGCTGTGCTAAGCTCATGCCTGGCGTGGTATCCAGGCACTATAGCATTGTGTATAAGACCTGGGGGCAACCACGGGCAGGTAGGCCTGCTTGCCTTAACCGCTTGCCGACCGCCGCACGAATATTTACTGCGGGGGTCAGCCCCTCACAGGCAGAGCGACGTAGTACTACGTCACTAGCCTGTGAGGGTCTAGGGAGCTCCCGCGCACCCGGGGGCGCGCTCCCGCGCGGTCACAGGCCCCCCCCCGCGCGTGTGACTGGCAGACCCAATGTCCGCCGGTCACTCGGCGATCGTCGGTGCAGAGGGAGAAAGGCAGGCGGCTAATGTAAACAAGCCGCCTGCCATTCTCCCCTGTGTAGGAATAGTGATCATACGGTTCTACTATGTAGGACCGTTGATCACTGTTCATACACCTCAAGCCACAGCCAATCACAGTTAGAATCACACCCCTAGGGACACACATAACCCCTCCCTCTCAAAAAAGTTAACCCCTTCACTGCCAGTGTCATTTTACAGTAACAGTGCATATGTATAGCACTGATTACTGTAGAAATGTCACTGGTAAACCCAAAAGTGTCAAAAATGTCAGTCAAGGGTCCGATCTGTCCGCCGCAATGTCGCAGTACCGCAAAAAAATCGCAGATTGCCGCTATTACGCGTTAAAAAAACAACAAAAATGACAAAAATCTTTCCCTTTGTTAGTAAACGCGATAACTTTTGCGCAAACCAATCAAAATATGCTTTTTGCGATTTTTTTTTTACCAAACATATGTAGCATAAAACAAATTGGCCGAAAATGTTAAAAAAATTTGGATTTTTAAATTTTTTTTTGGGGGAATTTCATATAAAAAAATGTGAAAAATATTGTTATTTTTGCAAAATTGACGCTCTTTTTTTGTTTATAGCGCAAAAAGTAAAAATCGCACAGGTGATCAAACACCACCAATAGAAAGCTCTGTTTGTAGGAAAAAAAGGACGTCAAATTCGTTTAGGTACAGCATCGCACGACCGCGCAATTGTCCGTTAAAGTCACGCAGTGCCGAATCGCAAAAAAAACCCTGGTCGGAATGGGGGTAAAATCTTCCGGGGCTTAAATGGTTAAGGGAAAGGGGGCTGTTGTAGGTGAAGAACACAGAGCCGCACTGTTTTTTTTTTTTTTTTTACTCACTCTCCACCCCTTTGTCTACATTCTCCTTTCAGCTGGGAATTCCCAGATGATAGTTGAATGTGCCAGGCCAGAATGAGTTAGAGTTGTTAAGACGCCGGCAACTGTTAGCTTCCTAACAACCAGCCAGAGGGGAAGCTGTAACATTTAGAACCTATAGTAATACCATTGCTAAATATTTCACTTCCCACTGCCACTGGTGGTTTGAGTTGGCTGAACACCAATTTAATTTGACTGTTGGCCAAACCTACGAACAAGCAATATTCGGTCTGATGCTAGGTTTGGACACAACTAGCAGCTCATAACTAGTATTTAGCTGGAATTCAGCTTTAAAGGCAAAATCTTTCATTAATTGTAACTTTGACTTTCAAGCAATATCCAAATTTTTGTATTCATGAAAGGATTAAATATTATATTTCAAGAGGTAATGGACACATACATAAATAAAGCTCCAAACAGACTTTTTAATCAGTTGATTCACATTCATAGCGTTGAAGAACATATTTGTGATGAAGTGTGAGTTTCAGCCCTAAATTAATGGCACGGAGATGTGAGCAATTTCCCCTCTCAGCCTTTTCAATTTACATTCAGGTGAGGGGAAAAATGAGATTATAACCTGTTCTTTTTCTGCAGCGCGGCAAACAATATGCATTATATCAGCGGCGTTATGAATTCACGGGGAATTTGCGAGAGCACCGCAGAGCATGTGAATAGCACAAAATTATTTAAAACATAAATATGTAATTTTCGAGGCGAATATCAATTATGAGAGCCATGGCTGAATATGTAGATTGCTTCTTTCCTGCCAACAGGAACAGAACTTTGTATGAGTAAACACACCGCGCATATAATACAAGGCTTTGTGGAGGCTCTGGGTCCCAGGGAGCTCAAAGGAGATTTTGGGAAAAAATGCTTTTTCTATACAAAGAATGAGAAAGAGAGGTTTTAAAAAAGTTAAAAGAAAATCTAGTCATGGAAGAAAATGTTTTCAAGAATGTCTAAAGCTGAAGAAAAATATTTTTTCACGCTCCCACCCTATGTAAAGGGGGGTGAGCTCAATTTCCAATTTGGCAACTAGGTGGTGCCCTCTGGTAGCACATACATTGTGTGTAGAATGAGATAGAGTTAGTTCAGGTGGGGAAACAGAACAGAGAGGAGGTAGTTGTAGAAGCTGACCCCTACTGGACTGATTGGGGCCCTATTCACAGCTATGTAGCCCTAAATGTTTGAGGTATTCCCTGGTCGGTGGATAACCAAAGAGGTCCTGGAACCCTAGTTGGGAGCAGGTATATGGACAAGACAAAGTATGACTGACTTGGAGAAGGTACCATCAACTGCTGCTAGTGTAGTCATGTTAGATCTTGTTTGCCAAACCATTTCTTAAGTAAAACACTCAAATCTACTGGACTGGTCTTCTTCTTACTCCTGGCCCCTTCTGATTTTGTAATGGGCAAGAATAGGGTAAAGAGCCAGGGCATGGTAACGTACATGTGGTGTTGAAGGGTACACTGTTAATTGCTTACCTCTGGTTGTGGGGACTCAAGCTAACGTATCAATAAAGGCAAGAGGCCTATAGTGATTCCCAAATTAAAGATTACACCAATGTTCTTTTGGCCCTTCCTACACCCAGCTCATAAGGTTAATGTTTTGTTAATTCTAAGGTATTATTATGGTAGAATTCTGACGGAATTTGTTTGCATTTAGACAAAAGATAACTTCTGAGGTCAGGTACTAATGTTGAATCAGGAGATCTGGCTCACCATAGGAGTTCCAATTCATCCCAAAGGTGTTCAGTAGGGTTGAGATCAAGTTCCTCCACACCAGGAGCAGGAGATGCAGGGTATGCTGGCATGGTGCAGGAGATGCAGGGGCTGCGGGCATGGTGCAGGAGATGCAGGGGCTGCGGGCAGGGGCAGGAGATGCAGGGACTGTGGGCATGATGCAAGAGATGCAGAGGCTGCCGGCATGATGCAGGGGCTGCAGGCATGGTACAGGAGATGCAGGGGCTGTGGGCATGGTGCAGGAGATGCAGGGGCTGTGGGCATGGTACAGGAGATGTAGTGTTGCGGGCATGGTACAGGAGATGCAGTGCTGTGGGCATGGTGCAGGAGATGCAGGGACTACGGGCATGGTGCAGGAGATACAGAGGCTGCGGGCATGGTGCAGGAGATGCAGGGGCTGCAGGCATTGTGCAGGAGATGCAGAGGCTGTGGGCACAGTGCAGGAGATACAGGGGATGCGGGCATGGTACAGGAGATGCAGGGCTGCGGGCATGGTACAGAATATGCAGGGCTGCGGGTATGGTACAGGGGATGCAGGGGCTGCAGGCATGGTACAGGAGATGCAGTTCTGAGGGCATGGTACAGGAGATGCAGTGCTGCGGGCATGGTACAGGAGATGCAGGGCTGCGGGCATGGTACAGGAGATGCAGGGCTGCAGGCATGGTACAGGAGATGCAGTGCTGTGGGCATGATACAGGAGAATCTGGCACCCTGGCTAGCATGGGAGGACCAGGACAGCAGGAGGTCTGAACAGCAGTCTTCTTAAAAGCAGCAGGAATCCAGGGACAGTCTAAATACCTCTACACCCCCAGGACCAAAAAAGATTAAAGTTCCCAGATGTAATATCCAGCAGGCTTTTCTGGGACTGTGCCAACAAGCTAAACTTAATCCTTTGTTCTGGGATACTTTACCAAGCAGCCAGATGGGCTGGGATTTTCAAGAGCGAGGGGACACAGAGCTTCTATAAGTTTGGGACTTTGCTCAAATTCTACTCAGGGGACATGGAGCTCCTATGAGAGGAATTCTACTTTGCCAAATAAAAAAGGGAGTACAGAATGAAGGAAGTTGTCCTTGTGTTGTTCTAATCGAGACAAGTTGGGCATCCCATAATCCCTATTACCCAACCAAGATGTTTTCCCTAATAAAACAACAAAAACAAGCCCATCGACTGATTCTTTGTTATGTGTGAGAGTTGGAAAATGTGTGTTGCCTGACTGTGCAGGAATAGGGGGACCCAAAATCCAGCGGCCTTCTAGGGGGTAGCACTACACTGGTTTATCTGCAGCCCTTTCGTCTCTACATCCATTCAAAGTGCAGAGTTTTTAAAGCATGTCGGGGAGTTTAGAAAATAGGGGGTGGAGAGTTGAAGTTGTACTCTGTAGAGCTCAATGAGGAGAGCTTTAAGAGCTGATTGGAGGGAAGGGACACACCTCCTTCACACAGCATACAGGAACAGAGCTGAGGCTGTCAATCATCTAGAGATCCCTCATCTGACACCATTTTTCTCCCGGTGTCAGTAAAACTTGTCAGAAGTGATTCATGCTGATCAGGGCTGTGGATATTTTTTTTTTCCTGGGGGGGGGGGGGGGGGTTCAGCCCTAAGTACCCAGAGAACAATAAATATATATATATATATATATATATATATATATATATATATATATATATATATATATATAGTATATACAGTGCCCCCAGCAGGCACATCTGTTAGTGAAGCAAATAGTAAACATGGCCTCAATGTCAGCTGGGCCCTGCCTGTCAGCCTCATGGATGAGACACGTGCTCTCCCCAGTGGCAGTGTAGCTCCCACAGCTGATAGGCTACACTAGCCTAGCTGCTGTGAAATTGACCGATGCTATGGGGGGGGTGGGGGTTTGGACCCCCCTGGCCCCCCCCTTATCTACCCTGATGCTCCCTAAAACTTCCGCTTTAGGGAGTCCTGACCCCCGGACATGCCACATTTGGCATGTCATTTTTTTGGGGGGGGAGCGGGTACCGAGTTTTGAGAGGTACCCGCTCCCACTTCCGCTCGGAGCGCCGCGGCGCCCTGAACAGAAGTTCTCCTCTCCCCCTCCCTCCCTGCAATCTTCTGGGACACGTCAGAGGTCCCAGAAGATTGCCGGCCAATCACGGCGCGCAGCGTGACTCGCGCATGCGCAGTGGGTACCCGGCTGTGAAGCCACAAACTGTGACAGCCGGGTGCCCACAGCAGTGATGCCGGCGCCGAGGGAGAGGATCGAGGCTTCGGGCGGCCGCATCGCTGGACCGTTGGACAGGTGAGTAAATGGCTGGAACTCCGCTTTAAAAATGTTATATAAACAGGGTACCTTTATCCTATTAGTAAATAGGCTTTCTAGGCCAAAGACTTACCAAAAGGGGAAAGGGATGGGGAAGGGCAGGGGAAAGGGATGGGGCAAGCAGGATTTTCTTGGTACCATCAAAAAGCATAAATATTTAAGTAAAAACAAAGATCTTTATTACATATAGTATGACAAGAAAAATATGACAATCGGTAATGTATTACAAATACATAAAAAATGGTCAGTTCAAGAGGCACAACTGCAGTGACAATATTTTACCCGTGTTTTGAAATACAACATGTCTCCAGGTTAAAATCTACAGTTGGGCCACACTCGACATGTTTCGCGCCCGGAGCCTCTTCTTCAGGCGTTCAAGAACATAAAGGAGGACCATAGTCCTGCAAGGACAAAATATCTGTAAATATACAATATACAAACAATGGCAAATTAATATATTTTCCTTATTAAAATTGTTTGGTAAATATGGAGAACCACAGGTGCTCACCCTGGACATCAAGACCAACAGAGATGGAAATTCAAGAACAAGGGGGCCGCCAATTTAACCTCCCTCTGGGGGCGAGTGCGGGATCAGATAGAGTCAGCAAACCTAAGTCGTATATATAAAGCAATAAAATTACCTTTATATCATATATGATGAGTATGAGTCTTAGATGGAAGAAAGATGAATAAAAGTGATCAAGATTTGCTCTGTACATACCACACCAGTATCAATAGTAGAGAACCTCTTTGTTTGTATATGGCTACTGTAAATATGGTCCAAATGCCAGATGAAGTCTTAGGCAAAATGGAATGTGGCCAGGAAATAGGATTTCTTTAAAGCGGAGTTCCGGCCTCAAAATCAACTTTAGGCCATCCGCTTGCTGAGTGTCACCTGTAAAAGAAACGGATAGTCACAATTTTTTTTTTGTTTACTTACCTTGATATTGAAGAAAATATACTGACCTTTCTTCCTTTTCCTCCCTCTGCGGCCGCGGCCTGCGCTGTCACTTCCTGCTTGCATTGATTCCTGGGAGCTGACCGTCATCGCTCCCAGGAATCAATGCGCCTGCACCGGCCCCGCTCGTCAGTTCCGGTGCAGGCGCATCATTTTCTGCTAAACAGCTTCTGGGCATGCCCAGAAGCTGTGCAGGGATGACGCTCCTGCCCCAGAAGGCGGGGCCGGTTCAGTGCATTGTGGGACCGAAAAGGACACAGAAGAGGACGCAGAAGAGGACGCGCTGGCTTCAGCTACACCTGCCCACACCTGAGATGACAGCGCTGGAGAAAAATTTTTCAAGGTAAGTATTTCTTCTAAAAGTTAAGTGCGACCTGGGACAGTTCAGAGGCTATCCATTGTGGAATGCATTAGCCCTGACTGTCCCGGGGGTATTTTTAGTAAAAAAATTATTTCCGAGGCCGGAGTTCCGCTTTAAAATCTATAAAGGTTCATGAAAAGGTCATATATTAGTGGGGGCGTACTATAAATGTGATAGGTAACAAGCAGACCTGTACATACCCAAATAACACACAATGAGGCACAGGCTCAAGCTGACAAGCCTCTGATAATTGGATTTGGCTGATAGTGTTGCTACGTTCGATTGGGGCAGCCTAGATATAATTAATAGGCCAATTTTTTGAGCATTCCTTATGGACTTTTCATGATCCTCCAATTATGGGTGTCCTATAGGAGATAGTCAGTGGACAAATAAAAATAAAATATATACATGTATAGCCATAGATCATGCACAAATCAAGAGGACATTAGCCAATATTTGTGCAATATGGTCCAAGAAACAATCTAGGTTACCTTGCCCACAATATTTAGAGTCATACAGAGTGTATAGCCATGGGAATATTCAAAGTCCATATGTAATTTGTAGTTGGTACCTATAGAGAGATTAATCACCCTTAAAGCAGAGTTCCACCCAAAAGTGGAACTTCCGCTTATATGCTTCCCCCCCCCCTCTGGTGCCACATTTGGCACCCTTCAGGGGGGGGGGGGAACAGGTACCTGTTTTTGACAGGTACCCTTCCCCACTTCCAGGAGACAGCGTTGCGGCACCGTCCCTTGGAAGTTCTGCCTTCCTCCGCTGCCAGGCCAATTAGAAAGCACAGCACACTTCGCGCATGCACAGTAGGGAACCAGCTGTGAAGCCCGAAAGGCTTCACTGCCGGGTTACCTTACCCTGAATGGCAGCACCCGAGAGCCGATACAAAAATCTGCGTCGGGTGCCGATATCACGGGAACCCTGGACAGGTAAGTTCTAATATTTAAAAGTCAGCAGCTACAGTATTTGTAGCTGCTGACTTTAGATTTTTTTTTCCTGGGGGGCGGAACTCTTTAATGAATCTGCAGAATCTGTGAGGCGGGGGTGGCACCTTTATATCCACTCCAATCCGGCCGTCATATTTGGCCATCAGGCCGGGAAATTACAGCAACCGGACCCGGTACCTAACTGCGCATGCGCAAAGAATTCGGCACATGGCAGTGCAGATACTAAACCCTATCCGAGCAGGGCAGACGCTCCGCTCAAGGGTGTACCCAGCAAAGGAGAAAGGCAGGGGGACGTGAGTCCACGCGCTTAAACACCCACAAGGGAACACACACTCTTCACCAGGAGACCGGAAAGCGCCCCCATTTTTTTTATATATTTTTTTTTATCAGCCCTGTTTATGGGCTTTGGTGTGATATCAGGGGTCTAAACAGACCTCTGATATCTCCACTTTGAGACAGAGAAAGGGACTGACAGATTCTCCAGTTCCTTTCTCAGCAGCCTCAGCATTGAAAATGAATAGACAGGAGGCAGGGTCTCATGTTCATTCATAAACTAAAGCAGAGTAACGATCAGTATCGGTAGCGATCACTCATTGTGTCCAATTGAGAAAGGCTGGTAAATGACATGTTTACCAGCCCCACCCTCTGCTCTCTATCCTGACAGATCCCCCCACAGCTGGCAGAAGAGGAGAGGAGGAAAGCCGGCTGCGGGGGACGAGGGGGGTGGAGGAGGAAGAGGACAGGGGGCTGGAGGAGGAAGAGGAGGATACAGAGGGGGGCGGAGGAGGAGGACAGGGGGCCAGAGGAACACAGGGGGCAGAGCAAGAAGAGTAGGGCATGGAGGTGGGCCGGAGACAGAGGGAACAGCCAGGGATCGGTGCGGTAGGAGGGAAAGCTGTGAGCACTGATCTCCCTACATGGCTTTCCAGCTGACAGCTGCGGGTGGGAGAAGAGGAGAAGCAGCTGTCAGCTGAAAAGCCATGCCGGGAGATTGGTTCTCACAGCTGTCCCTCCCGCCACACCGGCTGTGAACCAGGAGATCATCCATATGTGCAGGGTCGCAGTGCCCCCCCCCCCCCCCCCCGGGGGCCATTGGCAGTCTGTTTACATCCCACCACCAATAGAGGAGAGAACGCTGTGTTTGTTCTGCATGAGCGAAGTGGACACAGACCAGCAATCTGCCTGCTCAGCGGGTTTAGCAGACAGATTCCCCTGGACCTAAGGGTAAATTTAAACATGCATCTAAGTCTCTCTTGCCTCTGAAGCCCAATCCGCATTAAGTTCACGTTTCAGTGGCTACTGATAGGCGGTGAGCAAGCCATCTGCTGCTTTCTATTTTAACCGCCTGTTTTAACCCCATTTTTGCTGACAAATGCGCCACAACCACATGCATTGCACGCAGTTGTGGGGCATTTTTGGAACTTCCCCATTGACTTGAATGTGTAGCATTCGGCGGCTGCAAAGCAACTTTGCTGTGGGCGCAAAGCAACGGATTGCAGCTGCAGCATGTAAACAACCCTGTCTGCTGCCTATTGCACCTTAAGGGGGGAAGGTTGGCAGGTGGAAGAAACGCAGCTCAACAGCACATTTTTGCCACCTCCCCAACCGCAAGTCTAAGCAAGGCCTGGGACCTCATTCATGTGGGGCATACTGCAACAAGGCTGTGTTTAGCTGCACAGTGATTCATGAGTGTTCCGCGCATCTGTCTCATCAATGTCAATTGGTATACAGTGGCTGCAGGGCAATGCACAGGTGTTCCATGCACTCCTGTGTAGGCAGTCCCATTCATGTCAATTGGGACACAGCGAATGTATGGGCACAGCCACTGCTCCCAACTTAACATCCATGTGGGTGCATGTCCCTGAATACTGTCTGCATTTGGGGCCATGCACCTACACCTGAACAGATGTCAAATTTGTCCTTACAGCTGATGCATCCCAATTGACATGAATGGGACTACCTGCATATTGGATGCATAGAGCACCTGTGCATCCCTGTGCGGGTAAACACGGCTCTTCATCTGGCCCTCGATGGACATATGCTTTAGTACACCCCATGTGAACAAGGATTTATCAGGAATTATGTAAGTCATGTTGTGCTTTGTATGCTAAAAAGGATTTTTTTTTTTTTTTAGTTAAAACAGCAACATCTTTGCTGCACAACTCTTCTGCCCCTACAGTAGCATCTTCTTTTTATTCTACTGACCATGTGCTTTCAGTAAATATACTGTATGGCTTGGGGGGGGGGGGGGTCTTTTACAAACTCTGAAAGCTGTAGGTGAAAAATGAAAACCTCCAGATTTTTATAGAAACATGCTTATTTACAGTTTTTTTTTACACTTTTGCGTACTTTTACAAACTCTGAAAGCTGTAGGTGAAAAATGAAAACCTCCAGATTTTTATAGAAATATGCTTATTTACAGTTTTGCGTACATTTTATTTTCACCATTTCGCAAAAAGGCCCAATTTAAAATGTACACATTTGTTATTTATTAACTCAATACAGGTTAAATGTTTATATTTGGTAGGAATTGAGCAGGAATTGTGTAACATTTGTTATGTTTGTATCTGCTAGTAATGATTTTAGTGTATTTTTAGCAAAAGTATTGTTTTGAGAAATACTTGGGCAAATATCACGGGGCCCTAAAAATCAGTATCACCCTCTTTTTATTCTACTGGTCATATGCTTTCAGAAAATATATGGTTTGGTGTGTGTGTGTGTGTGGGGGGGGTCTTTTACAATCTCTGAAAGCTGTAAGTGAAAAATAAAAACCTCCAGATTTTTAGAAGAATGAGGTTATTTACAGTTTTGCGTAGGTTTGATTTTTCCCATTTCGCATAAAGGCGCAATTTAAAATGTAGAAATATTTGTTATTTATTAACTCAATACAGGTTACAATTTTCTATTTAGTAGGAATTTAGCAGGAAATTGTACTATTTGCTGTGTTTGTACCTGCTAATAATGATTTAAGTGTATTTATTGTGAAAATATTGATTTTAAAAAAATTTGCGCAAATGTCATGGGGCAATAAAAATCAAGAGCACCTTCTTTGTATTCTTCTGGTCATGTGCTTTCAGAAAATATATGGTTTGGGGGGGGGTTGGTCTTTTACGATCTCTGAAAGCTGTAAGTGGAAAATAAAAAACAATGGAAAAATTGCAAAGATGGTCTGGCCAGCTGGGTTTAAAACTGGAGCACAGGGCCTGGCAGTGAAAGGGTTAAAGCTGGACTTCAGGATAAGCAAATACTGCTTAAATACATTTGTCATGTGTATTCTTCCCTGAATCTCTGTGTGCTTTGTGTATTTCCTCCAAATCGGTGCAGTAATCCAGTGGGAGACTTTCCCTCTGAGCAGGAGCTTCCTGTAATAAAGACCGCACACTGCTGCTCTATCCCCTTGTGCAGGGTGACTGGTCTTGTCTCCGCCCCCTCTTGTTGTTTTCTGCAGGCAGTCCCTCCCTCAGCTCTGCTCTCTGCGCAGGCTATGTACAGCAAAATGATGATGTCATAACTACTTTTAAAAGGTCATATCTGGGTTTGCCAAGGCATCTGGTGGATTTTTATCCTTTGAGAAATATATTTTAAAGAAGCAGAAGCTCAGAGTTCAGCTTTAAATTCCATTACTGAAATTTGGAACAATTTTTGCAAAACTGCTGAACTCTCCTCAGTTCCGTCTGGACAAAATAAACAAAATAGATTTAGGATTGGCAGCCCCAGTGTGGTCACCTGTTTTGCGTGGCCCACCATACGCTGTCGTGCTAATTGATCGCCGCTCAGCGCTGCTAATGCTTGGATTACAAATCCGTTCTTGATATCCTGAGGATTCATTCTTGGCAGCAACTGCGTTGGCTGCGATTAATTCCTGTGTTTAACATAAATTACTGCAAGGCAATTGTTATAACAATGGGTTTTTGAGACACCATGAGATGAATATTGAATCAAATAGGATTTAGAAAAGGATATTGCCGACGTAAGGTGTGAATTATGTGCACGCCATCGAGGCTGCGGTCAAGTTGTCAAGGATTAGTATCTGAGACAATTCATTTTGCTATATGCAGGAACATGCTTAAAGGAAAATTCCACTTTTGTTAACAAATTCAATGCAATTAGCAAATGTTTGCCCATTCAAGGATTTAATATTTATTTTGACTGCTGACACTGGTATGTTTTACTACCCAATCAGACAAAATTTTAACTGGACATGCATTTGTAGCTCCCCCTGTGTTCATAGTGGAGATTAGGTATATTTAGTTTAGGCTCCACTGTAGCCAGTGGAGAAAGGGTTGATTGGTCTGTGTACAGTTAGCTGGCAGGCTTTGAGGGCTGGGTCTCAGTCACCTCCCCCTGGCTTCTGGAAGCCTCTAGAAGGTTCCAGAACTTAGTGGGTGGAGGGGTGGAGACCTCAGCCCGAATATTCATGGAGACTCTACCAATCCCTGGAGGAAGGACCACCCAGTAGGTGAAAGTGCCCCATAAGTATTTGGGAGCCTGGCCAGTCGGGGAGCAGAGTTCAGGATCCAGAGGCCTGGAGGGGACCCCTGTGCTGGGGGGGCTCTGCCTCCAGGCAGACGTGTGGTGCTTAGAGAGACAGAGAATAGAAGGAGCCAGAGACTTCCTCACCCCCTGCAGTCTCGGCCAGCCTTGGCTTTGACATCCTGCTAGCAAGAGGGACCTATGCAGCAGAAGCGTACCTTCCAACTTTTTGAGGGACACCTATTAGCAAAAGTATGTAGGTATAGGACACACCCCCTGCCACACCCCATTAAAGGAGAATCATTAAAAAAAATTATGTTAAACCCACAAGTGCCTTTTTTCCCACTGCTATTCCTTTATACTGGCTTTGAATTGTACAAATGCAGCAATTTAGAAATAGGATGAAAGTTTAGCACTGGGAAATCAGGGACAGTTGGGAGCTATGCAGAAGGTCTGGACAATACTTGCCTTCTTTGCTCCAGGAATCACCAGGGACTGAGTGAGTGATCTCTTCTCTATTTGTTAATTCCCTTTCGAAGCCTACAAGAGAGAAAGCAGCCAGATGCAAGACCTAGCTAGTTTTCAGCATGGACAATGCTTAGCCTACCTTCACCCCTGCTGGGGACATTTAAAGTGTTGAGCTGTACGCATTAGGATTTCTTCTAGTGGAAGAGTTCAAGATCCCTGCAGTCAGTTTTGGACGTTCTCTTAAAGGAGACCAGCCTGGGATTTTGTACTGGGGGTCAGCAATTGTTATCCAGTTTGTCCTCACCGTTTTTGTTTTGAAGTCAGTTTTGGGCATCCCATAGTTCCCTAACCCCATCCAAGTTACATCCCCTAAAAAATTATCAAAACCAAGCTCATGGACCTGATTATTGACTGTGAAGTGTTTTCTGAAAATGCTCATTGGCTGGCTGTGCAGGTGAAGGCGGAACCAAATATCCAGTGGCCCTTGAGGGGGTAGTGCTACACAACAACAGCAGAGGAGAGCAGGGAAGCTGCAGGTGATAGGCACACATAGCTACAAACAGTGGTGCACAAGGGGAATAATGGCAACGCGTTTCCGAGCATCAAGCCTCTTTTTCTAGCCTGAGTTGCAGTTGCAATGGAACAATTTAAAAACTAGATGGAGGGGAAAAAAAAACAGAAAAAAACCAGGAGTGAAAACAATGCCAGGTCACGGAAACAGAAAAGTGGACTAATACAGCTGCGGCCAAAAGTTTAGGGAATGACACAAATATAATTTTTACAAAGTCTGCTGTCTCAGTTTTTATGATGGTAATTTGCATATACTCCAGAATGTTATGAAGAGTGATCAGATGAATTGCAATTCCTTGCAAAGTCCCTCTTTGCTATGAAAATGAAATTTATCCCATAAAAAAAACTTTTCCACTGCATTTGTGAAGAAGGCTCTAGGGTGCCCAAGAATATCCAACAAGCGCCAGGACCGTCTCCTGCAGTTAATTCCACTGCGTGATATGGGAATCACCAGTGCAGAGCTTGCTCAGGCAGGTGGGAGTGCATCTGCATGCAAAGTGAGGAGAAGACTTTTGGAGGATGGCCTGGTGTCAAGAAAGGCAGCAAAGAAGCCACTTCCCTCCAGAAAAAACATCAGGGACAGATTGATATTCTGCAAATGGTACAGGGATTGGACTGCTGAGGACTGGGGTAAAGTAATTTTCTCTAAAGAATCCCCTGTCCAATTGTTTGGGGCATCAGGAAAAAATCTTGTCCGGAGAAGAAAAGGTGAGCGCGACCATCAGTCTTGTGTCAGGCCAACAGTAAAGCATCCTGAGACCATTCATGTGTGGGGTTGCTTCCCAGCCAAGAGAGTGGGCTCACTCACAATTTTGCCTAAAAACACAGCCGTGAATAAAGAATGGTACAAAAACATCCTCCGAGAGCAACTGCTTCCGACCATCCAAGAACAGTTTGGTGAGGAACAATGCCTTTTTCAGCATGATAGAGCACCTTGCCATAAGGCAAAAGTGATAACTAAGTGGATTGGGGAATAAAACATCAACATTTTGGGTCCATGGCTAGGAAGCTCCCCAGACCTTAATCCCATTGAGAACTTGTGGTCAATCCTCGAGAGGCGGGTGAACAAAAAAACCCCCACAAATTCTGACACACTCAGATTGATTAGGCAAGAATGAGCGGCCATCAGTCAGGATGTGGTTCAGAAGTTGATTAACAGCATTCCAGGGCGAATTGCAGAGGTCTTGAAAAAGAAGGGTCAACACTGCAAATATTGACTCATTCCATAAACCTAATGTAATTGTCAATAAAAGCCTTCAAATGCTTGTAATTATACTTCAGTATACCATGGTAACATTTGACAAAAATATCTAAAAACACTGAAGCAGCAGACTTTATGAAAATTAATATTTGTGTCATTCTCAGAAATTCTGGCCAAGGATGTAGTGGAAAAATATGTAAAAAATGGGGAAGGGGGAAAATAAAAAGAAATTGGAACCTTTGATGTGAATAAATAATTAAAAATATACGTGCATCCGGGATGTTTTAAAAAAGATCAGGGATGCAAATATATTTATAATATATTTGTAATTATTTATTTACATTAAAAAAATGGGGAACGGGGGAAATTAAAAGAAATTGGAATCTTTGATGTGAATAAATAATTTAAAATATATTATAAATATATTTGCTTTCCGTATGTAACAGTTAATGTGTTGAAGAAACAGTGCTTCCTATTCAAAAATATGTAAAACGTGAAAAAATGGGGAAGGGGAAAATTAAAAGAAATTAGAACATTTGATGTGAATAAATAATTAAAAATATATGTGTACTCAGGATCTTTTAAAAAAAGATCCGGGATGCATATACTGTATATATGTTTTATTATTTATTCACATAAAAGAAATGGGGAAGGGGTTGAATTAAAAGACATTGGAATTTTGATGTGAATAAATTATTAAAAATATATGTGCATCCTGGATCTTTTTTTTTTTTTTTTAAAGATCCAGGATGCACATATATTTTTAATGATTCATTCACATTAAATGTTCCAATTTGTTTTAATTTACCCTCTTTCCCATTTTTTCTACACATTTTTCCACTATTATTCCACTTTTCTGAAATAGGAAGCACTGTTTCTACTTTCTTCTAAAAACTGCACGTGCTTACATTTTAAACTTTGGGTGATATGAAAAACACATTTTTTTTTTTCATATTTATTTATTTGTGAACAATTTTTACTCCCTTCCTCTGGGATTTGGTACTCTTCTGCATCCTGCTCTTTGCTGGATTAAATTCACCATAGCAACCAACAGACCAAATAGAGGATGTCCAAATATCTCCTGCAGATCAGATTTATCTTAAAGCAGATGTAAACCCTAAATGAAATTTGGTTTGCAAAATCACTGTGTATCATAAATAATTGCATTTTGTGAAAAAAAATAAAAATTGTTTTCCCCTGCTTTTCCATCCTTCGTTAGATCTCATTGCTGCTGATCTCCGTCAGCCTGATTGCCGCCACATCCTGTCTGCATGCATTCTATCAATGGCTGCATGGGTTTGCTCTAGGTGGGCTTCCTAATACTGGCAACGGTTGACCCATATGGTCAAAAATAGTTGACCATGGCTGCATAGTATAAGTTAAAATGGACACTTGCAGTCCTATCAAAAGTCAATGTGATAGGCTGACCTAGCAGGAGCACAAATGGGAGACAGGGACAGAGCGCCGTCACCATATAACGGGAAGTAGTAAAACAAGGTCCTTCATGGCAGGATCACCAGATTTTTCTTTTAGTAAGAGATTATTATGTAAATTGAAGATTTTCAATTACTTTTGAAATTACATTAACATGTTATGAGATTTTTGTGATTGGGTTTATGTATCAGTAGATGGCAGGAATATGCAATACAAATCAACCAAACAGATCTCAACAGTAACTGGCGAAAACCAGTTTGGACCAGTGGTCTTTTTTAACCTCTTCTGGACCGCCCCCCACACATATACACTGCTCAAAAAAAATTAAAGGAACACTTTTTAATCAGAGTATAGAATCAAGTGAATTATATTCCTGGGATATTGATTTGGTCAATTAAGTAGCAGAGGGGGTTGTTAATCAGTTTGAACTGCTTTGGTGTTAATAAAATTAACAACAGGTGCACTAGATGGGCACTCAATCTCACTACTTTTGCGTTTGGCTAGGGTCAGTGTAACTACTGGTAGCATCAGGCAATACCTGGACTCTATAGAGGTTGCACAGGCAGTCCAACTCCTCCAGGATAGCACATCAATACGTGCCATTGCCAGAAGGTGTGCTGTGTCTCCCAGCACAGTTTCAAGAGCATTGAGCAGATTCCAGGAGACAGGCAGTTACTCTAGGAGAGCTGGACAGGGCTGCAGAAGGTCCTTAACCCATCAGCAGGACCGGTATCTGTTCCTTGTGCAAGGAGAAACAGAATGAGCACTGCCAGAGCCCTACAAAATCCAGCAGACCACTGGTGTGAATGTCTCTGACCAAACAATCAGAAACCTACTTAATGAGGGTGGCCTGAGGGCCCGACGTCCTCTATTGGGCCCTGTGCCCAACAACTGGCACCGTGGAGCTCGATTGGCATTTGCCATTGAACACCAGAATTGGCAGGTCTACCACTGGCACCCTGTGCTTTTCACAGATTAAAGCACGTTCACCCTGAGCACATGTGACAGACGTGAAAGGGTCTGGAGAAGCCATGGAGAACGTTATTCTGCCTATAACATCGCACAGAATGGGAGGGAAGTACAGACCTCTACAGGCTAGACAATGGCACCCTGACTGCTATTAGGTATCGGGATGAAATCCTTGGACCCATTGTCAAACCCTAAGCTGGTGCAGTGGGTCCTGGGTTCCTCCTGGTGCACGACAATGCCTGGCCTCATGTGGCGAGAGTATGCAGCCAGTTCCTAGAAGAAGAAGGAATTGATACCATTGAATGGCCCCCATACTCGCCTGAACTAAATCCAATAGAACACCTCTGGGACATTATGTTTCGGTCCATCGGACCCCGCCAGGTTGCACCTCAGTCTGTTCAGGAGCTCAGTGATGCCCTGGTCCAGATCTGGGAGGAAATACCCCAGCACACCATCTGACGTCTCATTAGGAGCATGCCCCGACGTGGTCAGGCATGCATACAAGCACGTGGGGGCCATACACACTACTGAGTACCATTTTGAGATGCTGCAATGAAATTTCAGCAAAATGGACTAGCCTGCTGCATCATTTTTTCACTTTGATTTTCAGGCTTTGAATTCAGCCCTCTGTAGGGTGATAATTTTAATTTCCATCAAATGATGTGGCATCCTTTCCTTCCTAAAACATTACCCAGTCCATATCAGTATAGATATCCAGCGTGAGATTTTTCCCCATTGAGATGTGATGTGTTTTCAAAGCGTTTCTTTCATTTTTTGAACAGTGTATACTGCGGTAGGGCGGCCCTCCTGTGTACAATTATGTACCTGTGCGTGATTTCGTGCAATAGGCGCATGCGCGCTGCCGGTGACCCTCTCTCACTGTGATTGGACCTGATGTTTCGCCAGCACCTCGCGATCGTTCAGGAGGGATGCAGAACACTGATCTGCCTGTGTAAAAAGGCAACCACCATTCTGTGAGAGGGGAAGATGGAGATCTTATGTTCCTGCTAAGCAAAAGCGGGAGGGGGGGGGGTAATAAAAATAAAATGTGGGGGCAGAATGTCGGACTTTACTGGTACCACAAGGAGGACTATACAGAAATGTTAAAATATCAAAATTGATTGTACAATATCTTAACCACTTCCTGCAACTGACATACCTGTAGGTCGGCTTGCAGAAGTGGTTGTACCGGGTGAGGGGTGCAGCTGCAGGCATCACCCTTGTACCTTTTTTTAGAGCCCATGGTTGGCTTTCAGGAGATAACATCCAATGCGGCTCAGCAGCTGCTCGGCCGTTATCCCAGCCAGCAAAAGGGGACGTCCTCCCCCTCCCGCCCCCTTCCGTGGCTCTACCCAGGTCTCCCGACCCACCAGGAGCCCTGAGCAACCAGCCGGCACATCCGCCAGCTGGTTGGAGTCCTGAACAAAGCCGAATTCGGCTTTGATCGGGTCTCCGATGTATTATCCCGGAAGTGACGTTGTGCTGCTAACGGCGCGGATTTAAAAAAAAATTGTCAGTATTCAGAAATGACAATTTTGGCATTTTGAATACATTGAAGTGCAGAGGAGAGGTCTGGGGTCTTTTAAATGTTTATATTCCTTGTGACAGCAATAAAAGTGATCAATTTGTATTTATTTCTTTTAAACAGTGCTAAAAATGTAAAAATAAATAAAATAAATAGGAAAAAAAATGTAAAGTGCCCCCATTACTGTGAGCTCACGCACGAAAGAAAACGTGTATGTAAGCTACACCCGCAAATTAAAATGGTGCTCCAACCGCACATGTGTGGTATCGCCACGATCGCCAGAGCGAGAGCAATAATTCTAGAAAAATACCTCCTCTGTAACTCTAAACTGGTATACCGCATGGCAAAAAATATTGCAACGACTGCCATTTTATTCTCCAGAGTCTTTTCTGAAAAAAATATGTATAATGTTTGGGGTTCTAAGTAATTTTCTAGCAAAAAATACTGATTTTAACTTGTAAACAACATGTGTCAGAAATAGGCTTGGCCCTTAAGTGGTCAAAAAATACTTTTTGAAAATTAAAAAACATAGCTCTTGTAAAGTGTATACCAAGTAATCTAACAGTCACAGCCACAAATAGAGCTTTCTTTTGGTGGTATTTGATCACCTCTGCGGTTTTTAGATTTTGCGTTATAAACAAAAAAAGAGCAATTTTGTAAAAAACGCCATATTTTTTACGTTCTGCTATAAAACATTCCCAATAAAAAAAATTTTAAAATCGAATTTTTAATCAGTTTAGGCCAATTTGTATTCTGCTACATATTTTTGGTAAAAGAAATCCCAAAAAACGTATTTTATTTGGTTTGCGCAAAAGTTATAGCGTTTACAAACTACGGTATAGATTTTTGGACTTTTTATTATTTTTTTTTATTAGTAATGGCTGTGATCAGCAATTTTTAGCAGGACTGCGACATTGCGGCGGACAGATCGGATCTCTAACTGACATTTTTGACACTTTTTGGGGACCAGTGACATTACTACAATAATCAGTGCTAAATAATATGCACTGTTACTGTATAAATGACACTGGCAGGGAAGGGGTTAATACTGGGGGTGATAAAAGGGGTTAATGTATGCCTGTTGGTGCTTACTGACTGTGGGGGGGAAGGGTTCTGTGACAGGCTCAGAGAGATTGGTGAGCTTAGCTGAAACTCCTGATCTCTCCCTGCCTGTGTGACAGAAGACTCGCCTGCTTTGTTTACATAAGCAGGCGGGTCTTCTGTCAGATTCCTTGATGAATGCGGGAGGCCGGCGGCAATCTCTGCTGCTCCCCCCGCTGCCTGACTCCCGCTGTGTCCAATCACAGCAGGAGTGTGGTCTCGGCGGCGCGCGCGTGCTGCTGAGACCGTGTGCATGAAGTCAAGTAGATCAACTTGAGTTTGCACAGCCAAGCCGCCCTGCCGCAGTAAATCTGCGGTGGGCGGTCGGCAACTGGTTAAGCCAAATCGGACCAACTGGCCCAATCATTGATGGTGGAGGAGTGTTTGTTGAATGTCTCTGGCAGTCTTGGGGAATTTCTATGCTGGCAAAAGTTGATGATATAACCATCCTGATACATAAAGTCCAATAATACGGGTGGTGGCCCCATGAAGCTGAAGGTCTTCAAATAATTACCACTGGTTGACTCAATACCAGTGGGAGGATTGCGTTATATATTACGTTGGGCCAGTTGGTCTGATTTGGCTTAATCTATACAAATTGAATACCAAGGCTATACTTCAGTATTAAAATGGGTGGATATTCCAAACAAACCTAGTATTGCACCACACCCTCGTTAATAAGACATAGAGAGTAGCATTTAAGCAGTATTGGGTTTTTTAGGTGCAAAACAACACAAGAAAATTTTCATAAACTTTTTTATACTTTTGTAGCACCCTACAGGTAGGTGCTAGGTAAATATATAGTGGGCCTTGTCGGCCTAACAGCAGGGCTGTGATTTATTAGTCAGGGCTTCCAGATGTGCCTGCTAAAGGGGGAGTCTCCCCACTGGCTCCTGTGAGAGGCTTCTCATAGGGCGGTGGAGGAAACCCAATCAGGGGACACATCCAGGCTTGTAACTACCCCAGAAGGCAGATTGTGCTGCAAAGGATTCTGGGAGTGGGTATAAGTTTGGGGATGGCACATGACACAATGTCTTTGGCGGGAGCAGAGTCCCAGGATGGAGAGTGCGACTGTCTCTCCTCCTGTCTGAGGAAGGTGGATATCTCAGGGTGTCGACTGAGTATCCATAGAGTGCTGAGCTGAGCTGAGGGGATCCGGTGTGCCGAGAACTTGCGGAGAGAGAGAGGGGTTCAGTCCCAGAAAAGCCTACACAGGTCGTGAGTACTGAGGATTGCCCCTGGGGGTCTGCCTAGAGTCAGAGGGGACCCTTCCGGAAGAGGTTCTGGGATCCAGTGCCAGCTAGCTGAAAGGGGTACCTAGGTTAAGGACCCTGAAGTTACAGAGGAGGGTGCAAAGACAGTGAACCCCAAAGAGTTCAAGGCTAAAGGGGGCACCTACTATTGGGCCCAGAATTGTACAGAGTGTGCCAGTTGGAATGTACAGTTTGACAGGATTCTACAATATACTACCTCAAGCCAAAGCAAGGCAAGAGGGAAGTATTCAGTGACTTGTTGCAGTATAACAGTGTTGTTGATTCTACAATTTCACAGTCCTGGATCTTCTGGACTACAAGTCGAAGATTCAGCACTTCTCTTAATTTACAGAGCGTTCTAACAGATAGTGAGCTTTGGCTGGCGCCAGCTGGCGTCAAGGAAGCGCCAACAGGCATTGTTCAGGAACGAAGTCCCAAGTGTATCTATTTGAAGCCTAAAGGAGTATCCCACTCATTCCCTTCTCCCATCCCCTTTTATCTACAATAAAACAACAACACAAAGATGCCGGAGTGGTTCATGTCTCAGTCTTCACACCCAGGGTCACAGCTCACTTGGGGGGGAAAGGTAACCGGTAACAGTGGCAGACCCACCTCAGGCCACAGGCCTGGAAAACCTGCTACACTTTATTATATCAAAATTAAAAAAACATACAAATTGTAAACTTTGACATATAATAGGCAAATTGTGGAATACTTCAGTGGAAATACTTCAGTATTTCCAGTATGGGAATCAAATGCAATATTTGCAAAATCACCTGACATTTTGCAGACACTGCTATCCAGCCATCATTATTGGTGTTTTGACAATTATCTGTGCTACCAAGTTACCGATGTCCTGATGAAGCAATTATATGCGAAATGTGTCGACCTCTTTGAATATACAGCATAGACACAGTGACTGTTATATTGCTTGGTATATACTGTCCAAGGGCTTTGTTTTTTACTTTTCAACAAAGTCTTTTTTAAGATATTGTACAATAAATTTTGATATTTTAACATTTGTGTATAGTCCTCCTTGTGGTACCAGTAAAGTCCGACATTCTGCTCCCACATTTCCTTTTTCTTTTTTTCCCCCCCTCCCGCTTTTGGTTATCTGTAAAATGAGGATGAGGTACTTAATATGCCTCCCTCCTGTTTGTGTTAAAATGCGTTTCTGCTAAGCAGGAACACCGATCTCTGTCTTTCCCCAGTCAAAGCACCTCCCCCACACAGTTAGAAAGCACTCCCAGGGAACTCATTTAACCCTTTGATCGCCCCTAATGTTAACCCCTTCCCTGCTAGTGTCATTAGTACAGTGACAGTGCATTTGTTTTAGCACCAATCACTGTATTAGTGTCACTGGTCCCCAAAAAAAGTGTTAAAAGTGTTACAGTCCGATTTGTCCACCAAAATGATGCAGTTCTGCTAATTCTGCTAAAAATCGCTGATTGTCGCCAGTACTAGCAATAATAAATAAATAAATAAATAAAAATTCCATAAAAATATCCCATTTCTTAGGGCGCTATAACTTTTGCGCAAACCAATCAATATACGCTTATTGGGATTTTCTTCCCAGAAACATATAACCGAATAAAAATTTGCCTAAATTGATAAAGAGATTTGATTTTTTTACACTTTTTGATTGGCTGTGTTTTATAGCGGAAAGTAAAAAATATTGTTGTTTTTTTTTTTTCAAAATTGTTGTTTTTTTTTGTTTATAGCGCAAAAAAAACGCAGAGGTGAACAAATGCCACCAAAAGAAAGCTCTATTTGTGGGAAAAAAGGAAATACATTTGATTTGGGTACAGCGTCGCACGGCCGCAAAATTGTCAGTTAGAGTAACGCAGTGCCGTATCGCAAAATTTGGCCTGGTCATGAAGGCGGGTAACCCTTCCAGGGCTGAAAATGTTAATAGAGCTCTTCCTTAACTAAAACAAAGTTCATCCATCCAACTTGTGAATTTATTGGCTGCGGCATTTGATCCCGCATCCTCCTTGTAACAAGACGTTCTCCAATTTACAGCTTGCATGACACAAAGGACTCTTTATGGTTCCAATTAAACTCGCCACGGACAGTTTTACAGCAATATATGTGTTTTTTAGAACACTCCTTAAATTTATACATTTCCCTACGTGCCTGGAATAAAGATAGCGGAGATAAATCTGGGAGGCAGCAGGACTTCGGCCTGAGAGGGCCTCGTGATATATTTCCTTGTTTAAAACTCACCACTTATTCCAGGAGACGTTGTCTAATCAATGAGTCAGCTTGGACCGGCTTCGGCTGATTCGCTCACCAAAACGCCAATAATAGATCAGGTGTGATAAAAGGAACGCTTCTGAAATTTCCTGCTAGGAAATTGATTTTGATCACATACAGAGTGTTAGGCTTTCATCCCGTCATGTACGTGTTATGAAATTCTGCAGAGGGGCATTAATACCACATGCCTTACAAGATCTGATTGCAAGCTTTGGAATTGAGTGTCTAAAGCCAAAACCTTTTTTCTTTCTTTTTTTGTTTTGGGTGGCTAAAGCCTCATCTTTTTTATTTTTTTGAGTGGAATGTGCAAAGGTTAGAATCCCTGGCTTTCTTTTATTGCTGTTTGTGTCTCCATTGGGAGAATTACCTTCTATATTTGTCCTGGTGACCACGGAAAGAGAAATGTAGGAAATTCCAAAACTTTTAGGTCCCATCTGTTGGATTCTTCTGGCAGCCAATGGACAGGATACGTGTCACCGGGGAGTAACATGATCAATGCAAGAAGGACCCTACCACACTACAGACCAGAAGAAAGAAGGCTAATTGTTCTGGAACACTTATTGGATATCCATTACTGTTGCATTCAATTTTGTTATGTATGTATTATTATCTTGATTATTTTTTTTTCCAAACAAATTTTGATTCTGACATCATTGGGGAGATTTACTAAAACTGGTGCACTCAGAATCTGGTGCAGCTGTGCATGGTACCCAATCAGCTTCTAACTTTAGCTTGTTCAGATAAGCCAGGGATCCTCAAACTACGGCCCTCCAGCTGTTGCGGAACTACACGTCCCATGAGCCATTGTAAAACTCTGACATTCACAGGCATGGCTAGGTATGATGGGAATTGTAGTTCCTGAATGACTGGAGGGCCATAATTTGAAGACCCCTTAGCTAAGCTTTGACAAGAAAAACCTGTAAGCTGATTGGTTTCTATGCACAGCTGCACCAGATTTTGCATCCTCCAGTTTTAGTAAATTGCCCCCTAGTGTCAATTCAGTATTACTACACCTTGTTATTGCTGTATTTATTAATGGTATACTCCAACTCCCCTGAAGGTTGGGGCTAGGTAATTTAGTCCTTAGATAGACCCCTTCTTTCTTCTTCATGTTCCCTCAGTAAGATGCCAGCTTTCATAGCAAGCATTGTGCTGTGAAGATTATTCGAATGACTGGTGAACATCCAATGTATTGCAATTTAGGAAGTAAAACTACATTGTATTAAACTGTTGTGTCTTATTGGAGAGTTAAGCTGTATGTGGAGGGTGCCTATTCAGCAGGTGATTATACTGGCCGTACAAATTGAAGCCTTAAAGTGGAGCTTTACACAAAAGAGAAAATTTCGCTTATTTGCCTCCTCCTCCCCCCCTCTGAGGCCACATTTGGAACCTTTCAGAGGGGGGGGGGGGGGGGAGCTGGTACCTGGTTTCCACAGGTACCTGGCAAGCTGGCCTGCCACATTATGTCCCATGTATTGCATTTTAAGAAGTAAAACTATGTTGGATTGAACTGTTGTGTCTTATTGGAGAGATAAGCTGTCTGTGGAGGGTGCTTATTTAGCAGTTGACTACAATGGTCGGATGTACTGAGGCCGAAAAAGAGGTATGTCAATGCATAAAGTATTGCTTGAAACAGAACACTCATAACAAGGCTCTAATATAGTATGTGTCTATGTGAATGTTTGACCATTCTTCCAGAAGCCCATTTGTGAGGTCAGGCAAGAAGGCCTGGCTGGCAGTCTCCCCTCTAATTCATCCCAAAGGTGTTCTATTGTTTTGAGGTCAGGACTTTGTGCAGGCCAGTCAAGTTCCTCCACCCCAAACTTGCTCATCCATGTCTTTATGGACCTTCCTTTGTGCACTGGTGTGCAGTCATGTTGAAACAGGAAGGGGCCATCCCCAAACAAAGCTGGGAGCATGAAATTGTCCAAAGTGTCTTGGTATGCTGACACCTTAAGAGTTCCTTCACTGGAACTAAGGGGCCAAACCCAACCCCTGAAAAACAACCCCACACTATAATCCCCCTCCACCAAATGATTTGGACCAGTGCACAAATCAAGGTCCACAAAGACATGGATGAGCGAGCTTGGGGTGGAAAAATGTTACTGGTCTGCCTCGATAGAACACCTTTGGGATGAATTAGAGCAGAAACTGCGAGCTAGGCCTTCTCGTCCAACATCAGTGCCTGACCTCACAAATGTGCTTCTGGAAGAATGGTCAAACATTCCCATAGACACACTCCTAAACCTTGTGGACAGCCTTCCCAGAAGAGTTGAAGCTGTTATAGCTGCAAAGGGTGGGCCAACTCAATATTGAGCCCTACGGACTAATACGGGATGCCATTAAAGTTCATGTGTGTGTAAAGGCAGGCGTCCCAATACTTCTGACAATATAGTGTATGTTGCATTTAGGAGGTTGCTGTTGAACCTGCGCCCTCTCCACCAGTCCAGCATACCTCTGTTACCTCACTCCCACTAACAGAATGGGGTTCCGCTG
The DNA here is from genome assembly GCF_965119305.1 of Pelophylax lessonae. Classification (NCBI taxonomy): domain Eukaryota; kingdom Metazoa; phylum Chordata; class Amphibia; order Anura; family Ranidae; genus Pelophylax; species Pelophylax lessonae. The sequence continues at coordinate 35,134,520 of NC_138779.1, read as the reverse complement.
TGCACCTAGCACAGACCTCATGTGTGCACTTGTAAACCCCTTCCTTCCCATACCAGATAGCTAGGCTGCAAGTCTTTGTGATGCGAATTCTGTTCCAGTTGCTACAGGAGAACGACCGCTAGGGAAGGAGCCAGATCACCAATCACTACTGAAGACTACTGAAGACTCACTACTGAAGACCTCATCACCTGCCCCAGGTACCATGCCTCACGACTGGCTGCGATGTAACTTGCTTTAGTACTTGGTTACCCATGACAACTGCATTACTCCTTCTGCTTGTATTGCAAAGTTAACCTTTATAGTGACTTTGCTTCATACCCCCTATGTGCTTTACTGGGCCAGGGCCTCCTTAATGCCATAGCCTACCATGCACCCCTTAGAATAACTTTAGACCAGGCTCAAAGTGTTTAAAAACTTCAAGAGTTTCTTAAGTCAAGGTCCAGAATAGTACAACTTGAACAGCACAATGTGTTTATCCCTGTCTAAACTTATGCTGCCCAGGCATACCTTGACAAAGATGAGAGTCCAGAAGTGGCATTTTCCAAGTTTGGCAAGATCCTGGTCTTTCGGCATCTTCCTGACAGTTGACCGTGTGCAACAACTCCTCTTTAGTGTCCCATGGCGGTGACAACAAGTGCGGGAGCAGCAGCATTCCAGCTCCAGCATTTCTCGGCGGCTCCCTGAACCCGACCTTTCACCTCTATTATACCAAAGGTAGAAAGGCAGAGCCTGGGAAAGAAGCCTGAACCAGGTTAACCCTTTCCTGGCCTGAGCAGACTAACTATCTCTCTGTAACACAAAACCCACCATTGTTGGCAAACTGGCTGTGTGTTGAGTTATTTTGAGGGGACAGCAAATTTACACTGTTATATAAGCTGTACACTCACTACTTTACATTGTAGCAAAGTGTAATTTCTTCAGTGTTGTCACATGAAAAGATAGAATAAAATATTTATAAAAATGTGAGGGGTGTACTTACTTTTGTGAGATACTGTAGATACAGTATAGACAGCGAGCATTGTCATCCTAGAACGGGATGTTAGTGGCAGGATCAGCAGGTGAAAATTAAATGTTCTTGAACCCCAAAATAAAATGCATTAAATTGCCGTGCACCAATTCTTAGATGTGGTGGCTGCATTCATTTTCTCCGTTTAGGCTTTTTCCCTTTTTTGTCTCCTGGTGATCCGGCCAGTAAGTCTGTTATTTTTCAACTTCCATGACCAAGACTAAGCTGTTCAGCAAAAGTGCCAGAGGGATGAGACAAATGATTTACCACTGACAGGGGTGCTTATAATGATCAGCTTTTATTTATTAATGTAAAACATTTATCCCAAAAGGAAAAAACAGTTGCTGTAACTACTTAAAAGTGTTAGCTGGAGTTAAGCTTTAATTTGTTAGTCAAGTCCATCTAAATCTAACACGGACCTCTTCCCAGTCTGACAATGCTGCTTCTCAAAGGTGTCTCTATTGCTCCTCCATCCAGAGCGGAGACACCCAGTGGCGTCGCTAGGGGGGTTCGGAGGGTGAAGACCTCACCCGGGTGATACCCAGTGGCGGCGCCGCAGCCACTGCACCAGTGGCACTGTTTTGCATCTCTCACGGGTCCTGGCTGTCTCACACAGCAGAGCGGACCGCAGTTGACATCTACACAAAGACTGGAGGAGGGACACACAAGCTGAGCTAAGGTCTGTACTAAGTTTCTTATATTGTAGATGGACACAGGAGGTGGTAAGAGTGAACAGGAAGAGGGGGGGGGGGGCAAGTTAAAGAAGATGGAGGAGTGGTTGTGGGGGGGGGGGGGTAAAATAAAAGGATATGAGCTGAGGGGCACACTCAGACAAAGGACCTGTGCTAGAAGTGGGGGTTGGATTTGAAATCCGAGACCCCACAACAGTATAGGCCCTCTCACCTCCCAAAGCACCCCCCAGCACATATCTGACCCCCCCCCCCCCCCGACACACCCCTCTGTACTTAGTGGAAGGCATATGGACTGGGGGAGGGGAGTCTGTATTTAGTGTAGGGGAGTCTGGGCTGAGGGACAGGGGTCTATACTTAGTGGAGAGGGGGTTCTGGACTGAGGGATGGGGGGGTCTATACTTAGTGGAGATAGGGGTCTGTACTGATGGAGTAGGGGTCTATACTTAGTGGAGAGGAGAGTCTGGCTTGAGGTAGGGGGGTCTATACTTAGTGGAGAGGGGTGTGTGTACTGAGGGAGGAGGATCTGTACTGAAGGAGGGGGGTCTGTACTTAGTGGAAGGGGGTCTGGACTGGGGAAGGGGGGTTTACACTTACTGTAGGGGAGTCTGGGCTGAGGGACAGGGGTCTATACTTAGTGGAGAGGAGGGTCTGGACTAAGGGATGTTGGGTCTATACTTAGTTGAGATGAGAGTCTGTACTGAGGGAGGGGGTTTATACTTAGTGGAGAGGGGGATCTGGACTGAGGGAGGGGGGTCTATACTTAGTGGAGAGGGGGGGGTCTGGACTTAGAGAGGAGGGATCTATACTTAGTAGAGATGGGGGTCTGTACTGAGGAGATGAGGGTCTGTACTGAGGGAGGGGGGTCTATACTTAGTGGAGAGGGGCGTGTGTACTGAGGAGATGAGGATATGTACTGAGGGAGGGGGGTCTGTACTTAGTGGAAGGGGTTCTGGACTGGGGGAGAGAGGGGTCTGTACTTCGTGGAGGAGGGGGGTCTGGGCTGAGGGACGGGGGTCTATACTTAGTAGAGAGGAGGGTCTGGACTAAGAGGGGTCTATAATTAATGGAGAGGGGGGTCTGTACTGAAGGAGAGGGGTCTATACTTAGTGTAGAGAGGTGTGTGTGTGTAATGAGAGAGGGGGATCTGTACTGAGGGAGGGCAGTCTGTACTTAGTGAAAGGGGGTCTGGACTGAGGGAGGGGGGTCTGTACTTAATAGAGGAGGGGGGGTCTGGGCTGAGGGAGAGGGTCTATACTTAGTGGAGAGGGGGGTCTGGGCTGAGAGAGGGGGGTCTATACTTAGTGGAGAGGGGTGTCTTTATTGAGGGAGGGGGTCTATACTTAGTGGAGTGGGGGGTCTGTACTGAGGGAGGGGGGTCCATATTTAGTGGAGAGGGGTGTGTGTACTGAGGGAGGGGGATCTGTACTGAGGGAGGGGGTCTATACTTGTTGTAGAGGGGTGTGTGTACTGAGGGAGGGGGATCTGTACTGAGAGAGGTGGGTCTGTACTGGGGGGGGGTGTACTTAGTGGAGCGGGGGTGTCTGGACTGAGGGACGGGGATCTATACTTAGTGGAGAGGGGGGGTCTTGACTGATAGAGGCGGGTCAATACTGAGGGAGGGGGGTCTGGACTCAGGGAGGGGGTTTATTCTTAGTGGAGAGAGGGGTCTGTACTGAGGGGGGACTCTACTTGGTGAAGGGGGGGTGACACCATGTTTTACCGCACAAGGTGACACCAACCCTAGTGATGCCACTGGAGACACGGTAAGACAAGAAAGGGGTTACTGGTCAAATCACCAGGTGAAAAAAAAAAAGAAAACAAATGTAGCCATCCCGTCTAAGGACTGGTAGGCAACATTTTATCACATTTTTTTTTTCAGTTTAGATTTAGGTTTTATTGCAACCTATGCTGACGTGCCTTCAAAACAAAACATTGAGTCTCTTTGGGAATATTACAATATATCATATCAAAAAATGTGCTGTGTGTCATGAAAAGCAAAGCAGTCAACATTAAAAGAGCTACAATGCATTCCGAGCCTTTACCGTCTTACCAATTTCCCCAGATATTATTACAAAAAATAATTGTGTGAATACAGCAGCGCAACCTGCATGTGAACTCATTTTTCCTCTCTTGTAGCATGTGTGAGTCACAGAGCCCCCAGATCCGCCATCTCGCCCAATTCCTCCGCCCGCTGCAGGACACACATTCCGCCTCGTTCCAGGCAGCTGTATCTGCTATAGAGGAATGTAAAAGGTTCATTTGACTGGTCTTATCATCAGAAAGCATATGACAATCCTCAACCCTCAATCCTCAGAACGCTTTTCTGACAACACAAGAATTAGCGTGCCCATCTGGCTAGAGCCGTATTTTCTGAAAATAAGGTCTCATTACCAATAGAGACGAAGAGCCAGGCTGTTCTTGCGACAACCATGATCACATTTTCTGCCATACGGCCTATAGCGGCCGCGTGGCCTGTTAATTGTATGGCTCTGATTATCGTTGTACTCTTGAAAACCGATGGACTCAAAAGATCATATCTTCGGATGGCAGCAATTAAATTTCCTTTATTAAAACTGCAGATGTAGCCAATGCCATGGGTCCTAAATCTGTCCGAAAGAAGCTGGGCTGGCAAGCCTATTGTACCTGAATTAATGGGATTTGTGAACATGGGCCTGGCTTCCCTCAACTATGGGTGTGGCAGGACAAGCATGGGTGGGGGTCTTGACCACTCAGAGGTGGGGCTTAGACATGCTTTATAGGCAGATTATTTTGCAAATTAGGGGGGAGGCATTGGATTCTGCAATGCAGCAAGGTGGGTAGGCCGTATGGATCTACCACTTAAGATTCAAGTTCAAAATTAGAGTAATGGGATGTCCATGATGTTCAGTCCAAACCCACTCTAAAGAGGCAAGCCAGGTTGTAAATTCAGATATTGGGCAGGTTGCCCCCCCCCCCCCCTTTGTGTTTAGGTAGGTACAATTTCTGGAGGGATACATGAGGTCGGCATGTTTTGTGTCGAAGTAACAGGGAAATAGTCTGAAGGGGGTAGAGAAGTTTAGGGAAACAAACTATCTTGAAGAGGTGTCATCTCCCAAAGAATGTGAGGGGGAGTTCAGCCCAAGCTTCCAATTCTCTGATCATTTTGAAAATGACCAGGGAATAATTAAGGTTCGCAACCATCTAATTGTTGGCCATATCAATAATGAAGAGGAGGCATCCGTCCCTGATACATAGACAAAAATTGCCAAATAGGCCAGAAGGGGAGGAGGTGGGACTTTGAGTGATGCCAGAAATCATGTAATCACTAGGAACAATGTTAAATAAAAAGTTATAAATTTATTAACATGAGTTAAAACATCCCCACAAAGTGGGACTCAAATAACAAACGGTTAAAACAACCACATAAGCTATAAAACCCATGTAGCACATCACAGCATGGGCCTGACAGTGTTAGTGCACAGCAGAGTACAGTCCCATTGGTTCTTGTCCAAAGCCCCAATGTGTTTTAACTTATCCAAGTCTTCTTCAGGGGAATGCTGAACAATAGGATAATACTGATATTCAGTGGCGGCTGGTGCTCAAAATTTTTTGGGGGGCACGCTGGTCTCTCTGCATTGAAAAAACGTTTCAATGCAGGGAGACCAGCGTGCCCCCTTTCAATGCACAGTGACCAGCGTGCCCCCTTCAAAACACTGACCAGCGTGCCCCCTTCAATGCAGAGACCAGCATACATGCCCCCTTCAATGCAGAGACCAGTGTACATGCCCCCTTTAATGCAGTGACCAGCGTACATGTCCTCTTCAATGTAGTGACCAGCATACATGCCCCCTTCAATGCAGACACCAGCGTACATGCCCCCTTCAATGTAGTGACCAGCGTACATGCTCCCTTCAATGCAGAGTCCAGTGTATATGCCCCCTTAAATGCAGTGACCAGCATACATGCCCCCTTCAATGCAGAGACCAGCGTAAATGCCCCCTTCAATGTAGTGACCAGCGTACATGCCCCCTTCAATGCAGAGACCAGTGTACATGCCCCCTTCAATGCAGTGACCAGCGTACATGCCCCCTTCAATGCAGTGACCAGCGTACATGTCCTCTTCAATGTAGTGACCAGCGTACATGAACCCCTTCAATGCAGTGACCAGCATACATGCCCCCTTCAATGCAGAGACCAGCGTACATGCCCCCTTCAATGTAGTGACCAGCGTACATGCCCCCTTCAATGCAGAGTCCAGTGTATATGCCCCCTTCAATGCAGTGACCAGCGTACATGCCCCCTTAAATGCAGTGACCAGCATACATGCCCCCTTAAATGCAGTGACCAGCATACATGCCCCCTTCAATGCAGAGACCAGCGTAAATGCCCCCTTCAATGTAGTGACCAGCGTACATGCCCCCTTAAATGCAGTGACCAGCGTACATGCCCCCTTAAATGCAGTGACCAGCATACATGCCCCCTTAAATGCAGTGACCAGCATACATGCCCCCTTCAATGCAGAGACCAGCGTAAATGCCCCCTTCAATGTAGTGACCAGCATACATGCCCCCTTCAATGCAGTGACCAGCGTACATGCCCCCTTCAATGCAGTGACCAGCATACATGCCCCCTTCAATGCAGTGACCAGCATACATGCCCCCTTCAATGCAGAGACCAGCGTACATGCCCCCTTCAATGTAGTGACCAGCGTACATGCCCCCTTCAATGCAGAGTCCAGTGTATATGCCCCCTTCAATGCAGTGACCAGCGTACATGCCCCCTTAAATGCAGTGACCAGCGTACATGCCCCCTTAAATGCAGTGACCAGCATACATGCCCCCTTCAATGCAGAGACCAGCGTAAATGCCCCCTTCAATGTAGTGACCAGCATACATGCCCCCTTCAATGCAGAGACCAGCGTACATGCCCCCTTCAATGCAGTGACCAGCATACATGCCCCCTTCAATGCAGTGACCAGCATACATGCCCCCTTCAATGCAGAGACCAGCATACATGCCCCCTTCAATGTAGTGACCAGCGTACATGCCCCCTTCAATGTAGTGACCAGCGTACATGCCCCCTTCAATGCAGTGACCAGCGTACATGCCCCCTTGGCGAGTTAAGAGCACCTATTATCAGTCCAGTAGTCTGCGCTGGTAGTAGCCGATGATTCACAGAAGGGAAGCAAGGAGCAGCTGACAACAGGCAGATGTGTCAGCAGGATGACTGGATGCAGGCTGAGGCTCAGGCCTTGGCTGGTTACAGACTGGATGTACAGCAATTAGCAGAAGCCCAAAGATAATGAGCTCACCTTTGATGCCAGCGGTTTAAACATTAATGGCTGTGTGTTGAGTTATTTTGAGGGGACAGAAAATTTACACTGTTAGAGTCGGTTCACACTATGGCGACACGACTTCGGGGGCGACTAGTGAAGTCGCCGTTCACCGCGACTTCGGCGTGACTTGCACGGACTTCACATAGTGGAAGTCAATGCAAGTCGCTCCGACTTCGGTCAAAAGTAGTGCAGGAACCTTTTTCTAAGTCGGAGCGACGTGAGTCGCTCCTATTAGAACTGTTCCCATAGCACTGAATGGAGCACGACTTGTCAGGCGACACAACGGAGTATAAAAGAGACGAGAGGCGCCTCTAAGTGTTGCAATATGGTTTACATTTAATGAAGGTTCAACATTTAGCAACTCACATGGTTGATGAATAAAACAGGCACATCTAAGTATGCAGGCATCCGAGGTAAAGCTGTCCACATAGACCGTCCTCTGCACCGCCATCTCCCTTCCACGCTGCGCTTCGCGGGCGCTTCAAGCCTCGCTTTCAGATCGCTGTACTGCAGGGTAGTCTTCCCGGTCATGATTGCCGACTGTTGGCGGAGAGAGCCGGCGGTGAGGAAGATGGTCTATGTGGACAGCTTTTGAAGAAACAAGCAGAGTGCCTCTGAGTGCAGTATTAATATATTCCAGGGAAGCACACAATAATATGAACTCACGTGGGGTAAAAGATCATAGGCTCTGTATTAGACCTTTGTCCTCAGCTGCGTAAGGGGTATTGAGAGGTGGGGAAGGAGAAACAGCAGTACACGGATCTTTCCAGTAAATGGCTTGCGAAGGGGCATGTTAGCACAAGTCTTGGCCATTGGAGGACAGGCAGGCTGTTTTCCCAGCACAGCCAGAAAACAAACCACTCTGGGATAGATGCGCTCTCATGCTTTGGGTGGTCAGTTTGAAATAGGAAAGCTGGGGGACCAGCAGGAACACCAGGGATTTCACAGAAAAGAGTGCAAAGAGAACAGGATACTTTTTTATTAGCGGTGCACTGAAATGAAAATTCCTGTGCCGAAACTAAAACCGAAAATCTAGGATGCACTTGGCCAACAACCAAAACTGAAACGGACAGTTTTTTAAAACAAATGTTTTTAATTGAATTAATGTGGGTGGTGTTTTTGCATTGAAGTCAATGGGAAGCAATTTTGCATTGAAGTCACTAAGGAGCCTTTTTGCATTGAAATCAATGAGATACGTTTTTGCATTAAAGTCAATGGGATGCAATTTTGCATTGAAGTCGATGGGACGCGATTTTGCATTGAAGTCAATAGGATGCAATTTTGCATTTTAGTCAATGGGACACGACTTTAAATGAATGTCAATTGGACGCAGCATGCCATTATGGGCACTTTTTTTTTTTATTATCGGCAAAACGCTGATAGCCCTATTTTTGGACAATAATTTTTGACAGCCTTAATGAATCCCTATTAGAAGGCAACATAAAACACAGTCAGATCCTGCAGCCTCCCACCCTCAGACTACCCCCCAACTCTTTACATAAGCTATGAATGAAAAAGCCAAGAGTCCCGTCTGCCACTGCAGTGGAGGGATTCATAGCTGTCAATGGAGCACCAGAGCAGTGACATCATAACACTCATTGTCTATTGACACTTTCTACAGCCTTTATTAACTTCTGTATTGACCAGCGGCTGCAAAAAAGAGTCTGCAGGATCCTGTGCATCCACAGGAAGTGCACCTATAAAGAAAAACTTAGTCAGCTGTCAGTCGTATGGCTTTCTTTATTAACGATCAATGATGACATGATGGTTGAAAGCTTAATTTGCACTTGCAGTTTCAGGGGGGATGGGGGTAAAAGCACATGGTTGAGCCACTTTTTTAAAGTGGAGTTTCAGGCTAAAACAAAACTAGGTTTTCAACAATAGAACCCCACCACCCCCCTCATTTTTGTATATCTTTTTTTTTTTTTTTTAGTCTTTTACCTTTTTTTTTTCTTCTTCAGCTGGACTTCCGTCTTACCTAGATGCAGCCAGGTACGTAATTTCCGCGGTTGCATAGGCCCCTTCTCACCTCACTAACCCCCCCCCCCCCCGCTGCCTTCTGGCACCGGTGTGTGTATCAGAATATGACGGGTCCATTCAGAAAGAGCAGCTTGACTCGCGCATGCATAGTAGGAAACTGGCTGTGAAGCCTGCAGGTTTCCCTTACTTGCAGAGCCGGCACCTGCACCTGAGCTGATGGACGAATCTGCTTCAGGGGGCCAACATCACGAGATCCCTGGACAGGTAAGTGCTCATATATTAAAAGTCAGCAGCTACAGTATTTGTAGCTGCTGACTTTTATTTCTTTATTTCTTTATTTTAGAGGCTGGAACTGCACTTTAATATTTCCTAACCACTCCCTGCTCTGTCAGGTAGGCTGTATGGGGCCCTGTGATTTCTAACAGCAGCCCTGAATGCATTTGGTTGTGGGTTGCTGGTGCAGGTTTTTAGAGGTTAAAACAAGTGATGGGAAAGCAACATAATGGGGTTGATTTACTAAAAGCAAATACAGTTGTACTCATTTTGATTAGTAAATGTAACTTGGTAAAGCTTCACTTTGTAAAGAATACCCAATTCGATGCAAGGAAATAAAAAAAAGCATTTTTGCTTGCACATAGTTGGATGATGGAAATCGGCGGAGCTTTACCACATTTGCTAAGCTCTGGGGAAAATAAGTGCAACTACACTTCAAAAGTTCACGTCTATTTGCCTTTAGTAAATGCACCCAAATGCCTCCTCACTGCCTGTCAAACGTCCTCTTAAAGACAGTCAATGGCCGACCATTCAAAGCACCACCGGACCGGCTGCAGAACGCTCTTCAGGGGGCGACACACATAGAAAGGAGCCCTTAAGGGCTGTGTGCAGTTCTTGTTCCAGCAAATTTCATGTAAGTAGACCTCACGGTGACATTTGAGGCTAAATCCAATTCTACCAGTTTTGACAAAGGCATAATAAGTAATTCACGGCGTTCAGCCCTAGGGACAATGAGCGCAGACACAAAAGATTTACACGTCTTTCAGAAAGTGGACAGAGATGTAACAAAAACAGATTCAGAGTTTAATTTGAGCCCATAGAGAAAGATAACACAAAACCCATGCAGACTATAATACCCTCTCCATACTAAGCACCATCAAAGCACAGAAAACTGTTGAGCGCACTGTCCCTGGATTATCAGTTTGGTTGGTCCCATTGATCTTCTGGCCCCCATCTACGATAAAAATACTTTTTCGCAGTACAGAGGATGCCAGACTGAATCCACCATTAACAGAATTTTTCCTTTTAATAAATGATTTGCAGCTTTGGCCTTTTACCCCCCGAAGGCCGCCATTAGCATCAGCATAGGCTTTCATTCTCTTCCATCTTTTCATTATCTCTTAAACTGGCTGTAATCGCTCCCGTTGGCACTAAACAGCGTTCTGTGTTCTTTCTCTGTTCCCTATATTCTGCCTAAACCTTGTTCTGGATGCGACTCTTGGTATCGCTGATACTGCGGCACAAATCTCTTAATATCTCCACCCCCAACATGGTTAAAATCACCGTTTAAAAACCTGAAACCTTTTCTTTGGGGAAAAATGCTTTGTAACAATAAGGATCCGGATAATTAATATAACAGATGTCTGGGAAAATGTCAGCATAACAGTATTATCCCAGTTGCATGAGTGCCAAGATCTCTAGGAGTTGGCAGGTGCGCGGCTCTTGGCGTCTAATGGCTTGCTCGCAGTACAAAAGAGCCAACGGTTCATTTTTATTTTAACACAAGCGAAATTAAAACTAGATTGATCTCACTATTAACAGCGTGACTCGCTCTGCTTCAGATAACTGTCGGATATTGAAAAGGGACGCCAGCGTAAAAAAGGAAGAAAGTTGTCATAATGACCTGCGGACTTATGAAACTGGATCTGTTCCTCCGTTCTGCTCTCCCTAAGTGCACGGATGTTTTACCCTGAAAAGGGGGGACACTGGTTTATGAGCCTCCTAGCGTATTCTATTTAGAGGAAGAAGGAATAATAGGAGCACCACACCAAGTGGTTGGAAAAAGTAAACAAAAAAGGAAGTTATTCAGCTAATACCATTCGTACAAGATCTGTGAGTACATCTATCTCATTTTAATGGCCCAGTAATGCCCCTTCATCAGGGCTTGTGTTGTATATGGAAAATCAAAACTGAGAAGGATTTTTTCAGTTGTCACCTGTGGTTCCACTGATAATTGTGGTTCCACAAGCATGTATTCTGTTCTTGTACTGCCTTGCTTTCCGGTAGTTTTGGATGTCACCCGCCTCACCTCCTGAATTATTTACTTTGCTCCATGGCTAGTTCCTGCCCAGCCTCCCAATCTTTCTCATTAATGGTGTCATACTTGGATCAGCTCCTACTGCCTGAGAAATAAGTTATACTTAGCCCTTGAGTTCCAAGAGTTCCTTGTGTAGCCGGGTGTCTTGCCGGCTGTGATCCCCCGCTCACCCCCCGCTCACCCCCCACCCCATGCCGTTGTGAGCAGTGACAGACCTGGAGGAGGAGCTTTGGCTCTGTGTGTGCTTGATCCCCTGCCCACACTGCGGGTATATGTGAAAACAGTTGGCTTTGTGTTCAGCAGCCACCCCCTATCCTGAGCTTCCCTGCTGTAAAGCTTCTGAGCAGCTCTGTGAGTGATCCTCTACTCAACCCCCCCCCCCCCCAAAAAAAAAACCCGTAAGCAGTGACAGATCCAGAGGAGGAGCACTGGCTCCAGTGCTGTATCTTGGCCTAGGCCTACAAGACCCAGGCCTAGGGCGGCACATTGCAGGGGGGCAGCAAAAAAGCTGCTCCCCACACGAAAAAAAAACAGCCTACTCCCAGCTCCCGCATAAAAGGGGTCCCCGCCGGCTTGTGCTACACTTTTAGTATAGTGCAAGTCTTATGGAGCGAATTGGGCTGGAGGGGAGGGTCCAGGAGGGAAATCACTAATAAGGCAGCACTGATATGCTGCACTGATGGGCACTGATGAGGCTGCACTGATGGGCACTGATGAGGCTGAACTTATGGGAACTGATGAGGCTGCACTGATGGGCACTGATAGACTGTGGTTGTAGTCTGTGGTTTACAGATGACAGGGCGGGTCATAAACAGGAAAGGGACGTGGCCTTTACAGGAAGGGGTGGGTTATATTTAAATTAGGGGGTGCACAAGTTTAGTCAGGCCTAGGGCAGCACAAAACCTAAATACACCACTGACTGGTTCTGTATGTTATACTTAGGCCTTGAGTTCTAAGAGTTCCTTGTGTAGCCTGGTGTCGTGCCGGCTTTGATCCCCCCTCATCCCCATCCTCCACCGCTGTAAGTGCTTGATCCCCCACTTCCCCGCCCACACTGCGGGTTTATGTGAAAAGAGAGGGCTTTCAGTTTAGCAGCCACCTCTTATCCTAAGCTTACCTGCTGTACAGCTTCTGAGCAGCTCTGTGTTTGATCCCCCCACTGCTGTGAGCAGTGATAGAACCTGAGGAAGAGCACTGGCTCTGTATGTTATACTTGAGCCTTGGGTTCTAAGAGTTCCTTGTGTAGCCGGGTGTCTTGCCAGCTGTGATCACAGCCAACTCCGCGCTGCTGTGAGCAGTGTCAGACCTGGAGGAAGGGCTCTGGTTCTAGTTAATCCACTTCTCTCTCCCCCCCCCCCCTCCCCCATGCTGCTGGGATCTATGTATACAGTGGGCTGTGTCTGCAACAGCCACCCCTTATCCTGAGCTTCCCTGCTGTACAGCTTCAGAGTAGCTCTGTGTGTGATCTCCCGCTTACTTCCCCGCTCACATGGCAAGCAAAAGAGGGACCATTTAGGAAAGGCTGGAAGAGGATCGTGGGACATGTAGTCCCCTTGGAGCACTGCCCACTGAAAGTAATGTGGCCTGAAGTACAGCCCCACCAGACCCTTCAGAAGAAGGAACAGGACTGAGGACTTTTTCCTGGGCAGGTTTTGGAGAAGCAACAAGGTTCTTGTTTTGTTTATTCTTCTGCATATCATTACTGGAAGGTGTGAGTCATTTCTGATTGTGGGCCAAGCTTCTACCCTTCAACCACTAGATGTTGCTCTGTAAATACCAAGACCAAGATCAGAAACATCTACAGAAGAAAAAAAAAACAGGTGCTGAGGATGCCATAACCACCTTCATTGGGGTCCTGTGGGGAATGCAGTGAGTCATTTAATGGCAGCTACATATTTTGACTGCCAGTATTTAGGATGATCTCAGCAGGTACAAACATTTTTAGTACTGGTCATGCAAATGTTTATTAGTTGATCATGGAACTTATCTCTAGAGACCCTAGAATTTATCCTGAGGGATTCTCTATGATGTGCGATAACCATCATTTATCATGGTCTCATGGGACATATACAGAAGGTAAACTTGACTGTGCTCTGTAAGATACAAAAAGACATCTGTGAGCAAACACACCATAGCACAGCAAAACTCATATTCCAAGTAGAGTTAATCCCCTCGCCCTACCAACCAAGTTAAGCCAAAATGTTTAATTTTCTTTTGGATGGAGTGTGGAAGAGTCAGGTTTTTATTGCTATCTGTGTCAGGACAGGAAGTGATGGTGTGTCACTACATTGGGGACACAAACTGGCAAAAAAAATTATTAGAACATCCCGCAATGTTTTTTTTTGCTGTCTATGTCTTCTTGAGTCAGTGACAACCCTTTCCCTATGTTATTTACAGGTGTCCCAGGGACAGAATGTGGGGGAAATCTCCACAAAAGGGACATATCAAAGAAATATAAAATATAGAATCGTAAACTCTACCCATGTTATCAAAACATCCAAAAATGGCCGGGGTTAGGCTTTACTGGTCTTCTCCTCACTTCAGTGATATGTGTTGGTAGGTGTTAGTGTCCTCCTCTAGTAATGTGGGGGGTGGAGATAGTGCCTCTTTTTTTGTCAGCTGTGGGTGGGGGCCCATTGGAGTTGGTGTATGGGAGCAGAACATATAACCCCTAAAAAAAAAACAAGATGTAGAGATGTGCTGAGAGAGAGCCCACTACAGGGCTGAATTGCCCGGGTGGTGAGTGAGAACACATTGGGGATGGAAAGGGAAACCTCGCCACCCCTGATCCTCATCTAGCAGGTCCTGTTCCTTGGTTTAGAATTCTTTATAATATTCCCCAGTAAACCCATCTGGGCCTGGGGATTTGGAGTTGGGAAGATTGTTAATTACCTGTGTGAGTTCTTGGATAGTAAAGGGGTATTGAGGGACGATAATTTTTGTGAGATGGTGGGGAGTTCTACTTGTGCAAGTCTAGGATTTCCTTTTGGGAAGGTTGGTAGGTGCTATTTAGTGATGTCGCGAACCTAAAATTTGCCGTTCGCGAACACGAACATCGGCAAATGTTCGCGAACCGGCGAACCGGGCGAATCAGCCATAGACTTCAATAGGCAGGCGAATTTTAAAACCCACAGGGACTCTTTCTGGCCACAATAGTAATGGAAAAGTTGTTTCAAGGGGACAAACACCTGGACTGTGGCATGCCAGAGAGGGATCACACAAAAAAAAGTTCTTAAAAATTGTAATTTTTTTGATAGAGAGCCAATTATTGGAAAAATTAAAAAAAAATAAAAATAAAAAAATTCTTTGGATTTAGCATCTGGGGGGTCTAAAAAGTGTACCTGTGAAGTTTCAGCTCTGTAGCATGTCCGGAACCAGAAAAAAATACGAATTAGGGTTAGGGCTAGGGTTAGGCTTAGGGTTAGGGTTAGGGTTAGGGTTAGGGCTAGGGTTAGGTTTAGGGTTAGGGTTATTTTTATGGCTAGGCTTAGAGGGTTAGGGTTAAGGTTAGAGGGTTAGGGTTAAGGTTAGAGGGTTAGGGTTATGGTTAGAGGGTTAGGGTTAGGTTTAGTGTTAGGGGCTAGGGTTAGGGTTACGGTGAGATACTTAGGGTTAGAGTTAGTAGCCCTACCCCTACCCCTCTAACTCTAACCCTCTAACCCTAAGCACTAAAAATAACCCTAACCTTAGCCCTGACCCTAACCCTAGCCCTAACCCTAACCCTAACCCTAACCCTAACCCTAGCCCTAACCCTAATTCTATTTTTTTTTCTGGTTCTGGACATGCTACAGAGCTGAAACTTCACAGGTACACTTTTTAGACCCCCCAGACAATAAATCCAAAGAAATCTTTTTTTTTTTTTTAAGTTTTCCAATAATTGGCTCTCCTTAAAAAATTACAATTTTTAAGAACTTTTTTTGTGTGATTTAGTGTCTAGGGGGTCTAAAAAGTGTACCTGTGAAGTTTCAGCTCTGTAGCATGTCCAGAACCAGAAAAAAAAGATAATTTTTCAGTAGAGCAGGGATGGTGGGAACCCCTTTTACACCTATATGATCTTTTTTTCCTTGTTCTGGACATGCTGCAGAGCTGAAACTTCACAGGTACACTTTTTAGACCCCCCAAACAATAAATCCAAAGAAATGTTTTTTTTGTTAAGTTTTTTTTTTTTTCCAATAATTGTCTCTCTATCAAAAATGACAATTTTTAAGAACTTTTTTTGTGTGATTTAGTTTATAGGGGGTTTAAAAAGTGTACCTGTGAAGTTTCAGCTCTGTAGCATGTCCAGAACCAGAAAAAAAAGATAATTTTTCAGTAGAGCAGGGATGGTGGGAACCCCTTTTACACCTATATGAATTTTTTTTTCTGGTTCTGGACATGCTACATATATATATATATATATTTAAAAAATACTCAAATACCAGCCCTCAAAAGGGCTTTTGGGGACAATAGATATATATATATATATATATATATATATATATATATATATATATATATATATATATATATCCAAAAAAAACCTCAAATACCAGCCCTAGGAAGGGCTTTTTGGGGTGCTGTCCTTACAGCAGGAGTGTACCAAGAACACTGGCTAACAAGACCGGGAACTGTCCCCAGCTATAACAACAGCAGCAGCACCAGCACTTTCCCTGCTCTCAGTAACACAGAAAGGATCTAAAATGGATGCTGCCCTTGCTTATTTATAGGAGGTGGGAGGGAGGTATGCTGATTGGCCTGGAATGTGTCTGCTGACTGTGATGTTCAGGGTCAAAGTTTGCCTCAATGATGATGTATAGGAGGCGGACCGAACATCGCATATGTTCGCCCGCAGCGGCGAACGCGAACATGCGAAGTTCGCCGGCGAACAGTTCTGTACATCTCTAGTGCTATTGTCCTCTCGGATGTTGTAGAGGTCTTTGAAGGAGGCACTAAATGCGTCAGCGATGGATTTAGATTTAAGTCATTTTTCTTTGGTATTAGGGTAGTATCCGCTGCGTCCTATTTTTTTTCACCCTAGCCCCCAATTGAATGAAGATGCCCCTTATAACAGCTTTGTGGGCATTCCACACCGCCACTGGGTCAGATAAGGAGCCTGAATTAATGGAATATAATTACTCTAATTGTTGTTTGATGGATGTGGCATAGCTTAGAGATTGAACAAGATAGTCATTAGCTCTCTATATGTAGAAGTTAGGCTGAGAGGATTTGGTGGAGAGGGTGATACTGATAGGTGCATTATCTGACACGGTGGTAGTGTGGATAGCCGAAGCCGACACATTTTTTGCTTTTTTAAAAGTCTTTTTGAAGAAGGCCATTTGATGTTGATTTGGTGCATAGAGGGAGACTAGTGTGTACTCAGTATTATTTATAATATAAAGTAGAATAATGAAGCGTCCTTCAGGATCAGTGATGCACTTGTGGAGTTGGAAAGAGATTGTGTCCCGTAAGTCTATCAGAACCCCCCTTTGTTTCCGTGAGAAACAGTGAAAAATAATTCCGCGGAGAGTATAATACTCCATGCGGATAACAGCTCTTGCTCAGTGAAAAACTTAATGAAAATGCACAATAACAATGTGACACTAAAGTAAAATCATGCAATAATATAACATGTGCTCCAAACAAACATTAATAGTGCCAACATAAGTGTATATTGTGCCTGAAATGTGCACATAAATGTCCAGTGACGACAGAATAGAACAAAACAGCAACTTCCAACTCCAAACAGAATAGTTCACTCTTCCTGTCATGAAAGGTAGTGCATCCCTGGAGTAGGATAATTCAGCCAGATAGAAGTGACACCCTGTGTGAAAAGTAAGTGTAGAGAATTCCCACTCACCAGACAATGTGGATCCTCCTTGCCTTACGGCAATAAGATCAAATAGATTTTAATGGTCTCCTTGGCCAAGGAATACGGTCTTCAACTTCTCCTCCGATCCCCCTTCTCCACTGTGGCTAAAGGCTTCAAAAGAACTTGATCTGTTATGAAGCAATAGCTGCTGCTTTCTCCATGTCTTTTCCACAAGCTAAAGACCATGTTCCTTGGCCAAGGAGACCATTAAATTCTATTGTTTTCTATGTTTGTTTTGTGCACATTTTATATTATTGCATGATTTTATTTTAATGTCACATTGTTATTGTGCATTTTCATTAAGTTTTTCACTGAGATTTTTTTTAGCAAGCGCTGTTATCCCCATGGAGTAATATACTCTCTGCGGACTTATCTTTCATTGTTCCACCGGTAGGTTTGTGATAGCAGCTGATTATTTATCTATATTTTGTATTTTATATTAAGTTAGTTTACTGCGAGTGGGGTCATATTTTAATCTGTGAGAAACAGGCCCTAAATATCTGCCGAAACTTTTTATTATTGCATATCAGGGCTGCATCCTGGGCCGAAGTGCGTTTCTTGGACACACAGTATATCGTAGTTTAGTGATAGCGCTGTTTTCCACATGGAGGCCTGCTTGGCTGGGTGGTTCAAGCCTTTAGTAGTTGTTGCTTGGACATGTAGGTAGTAACTCACAGTTAGAAGAGACTGTTAGAGAGTTCCTTAGGAGGATGCTGGTTGGCGATGGAGATGCTCTTGCTTTGGAGGCTTTGGGTGGAACAGAAAAGGAATTGAGTTGTCAAGGAGTCTATGGGATGATAAAAATCATGTTAGATACTGAACTATAGACACTGGACTTCCGGGTTCTGAAAGTAGTTGATAGCTGAGTGCAAACAAACGTTTGACAATGAAAAACGAAAGAAACTTGGGGAAAAGTTCAAGAGCAGGAATTGGTTGAGCATATAGCCTGGCGGGAACTTGAGATTAAAGCTTGGTGTGTAAAAGGCAAGGACACTTATTTGTACTTTGATTTATGGTGCCCACGTTTTTGCCCATGATTATAGGTATTGGATTTTCTTGAGGCATCAGGTGTGTTGTGTGGAAGTTCCCTGATAATGCCCCATGAGTGAAGAAGCTTCATTCCTCCTTCAATTGTGGATATTGTGTGAGGGATCCTATTATGAGTAACCAAAATAGTAGCGGGGTGGCACCATTTGTAGGTTATCTTATGGTTAGTGAGGGCTTTAGTCACCGTTTTCAGTTGTCTTCTCATTTGCACAGTGTATTATGAAAGCAAGGCCTGAAAATAGTTGTATATTTGAATATGGTGCTGGCAATGTGGTTAGTGATCTTGCTTTGGACAAGATTTGTTCCTTGGCTTGGTAGAAGTGGATCCACAAAAGTGCATCTCTGGGGACTGCATCTTCAAGGTGGCGTGGTTTGGAAATTCTATGTATATCAATAGTAAGCTCTATTGGAGCTAGTTCAGGTAGAGATGTAGAAAACAGGTTGCTGGCATATTTGTGCAACTCTTATGGAGGGATAGATTCAGGTATGCCACGTATATTAGTATTGTTGCAGCGGAAGCAGTCTTCAAGATCAGCCAATTTTGCTTTGATCAACATGGTGTCACCTTTTTGATCCATGTAGGTATCCAATAGGTCATTCACTGTATCAGTGCATTCTTCCATTTTGTTTTCCATAAATTGTACTCTATCCCTCATTTGCCTCATATCTACAGAGAACTTATGGATCAGGGAGGAGAGATTGGTCATAAGAGAGTATTGCAATGATAAAAGCATGTCCTTCATTGTAGTGTCTAGGATGTCCTGAGGTAGGGAATGCAGCTATTGATGATTGCATAGAGGAGATTGAGTGCTCATGGTGCTGTTTTTTACTCACTGTGGTCTCGGCCTGGTAAGGGGAATCCATCCGCATCCTTGCCTTGGCTGGGCTCTGAGAGACCGGGGTTGATAGGGGTGAATTGTGGGGAGAAGAGGATGCAGGACATCTGCGCTGTGGGGCCTTTGAAGCTGTAGGGAATGACTGGAAGTCTCGATGGGGCTAAGAGCTTGCCCTTTATGCTGAAGGGAGCTCACGGCTTAGGCTGCCATCTCGTGTGTGTACAAGCCAATGCCCCTAACATACAAAAATATCTTAATGCGGATTCTAGCATAGGGAGGGAACTAGTCAGTCTCAGGTCGCTTAACAGGATACGTTATCCCTCAATGAAGTTGGAGGAGAAGCGGTTTAACCTTAAACTGCATAGGGGGTTCTTTACTGTCAGAGCAGTAAGGATGTGGGACTCCATTCCAGAGTGGGTGGTGTTAAACATAAAAAAAAAAAAAACTTTGGGATGGGAATCTTAGTGAACACAATATACAGGGATATGAAAAATGGTGTTAACATAAACAGACACATTGGATCTGGATGGACTGATGCCTTTATTCAACTTTACCAACTATGTACCATCTGGGGGAAATGGCTGCAGTAGTTTTGCAAAGTATTGGAGTGTTCTGCACTTGTGAGAGAGCACTGTATGGGAATTGATGAGTAAGAGAGAATGTTGTAAACTTCTGTTTAGCGAGATGAGCTGCTGTTACCTGTAATGTACAGTGAGTGTCACTACAAAAATTGTGCTGGAATGCTGCAAAAATGCAACTTGATTGGACATTTGTTTATTCCAGGTATTGGGCATTTAGCCTGGAATGTGGAGGGAGCGGGCCTGAGGGCAAGTAAAGTGTCATACAGTATGGCAGAGTATCTCCAAACAATAGCATAGCTCCCAACTGTCCCTGATTTCGAGGGACTGTCCCTGATTTGGAACAAAGTTCCTCTGTCCCTCTTTCCTCCTCATTTGTCCCTCATTTTGGTCTGAACTATATACTTGTATATAAAATGCACTATCTTTCTTTCAAAAATTGTTTCCCAGTGCTAAACCTTTCCTCTAATTTCTAAATTGCTGCATTTGTTAATTTCAAAAGCCAGTATAAAGGAATAGTAGTGGTAAAAAAAAGCAATTTTGGGTTTCATTAATTTTTTTGTGTGTAATTCTCCTTTAAAGGGGTGTGGCAGGGGGTGTGCTCTATGCCTACATACTTTTGCTAATGGGTGTCCCTGATTCCCATCTCAAAATGTTGGAAGGTATGTAACAGGTAGGTGACTATCCAATCCAAGAAGAAGCCGGGGTGGGTCCACAGTCAACATGGCTGCATAAACAGCCCCCCAATTGGGGACTCTTACATACGCATTAAAAGGATCTCAAAGCAAAGTTCACTGCAGATTCTTACCTGCTTCTGCTCCGCAGAGACCTTCCTTAACCGGTTGCCGACCGCTGCGGCAGGCAGCCGCTCCTGGGCGAACCGCCATAGGTATACGCCGGTCGTGCGCCTGCAGCTAGGGGGCGAGCGCGTCAGCGGGTAAACCGATGCACGGGGAAGGCGGCTCCGATTGGCGCCTTACACCCGCGATCGCTCCCCGCTGAGAGAGAAGAACAGTCACATGTTGTAAACACAGCTGATCATTCTTCTCTCTGGAATGATCACATAGCTCCTGTGATCCTTTTATATAGGAACACATGTCTCTGTGATAATTTCACAAGCCACACCCCCCACAGTTAGAAACACGCCCCTAGGTACACATTTAACCCCTTGATCACCCACAGTGTTAACCTCTTCCCTGCCAGTGTCATTATTACATTACATGACATTATTAGTGCATATTTTTAGCACTGATTACTGTAGTAATGTCACTGGTCCTCCGAAAAGTGTAAAAAATGTCGGTCAGGGGTCCGATCTGTCTGCCGCAATGTCCCGCAAAAAAAATGCAGATCACCGCCATTACTAGTAAAAAAAAACTATAAAAACTACATAAATCTTTCCCGTAGTTAGTAGACGCGATAACTTTTGTGCAAACCAATCAAAATACGCTTATTGCGATTTTTTTTTAACAAAAATATGTAGCAGGAAAAAAAATTGGCCTAAACTGTTTAAAAAATTTGATTTTTACATTTTTTGGGGGCGAATGTTATATAGCGGAAAGTGAAAAATATTGTTTTTTTTTTTTTCGGGATTGTCGCTTTTTTTTCATTGATAGCGCAAAAAATAAAAATCGTAGAGGTGATCAAATGCCACCAAAAGAAAGCTCTATTTGTGGGGAAAAAAGGTCATCAGTTTTATTTGGGTACAGCGTTGCACAACCGCGCAATTGTCTGTTAACCACTTTACCACCGGAGGATTTTGCTGTCTTCCGTCCAGGCCACTTTTTGCGATTCGGCGCTGTGCGACTTCAACTGACAATTGCGCGGTCGTGCGACGCCGTACCCAAACGAAATTTACGTCCTTTTTTTCCCACAAACAGAGCTTTCTTTTGGTGGTATTTGATCACCTGTGCGATTTTTACTTTTTGCGCTATAAACAAAAAAAGAGCGTTTATTTTGAAAAAATAACAATATTTTTAACATTTTTTTCATATGAAATTCCCCCCAAAAAAGATGTAAAAACCAATTTTTTTAAAAATTTTTGGCCAATTTGTTTTATGCTACATATGTTTGGTAAAAAAAATCGCAATAAGCGTATTTTGATTGGTTTGCGCAAAAGTTATTGCGTTTACTAACAAAGGGAAAGATTTCTGTCATTTTTGGTGTTTTTTTTTTAACGCGTAATGGCGGCGATCTGCGATTTTTTTTGCGGGACTGCGACATTGCGGCGGACAGACCGGACCCCTGACTGACATTTTTGACACTTTTGGGGGTACCAGTGACATTACTGCAGTAATCAGTGCTATAAATATGCACTGTTACTGTAAAAATGACACTGGCAGGGAAGGGGTTAATTTTATTGGAGAGGGAGGGGTTAATGTATGCCTGGTGCTTACTGACGTGTAGGGGGGGAGGTGACTGAGTGAGTCATGGACAGATCGGATGTCCAGCTATGCTGAACAGTCCGATCTGTCACTCCCTGTCACTATGGAGATCCGCCTGCTGTGTTTACACACAGCGGGCGGATCTCCAGACTCGATCCCCGACGATCGGGTAAGAGCAGCGGCGATCGCCGCTGCTCCTCCCCTGGCCCGACTCCCGCTGTGAATGAAAACAGCGGGAGCGAGCCTCCGGCGGCGCGCAAGCGCCGCCCAGAAGGGGGAGTGTCCAGTCACGTTAATACTACGTGGCTGGACGATAACGAACCACTCTGCCGCAGTAGTATTACTGTGAGCGGTTGCAGAGTGGTTAAAATAACGCAGTGCCGAATCGCAAAATATGGCCTGGTCATTAAGGGGGAAAATCCTTCCGGTCCAGAAGTGGTTAAACTAAAGAAAGTGGGAGTGAAAAGTGGGAGGGTTTCCCTCTGTCATGTGATCAGATGCAGCATAGTGATAGGATAAAAAATGCTGGGAAAAGCTCTGAGCCAATCACATGTGCAGGAAATTAGATTTCCAGTATGTGGTAGGGCAGGGAAATTAATTTTTTTTTGTCATCTTTAGAGAATGACAGATTCTTCAGAAATGTAGGAAGTATATTTTATATTCAGTGCAAATAACATTTCCAGAAGCGGCTCTCCTGTCCCTTGAGGTGCCATTGTCCCCTATGTAGGACGGGGCTCATTAGGAATCTTCCTTTTCTTTCCTTTCACTGCTGGTTTCTCAGAGTACGGAGAGCAGAAACAGTGCGATTACCTCCATCGTGTCGTGAATTTTTAATGGCCCTTTGTTTAAAATAACATAAAAACCCGAGCAGAACGGATGGCTCAATTAAACCTGCTGGGAGCGTGTGTTCACTGTTTAATTTAAAAATGCCATCTGTAATTTCGGTGTCGGAGCCGTGCGCAGTGATTAAAGCTTTCCCAGATTACCGCAGATCATTTCACCATTTGAAAAAAAGACCAAAAGTCTGAAAATGCCCCTCGGAAAGGTGACAATGCCGGCCAATTAACGGCCATGGCGGTTTTGTCCTAAAATGTTAAATAGACGTTTCAGTAAGTTTATCAACCTGCATGAATAAATTACAAGAATGTCACAATATACTTAACCAATTTAAGACTTTAAGAAGGATTTGCCCCCTTTATGACCAGGCCCTATTTTGTGATTCAGTACTGCGTTATTTTAACGGACAATTGCGCGGTTGTGCGACGCTGTACCCAAACAAAATTTACGTTCTTTTTTTCCCACAAATAGAGCTTTCTTTTGGTGGTATTTGATCACCTGTGTGATTTTTATTTTTTGCGCTATAAACAAAAAAAGAGCCACAATTCTGAAAAAAACTACACAACATTTTTCACATTCTGCTATATAACATTCTCAAAAAAATTAATTTAAAAATCAAAATTTTTTAACTTTTTAGGCCAATTTGTTTTCTGCTACATATTTTTGGTAAAAAAAAAAATCGCAATAAGTGTATTTTGATTGGTATGCGCGTTTACTAACTACAGGAAAGATTTATGTCATTTTTAATGGTTTTTTTTTACTAGTAATGGCGGCGATCTGCATTTTTTTGCGGGACTGCAACATTGCGGCGGACAGATCGGACACCTAACTGACATTTTTGACACTTTTGGGGGGACCAGTGACATTACTACAGTAATCAGTGATAAAAATATGCACTGTTACTGTAATAATGACACTGGTGGGGAAGGGGTTAACAGTATAGGTGATCAAGGGGTTAAATGTGAGCCTAGGGGAGTGTTTTTAACTGTGGGGGGGCGTGGCTTGGGGAATGATCATAGAGACATGTGATCCTATATAGAAGGATCACAGGAGCTCTGTGATCATTGCACGGAGAAGGACGGTCGGCTGTGTTTACAACATCTGACCGTCCTTCTCTCTCAGCGGGGAGCGATGGCGGGTGTCAAGCGGCAATCGGAGCTGCCTGACACCCGCACGGGCTTCCCCGCTAACGATCGGGGGCGGGAGCGCACCACTGGCGGCGCGCGCGCCTTCAGGCGAGCGACACTTTGCCTGTAGGAGCCAGCCTGCCGCCGTAAATGTACAGGAGGCGGTCGGGAACTGGTTAACGGTCATGGCGGTTTTGTCCTAACATGTTAAATGGACGTTTCGGTAAGTTTATCAACCTGCATGAATAAATTACAAGAATGTCACAGTGATGTAGTGGTTAGCACTTTCACCTAGCAGCAAGAGGGTCGCTAGTTCGAATCCCAACCACGACACTACCTGCCTGGAGTTTGCATGTTCTCCCTGTGCCTGCGTGGGTTTCCTCCGGGTACTCCGGTTTCCTCCCACACTCCAAAGACATGCTGGTAGGTTAATTGGATCCTGTATAGAAAAAAAAAAAATTGGCCCTACTGTGTATGTATGGGAGTTAGGGACCTTAGATTGTAAGCTCCTCAGGGGCAGGGATTGATGTGAATGTGAAATGTATATGTAAAGCGCTGCATAAATCTGACAGCGCTATATATGACCTGAAATAAATAAAATAAATATACAGTAGCAGTATCATTTAGAAAAAAAAAAAAAAAAAAAGCTCCACCTTTTACCATTAAAAAGTTGCCCTTGAGCTCCACTCAGTGGCTTTGCCTAGGTTGAGGTTATGACATCAGTCTGCTGCAGGCAGAAGAAAGCATGTCGTCAGTCTTCTCTTTCCTGGTGATCACTTGTATATTGTAACCAGGGCTGGGACAAGGGGTGGGCAGAAGTGTGAAGCTGCCCTGGGCGCCATGTGTATTGTAGTGATGGGGGAGCCGCAAGTTCTTTCTACTGTAAGGTTGACAGGAGTAGTAACAGCAGATCAATACTTCTGTCGGCCTAGTGCTGGAAGCGGCGAGGAATGGAGGAGAGAGTCGGGAAGAGTAGTGGGCTTTGCTCTTTATCCCTCTCCTCCTCCTAAGCCTGTACATAATGAAAAGGAGGGGGGGTGTAATTTGGCATCTTTGCCCTGGGCATTGGATGATTTTGTCCCGGCACTAGTTGTAACTTTGCAGCAAACCACAGTGCGGGAAGCTGCAACAGGGGGCTGGTCTGTGTCAGACATTTGCAAACACAGCCAAGAACACCAGAATTTGAATGATTGTGTAGTCTCAGCCATCATGTCAGTCTTGGAAGTAAATGATGACCCTAGATGATGCCTGAACAAAGATGACGCCGCCTTTTGTAAAAAAAAAAAAGATGAGGGCATAGTAAAGGTGTAATTTCTGTGAGAGGCAATAAATACATGGATATCAGTTATTGGTGTTGGTGAGTGACCACAACTTTACAGCAGAACCCATGATTTAGGAAACTTTTAAAAAAGGTATTGGGATTTTGACTGGAGCCACATACAGTTCCATGTTTATATAATGCTGTTTATTGTCTCTTCTGATGCCCCTGTGTGGTTCTCTTTGATATTACACATTTCTGGTTCTTCTATACCTCCTGTGGTCACACGCAAGCCTGTTGTTTGACATTATTGTGAGACTTGTTTTTTTTCTCAATTGATTTATGACAAACCATAGACTTTCAGATTGTTAGCGGTTACTACTTCCCCTGAAGAAGCCCTGCAGGCGAAACATGTCGGGAGTTTATCATTTTGTACCACTGTGAGAATAAGAACAACAAGACCATGTTAAAACATTTCATAATAAAATCATACACATTCTTAACATTGTGGATTCATAAATTATTAATTTTTTAATGAATTTTATTATTGTTTTGTATTGAATATCCTTTAAAGTCCCAATACTTTTTTTCCAAGTTTCCAATAAATACATGGAAGTGTTACATTGACACAATATTTAGCACACCTCCCAACTTCTTGATATGGGAACAAGGGACACCTATTATCAAAAGCATGTAGACATAGAACACACCCCCTGCCACGCCCTATTAACCACTTAAGCCCCGGAAGATTTTACCCCTTCCTGACCAGGGGGTATTTTGCGATTCGGCACTGCGTGACTTTAACGGACAATTGCGTGGTCGTGCGACGCTGTATCTAAACGAATTTGACGTCCTTTTTTCCCCACAAACAGAGCTTTCTTTTGGTGGTATTTGATCACCTGTGTGATATTTTGATCATGTGCTATAAACAAAAAAAGAGCGTAAATTTTGCAAAAATAGCAATATTTTTCACATTTTTTTATATGAAATTCCCCCAATTTTTTAACATTTTCGGCCAATTTGTTTTATGCTACCTATGTTTGGTAAAAAAAAAATCGCAAAAAGCGTATTTTGATTGGTTTGCGCAAAAGTTATCGCGTTTACTAACAAAGGGAAAGATTTTTGTCATTTTTGTTGTTTTTTTTTTTAACGCGTAATGGCGGCGATCTGCGATTTTCTTTTGCGGTACTGCGACATTGCGGCGGACAGATCGGACCCTTGACTGACATTTTTGACACTTTTGGGGTTACCAGTGACATTACTACAGTAATCAGTGCTATAAATATGCACTGTTACTGTAAAAATACACTGGCAGTGAAGGGGTTAACTTTTTTTGAAAGGGAGGGGCTATGTGTGTCCCTAGGGGCGTGCTTTCTACTGTGATTGGCTGTGGCTTCAGATGTATGAACAGTGATCAACGGTTCTACATAGTAGAACCGTATGATCATCCTTCATACACCGGGGAGAATGACAGGCAGCTTGTTTACACAAGCCGCCTGACTTTCTCCCTCTCCACTGACGATCGCAGAGTGACCGGCGGACATCGGGTCCGCCGGTCACACGCGCGGGGGGGTGCGTGACCGCGCGGGAGCGGGAGCGCGCGCTCGCTCCCTAGACCCTCACAGGCTAGTGACGTAGACCTACGTCACTTTGCCTGTGAGGGGCTGACTGCCGACGTAGATCGGCGTTAGGCAGTCGGCAAGTGGTCAAAGGAGAATCATACAAAAAAAACTGATTAGGTAAACCCATAAGTGCTTTTTTTATCTCTACTATTCCTTATTGGCTTTTGAAATATACAAATGCAGCAATTCAGAAATTGGATGAAAGGTTTAGCACTGAGAAACACTTTTTGAAAGATAAAAAAGTGCATTTTATATACAACTACAGACCAAAATGAGGGACAAATGAGGAGGGAAGAGGGACTTTGTTCCAAATCAGGGACTGTCCATCGAAATCAGGGACAGCTGTGAGCTATGATTTAGCCTTCAGGCACTTAGCCAAAAAAAAACATGTCTGAGGCAAGGTGTGCTTTAACAT